>NC_134084.1:97315410-98550410 GCF_000715075.1 Nicotiana tabacum | reverse complement strand
AAGAAAGGACTGCGATCTTGTCAGATATCTTTCTTGGGGGTACATTGCTCTATTAATAATCTTGCTAGCGGGACCTTTAGGTTGGAAACCCGGTCGAGGAAAAAGAGCTCTGCCGGTTCTGCAGAGGCCTCGGATCTCCTAGTGGAGTTTAGAATTTCTGAATGCCTTGGCTAACTGCTTGCATGTAGGTTAGTAAAAGGAAAGAAACAACAAAGGAGCAGAGTAGTCCTTCCCTGCTGCGGGGCATGTAGGCGACGTTTTCGAGGTCTGGTATGTTCCTGCCATTTCAAGGTACGGGCCCTAATGCAGCCTTCCGCCGCGTTCAACCGGGCTTGGTCGAAAATGCGGTTCTGCTTACCTCTTGATCCCTTCGAGGGCGGAGGCGTTGATGTCGGCGACGAGTCATATGGTGAGGGATTTCCTCTCGTCACGTGTAGCTTTTTGTCAGATTCCTTAGTCCCACCTTTGTCGGGGAGTTTCATCCCTTTGGCGGAGTGGGGTCGAAATCGCCTCTGGGGCTCCGGGCTTCACAGGCTCGGTGTTCCAGTCCGAGCTCAAGCGAGCTGTATAGAGGGAGCGGCCTTCCTAATTGTTGTGGCGATCAGTGTCGGGAATCCACCGAATATTCAAGTTGTGGGAGTGATTTGGTTTGTTAGTCTGAACTGCCCTTTGGTCAAACCACCTGCACTTATGAACACGTGCTTTATTTGGAATAAGTTAAATGAGGGAGGGGGTTACCAACGCATGAATACAAGGCCGAGGTGAAGTCTCGGCGTCCCTTTCCTTGGATGCAAGGGTGTCCTTTGGATATATTTCCCAGACCAGTCTTTTCCCAGTGACAAGCACTTTCTCTCTGCATTTTATAGATCTTTGAAGGGTGTCGCCTCCCTTTTAACGTCGTGGCAATACACTGTGGCTTGTCAACTTCATTTTTCTCGATATCCTTCCTCCTTTGGAGCTGGATCCGAGCCTGACTGGTCGATGATACTTTGTGGAGACCTCTATTGAATAGCACGGTTGTTGTTCTTTTGAGCCGGTGACCCCGCGCGCCCTGCGGTTCCTGCGCCGGGCCATAGTTCTCTTGAATGGGTCTTGGTCGAACACGTCTGAGCCGCCTTGAGTTCCCGGCTTCGCTTATGGTGATCACGATGTTTGGTGTAGCAATGCTGAAATCACACTCGCCTGGGTGGGGTTTCCCTACCAGATGTGCTTTGTTGAATCTGGTTCCATTGGAGGTTCCTCGAGGGTGTTGTCCTCGGGCCATCTCCCTATTGTTGCGAGGTAGGTTGCACCTCAAGTCGTTCTTCATATTCGCTGCGCATGGATGATACCTCCATCTGCTTTGTATCAGCTTCTTTGTCGGGAGTCTACTTGGATATACCGAACCCAAGGAGGTTCTTGGAGGGTCGTCCATGGCCCCGATTCGGGGCTGGTGCCGGGTGTGGGCATCCAACCAGACCTCGGCTGGGTACCTGGTCAGGCTTCGCTCGAAATTCCCTGGAGTCGTTGGGCATGCTTCGAGCAATTCTGTGGAGTTTCCCCTTTAAGCAGCTTCACAGCCGTTGTCTCGTTAAAAACATTGCTGGTAAAAACCCTTCTTTTTTGGGATAAAAAACTCGGTTAATGGAAAAGAGTGCAACGGGTGCGCTTTTGGGGGTGTCGAGGTCTCCTGATAGTGTTAGTGTCCTGGTATCTCCGGTTGAGTGCCTGCATGAGGATTAGTTATTAGTCCGAAATGAAACAAGAGAAATGGATGTACCTTGAAACGAGATAGGCTGGTGGCGCCTTGGGGTTGGCTTATTACGACCACCCGAGGGCGGACACACGATGCGGATTTCTATTTTGTGTTGTCAAACCCGATCGGGGTTGAGACCTGATTCGCCCGTTGGCTTTTTTTGGAGCGTAGGCATGGGCGCTGGTAACACATTGTGTATTGCGAACATTTCCCTTGCCGCGTGTTGTTCCCCATAGACGTTTTTGATCATGTCCTTTGTTGGGAATTTTATCATCTAGTGGAGAGTGGATGGTACTGCTCTCATGCAGTGTATCCACGGTCACCCAAACAAGGCGTTATACCTCATATCTCCCTCGATGACATGGAATTTGGTGTCTTGGGTTGTGCCGGCCACGGTAATCGGAAGGATGATTTCTCTTTTCGTTGTTTCGCTCACCATGTTGAACCTATTAAGGACCCGAGGAGTTCGAATTGTTCTACCACCATTGACCTGATAATATTGGTCGAGCTACCTTGATCCACAAGTACACGTTTTATCTGAAAAGAATTCACAAGAAAGGAGATTACCAGGGCGTCAGTGCGGGGTTGAGACAGAGCCTCGGTATCTTCTTCGCTGAACGTGAGGGCGTCTTTAGGGATATATCCCCGAGTCCATTTTTCCCTGGTGATGGATAATTTTGTTTTCCTCATCATGAGTTCCTGTGGGGCATCGGCGCCCCCAGTGATCATGTGGATGACATGTTGTGGCTCGTTTGCCTCATTTTTCTTGGTTGCCTCCCTGTCCCGAAACTATTTTTGGCCCGATCACTAAGGAATTCCCGAAGGTGCCCTTTGTTGAGTACCCGGGGCACTTCTTCTCGCAGTTGATGGCAATCCTCGATCCTGTGACCGTGTGTGTTGTGGAACTCACAAAATATGTTGTAATTTCTCTGCGAAGGGTCCGACTATATTGGTTTGGGCCACTTGACGTCCCTGATTTTGCCGATAGCGAATACGATGTCTGATATGTCGACGCTGAAGTTGTATTCCGATAAGTGGAGTGCATTCATCGGCGCCATGTTTCGATCGAACTTGGTTATGTTGACGAGCCCCCGAGGGTCCTGTCCTCGATCTATCCTCCAATCGTTGCGGGGTAGGTTGCGCCTCGGGGCATTCCTTCTGTCTTCAAGGTAAGGTTGGTACCTTTCTTTGTTTGGTGTCGTCTCTTTTGTTGGGAATCTGTTTGGGTATACTGAGCCTGAAGGGGCCCCAGTTGGTCATCCTCGGCCCTGATCTTTGACTGGAATCGGTTGTGAACATCCGACCAGGTCACGACCGGGTATTCGATTAGACTTTGTTTTAGCTGTTTTGAAGCTATCAAGCTTCGTTCGTTCAGGCCTTGGGAAAAGGCCTGCACCTCCCAGTCATCGGAGACTAGTGCAGCTCCATTCGTTGCATCTGGAAGCAGGATACAAACTCCCACAAACACCTCGTTCTCTCTCTGCTTGATTTTGAAAACATCATATTTCCACATTGCTACCTTGATGGCTCCGGCATGTGCTTTTATGAAGGAGTCTGCTAGCATAGCGAACAAATCTATGGAGTTGGGAGCCAAGTTGTGGTACCACATCATGCCCCCCTTTGAAGGCGTTTCTCCGAATTTTTTTAGCAACACAGACTCGATCTCATCATTTTTTATGTCGTTGCCTTTTACTGCATAGGTGTAAATAGTGATGTGTTCGTTAGGGTCGGAGGTTCCATTGTACTTAGGTTGTTTTGACATTTTAAACTTTTTTGGGATGGGCTTTGGGGTCTCTTCCTCGGGGAACGACCTTTGAAACTTCTTTGAATCCAAACATTTGAGAACTGGGGTGCTCCTGGGATTTGATCGACCCTAGAGTTGTAGGTCTCGACTTTTTTATTGTTGGATGCAATCATTTTCTCACCTGATTCGATCCTTTTGGTGAGGTCCTTGAGAATTTTTACGATGGCGGGATCGGTCACTGATCCGTTGTTGCTTGACCTTTCGAGTACTCACTCGGCGGGAGGAGCCGTCTTCGGTGCCGCTGTGCTGGGGGTTCTCGGGTGGCTTTGTAGCTGAGCGATGGCCAGTTGTTCTGCCTATAACATCTCAAAAATAACATGAATACTAACTTCCTATTATTCCCGGGCTGGGGTTATTTGTGCTTTCTATTGGTCGTTGTGTCGTATGCTCTTACCGATGTGAAAAATTTCGTCGACTTGTTATGCGTCCTGTGAATCTGTGTCCCCTAGAATTGGTCCGGGAGCGATATCAAGATTCCGCGGAGGTGCTCCAACGGCCGGGATAGCCACACCATTTTCCCCGTGATTTTTGAGGTTGCCATTCTCAACTTCATTTACCGAGCCGGACATTTTGGCTTGAAATCAAAGGATATTGGACAAGAAAAAGTGTGAAAGATAACGTGCGTTTGTGTGACGAAACCAGCAAGAAAATAATCACTATCATTTTTGGCCCCACGGTGGGCGCCAAACTGTTTACCGTGAAAATGGTAACCACAATTAAATTTGTAAATGGGATTCTAGAAATACGTGATCTATTCTCGAACTAGTTGTTAAAGCAGTTAATGCTAAGAACGTGAAGTATAATGATAAAATGTGAGCTAAGACGAGACAGTAATCAAACCAAAGGGGCCTGTTGCTCGAATGTAGAGATGGTCGATGGGACTTTGAGGTTGGCATTGGTATCGATCTCAAACTATCGGGGATAGTCGGGAATGGGATAACAGTTAAAGGTATAATAAGATAGGGCTCTTTCGGCCAATATTAAGCTATAAAATGAAGAACAAGTTAAGAGGCAATGAATATGGGGGCGGCCTCGGGCCAATGCCAAGTGATAAGAAGAATGACCGAAGATAAATGACTTTGAGCCAAGGGGAATAAACAATTTAGAGAAAAGAGAGAGAGAGAGAGAGAGAGAGGATATTATTGCACTTATGGAGAAATGGAGCAACATTAGTCCCTTACAAGGTGGGGCGAGTCCTTTTTATATAGGAAGGGAGACTTGGCTTCAAGTATGATGGGATTGATTACAAAGTACGGTGATGGGATGGCTTGACATGATGCTTCATCATAGGCTCTGGATAGGCCGGGCCTGCCAGACGTAGCCATGTGCCTAGAGGGCTTCCCCTTTTGTCCTGGCTTCATTCTTCGTTTTCTCCGAGTCGGGCTTCGACGAGTTCCGAGGTAGGGAATTCGGTCGCGACCTCCTAACCTTGGGACCCGTGGAATGCTTCCGAAATGTCTCGACAGCGAGAAATCAAGTCTTCTAATTTTTCCACGTACAATACCCTCCGAGTTCAATGGCCCATTTGGCTAATGGACCCGATAACTAAGGTTTATGCAGTACGCTACAGAGAGGATAAGTTGACGGAATGCAGATATGGTGGAACTGAAAGTAAGGCTTCAGTTTTTGCGAGGCGCTTATCAGTGCGAGAGCTAATTTTTCAAGATGGGGATACCGGGTTTCGACATCCCCAAGGTTTGGCTTACATAATAAACAAGAAATTGTGTACCTTGATCTTCTCAAACCAGTACGATGCTTACCGCTATTTCGGACACGGCTAGGTATAAGTATAGTGCTTCATCCTCCTTGGGTATGTGCAGCAAAGGCGGGCTAGT
Source organism: Nicotiana tabacum (assembly GCF_000715075.1). Taxonomy (NCBI): domain Eukaryota; kingdom Viridiplantae; phylum Streptophyta; class Magnoliopsida; order Solanales; family Solanaceae; genus Nicotiana; species Nicotiana tabacum. The sequence goes on along the minus strand of NC_134084.1, from coordinate 98,545,036 downwards.
CAGGTGCCATTTCAGTTCTTCTAGGGTGTGTTGCCATTCTGGAGTCCATTTGAAGTTGCTATTTCTTTTAAGTAGGGAGAAGAAATGGTGGCTCTTGTCCGATGATCTTTATAAGTATCTGCCCAGGGCCGCTATCCACCCTGTCAGCCGTTGGACGGCTTTTACATTGTTCACTACCGTGATCTCTTTGATGGCTTTTATTTTGACGGGGTTGATCTAGATTTCCCTGTTTGAAACCATGAAGCCTAGGAATTTGCCTGAACCTACTCCAAAGGCACACTTCTCGGGGTTGAGCTTCATGTTGTAGGTTCTGAGGATGTTGAAAGTTTCCTGCAAATGGGTCAAATGGTCCTCTGCGTGCAGGGATTTGACTAGCATATCATCAATATATACTTCCATTGATTTACCTACTTGATGTTCGAACATTTTATTAACTAGAAACTGGTATGTCGCTCCCTCGTTCTTTAGCCCGAAGGGCATTACGTTATAGCAATATGTACCATACTTTGTGATAAACGAGGTCTTTTCCCTGTCCTCGGGGTTCATCTGGATTGATTATACCCTGAGTAGGCATCAAGAAAAGTGAGGGTCTCGTGGCCGACTGTAGCGTCGATCAGACGATGGATATTAGGTAACTAGATGGAATCTTTGGGGCACGCTTTATTCAAATATTTATAATGTACGCATATTCTTAGCTTGTTCCCCTTTTTGGCACTTCTACTACGTTAGCTAGCCATTCGGGGTACTTTACCTCCCTAATAAATCCGATTTTAAGAAGTTTTGCTACCTCCTCTTTGATAAAGGCATGCTTTACCTCGGACTGCGGTCTTCTCTTTTACTTTATGGGTTTGAATTTGGGATCAACGCTCAACCTGTTGGATGTTATTTCCGGCGGGATTCCTGCCATATCTAGGTGGGACTAGGTGAAACAGTCGATATTGTTACTAAGAAATTGAATAAACCCTGTCCTGAGTTCGGGGGTCAGCCCCGTTCCCAGGTATACCTTGCGATCCGAGAGGTGCTCGATCAAAACGGTCTGCTCTAGCTCTTCGATTGTTGATTTGGTTGCATCCGATTCCTCGGGGGCGACGAAGGTTCGGGGGTGAAGAAGTTTTCCTCGTTGTCATAGATGGTCTACACGCTTCCCTCCTTGTCCGAGACCGGGCATGTGGGGAGTGGCGCCTCATGGTGGACCGCGAACATTTCTTTCGTTGCCCGCTATTCTGCATGTATGGTCGCAATGCCATCCCTCGTGGGAAACATTATCACCTGGTGCAAGGTTGAGGGCACTGCCCTCATGTTGTGTATCCAAGGCCTACCGAGTAAGGTGTTGTATCTCATATCGCCGTCGATAAACTGGAACTCGGTGTTCCGAATTGCGTTGGACATGTTGATCGGGAGGGTGATATGTCCCTTTATTACTTCACCGATTATGTTGAAGCCGTGAAGGATTCGAGGGACGGGAACGACTTGATTGAGCAGCCCCAGTTGTTCTACTACTTCTAACCTGATTATGTTGGCCGAGCTTCCTGGATCCACGAGCACGCGCTTTATCCTATTGTTGTTTAGAAACAAGATCACTAGCGTGTCGTTGTGCGGTTCCATCATAGCCTCGAGGTCCTCCTCACTAAATACGAGGGTATCTTCGGGCACGCGTTTTCGGGTCGGTCCTTCTTCCGTAGTGGATGTTCTCATTCGTTTGAACATGGGTCCTTGGGGAATGTTGGTTCCCCCAATAATCATGTGGACGTTATGTTGGAGAACCTTCCCTTCTGTACGGGTTGAAACCGGTGGTGTATCGGCCTCTAGGACAGTCGTGTCCTTTTCCATGTTGTTTTCGAGGCTCCGGTTTCCCATTTTACTCGCCGAGCCTGGCGCCTTATCCTGAAATTGAAGATCTTGGGCCAGAAAACATGTGAAAGATAACTTGCATTTTTGTAATGAAACCAGCAAGAAAATAATCACTATTATTTTTACCCCCACGGTGAGCGCCAAACTGTTTACCGTGAAAATGGTAACAACAATTAAATTTGTAAATGGGATTCTAAAAATACGTGATCTATTTTAATGCTTGTTGTTAGAGCAGTTGATGCTAAGAGTATGAAGTTTAATGAAGAAATACAAGCTAAAATGGGGCAGTAATCAAATCGGGATGCTTGCAACCCGAGCCTCAGATTGGTCGATGAAGGACCTCGAGGTCGATATCTGGCTCGAGCTCGAGCTATCGGGGGTAGTTGAGGATGGGATAACAATTTATATATGTTCAAGCAAGGCTCTTTATGGCCAATACCAAATAATAAATGAAGAGCAAGTATGGAAGCAATAAACGCTAAGAGTAGCCTCGAGCTATTAAGGACGAACAAGTTAGAGAGAAAAGAGAGAGAGAGAGAGAGATATTATTGATCTTGTGGAGAAAATAGTTGGAGCAACATCAGCCGAGAGATTACAAAGTGATAGGGATCCACTTTATATAGGAGGGAAATCCGCTATAGTACAAAATGCGTTAACTGTGAAGGCGTGGAGATAGGATGGCTGGACGTGACATCTCGAAATAAGCCCCGGGTAGGTTAGCCTTGTTAGATCAAGTTGTGTGCCTTGGGAGCTCCCATTTCGCCTGTAGTAGCTGTCGGAATGTGATATCCTCTGGTCCGACACCTGATGACCCCCAAGGGCGAGTCTCGACCTTGGCTTCGAGCTTCGAGGGTCATGACCGCGGGTTTGTCAGGTGTAATAGTTATGACGGCCTTGTCGGCCCAATTATATATTGACATTCAGTCAGCTTTAGTAGTTATCTTGCAATGTGTCCCATGGCCAAAGTATGACATCATATATTCAGAGTCCCTTAGTTGCAAGTTGGTACGCAAGGATAGGTGAGGCACTAGGTGCCAGTCTCGCCCCCTAAGTTTGGGGCGTAACAGAAACTGGTATCAAAGTAGTTCTGTCCTAGGGAGTCTACAAGCCATATCTAGTAGAGTCTTGTTTATGGGTGTGTCGTGCATCACACTTATAAGCAGGAGGCTACATGGCATTTAAGACTGTCACTCTTTTTTCTTACTCTAGATCGTGTGGTAGAGCTCACTTATAAGAATTCAAGTCTCGAACTTCTATTTTTATTCGTAATAAGACGATGCCTACATTCAAAAAGATGATAGATAAGAGATATAGCTATGGAAGTGTTGAGTTAGAGGAACTCTACTTTGTATCATGCTTATGATAAATAAAGGTGAGGTCTTCAGCAGATCATGTGCGTACTGAAAGGTGTAAGCCTCTTGATAAGAAGCCTTAAGGCAAGAATGCCTATCCACCTTTATGGTGAAAGACAATGAGAGATTAAGAAGGTAAAAAAAGTTTCAACAAGCAAAAGAAGCAAGGTGAAAAAGGGTACGAGGTACCTAGTTAATGAAGGTTAACAACATTTATAATTGAGGCAGAGGAATATAAGCTTTTTGAGTTATATTCAATAGTAACAGAGGTATATACAATTGGTCGCACCCATTCTAGATATGCCTTATGGGGGTTAACAAAAGTAGTATAAGAAAATATGATGGATGAATTGATTGAGCCAGTTGACATTTTCGAAGGATATTGCAAATGTGCTAATAGATCTTTTTATGAGACACCTAGATGGTGCACTCTAAAATAGTGCAGCCAGATATGAGTACTACTAAGACATGCACTATAAGCCTTGAAGAGATAAATATTACCTTAGTATGGCTCGTGTCCCTAGTAAAGCGAGAACGTTAAGCAACTTGAAGAGCCACTGGATAGAGCAAAGGAAAGCTAAAAGTGAAAGAATGTCGTATTGAAGTTTTAACAAGGAAAGGGATATGCAGAAATATTAGCAGATTAATGAGAAGAGAGATAAGGAAGTATTATGAGTAAGATGTGGTACATGGATGACAACGGTAGAACAAAAGATGACAATATTACAAAATCTATAGTCAAGTGAAGGAAGAGATGAGGGGTGACAGGCCTTAGGACAACAAAAGAGTATAGGCCATACAGTCATGTCCTCATGTCAATAAATAAGTTCGCAACTCTAGTGCGATTACCAAGAGGAAAAATAAACTAAATATGAATTAGGGACTGAGTGATTTGGTAATAGTCAGTATCATGAGAATTTCAGATCGCATTCCGGCAATAATAGGACGGACAATAGAAGAAGGTTCATGAAAAATTCAGAGAATGGTCATTTAGGAAGACGATTTCCTAAAGCAAGCAATGTTAGAAAAGTTAAGCTTAAGGGACTGTATGTACCAGTTACATTAAATGTCACCTCGCAAGTAAGGGGATTTGTCATCTTTGGTACAGAAGGATTGCCGCAAGGCGAGTAAGGATCATTGATGTTGAGAAACGACGCCAAAGATGAAGAGGTAAAACATCTATAGGTAGATCTTCGTGGCTTCAGCTCTTACTACACCCCTAAAAGGAGGAATATGGAGTAATGTGGCATTAAGTCAAAATAAAGGGGTTCTAGCGACTATGGAATGGTAAAGGAAGAATGTGATAAATGTAAGAGGAATGAGATGGCACTTATCCAAATTTTACAGATACGCCACGATTCAAGAATATTGTGCAAGCACGACGTCAAGGAGAGGAAGTAAAAGTTCCTGCCCGAGTTGTTATTAATAAATAAGGAGCTAGTGCGAGACGTAAGTTGAGACAAAGGAAATAACCCAAGAAAGATTATGAGGAATATTGATATGAGAATGGGCCAACGTGTAGTTAGTAATTGGTCAGGAAGATCCTAGTTATGGCTAAACAGGAGGTTACAGACGAGTCATCAGATAGTGTGAGATAAACATAGTAGGACCCAACATGGAGAGTTCAGCCTCGAAGAATACCATTATAATACTTAAGATATATTCAAACAAGAGTTGGGGTAGTTAAAGATACCGTATGAGTTTAATGGGGATAAAAGACAGTGCCACTGGGAAGGCAGTCAAAATATCAGTTCAGAAGTAACCCGACAAGCACAGGAGCATGGAGGTAAGCAACTATGGATAATTATAGGCAAGGAAGGACATCAAAAGGTCTGTAATAAGCTCATAGCTTTACGAGGGTCAAGGGTTCTCCCTAAGTACTACAACGAAAGACTAGCTGAGGAGATAAGAAAGAAGGCTTCAACCTAAGCACAACAACCTAAAGAGGAAATGATCGTGTAACAACAATCTCGCAACAACATTGTAAGCATTTCAAAGGAAAGTGGAACCTACCGTGGCTAATGAATGGGAAGTAAAAATTAAAAGTAATATTCATGATCATATGAGTTGTAAAAAACTCTGGCAAGTGTTGGCACTAAGATAAGCTAAGTATGGACGCAACAAGGGGGCAGAAAGACCATGAAAAGTAATAGCTTATGTCGAAAGAAAGCTAAGATGGAACGAAATAAATATTCGATCAATGATCCAGAGTTAGTACGTTATGGATACACTCAAGATTTTGGAGCATTATCCAGGAAGCATATTTATTGACAATCATACAACCATAAAAGACTCCGGAATAAGTTAAAAGAGAGAATTGAGCCCAAGGAATAGACAAAGGATTGAACTGTTATGGATATTCCATAACGCCCATGAAAGGCTAAGGTAATAACTAATACCATGAGCCATAGATCGGAAGATAGCTTAAGCCTACGTAAAGGCTGATCAGAAGGAGGAGGAAACTAAAGAGTTACAATCAACAAAGTAATCAGGAATCTGATTATTAGACCCAGAAAATTATAGAAATTATGATTGAGAACATTATAGGATCACTCTTAATATCAGAGGCACCAAAGGGATAGTACAACAACCATATTCTATAACGGCTCTACGATAAAGCCAGTTAGAAAAATACTAGCCTCATAAGAATTTAGTGTGAAGTGCCCATCGGATTGTATAGGCACCAGAGGTACAAGTATTATAATACAGCTTCAAGTTATGGACGTGAATTATACCTATGTGGAAGGGAGGTCATGAAAGAGATAAAAGATACGATTCTAAATTTTAAGGTAAGTAAGGTAAAGGTGAACAACGTACGAGATACTCAAAGGCAGAAGATCGTGAATAGTCCATACTTCGAATAGGAGGCTAAAGCACTAGGATTCAATATCCAGGAGTGATAGTAGTGTCATTAGTGGCGTACCTTCTAGCCTATGGTTTCCAAGTACCGAGAGACCTATGTACGAGAGTAAAAAAAAGAGTTAGAGACGATGTGATGTCTCGCTTGATGTTCCAGAATAACACAAGGAAATCTATGGTGCAACAAGTTGAAGGAAGGCCGTGAATAGTATAAATAGATATGTATAGGTCCCAAGCTAAAGTATAGTAAAGGGACAAAGTTTTATGATAGGAGTAAGGATGAGAAAAGGGCTAGTAAGAAGGTGATGAGAATGGATAGGTCCTTGGGATTAAGCCCATGAAAATAAGAGAGCTAATGGTTTCTCTAAGTTATAGAAAGTTAGGTATAGCCTGAATGAACTCAAAGGAGTCTAAGACTAATAATATCTAGAAAAAAATAGAATGTTGCCCTGGTAGTGGAATGAGGGTGCGATTGTGATAGATAAAGGACCACGTTTGGGCCTGACTAAGTAATGATTTAAAGAGGATTTCATAGATTCTACGGAATTAAAAATGTAAGATGAATCACATTGGGATGCTATAAATTACAATTATTGAAGTACAATATTGCCTCTAAGTGGATCAGGAGAATCACTTCAAATATTCCTCGATACAGCATAAGCCCTAATGGCAATGTATTACGTAAGAAGTTTCAAGTTATCAATGGAAGATTGTGGATCAACATTAAGGTGAATCGACAATGGATGGATAAAAGATACAAAGTACGAGATGAGATTAGATAATTACTCTTAAGATGAACAGTAATGAAGAGCCGTTAAAAGACTTAGCTTTATGCATATAGGATAAGCAACAAGAGTAACCTGGAGTTTAGTCGTAGACCTCAGTAACAATAAATCGAAGTAAGAGTTATGGTATAGTATGGCCTACTTAGATGTAGTAAAGCTAATGTCGCCTACATGGACAACTTGACATAACTTTGTATATGTTTACAAAGTGAGGCCTAGAGATTGGCTAAAAGATGGGGGAGAAGGAGAGAAGAGTCGACAGGCACATTTATAAGGTCAGAGTCGTACAAGCTACATGATAGAAGGTAGTAACAATTACGAGATAGAAGAATTCTGACTACAAGTCGTGGTGTGAAAAAGAGGCTTAAAGGGGAGAATGCCCTGACCTTTGGGATTCATTCATAGAACAGTCGCCTAGATGGCAAGACGAGTACTAAAGTAAAATCAAACGTAGCAAGACCTATGGGTTATGAGAATGATAAGAGCATCAGTCAACATTCAAGGACAAATGTTCCAAATGGGGGAATGATGTTACGCCCCGCAATATTACGTCGAGCAGTATTAAATTATGACGATGTTGCACCCTGAAGTATTATACGTTAAATTTGTCATAAGGTAATTGACATAAATCCAAGTAAAAATTATTTGGAGATTATAAGGATTATACTATTTCACAAGCGATTGGTAAATTCAGGAAGGTGAAAGGGGGAGCAAGCCAAAGAAAATGAATTTTGTTCAAGTTTGGCATTTTGGGGTAAAATATGGCCTGATCTAAAATACCCGGTATTTATGGACTAGTGTCACACGAGATACCGCATGACCATAATAGTAAGGTGTATAAGGTATGTGAAAAGTGAGTAATATTTTAAGTAAGTGCGAATAATTCTCAATTTTGTGGGTAATTGATTAATTACCGAGTAACGGGACATTACCTAATTAATTGGGGGATATATTTGGATAAGATTAAACCCCACCCCACCCCACATGGAATCAAGTGGAGGAAGGTTTCATAGTGACTCCTTACTTTAGGCAATTAATTATAAGGACACATGGACAACACTCCTAGCCATTTCTTTGCATACGTTGGAAGAAAATTTATATTAGTCTTACACCTCTTCAATTGACATCAAAAGGTTCATTTGGATGAGATTGGATAATTCAAACAAGACTTCATACTGTATTAGCAATGTGGGTTCTTGGTTTAGCAGAGGAGTTCGTACAAAATTATAATGTATAATCGCAATGGAATTTTGCGGTTCTAAATGAGTACGGTGCAATCTTTTCCAAGAATATTATATGGAGTTTTCCTACTATAGGTATGTTAAGGCTAAGCTTATCTTTCATTTTAGCATGATATCGTAATTACACAAGTTTGATAACAAGGCATAAAGAAAAATTCATATCCCGGAATTTATGTATATTTTGCTAGTTTCACAAATTACGTGTATTTCAAGCTACTAGTTGATTCCACTAAGCTAAATTGAAAAATTCCAAGTTCTTTCAAATGCAAGGTTAGCCTACTGCATACAGTACAAGAATAATAAGTATCCTGCAAGACTAATTTTTGTTAGAGAAGTTACATATTTAGTCATTCGGTTTATATTCATTAGTAAATTACAATATTCACATTATCAAGACTTTGTATTCATTTGAGTATTTTCTTCTTCCATCCAAGAGAGCAAAGAATTTACATATATATAGTGTTAAAGTATTTTTATTACCATCGAGCTATAATCGATGGGCAGGTCCCTATTGGGCAACCTCTAATCAGATGTTAAGTTATATACTAAGCCTACTGTGGCCGAGCGCTTATGAGCGAGCCCAGTTGGTTGAGATACAGATCCTAGTATGGCTGAGCGTCTATGAGCGAGCCTACTACGGCAGAACAGTTATATATACATACTGAGCCTTATAGGGCCGGACAGCTATTTTACTTGCTATATTAAGAGAGTCGAGTCAGTATCAATAGGTAAGCATATCTTCAAATTATCTTTGACTTCCAGCTACTTGCAGTTATTATATTATCAGTTCAGTTTCAGCTTTTAGTATATTTTCGTACATACTCAGTACATTATTTCGTACTGGCATCCCTTTTCTAGAGGCGCTGCATTTCATGCGTGCAGGTCAGACAGACAGACGGGTAGGCCTCTTCAATAAGTGTTGCCCGAGTTCAGCTTGATCGGTAAGCTCCATGCCTTTCAGAGTTTTCGGGTCTAGAGCCTTATGTACATCTTGTATATATATGTATATATGTTATGAGTAGGTCGGGGAGTTGTTCCGATCATAGTATATCCATCATTAGAGGCTTGAATACATATCTTATCAGTTAGTGTAATATGTTGGGCTTGCAGGCCTTTTATGTATATTTGGTTGGTTTGTTAGTTGTAATAGTTATGACGGCCTTGTCGGCCCAGTTTTATATTGACATTAGTCAGCATTCGTTGTTATCTTGCAATGTGGCCCATGGCCGAAGTATGACATCATATGTTCAGAGTCCCTTAGTTGCAAGTTGGTATGCAAGGATAGGTGAGGCACTGGGTGCCGGTCTCTCCCCCCAGGTTCGGGGCGTGATAAATAGTCTATGACCACCAGAATAAATCTATGCTCGTTTGAAGCAGTGGGTTTGATTGTACCAATGAAATCCATGCCCCAAGCGGAGAAAGGCCAAGGCGCACTTGTTGTATTGAGTTCATTGGGTGGCACTCGTATCATATCAGCATGTATCTGGCATTGTGACACTTCTGGATGTACTTGATGTAGTCTGTTTACATGTTCCTCTAGAAATACCCTGCTCTTAGTATTTTCTTGGCTAAGACAAAACCATTCATGTGTGACCAGAAAGTTCTAGCATGTATTTCCTCGAGCAATTTGGATGTTTCCTTGGCATCGACACACCATAGTAACCCCTTGTCAAAATTCCTTCTTTATAAAATTCCTCCGATTTGAAAGAAGTGGTTGGCTAACCTTCGGAGTGTGCATTTTTGAGTATGAGTTGTGTGCTCTGGGTACACTCCCTTTTTACCAAGTATTCTTTGATGTCATGGAACCATGGATTTCCATCACTTTCTTCTTCAACATAAGCACAATAAGCTAGTTGCTTATGAATTCTTATTGGGATATGATCGATGAAATTCTTGTCTGGGTGTTGTATCATGGAAGATAAAGTGGCCAATTCATCTACGAACTCATTCTGAATTCTCAGAACATGTTTGAATTCTATCTTCATGAACCTCTTGATCAACTCTTGCACGAAGTACAGATATGGTAATATCTTGGTGTACTTTGTAGCCCATTCTCCTAAAACCTGATGCACCAAAAGGTCGGAATCTCCAATCACCAGCAATTCCTGAACATTCATGTCAATGGCCAACCTGAGTCCCAAGATGCAAGCCTTATATTTTTCCCTATTGTTGGTATATGGAAACCTGAGTTTTGCGGATACCAGATAGTGAAGGCCTATTTCTGACACTAAGACAGCTCTGATACCCACTCCTTTGAAGTTTGCAGCTCTATCGAAGAACATTCTCTGACCATCGTATGCTTCAGTGATATCTTCTCTCATAAACGATACCTTCTCATTGGGAAAATATATTTTCAATGGTTCGTATTTTCCGTCTACAGGGTATTCTGCCAAATGGTCCGCCAACGCTTGCCCCTTGACCGCCTTCTAAGTTACATAGTAATATCTTCCATTTTGCTAACTTTCCAGTAGGTATGGATTTTTGGAAGATGTATTTCAGAGGATCCATCCTTGATATGAGATATGTGGCATAGGCACAGAAGTAGTGCCTCAACTTTTGACTTATCCATGTCAAAGCGCAGAAAGTGCGCTCCAGCAAATAGTACCGAGCTTCATTGGGTGTGAATTTCTTACTCAGATAATATATGGCCTGCTCATTTCTTCCCGTCTTATCGTGTTGTCCAGAACACAACCAAAAGCCCCATCTAGTACGGACAAATAAAGCAGCAAAGGTCTCCCTGGTTCCGGTGGGACCAGAACAGGTGGTTTAGCTAAATACTCCTTAATTTTGTCGAAAGCTTTCCTGCATTCTCCAGTCTAGCTTGTTGCAGCATCTTTCTTTAACATTTTGAAAATCGTTTCACAGATCACAGTTGATTGTGCTATCAAACGACTGATGTAGTTGAGACACCCTAAGAAACTCATCACATCTTTCTTGTTCTTCGGAGGTGGCAAGTCCTGGATAGCTTTGACCTTTGATAGGTCCAATTCAATCCCTTAGCTGCTGACGATGAATCCTAGCAATTTCCGGCGGGGACTCCGAAGGCACACTTTGCGGGATTCAATTTTAGATTGTATCTTCGAAGCCGATCGAAGATCTTCCTCAAATCTGCTATATGATCTGTGTTTCTTCTGGATATGATAATGACATCATCCACGTACACCTCTATTTCCGTATGTATCATGTCATGGAAAAAAGTTGTCATAGCTCTCATGTAAGTGGCTCCAGCATTCTTCAGGCCAAACGATATCATTTTAGAGCAGTACATCCCCTATAGTGTGATAAATGCTATCTTTTCGGCATCCTCTTCACCCATCCAGATCTGATGATACCCCGCAAAGCAATCAGCAAAAGACTGGAGTTCATGTTTGGCGCAATTATTGATCAGTATGTGTATATTGGCAATGGGAAATCAATTTTTGGGACTCGCTCTGTTTAAATCCTGATAATCGACACACACTCTAACTTTCCCGTCTTTCTTCGGGACTGGCACGATGTTGTCCAACCAAATCAGATATTCAACCACTTTGAGAAATTTGGCTCTGATTTGCTTAGTGACTTCCTCTTTTATTTTCAAACTTATATCTAACTTGAATTTTCTGAGTTTCTGTTTTACAAGTGGACACATGAGATTGGTAGGTAGCTTGTGAGCCACTATGGATGTTCTCAAACCTGTCATATCATCTTAGGACTATGCAAAAATATCTTCATACTCTTTCAGGAACTAGATGTCTTTTTCCTTTTCTTACAGTGATAGATGGATGCTTATACATGTTTCCTTGACTGTTTCGTAATCCCCTAATTTAATTGTCTCAGTCTCGTCCAAATTAGACTTAGGCTTGTTTTCAAAGTTTTCCACTTCTCTAACAATTTCCTCCGGTATTATATCATCTTCCAGATCCTCGGAATCACTATCCTTATGTTGCGTTGTCTCATTATGTGTCACAGTCATAGGTTCATCGGGATAAGTAATAATAACGTTGTAGAGATAAAAATGTAAAGAATAATAATAAATACTAAAAATAGCAATACATTGATAAAATCTTGAAAACGTTAAACAAGTACAACTCGATGATTCGAGCAATTATTTCAAACAAAATACGTTCAAAATAAAATACTGAAAATATCTTAGATGCTCATAAAATTGCTTTAAAAATAATTGATGCTAATTTACAGGATATCCAGGAACTCGACGGGCCCGCGATGGTGCAGCAGTCCAGTTCTTGAGAACAGCTCCTTTCTCCATAATCTGAATAGTAAGGTCTTCCTCCTCCTCCTCAACTATCGCACTGCAATCCATGTCTTCATATCCAGAAACAACTTCCTTATGCCAACTAAAGCTTCATCTTCTTCAGACCCCCACATTATGTCAGCTTGATGAAATGTCTGGTGCAAATATTGTACTGGTTGTTCTAGCGGATAATAATGACCATGCAATGTGGTGACCAATCCTGGTACTATTGCCAAGTGTATTCATACCCAAGCCCGAAAGTTGCACTATGACGTATTAGCTGTACCGGTTTGGTGATCCCTTGGAGATTCTTGCCAAGACCCTTGCGAAGCTCATATAATGTCCATAGCAATATGTTTTCTATATTGTTGCTCCACCATTTGTCTTTTTCAATTGGGTTAACGGGCGATGGTATATTTATCCACCAAGCTTCCTCTTGTTCTCGATGACTGGAACAGTCTGATTGCTATAAATGGGATTACTCCCGTATCCATGGAAGATCAATTCTTGATGGTTCCATTCAAATATCACAGCCTGATGCAGAGTTCAGATTATTATACGTTAAAGTTTTGTCTTCAGTAAATTAACATAAACTCGGGGATGAGATTACCTTGATGTTAGCATATTTATGCTATTTATACCAAGCAATAAGTAAGTTCCATGAAGGAAAGGGTACACGAATTAAAGAAAATGAGTTTCATTGAAGGTTGTCGAATTGGGATAAACTATGAGTCAAGCGATAATACCCGATACTTATGGACTAGTATCATGCAAGGTACCATATGACCACAATTGTATGATGTATAGAGTGTATTAAAAATAATTAAAATTTTAAGTAATTTGAGATAATTCTTAATTATGCAGGTAATTAGTTAATTATCGGGTAGCGGGATATTACCTAGTTGCCCCTCCCCCACCCCACATGGCAGCAAGCGCTCCCTAAAGCAATGACTCTTTGTCATTCTTCATTAGGTGGCAAGCTTATGTACTATTTACACTATTTAATTTCTAGTATTTTAGAATTCTACAATCAGTGAGAGAATTAGAACCTTAGTCTCAAAAATTCTTACAAAATTCCTACTAAGTTCCTACAACCCAAAAACATTAGAAGATTTCCTATAGGTTTTCAAACAAAATTCTTGCAACCAAACAATTCCAACAAGATTTAGCAACGTAAAATTTTGAGGTACTAAAGGAGTATGGTGCAACCTCTTCCAAGAATATCATACGGATTTTTTTCCTACTCCAGGTATGTTAAGGCTATCCCTTCTTTCTTATTAGCATGATCTATACGACACAAATGAAACGAGCAAATACACAACTTCCATAAATTATTCTATTCATAGAAATTCTAGAGATGTGTATATTCTTATTCTCCCATGTCCAGATGTGCTTCACCTTCCTACTTTAGCTGTTATTGCAAACTGCAGTCTTTTCTGTGCTAGTAACGTCATGTTTCTTCATTACTTAAATAGAGGTACTAATAGGTTCACTTCATAAATTATTGTAATGGAATTAATAGATTAATATCCTCATAATTATGGGTCTTAGGTTCTATGTGATAAGGAATGCTGTTGAAGTCACAGGACAAAGGATGAGTGGTTAGTTGAAAATAAGAGGTTGCCTATTTCTTGGAGAATTAGAAATGAACTGATAAGCGTACTTCATGCCATCAGGGATTCCGTTAGTATGATTTTGCTTGATTAGTTTCCGACCACTCCATATGAAGTGGCTATTTTTCTTCTTGCTTTTGGCTAATATTTTAAGAAGGAAAAAATTATCAAGCAATGATTATGTGAATCAAGTTTTTGAGAAAGTAAAACTTGAAAATTAGGCGTTATCTTAAAAATCACGGTTACGATCAGTTCAACTATGTTTCTTAGTAAAAGCACCCAGGTGTGTAGCCTAGATGTCAATAAAGTGATATTCAAGCATGTCAAAGCATGTAGCTAGTTATTTATTGAGGTAGTTGATAAAGATGTTAATGTTTATAATATAATGATACATGTACATGCATCTACATGCATTTACTACCAAGCTACGGCCGGTTGGGCAGTTGTGCATCTTCATTTACCACCGTGCTACGGCCGGTCGGGCAGCCATCTATTTACCATCGAGTTATGACCGGTTGGGTAGTTACCACCGGTTGGGCAGTTATGTATCATTATTTACCACCGGTTGGGCAGTCATGTATATTCATTTACCACCGAGCTACAGTCGGTCAGACAGTCATGTATTTACCATCGCGTTACGGTCGGTTGGGCAGTTACCATAGATCAGTTGGGCAGTTAACATCACGAAAATGAGGTAATTAGAACTATTATATTGTAGTTTTATTTATATATACGAGATGGAATTTATTCTATATGTTACGGATCTCAGCGGCAAGTCAGAAGTTATAAGTTGACTTTTATCTCTCCCCAAGATAGTATTTTATTATTATTATGTTTCATTGCTGCCTTACATACTCGGTACATTCTTTTTACAGACGCCCTTTTTTCTTTTGGGGTGTTGTGTTTCATGTCGTGTAGGTATAGTTAGGCAAGGTGAGGACCATCAATTGTAGGCTGCCTCCAGATATCAGTTTTTGGTTGGTGAGCTCCAAATCTTCTTGGAATATTGCAGAGTTATGTTCTATATATGTTACTTTGTTTTATGAGGATGTTGGGGACCTTGTCCCATATTATATGTTATGGTTATGTTTTCTTAGAGGTTTTGCAGACAGTGTCTTGTGTATAGCTTTAGGTATGGCATTTCAACGGCCTTGTCGACCTTTATGTATCTATATAAATCTTTTTGGATTAAATATGTGAGTTAAGTTCTAATATTGTTAATTATATATATAGTTGTGGCCTATCATGTCCCGTGACGAGTATTATATAAACAAAAAGATAAGGTAAGTGGCGCTCGATTTAATAGGCACCGGGTGCCCGTCGTGGCCCTCTGATTTGGATCGTGACAAAGTGGTATCAGAGCAGTTCTGTCCTAGGGTTGTCTGCAAGCCGTGTCTAGTAAAGTCTTGTTTATAAATGTGTTGCACCACGTTGTATAAACAAGAAACTACAAGGCATTTAGGGACCCGTTACCCTTCCTTCTTGATATTAGATCGTGCAATAGAGAAAAGTCATAGGGAATAAAGCCCTTGACCTTTGCCTTGTTTTATATATGCAGCAATGCTTATGACCAGGAAAGTTGCGGCTAGTCAGAAGGGTAAATTAGTGGCAGATGAGGGCATGAGTAGAGTACCAATGTCTAGTGAGGGCCAGAGTGAGCCCCGAGGGGAAATACGACACCCTCACATAGTTCTCCAATTTCGCCAGCACCCGAGGAGATGGGGAGGAACCCAGTACCTCCACCTATTTTTCAGGATAAGGATATGTATATGTAGACTGCAGTATGGTTGTTGACTAGATTGTAGCCGCTCAGGCTCAACGCCAGGTAGGTACAGGTGTTGGACACATTAATAGGGTTATTAGCACGAGAGTTCAAGACTTCATCAACCTGGAGCCTCCAGTGTTTACCAGATCCAACAAGGATAAGGACCCACAAAACTTTATTGATAGGATGCAAAGAACTTTGAGGGTGATGCACGCATCAGACACTGAGTCAGTAGAGTTGGCCTCTTACCGATTACGGGATGTTGCAGTTTAGTGGTATGAAACTTGGGAATTGTCTAGAGGGGCAAATGCATCTCCAGCGGTACGGGAAGAGTTCTCAAGGGCTTTCTTGGGTTATTACTTGCCGGAAGAGATTCGTTAGGCAAGGGTAGATAGGTTCTTGGATCTTAAACAAGGGGATATGAGTATGCGGGAGTATAGCCTCCAGTCGGATTCCTTGGAAAGGTATGCCCCTCGATTGTGGCTGAAATGAGTGATCGAGTACATCGGTTTGTGGTAGGACTTGGGCCGCACCTGATTAATGAATGCTCTATGGCCGCTCTGCTCGATGGTATGGATATTTCCCGCATCTAGGCTCATCCTCAGACTTTGGAGGATCGGAAATGACAGCAATACGAGAATCGTGATGAGGGTCACTGTAAGATGGCTAGGTTTGCTAGACGACCTAAGGATTTTTAAGGCGATCTTATGTCACCATACCCTGTTGAAAGTGTTCGGCAGTTACAGAAGTCGTATTATGATGGATCTGTCTATTCTGAGTCAGGTCAGGTTTCGAGAAATTTGGGATTTTAGAATCGGAGGGATTCAGCACAAATGAAGGCACCCCCTGTGCGGTGCAATCAATGCAGTAGAGCTCATTCTGGACAATGTTGTTAGGGATCTAATGTATGCTATATCTGTGGAGACCCTAGTCATTACATGAGAGATTGTCCTATAAATGATAGAAGCTGGATGGTTCAGCCCACCAGATCTATAACAGTCTCCTCCTCTTCAGTACGCCCTCAAGAGTGAGGCCTGCAAGTATCAGCTGGTAGAGGTAGAGGCACTAGTGGAACATCTAACTTCGGTGGTAGTCAGAACTGCATATATGCATTGGCAGGTCATCAGGATCCAGAGGCTACACTAAATGATATGTTAGGTACTGTTACTATGGGTAATGTTCGATCTTATTAATGTAGATTGTCCAGTTAATATGATTAATATAAGATTGAGTTGGAATTACGTCTTAAGGGTTAAGGGAAACCAAGGCTAGCTTGAAAGCAAAGCATGGACCCGGTTATTAAGATTACGACTAGTAAGTGTCAGCGCCTAGAAGATAGATTAATAGAATTGTAGGTGACGAATGGATTAGGAAGTAGTTTTAGGGAGGAACGACGTCCTGTCCCCGTGACAGCCTGATATTTGTTTCATTAGAGTATAGCCTAGGAAGATATATACATTTATAATAGATGGGTATGTATGTATATCTTGCAAGTTTAAACATTCGAAGACGAATGTTTCTAAGGGGGAGGGATGTTACATCTCGTATTTTTATACAATAAAGTTTCGTCTTCAGTAAATTAACATAAACTCGGGGATGAGATTACCTTGATATTAGCATATTTACGCTATTTATACCATGCAATAAGTATGTGCCACGAAGGAAATGATACACAAATTAAAGAAAATGAGTTTCGTTGAAGGTTGTCGAATTGGGATAAACTATGGGTCAAGCGATAATACCCGATACTTATGGACTAGTACCATGCAAGGTACCATATGACCACGATTGTATGATGTATAGAGCATATTAAAAATTAGTAAAATTTTAAGTAATTTGAGATAATTCTTAATTATGTGGGTAATTGGTTAATTAAGAAGTAGCAGGATATTACCTAGTTAATTAATTATTGGATAAGATTAGAAAACCCCTCCCCCACCCCCACCCCCACACCCAGGTGGCAGCAAGCCCTCCCTAAAGGAATGACTCTTTGTCATTCTTCATTAAGTGGCAAGCTTATGTATTAGTTACATTATTTCATTTCTAGCATTTTGGAATTATACAATCAGATGAGAGATTTAGAACCTTAGTCTCAAAAATTCTTACAAAATTCCTACTAAGTTCCTACAATCCAAAAACGTTAGAAGATTTCCTATAGGTTTTCAAACAAAATTCTTGCAACCAAACAATTCCAAGTATGGTGCAACCTCTTCTTTATTTTTAGCATGATCTATACGATACAAACGAAATGAACAAATGCACAACTTTCATAAATTACTCTACTTGTAGAAATGCTAGAGATGTGTATATTTTTATTCTCCCGTGTCTAGATGTTCTTCACCTTCCTACTTTAGCTGTTATTGCAAACTGTAGTCTTTTCTGTGCTAGTAACGTCAAGTTTCTTCATTACTTAAATAGAGGTACTAATAGGTTCACTTCATAAATTATTGTAATAAAATTAATAGATAAATATCCTCATAATTATGGGTCTTAGGTTCTATATGATTAGGAATGTTGTTGAAGTCACAGGACATAGGGTGAGTGGTTAGTTGAAAATAAGAGGTTGCCTATTTCTTGGAGAATTAGAAATGAACTGATAAGCGTATTTCATTCCACCGGGGATTCCGTTAGTATGCTTTTGCTTGATTAGTTTCCGACCACTCCATATGAAGTGGCTATTTTTCTTCTTGCTTTTGGCTAATATTTTAAGAAGGAAAACATTATCAAGTAATGATTATGTGAATCAAGTTTTTGAAAAAGTAAAACTGGAAAATTAGGAGTTGTCTTAAAAATCACTGTTACGTTTCAGTTCAACTATGTTTCTTAGTAAAAGCACTGAGGTGTGTAGCATAGACGTCAATAAAGTGATATTTAAGTATGTCGAAGTATGTAGTTAGTTCTTTATTGAGGTAGTTGATAAAGATGTTAATGTTTATAATATAGTGATCCATGTACATGTATCTTTATGAATTTACCACCGAGCTACGGCCGGTTGGGCAGTCATGCATCTTCATTTACCACCGTGCTACGGCCAGTCGGGTAGTCATCTATTTACCACCGCTCTATGGTCGGTCGTGCAGTTACCACCGGTTGGGCAGTTATGTATCATTATTTACCACCGGTTGGGCAGTCATGTATATTCACTTACCACCGAGCTACAGTTAGTCGGACAGTCATGTATTTACTACCGCATTACGGTCTATCGGGCAGTTGCCACTGATCAGGTAGGTAGTTAATGTCACGAAAATGAGGTAACTAGAACTATTTTATTGTAGTTTTATTTAGATATACGAGATGGGATTTATTCTATATGTTACAGCCCTCAACGGCTAGTCAGAAGTTATAAGTTGACTCTTACCTCTCCCCAAGATAGTATTTTATTATTATTATTATTATTATGTTTCATTGTTGCCTTACATACTCGGTACATTCTTTGTACTGATGCCCTTTTTTTCTTCTAGGGCAGTGTGTTTCATGCTGCGCAGGTGTAGGTAGGCGAGGTGAGGACCATCCACTATAGGCTGCCTCCAGATATCAAATTTTGGTTGGTGAGCTCCAAATCTTCCTGGAGTATTGCCGAGTCACGTTCTATATATGTTACTTTATTTTATGATGATGTTGGGGACCCTGTCCCGTCTTATATGTTATGGTTATGTTTTTTTAGAGGTTTTGCAGACAGTGTCCTGTGTATAGATTTAGATATGACATTTCAACAGCCTTGTCGACCACTATGTATCTATATAAATTTTTTTGGATTAAATATGTGAGTTAAGTTCTATTATTGTTAATTATATATATAGTTATGGCCTATCATGGCCCGTGACGAGTCTTATAGATAAAAATATAAGGTACGTGGCGCTTGGTTGAATAGGCACTGGGTACCCGTCGTGGCCCTCTGATTTGGGTCGTGACAGTGAAGCTACGGCCCCAACGGCATGTATCTACGGTCATCCCAACAGTAGATTATAGGTAGCAGATATATCCAGCACTTGAAACTCAACATCAAACCAGGTTGGGGCCATCTATAGGATGAGGTTGATCTCTCCAATTGTGGCCCTCTGAGATCCATCAAATGCCTTCACATTCATACTTGCTGCTCGTATCTCATGCAGATCTTTACCCAGCCTCTTCAGAGTAGTCAGTGGGCATATATTGAGACTCGAGCCCCCATCTATCAATACCTTGGTGATGAATTTGTCTTCAAATTACAATGTGATATGTAGTGTCTTGTTGTGACTTAGTCCTTCCGGTGGTAGCTCATCTTAATGAATGTGATTTTGTGGCTCTCCAGTATATGCCTAACCATATTGGCCATTTCTCCACTAGTGATGTTTCTGGGTACATAAGCTTCACTCAGCACTTTCATCAAGGCATTCTTTTGTGTTTCAGAGTTTTGCAGCAGTGATAAGATGGATATCTAAGTGGGAGTTTTGTTCAACTGGTCAACCATAGAGTATTCTCTTGCTTTCACGTTTCTCCAAAGGTCGTCAGGGCCAGTCTCAATGACATGCGACTTAGATGTAGCTTATTTGCTTGTTCCTCCCAAGTGCTCGGGTGTATAAACCCTACCAGTTCTAGTCATGCCTTATGCTGCACCTGTTTCTTCCATTTTCGCTTTTCCTTTCCTTCTTGCTTCGCAACATAATCCCATGGTATAGCTTTAGACTTGTAAGATGGGGTGGTGCTACCATCACAGTGAAGGGTGTGGCTACCTCGACTTCAAACAATGGTGGTGTGGTTACCTCGACTTGTACCACGATGGGCATGAGAGTGACTGGAGACTTTTTAGGTTCATCCCCTTCCTGAATGAGTCCACTTGACCCTTCCAGATCCCATTCTTCATCAGTCTCTATCACATTCACTCCGTCACCTCTGTGATCCAGGAGAGGATTGTTACGAACATTGGGTTCAACCTCCTTTGCCTGTATGACTTTAGTGTCGATTAATGTGTGGATATTGTCCTTCAGAGTGCGACCTTTATCAATGGTATGACCCTTCATGCCTGAGTGATAGGCACATGTCTTGTTTGGGTTAATCCACTGAGAATAGTTTTCCATAGCAACAGCGGGAATGAGAGTGACGTAACTGGCAACCTTCAGTTTCTCGTATAGTTGGTCTATGGGTTCAGCAATCAGGGTGTATTGTCTGGGTGGTCTGCGGTCAAAATTTAGTCTTGGTTTTTGATAATTTTGGTGGGCTGTGGAGATAAGTAGTAATATGCGGGTTGGGTGTTATAAATGTGGTAGGTGGCAGCAGGTTGTTGGTAGTTGGGGGGTGAAGGATGGTTTGTGGTGGAGGTGTTTGTTATGTGAGAGGAGACTTCGGACCTTGGGCTACCATTACTGCACCCACTTCTTTCTTCTTGGAGATACCTCCGGACTACAACGTTTTATTTGTGTCCTGGAGTGCTTCGAAATTTGTCACCATTCTGCTCTTGATCCCTTCTTCTATTCTTTCTCTGGGTTTGATGATGTCATAGAATTTATGGTTTTCAATAACCATCAGCCTTTCGTAGTATTGCGAGTCTTGAGCTCTGGCGAAGAACTTATCCATTTGTTCTTCAAGTTCCGTCCTTACTTTCGCAGCTTCGGACCTCCATCGAGTAGCATACTCGCAAAGGTTTCCATTGGTTTCCTCTTGAGATTTTGAATGTAGAAAATGTTTGGTGCGTTTCTGTGTTGAACCTAAATCGATCCATGAAATCTATGCTCACCCAATTAACCCACTTCTTTGGGTTCTAACTGATGTACCAAGACAAAGCATCTTCGGTAAGACTTCTCATGAACAGCTTCATACGAATTCGTTCATCTTTGCGAATCCCTACAAGTTTGTCACAGTATGTTTTTAGATGTACTTTCGGATTACCAGTTCCATCGAACATTTCGAACTTGAGAGGTTTGTAACCCTCCGGCAGTTCTACATCTGGTTGAATGCATAAGTCCTCATAATTCAAACCCTCAATGCCCTTGCCACCTTTGACACTCGAACTCTACCAGTGAGCTTCTTGAGTTCTTTCGCCATATTTTTATGAGCAGCTCTTTCTCGGTGGATTCCGGTATATATAGGGTTTGTCGTGGGGTTTGGAGTACATATATGGGATTGCTTTGGTAGAATCCGGGAATCTGGGCATAATGGTGGTCATTGGTTGAGTTTTGGGGATTAGGAGTAGGTTGCGGAGGAGTGTGGTAAGTGGTGGTTCGTGGATATTGAGTTGGATGGTGATGGTGGTGTTGAGGAGTAGGTACCGATAGAGGGTTATGGTGTACTGATGTGGTGTGGGAGGGTTTGGCAGTGTGTTTTAGGGAGGTGCCGGGTTTTGGGCGTTTGGGTTTTATTAGTTAACATTAGGGACATTTAAGATGAGGGAAAGGTTTGCCAAGTTCTAGACATGCTCAAGTTCTCCTTGTAACTCCAGTATTTTCTGTTCCAGATGTAGGACCAATTTATTCTGTGCCAGAGTACATCCCCCATCTGAGGTTTCAACATTTTCTGCCATAGTAGTGTTGTCTTTTCTGATACTGCTCAAATCATCCATTTTCCTTTCCCTTTTCTTCTGTGTTTAGGATCACTTGGAGGAGGAGGAGGAGGAGGAGGAGGTGGTGGAGGACCTCTGATCTAGTGTGATATGCGGACGATGCCAGTATGCGCGAACCATCCTTGGGGAATGGGAATAATCAAAAGAAAGAAAAACAAAAGGTAACCAAGTCAGTAAATGATATTGAATGAATGCTTTCAATATTGAACATGCTTTGCAGAATCATGTAATAAATGCGCGTCCTAAATTTTGGGGGACCTCGTTATGACCTAGGTAGGCCTAAGCGACACATAGACTTCGAGAAAATTGATGCCAATAATTGTGTCATTTCATTAATGTGAAAATGAATCAAATCCTTACTAAAATGACAATAATAAGAAAGTTACTAATGGCATTTGCCTTATTACAATCAAAATATAAAACTAACTAGAAAGTAGTAAAACATCATTTCCCTAGTCTATTTGGTCGTAGAAGGACCTTCCTTGTGCTTGGTTCTCTTGACTCCATCGATCAGATTCCCCAAGTCGCGCATAACCAACAATAGGTAATCCTTTGCTAGGAGCCTTCCTTCATTGCCATCCATGTTTTGACAGTCTGAAATCCTTTTTCTCATTTTTCCCTCAAACTTCATCAACCCTTGCTCCAGATATTCCAATCTCTCTGTTGATTTAGTAGCGGTTTCCCTCCATTCGTTGATTGCTTCCATATCCACTTTGTGTTGTTCCAGATGTCTCGCTTCAGTCTCAAGGACCCTTTTGCGTAACCTCCTATACTTGACCTATGCTTCAGCAGCGTCATCTATGATCCTATTTTAAAGATTGATTCCCGTCTTGATGTCTCCTACTATGTCGTCTACTAACCATGATAGGTAGAAGTAAACATGGCTGGCATGATACTTGTCTAGATCAATAGTATCCTTTTCCACAATGACCTTCTGATTCCACATATGTTGTACCTCGAACTTGAATAGAATAACGTCCCCTTTAAAATTTGCTTTGTAATGGACCATGTTGGAAACTCGAGGTATAACTTATTTTCTTCCTGCTTGTCTCATTACCCTTATAGGTGTCACAACCCAAACCGATGGGCCACGATGGGCACCCAGTGCGCTTACTCAACAGAGTACCAATGTAACGTATCTTTCTCATTTTATTAACATGGGTAAATGGGCCAGAAGGTTCGTATAACCTGATATACTAACTTATACAAATGATGTACGGGCTTATATAGCCAAAATAATCACTCGTACACTGAACATAGGCCGACAAGGCCATACAATCTTTCATTTACATGACATATGTCTACAAGCCTCTAAGAGTACATAAACATCATAAGGCCGGGACAGGCCCCGACATACCAATCAATGCATGTCTAAATCAAACTAACCAAATAAGAAACTCCTGAGCAAATGGAGCACCCAACATCTTCCGCTGAGCTGATAGCCTACTTGGAGGACTCTCTACCTATCTATCAGGACCTGCGGGCATGAAACACGGCATCCCTAAGCAAAAGGGATGTCAGTACGGATAATGTACCGAGTATGTAAGGAACATAAATAATTACATGGAAGAAATATAGAGTAAATGACTCAACCTATATGTATGGATAATTCTGTAAATCATGAAATACTTATAGTGTCATGCATATGCATATGAATGCCATGTTGTGCATAGGTACATGTATTCATAATATCATCAACCCTCTAAGGGCATCCCATCCTATTAATTTGGACACTGTGGGCAAAATTATCAACGTATACCAACTGATTAGGTGGTGGTACGTATATAATGCCATAACCGTTCCCATATCCCATATACATACTTATACATATATATACGCGTATATAACACCATCTGGTCATGGGTCAATGTGCATGTAAAATGCATGCAATGCATATGAAATATGTTAATAAAATCTCTCAGTACGTCACAAGACCATTATGCCTCTGATTAATATCATAAAATAAACTTTACCAATTTACGTATTTTTGAGATCCATGAAAAGACGATAGAATAATATGACACATGGGGGATCAAGAACATAAGCATTTCTAGTATTTCTATGAATAGACCATTTATGAAAATTGTGCATTTGCTCGTTTCGTTTGTGTCGTAAAGATCATGCCAAAAGGAAAGAAGGGATAGCCTTAACATACCGGAGTCGATCCTCTAGACAATCCTTCTAACACACGCCAATTGCGACGAAGCACGAAACCACAAGATCGAAATAGGGAACAATTCGTATGAAATTCCCGAAGCAATAACATTGCTATTTGGAAAATAATCATTGTTGAAACTCTTTCCTTAAGAGATGAGAAATGACAACATTACTATTGTTGAAATAACAATAGAAATGGAAGGAATCTTGCCTTGAATTCTTAGAAGGAACGTTACTATGTTCCTTTCTTAAGAGACATGAAGATAATTTTTAATTAGGAATGTTATCCTTAATGATTAGGTGGGCCCCACTTTGTATATTGACTAAGCCAACTAAGCTCACTAATTTTCCACCTTAAAGTGTAACTTATGAGTCACTTAGTACCTACTCCCTTGTCTGCCACATTGAGGCATTTTAATCTTATCCATAATTTTAAAAATTATCCACTAATCCGTTAATTAACTTGTTAATCTCCCACTAACTAATAATTATCCAATTGTCGACATAATCAAGAATTATCTCAAGTTACTCAAAATACCACTCACTTTTAACACACTTTATACATGTTTCTATCATGGTCATGTGATACCTTGTATGAGATTAGTCCATAAGTACCGGGTATTTTAGCTCGGGCCATATTTTATCCCAATATGTCAAACTTCAACAAAAAAAAATCCAATTTGATTACCCTCTCAACTTCATGAATTTACTCATCACTTGTTTGAAATAGCATAATACTTATAAATCTCAAAATAATCCCATTCCCGAACTTACATTGATTAACTTATGATGAAACTTTAACATACGAAAATGCTGGACGTAATATCTCATTTCCGATCTTATATCAATTTACTTTTGGCATACCTCCACATATGAAAACATGGGTTATAACATCATTCTCCCCTATGGAACATTCGTCCTCAAATGTTGACTGATGCACGTAGCAATTTCATAACTTATGTATTAATACTTTAGTACTCTCCTTGCCATCTAGGCAACCGTTCTAGGAATAATTCCAAAGTCTAGGGTATTCCCCACTTTAGTCCTATTTCTCATACCACGACTTGTGGTCGAAATATTTCCAATCTTGTAATTGTTGCTACCTTCTGTCATGCAGCCTGTATGACTCTGACTTTGTAAGTGCGCATATGCGACTCTTCTCTCCTTTTCCCTCCAGTTTTTAGCCAATCTCTAGGACTCACTTTGTAAATGTATACAGAGCTTGAAATGATGTCCCTCTGGGCATCTATATGTATACTTGAAGTTCTTTGCTTGGTACTTTTTGAACTTACAAATATTGCTATATCTTATTTCATAGATCTGCTTATCTATTCGTATGACTTTACTTCATCTAGGTAGGTCATATTGTACCATAATTCTTACTTTGATTTATCATTACTAAGGTCTGTTACCGAACTCCAGGTTACTTTTGTTACGTATCTCATATGTATAAATTTAAGTCCTTTAATACTTCATCATTACTTGTTCATCTTAAGAATGATGGCCTAATATCACCTCATACTTTGTGACTTATATCCATTGTTGATTCACCTTAGCGTTGATCCATAATCTACCACTGGTAACTTGACCTATTATGTAATACTAGGGCTCACGTCGCATCGTAGAACATTTGAAGTGATTTTCCTGATCCACCAGGCGGCGATGCTGTACTTCAATAACCGTAGTTTATAGCATCCCAATGTGATTTACTTATTTGGGTATTTTAATCCCGTATAATTCATGAAATCCTCTTCAAATCATTACTCAATCGAAGGCCCAGATGTTATCCTTTATTTATCACAATTACACCATCATTGTACTACCAAGGCAGCATTTCATCTATTCTAAATGCTACTAGTCATAGACTCCTTTGAGTTCATTCAGATTATCCTGAGCTTTATATAACTTAGAGAAACCATCAGCTCTCTTATTTTCATGAGCTTAATCCCGAGGATTTATCCATTCTGGTCACCTTCTCACTCGCCTTTTCTCATCCTTACTCCTGTCTTCCTAAAACTTTGTCGCTCTACCATACTTTAGCTTGCGACCTACACATATCTATTTATACTACTCGCAACCTTCCTTCAACTTGCTTGCACTATAGATTTCCTTGTGTTATTATGGAACATTAAGTGAGACATCGCATCGTCTCTAACTCTTCTTTACTCTCTTAACTAGACTTCTCGATACCTAGAAACCATAGGCTGGAAGATATGCCACCAATGATGCCACTACCATTCCTGAATACTGAATCCCGGCGCTATTAGCCCTCTATTTGAAGTATAGATTATTCACAACCTTCTGCATCTGAGTATCTCGTATGTTGTTCACTTTTACCTTACTTAACTTAAAATCTCGTATCACATCTTCTATATCTTTCATGGTCTCCTTTCCACATAGGTATAACTCATATTCACAACTTGAAGCCTATTATAAAACTTGCACCTCTGGTGTATACACAATCCGGTGAGAGCTTCATACTGGCTTCTTATAAGGCTGGTACTTCTTCTAATTGGCTTTCTTGTAGAGCCATTATAGAATATGGTTGTTGTATTATCTCTCTTGCACCTATGATATTAAGAATGATCCTGGAATGTTCTCAATCACAATTTCTATAATTTTATAGGTCGAATAATCAGACTCCTAATTTACTTCATTGTTGTAGCTCTTTAGTTTTCTCTTTTTTCTGATCAGCCTTTATGTAGGCTTAAGCTATCTTTCGATCTGCAGCTCATGGTATTACCTTAGCCTTTCATGGACGCTATGGAATATCCATGATATAATCTTCTAACAATTTAATCCTTTGTTATTGACATGGGCTCAATTATTTTTCTTTTACTTATGCTGAAATCTTCTACAGTTGTATGAATGTTTATAAATATGATGCATGGATAATATTTTGAAATCGTAAGTGTGTTCATAATGTAACTAATTTTGGATTATTGTTCGAATAATTCCTTTCATTTCTTCTCAGCTTTCTTCAAACGTAATTATTTTTCCTGGTCTTTCTGCCCCCTTGTAGCGTGCATACTTAGCTTTCCTTAGTTCCTCCGCATTTTGGAATTCCATACAACCCATATGATCTTGAATATTACCTTTTCATTAGCCACGATAGGTGCCACTTTCTTATGTAGTGCATACGATGTTGTTGTGCGACATTTGTTACAAGACCATTTCCTCTTTAGGTTACTATGCTTAGGCTGAAGCCTTTTTCCTTATTCCCTTAGCTAGTCTTTCATTTTAGTACTTTAGGGAGGACCCTCTGATTCTTGCAAGGCTGCGAGCTTATTACATCATTTACCCAGTGGAATTTTTGATGTTCTTTCTTACTTGTAGTTATCTTTACTTACTTACCTTCATGCCCTTGTGCTCGTAGGGGTGCTTCTGAACTGATATTTTGATTGTCTTCCCAGTGGCACTTTAGTTTATCTCGTAACACTCATATAGTACTTTTAACTATACCAACTCCTATATTAATATTTTGCAAGGTTAAGATGTTATATCTGCGAGACTGAATTCCCCATGTTGGGGTTCACTATGTTTATCTTGTATGATCTGTTGATCTGTACCTTCTTGTCCAGCCACAACTAGGTTTTCCTGAATCAACTACTAAGTACTCGTTGGCCATCTCATATCTATATTCCATGTAATCTTTCTTGGTTTATTTCCTTGGTCTTAACTTACCTTTTGCACTAGCTCCTTATTTATCAATAACATCCCCAGAAGGAAACCTTACTTCCTTTTCTTGACGTCGTGTTTGCATAATATTCTGGAATCATAGCATATCTGTAGGCTTTGAATAACTGCAATCTCATCCCTTTCTCATTTTTGTCGCATTCTTTTTTTACTATTCCATAATTACTAGAACCGCTTAACTCTGACTTAATGCCATTATAACTCTATATTCCCTCCTTTAGGGGAGTACTAAGAGTTGGAGCTACGACGACCTACCTATAGATGTTTTACCTCTTCATTTTTGGCATCCTTTCACATCATTGATGACCCTTACTCGCCTTGTGGAAACCCTTCTACACTAAGGATAACAAAATTCCTTACTCATGAGGGTGACACATAGTGTAACTAGCACATACAGTCCCTTAAGCTTAACTTTTCTCACATTGCTTGCTTTAGGGAAGCGTCTTCATGAATAACCATTCTCTAAATTTCTCATGAATCTTCTTTTGTGGTCCACTCTATTATCACCGAAACGCAATATAAAGTTCTCATGATGCTGACCATCATCAAATCACTCAGTCTTTAATTCATGTTTAGTTTATCTTTTTTACCAGTCCATACTAATTTCTATTACTCTGGGTCCAACTTTTTCTTCTAAAAATCACGTTAGCGTCGGGAACTTATTTCTTAAAATGAGAATATGACTTTAGGGCCTATACTCTTTTGTTCTCTCAAGGTCTGTCACCTCTCGTCTTTCCCTTCACTTGACAATAGAGTCTATAATACTGTCATCTTTTTGATCTATCGTTGTCATCCATGTATCACATTTTACTCATAATGCTTCATTAACTCTCTTTTTATTTCCCTACTAATATTCTGTCTCTCACTTTATTCTGAAAACTTTAACAAGATGTTCTTTTGATTTTTTGATCCCCTTTCTCCATCCACTGGCTCTTCGAATTGCTTAACGTTCTCGCTCTTCTAGGGACGGGAGCCACACTTAGGTAATATTTATCCCTTCAAGGCTTCCATTTCCTATCTTTGTAGTACTTATATCTAGCTATACTATTTTAGAGTGCACCATCTGGATGTCTCACAAGGAGATCTATTAGTACTTTTGCAATATCCTTCGAAAACGTCAACTAATACAAACAATCCATCCACCATTTTGGATTACTCTAACCCCATCTGGATTCTGATATCCCATCCTTCTCTTAAACTATATATATTAGCTCCTATAGGGCATAACTGAGATCGATGTAGCCAATTGTAAATACCTCTGTTACTGTTGAAGGTAACTTAAATGGCTTATATTCCTCTGCCTGAGTTGTAAATACTGTTAACCTTCATTAACTGGCGCCTCGTGCTGTTCTTCATCTTACTTTTTTTGCTTGTTGAAACTTGTATTTATCTTATGAATCTCTCATTGTCTTTTCCCATAAAAGTAGATAGATATTATTGCCTTAAGGCTCCTTATCAAGAGGCTTATACGTCTTAGTACACACATAATCTACTAAAGACCTTATATTTACTTATCATAAGCATCATAAAAAATCGAGTTCCTCTGACTCAACTCTTCCACAACTATATTTCTTACCAACCGTCTTTTTGGATGTAGGCATCGTCGTATTATGAATAAAATAAAGGTTAGGAAATTGAGTTCTTACAACTGAGCTCTACCACACGATCTAGAGTAACAATAAAGAGTGACAGTCTTAAATGCCCTGTAGCCTCCTGCTTATAAGTGTGGTGCATGACACACCCATAAACAAGACTCTACTAGACACGGACATCCTAGGAAAGAACTGCTCTGATACCTTTTTTGTCACGACCCAAACCGATGGGCCGCGATGGGCACCTGGTGCCCTTACTCAACCGAGTACCAATGTAATGTATCTTTCTCATTTTATTAACATGGTTAAATGGGCCATAAGGGTCGTATGAGGTAACAAGAATAAAACATGAAAAAACACTCGACATAAAATGACCCAACCTGATATACTGACTTATACATATGATGTACGGGCCTATAAGGCCAAAATAATCACTCGTACACTGAACATAGGCCGACAAGGCCATACAATTTTTCATATACATGACATATGTCTACAAGCCTCTAAGAGTACATAAACGTCATAAGGCCGGGACAGGGCCCCGACATACCAATCAATGTATGTCTAAATCATACTAACCAAATAAGCAACTCCGGAGCAAATAGAGCGCCTGACATCTTCCGCTAAGCTGACAACCTATTTGGAGGACTCTCAACCTATCTATCGGGACCTTCGGGCATGAAATGTAGTGTCCCCAGGCAAAAGGGACATCAGTACGAATAATGTACCGAGTATGTAAGGCAGATAAATAATTATATGGAAGAAATATAGAGTAAATGACTCAACTTGTAAGTCTGGATAATTCTGTAAATCATGAAATAGTTATAATGTCATGCATATGCATATGAATGTCATGTCATGCATAGGTACATGTATTCATAACATCATCAAGACTCTGAGGGCATCCCATCATATCATCTCGACCACTGTGGGCAAAATTATAAATGTATACCAGCTGAACAGGTGGTGGTACGTATATAACGCCATAACCATTCTCATATCCCATATACATATCTATACATATATATACGCGTATATAACGCCATCTGGTCATGGGTCAATGTGCATGTATAAATGCATGAAATGCATATGAAATACGTTAATAAAATCGCTCGGTATGTCACAAGACCATTATGCCTCTAATTAATATCATGAAATAAACTTTACCAATTTACGTATTTTTGAGACTCATGAACTGACGATAGAATAATATGAGACATGAGGAATCAAGAACATAAGCATCTCTAGTATTTCTACGTATAAACCATTTATGAAAATTGTGCATTTTCTCATTTCGTTTGTGTCGTATAGATCATGCCAAAAGGAAAGAAGGGATAGCATTAACATACCTGAGTCGATCCTCTAGACATTCCTTCTAACACACGCCAATTGCGACGAAACACGAAACTACGAGATCGAAATAGGGAACAACTCGTATGAAATGCCCGAAGCAATAACATTGCTATTTGAAAAATGATCGTTGCTGAAACTCTTTCCTTAAGAGATGAGAAATGACCTTAGAAAGAACGTTACTATTGTTGAAATATCAATAGAAAGAATGGAATGAATCTTGGCTTGAATTCTTAGAAGTAACGTTACTATGTTCCTTTCTTAAGATACTTGAAGATAATTTTTAATTAGGAATGTTATCCTTAATGATTAGGTGGGCCCCACTTTGTATGGTGACTAAGTAAACTAAGCTCACTAATTTGCCACATTAAAGTGTGACTTATGAGTCACTTATTACCTACTCCCTTATCTTCCACACTGAGGCATTTTAATCTTATTCATAATTTTAATAATTATCCTCTAATCTCTTAATTAACTTGTTAATCTCCCACTAACCAATAATTATCCAATTATCCACATAATTAAGAATTATCTAAAGTTACTCAAAATACTACTCATTTTTAACACACTTTATACATCTTTCTATCATGGTCATGTGATACCTTGTATGACCTTAGTCCATAAGTACCGGATATTTTAGCTCGGCCCATATTTTATCCCAAAATATCAAACTTCGACAAAAAAAAATTCCGATTTGCTAACCCTCTCAACTTTACGAATTTACTCATCACTTGTTTGAAATAGCATAATACTTATAATTTCAAAATAATCCCATTCCTGAACTTTTGTTGATTAACTTATGACAAAACTTTAATGTACGAAAATGCGGGACGTAATATCTTATTTCCAATCTTACATCAATTTTCTTTTGGCATACTTCCACGTATAAAAACATGGGGTGTAACAATAAGAGCATAAAGATAGATTCCCCTTAACTCGATCAATACCAGATGAGTAGTCTCTCTTGACCTGATGATGAACTCACTACTAGGAAACCATTCGAACATCCAATGTACCTGCCCGTCTGTCAGATTGCTGAAGAAACGTACCCAACTCACAACATTTCCAAGTTGTGCAAACTTGTTTGGGATAAATGTCATTTTCTTAGGGCGATGGTAAGCTATGTAGTCATTCAATGGTCGACGCATAAGCTCTTGGCGATATTCTCCTCTCTGGAAATGTTCTAACAACCTGACTTGTAGTAACCGATTACAACCTTCAAAGTGCCTGAATCCCTGTTTGCACCAATCTAGAGCGCGGTACATTTCAGCTAAGATCATGGAGATAATAGTATAGTTTTGTCCCTTGATGCCTTCCATCAAAGCCCCGGAGACCATGGCTAGGAGAGTATGGATCATTCCCCCTTTCATTGGAAATATCAATAACCCTAAGAAGCAGATGATGAACACATAAACCCAACGGTGCGTCCAACCCAAAGAAGTAATGGAGAGTTCCTCATGGTGAAAACGATATGACTTACTGTGCCCATAACACTCATAAAAGAATTCAAATGGGATGTAAGACTTCTTTAAACAAAGCAATTTATCATTTTTCTTGAAGCCTAGCATTTTCAGAAAATCACGAGGGGTGCGATTCTCTAGCACTAATAACCCTGGACTATCCCATAGCAGCTTAGCGAAACCTCCTACTCCCTCTAAGAGAGGAGTTATTTCTATGTCACTAAAGCAGAAGACTTCCATTTTCTCATCCCAAAATATAGAAGTGGCCTCAATCAATGCTTTATTTGGTCAGATGTCTAACAAGGACGGCAAATTACCAAGGACTCTTCTCACATTATTCTTGTTTCTAGGCGCGAGATTTTTCCACCATTCAAGTAGTAGAGGTGGGATGTTTTGGACCATGCCGGACCTGGGACTTCGTGCTTCATTTTATGCAAACAAATAAGGTTAGCCCTTCCCCCTCCAAATTCGAATATTCACACACTAATGATCAACATATTGGCATATTTTCTCCAAGTAATGCACATAATATGATGGTGTCCATTGGGATTGTAGAAATCCCGTTAGACTTTGGACGAGGCTTATCTTAGTGGGCTATTATGTTAATAACGTTCTAACCCATACTAGGTTTAACATGATGCATGTATATTTGATATCGGAGTAAGGTTTCTAGAATGGCCTAGACTGGTACTCTCAAGAAGACAACTTGAGAGGGAAAGGCATGGGATAATCGACTGCATCGCTGATCGACTAGTCTACCGCAAATAAGCCTTTTCGATTTAAAAAGGGTAATTTTGGAAGAGCGCGGACAGTCATCAAGCACTGCTATGTTGATAATTGGCACGAGTGAAGTATGATGTGGAGCTGCTTTATGCAGAGATAATAACACATTGCCAAGTATTTGTATGATAAATATGTAAAAGCAGTAAATACAGTATTAAGGTTAAACATAAAAAACATAAAAAAAGAAAGACAAAGGAAGAAGTTAGTTAGTGGAATAATGCAAAAATGTAGTAACGAAAGCAAGGTAGTAAGGGTGGGAGAAGCATGATATAGCAAAAAAATGAAAAGCAGTCATAGCAAATAATGGTGAACGGGAAACGGACGTACATGCCACAGCTAATAAAGGTGAATGGGAAAGGGATGTGCATGTAATAGCAAAATTTAGCAAATAAAGATGGAAAAGGAATGTTCATTTTATAACCAAGAAAACTAATCCACATAAGCCAAGTTCATTATGGTGAGAGCCTAAGTGTAAATTCCCAACAGAGTTGTCATGCTGTCGTGCCCTATTTTCTCGCGAAAGTGGGTTTCGACATTGTGACAACTCCTTTTAATGGGAGATAGAGTGCTAAAAGAAGAAGAGTCTCCACCTAACGATTTTGAGGTGCGTTAGGGCACCTATTATGCAAATAACTCTGTTTGACTAGTCAGCGCCACCAAAGATCGGGTAAGGGCTCAAATTACCTCAAAGAGAAGGTGTTAGGCACTCTTCGAGGTCCACAAATGTGGGTCCCGACCAAACTTAAGACTATATGGATTATAATTAGGCAAGATGATTAAATAAACAAAGAGTTTCATTATAACACAATGAGAATTGGTACAAATCTTAAGGACTACAAGGATACAACTATAACGGTCTATATTAGATGACTAAGTGTATAAAGAGAAAAGGGGGAGGGGGGGTCCTATGTTTTTTAGCCTAAAGGATCACCCCATGTGACATGAATAATACTTCATAACATCCCTTAAGGTAGGGAGTTACTCATATTATTCAGCGGGCACAGACTATCATCTCCTGCTACCTAATTAATATGTTAAATTTTTTTTTACCTAAAAGCACTCTAATTCAATTCTATGTCGTATTTTATGTGTGCACTACGCGTCCCATACCTATGGTCTAGGAGGTATTGGACCTCTATTTGGGTGGTTATAGACCTTACTTAGGCTGCTCAGAAATGTCAAAACTAGATGACATACAAAAACACATTGGACTTCAAATATGGGCAATTAAGGGGCTCAAGTTTGCCTCCACAATTAAGCAACAAATGCACGCAAGACAAGTTTTTCATGTTAGGCAATGTAGAATTAAGAACCTTAAGTCCTATAGACATGATTTGTATGTGACAATGCATTAAAGTGTGCAAGCAATTTCAGAGGGTAGGCTCTGCTCATAGACAAGATTACACACGCTGATTATTAAGATTACAGGTTTCCAGTTATTTACACCTGTTGTGTCTAGGTGACTTGCACAGTAAGGAGTAATGAAAACCATTGGGAGGAGCCCAGAATTACTTACGCTTGCTGACATCGGCATAAACAAGCAGTAAATAGTGTTTTAGAGGTCCATCATTAACATTAGAACGAGTAATTATACACTATAGACAGGATCTCTAACAATTAATGCTTAGAACTCATTTTATTTTTATACTTAGCCCTATAGGCATATTTTCTAGGTGAACAGTGCGATACAGTATCAAATGAAGTGATCAAGATTCTATAGGCATGATTTCTAGTGAAAAGTGTGAGACAATGGCAAATGAAGTGATCAAAATCCTATAGACATGATTTCTAATGAACGTGCGGAGGCGAATTGAAAGAAATTTCAGTGACATTTGTTCCTATAGGCAGGTTTTCTAGTAATACGTAGCAGCAAGAATAATTGCAGCATTTGAATTCATGTTTGCTAGCAGACAGCGCGTGTGTGTGTGCTTCCCCTATTGACATGATTTCTACAGTGCACATAGTGAGTGAATGGCATACATAGCAAGTAAATCATTGAGTCCTATAGGCATGTTTTCTACCCCTTTTATACAACCATTAAGTGTACCCGTTTCCCATTTTACTAACACCCCAATTGTTGTTACAAAGTTATTACATGCCCAATAATAAAGTAATTACAAATATTGTACAAATAATAATATTAGGCCCATGGCAGGCCCAAACAATACCCAGCACTGTTTGGGCCTTCATCAATTCTCATGCATCATACCCAGATTTTCAACAAGGAGCCAATATTCATCAACACAACCCAGAATCCATAGAAGATCTCAAAGCCAAATCACACAACCATATTGTCAAGCATTAAATCATTTAAACCAAGCAGCTTAGACATTCAACAGATAATAAGCAGAAGGGTTGAGTGTCATAGTTCAAGTTTCAGGGAGTGACTAAAGACCCAAATCTTAGTATGTCAGAGTTCACAAGGGTCTCAAATGGACCCCCGAGCAGTGCTCACACTAGGGAGGTCAATAGTAAGAGCCTTGGTAGCCTTGGCTTGCAGCCTACTAAGAATACGAGGTTCAGGATAGCATAAGTAACAAATAAGGGAGAGTGGACAATGGTTGAGGGATAGAAGTTGGGGAGGGAGGGGGATACACCTATAGCTGGGTTGACAACACAAAGAAACTAATCAAATAGGTCACAAATCTTAAAAACAAGTTCAGTAGGGACTTAGAAGCAGGTTCAACACTTAGTAAAATAACACATAGACAGCTTTAAAGGAAAGGGGGAACAAGTTTGCAGGAATGACAAAGATTATCATGTATAGATGCATAATACTAAACAAGTCGAAATCTAAGAGGTCCAAATTATGCTAAACATGATATGGAAACACAAACTGAGATGACCATTCTAAAGGTTCCAAACAGTCATTAAGGATATAAGACTAGGTAAAACAGAAGCATGCTGTGAGAGAGTAGATAGAAAAGGTCTTAGAACACATTACATATGCATGACTATCATCACAGAGATTCAGAATAGACTAGGAAAGTAAACTCATGTCGAACAACAAATGTAGACATTCAGGTATGACATGGTAGACTAATTAACTAAAGAAGGTCCAGGATATACTAGAGATTCATCCTAACAGTTCAAACATGGTATGGAAAGCAAGTTGAGATAGTTGTTCTAAAACCTATAACAATCACTAAAGGGGTATGGGATCAAGTGAGCATGCTGAGTGATAATCCTCCTCTCTCTACTCCAGCCAGTGATCCACTTCGAATAGTACTCAATGTTGTGCGGTAGGTTTCAATAGCAGAGAAATAACTCACAGGTATTACAGATATGAGGCATTTATTATAGAGATTCAGGACAAAGTAGGTAAGCATATTCATGAACACTCATGCATCAATACACTAGCTAAACGAGCTTAGGAATGTTCAGTTTATCCAAGTTAGACATAGACAATCTCAGAACTACCAACATTAGGAGAAGTTGAATGCTAAAGAGACTTAAAAAGAGTATAAAGTTAACAGAGTTGTGCATAAAAGTAACCCAGAACCACAGTAAGTCATGGATTTCAGAAGTGAGAACATATGCAAATAAGAGACACATAAGGATGAAATTGCAAAGGTCAAGCTACTTACTGGCTAAACGGACAACAATAACGAACAAAATATCCACAAGAAATGATGATAGGCTATAATTACATATTTTAGTCGCTTATTATACTCTAATTTACTGCACTTTAATTGAGTTTGAGCTTTAATCGCTAATGTTTTGCTCTAATTATGTATTTTATACGTTGTAGGAGTGATTCTGAGATATACAGATATTATGGAATGAATTCAAGTGCTTTGGAGCTTTGAAATCTGAGTAAAATCCCAAGGAATTAAGCCAGGATCGTGTTCGAGGATCAACAGATGATAGTTAAGAACGAAACGAAGAATCGAGTGGGCATACAGTGCATTGTCTAGTAAACTGCATATAACATTTCGCTGAGAACTCCGTTTGATCTCCACAATATATTGTTGGAAAGCTATTTAAAAGATCTACAATGTTCATGTTTTATGTTTTCCCGAATTCCCATTACTACGGCATGTGGAGTGGCACGGGGCGCGCTGCCACTCCATGCGTATGGTAATTTAATGCAGTCTGTCAGAATCACCTCTCTGAAGGTTCCCACAAGCACTCCGTGTGGTGCGTCGCCCCATGCGGCGCGCCTGTACAAATTTTATAGAGCCAGAGTCCTATTTCGCACGGGAAAAGATGTTTCGTCTGGGCTTGACCCTATTTCGTATAAATACATGTAAAAACTCTATTTTGAGGGAGGGTTGACGTACTTTTGACACACTTTAGGCCTAGGGAGAGCACGGGGCCTCCATGGAGACCGGAGATTCAACATAAGGAGGCAAGATACACCAGAAGCAAGACGGAGAATTCTTCTACAAGTTTTTCACTTTCTTCTTCCTATATTCATTATTGGTTATGAATTTTAGTATTTTAGTTATGCATACTATTATGATTAGCTAATTTGTTATCTAGGGTTTTGATGGAACCTTTTGAAGGATGATTTTTCTGTTGCGTTTAATATAATTTTGCCGTTGGATTTTTTCTTCTTGTTCAACTACGTGATTATTTTAGTTGATTGAAGGGCCATCAATTGACTGCGCCTATTTAGTATATATTACTCGGAAGAGAGTGCATATTTAGGTAATTGTTGAATAACATCACTCCTAACGTGTATGAGGGATCAATACAGAGGGTTTAAAGGTGGTATTAGGAATAATGAAACCTTGGTGCGATCCGAGTGAGTCATAACTTAGTGCTAGCTAGTGTAATTCGGAAGAATATGTCTACTAAATTGTAGTAGTTACTCGGGAGAGAATTACGACACTCAGAGAGCTCATGATCGGTAGAGAATACTTAGGCGAATTATAGAAAATGTCGTGGGAAGAATTCCGAAAATTGGGGAAATCATAACACTAAACCTCCTTAATCTTGTCTCCAACCCTTAATCATGCTAGTTGATAGTTTTACTACTTTCTAGTATTTGTCAGCTAATTAGTTAGAAATAAATATTATAATCTTTAAAATTATAAAATTGTTTGGCCTGATGTTTCTTAGCAATATTGAACAATTGTAGCTAAGCCTTAGTTTTCTGTGGGATTCGACTCCAGACTTGTAAATCGGATTATATTTGCAACGACCGCTTAGTCTTTTTTATAAGGCATAGTTGAGCGTGATCAAATTTTGGCATCATTGTCGGGGAACTAACAGTGTAGATGTAAGTGTACATATTGCTAGGTTGCAAGTTTGAACTTTTATTTTTGTTTTCTTGTATTTGATTTTTTTTATTTTTGTTTGACTTGTTTATTTTGAGAAATATGGAATCTTGGAATTATGAGAGTTTCGATGTTGACCATTGATCTTCCTAATGCTTATTGTGGAAGAAACCACCCATGGAAAAACTATTTAAATATTTTTGAGAGCGAGTTATGTGCACCAACTCAATCTTATATGCGTAATGTGTGTGATATATGTGGTGGTCAAGATTATCACTTTCATGGTTGTACTTATATTTCTTATCTTCCCCCAACACCTTACTTTGATGGTTCTTCTTTTTCTTGTGAAGGTAATAGGAACAAAAAACCCAGGGATGATGACCTGAAAGAGATCAAGGATATGTTAAGGTGCCTTGTAGAACAAAATTGTAAAATACAGTTGCAGATAGAAAGGCAAGAGGAAACTATTCACAACATAAAGGTTCAAGTGAGTCAACTTGTTGAAGATTTTAATGTTCAACAAGCCAATATTGTGAATAGTATCCAAGAAGAGCGTGAATTAGATTCAGAAATTGAGGTGCTAGTGGAGGAAGTTAGAGTAGAACACCGAAAATATATCCAACTAAAATTTGAGGATGCCCATGTGAAGTAGTGTTACTAGAGTCCACCGAGAATATTGAAGATGCAATTTTAGCGGACTCTTGCTTTTGTCATGAAGAGGATGTGAATAAGCCTGTAAATTTTTAGTTTGAGCACATGTGTCCTCACTCCAAGCACTTTTCCATATTATATGTAGATGATGATATGGAAATAGAGTCACCCGAGCTCATTAAGGAGACAAGAGATGAGGAACAAGGATCCTAAATTATGGAATTTTTCTTGCTAGAAAATCAGGATTACATACCTCATGTAAAGGCCTAGAAGTGCAGAATGCTACATTGGTTGGTTGGGCCAGTTAAATCTAGTGCTTGTTTGGAGGCAAAAATTGGTTTACATCATGCTGCGATGTTAAATCTAGTGCTTGTTTGGAGGCAACTCACCTTTATTGCTTTTTTTTATTTTATTTTATTTTATTTTTTCTTAATTTTATTATTTTCGTAGTGTCGATTTTTGATTTTCTAGGAGCATGGAAAGCAAATCTATTGGAAGGATGCAACAGCAAACCAGATGTTGGAACTAAGTGTGAGGTACCCGCATGAAGGACCAGGCCTGAGAGAAGTCTGAGTATCCCATGAGCTGCTAGTGCTTCGGCCTTTGGCCTACCAGGGAGTTTCTTTTACCCCCTTATTCGTTATGGTGTGCACTGAGGACAATGCACAATTTTAAGTGTGGAGTGAGGAGATTGTCTGGGTGACTTTCTATGCTACTTTAGGTGTGTTAGTTTAATTGAATAATGTTTTTTAAAAATATAAAAGATATGACTTTTCCCGACGATGGTTATTGGATAATTTTCTTGAGGGATTTAAGTCTAAAGAGAAAGGACAAAAAGATTTTCCTTGTAGGTAGTGTAGTAATTCCCCTAGAATTTTCTTTGTGCCACGGTTCATTTCCAAGGGTTTTGATTGAACCGGGTGGAGGTAGTTTTATTTTTTTAAGAATAGGAGCCATTGTGATGTGTTTTGAATTGAAGCAATATCTCTTGACTTTGTTATACCTTGAGAATAGTGAGTACTTTGGCTGTGACACTTAGGCTCAATTTTTGACTCTTGTAGAAGTACCTTAAATTGTATGATTTTAAATTCGCTTAACTGCTTTGACTAGATTGTCTTGATAAATCCAATCCTGAGTGAGTTATGTGTGTGTGTGAGGTTTGGGTGTTATTATGTGCATTGCATTTGCTGCCTAGGACTTTCCCCGTGTGTTTGCAAAGCAAAATAGTAGTTTTGTTCAGTTTTGAAAATGATATAGGTGTTTCTTTGATATCCCATATATATATATATATATATATATATATATATATATATATATATATATATATATATATATATATATATATTACCCGCCTAATTGTTATGTATCGTAGTTAACCCCTTTGAACCTGTAATCTCGTTTCTTTGGCGACTACATTACAAGCCTTACTCATTTATTTGAATTAACAATCTATTTGAACCTTTTAACCTCTCATGAACACTTGAATAGTTATGAAATTTGTAAAAGTTAAAATGTGGGGTGGTTGGTCCGGCTTTTGAGTGGAACTAATGAAATAAGGAGAAAGGTGCATTGTTTTGGAAAAGTAAGAGCCACTTGAATTGAAAAAGAAAGAAAAAAAAATATAGTTGCATTGCTGTGAGAAATATTTCTTGATAGTGGTACTCTTGATGTAATTGTGCTTAAAGAAGTATGGAGCTAATATATATTGATGTGAAAGCGGAGTTATGGGTTGACATATGTGCGGGATTTTAAATGTTAAAATGTATGTATTAAAGTGCTTAGGGAGTTGTAGTCACTCTTTTATTCAAATGTATCATACCAGTCCTGCAGCCTACATTACAACCAATTAAAGTCCTACTTGATCCTTGACTTAATGAGCTTGATTGGTAGAGTAGTACAGTACGGGAAAGCCTATGGTGCATCTGTTGTGGCACATGAATGTCATTTCGGAGAGTGAGTGAATTCTTTCTATCTTGAGTTCCTAATTGTTCTTAAATTTTATGGTGTATAGAACTACTCTCTTTTGTTAGGTGAGGGCACTTGATTCATGAAGGAAAGCTAATGTCAGTGACCGCTATGTTAGAGTAAGTGTGTGAGCTGTGAATAATGCGTGGTATTTGTGAGTCAAATCTTGAGGTGAAAATATTATGCTTTTGTACTTAGTCTATTTTAAATATTCTGGTGTGATGAGTTAGGAGAATTGTTTGAAAAGGTTGTGTCTATATAAAGTGTAGTTTGATTGCTAGAGGATGAGCAATGGTTTAAGTGTGGGGTGTTAATAATATGATATAATTACGTATTTTAGTCTCTTATTACACTCTAATTTACTACACTTTAATTGAGTTTGAGCTTTAATCACTAGTGTTTTACACTAATTGTGTATTTTATGCCTTGTAGGAGTGATTCCGAGCTCTGTAGATATTATGGAATGAATTCAAGTGATTTGGAGCTTTGAAGTCTGAGTAAAACCCCAAGAAATTAAGTCGGAATTGTGTTCGGGGATCAACGGATGATAGTTAAGAACGAAACGAAGAATTGAGCGGGCATACGGCACATTGTCTAGTAAAATGAACATAACCTTTCGCTCAGAACTCCGTTTTAGCTCCACAATATATTGTTGGAAAGCTATTTAAAAGAGCTACAACTTTCATGTTTTACGTTTTCCCGAATTCTTAGTACCGCGCTATCTGGCGCGCCGTGCCTGTGGAAATTTCCTGCAGCCTGTCAGAATTAGCTCTCTG
The DNA here is from genome assembly GCF_000715075.1 of Nicotiana tabacum. Classification (NCBI taxonomy): domain Eukaryota; kingdom Viridiplantae; phylum Streptophyta; class Magnoliopsida; order Solanales; family Solanaceae; genus Nicotiana; species Nicotiana tabacum. The sequence continues at coordinate 98,503,149 of NC_134084.1, read as the reverse complement.
AAGTTCCCTACAAGCACACCGCATGGCGCGTCGCCCCATGCAGCGCGCTTGTGCAAATATTACGGATCCAAAGTCATATTTTGCGCAGGAAAAGGTTTCATCTGGTCCCGACCCTATTTGGTATAAATATATGTACAAATGCTATTTTGAGGTGGGGACACACTTTTGACACACTTTAGACATAGGGAGAGCACGGAGCCGCCGTGGAGACCAGAGATTTGACCCAAGGAGGCAAGAACACACTAGGAGAAAGACGGAGAATTCTTCTATGATTTTTCACTTCCTTCTTCCTATATTCATTATTGGTTATGAATTCTAGTATTGTAGTTATGCATACTATTATGATTATCTAATTTATTATCTAAGATTTTGATGGAACCTTTTGAAGGATGATTTTTCTGTTGCATTTAATATAATTTTGCCATTGAATTTTCTTTTATTGTTCAACTACGTGATTATTTCAGTTGATTGAAGGGCCCTTAATTGACTGTGCCTATTTAGTGTGTATTACTCGGAAGAGAGTGCATATTTAGATAGTTATTGAACAACATCACTCCTAATGTATATGAGTGATCAATACAGAGGGTTTAAAGGTGGGATTAAGGATAACGAAACCTTGAGTGCGATCTGAGTGAGCCATAATTAGTGACAGCTAGCGTAATTCAGAAGAATATTCCTAGTAAATTGTGGTAGTTACTGGGGAGAGAATTACGACACTTAGAGAGCTCATGATCGGTAGAGAATACTTAGGCGAAATTATAGAAAATGTAGCTGGAAAGATTCCGACAATTGGGAAAATCATAACTCTAGACCTCCTTCATCTTGTCTCCAACCCTTAATCTTGCTAGTTGATAGTTTTACTACTTTCTAGTATTTGTTAGCTAATTAGTTAGAAAAAAATATTATAATCTTTAAAATTAGGAAATTGTTTGGACTTCTGTTTCTTAGCAATATTGAACAACTGTATCTAAGCCTTAGTTCTCTGTGGGTTTCGATTCCGGACTTTTAAACCGGATTATATTTTCAACGACCGCTTAGTCTTTTTTATAAGGCATAGTTGGGCGTGATCAATAAACCAGAATCTCAATGCGTCAAAGTTCCCAAGATAGGTGAGATTTTGATATAAGGGTCGGAATGGAATTCCGGAAGTTTGAGTAGGTCCGTTGTGTCATTTGTGATGTGTGTGCAAAATTTCAGGTCATTCGGACGAGGTTTGGTTGACTTTTTGATCGAAAGCGGAATTTGGAAGTTCTTGGAATTCTTAGGCTTGAATCCGATGTGATTTTGGTGTTTTGATGTTATTTTGAGATTTCCGAAGGTTGGAATAAGTTTTAATGAGGTTATGGGATATGTTGTCATGTTTGGTTGAGGTCCTGAGGGCCTCGGGTGAGTTTCGGGTGGTTAAACGGATCAAATTCTTGTTTTGAAAGTTGTAGATTTCTTTAGATCAGTATTGCAGAGTTTTGCTCTTCGCGTTCGCGAGAGGGCTCACGCGTTCGCGAAGAGATGTTAAGTGAGGCAGGCCAGTTTCCCTTCGCGTTCGCGATGTTGGTCCCGCGTTCGTGAAGATTGAGTCTGATTGAGTATCGCATTTGCGATTGAGGTAATGCGTTCGCGTAGGGTAAGCTAAGTAAGGCATCGCGTTCGTGAGGGTGTGTTCGCGTTCGCATAAGAGAAAATTTGAGATGTGAATTATCTATGCTTCACGAACGTGAGGCTTTGACCGCATTCGCGAAGAAGGAATTTTTGGCCTGGGCAGAATGTTTAAATAGCCATTGTCCGCGATTTTGGGTCTAACTTTCACCATTTTTGAGCGATTTTGGAGCTTTTTGAGAAGAATTGAAGAGGGAATCAAAGGGAAACACATGGAGGTAAGATTTTTGAACTCAATACTCAATCCTATGTTGATTCTTACTTGTTTAAACTTGAAATATATGGAAATTAAAGCCTAAAATTGGGGATTTGGGGCTTGAATTTGGAGAGTGTAAATTGAAAATTTGAGGGGTCATTTGAGGTCCGATTTTGATGTTCTTGGTATGTATAGACTCGTGAGAGGATAAGGATTTTATTGATGTAATTTTTATTGGATTCCGAGACGTGGTCCCGGGGGTCGGGTTTGGCCAATTTCGGGATTTTTGGTATAAATTGGATATTTTCGAATGGGCTTTGATCCTTTAGCATATTTTGATGGTATGAATCTTCTTTTGGCTAGATTTGGCGCATTCGGAGGCCGAGTCAAGAGGCAAAGGCATCGCGGGCTAGAATTGGACCGGATTGAGGTAAGTAATGATTGTAAATGCTATCCTGAGGGTATGAAACCCCGGATTTCACATCATTGTGCTACTTTGAGGTGACACACACGCTAGATGACGAGCGTGGAGTTGTGCACCATTGGGGATTGTGACTTGGTCCGTCCCGTATGACTGTTAAGTCACGTATTTGATTGAAAACTATTTGATATCATTGTGTTTCGAAAAGTATTGCTACGTTTTGGGTGGGATGCCATATTTGGGCCCCGTGCCAACTGTTTTGGACCCTTTTGGGGCTTTCTAACTACTGTTCCTCACTATTTTGACTTAATAATTGTACTCAGTCATGCTGTGTTTTATTAATTTCTTAACTCAACCTTATTTACTAAATTTTGATACTATAAATGATAGTTTGAGCCGAACGCCCTGTTTTATTGATAGTCCGAGTGGCTTGTGAGGTTGATGGCTGAGATAGACCGAGGGTCTGATTGTGAGGTTAATGATATATATATATATATATATATATATATATATATATATATATATATATATATATATATATATATATATATATATATATGTATGTATGTATGTATGTATATGTGATGCTTTTCCTGAGGGGCTTGTTTATGAACTTACTGGTTTCACTCCTCCTTAAAGTGAGTTTCTATTGAATATGTTGATTTAATTACTGCTTTCACTCATCTTTAGACTGATCCTCTATTGAAATTGTTAAACAAATATTTTTAAACAACTTACCTTTAAATTGAATTTTTTACAAGGTGTTCGGAATTTAGTCACTGATTTGGCTTTGTTACTTCCACTGAGATTTTTAAGTTACGAGATGGTTATGAATTTATGTTTGCCCGAGGGGCTATATACGAATTATGTTTTGGCCGAGGGGCCGATTATGATTTTCATCACTTATATATACATATTTCATTAAACATCTATTGAAAAGGTTAGAAAGATATTTTCTAAAGGATTTTACTAAAGTTAGAAATTTAACGAAATGATTTGATTTGTATCATGTTTTGGAAACATGAGATACCCGTTGTGGTGCTATGACGTGGTTTACGTGATTTCTTACCACTTAGTCTTCATTTACTTTTATTACTTACTGAGTTGGCGTACTCACATTACTCCCTGCACCTTGTGTGCAGATTCAGGTATTTCTGAGCTCGGTGGCAGGTTCATCGGAGTTAGCAAGGTAGTTGTCTGGCGATCGCAGCCCTGCTTTTCTCCCTCCTTATTCTTCCTTAATGTATTCTTGTGTTTTTTTCCGGCCATGTTGGTCTTTATGATGTTAGACAGTTGTATTAGATGCTCATTACTAGTGACACACTGATGTCGGGCTTGTGTATTTATTTTGCACTATTCATTTAAACTTACATCATGAGATTATTGATTAATAAATGGTATAAAAATAACTTTTATTGATTAATGGTTGATTCAGGAGTTGTGTCGGCTGGCCAAATTTCACAATAGGTGCCATCACGACCAGATTGGTATTTGGGTCGTGACATCTCTGGCCATAAGATGTAATTATGAGGTACATCAACAACATAGCGGACAAGGAAAAGTACATTGACATTCCGGCTTAAGGCATTCACACGTGGGGGCGCCCATCAACTTCCTTGGGTTTTCGCAATAAGTTTTAATCAGTTGTTGCGAGCCAAAAGATGATATCATTCGTGGTTCATCCCATTTCCATGGCAGCATAGAACTTGATGTAGAATCAATATGGCATAGGCAAAAAGCAATAATCATCATAATAGCAATGGTATTGTTCTTTGACATGGTGGAGATTTAAGGAGTGACTGTTTTTGAATGCTCGCGATTGTATATAATGCCAGTTAAGGGCAGATCTTGGTGAAGGTCAGACCTTCTTCATCGAAAATTACATTGTATAATGTAAGGTTGGTGAAGGTCAAGCAATTCTAACTCATAAGCTACTCGGCCCTCTTTTCGAATGATCCTATAAAGCCTAATATACCGTGGGCTGAGTTTGCCTTTCATGCCAAACCCCATCACACCCTTCATAAGCGACACCTTTAAAAATGCCCAGTCATCAACCCCGAACTCTAAATCTCATCGCCGCATGTCAGAATATGACTTTTGACAACTCTAAGTTGTCAATAGTCAATCCCGAATAAGCTTTACTTTTTCTATGGCTTGTTGAACCAGGTCTGGCTCGTGCAATCCAGATTCTCAAACATCAAACCACCCTATAGGCGACCTGCACTTTTGTCCGTAAAGAGCTTCGTATTGAACCATCTGAATACTGGAATGGTAACTATTATTATATGCGAACTCAATAAGTGGTAGATGATCATCCCAACTACCTTTGAAGTCTATTACACAAGCTCATAACATATCCTCCAGTGTCTAAATAGTAAGTTCAGCCTGTCCGTCTATCTGGGGATGAAATGTCGTACTAAGACTTACTTGAGTCCCCAATCCTTTTTAGAAGGACCTCCAGAAGTTAGCTGTAAATTGACCTCCTCTATCCGAGACAATAGATATAGGGACACCATACAGTCGTACTATTTCCTTAATATAAAGTCTTGCATAATCCTCTGAGGAATATGTAGTCCTAAGCACAGAAAAAGGGCTGACTTTGTAAGCCTATCAACAATCACCCATATCGAATCGAACTTACGCTGGGTACGGGGTAAGCCTACGATAAAGTCCATTTTGATTACTTCCCGTTTCTAAGTCGGAATCACCAGAGCCTGCAATAATCCACCGGGTTTCTGATGCTCAATTTGAACATGATGATAGTTAGGACGCTGAGCAACAAACTCTGCTATATCTTTTTTCATTTCGTCCCACTAATACACTTCCCTGATATCATGATACATTTTTGTTGCTCCTGACATCCCTCACAATTGCACCCTTATCCCACTATTAGGGCAACATCTCATCTATTCTAAACGTTACTAGTCTTAGACTCCTTTGAGTTCATTCGAGCTATACTGAGCCTTCTATAACTTAGGGAAACCATCAGCTCTCTTATGAACTTATTCCCAAGGAATCATCCATTCTTTTTATCTTTTTACTCATCTTTTCTTATCCTTCCTCCTATCTTCGTAGAACCTTGTCGCTCTACCATACTTTAGCTTGTGACCTATACATATCTATTTATACTTATTCGCAACCTTTCTTCAACTTTCTTGCACTATAGATTTCCTTATGTTTTTCCAGAACATCAAGCAAGACACCACATACCAGTTTGGTCAAAGGTTCTTAGAAGAGAAGAAAATTTCGTTACAAGTTTCTTGTAATAACCTGTCAAACGGAGATGCTACGAACCTTTATCGGTGTTGTGGGTATAGGAAAAGTCTTCACTGCCTCAATCTCTTGTGTATCCACTCGGATGTCTTTACCCAAAATAATATGCCTAAGGAAAGCTACAGATTTCAACTAGAATTCATATTTAGAAAATTTTGCATACAACTTCCCTTCTTGTAGAACTCTGAGCATAGTATGCAGATGGTCTGCATGCTCATCCTCTGAATGAGAATACACCAATATATCGTCGATAAATACAATTACGAACAGATCTAAAAATGTCCTGAACACACGGTTCATCAAAACCATGAATACTACTGGGGCATTGGTCAGACCGAATGACATAACTCAAAACATAAAGTGCCCATATCTAGTCCTGAAAGCTATCTTCGGAATATCTTCATCCTTAACCCTTACCTGATGGTACCCAGACCTCAAGTCTATCTTTGAAAAACACTTGACATCTTGTAACTGATCAAATAGATCATCAATTCTTGGGAGCGGGTACTTATTCTTGATCGTCACCTTATTTAGTTGCCTATAATCAATACACATTCGTAAGGAACCATCCTTCTTTCTTAAAAACAACCCAGGTGTTCCCCACGGTGACGTACTAGGTCTGATAAAGCCTTTTTCAAGTAAGTCCTTTAATTGTTCTTTCAATTCTTTCAGCTCTTCGGGGGCCGTTCTATAGGGAGTAATAGATATTGGGTGAGTATCTGGTAGTAGGTCAATAGAAAACTCAATTTCTTGCTCTGGCGGGAGACCCGGAAGTTCATCAGAAACAATATCGGGAAACTCATTAACCACTGGGATGGACTGAATGGTTGGTGACTCTACTTCCATATCCTAAACTCGAACTAAGTGATAAATACAGCCCTTATTGATCATCTTCTTTGCCTTGTGATAGGAGATAAATTTACCTCTTGGTGATGCCGTATTACCTTCCCTTTCTATAACAGGCTATCCTAGGGACTGAAATCAAACCATCCTTGACCTACACTTGATGTTAGCATAACAAAAGGCCAACCAATCCATACCCATTATAATATCAAGTTCTACCCAACCGAACACCACGTACCTTATCTTTGTTTATTATCATATCTATCACGGGCCATTTCCGCGACATCCATATATATAAGTAACAATATTAAGACTTAACTTGCATAACTAATTTAAAAAAAAAGGTTTATATATATAGGGGTCGACTAAGCCGTAGACATATCATACCCAAAACTATATACAGGATATTGTCTGCAAAACCTCTAAGTAGGCATAACCATAATATATACAAGTCGGGATGAGGCTCCATACTTCTTGATAAAACAACCAACCATATTTTAAACCCTAACTTGGTAATATTCCAAGAAGAGGTGGAACTCAGTAACCCAAAACTGACACTTGGAGGAAGTCTATAGTAGAGGGCCCTTGCCTCGTACTATATAAGAACCTTGATCGGAAACACTTCGAAGCAGAATCTTCAGGTCCTTATCAGTTACCTTCCTTCTCTTGGCCTGACTACTATCTTCTTCCTCTGCGTATCCCATAACATACACCAACGAACCTTGATTGACAGACTCCCAAGACTGTGGACCATCCGGAACCTCAGAAGAGTTGATGTCCTCAAATACCTTGACATAGTTTTGAGCCTGAGGGAATCCCGGTTGTGCCAATCCATGCACTACTCCCCTCATACCCTGATCAATGGGCTGTGAAACTAAGGGCCTTAGTGAGGTCAGAACTTATCTCACCCTATCTACTACCGGAGTGGTCGAAATAGATCGAACATATGACTCATATGGATCCACGGATAGATCCTCCTCAATAAAACGCATGATCTCCGATGGGTCTGAATCTATAGTATAACTTATCTCTCTCTCTAACACCTTCATAGCCTTCTGACCCGTGCTAGAAGCAGTAGTCTTCGGAGGCATCGCTTAAAACGTAACACATCGTTAGGAACATGAATGCTTATCGCTAATCTGAGATAAAAAGAGAGGATAACATCCTATATGTCCTGTAGCCTCTTGTTTATAAGTGTGGTGCACGACACACCCATAAACAAGACTCTACTAGACACAGTTTGTAGACAACCTAGGATAGAACTGCTCTGATACCACTTTTGTCTTGACCCAAACCGATGGGCTGCGACGGGTGTCTGAGTCCTACCTGTCAAACACCCCTAAACATACGTCTAAGGTATGAACATGTATAACATATTCTGAATTATACGGATAACATACATGAAGAAAACCTGCCAACTAGACATATGTATGTATATCTACAGAATACAGGGGGTGAGCCGGTAAGGCTGCTATAGACAACTATACATCCAACACTGAAAGCCGACAAGGCCACATACAACCCAACTAGACATACTGTCTACAAACCTCTAACAGAAACATAATTGTACAAAGACGGGACTAAGCCACGCCATACCCATATACATATATATTACAAATGTATCGTGCCAACATCAAAAGCAGCTCCGGATCAAATGGAGCATGCCAATATCAAAAGCAGCTCCAGATCAAATGGAGCACGCCAACTCTCGCTGATTAGGGAACCTAAGAAAGGGGATCGTCAGCTTGCCTACCTACACTTGCGGGCATGAAACGCAGGCCCCGTGAAATAGGGTGTTAGTACGAAAAATATATTGAGTATGTAAGGCATAAAAATTTGTACGTAAAAGACATAGACGAAACATGGAATATATAAACATATTTTTAAATCTGAATAACTTTGTAAATTTTAAATCGTTTATAACGTCATGCACATGTGTATAAATGTCGTGTCATGCATAGGTATGGGTGTACATAATACCATCAAGCAAATTAGGGCATCCCATCATATCGTCTCGGCCACTGTGGGCACATTATCAACATATACTAGCTGATCAGGTGGTGGTGCGTATATAATACCATAACCTCTTCCCATATCCCATATACATATACGTACATATATACGCGTATATAACGTCGTCTGTGTCACGCCCCGAACCTGGGCCTGGACGTAACACGGCACTCGATACCTGACTACATATGACCGAGCAAACCAACTGGCTGGCTGAATCAACATGTGGTATTATAACATACTGAATGCAGATGATAAACTAACACATGCTGATATACTAAAAGTCTGGATGATATAAATCAAAGTGCGGAAATAGTAATACAATTCTGAAACATATTTGTAGCCAATATAGCTTAATATGAAAAGCCTGTGACTTTGTCTAACTGTTACTCTAGTCTATGAAGCCTCTATTGAAGTACTGAAAATACTAACTATCTGTAAATACATAAAGGCTATAAATTAATGATAAAGCCCCGAAAGAACTGGGGATCACCAATTATCTAGTACGAGAATCCTAGCGCTCTGCGTCGTCGACCTGTAAATCATTAACTGCATTGTGAGATGCGTGCCCGGGTCAAAAGGGACGTCAGTACATTTGAATTGTACTGGTATGTAAAGAAACTGAAAGAAAGAATTATAAATGCTGAAACTGAAACTAAGCTGATAACTGAGAATTTATAATTAATAACTGAAATGATAACTATTCAAACTGAACTGAAATGATAACTGACAACTGATAACTGAACTGATAACTAGTAATTGAATTGATAACTGATAACTGAATTGATAACTAGTAACTGATATGATAGCTGATAACTGAACGGTAACTAATAATTGAACTGAAAGGAAGTAAGGATATGAACACTCCCTCTTCTGAATGATGAACAACCTGTTTATCTGATTATTAAACTGCGGCCTCAGGCCCAATATATATATGTGCACAAACTGCGGCCTCGGGCCCAAGTATACGTATACATAACTACGACCTCAGGTCCAAAATGTATAAAGCAATAACTGCAGCCTCAGGCCCAAAGATGCATAAAGCATAAACTGCGGCCTCAGGCCCAAAGATGCATAAAGCAGTAACTGCGACCTCAGGCCCAAATACAAGTGTTCAACATTCAGGGATTTAAAATTAGGAACTGAGAATCATACTACAATATATGATAGTGAAATACTGAATCACATTGAGTTACATAATACTGGAATACTAGATCAGACTGAGTTACATAATACTGGAATACTGAATAGGACTAGACTGAGACATGTATTCTTGAACTGATTATGAACACTGAAACTTGAACTGTTTATGGCATATTGAGTAATATATACTAAGACTCAGGGGCATCAAGCCCAAGTCTATATTGAATATGTACTGAGCTCACAACGTTCAGAATGAAAGTCATGAACGAGTTATGAAGCTAGAGAATAGAAGCTCTACTACTATTCAAGGAACTAGGCTTAACTATATTTTTGAGGCAATTGATACGTCGTAAAAGAAACGTAGTGTAGGGAGAATCATTAATATTCCCAAACATAGAGAATTGGCCTCACATACCTTAACTTCCTTCTCTTGAGCATAATACAACATTCGCCAACCCCTTCAACTTCAATCTATATCAATACAAATCAAAAGGATTCCGTATTAGCAATAATACTCGTGTTTTGGTCACTTAGGCATTTTCTCAAACACTTGGTGGAATAAAGCTTCATAGTCCTTATTAATGGTGTCTCTACACCCAATAACCCATTCTCTTGCTCCTAGATAAATTCTAAAGTCTCAAATAGTTATAATCAACATTATTCTTTATCACCCATAAGGTAAATAACACCCTTAACCAATAATCAACAATCAACAAGCCAAACCTATAATTGTTTAAGCTTTTCTATCAAACCCATCAACTCATATCTCATGAAATTGAGTCAATAATCATTAATCCAATGCTAGAATCAATTAAAGGGTGAAGACATTACCTTTTTGACGTTCAATCTTCTTGAATTTGGGTTCTAGGGTTTCTTCTCTCAACAATGATGCTCCAAACGAATATCTAATGAAATGGGGGTTTACCCATGTTAATAAGATATTGGGATATTGAAATTAACTTAGAATCACCATTAGAACTAACCTTGGGTGGTGGAAGGACCCTTAAGGAGTTAGGTTTTTGGGAGTTCCTCTTTCTAGAGCAAGTGTTTATGTTTTGCGGCTGTGGGGGACGAAATATAGCTTTAAAACGACCCCCACTAACGCACCTGTGCATCTGGAGGCCTTCTCATGCTACTGACCGCGCTAAATGGCAGTAACACTGCCTCAAAATTAGCGCGGCCGCGCTAAGGGCGCGCTACCAGCGCGCATATCGCATACTGTTTTGTAAAACATGCATAACCTTTTGCACAGAGATCCGTTCGGGCTCTATAATATATTGTTGGAAAGCTATTTAAAAGACCTACAACTTTCGTGCTTTGAATTTTCCCATATTACTTATATATTTTGCTTTAAAGCTTGCTAGAATACGAACCTTCTGCAAACTTAGTCGATTTTGTCAAATCTTATGCACCTCACTTTCCATCTTGATTTTGAAATAACTATTATCACCCATAATCATCCCGATGGGACTTTACATGGACAAAATATAACCTTACTACTCCTTTAACTAATTCATACCTGAAACGAATTTACGGGGTGTTATATTATCTTCCCCTTGGGATCATTCGTCCTCGAATGATTGTCCTGACTATAACTTCTGCTAACTCCGGACCTTAAACGGGTCTAGTGGAAACATGAACTTTCATTAACACTTGTATACTAAATTAAATGAATACCAGATTACTGAACTGTTGCAATACTGAACTGAATGACTACTGCATTGACTGAATATTGGTCTGTCATGGATACATGAATACTGAACTAACATGGATATATGAATATTGAACTAGCACGAATACTTGAGTAATCTAAGTACTAAGCTGGCATGAATGTCTAAGTATTGGACTAACATGAGTAGCTGAGTATTGAGCTGACATGAGTATCTGATTACTGAACCGACATGAGTATCTGAGTACTGAACTGACATGAGTATCTGAGTACTGGAAACTTGAATGTTATAACATGACACGTGAAATACTGGTTGTACCACCACTAATTATGGTGGCAACTCCAACTCATAAGCAAATTGACCGATCCTTTGCAAGAATCTATATGGCCCAATATAGCAGAGACTATGCTTCCCCTTCTTCCCAAATCTCATAACGCTTTTCATAAATGAGACTTTCAGAAACACCCAATCATCAACTTGAAACTCTAGGTCTCTATGTCGTACGCCCGAATAGGACTTTTGGTGGCTCTGAGTTTTATTCAAATGCTCTTGAATCGACTTAACTTTCTCCATTGCCTGATAGACTAAATTTGGTCCCAACAATTCCTCTTCACCAACTTTGAACCAACCAATTGGCAATCTACACCTTTGCCCATACAGAGTCTCTCATAGTGCTATCTTGATACTAGAATGGTAGGTGTTATTATTAGCAAGGTCAATGAGAGGTATGTGATTATCCCAATTACTTTAACATCAAGGACATATCCTCAATTGTTTGAATAATGCGCTCTGCCTGGCCGTCTTTCTAAGGATGAAAAACTTCTGCCTAATCCTTTCTGCAAGGACTTCTAAAAGTTCATTTTAAACTGAGCACCACCATCCGAAATGAAGGACAATGGAGTCCCATACATCAGACGATTTCTTGAATGTAAAACTCAGTATAATCTTCTACAGAATCTATAGTTTTTACTGGCAAGAAGCGTGCTAACTTGGTAAGTCGATTTACGATCATCCAATCAAATCATGCTTTTAAAATGAGCAAGATAATCCCGTAATAAATTTCCATATTTACCATCTCCACTCAAAAGTATATGTATCCTGGGATGAAACACTAGACGTTTTGCTGCTCGACTTTCACTTGCTGACAATTCAGACAATTGGCCGCAAAGTCTGCGACGTTTTTTTTTTCATGTCGTTACATCAATCAATCTCTTTGGTCATGATGCATATTTGGGGAACCTGGATGGAAAGAATATCTGGGATTATGGGCTTCTAACATGATTTTCTTTCTTTAAGTCCATTTATGTCTGGAACACACAATCTGTCTTGGTACCTCAAAGTGCCATCATCTCCCCCTTATTTAGAAGCCATCATTTTATACTTGTGAATCTACTCTTTCAACTGCAACACGTAGGGATCATCAAACCGTTTCTTCTTCACTTCGGCTACTAAGGAAGGACAAATTCTATTCTGGACAATAATTCCACCATCTTTAGAATCCGAAAGCCAAACTCTTTGCTTGGCTAAGTGGTGAAATTATTTCACCATAGTTCTCTTGTCTGTCCCAATCATGAGCTACACTTCCCATACTTGATTATCATTCTAAGCACTTCCTGAAAACACTTATAGCATTGTTGCGATCTAAGTCTTTGACTTGTACTCCACAATTAGAGTCCCGTGCAATGGCTTTACCCTCATAACACATAAATAGGCATGATTTTATAGCTTTTGTTTGATCACTTTATCATCAATAACTAAGCTCGGTGATCATTCTACTCACTTTGTCTTTTCTTACACATGCTATACATAATCCCTGTGGTAATTATACAATTTTTCCTCATTAGCGAACTAATTTTCTTTTTCATATCCCATGCTGACTATTTGGGTTTCAAATCACTAACTGGACTTACAAAAAAATTTCACATCACCCTTTAGACCAAAGGTCTTATACTTTCGGATCCTTCCTTTTTTTTTCCGGGATTCACACAACTTTCTTTATCTTCTGCAACTCTTTGCACTTTACGTTAATGACGACTCATCTCCCAACATACCTCTGAGAAATCTTTCTTACTAGGAAAAACTAAATTATTTATGTAAACGGAAAGCTTATCTTTACAGAACTATCCTACATAATCGTAATGATTTAACTCTGCCCATACTGTCAATCCTGGAGAAATCACATTTTGATAATTCCTAAAGGCTATTCTTCTATAGTTTGCTCTCTCACTGCTAGCTGATTGTTTTCCACTACCACTATACTTAGGGTTTAACTTAAACTCTTTGGGCTCTGACACATACGTTCGGTATTTTCAAATTGTCATCCACTCACTAGAGATAACCTGGCTAAGTGGATCAAATCTCACCTCTACCAGCTCAGCTGAAATTGCAAATTCATTGTATCTACTCGAAACTTACTTAATATCCTTTTACTAACCACCTGCTAGCATCATATTTTCTTCTCCTGCTTTGAATAACTAAAATGAAGCATAAGGTTACTCCTAAATTCCCTCATTATCTGACCATATTCTTTTGCCACACACTATCATTTTTTTTTAACTATGTACATGGATCACACTTAGGGAAATTTGTCTGTCTTAAACAAAATTAGAATATCTAACCCCAAACTTTCTATATAATACAAAATCATATCATACTATAAACATTCGCGGTAATCACTTAGTCACATAACCTAAGGAGGAACTGCCATATCTTTTATCTTATGTCAATAGCTGATTCTTATAGTAGCTTACTAGCGTGATACCTCTAGTTCTGATTTGAATAATTCTAAAAAACTTAAAATCATTCCCTAAAATTCAATATTGGCTTCTCTTGGTTCTCATTTCATACATCATATCTTCTTGTCATTTGCATGAGTTGTACGAAATCACATCTTTGGTAATAACAAACGTTTCTGACTCCTAGGTATTTTCCCCTTAGTCTCCCCTTTTTTCCAAAACTATAATGACCAATTCTAGGTCATTTGCGGTCAAATTCTTAACCTGCTGCACTGTAGGGTCTGACATACAGATACACTACCACACACATCTGATAAATCACTTCATGCACCATCCGGTGAGTCTTGGGTCTTAATCCCTAAAACATGCGAAGATTTCGCTATAATCATTGTTACTTACATTTTCTTTGAGAACCCATATGCATCACTGTATACTCACAAGTCACCAGAAATTTTGATACACTGAAAATGGATATTTGGTAACCATATAACTGAATACTGGCGTACTGAATAACCATAAACTTGCTAATTTAAAGACTGTATAATTGAAAATTGAGGTAAACTGATAACCATAAGACATGATAACTGCTTTTGTACTTTCTGATAAGGTTATGCTCTAATCTGCACTACTATCCATTGCATCCCGCTTTTAACATCCTCTCAAGTCTCATATTTACCAACCTGTACTCCATAATTATACCCCAATGGGCAATTATCCTCTTTAGGACCTTAGGTTTATCCTGCGCATCGCTTGGGCATCCAATACGTTTTGAATTCGATAGGAAGAGAAGGTTAACTATTGCTCTAAGCTTCATGGCACGATCTAGAGTAGAAAGAGATGAGACAATCCTAGATGTCTTGGTAGTTAACCGTTTATATGAGTGGCCAGCACACACATATAAAGGAAACTCCACTAGACACGGCTTCATAGACTCCCTAGGAATCTTGAATCTAGTGCTCTGATACCAAACTTTGTCACGCCCCGAACCTGGGCCTGGACATAACACGACACTCGGTGCCTGACTACATGTGACCGAGCGAACCAACTGGCTGGCTGAATCAACATGTGGTATCATAACATACTGAATGCGGAAGATAAACTAACATATGTTGATATACTGAAAGTCTGGATGATATAAATCAAAATGCGGAAATAGTAATACAATTTTGAAACATATTTGTAGCCAACATAGCTTAATATGAAAAGCCCGTGACTTTGTCTAACTGTTACTCTAGTCTATGAAGCCTCTATTGAAGTACTGAAAACACTGACTATCTATAAATACTGAAAAGCTGTAAAGTAATGATAATGCCCCGAAAGAAGTGGGGATCACCAATTAGCTGGTACGAGAATCCTAGCGCTCTGCGTTGTCGACCTGTAAATCATAACCTGCATTGTGAGATGCAGGCCTCGGGGAAAAGGGACGTCGGTACATTTGAATTGTATTGGTATGTAAAGCAAGTGAAAGAAAGAATTATAAATGTTGAAACTGAAACTAAGCTGATAACTGAGAATTTATAATTGATAACTGAAATGATAACTATTCAAATTGAAACTGAAATGATAACTGATAACTGATAATTGAACTGATAACTGGCAATTGAACTGATAACTGATAACTGAACTGATAACTAGTAATTGATATGATAGCCGATAACTGAACGGTAACTAATAATTGAACTGAAAGGAAGTAAGGATATGAATACTCCATCTTCTGAATGATGAACAACCGGTTTATCTAAATATTAAACTGCGGCCTCAGGCCCAATATATATATGTGCACAAACTGCGGCCTCGGGCCTAACTATACGTATACATAACTGCGACCTCAGGTCCAAAATGCATAAAGCAATAACTGCAGCCTCAGGCCCAAAGATGCATAAAGCATAACCTGCGGCCTCACGCCCAAAGATACATAAAGTATAAACTGCGGCCTCATGCCCAAATACAAGTACTCAACATTCAGGGATTTAAAATCATGAACTAATTATCATACTTCAATATATGATAGTGAAATACTGAATCACATTGAGTTACATAATACTGGAATACTAGATCACACTGAGTTACATAATATTGGAATATTGAATAGGACTAGACTGAGACATGTATTCTTGAACTGATTATGAACACTGAAACTTCAACTGTTTATGGCATACTGAGTAATCTATACTAAAACTCGGGGGCATCAAGCCCAAGTCTATATTGAATACGCACTGAGCTCACAACGTTCAGAATGAAAGTCATGAACGATTTATGAAGGTAGAGAATAGAAGCTCTACTACTATTCAAGGAACTAGGCTTAACTATATTTTTGAGGCAATTGATACTTCATAAAAGAAATGTAGTGTAGGGAGAATCATTAATATTCCCAAACATAGAGAGTTGGCCTCACATACCTTAACTTCCTGCTCTTGAGCATAATACAACATTCGCCAACCCCTTCAACTTCAATCTATATCAATACAAGTCAAAGGGATTCCGTATTAGCAATAATACTCATGTTTTGATCACTTAGGAATTTTCTCAAACACTTGGCGGCATAAAGCTTCCTAGTCCTTATTAATGGTGTTTCTACACCCAATAACCCATTCTCTTGCTCCTAGATAAATTCTAAAGTCTCAAATAGTTATAATCAACATTATTCTTTATCACCCATAAGGTAAATAACACCCTTAACCAATAATCAACAATCAACAAGCCAAACCTATAATTGTTTAAGCTTTTCTATCAAACCCATCAACTTATATCTCATGAAATTGAGTCAATAATCATTAATCCAATGCTAGAATCAATTAAAGGGTGAAGACATTACCTTTTTGACGTTCAATCTTCTTGAATTTGGGTTCTAGGGTTTCTTCTCTCAACAATGATGCTCCAAACGAATATCTAATGATATGGGGGGTTTACCCATGTTAATAAGATATTGGGATATTGAAATTAACTTAGAATCACCATTAGAACTAACCTTGGGTGGTGGAAGGACCCTTAAGGAGTTAGGTTTTTGAGAGTTCCTCTTTCTAGAGCAAGTGTTTATGTTTTGCGGCTGTGGGGGACGAAATATAGCTTTAAAACGACCCCCCACAAGCGCGCCCGCACATCTGGAGGCCTGCTCGCGCTACTGACCGCACTAAACGGCAGTAACACTGCCTCAAAATTAGCGCGGCCGCGCTACCGGCGCGCATATCATATACTGTTCTGTAAAATGCGCATAACCTTTTGCACAGAGATCCGTTCGGGCTCCATAATATATCGTTGGAAAGCTATTTCAAAGGCCTACAACTTTTTTGCTTTGCGTTTTCCAATATTCCTTATATATTTTCACTAAACCTTGCTAGAATACGAACCTTCTGCAAACTTAGTCGATTTTGTCAAATCTTATGCACCTCACTTTCCATCTTGATTTTGAAATAACTATTTTCACACATAAACATCCCGATGGGAATTTACATGACCAAAATATAACCTTACTACTCCTTTAACTCATTCATACCCGATCCAAATTTACAGGGTGTTACAGTCTGATTCATATTTCAGCCACTGTGGCAACATCATCATCATATAGTAGATGATCAATTGGTGGTGTGTATATAACGCCGTAACTTTTTTCCCGTATTCCATATATATATATATATATATATACTCGTATATAACACCATCTGGTCATGGGTCAATGCACATGTATAAATGAGTGAAATGCATGAAAAATACTTAATAATCTCAATATTCCTTCCGGATAAACTTTTTCAACTGTGTATTATTCAAAGACCCATGAACAAAAGATAATAATATTTTTCATGGGGAATCAAGAATATAGACACCCCTGCTATTTCTATGAATAGAGCAATTTATGAAAACTGTGTATTTGCTCATTTCTTTAGTATAATTTGGACCATGCCAAAAGAAAGAAGGGAGGGCCTTAACATACCTGTTCCTTGAATTATTTGATCAAAATGAATCTTCTGCTTTCGTGAAACACGTTGGTATGGGAGGATGAAGCTTCAACTTCTGGTTTTGAACGAAACCTTGCTTATAGATTTGAATCTTTGGACAAAATGATTCTGCATTTTCACGTTTTTGGTTTTTTTAAAACCAAAGAATGCAAATGTTGTTTCATTAATTGAAATTGGAAAGATGGGGTGTCAATTCTTACCTTTGGAATTTGAACGAAATGTTTCTGTTTCTTGGTTTCAAGTCAATGACATAATTGAAACTAAGAATTGGATAAAGTTTTACAAGTCTAGGAAAGACTTAACTTAACTCATAGGTGGCCACCTAGAATCATGACTACTTAGTCATTTTCTAGGTGTGTGGCTTCTTGCCACATGGGGGGGGGAGAGAGGTAATTTATTAATTTTTATCCACTTATTAGTTAACTAGGTAATGTCCTGTTACCCAATATTTAATCAATTACCCGCATAATTTAAAAATTACCACAAATTACTTAAAATTCTATTTATTTTTAAAATACTTCATATATACTTTATATATTATACTACTGTGGTCATATGGTACCTTGCATGATACAAGTTCATAATTATCAGGTATTATCGCTCGACCCATATTTTATTCCAAATTGGCCACTTTCAACGAAACCCGTTTTCTTTAATCCGTGCACCCATTTATCCTTCATACACTTATTTATCGCTTGTTATAAATAGCATAAGTACGTTAAAGTCAAGATGATCTCATCCCCGAGTCTGCGTCGGTTAACTGAAAATGAAATTTTAACGTATGAAAATGCAAGATGTAACATCATTCCCCCTTTAGAAACATTCGTCCTTGAATGTTTAACTCTCTAGGATTTATATAACCTTGGTAGAGTCGCCTTTGTAACAACGCTACTACCAAATCTTCTTGTAGAAACCTAGTAATTTAATGCCATATATGACCACAATCATTAATAACGACGATGGCCTCACGCGACCAATAACAATAGCTAGCACAAGAATTCATACACGCACCTTGAGGTTATGACGTCTCAGTCGGATCCTTCTCTGGAGGAGGAAATAAGTAGGGATATCTAGACTTCATGTCTTCCTCGGCCTCCCAAGTCATTTCTTTCACATTGTTGTTCCTCCAAAATACTTTCACGGATGTTACCTCCTTATTCCGTAGCATGCAAATTTGTCGGCCTAGAATGGCAACCGGAATTGCCTCGGGTAGGATCGCCAATGCACTTCTGTAACATAGATACTTGAAAACCCGGATGGACATACTCCAATTCCAAGGGCAATTCTAACTCATAAGCTACTCGGTCCACTTTCCGAATGATCCTATAAAGCGCAATATACTGTGGGCTAAGTTTTCCTTTCTTGCCAAACCTCATCACACCCTTCATAGGCGACACCTTTAAGAACACCCAGTCATCAACCCCGAACACTAAATCTAGTCACCGCACATCAGAATATGACTTCTGACAACTCTGAGCTATCAATAGTCAATCCCGGATAAGCTTTACTTTTTCTATGGCTTGCTGAACCAGGTCTGGCCTGTGCAATCCAGATTCTCTAACATCAAACCACCCTATAGGCGACCTACACTTTCGTCCGTAAAGAGCTTCTATAGAGCCATCTGAATACTGGAATGGTAGCTATTATTATATGCGAACTCAATAAGCAGTAGATGATCATCCCAGCTACCTTTAAAGTCTATTATGCAAGCTCGTAACATATCCTCCAATGTCTGAATAGTACGATCAGCCTGTCCGTCTGTCTGGGGATGAAATGTCGTACTAAGGCTTCCTTTTAAGAAGGACCTCCAGAATTTAGCTGTAAATTGACCTCCTCTATCCGAGATAATAGATACAGGGACACCATACAGTCGTACTATTTCCTTAATATAAAGTCTTGCATAATCCTCTGAGGAATATGTAGTCCTAACGCGCATAAAATGGGCTGACTTTGTAAACCTATCAACAATCACCCATATCGAATCGAACTTACATTGGGTACGGGGTAAGCCTACGATGAAGTCCATATTGATTACTTCCCATTTCTAAATTAGAATCTGTATAGCCTACAATAATCCACCGGGTTTCTGATGTTCAATTTTAACCTGCTGATAGTTAGGACACTGAGCAACAAACTCTGCTATATCCTTTTTCATTTGGTCCCACCAATACACTTCCCTGATATCATGATACATCTTTGTTGCTCCTGGATGGATAGAATAACGAGAATAGTGGGTTTCTCCCAAAACCTGCCAACGCAGTCCTGCAACATTAGGCATACATAATCGCCCTTGATATCTGAGGACCCCATATTCTGTAATTTCAAACGGTTTCTTCTCCTTCTGAAGAGTAGTATCCCTATAATGAACTAGCACGTGATCCTCATACTGGCATTCCTTTACTTTAGTTATTAAAGAAGATGTTATCGTATCCTGAAGAGTAATTCCAACGTCACCTGAGTCCAGTAACCGAACTCCAAGACTAGCTAGCTGATGAACCTCATGGGCTATTCCCCTCTTTTCTGGCTGCAAATACGATAGACTACCCATAGATCTATGGCTGAGGGCATCGGCTACTACGTTTGTCTTCCCCTAATGGTATAAAATATCAACGTCATAGTCTTTAAGTAGATCCGACCATCTCCTTTGACGTAGATTCAATTCCTTTTACTTGAAGATGTACTGGAGGCTCTTATAATCCGTATAGATATCAATATGAATGCCATACAAGTAGTGCCTCCACATCTTTAGTGCATGAATCACCGCGGATAACTCTAAATCGTGGATCGGGTAGTTCTTCTCGGGCTTTCTTAGTTGTCTAGAAGCATAAGCCACAAACTTACCATGCTGCATCAGCCATAACGCAATCCAATGCATGAAGCGTTGCAATAGATAACATAACCATCGGTCCCTTCTGGAAGCGTTAGAACCGGTGTTGAAGTTAATCTATCCTTTAAGGCTTGGAAAACTCTATTCACAAGCGTCGATCCATTGAAACCTAGTTCCCTTCTGAGTTAACTTACATGGTTATCCTAATCCTTTACAATTCAGGAAATTCCTCTCTTTGGAGGCCCAAACTTCATTTTTTATCCCTTATAATTGCGCCCTTATCCCACTATTAGGGCAACATTTTATCTATTCCAAACGTTACTAGTCTTAGACTCCCTTGAGTTCATTCGGGCTATACTAAGACTTCTATAACTTAGGTAAACCATCAGCTCTCTTATGAACTTATTCCCAAGGACTCATCCATTCTTGTTACCTTGTTACTCATCTTTTCTTATCCTTCCTCCTGTCTTCGTAGAACCTTGTCGCTCTACCATACTTTAGCTTGCTACCTATACATATCTATTTATACTTATTCACAACCTTTCTTCAACTTTCTTGCACCATAGATTTTCTTATGTTATTCTAGAACATCAAGCAAGACACCACATACCACTTTGGTCAAAGGTGCTTAGAAGAGAAGAAAATTTCGTTACAAGTTTCTTGTAATAACCTACCAAACGGAGAAGCTACGAACCTTCATCGGTGTTGTGGGTCTAGGAAAAGTCTTCACTGCCTCAGTCTCTTGTGTATCCACTCGGATGTCTTTACCTGAAATAATATGCCCAAGGAAAGCTACAGATTTCAACTAGAATTCATATTTAGAAAATTTTGCATACAACTTCCCTTCTTGCAGAACTCTGAGCACAGTACGCAGATGGTCTGCATGCTTATCCTCTGAACGAGAATACACTAATATATCATTGATAAATACAATTATTAATAGATCTAAAAAAGTCATGAACGCACGGTTCATCAAAACCATGAATACTACTGGGGCATTGGTCAGACCGAATGATATAACTCGAAACATAAAGTTCCCATATCTAGTCCTAAATGTTGTCTTCGGAATATCTTCATCCTTAACCCTTACCTGATGGTACCCAGACCTCAAATCTAGCCTTGAAAAATACTTGGCACCTTGTAACTGATCAAATAGATCATCAATTCTCGGGAACGGGTACTTATTCTTGATCGTCACCTTATTTAGTTGCCTATAATCAATACACATTCGTAAGGAACCATCTATCTTTCTTACAAATAACCTAGGTGTTCCCCACGGTGATGTACTAGGTCTGATAAAGCATTTTTCAAGTAAGTCCTTTAATTGTTCTTTTAATTCTTTCAGCTCTTTGGGGGTCATTCTATAGGGAGGAATAGATATTGGGTGAGTATCTGGTAGTAGGTCAATAGAAAACTCAATTTCTCGCTCTGGCGAGAGACTCGGAAGTTCATCAGAAACAATATCGGGAAACTCATTAACCACTGGGATGGACTAAATGGTTGGTGACTCTACTTCAATATCATGAACCCGAACTAAGTGATAAATACAGCCCTTATTGATCATCTTCTTTGCCTTGAGATAGAAGATAAATTTACCTCTTGGTGATACCGTATTACCTTCCCATTCTAAAATAGGCTCTCCTGGGGACTGAAATCAAACCATCCTTGACCTACACTTGATGTTAGCATAACAAAAGGCCAACCAATCCATACCCATTATAATATCGAGTTCTACCCAACCGAACACCACGTACCTTATCTTTGTTTATTATCAAATCTATCACGGGCCATTACGGCGACATTCATATATATATATATAAGTAACAATATTAAGACTTAACTCGCATAACTAATTTAGAAAAAAAGGTTTATATATATAGGGGTCGACTAAGCCGTAGACGTATCATACCCAGAACTATATATAGGATACTGTATGCAAAACCTCTAAGTAGGCGTAACCATAAAATATACAAGTCGAGACAGGGCTCCCTACATCATCATAAAACAACCAACCATATTTAAAACCCTGACTTGGTAATATTCCAAGAAGAGGTGGAACTCACCAACCAAAAACTGACACTTGGAGGAAGTCTATAGTAGAGGGTCCTTGCCTCGTCCTATATAAGAACCTTGATCGGACATACTTCGAAGTGGAATCTTCATGTCCTTATCAGTTACCTTCCTCCTCTTGGCCCGGCTACTATCTTCTTCCTCTGCGTATCTCATAACATATACCGCCGAACCTTGATTGACGGACTCCCAAGACTGTGGACCATCGGGAACCTCAGAAGAGTTGGTGTCCTCAAATACCTTGACATAGTTTTGAGCCTGAGGGAATCCCGGTTATGCCAATCCATGCACTACTCCCCTCATACCCTGATCAACAGGTTGTGAAACTAAGGGCCTTGATGAGGTCGAAACTCCTCTCACCTCATCTACTACCGGAGTGGTCGAAACAGCTCGAACGTATGACTCATATGGATCCTCCTCAATAGAACCCATGATCTCCGATGGGTCTGAATCCATAGTATAACTTATCTCTCTTCCTAACACCTTCGTAGCCTTCTGACCCGTGCTAGCGGTTGTAGTCTTCGGAGGCATCGCTAAAAACGTAACACATCGTTCGGAACATAAATGCTTATATCGCACGATCTGAGATAAAAAGAGAGAATAACATCATATATGTCCTGTAGCCTCCTGTTTATAAGTGTGGTGCACGACACACCCATAAACAAGACTCTACTAAACATGGTACGTCGATTTTATGCCGCGACGTCGAGGGACTGTCATGACCCAAACCGATGGGCTGCGACGGGTGCCTGAGTCCTACCTGTCAAACACCCCTAAACATGCGTCTAGGATATGAACCTGTATAACGTCTACTGAATTACGAGGATAACATACATGAAGGAAACCTGCCAATAAGGCATATATACGTATATCTGCAGAATACAGGGGCGAGCCGACAAGGTTGCTATAGACAACTATGCATCCAATAACTAAAAGTCGACAAGGCCGCATACATCCTAACTAGACATACTGTCTATAAACCTCTAACAGAAACATAACTGTATAAAGATGGGACTGAGCCGCGTCATACACATATACATATATATATACAAACGTATCGTGCCAATATCAAAAGAAGCTCTGAATCAAGTGTAGCATGCCAACTCTCGCTGATCAGGGATCCTAAGAAGGGGGACCGTCAGCTTGCCTACCTACACCTGCGGGCATGAAATGCAGGCCCCGTAAAATAGGGCGTCAATACAAAAAATGTACTAAGAATGTAAGGCATGAAAATTTGTACGTAAAAGACATAGATGAAATATGGAATATAGAAACATATTTTTAAATCTGAATAACTTTGTAAATTTTAAATGTTTATAACGTCATGCACATGCGTATAAATGTTGTGTCATGCATAGGTATGGGTGTACATAATATCATCAAGCTACTGAGGGCATCCCATCATATCGTCTCGGCCACAGTGGGCACATCATCAACATATACCAGCTGATCAGGTGGTGGTGCGTATATAACGTCATAACATTTTCCCATATCCCATATACATATACGTACATATATACGCGTATATAACGCCGTCTGAGTCATATTTCAGCCGTTGTGGGCAACATCATCATCATACACCAGCTGATTAGGTGGTGGTACGTATATAACGCCGTAACCTTTTTCTCGTATCCCATATAAATATAATATACATATATATGCGTATATAACGTCATCTGGTCATGGGTCAATGCACATGTATAAATGAGTGAAATGCATGAAAAATACGTAATAATCTCAATATTCCTTCCGGATAAACTTTTTGAACTATGTATTATTCTGAGACCCATGAACAGAAGATAATAATATTTTTCATGGGGAATCAAGAATATATACACCCTTACTATTTCTATGAATAGAGTAATTTATGGAAACTGTGTATTTGCTCGTTTCTTCAGTATAATTTGGATCATGCCAAAAGAAAGAAGGGAGGGCCTTAATATATCTGTTCCTTGAATTATTTGATTGAAGTGAAGCTTCGGCTTCCGTGAAACACGTTGGAACGAGAGGATGAAGCTTCAGCTTCTGAATTTGAACGAAACCTTGCTTATGGATTTGAATCTTTGGACGAAATGATTCCGCATCTTCACGTTTTTGGTTTTTTAAAACCAAAGAATGCAAAATGTTGTTTGATTAATTGAAATTGGAAAGATGGTGTGTCAATTCTTACCTTTGGAATTTGAACGAAATGGTTCTGTTTCTTGGTTTGAAGCCAAGGACATAAATTGAAAATACGAATTGGATAAAGTTTTACAAGTTTTGGAAAGACTTAACTTAACTCATAGGTGGCCACCTAGAATCATGACTATTTAGTCACTTTCTAGGTGTGTGGCTTCTTGCGGGAGTTAATTTATTAATTTTTATCCACTTAAACTCCTTGAACACGTCAAAGAGATGAAAAGGAGTATTTATTTTCCAATAATATATCCCTTATATTTATTCTCTATTTCAAAAGGTATAAGCCTGTGGAATCTGAAAATTCAGATTAAGTTGTAAAATTCATCTTAATTACTCCTTGAGTAGCAAGATCATAGATTTCAGCTGTTGCTATAGGTCCATTTACTTCCTTAATTCACTCTCAATTATTAGTTGATACAGAAAAGGGAAAGAATTTACTCACCAAGATACCCGCTTTCCTTTTCTTTTGGGCAAAATTAAATGTGTATAGATATGGTTCGATGGAAGCTAAGCAACTTTTGTTTTACTAATGCATGATTGATGATAGAAAGAAGAGACCACCAGAATTACATAGAAAATATATAGTTATTTAGCACGATCTCTGGCCATATATAAGAGGTATATCAACAACAGTCCGGACAAGGACAAGAACATTGGCAAACCATATTAAGGCATTGACACGAAGGGGCACCCATCAACTTTCTAGGTTTTACTGCATAATTTTTCATCAGTTGTTGCGAGTCAGAAGATGATAACCTTGATTCCCATAGCAGGGTAGAACTTGATGTTGAGTCGATATGGCAGAGGCAAAAGGCAATAATCATCGTAACAGCTATGGCACTGTTCTTTGGCATGACTGAGATTTAGGGAATGAAGTGTTTTCAAATGCTCACCTACTCAATGACAAGTCTTTAACAAGTGATTCTATATATAATATGCCAGCCTGCTAATTGTTTAATTTCCTGTCACCGCCAATTGAAAATTATTAATTAAATTTCATATTCAACGCTTATTTAAAAATCCATCTTAAAAGCAAGATCCTAAAAAAGATAAAAATGTGGTAGGACTTGTTGGATATATACATGTTTCCAATGGGTTGCAAATATTTGATATTTAAACTTGCTAATTAAATAGAATAACTTGCCTTTATCTACTTCAAGTTTCATCTATTGAAGTTTCAAATATAAATTTAAAGGTTCCAGAGAAGAATTGAATTCATGTCTCGCATCACCCCCTAATATCAGTCGCAGATGCACCATGGCCATGTATTTGATCGTGTTCATCTGAATCTATCATTTTTCATATAAAGCAGATATTTACTTGTGAAAATTTACTAAAATGACAACCTTCCCAATATATAATTATTTGTTGACATCAATTGGAAATTAAACTATGAATTAAACTTGAAGTTCAACGATAATTTTAAAACCAATCTTGTGAGCAAGATCCTAACATTAAGCCGCTGCTGTTGACATCAATTGCAAGTTGATTTAATTAGTTTTATTTTAATGGTTAAATGTGATGCTAGCATGTGAAATTCAAAATTGCTAGCTAATTAAGTTGGATAACTTGCCTCTGTCTACTTCTTCAAGTTTCTATCACTATTGGAGTTTTGAATTTCATGTCTCGCAAACCCCCGAAAGGCCATTTTATGATTGTTAGAATCTCAATTGTTGAAACTTGCTAGTAGCTTACGACAGAATTTCATGAAGGTTTACCTATATAAATCTAAATCCTTGGACACGCCAAAAAGAAGAAAAGGAAATTATTTTTAGATTTAGCTTATATGTATTGATTGTATACATATTTTTTACACTATTAATATATCATATATAGCAGTGTTATTTATTTTATTCCGGATTATAAAATTAACCTTATTACTAATAGTTACCTGCGGTGAAATTCTTCTATAATCCATATCCCATACAAAAGATCTGTGGCGTTCTCACTTGCGTGACTCTAAGAGCCAACTTCACTCGTCAAATAGTTTATTAATTTACTTTTCATATGATCATATCCTATGATGTATAATAAACTCTTAATTAGTAGAGATTGAAGTTTCTCTTCTAATTAATTGCTATGTTGATTTGGGCCATTGTTGAAGTCTACCGGTTGGCAAGGGTGGGCGTAGCTCCCATAAAAGATAATATGCGGAAAACAAGACTTAGATGGTTCGGGCACGTGCAAAGGAGAAGCCTATATTAGGGCTGTTCAAAACCGAATCGTAGCCATGAAAGACAATATGCAGAAAGCAAGGCTTAGATGGTTCGGGCACGTGAAAAGAAGAAGCCTAGATTAGGGCTGTTCAAAACCGAACCGTAGCCGTTAACCGAACCGAACTCCATTGGCTTATTGGCTTATTGGTATCGGATTATCGGGGTAATGGATGGTGAACGGATTGAGATTTTATAGTTAACGGCTTAATGGTTCAAGGGCGGATTACTCAATTTTTTAATCGGATAAACCGTTAGCCCGTTAAGAATTTTTATATTTATACTTTTATCACCTTATGAATGACAATATGTGTATCTTTGTTACGTAGTTAATTTCTTCTAGGGAAAGCCATGACCTCTATGAATTTTAATTGATTATGTTCTTTTTATCTGTCAGGGGAAATGTAAGTTGCATTATATTGTCCTTTTTATTACATGACAGAGTAAAGTCAAAAAGGACAGTAAATCTGATGGAAAGATTATACATAAAGATTAGCCTCAGATTCATGATTAACATAACAAAAAATATATTTCAAATGCAAACTTTTGCTACCGACCGCAACGTACAAACTAACTAAAATTGATCGTCAATATGCATTCGCTAACTTCGCCAAAATTACCATGTGTAATATTTTCAGATAAAGAGTATCATCAATCTTTTCTAAAGAAAGACCGCCCTTCTGCATATTAATATTATAAATCACATATACATCCCCAGTTCAGAGTATACAAAGAAAATGTCATCTAAAGGAAAGGCAAATCAGTGCATAATAAATATACCGCTAGCACCTCACGTACAACTCCAATGACAGTATCATCATTGGAGTTACGTAACCTTGACCAAGATATAAGGCAAGAGCCATGGACCTTTGGTATTCGATCCCCACCTCCAATTACTAAGTGATCCACTATTACTGGAAGTTAAAAATACCATTATGATCAACTTCTTTAGATGATTAGGATTGTTCGAAAAAAATTATTTGGTTTAGCCAATAAATTGCTCAATAACTGTCCGATAATCATTAAGTCGATATCAATCTGCCCGTTATCTTATTGGATGGCTAGCGAATTATTACATTTATAATCCAATAACTAATAAGTCGAACCGTTAAGTGTAATTATATGCTCGATTTGCCCGATAAGCACCCCTAGCCTAAATGCCTCGGTTAGGAGGAGCGAGCGGTTGACTCTGACGGATATGAGAAGAGGTAGATGGCGGCCTAAGAAGTATTGGGGAGAGGTGATCAAGCAAGAGATGGCCCAAATCCAGTACATCGAGGACATGGCCCTTGATAGGAAGGTGTGGAGGACGAGCATTAGGGTTGAAGGTAAGGGTGTTAAATGGGTGGGCCGGGCCGGGTAGGGAAAAGTTGAAACCATCCGGATTCCGAACCGGGCCGGTTACGGGTTAGGGTTTACCGGGCTTAACAGGTCTGGATCCATCTGGGTAAAAAATAAACCATAAGGATTACGGGTCCAAGGGGCCGAGCCAGGCGGGGTTAGTGTTATTATTTTTTTTTGTTTTGTATAACTATTGTAATTTATATTAATATAAAAAAAAAAAAATAAAGAATACAATGAAGATGGGAAAGAAGTGCACTTATAAATTGCAAGTGCTACATTTATTTAAAAATTTAAACTTACAAATTGAAAGGTTTACATTTAACAACAAGTAAATTAACGAAAAAGAGTAAATTCAAAGGTTTTGCATTGCCTTAGTAAGTTCTTTATAATCAATATGAACTTCTTGGTCATCTTCTGGAGTGTTAAATTCAGATTAGTTACCATGTGTTAATATATCTCCAAGTTCATCGTCTTCTGAGCTATCAACATCTCCACGTCCCTGATTTCTTCATTCCAATCTAATCCAATCACTGAAACATACTAAAACTTCCAAAGCATTACTTCCCAATGAGTGACGGGTGTCTTCAAGTTGTTGTCTTGCTTGGCTAAATGCACTCTTTGATGCAACAGTTGAAATTGGCACATTCAGCACGTCCCAAGCCATAGCGGAAAGAACAGGAAATTGTTTTCCATTCTCATGCCATCATCCCAACGGTGAAAATTCCTTGTGCGAGGCTCTTTTTGATTTTGCAAGTAGAATTGAAGTTCATCAATGTTCTCGTTACTGGTTTGAGTGTTAGAAAATATAGAAAAAATATTAAAACTATCAAGACCTTCATCATCATCCATAGTAGTAGAAGTGGTACAATGCATAGTGGGATTAACATTGCCTATATTAAGAGCAGCATCATCAAATATATTTGCATAATAATTATATAATTGTTGTAATACATATATACATACATACATACATACATACATACATACATACATACATACATACATACATACATACATACATACATACATACATACATACATACATACATACATACATACATACATACATACATACATACATACATACATACATACATACATACATATATATATATATATATATATATATATATATGGGGTTTCAGTTGGTCCAATCTCCATACAAGTATATAAAGCATTGATTAATTGGTGACAATCAGACATCTTAATAGAAGGATTTAAAACAACATCAATTAAGTAAATCGGAGGAATTGAAAAGAAATATTTTTTAAAAAAAATTCTTGCATTTTTTCAACAACATCCTTATATTTTTCTTTCTTCTTAAATTCATAGAGTAGAAAAGAAAGTTCAGCTATACGTACTAAAGCCATATTAATAGTAGGGTAATATGCTCTAGAAAACTCAACAGTAGCCGTATAAAATTTAGGTAAATATTTAACAACATCATTAATGGCCTCCCAAGTAGTAGTTGTTAACATACGATTTGGATCAGTACAATGCGCATTAGCAACTTCAGTTATTGGCAATCTATATTTGTAGCAACATTTTAAAAATATATATATCAGATCTACAAGTACTTCTAAGGATACCTTTAAATAAAGGATTATAAATCCTTTGAATATACATAATAAGATATGATGAAAAAGCAAAAGAAAAAGGTAGACAACCCAAAGCATTCATTTTTGCTAATGCCTCACGATCCTTCATTTTATCATATTTCATAAGTCCTCCAATAGTAGAGTCTAGAGTTGCTTGATTTCCATCTCCATCAGAGCCTCATTCTATAGGATGTTCAATTCTCATATGTCTACTAAATGTCCCAGTCTCCCCTAATTGTCCTCCAGTCTTATGTTTAAAATCATCATTACAAAGTCTGCATTTAACTCTATCAGTACTGATCACGCCCAACTACGTCTTATAAAAAGGACTAAGCGGTCGCTTGAAATATATAATCTGGTTCAGTCCGGAGTCGAATCCCACAGGGAACTAACCTATTTACTACAACTTTTAACACAACTAATGAATAACTCAAACAATCCCCGGATGCAAGATTTCTAATGGATAATGAGTAGAACTTAGTGAACTAATGAAAAATAATAATAAAACTAGAAATAATCGAGAATATAACCTCTTTTTCTATTTTTCCGATTAGTAACCTTATTACAAAGTCTTTTTGCAGCATTAAATATATTGTGAAAATTTAACTACTAGGAAAAATTAAATATGCAAATAAAATAGTAAATAAGAGAAAGAGTTGGAGGGAGTGCACCGAATTCGGCAATAAATTGAACACTTGATGATTTCGCAACTCCAATATTACCATGAAGAAACGTTAATTGTTCAAACTTCAAACTTCAAATAATAAATAATACGATAACTTAAATTCCAAAAAAATTGAGAGCCAAATATTGGATGCACTCTAGGTGAAGAATGAGAGAATGATAATTAAGAATATGAGTTTGAGAAATGAGATATGAGTGAGAAATGAAGAAGGGAGGGGGGTGTATTTATAGTTTTTCAAAGAGCAAAATTAATAATTACAAAAAGTGTTAAATATTAAAAAAAATGTCCCAAAAAGGGCTATTTGTTCAAAACAGTCGTTGGGCAATAGCCCCTTGGCCTAGCAGACCGTTACCAACGGTCAGAAAGTCAGAAACATTTTAAAAAAATTGAAAGTTGCCGTTAAACCGGTCTGGGTCGGCCCGGGCCGGTTAATTGGTTTTACAGAGAATCGCGTTGACCGGGTTTGACAAATTCGGTTAACTGCTTGAACGAATGTGAACGGACCAACCCCCTTACCTCATTAACCTAACCCACCTGGCCCCTTTTGTACCAGTCCGGGCCGGTTCCGGTTTCAACCGGTCTGGGCCGGTCCAGAAACGGGTTGACCCGGCCCGTTAAACACCCATAGTTGAAGGTTAATAAGTAGTTGAGCTTTTCTGTTTTCCATTTTGAGTGTAAGACTAGTCGGTTAGTATCTTCTTTTAGTATGCTAGTGGTACATGTTGTGCTCGTACTATTTTCTTAGGACCTTGCCACTGTAGTGATTATTGATATTGCTTTTTTTATTTTTTTTCCTGATTCTTAGCTCGTTGGTACTATTTTTTGGTTATATTGTTGTTACTATTCCATTATCGCATTTTATCTTCTTGTGCCGAGGATTTATTGAAAACAACCTTTCTATTCTAGGATAGGAGTAAGGTCTGCGTACACACTATCCTTTCCAATCCCTACTTATGGAGTTATACTGGGTTATTGTTGAAGTCTACTAGTTGGATAAAAGGAATTAAGAGATGCATGCTTACATGTGATGTCAGTCTGCTCATCGTTTGTTGTCATCGATAAGAAATAATGAATTATATGTTAAAAGTCTACGCTAATTTTAAATCCATCTTCTGAGTATATATTTTCACATGTATCATTTAAATAACTAGAATTGTTGAATATATTTACTTAAATATTTATCATTGCTATGAAATATGAATCCATAGATTTGAAGTAATACAAAATGGATTGAAAATATCAAGAAAATCCTGGCCTTTAAAATTTTGGCAACACACGTGACAGCATCATACAATCCATTTAGAAAAATTGGACAAAAGAATACTGGGTTAAATCCAAACCCTTATTTTATTCCTTGAACATAAAATTTATTTGCTGCAAGTTGTACGTAATTTAAGGCAAAGGTTGATTTTTATATCACATTATAACACCTTGAGCACTTCAAGAAGACGAAGGTACCTTGGTTATCTCGGGTCTTAGCTGATATTGGTATTGTTGTGTCTTTTTTATTTCTATATTGGTTGTGCCAACCAAACAGCAATTTACATTGCTCGCAATCCAGTATTCCATGAGCGTATAAAGCATATCAAGGTGGATTGTCATTTCATATGCACTAACTCACTGAAGGCCTCATTTTTCTTTTTTATGTTCCCACAATTTACCAACTGGCTGATGTGCTTACAAAAACCCTTCGAGGCACTCTTCATCATTAATTATTGGCCAAGTTGAAGGCAGTTTCCCCCTCTAACTTGGGAGGAGGGGTATTGAGATACACGACTTTACTAGACGTGAGCCAAAATAAAAGGTAGTTTGGGTTTAGTTACTTGTATATTGATTCTTTAGAAATTTTATCACATATAGCAACGGTATACACCCTATTAATTATAAATCAAAACCCTTTTAAAATATTTTTTTCTATAGCTGCCTTTTATTTTTTTTATAGCAAAATAGATATTTATGGTATACACTACCGTTAAGGCATTAAATACGTTATTTATGTTTTTCTCTCTCATTCTTTCAGTTATTCTTTCTCATAATCTCAGCAAAATACTTCTTCTTTGTCTCTCCATCTCTCTCTCACAGCAAGATTCTGCTGATTGTTAAAGCACGATTCTCTCTCTCACTTTCAACGTTTTTTGCTCCAAAGATTCGT
The DNA here is from genome assembly GCF_000715075.1 of Nicotiana tabacum. Classification (NCBI taxonomy): domain Eukaryota; kingdom Viridiplantae; phylum Streptophyta; class Magnoliopsida; order Solanales; family Solanaceae; genus Nicotiana; species Nicotiana tabacum. The sequence goes on along the minus strand of NC_134084.1, from coordinate 98,470,185 downwards.
GGTAAGTGTTAAGGTTTTTGGGTTTTTGGCTGGTTCATGCTTCTTCTTTTTCTCTTCACTCTTTTTTTATTAGGTTTTCAGCATAAAACTTTAAATTTCCTCTTCAATGGCTGATTTAACAACTCCGAAGAGGGTTACACGATGCCTACTAAAGCACTCAATTTTGATGGACCATCTTTCGATTTACAAATCACTCAAGAGGAACTTGTATTTGCAGGTTCATCAGATTTCATGGAAGCTGAAAGACGAACAAAAATATGCAATGACCCTATGAAACAAGGTCAAGATGAGAAATCTTCGAAAAAATCAACACTTCCTGATGTTCCTCAAGTTTCTGTACAAAACATAAATGTGGAAAAGAGAAGAAAACTTATCGATGTTGCTTCTGGAAGCAAGGGAAAAGAGGTCTCTAAAGGAAGTAGCTCGAAAACACAGATGGACAAGGTATTACGTCATGACCCAATTCTGTAATAGGTCACGACTGCACCTAACGTCGCAATTTGGCAAGCCCACAAGTGAAATTACTATTTACCTATGCCTTTTTAACATTTTAAAATGATGGTTTTCCTTTTTAAAGAATAATTTAAATCTAGATTTCATGCAACCGTAGGTATTCTACGAACCTATTATCCGAACACACACTTAAGTCCAAAATTATCATACAAACCTATTAGGACCGTCAAATCCCGGTTCTGAGGTCACTTACTCAAAATGTTGACTCAAGTCAAACTTAACCATTATAGGCCACTATTAAGGAACTAAGTATTCTATTTTCAACCCGAACCCTTCCAAACCTGAACTAACCATCCTCGTAGGTCATGAAATAGTAAAAGCACATACGGCAAGTCCTAATTAGGGAAAAGGGACTTTAAAAAGCAAAAGGAACGATCGGGTTGTTAAATTCTCCACCTCTTAAACAAAATTTTGTCCTCAAACGAGTCTAGAATCATACCTGGAGTGCTGAAAAGGTGCGGATATCTGCTCCTCATGTCCTCTTCAGCCTCCCAAGTTGCTTTCTTGACTGGTTGACCCCTCCACTGGACCTTTACCGTAACAACCTTCTTGGACCTCAACTGGCGAACCTGCTTGTCAACAATAGCAATTGGCTCCTCTTCATAACCAAAATCTCATCTAGCTGAAAAGTGTTGTAATCTAGCACGTGCGGCCTGTCGACATGATACCTCTGGAGCATAGACACATGGAAGACCGGATGAACTCCCGATAGACTAGGAGGTAAAGCAAGCTCATAAGCAACCTTCCCAACTCGTCTCAATACCTCAAATGGGCCAATAAACCTTGGGCTCAACTTGCCCTTCTTCCGGAACCTCATGATTCCCTTCATCGGCAAGACTTTCAAGAGAACTTTCTCTCCCACCATGATTGATAAATCACGCGCCTTTTGATCCGTGTCACTCTTATGTCTGGACTGTGCCATGCGAAGTTGCTCCTGAATCAACTTTACCTTCTCTAAGGCATCCTTCAATAAAGCAGTGCCATATAACCTAGCCTCGCCTGACTCAAACCATCCGATGGGCGAAGGACATCGCCAACCATACAAAGCCTCAAATGGAGCCATATCAATGCTGGACTGATAACTGTTGTTATAAGAAAACTCGGCCAAAGGAAAGAATTGACCCCATTGCCCTCCAAAGTCAAACACATGCTCGGAGCATATCCTTCAGAATCTAAACTGTCCGCTCCGACTGCCCATCGGTCTGTGGATGAAAGGTTGTGCTGAGCTCTACTCGAGTACCCAGCCCGCTCTGAACTACTCTCTAAAAATGTCAAGTCAACTGGGGGCCTCTATCTGATATGATGGAAGCAGGCACACCATGCAACTGAACAATTTCCTGAATGTAAATCTGGGCCAACCTCTCGGACGAGTAAGTAGTCACCACTAAAATAAAATGTGCTGACTTGGTCAACCTATCGACAATGACCCAAACAACATCAAACTTCCTCAACGTCCGCGACAACCCAACAATGAAGTCCAAAGTGATGCGCTCCCACTTCCATTCTGGTATAACCATCTGCTGGAGTAGGCTAACTGGCCTCTGGTGCTCATACTTGACCTGCTGGCAGTTTAGACATCTCGCGACATACTCAACTATGTCCTTATTCATTTGCAGCCACCAATAATGCTGCCTTAGATCGGGATATATTTTTGTATCCCCTTGATGAATTGGATATCGAGAACTGTGCACCTCCTCCAGAATTTTCTCCCTCAAGCCATCAATATTAGGAACACATAGGCGGCCTTGGAGCCGCAGAACACCATCTTCATCGTTGATACCCAATTTTTCCCTCATATATTTTAAAATATGCACACACACTTTCAAAATATTGTACATGTGTTTGCAAGCATGCACAAGTATTTTTACAATTTTTTGACAAATTTTCAAGACCCTGAATCCATTTATTTCTGCATTTTTTAATTACATGAATGTTTAAAATTATCCCTCATATTATTCTATGATGATTTAATCATCTGAATTTATCATTTATGGTCATATAAGTGTTCAAATATTTTAATTGCATTTTTTATAATTACATTTGCATTTTTAAGACTATAATTGCATATTTTGCAAAAATAGCCCCTACATATGCATCACTATATTGTCTATATAGAAAATGATTTTTTATATTTCTATAATATTGAATAATTATTTTAAATCATTTTTATGCCTGAAAATTATTTTTTATCATTTAATTAGCTTTTTAAAAATTGTTTTTATTTAGTAAAATGGGTATTTAACAAATAGACTTTTAAATTCTTTTAATTTTTGGACCTAACCCACTATATTAGCCCAAACCCTAAAATAATACCAGCCCAATTCACCCTCAAGCCCAACCTGCCTACCCGACCTAATAACCCCGTCCAATTGTGGCCGTTAATCCTTTCGATCAACGGTTCACATTAACCCTTACCATTTATTTCTGTGTAATCTTTGACCATTACCGGCCTTATATACCTCCTGGTTGTTTGATTACATAGATCCTTAAAAGAATCTCAAGGAGATTCAACCTGGTTCTTTGTCCAAAGTTTGCTTACTGGCCTGTCTAAGGTCATTCTCGTTTGTGAGTACTGATTTCCTCCTATTTTTTAGTTTGAATATATGGTTTGATCGCGTTTCTTTCATCTATGTTGTTTTGAAACCCTAGTTCTACAAATGCTTGAATCTGTTCAGTTTTTTTAGATCTGAAATGATTCGAGCATTATTTGGTGTCTTCCCTCGAAAATCTTTTGTTTTGGTTAACTGCTTCGATTTTATTTACTTTCTTCTAAAACTAGGGTTCGTCATGAGTTTCTTCAAAAGGTTTTTAACTTTCAAATGTTGAATCTGACTATCTCTTTACATGTTTGATTAATTTTCGTGTATATGCTTAAACCCTAGATGTTCTTGTTTGTGACACTGATTTCTTCAATATTTTCCACTATTGTGTTTATTTATGTGAACCAGTTAAATTGACTGATTTTATTTTAAGTTTTGAATATTCTTTATGTTAAAATTAGTATTCGTTGGGATTTTTACTGATTGATTTCTATTAGGGATTCGAATAATTTTCCTGTTAAAATTAATAATTTTTTGGATTTTTATTCGTTTCCTTATTTGTGACCTTGATTAATTATACTTGTCTTAATTAATTATCAATAAGGTTTGGGGATTTGACTGACTCCCTATATGGTATGAATTGATTACTTGCCTTATTTGAGCCCTAGTTCTGTACCGTTAATTGACTCTCCCCAACTTAAGGGGTCTCTTTCGAATTTTTCACAGGAATTGATCCCCTAATTGGCTGATTGATTTTATTTGATTGTTTTACAGACTGTGATTTCTTCTTTACCTTATTTGTTTTACCACACTAAGTGTTATATATACCCTTTCATTCTGATTCTTCAAACACGAACAACAGTTTACAAACACACTCACACACAAACTTTGCTCTTATCTCTCTCTGCTACTTGTGTTCATTACTTGTCTAGTCGGCTGAAAGCCAATACTAGACTATTGACTCCTGCCTACTTTACCTTCTGCTTCTGCTTCCTTAACTGGTATGCTCTCACTATTGCCATTCAAATAAACCTATGTGTTTTCTTACAATCTGTTGATATTTAATTTTTCCCCAAAATATTTTAAAATTGCATATATACCTTCAAAATCATGCATTAATAGCAATTAGTATTTTTTCACAATTTTTCTATATTTTTATTAATTTATCCAGCATTATATTTCCAATAAATAATTACAAAATGGCATTATAGATGATTTCAAAAGAATCTCTTGATTTAATTTATTATTTATGGTCCTATTTAAATCAAATTATTTTGAAATTATCAAAATTGGCATCTTTTGGCTATAATTGCAATAACTTTGCAATTATAGCCCAAACATGTGATTTTATACTATTTTGACCAGAAATTAATCATTTGTATTTTTAAATACTAAGTAATTATTTTTAATTATTTTCCATGCATGTAATTTATTTTGTACAATTATCAGCTATTTTTTTAAATTGTTTTATTTAATTTAATTGGGTATTTAATAAATAGCCAATTTTATTTCAATTTTAACCTAATTAAGACGACAGCGCCAAAACCCCAATTAAATCAGCCCAATACCCCAAAGCCCAATTCCTAAATCTACCTAGCCCCGACCTGATTTAATCTTGGTCGTTGATCAATTTTGTTCAACGGCCCAGATTCACTCTTTCCATAATTAACCTAATAGTATACCCCCCCAAACCCTCATTCTCTCATCACTCTCCGTCGTTACATCTCTCATCTCTCTCAAGACTCTCTCTGCTAAGGCATGGCTCCTCTCACTGGCTGTTGGTTCGCCGGTAAGCATGGTGGTCTCACCACCATCCTCAGCCACATGGCTCTCTTCCTATGCCGTTTGTTGTTGTCTTGAGGTCCTCAAAGGAACCAGAAGGCGATTCTCTCACCTCCCATGGTTTCTATGTCATTCCCAGGTCGTCCATAGCTATCCGAGTAAGATTCGACCATCTCCGGCTAGAACTTGTGGTTTCTAGGCCGGTTCTCTTTCTCTCTGGGTTGTCTCCATGAAACCCTAACTACTAGCTCTTGATTTCTTAGATCTGTAACAGATCTGAGTATATTTTGAGTTATCTTTACTGTTTTCTTGATAATCTTTCCGATCTTTCAAAAAGGCCTCTTCGTCTTCAAACTAGGGTTCGTAACCCCTTTTCAAAATGCTTTTTCTTCTGATTGTTGGTATCAATCTATGATTTTTACTATGTTTAAACGGATTATTTATGTTTTTTCTTTTATCCAATTCATTATGTTGAAAACCCTAATCTCCTAGTTCTAATCCTGGTTTTCTGAGTTTGTTTTTAATAATATGTTCAACTAATCTGTATGTTTCTCATGAACATTCCGTGATTCTGTGATCTTTACCCTATGTTTGCTTGTTAGTTTTTTTGACTTCGACTATTCCTTCCTATTATGTGTTTATTCCCAGAAAATTTGTGGTTATTTCCTCTCATCAGTGCCATCCTTTACTTTGAATCTCGGATTTATGTGATTATTTTACCCTATTCTTGTTATGTTTGCTTCGTTCAGTTGTGATATTTTCCTTTGGTCAGTGTTACCTTCTAATGGAATCCCTGATTCCCTGTGATTGGTATACTTTATTCCCTACTGATTTCAATCTCTAAATATTTCTTGCCTTATTTTGTGGTTGATTATGCTGTCAAATTGATTCTTAGACATTTTCCTTAATTAGAATTTGTCGAACCTAGCCTATTACCTGCTATGTACTATGCTTATTTCCTTATGTGTCATGTTCAGTCTCACATTGATTCTTTCCTTATTTGTTATCTGTCTCCACCGTTTGAAGTTAACTCCCTTAATTAAGGGAGTACTTATACTGATTTTATACTAATTGATACCTAGTTCCATAATTACTACATGACTTTGATTTTTACATTATTATTCTACCTCGTTTCAAACTATATATACATACTCTCTCATTAACACAAGGGATATTAGCTTAAACTCTCTCACACTCAAACTTTTCTGCTCTCTTTCTTTGGCTACTTGCTCTTATTCTGAATTAGCCGGCTGCAAGCCAAGGCTAATTATTGTGCTTTCATATTCTTCACTTTGTATTTACTATCTCTTTACTGGTATGATCTGATTTCAATTCAAATCCCAAAATCAATATGTTTCTTTTACTGCTTCAAGTTATTATGTTTCTAATTTATTTCTATCTATGGTTCTGTTGTTCAATGTGTAATTGACATGTTTACATTATTGATTCATCTAGCATGCTAATCTAACCCTCTTAGGGCATCTTAGAACATGTTCTACTCCCCTGGTAGTCTGTTTCAATATGACTCTACCCTGTTTTGAATACTTGTCTAATTGTTATCTAGTTTTTATATGCATTTACTTTGCAAACTGATCTGTCACTTTAAATGTTTGATTTTATGATTGTTTCTGAAATTCATATTGTGTTGGTATCACTAGCTATTCCCTAATCCCATAAACCCTCACAAGAACTACTATGCTCCTGTAACTATGTGTTTACTTATGTGACCTATGTGTCCCCAAATCCCTTTACCCCTGTTTGTGGTTGCTGAACCTACCATGGTTCTATGTTCTTGGGTTATGTATGTACCTGTTTTGGGTGTTGTGTTTGCACTGTTTCTTATTACTCTACTCTCCTTTTAAAACTATCTCTGTTATTTTTACAAAACTATTTCAAACAAGTCTCTTTACAAACTGTTTTCATGCTTAAATCTTTTCAAAGCACTTCCATATCTACTCTTAGGTTTTAAGTTCTGCCCCTCTACTATGTGACTACTTAGGGATTCCTATGAGATCCCTCTGAACTCTGATACATTAGAGATGGCCCTTCCACACTGCACTTACTCAATCTATGATCATAAAATCTGGGTATGAGCACTGTCAGGGATCCCTTGAGATCCTTAGGGAACTCTGACACACCCGGATTATATGAAAGGTTGGAAGGCAATTTGGCATTTGAAATTCTGGAAACCTAGGCCTGCTTTTAGGCTCCCTAGAGTGTAACTTCTTATTTTATTCTTCTTTCTTATCTAATTATGTAATTCATGCAATATAGGCCTGTAATAATTTGTTGTAAACGAATATTGGAGTTGGCTAGTGAAAAGGGGAGGGTAGTCATATATGTTATTAATATCAATGGGTAGAAACCATGCCTTAGGCTCACATTTCCGTATGTGCATTAGAATCCATGTTTAGGGCCATTACATTCTAAACATGTCATGCATTAGATATCATGTTCTAGGATTCACTGTGTCAGATCTCATTTGACATTATTTTATTACTTAGAAATCCTGCTTTAGGCTAAATAATAGCATTAACATAAAATTGTTGCTCCTGCACATCCTGAAATCATGCTTAACAACTTTGTAACTTTCTGTGCATTTAGGAATTCTTCATATCCTTAAATCGTTTTGCATTTATATGTGCATATTAGATACCATGCTTTAAGTTCTCGTTCGTACTTGCCTAGTCACACCTAGTGTAAACTACTGATTATGAAAAAGGTAAAAATAGTCTCATATTTGATTATCATGTTTTAAATAAAACTGGTAATAATCCCTGTATTTTGTAACCCCTAGAATAGCATGCTCTTAGGCAAAAATGACGTCTGAACTGCTAATGACTCTGTAACTATTATGCACTATCCCAAGCCTAAGCAAGCATTATATAATCAACTCTTATAAAACTGGAAACTACCTCTTTGTGTGTACTGATTAATGATTAACAGGCTTTAAAATCAATAGGCAAACTGAATAGGGCCCCTGCTTCTGAGTTTATAAAAATAAAACTGCATATCTCAAGTGTTCTGATATTCGCCTAGACATCATGTTTAGGATCCTATTTAACAATACTGACCTTATTTGTGTTTGAGTCGTGCTGTTTACATGCCTTATCTGTGGAGGTAAAACTGAGCCTCTTATTTGCTCCTTCCTGCTTTTATTTGCTAAGAATCCTATGTGTTCTTGCTTGTCGCCTTAGTATTTTCTCCTTTAAGCCTAAGGGTCTATCTAGAACTGCCTATAGGTAGAGGTTCTAAATTCCTCCAGGACCATTAAGAAGGGACGGGTAACAGCACACAATAGAGATCGTTAAATAACACTAGCTTTAATAACCACGATAGATATGGATATGATGACTACACGTTAATGCCATGTGTAGCCCCTCATTGAGGAGTGTTTACCGGGCATTGCGTGGGGTGATCTTGTAGGCTAACCAACCTAGGACCCTTTCTTCCCTAAATTCCTTTGCCTAAAACTTTACTTTTCTATATATCTTGTTCATCTTATTGTCTGAGTCACACAATGTCCAACATGCTTTATTTGTAATTATTTGTTTCAAGTACTTATTCGTTAAAGGACTAATTCATAAGTATAAGTTCGGCCAGGACCCACGGTTGTGGACAGAGAGGGATGCCTAACACCTTCCCCTCAAGGTTATTTTGAGCCCTTACCCTAAATCTCTGGTAATGCAAACCAATCCAAGAGTTAATCGCTCTAGGTGCCCTAACGTACCATAATTGGTTAGGTGGCGACTCTTCAAAATACCCAATTCCAAAAGGGAAATGAGGTATTACCCCTATGAATGTCGAAACCCGGACCTTTCTTCCCCGTAAAAAATGGAGGGAAAAAAGGGGGCGCGACACAATCAGCATGCCTTTCTTCCGAACCTGTATGTTATCCTTATTCAGCATGTCTACTGCTTTTTAATTCAACTATGTGCCATGTTATCAACATGTCTACTTATCTTATTAGACCTTATACTTCATGATTATTAGTATGTTCACTAGACTCTATGCTTACTGCTACTCAATTTGTCCTGTGTGTTTTCTTATAATCAGTATGTCTTTCTTTTGCTTAAGCAAACCTATGTGTGTTCACTACAATAAGCATGTCTACTTCTGTTCAACCTATATGTTACTGCAATAACATGTATACTTCTATTTGATTGAACCTATGTGTCTTATTTTCAACCTGTTTACTCTTGTTTAGCCAGACCTACGTGCTTCTGCAGCACATCTGTATACTTGCTCATGTCTAAACTGCACCAATGTCTACTTCTCCACTAGCATGCTCTTAAAATGTTCACTTCTCACAATATGACTCCCCATCCCTACTACCCCTTTGAATGTGACTGTCTGAGTGATCCCAGCATACCATGCCCTTGACTAGTGTCTACTCACCTAGAAACAACTAGTAAACTAATTTGTAACTATAAGTTACCCTGTTTCTGTATACTATTTGACTGCTGGGACCTTTGTTTAAGTTACAATGATTGAATACCCCTATTTGCTCCTTACTTCCTGAGAATCCAAAACTATTTTCTTAAAAAACTATCTCCTATTTTAAACTGCTATTCTTAGAACACCTAGGGTCTTACCCCTCTAGTGTGAGCATTGCTTAGGAGTCCATGAGACTCCTCTGAACTTTGACACACTGGAGTTGGCTTTCCAAACTTTGTCACAAAGGGTTACTTTGAAAGTTTTCTGGTGTGAGTATTGTCCGTGGTCCCTGAGGCCCTTGGAAACATTGACACACCAGGATACTATTGGGTGCACTATGAGGTTATGACATTTTTGACTGGTTGAAGGCCTGGTTTGCCAGGTTTATCCTTTGGGCATATATTCAGGCTCCCTATAGTTGTAGAAATTTCACTTATGTAATTCATTATTAATGTTGGTCTGTAATAATAATTATTGTAAGTAGATATTGGTGAAATTAGTAAAAAGGGAGGGATTCTTACGCATATCCTGTTGGAAAGGGTAGATACCATTCTTATAGGTTGTTACAATATTGTTTATTTAGATACTATGCCTATAGGGTTTGAAAATCGATCCTGCTTTCTAGATAACATGCCTGTAATTTTGCTGCGATGTTTTCTTAGATACCATGCCTATAGGTTGTTACAATATTGTTTATTTAGATACCATGCCTATAGGGGGTTTTAAAATTAATCCGTCCTGCCTGTAAGAATCAGTTTATGCATATTAACAAGGTTTAAATCAGTCTTCTGCATGTTTTAAAACTAATTGCTGCATTTAGATGCCATGCCTATAGGATTCTAAAACCAATTTCTTTATTTAGCTGCCAGTATCTATAAGTCTAAAATCGGTTATTACACCTAGACAACATGCCTATAGGATCCAAACTGCCTGCTTAAAATTTACTAGTCTATTGCACTCCTGGCTAATGACTAGATACCATGTTATAGGACATCACTATTATGCGCCTAAGCAAGCCTGTAGGGCGACTAAAATCCCACAAACTGTAAAACTACGCTTTTGTTTTTTGTTGATCTGCCCAGATTCAACAGGTCTTAAAATCAGTAGGCAAACTGATTAGGTCTCTATCACCTCGCTTTTAACACGATGTTGCATACATTCTATTTACTCACCTAGATATCCTACTCTAGGACCTTCTGAAATATCTGAAATCTGCTATTTTGAGATGTTCTAACTGTCTGCTTATTTGTGGAGGTAAACATGAGCCCCCTAAATTGTCCTCTTACTTGACAGTCCTATTTGTTCTTGCTTGTCGCCCAGATTTTTCTCCTTTAAACACCTTAAGAGAGTCTAGAACTGCCTAAATTAAAGGTCCTAAATACCTCTAGGGCCACAAGGAAGGGACGAGTAATGCACACATAGAGTTCGTTCAATTAAAAGCGCGTGTATAACCACTAAGGGGAGGTTAATTGGGTAGTAAAAGGATATAATGAACTGTGCGCTAATGCCATGTGTAACCCCTCTAGTTGAGGAAGGCTTATCGGGTATTGTACAGATGTGATCCTGTAGGCTAAAAAACTTAGGACCCACTTTTACCCCTTTATTTTAAATGTAATATCAATTTGTCTAAATTGCTTTATCTGTTTATAAGACTAATTCACATAATTTGAGTTCGGCCGGGACCCACCATTGTGGACCTCGAGGGGTGCCTAACACCTTCCCCTCAAGGTTATTTCGAGCCCTTACCCAATCTCTGGTAATGCAAACCAGTTTTATGAGTTATCTGCTCTAGGTTCCCTAACGCACCTTAAATCTAGGTGGAGACTCTTCAAAATCAAATACCCAATTCTCGAAAGGAAATGAGTTGTTCCCAATGAATGTCGAAACCCGGACTCCGCGAGAAAGAAGGGGGCGAGACACTTACCGATTGTAAACTCCTTGGCACCACCCTATAGTACCGTCTCTCTGAGAGCCAACAAGTGCGGATCATCACACTGATGAGCCTTGATCCGCTCGAGTAATGAAGACTGATCCATAACGCATGCAAGAACTTGACTACGCTCTGAAATATCCAACCTCACAAGTCTGTTAGCTAAGGATTGAATGTCCAAAGCCAATGACCTCTCCTCTGCCGAAATAAATGCCAAACTACCTATACTTTCAGCCTTTCTGTTCAAGGCATCTGCAACCACATTCACCTTGACTGGATGATAGAGGATGGTGATATCATAGTCATTTAGTAAATCAAGCCAATTGCGCTGTATCAAATTGAGATCCTTTTGCTTGAACAAATGCTGCAAGCTAGGATGATCGGTATAAACCTCGTAGGACACCCCATAAAGATAATGCCTCCAAATTTTGAGAGCATGAACTATCGCAGCCAACCCCAAATCATACACGGGGTAATTCTTCTCGTGGGGATTCAGCTGACGTGAAGAATATGCAATAACTTACTCCTCCTACATCAATACATAACCTAGTCCAATGCATGAAGCATCACAATATAAAATATACATCTCTGAACCGGAAGGCAACACTAAAACTAGTGTGGTAGTCAAAGCCGACTTGAGCTTCTAAAAGCTTGCCTTACAATCGTCGGACCATTTAAATGGAGCACCCTTCAGGGTCAATATGGCAAAGGGTGCTGCAATAGATGAAAACCCTCCACAAACTGATGATAATACCCTTCTAATCCTAAGAAACTCCTGATCTTGGTCGATATGGTAGGACAAGGAAAACCCGGGACTGCCTCAATCTTCTTGGGATCCACCTTAATGCCCTCACCTGATACAACATGCCAAAAAAGCAACGGAATCCAACCAGAACTCATACTTCGAGAACTTAGCATAAAGCTTCTGTTCTCGCAAGGTCTGAAACACTGATCTAAAATGATGCTCGTGCTCCTCCATACTATGCGAGTAGACCAATATGTCATCAATGAAGACAACGACAAATGAATCAAGATACGGTCTGAACACTCGGTTAATCAAATCCATGAACGTCACCGGGGCATTAGTCAAGCTGAAGGACATCACCAAAAACTCATAGTGGCTATATCTAGTCCGAAAAGTCGTCTTCAGAATATCCAAAGCACGAATCTTCAACTGATGGTACTGAAATCTCAAGTCAATCTTAGAGAATACCTTGGCACCCTGCAACTGGTCAAACAAATCATCAATGTGTTGCAACGGGTACTTATTCTTGATGGTGACTTTGATCAACTGGCGGTAATCAAAGCACATCCGCATACTCCGTCCCTCTTCTTCACAAACAATACCGGTGCGCCCCAAGGAGACACACTAGGTCTAATGAACTCCTCCTCAAGAAACTCCTGAAGCTGCTCCTTGAACTCTCCAAGCTTCTTAGGAGCCATATGATAAGGCGACATAGAAATAGGCTGGGTGCCCGGCACCAAATCAATGCCGAAATTGATGCCCCGATCTGGCGGCATATTAGGTAGATCAGCAGGAAAAACATAAAAAACTCACGCATCCACCGGCACTAAATCCAACGTGGGAGTCTCTGCAGTAGTATCCCGAACAAAGGCTAAGTAGGCCAAACAACCCTTCCCGACCATATGTCGAGACTTCAAGAAAGAAATAACCTAGCTAGAAGTACTGACAGATGAACCCCTCCACTCTAATCTTGGCATGGTGCGGGGACAACCAGTCTATGCCCAAGATAACCTCAAAATCAACCATATCGAGCAGTAGAAGATCCGCTTGGGTCTCATATCCAAAGAAAGCCACCACACAGGATCGGTAGACCCAATCCACAACAACAAAATCGCCCACTGGCATGGACACATATACAGGAACGCCAAAGGACTCGCGAGACACATCCAAATAAGGAGAAAATAGATAAGAAACATAAGAGTAAGTAGACCCCGGATCAAACAATACTGAGGAATCCCTTCGGCAAATAGAAATAGTACATGTGATCACTGCATTAGAGGCGATGGCCTCTGGCATGGTGGGGATAGTGTAGAATCTAGTTGAAGCACCCCCTGACTGGCCTCTATTTCTACTACGACCCCTGGTTGCCTGCCTTCTGCCTCTAGCCGGCCGGTTGGGCAGTGTGGTAGTTGGTGCGGTAAGCATGGGCCGATAGTCCAGCTGCTCAGCCTTGCCCTGAAGTTTGGGACAAAACCTCTTCATGTGGCCAAGATCCCTGCACTCGAAAAAACCTCTCGGAATGGTGGACTGCTGACCTAAAGTCTGACCCTAATAGCCTGAATACCCACTAGAAGAACCCTGAATAGTTGGCGGGCGATAAGTACTCTCTAGAAATGGCACTAAAATAGGGTCATGCTGGACCACTCCGAGTAGGCGGTGGTGCTGACTGCATGGGCCTACTATGCTGACCCCTCATGAACTGAACTCTGCCCCAAGTGGGGCATCAATGAATCCCCTTAACTGCTAGGGCTGCTTATTCTCGGTGCAAACTCTCCTGTGCTGTTGTTAATACACTCGATCCTCCGAGCTATTTCCACAACCTAAAGAAAAGAAGTCCCCATCTCTTCCTCACGGGTCATAGGTACCTGAATCTCAAGGTGCAGACCTGCAATGAGCCTCTGCACCCTCTCTGCATATGTGGGGAGTATAATGCTGCATGGCAAGACAAGTCGGTGAACCTCACCTCATATCGGTGATAAACATGTAACCCTGACGGAGTTACTAAAACTGATCCCAAAGCTCCTCTCTCTCAAAAGGTGGTATGTACTTCACCAAGAACAGATGTGCAAACGGATCCCAAGTCAAAAAAGGTGAACCTGCTGGCCTGCTAAGAAGGTATTCCATCCACCATCTTCGGACCTTGCCCTCAAGCTGAAAGGTGGTGAAGTCCACACCGGTTGACTCCAATATCCTTATGTTTGGAGCCTATCCTTGCACCAGTCAATGAAATCCTAGGGGTCCTCTGACAACTCACCCTCAAAGGTAGGAGCGAGAAGTCTGGTCCATCTATCCAATAGCTTATGCGGCTCGACGGTCGCATCTGGTCTGGGCTCTGGTACAGCCGATGCAACTAGCTGAGACCCGCCCACAGGTAGTGCACCTAGGGTCTGAAATACGGCAGCAGCATGCCCTGGAGCCTGAGCGGTAAGGGTCTGTGCTCCCCCTCCCGCCTGAGATGTGGCAGGGTCCGCTGGAAATAAACTAGCCTGCGTCATAGAGCCCATAAACCGCAGCATATGGCTCATGACCTCCTGGAATCCCAGCACAGTCATGAAATCTATTGGGGCTGGCACAACTGTAGGTGCCTCATCCTGCTCCTCAATAATAGGATCCTCCACTGGATCCATTGGTGGTAAAACATTAGAAACCCTAGGGTGCCTTCATCCTTTGATTGTAGCTGGAGCCCTCCCCTGGCCTCAGCCTCTACCAACGAGGGGAGCAGCCCCACGACTGGCTGGTACATCCACCACGCATGTTCTGACCATCTGTTAGAGATCAATAGAAACATACTTAGCACAATATCAAATGCACGATAGGAGATGAAGAAAGAGAAGTTTCCTAACACCTTATAGTCTCTCGAAGATAAGTAGGGACGTCTCCGCACCGATCCCCAAGACTCTACTAGGCCTGCTCATGACTCGTGAGACCTATATGAACCTAAAGCTCTGATACCAAGCTGTCACGACCCAATTTCGTAATAGGTCGCGACTGCACCTAACGTCACCATTTGGCAAGCCCACAAGTGAAATTACTATTTACCTATGCCTTTTTAACATTTTAAAATGATAGTTTTCATTTTTAAAGAACAATTTCAAACTAGATTTCATGCAACCGTAACATCTCTTTGAAACAAAGTACCATCATAATAAAATCATCTATAGTGGTGAAAGAAATGATAAATACAGCAATATATAAATGCTAAAGATCCTCTAAAACCTAGCGTCACAAGTGCATGAGCAATCTAGGGGATATACAAAACTACAACAACTACTGTCAGAAAGTAATATACAAAGTAGCAAATAAGGTAAAGGATACACGAGGACCTTATATGTCATTACAATAAACTTTGGATTATAATAGTCCGAGCAATAATCATCCGGCATTAGAAACATTCTTTTCAAGACAGCCCAAGCATGTGGGCATGGTAGCTCGTCCACTTGGAATCTCCCACAACTGCAATTTTTCTCTTGGAGGCAAATAGTGTAATGCCTTTCTTCATCATTCACCATGTGCAAGTGTTCAGACGATCGATGGTATAACCTACATTAAATGGAGAAACATAAGTTTTGGACATATGTACAAAACATGTATTTGTCCATGAATACATGGAGTACATACAGTATGCATGAATACATGATATAAACATTAAAATTGTAACGACTCCACCGGTTGTTATGAGCATTTGCACTTAGCTCAGTAGTTTGAGGGCACGAGTATCTCCACATGATATATTATGACTTGTGTAATTGTCGTTTTTAGTTTTCAGGTTGTTCGGAATCGATTTGGAAGAATGAACTTCATGATTGAAGCTTTAAGTTGGAAGAGTTGACCAAGTTGGACTTTTTAGCATTTGACCTCGGATTGGAGTTTTGATGGTTCTGTTATGTCCGGATGGTGATTTTGGACTTGGGCGAATGCTCAGATTTGCAATTGGATATTTCTAGAAGGATTCGGTACTAATTGGCAAAAATTGGAATTTGAAGGTTTGGAAATGTTCGTTACGTTTGATTTGAGGTGTAATTCATCGTTTCGATATTGTTATGCATGATTTGAGGCATCGAGTAGGTCCATGTTATTTTATGAGATTTTTTGGTATGTTAGAACGGGGTCCCGAGGGGCTCGGGTGAGTTTCGGATAGGTTTGGGTTGTGTTGTGCTCGTTTTGATGTTTCAACGTCGTTTCTTCAAGTTTAAATGGTATCACATTAAGCAAATGAGCTCCAATTTCTGTTTTATTGAAGCATTAGATCTGTATCGTAATAACGGAGTCATAAAAAAAAGAATCGTCAAATTTGGACATTGTATGAGGAGTTTGTGCTCATTTTACTAAGAATTGGGTTGCTAGATTTTTTGGATTAATTATGAAATTGCCACTGACTTCGTAATTAAAAATTTGCACTATTTTCAAATACTAAAACCAACATATCTCCTTTATTATAAGGTCAAATGGAGTGATTCAAAATCCTAACTTGACTGAAATTTCACAAGGAGTCCTTTGGAGGCACCAAAATTGAATTTTAGGATCGTTTGGCACACAAGACGAGGTAGAACTTCTGGGCAAAAATATTTAATATTGAGGGTTTGTTCATTTGGTCATATTTTGAGTTGGGGAGCTCAGATTTGGGCAATTTTTGAGGCGATTTTCACCATGAATTGGGGTAAGTATTCTTTACTCGGTTTTGGTTATATTTCGTGAATCTATCTTCATTTTTGGTAATTGGATTGTGAATTTTAAAGAAAAATTTGGGGGGTTTTGTCCAAAGTTTTATAGAGTGAAATTTTGAGTTTTGAGTATCTATTCGAAGTCGGATTTGGGTGAAACTAGTATGGCTGGACTCGTAATTGAATGAGTTATCGGCTTTTGTAAGTTTAGCCAAATTTCGAGGTGCGGGCCCGGGTTTGACTTTTTGGTCGATTTTGCGATTTTTATTAAAGATTCAACCTTTATCAATTGGGTTTGTTTCCTTTGTCATTATTTGATGTATTTGAGTTGCTTTTGGCTAGTTTCGAGCCATTCGGAGGTCAAAACGCGCATGATGGCATTTTTGGAGTATTGCTTGGCTTGCTCGGTATTGGATTTGGCTTGTTCGAGGTAAGTAACACTTCTAAACTTGGTGCTCAGGATATGAAACCCAGAATTACGTGTTATATGTTTGGTGTTGAGGTGACGCACATGCTAGGTGATGGGCGTGTGGGCATGCACCGTGTGAATTATGACTCAGTTATTCCTGTGGTACTGTGTAGTTGCTTGATCTTATTTTGTAACCATGAAATCTCAACGTACTAGAGGTATTGAGTTGTGATCCATGTTAGAAACCATGTCCAGGCTACATGCTTATGATGTTGATACCTACAAAGGACATTTTTGTTGTTGAATTATTTGCTTATATTGCAGCTACATACTCAGTCGTACGCATTCATATGCATATCATATCTCAATCTCTGTTACTATTTATTGATACATAACATCATTATATTTTGGGATAATTTTCATGAGAGAGACTGGAGAGATTGATGACTGAGTGACGCCGAGGGCCTGATTGTGAGGATAATTATGGGATTGGGCTACACGCCATAGCATGTTTTATTGATTTATACCATGATTGGTTTATTATAGCTCTTGGGCTGAAGGAGCTCCTCCGGAGTCTGTACACACCCCTAGTGAGTGCAGGTACCTACTGAATGCGAGTGTCGAGTGACTGGGAGGATTGAGTGACTGTAAAGATTGAGTGACTATGAGGATATGAGCGATTGGGAGGACTGAGTGCATTGATTCATGGAGTTTATGCATATGGTTTCATTACTGCATTGTATTATAGTTGGCATGCATACATTGACATGTAGGCACAGAGATGTACTTTCCTCATGCCATTTGATAATGAAATATCTTACCCGTTGTTGGAAGTTTTTGGGAAAAATAATAGTTTTCAAACTTACTCAAATTTTTGGTGTTTTCCATGAAAGATTTGGGATTTACTATTATACTTGGAAAGCATGCCTATTTTCAGTATCTATGAATGAGCTGAGAATCAAATCTCTAAGTTATTTCTTGTACCATCTTATTTATATTGATGTGAACTGTTGCTGGTTATTGGAGCTGGACTCTGACCCTTGTCCCAGCTCATCACTACTTCAACCTAAGATTAGGTTTGTTACTTATTGAGTACATGGGGTCGGTTGTACTCATACTACACTTCTACACCTTGCGTGCAGATGTTGGATGTTGATGTTGTTGTGTATGGTGGGAGCTAGATTTGAATATGTACCTGTGTTCCGATTACAGCTACCTCTTATCCTTGGTAGCTTTAGAATTTTAATTTGTTCATGTATATTTTAAACAGATGATGTATTTTCTTCATACCAGCTTTATAAACTCTAAATCTTAGAAGCTCATGATTTATACTACCAGTTCTTGAAAATTCTTTGTATAATAGTTCAGCTGTATTATCATTTCTCCTCTTAATAAATCTCATTAAATTGGATAATTGTTAATTGGTTTATCTAACGGGTTAAGTTAGGTGCCATCAAGACTAGTTGGATTTTGGGTCGTGACAGAAATACACTGAATACAAACACTGAAATAAACATAATATAAATAGAGAATACATTTAATTTTGAAATACAGTGAATATAGAAAAATATACTGAGTATAAATAAAAATACAATGAATACAACCAATAAAATATACCAAATACAACAATAATAACATGTATTAGAAATAACTAAAATACTGCTAATACAAATACATTTGAATACACTGAATACAATATAGTGACTACAGTGAATACATACATTGAATATAATTAATGCAACGGTTAAAAAATAAATATTGGAATACACTGAATACAACAGTTAAATACAACTGAGTACATGCAGTAGGTTGATTACATACTTTATGCTTGAATTTATGTTTTCAATAAATATTCACATTACAGGCTATATTCATACATGTATTAAGGTATCACATTGTAACTTTCTTATACATTATACCATAATTTAAAATAACATATACATTATACTGATTGAATACATGCTTTCAATAAATAGGGAATATCACATGTTATATCCATCATAAGTACATTATATATTCATATATATTAATTTTGACAGTGCAAGTAATTATAGCAAACTAACAAAAACTTACTGTCATATGTGTAGTCAGTGCCTCTTTTTCTATCTCGTTTTTTTCAAGCGTTGTGTACGTGTGTGAAACTTCTTTTCAATTGCTGCAATTCCAACGTCCAAACATCTTCTTAACTTCTTATAGGAAGTCGCATATTGGCAATTTTCTGGCTGATACAAGTGTCGAATTGATTGAGCTTTCTACATAGTAAATCGAATTACTAAATATTTTGTAAATACTTGTATCAATGCATGGCAGAAAAAATTCCTTTCAATGACGGTCAATTAAAAACCTCGAACTATACTAGAAAAAACTTGACTGAATCTCTGAAGCTCTACAGATTATGTTATGTTGAAGCTGAATTGACAGTGCTCTATTTTCTTGTGTTTAGCATCGGAAAAATTATTCTAATTAATTGGGTTAACCAGCGCCCCTTCTCTCTCAAAATTAGGTTAAAATTTCCCTAAATTGTTATGCCGGAAATGGCCACAGCTCCTCCACCCGGAGGTGGAAAGCCACCAGACCAAACAATAAACAACCGTGACAATTTACCTTCTTCCCAAAATCCATTCCCAGTTGTTACAGAACTTAAAAATGGCGCTAAAGTTAGTGAAAGAAAAAAGCATCTAGACCCAAAAATCCATCTACAACGAGTTCTAGGGCAAATCATGTAATCCCAATTGCAGAATCATCTTCCCAAAAACCGGCAAAAGCTACAGAAGAGATTTTGGACCACTCCACCATGGAAGTGGAACATGTATCTGGTGACCTAAGGTCGGAGGAATATGACAAATCAACCATGCAAACTCAATGATTGTCTCTATGTATTGTTAAGGAGAACACCACCACCTTAGATGGGCAAGGGCTCAATCCAAATGGGTAAAGTTTGCAATAGATAGATACTATTGAACTTAGCACCCGAAATGCTCAATGAAATGACACCAGCACTTTTAACCAAATTTAGACTATCACAAGTAGTGCCGATGTACTAAGGCACTAAGAGGAAGAATTGTCTAAAGTTTCAGAACAAGTCAGCCAGGAAACTGAACCCATTGATTTATTCAAAAATCCCGAGGCACTCCAAATGATTAAATTGATGAAAGACTTCCTACTGTCATGGACGTAGAGCAAGAGAATGCCACACACTTAGATAATCCAGGTGCAGTAGGAGTACATGTTGTCACACAACAACTTAAGTCCACAGCATTAAACCAAAGTGCACAGACCATATACATTCAGCAGGGAAAGGCTTTATGATGACCCGATAGGTCATCTTATAATTTAAAACAAAATTCTGCATTCTGAGGTCTTAAAAACCTCATTTTATCCCTCCTCAACTTGTATATGTAGTCCAGATGTGTTTCCGAAAAGCTTTTGTGTTGAAAGTTGATAAAAATAAGTATTTTTGCTTAAAAACTTCATTTGAGTTGACTTTGGTCAACATTTTTGGTATAACAGACCTGGATTCGTATTTTGACAGTCCTGGTGGGTCTGTATCGAAATATGGGACCTTGGCGTATGCTTGGAATTGGATTCGGAGGTCCCTAGCTCGAGTTTTGAATTTTTGTTTAAAATTTAATGGTTTTTAAGAAATTATTAGTGTTTGATCCTGTTGGTATCGGGTCCGTATTTTGAGATCGGAGCCCAGTATAGGTTCATTATAATATTTAAGGCTTGTATGTGAAATTTTGTAAAAAATGAAGTTTGTTTGACGTGATTCGGATGTCCGGTTGTGAAAATAGAAATTTCAAAGTGTTCTTGAGAATTTCATTTGATTTGGTGCTAAATTCGTGGTTTTAAGTGTTATTTTGGCGATTTGATCACACAAGCAAGTTTGTTTGATAATTTTAGACTTGTGTGCATATTTGGTTTTGAGCTCAGAGGGCTCGGGTGAGTTTCGGAGAGGCTACGGAGTGTTTTCAACTTAAAAATCATAGCGGGTGTGCTTCAGGTCTGTAGACTTCGCAATTGCGAGGTCTGGCTCGCAAATACGAGCATCGCAATTTTGAAGAAGCATCGCAATTGCGAGCAGTGGGCTGGGAGGGGCAACTTCACATTTGTGGTCCTCCAGTTCCGCATTTGCGAATAAAACGTTCGCATTTGCAAAGGCAGCAGAAATGTGAGAATTTCACATTTGCGAAACTTTTCTCGCATTTACGAGCATCGCATTGGCGAAGCTGAGGTCGCAAATGCGACATCTGCAACTGGTGAAACTTAACTTAGATGGGATTTTTGCTCATTTCTCAAAACTTTCAAAACAAAAACCCTCTAGGCGATTTTTCAAAGACCTTTTCTTCCCCAAATCATTGATAAGTGATTCTAACTCATTTTCTTTCAAACTTTCATTACATTTCATAAATCTTTAACCTAAAATCTAAGGTTTTCATGGTGGAATTGGGGATTTTTGGGTAGAAACTAGGGATTTCGAAATTTGGGGATTAAGACCTCAAGTTGAGGTCGGATTCCAAAACCAATTGTATATCCAGGCTCGGGGGTGAATGGGCAATCGGGTTTTGGTCTGAATTTTGGGTTTGGACCAAGCGGGCTAGGTGTTGACTTTTGTTGTCTTTTTCAATAATGACCTAAATTGAGTCGTTTGTTATCGTGGGTGATTCCTAAGGCTTGTTTTGAATTGTTTGATTGGTAATTTGCTAGATATTGTTGGTTTGGACGTTAGTTTAAAAGGTAAAGCTGTGATTGAGCTTTAAGTGGTATTTGGAGCGAGGTAAGTATTGTGTCTAACCTTGACTTGAGGGAATTAGGAACCCTAGGACTGTGTGTTATGTGAATTCCATGTGAGCGGCGTATATGCAAGGTGACGAGTGCTTATACGCCGCTGGATTATCTGTTTTCCCTCATTTATCGCTTTTCCTTAATTGTCTTCCTTCCTATCTCAACTGTTATATGTTCTAAGTGTTTCCATTCTTAATTGCTACCTGTTATTCAATATCTTCTCGTGTCAATGATGCTAGCTCTCTTCATAGTTTCATGATTCCCTGTTATTTGCTTTAATTGACATACTTGTACCTTCTAATTGTAAATTGCTGGATTGGTCTCGTTGTATAGTATTACTCGTGTAGATTTCTATATTTGTATAAGGTTTCTATTTTGGTTCAGTTTGGTATTTGTTGACCATAAAGGTTATTGTGGTTTGAACTGTTGATTTGACTGTGCATTGAGTACTTGGTACTGATATGGTGGGATCGGGCAACACACTGTAGCATGTGTAATAAGGGTGAATTTGTAATGTTTGGTGGAATCAGGTTGCACGCTGCAACAAGTGGAATAAGGGTGGATTGATATGGTGAAATAAGGGTGAATTATAATATTGCTATTGATATATGGTGGGATCGGGTTGCCCGCTGCAACAAACATATATTATTTACTGTTATTGATATTATCACGGTCGAATAAGGGAGGATTATATGTTGTCTGGTGGGATCAGGTTGCGCCCCGCAACAACCTATATGTTTCTATTTCTTGAGTTGCATTATTTTCCGGTACTTTTATTTAAGCTGGTAAAGATTGGTAATTCTGGACGGTACTAGTTTATTTTCGAGGCTGTGGCTATCCTTTCCTGTTGGTTGTTTAATTCTGTACAATATTTCAATTATTCTGTCATTATTATAGACTTTGTACAGGTTGTAGTGTAAGTGACCCGCCTTAGCCTCATTACTAGTTCGTCGAGGTTAGGCTCGACACTTACCAGTACATGGGGTCGGTTGTACTGATACTGCACTTTGCACACTGTGCAAATTTTGGATGGCGGCTACTAGAGAGCTCGGATCGGACAACTTATGGAGACTTGAGGTGCAACTTTACATTAATTCAGACCTTTGTATGTACTATTCTAGCAGCTCGTGCACTTGTGACACCAGGTTAATGGAATTGTAATAGATGTTTGGCTGGTTTAGCTTCCGTATATTCACTTAACTTATTTTATTTATTTCAGTTCTTCCTTATTGTTATCACTTAAACTGTTAAAAGGAATAAATTGTTCTAATGTTGCCTTTCCTAGCAAGTGAAATGTTAGGCGTCATCACGGTCCTAATGGTGGGACTTCTGGGTCGTGACAAGTTGATATCAGAGCACTAGGTTACATAGGTCTCACGTGTCACGAGCAAACTTAGTAGAGTCTGGCATATCTGTACGGAGACGTCTGTACTCATCTTCTAGAGGCTTTGGAGTTAGGAGCTGTTTTACTTCTATTATTCTCTGTCGTGTGATTTTATTTTATCATTGCTGATTGAACTCTTCTATATTGTTCTCTCGCAGATGGTGAGAACGCGTACCACATCTTTAGTTGAGCAGCACCTAGAGCCACCAGCAACAGCTCATACGAGGGGCAGATGTTGAGGTCGAGGTCGTGCCAGAGGCCGAGGTAGGGGCAAAGCTCAGCCCCGAGCTCTAGCAGTAGCACCAGCGGTGAAGCCTCAGGCAGAGTTTGATGAGGAGGTTCCAGCCCAGACTATGACTATCGGACTAACCCAAGTCTTGGAGGGGTTCATCGCTACCCTAGTGCTTCAAGATGCTTTGGTCCGTTTGGTGGGCCTTATGGAGAGTGTGGCACAGACTGGCACATTTCCTGTAGCACCAGCTGTCTCTCAAGGTGGAGGAGGAGCACAGACTCCCACTACTCACACTCTGAAGCAGATGGCTCCTCAGTTTCAAACTCCAGCAACCCAGCCAGTTGGGTTAGTTCAGCCGGGTGTTGCGGTAAAGATTGGTGATGGATCAGCGATGTCTTTTGAGGCTTTATGGAGATTGGACAGGTTTACCAAGCTTTATCTAGTTCACTTCAGCAGTGCATCTTCAGAGGATCCCCAGGATTATCTGGACAGTTGTCATGAGGTTCTACGGAACATGGGGATAGTGAAGACCAATGGGGTCGATTTTGCTGCATTTCATTTGTCAGGTTCCGCCAAGAAATGGTGGAGGGATTATATGTTGGCCAGACCAATTGGGTCGCCTGCGTTTACTTGGGACCAATTCTCTCAGCTATTTCTTGAGAAGTTCCTTCCTATCACCTAGAGAGAGGACTATCGGAGGCAGTTCAGCATCTACAACAGAAAACTATGACTGTCACTCAGTACGAGACTCAATTTGTGGATCTGGCCCATCATGTTATTCTTCTGCTTCCTACCGAGAGAGAGAAGGTGAGGAGGTTTATTGAGGGACTTGATCTCCTATCATATTGTAGATGGCTAAGGAGACTGGGAGTGAGATTTCTTTTCAGGCGGTAGCCAATATTGCCAGGCGAGTCGAGATAGTACTAGCTTAGGGGAGTGGTCTAGGATCTGACAAGAGACCTCATCATTCTGGTGGATTTAGTGGTTCCTATTATGGAGGTAGGGGTACTTTCGGTAGAGGTCATCCTCCCATGCCATATCAGTCAGTGCTTCGGGCATCCCACAGTGCTTCAGGGAGTCGTGGTCATTATGTGCCTCATTCTGGGCGGCCAACATATAGTGCATCGCCAACTCCTATCAGTGCACTTCCTATTCAAAGTTACTACCATGGATGGATGTTATGAGTATGGTGGTTTTGGTGATATCCGGAGGACTTGTCCGAGATTATTGGGTGGCACACCATAGTACAGTTCTCGTGCCCTGATTCTAGCACCGGTTGCATTACCGCCCGCTCAGCCATCTAGAGGTAGAGGTCAGCGAGCCAGAGGTAGAGGCCAGACCGCTAGAGGTGTAGGTCAGGCAGTTAGAGGTGAAGGTCATCCAGTAGGAGGTCATCCTAGATATGTAGTTCAGAGTGGTGGGGCCAAGCCTCGATGCTATGCCTTTCCATCCAGGCCTAAGTCTGAGTCATCTGACACGGTTATCACAAGTACGGTTTCAGTTTGCAGTAGAGATGCTTCAGTTCTATTTGATCCGAGTTCTACTTATTCATATGTGTCGTACTATTTTGCTTCATATTTGGTTATGCTTTCGTGATTCTTTGAGTGCTCCTGTATATGTATCCACACCTGTGGGAGATTCTACTGTGGTAGATCGTGTATATCATTCATATGTGGTTATCATTGGAGGTCTTGAGACTAGCATAGATCTTTTACTTCTTAATATGGTTGATTTTGATGTCATATGGGTATGGATTGGCTTTCACCTTATCATGATATATTGGATTGTCACGCCAAGATGGTGACCTTTGCCTTGCTGGGGTTGCCTCGATTGGAGTGGAGAGGGACTCCTATCCATTCTACCAGTAGGGTTATCTCTTATGTGAATGCTCGGCATATGGTCGAGAAAGGGTGTCTAGCTTATTTGGCTTATGTCCGCGATTCTAGTGCGGAGGTTCTTTATATAGATTCAGTACCAGTTGTCCGTGAGTTTC
Organism: Nicotiana tabacum; assembly: GCF_000715075.1. Classification (NCBI taxonomy): domain Eukaryota; kingdom Viridiplantae; phylum Streptophyta; class Magnoliopsida; order Solanales; family Solanaceae; genus Nicotiana; species Nicotiana tabacum. The sequence goes on along the minus strand of NC_134084.1, from coordinate 98,444,774 downwards.
TAGAGGTGTTTCCTGCAGAACTACTGGGGATGGCATCCGACAGGGATACTGACTTTTGTATTGATTTGGCTTTGGGCATTCAGCCCATTTCTGTTCTTCCATACCGTATGGCCCCGCTAGAGTTGAAAGAATTGAAGGAGCAGTTGCAAGACTTGCTTGATAAGGGCTTCATTAGACCTAGTGTCTCTCCCTAGGGTGCGCCTATGTTGTATGTGAAGAAGAATAATGGATCGATGAGGACGTGCATAGATTATTGGAAGTTGAACAAAGTCACCATCAAGAACAAGTATCCATTGCCAAGGATTGATGACTTATTTGATCAGCTTCAGGGTGCTAAGGTGTTTTCAAATATCGATTTGAGGGCTAGCTACCTTTAATTGAGGACTAGGTCATCCGATGTCCCTAAGATAGATTTTCGGACTCGATATCGGCATTATGAGCTTCTAGTGATATCATTTGGGCTAACAAATGCCCCAACAACATTTATTGATTTGATGAACCAGGTTTTCAAGCCCTACTTGGATTCCTTTATGATTGTTTTATTGATGATGTCTTGATCTACTCCACCAGTCAAGAGGAGTATGAGCAGTACCTTCAGATTGTTCTTTAGACCCTGAGAGACAGCCAGCTATACGCTAAGTTTTCAAAATGCGAGTTTTGGTTGAGTTTAGTTGCTTTCTTGGGTTACGTTGTATCGATAGAGGGTATTTAGGTGGATCGGGTTATTACCATCGGTTTGTGGAGGGGTTCTCATCTATAGTAGCCCTATTGACCAGATTGACCTAGAAGAGTGCCCCGCTCAGATGGTCGGACGAGTGTGAGGCGAGCTTTTAGAAGCTCAAGATTGCATTGACAACAGTGCCATTGTTGGTGATGCCCACAGCTTCAAGATCTTATATGGTAAATTGTGATGCATCTCGTATTGGACTTGGTATGGTATTAATATAGGGCAGCAGGGTGATTGTATATGCGTGGCGGTAGCTAAAGGTCTACTAGAATAACTACCTTGTTCATGACTTACAGTTTGCAGCCATTGTTCATGCGCTGAAGATTTGGAGGCACTATCGTTATAAAGTGTTGTGTGAGGTATTTCGTAGATCATCGAAGTTTGCAGTATTTGTTCAAGCAAAAGGAGCTCAATTTGAGGTAGTTAGAGCTATTGAAAGACTATGATATCACCATTTTGTATCATCTCGGGAAGGCCAATGTGTTGGTCGATGCTTTGAGTAGGAAGTCAACAAGTATGTGCAGCCTTGTGTACATTCCAGTCGGTAAGAGACCGCTTGCATTAGGTGTTTAGGCTTTGGCCAATCAATTCGTGAGGTTGGATGTTTCTGAGCCCGGTCGTGTTCTACCTTGTACAGTCGCCCGGTCTTCATTGCTTGAGCGCATCAGGGAGCAGCATTATGATGACCCTTATTTACTTGTCCTTAGGGACATAATACGGCACGATGATGCCAAGCAGGTTACGGTTGGAGATGATAGAGTTTTGAGGATGCAGGGTCGTGTTTATGTGCCTAATGTGGATGAACTCCGTGAGTTGATTCTAGAGGAGGCCCACAGTTCCCGGTATTTTATTCATTCGGGTGCCACCAAGATGTATCAGGACTTGCGACAGCATTATTGGTGGATGAGGATGTAGAAGGATATAGTTGCATATGTAGCTCGGTGTCTAAATTGTCAGCAAAAAAGTACGAGCATCAGAGACCTGGTGGTTTGCTTCAAAAGATAGAGATTCATGAGTGGAAGTGGGAGTGTATCATTATGAATTTCATTGTAGGACTCACACGGACTCAGAGGAAGTTCAATGCAGTTTGGGTCATTATGGACAGGCTTACCAAGTTAGTGCATTTCATTTCTGTGGAAGTTACCTATTCTTCAGAGCGGTTGGTAAAGACTTATATCTGCGAGATCGTTCGTCTTGTGCCCATGTCTATCATTTCTGATCGAGGTACGCAGTTTACCTCGCATTTCTGGAAGGTAGCACAGCGTGAGTTGGGCACGCAAGTTGAGTTAAGCACAGCATTTCATCCTCAGATGGATGTACAGTTCGAGCGCAGTATTCAGATATTGGAGGATATGCTCTGCGCTTGTGTTATTGACTTCGGAGGCTTTTTGGATCAGTTCTAGCCACTTGTGGAGTTTGCCTATAACAACATTTATCAGTTGAGCATCCAGATGGCTCCCTATGAGGCATTATATCGTAGATGGTGTCGACCGTTGGTCGGATGGTTTGAGCCGGAGGAGGCTCGATTATTGGGTAAAGATCTAGTAAAGGATGCCTTGGATAAGGTCAAGATCATTTGGGATAGACTTAGCTCAGCTCAGTCCAGGCAGAAGAGTTATGCCGACCGTAAGGCTCGTGATATTGCATTCATGGTCGGAGAGAGAGTGTTGCTCCGTGTGTCACCCACGAAGGGTGTAATGAGGTTTGGAAAGAAGGGAAAGTTGAGCCTTAGGTACATCGGACCTTTTGAGATTCTTCAGAGAGTGGGTGAGGTGGCTTACAAGATTGCATTGCCACCTAGTTTGTCAGTAGTTCCTCCGGTATTCCATGTGTCCATGCTCCATAAGTACCACGGTGATCCATCCCATATGCTAGATTTCAGCTCTGTCCAGTTAGACAAAGATTTGACTAATAAGGAGGAGCTGATGGCTATTCTAGCCTGGTAAGTTAGCTAGTTGAGATCAAAGAGTTATCCTTCAGTTCGTGTGCAGTGAAGAGGCCAACCCATCGAGGCATCTACTTGGGAGTCCGAGTCGGACATGCGGAGTAGATATCCCCACCTTTTTACTAGCCCAAGTATTTTTCTATATCCATTCAAGGACGAACAATTGTTTTAGGGGTGGAGAATGTGATGACCCTATAGATCATCTTATGATTTAAAACCAAATTCTATGTTCTTATACCTTAAAACCCTCATTTTATCCCTCCTCGATTTGCGTGCATAGTCCGGATGTGTTTCTGGAAAGCTTTTGTGTTGACAGTTGATAAAAATAAGGATTTTTGCTTAAAAACTTCATTTAAGTTGACTTCGGTCAATATTTTTGGTAAACGGACCCGGATTCATGTTTTGATAGTTTCGGTGGGTTCGTATTGAAATATGGGACCTGGGCGTATGCCCAAAATCGGATTCGGAAGTCTCTAGCTTGAGTTATGATTTTTTGTTGAAAATTGGAAGTCTGAAAATTTAATGGTTTTTAAGAAATTATTAATGTTTGATATTATTGGTATCGAGTCAGTATTTTGGTTCCGGAACTTGGTGCAGGTTCATTATAACATTTAAGACTTGTAAGTGAAATTTAGTGAGAAACAGAGTTGATTTGACGTGATTCGAACGTCCGGTTATGAAAATCGGAATTTCAAAGTGTTCTTGAGAATTTCATTTGATTTGGTGCTAAATGCATGGTTTTAAGTATTATTTTGGTGATTTTATCGCACGAACAAGTTCGTATGATGTGTTTAGACTTGTGTGCATGTTTGGTTTGGAGTCCCGAGGGCTCGGGTGAGTTTCAGAGAGGCTACAGAGTGTTTTGAACTTAAAAACCATAGCTGGTGTGCTTCAGGTCTGCAAACTTCGCAATTGCGAGGTCTAGCTCGCAAATGCGAGCCTCACATTTGCGAAGAAGCATCACAATTGCGAGCAGTGGGCTGGGAGGGGCAACTTTGCATTTGCGAAGTTAAGGGTCACATTTGCGATCCTCCAGTTTCGCATTTACGAACAAAATGTTCGCATTTGCGAGGGCAACAGAAATGTGAGAATTTCGCATTTGCGAAGCTTTTCTCGCATTTACGAAGCTTTTCTTGCATTTGCGAAGCTCAGGTCGCAAACTTTTAAAACAAGAAACCCTCTAGGAAATTTTTCAAAGACCTTTTCTTCCCCAAATCATTGGGGATTTTTGGGTAGAAACTAGGGATTCTGAAATTTGGGGATTTAGACCTCAAATTAAGGTCGGATTCCAAAACCAATTGTATATCTAGGCTCAGGGGTGAATGGGTAATCAGGTTTTGGTACAAATTTCGGGTTTGGACCAAGCGGACCTGGGTATTGACTTTTTCAATAATGACCTAAATTGAGTCTTTTGTTATCGTGGGTGATTCCTAAGGCTTATTTTGAATTGTTTGGTTGGTAATTTTCTAGATATTGTTGGTTTGGAGGTTAGTTTGAAAGGCAAAGTTGTGGTTTAGCTTTGAGTGGTCTTTGGAGCGAGGTAAGTATTATGTCTAACCTTGACTTGAGGGAATTAGGAACCCTCAGACTTTATGTTATGTGAATTCCATGTGAGCGGCATATATGCAAGGTGACGAGTGCTTATACGCCGCCGAATTATCTGTTTTCCCTTATTTATCGCTTTTCCTTAATTGTCTTCCTTCCTATCTCAACTATTATATGCTCTAAAGACTTCCATACTTAATTGCTACCTGTTATTCAGTATGTTCTCCTGTCAATGATGTTAGCTCTCTTCGTAGTTTCATGATTCCCTGTTATTTGCTTTAATTGACTTACTTGTACCTTCTAATTGTAAATTGCTGGATTGATCTCGCTGTATAGTATTACTCGTGTAGATTTGTATATTTGTACAAAGTTTCTATTTTGGTTTAGTTTGGTATTTGCTGACCGTAAAGGTAATTGTGGTTTGAACTGTTGATTTGACTATGAATTGAGTACTTGATACTGATATGGTGGGATCGAGCTGCACGTCGCAGCAGGTGTAATAAGGGTGAATTGATGTGGTGGTATAAGGGTGAATTTGTAATGTCTGATAGGATCGGGATGCACGCCGCAACAAGTGGAATAAAGGTGGATTGATATAGTGAAATAATGGTGAATTATTATACTGCTATTAATATATGGTGGGATCGGGTTGCACGCCACGACAAACATATATTATTTACTGTTATTGATATTATCACGGTGGAACAAGGGAGGATTATATGTTTTCTGGTAGGATCGGGTTGCGCGCTGCAACAACCTATATGTTTCCATTTCTTGAGTTGCATTGTTTTTCGGTATTCTTATTTAAGTTGGTAAAAATTGGTAATTCTGGATGGTACTGGCTTATTTTGAGGCTGTAGTTATCCTTTTCTGTTGGCTATTTAATTTTGTACAGTATTTCAATTATTCTATCATTATTTTAGACTACATAGAGGTTGTAGTATAGGTGACCCGCCTTAGCCTCGTTACTACTTCGTTGAGGTCAGTCTTGACACTTACCAGTACATTGGGGTCAGTTGTACTAATACTGCACTCTACATACTATGCGGATTTTTTAGGGCGGCTACCCGCGGCGGCTACTAGAGAGCTCGGATCAGACAGCTTACGGAGACTTAAGGTACAACTGCTCAGCGATTGCAGCTCCCGAAGTCCCCTTCTTGTTCCTATTTAGTTGTGCATCTTCTTTTCGGATAGCTTTACATTATTTCAGACCTTTGTATCTACTATTCTAGCAGCTCGTGCACTTGTGACACCAGGTTCAAGGAATTGTAGATGTTTGGCTGGTTTAGCTTCCGCATATTCACTTAAATTATTTTAGTTATTTTAGTTCTTCCTTATTGTTATCACTTAAATTGTTAAAAGGAATAAATTGTTCTAACGTTGGCTTGCCTAACAAGTGAAATATTAGGCGTCATCACGGTCCCGATGGTGGAAATTCCGGGTCGTAATAGGCTCATATATGTCCATAACACTTGAATGACAAAGGCACTCAAGCTACCCTCCCAATTCAGGAAAAATTCAATAACCAAACAACCATCAACATAAATACCCTACCAAATATTTCATTCAACTTTGACAAACCTGCTCACACTAAGCCCACAAACCAACAATCTACATCTAATCAGACATTGAATAATTTCATCAATGGTACCCAATGTAAGGACAATAATACCAAACAAAAATAGCCACCTACCACTCCTGCACCACCTCCACCCACAATAAAACACTCCTATGTTACCTAATTAAGAGCCAAGCATGAACCTGAGTTAGAATCGATTGAATTCACGCCACCAAAATTCACCACAAAGCAAGACCGGCCAACAGTCATTTTTGACAGACATGACTGCATGGTAAAACTAGCAGCCAAATGTAGGTTCATAATTGTTGGGAAATTTTCTAACACAATGCCAAGAATGGAGATCATTAGAAGAAGCTTTGTGGCATAAATTGAGTTTAAGGGAGGGGTTAAGATAGCACATTTCAATGATAGAATAGTCTACATAGATTTGGACAATGTGTATGATTAAGTTACAGTATGGACTAGACAGCTCATGTACATACAGGTACAAATGATGAAACTAGAAGCATGGACTCCCACATTTAACCCTAATGAAGATTCACTAACTGTCCCTTCATGGGTAGTGGTGCCGGAACTACCTTGGCACTTCGACTATATGGAGCTCTTAACAGTTTTACTATCTCTAGTAGGAAGCTCTTCACTTGTACTTAGCTTCTTTTCAAAAAATCAGAAAAAGTGTGGCTAAGATTAAGATGCAAATTGACTTAACAAAGCCAAGGCCCCATCATGTATGGTTGGGATTTGATGAAGATGAGAATTGTGATGGAATGCGGCTTGAAGTACAATATGAGAATATCCTTGAGTACTGCCTCTATTGCAAACATCTGGATCACAACTCACATGATTGCCTTATCAGGTTGAAAGCGGAGGAAAATAAAAAGAAAAAAAGACCAGAATGCAGTTGAAAGCCACCAGGAAGTTCAACAAAACAAACCATCAGCTCAAAATCAGGTCATTCAAAAGTAGAACCAAAGCAATGAAGCCAATGCTAATCACCAACAGCATTCAACAGAACCACAGAAATTAGGAGGGTCAACCACTAGTCAGATTAAGGAAACCAAAACTTCTGAGAACTTACAAGGAAAGGAACATCAACAATCTATCACAATCAATGAAAAGGAAAGATGGAAAACACAGAGGAAAAGACAATTCAAATGGCAAAATAATAAAAAAAAACAGCACCAAACGTTCATACCAAGCAAGCTACAAGATCACAAAAAATCAGTGAAACTCACAAATTGAAACACAAACTGATACACAAGCTTAATAAAGTAGAGAGACTCAGCAGCAAAGGAAAGAAACAGCCACAATACAAAAACAATACCGGGTTAGTGCTCTTATAGCTACACAGTAGATGAGTCCTCATCCTACACTGGCTTCTGCTGCTGAAACGGAAGGAGTAAAAAAGGAATTATCAGGAAGAACATAGCTCTAATGGGAGGAGGGATCCAAATAAAGGTGAAGTTCCTCATGCTCTACATGAGAGTCCTCTGGCACATAATCCTAACCAGCATAAGCTGGGCTATTCCATTATTGATACCTCCAATCATCCTCCAAACAATTAGTCAGGGGAGGATATCAATCTGGATATTAGTAGTTTTGAGGAAGATCAGTCAAATATCATTAAACAACTGGCTAAAGGCAAAGCAAAGGCTGCTTCTGACTTTTCCATTCAGACACCAAAACTAAAAAATAATCAGGGCCAGAAAAAAAGAAGAGCAATGAGAAGGAAAAATGCAAAAATGTCATCAATAGAGCAAAATCATATGCAGGACTCTGATTCCCAAAAAAAGAAGATTGTTGAAGATGAGATTTTCAACATTGATTGTGATACAAAATATCCTGAAGATGATGAATACAAACCCATCCAATTTAAGGATGAACCTGTTGAACCTGGGGATTGGTCGGAAGAAGAAAATGATCATAATGATCAGCTTTGTGAATTTCTTATTGAAGCTGTAAATGGATCATCTGATAAAAAAGAACTCATCATGACACAAAACCTATCACCCAGGATGGGACCATCACCAAGAGTTACCAAAAGTAAAACAGCTGTAGCAACCAATATAACACCAAAATACACAACCCCATCAAAACCTCAATAATTAGTACACTTGTATGGAATGCAAAAGGTATTAGGACCTCAGGAGTTATTTAAAGACTCAGAATCCTAAAACAATTTCACCAACTATCCTTCATTGCTATCCTTGAACCCTTCCTGGATAACATTCACATCAACTACTTTATACTTTAGCTCTCTATGCACCAAGAAGCTTCCAATATCAATGACAAAATTTAGGTATTCTAGGATAAAGAATTCACTACTAAGGTTCTAGATTCTGATGAGCAACAAATATCTATGGAGATGAAACATGTGGAGGATGAAAATATTTTTAACCTCACAATGTACTATGCCAAATGTGAACCAGTAATGAGGAGACCCTTATGGGATATCCTGAGACATAAATCTTCCACATACACTATCCCTTGGTGTGTTATAGGGGATTTCAATGTTATAGCATTTGTTGAGGAGAAAATTGGGGGTATTCCTTATCAGATGAGTAAAATCTTGGATTTTTTTAGCATGACTGAAGATAGTGGTCTGGTGGATCTTGTCTACTATGGTCACAAATATACCGGGTCAAATGGCAGAGGACCAAACTCTATTAGTTGGAAGAGACTAGATAGGGGTCTAGTGAATGACCAATGGTTGACTGCCTTTCCTGCCACTACTGTTCATCATCTAGCCTCAGCAGGTTCTGATCACAACCCTCTCCTGATGGAGATCAATGTAAGGCAAGAAATGGACAATAGATACTTCAAATTCCTTAACTGCTGGGTAGACAATGAGAAATTCTTTCCTCTAGTAGAGGAGGTATGGAACAGAGAAGTCACAGGAAATCCTATATGGGTCTTCCACTAGAAACTCAAAGCACTTAAAAATGCTTTGAGTATATGGTCCAGACAGGAATATGGAGACATTTTTCAGAAAGCCAAACTCTTTGAACAGCAAGTCAAAGATGCAGAGGAGACACGGGCACAAAGTAATTCTGATAGTGACAGAATTACATTTTAGGAAATCAAAGCTCAATATCTCAAATATATGAAACTTGAAGAGTTAATCCTCAAACAGAAAACTCAGGTACAGTGGTTCAAAGATGGGGATGCAAATTCCAAATATTTTCACAGCCTAATGAGGGGTAAAAGAAGAAAGTTATACATTCACAAGATCAAGGATGAATAAGATAATTGGGATAAGGGTAATGAGGCTATACAGTAAGCAGCATGTGACTATTTTCAAGAACTCTTTTCTGATCCAGGAGGTACTATCAGAGAAGATATTCTCTCATGCATCCCTACCATTGATAAGGAATACCCCCAATTTTCTCCTCAAAAAATGCTATAACATTGAAATAATGCCCTTTCTACAGATCTCACGATGAATAAACTAAAAGAAGTAGTCTTTTCCATAAGTCCTACAAGTGTTGCAGGCCCTGATGGTATGAATGGTAAATTCTACCAAGGTTGTTAGGAAATCATCAAGCCTGATTTGATGAAGGTTGTCTTGACTTTTTTTGGAGGAAACACCATGCCCAGATACATGACAAGTGCTTTTTTTGTCCTACTTCCAAAAGTGGAATTTCCCAACTCCCATACATAATTTAGACCAATATTCATTAACAAGATTATCTCCAAGATCATTAGTACAAGACTGGCTTCCTAGAATCATCTCAGCCAATAAGACATGCTTTGTTAAAGGGAGAAACATTTCTAAAAACATCATGCTTGCATAGGAAATTGTCCATGGCATCAAAAAGCCCAACATTGGCACCAATGTTGTTATTAAGTTAGACATGGCCAAAGCCTATGATAGAGTATCATGGAGCTTCATATGTATCATGCTGAGAAGAATGGGATTCTAAAAAAGAATCATTGACATGATCTGGAGAACTTCATCAAACAATTGGTACTCAGTCATCATTAATGCCACTAAGTGTGACTTCTTTCAATCTACTAGGGGCCTAAAACAAGGAGACCCACTAGCTCCCTCCCTATTCATTATTGGAGCTGAATTACTTTCCAGGATGCTCAATAACCTGAACCATAATTAATTCTTTAATGGCTTCTATATGCAAAGGAGAGGACCACAGATTAATCACCTCTGTTTTGCAGATGACATTATCATATTTACTTCAGGAGGCATAGTATCACTTTAAAAAATCATGAAGATATTGAGCAGTTATGAAGAAAATTCTGGGCAAAAAATCAACAAGGATAAGAGTCACTTCATGACTTCACCTGTAGCTATTCAGTCTTTTATAAGAAGGATTAGAGCAGAAAAAGGTGTCTCAAAGAGGAAACTCCTCTAACTTATCTGGGATGTCCTTTGTATATAGGTAGGAAGAGGATCATTTACTACAACAACCTCATATCTAAGATTGTAGGTAGAATCAAAGGCCGGCATGGAAAAATGCTATCCTATGGTGGCAGGGTACCTTGATAAAATATGTACTGTAATCAATACCAATCCACCTCTTGTCTGCAGTGTCTCCTCAAAAACTATTATAAAGCAAAATGAGAAATTGGCAGCAAATTTTTTCTGGGGTCTAGAAAGGACAAATTGAAGTATCATTGAGCCTCTTGGCAGAAACTGGCCTATCCAATGAAGGAGGGTGGTCTGGGATTCAGAACAATTGAGGATGTCAGCAAAACAATAGAGATCAAACAATAGTGGCACTTTAGAACCTCTTAGTCTCTATGGACTAATTTCCTTAGAGACAAATTTTATCAAAGGTCCAATCCCATATCCAAAAAATTGAACTCTAGCCAGTCACAAGCATGGAAAATGATGATGATTAACAAAAAGGAGGCTGAGCAAACAATTCAATGGAAACATCACTCGGAAAACTGTATATTCTGGTGGGATAATTGGCTAGGAACAGGATCTTTAGTTGACCATTGAATTGGTGGAGGCAGACCTAGCAAGACTCCTGTTTCCTATTTCGGGATGGAAGATCAACGTGATCTTCAAAAACTAAATGATTGTTTCCCCATATCACATGATCCAAGATATCATTCAAACCTTTATTTATTACCAACCTCATACCTTAGATGAAGTCATTTGGCACCAACTGTTAATGGCAAATTCACTTTTGCCTCTGCTTGGGAACTTATTGTGAGCACGTGATTTTTGTCCTATATGAATTACTCCCATAAATTCAAAACAAAATAATTTTTCCATTGTTTGCAATTTTGTGGATTTTTGTGGCATTTTCTGTTATTATTTGCATATTGTTTGTGCAAGTTAATTTTGTTTAATTAATGAAAAATACAAAAATATGTGGCATGTGCATTTAGGATTTAATTCTACATTTTAAGATTAATTAGAAAATTAGTTGTTTATAAAAATGGAAAAATTACAAACAAATAGTTTAATTTGCACTTTTGATTTTAATTTTGAATTTTGAGTATTTTTCTTTTAATTTGTTTTCTTTATTAATTGTGGTAATTATTATTTAGGTTTAATTAGTATTTTTAATAGGTTAATTAGGTTTTAGGATTTAATTTAGATGTAAATTTAACTTTGAAAAAAAAAGAGGAAGAAAAAGAATTTTTGGAAAAATTGATTTGAAATAGGAAATAAAAGAAGAAGAGAGTTAGTTTGGGCCAAAATTCGAAATTTTCCCAAAGCCCAAACCAATTTGCCCTTAAATCTGGTCCAAAACCCGTGTCCCCAGCCCAGTCCGTCCCCCTACTAAATTAAACGACCCTGTTTAGATTAGTCATTTGATCTGAGCCGTCTATGTTTTCTAATCCAACGGTTGTGAAGTGGGTTGGGTTGGTATATATCTGTTCGAATTAAGCCCCCCCCCCTTCCCATCTCTCATCTCTCTCATTCTCATCTCAGAGACCAACCGTGGAACCCTAGAGCCGCCCTAAATCCCACCACTACCCACTGGCGGCGCCACCTCCAACCACCCCCAAAGTAACACCATCGAACCCCCTCACCTTCCTTTTTTCCAAATGTCAACATAGCTCCCCTCGAATCACCCTCAATCTCGTCGAATCTTAAATCTAAAGTCAGAGTTCGAGGCCCCAAAAAGTCAAAATTGTTCTGCCTTTGATTCTGTGGCTTGCATGACCACAAGCATCCGAGTTTTCAATATTTCGAAGTCTAGTTTGGCATAAGTAGTGTTGGTCGTTTGTTCTTCACAAAGAACAGGCGGTTAACACTGATTGTGTTAAATTGAAGGTCCAATATTGGGTTCGAATGTGAATCGGTAAGTGTTTTTCATTTTGCTTGCCCTTATATGCCGTTTCATCTTCCTACTCTTTTCTTCTTTGTCTTCCCGCTTCTACTAATGTTTGGAAAGTAGATAGAAGTTCAGACCTAGTTTTCTCTTTTTGAATAATTTAGTGATCGCACTTGCTCCATTAGATTTTTAGTCTTTCTTTTCAGGTTTTAGATACTGTTCTTTGCATGTTTTTGTTATTTATGACATTTTTTATAATTAGCTTAATTTAGGCTTTGTTGATTCGGTAATTTGGTTAACTCCGGCTCAGTATTTAGTTATAAAAGAAATCAATTACTTGGTTAGATTTTGATGTTTGAAATCATTTAATTGTTTCTCTTTTCTACTAAATAGGTTTCTGAGTTTTGTTCGGGCCTTAAGTTCAATTCTGGCCTGTTCATTTGGAGTTTAAACCGTTGAGTCAAATTGACCCATGACCCATTTGGTTGTTTGAAAGTAAAAAGAAGGGGTTTAAAGGGGTATTCTAGGTAATTGTCTTAGGAAATCTTGATGTAACTGCCTAAGTAAACTTCCTAGAAATTGGGGTGGGAGATTATGTAAAAGTCTGAATTTTACACTAAGGAGGTCTAAGCAAAAATGAGAATTTCAGAAGGGGTAAGGTGCAAAAACTGAATACTTTTAGGCTGCCCTAATGCCTTGCCTTTAAAGGTACTTTTACTTGGCATTGAAGGCATATTATGAAGAGATAAAATTCTGAAAAACACAAACAACTGGAAATTGGAGTGAAATTATTGTTCCATTGAAACTCATTCTGTGATTTCTCAAATCTTGCATTCCTGAAAAGATTTTCTGATTGATTTAGTTTTTAAATAGATTGAGGTTGGGTGTTTAAGGTTTGGTTTTGAAGTTGTTGTGGTTACTGTTAGAGGGGGACTGTTCTTTACTGCTTTCATACTCATTTTTTGTTTGAGATGGTTCAGCTGGTGTTGATTCTGATGTATTGTTGCTGCTTGACTGCAGATTCTTCACCTTGTCTGTTTGCTTTGTTCATTCCCAGGTATTCCTCAACCATATGGATGCCACTTGATGTGTAGCTCAAAGTATGGATTTTAAAATAAGATAAAAATTTGATGTTGTGAATATGAATCATCTTTTCTTCTTTCAATCTTGTGTTTAACATGTAATACTTGGTTCTAGAAAGATTCTGATGGATGTATTTATTTAGAGTGAGTTGTAATTGAAGTTTAAATCATGTTAACTAGTAAATGTTGTCCTCTTATGATTTGGTCAACATATTCTATTATTAGTATTGAATCCTGGCTTTGTGTGATCATCTTTGCTTGAGTCTGGTTCTGCACTATTGGGAAATCAGGAGTTCAGTTTTATTGGGTTTGTATAAATTGGATAATCTTGCATTGCTGAGAATTCGAAATTTGTTAGTTGGACTATTAGTTGGATCATGCTCTGAGTCTATTAGCATGAGAATGTGTTATATTTGATCTCTAATTGCTTTGTTAGGTAATTGTTGATGTCAAGTCATTATTAATGGGTATTTAATATGAGGGAAATAGGGTATAGGGGAATATATGCCAACATATGTACATTGAATATGGAAACTGTGTTAGTATGCAGGGTGCTAATTTGATAGTGTATAAGGCATGGTAAATACATCCTAGACAATTCATTTGATTTAATGTAGGTAATTGTTTGTTTGAGCAGCCATTGTTATTTTGTTTTGTAAAATGTTAAAAACCAGTAGTTTAATTGTCGTTTGACTTCATAGTGGCCACTTGGAGCCCAATTTCCATAATGGAGTTAATCTGGGCTCACATGGATTCGATCTTGAGTCCCCATTGTTCAATTGCGCCTTGCTTTCGAAGTGGGCTCTCTTCTAGGGTCTATTTTGAGCCGTTTAAAAATTAGTAGCTTAGCAACATTTGCAATAAGGTGTTGGGCTCCCCTTTGAGCCCAGATTTGAGATAGGAACTGACTATTAGAATGCGTTTTTTATCACAAAGTTGGTCAACGTTAGTTTTTTTTTTAGTCTTTGCATGAGAATTTGATATGTCCCTTTTAATTGGAAATAATCACGAATTGGTTTAAATGGCTGGGAAACGGACTTGGGGCCTGTTTTGGGTTCTGAGCCTGAAGACATTTGCAAGGAAAAAATTGTTTACGTTTCATCATTTGGGCCGTTCGTCGTTGGCTTTGGTTATCAAGTTTTAACTTAATAATCTCATAAGGTGAATAGAACCCCAGCCCTTTTTAATGTTTGAATAGTCTAGTCTCTTAAATTAGCAGAGGTGAGCCATATTGAATAACACAAATTGTTTATGGCCCTCCAAAGTTAGCTTAAATTCCCTTTTAAAATTGGAATCGAAGCGTGCCATGCCAAACAAAATCTCAAATGCGTGGCCCTCATTTAATTATTTCTTTTAAAATCCTTAGCATTCGAGGCGTGTTGTTTAGTAAATTTTCCATGGCCCTCGCAAACTTGAAGATGCGTAGTTACTTTAGGCGCGCTATTTTAAAATTACTTTCCTAAACTCGGGTGTGCATTTCATGTGACCCAAATCCAAATTCTAACAATGTTAAATAAAATATGTCTCGAACTGCGGGTGTGTTTCATGTGGCGTGGTCTAAAGAAGTGTTTTAGATGACGTTGAAATTTTTCTTAAAATAATTAAAAGCGGTTAGAAAGTTAAAATATACCATAGGCTAAAACATGTATTAAAATCAGATAATAGGCCAATTGTAACAGTTGAGCGACCGTGCTAGAACCACGGAACCCGGGAATGCCTAACATCTTCTCCCGGGTTAATAGAATTCCTTACCCGAATTTTTATGTTCGCGGATTGTAAAACAGAGTCAATCTTTTCCTCGATTCGGGATTTGAACCGGTTACTTGGGACACCATAAATTATGCCAAGTGGCGACTCTGATTCTTAAATAAATAATCATGTTTCGATTGTCACTTTAAGTTGAAAAAAACTCCCTTATTATACACCCCTTCCGGGGTGTAGGTAAAAAGGAGGTGTGACACTTATTAGAAAGAGGAAGCAACCTAACTTCTCCAACAGAATGACCTGGCATAGAAAATACCTGTTAAGTGGTCTTTATGCCTGTGGAGGCTCTCAGAAACAAATTGCCAACTGATGACAGGGTGCTTGTATTTAGCAACCCCACTGTATCTAGATGTGTCTGTTGCACCAAACATGCCAATGAAACTATGCATCACATTTTCAGCGGAGGTTCTTTTACTAGCTATGTTTGGAGGAAATTTGGTGGCATAGCAGGAATTCAAACTGACAACAAGCCTATCAAGTTGATTCTAATGAACTGGTGGATGCAAAAGAGTCATAATAAAGTCCAAAGGTTAATCCTTGAGACCATGCCTATTATTATCTGTTGGAATCTTTGGAAGAATAGATTCAGTGCAAAGTATGGAGGAAAGATATCATCTATGGCCAGGGTCTTATTTTCTATCAACTGAGATGTCTCAATGCTGCTAAGGACCTGTTTTCCTTATATCTCTTGGCCCTCTAATTGGAATGAACTATACCCAATAGTGGAACAAAGTAAATACCACACCTCTGTCATTCAAGTCATTTGGCAAAGACCTAAAGCACACTTTGTGAAGGTCAAAAATGATGGGAGTGCTTTAAGTAACCCAAGCAAAATAGGGGCAGGGGTTATCATCAGAGATCATACCAGCGAGTTCATTCATGTTATTGCTACCCCCCTTGGAGAAGGTACTAAAATTCTTACTGAAGTTGAAGCAGCCATCATAGGAGTTCAATGGTGTTTGAACAATGGATTTCACAAAGTCCATCTGGAGGAAGATTCAACTCTCCTTATCCAGTGGCTGAACAAAAATAAACCCCCCTCGACTCTAAGGATGAAACTGCAGAAACTTAAGGAACTCAGTTTACAGTGTGAGGAATTCAGATCTTCACATGTGTATAGAGAAGGAAACTGCCCAGCTGATTCATTATACAAGTTAAGTCATGAGCTGCCAGCAATGACCCATTTACACTTCCATCAGCTCAACCTAACCACATTAGAGGACAGATTTTACAAAACTCCATCAGCACTCCAGCCTTTAGATACAAAAACACAAGCAGAATCACTGCACAATCACAACCTTCTCATGGATATGGGTAAAATTAGAGCAACAAAGGGAGCATACCTATTTGTTCAAATATCCACACCCATGGCATCGTACGACCCACAAACAGAACAAGCACCTTGTTCAAATCCTTCTAGAGGAGAACATTGGTGTAGTTTGGTATACTAACATTGGTTTTTGTTTTGCACGTATTACCAAACTATTGCAAAGCCCTCTAGTGGTCCTTCAGAGTGTGGTATCAGCAATTGTGTTGCTTAATCTACTGAAGGATCATCAGAGCACTGAAGCAGGCCTCTTTAGTCATGAAATCAAACACCTACTCATACGACTAACACAGATGTCCTCCCAATCTCCAACACACTTCACAAGCTACATATGCCTCCAATCTATTGCACCAATGATCAACCAATCCAAACAAAAGCCACAATCCTCATCTACAACTAGAAGCCATTCATCTAGTTAGACTCCAACAAGACACAACCATCCTCCCACCCTCAATTCACCAGTTCATTTCAACTACTCTACAGCCTCAATAGCAAACACCCTTACCCCCACAAACCATACTCAATTAGCAAGGACACATATCCCAGAACCCATAAGAACCTGAGATCAAGCACACATATAATTCTCAGAAGCAACAAGAACCTGAGAATGGCCTCATACTCAACTCTCAACCCTCCAAAGGAACTGAGAGGAGAGAATCAATGCTGCAAAAAGAAAAACAAAAAAGTTGTTTTTTACACTAACTTTGGTTTCTTTCTTGTAGGTACTTATATATTTTTTCCTTGCTTAATCAATTGACATACCCTCAGTGTATGGTATCAATACAAATGTACTCATCCTACTGAGGGCATCTCAATTTTACATGGTGAAATCGGAGGACCAATTTCCTTGTCATTATGATGCCCCGCGAACATACTTCCCAAGGCTCGAGACTGGGATCGAGTTTCGCCTTCGAGGGATGTAGAGGCTCGGCCTCAGGGCAATGTAGACTAACGGCTATATTGGAAAAGAGGGGAGTTCCCAAGAGGTGCAGCCAGAGCTGATAAAGTCTATTAGGCTAGTCTGAGCCCGCGTCATGACATCAGCTAGATGTCCCATCACCTTTTCTTTGTAATAAATGTGTTTGTATTATGTTAGGATTCCCCCTTTTCTATAAAAAGGGGGCCCTTGCCATTTTGTAAAGGCATGTTGCTTCAGTTGCTCCACACGAAATATACAAGAACATTCTCTTTGCTCTTTAACATACTCTCTTGATATTATTGCTTTCATTTATTATCTTCATTATTGTTCATCATTTATTTCTTATCATTGGCCATAAATAGCCTCCGTTCATTTTATTATAACTGTTAGTCATACTTCGATTACCTTCGATAGCTCCCAGTCGAGCTCCGGAATCGACCTCGAGGCCCCCGAATCGACAAGCTCGAGGCCCCCGATTGTTAGCCTATTGCTTTGATTAACACCCTATTCTTAACTCTCATTTCGTTTCTAAGTCTCATATACATAGCATCAACTGCCTAACAACTAGCATAAAAATAGATCACGTATTTTTAGAGTCCCATAATCAAATTTAATTGTTATTACCATTTTCACAGTGAACAGTTTGGCGCCCACCATGGGGCTAAAAATAATAGTGATTATTTTCTTGATGGTTTCGTCGCATAACGCAAGTTATCTTTCACACATGTTCTTGTCCAAGATCTTCAGATTTCAAGTTGAAATGCCTAACTCAGTAAATAGAGATGAAAACAACTACCTGGAGAACCGGGGAAAGAATGGTGTGGCTGTTCCAACCTGGACACAAAAAGAGATCCATCGGCATGTTATTCATATGATTATTGGATGGATCGACATTACCCAAGGGTCCATGATCAAGCGGAGAAAAATATCTGCCGTAATAGAAGGGCAGATCCGAGACCGCGTGGCCGAAGACACCCTTGCATTCAGCGAAAAGGATCTCGAGACCTTAACAGAACCATATAACGACGCGCTGGTAATCTCATTTCTTTTAAACATCGTTCAAGTTAAACATGTGCTCGTGGATCCAGGAAGCTCGGCCAACGTAATCAGGTCAGGGGTAGTAGAACAGCTTGGGTTACTCAACTAAATCATACCTGCCTCCCGGGTCCTCCACGGCTTTAACATGACCGACGAAGTAACAAAAAGAGAAATTACCCTCCCAATCGACACGTCCGGCACAATTCAGAACACACAGTTTCAAGTCATCAATGGAGACATAAGGTGTAATGCATTGCTTGGCAGGCTGTTGATACACATCATGAGGGCAGTACCATCAACCCTGCACCAGATTATTAAATTCCCAACAAAGGATGGCATAACGACCATATATGGAGAACAACATGCAGTAAAAGAAATGTTCGCGGTTTACCAGGAGGAGTCGACCCCCATACTCCCGACCTCGGATGTGTCTGCGAGCATATAGACCCCCGAGGATGACGAAGAAGATTTACTCACTCCTCGAACTTTCATTGCCCCCGAGGAGTCGGAATCAATGAAATCGACAATCGAAGATCTGGAGCAAGCTGTTTTGATCGAACACCTCTCTGATCGTAAGGTATACCTGGGAAAGGGATTATCCCCCGAACTGCGGAAAAAATTCATTCAATTTCTTATCGATAATATCAACTGTTTTTCATGGTCCCACTTAGATATGACATATATCCCTCCGGAAATAACCTCCCACCGACTGAGTGTCGACCCTAGGTTTAAACGGTGAAGCAAAAAAGAAGACCCCAGTCCGAGATAAAATACGCATTCATCAAGGATAAAGTAACAAAACTCCTTAAAATAGGGTCCATTAGAGAAGTAAAGTACCCCGAATGGATGGCCAACGTAGTAGTGGTACCCAAAAAGGGAAATAAGCTGAGAATATACGTAGACTATAAAGACTTAAATAAGGCGTGTCCTAAAGATTCGTTTCCATTGCCTAACATCGATCGTCTGATCGATGCTATGGCCGGCCATGAGACCCTCACCTTTCTCAATGCCTATTTAGGGTACAATCAAATTCAGATGAACCCCGAAGACAGGGAGAAGACCTCGTTCATCACAAAGTATATACCTACTATTACAATGTAATGCCTTTCGGACTGAAAAATGCAGGGGCTACATACCATCGTCTAGTTAATAAAATGTTTGAGAGTCCAATAGGCAAATCTATGGAAGTTTATATTGACGACGTGCTAGTTAAGTCTGTGCACGTAGAGGACCATTTGACTCATTTGCAGGAAACATTCGACATCCTCAGAAGTTACAACATGAAGCTCAACCCCGAGAAATGTGCCTTCGGAGTAGGTTCGGGCAAATTCTTAGGCTTCATGTTATCAAACAGGGGGATCGAGATTAACCCCAATAAAATCAAGGCCATCGAAGAAATCAAGGTGGTAAATAATGTAAAGGCTGTGCAACGGCTAATAGGACGAATAGCGGCTCTAGGCAGATTCATATCAAGGTCATCTGACAAGAGCCATCACTTCTTCTCCTTACTCAAAAGGAAAAACAACTTCGAATGGACTCCAGAATGCTAACACACCTTGGAAGAGCTGAAGCGATATCTGACTAGCCCACCTCTGCTCCACACGCCAAAGGAGGATGAAACACTATATCTATACTTGGCCGTATCCGAGATAGCGGTAAGCGATATGCTAGTTCGAGAAGAGCAAGGTACGCAATTCCCTGTTTATTATGTAAGGCGTACCCTAGAAGATGCCAAAACTAGGTATCTGCACCTTGAGAAATTAGCTCTTGCGTTAATAAGCGCATCGCAAAAGTTGAAACCCTATTTTCAATGCCACCATATTTGCGTTCTAATGACATACCCCCTCCGGAGCATATTGCACAAACCCGAACTATCGGGTCGATTGTCCAAATGGGCCATCAAACTAAGGGGGTATGATATCGAGTATCAATCTCGAACGACCATCAAGTCTCAGATTCTAGCGAACTTCGTGGCCGATTCTTGCCCTATCTCGTGCCCGAGGTAGAAAAGGAACTTTTACTGAAATCAGGTACGTCTTCCGAGGTATGGACCCTGTTCACTGACGGCGCCACAAACATGAGAGGTTCCGGACTCGGTATAGTCCTAAAGCCACTTATGGGCGGCGTGATCAGACAATCTATAAAAACTGCAAAATTGACTAACAATGATGCCGAGTACGAGGCTATGATTGTAGGTTTAGAACTGGCCAAAAGCGTGGGAGCCGAGACCATCAAAGCAAAATACAATTCACTCCTGGAAGTGAACCAGGTGAATGGGAGCCACGAGGTCCGAGAAGACAGGATGCAGAGGTATTTGGACAAGATCCAAGTCTCATTATGTCGCTTCAAAGAATGGAATTTAGTCCATGTACCTCGAGAGCAGAACAGCGAGGTCGATGCCCTCGCAAACCTGGGATCGTCTGTTGAAGAAGATGACCTACTCCCCGATGCTATTATTCAACTGTCTAAATCAGTAATCGAGGAAGGTCACGCGGAGATTAATTCCACCAGCCTAACATGGGAGTGAAGAAATAAATACATTGATTATCTGAAAGATGGAAAATTGCCCGCGGATCCAAAGGAATCGAGGGCCCTGCGAACCAAAGCAGCTCGATTCTCGCTCGATGAAAACAAGACTCTATACAAAAGAACTTTTGATGCCCCCCTAGCAATATGTCTGGGGCCGGGGGATACAGATTACGTACTCCGAGAAATTCACGAGGGTACTTGTGGAAATTACTCTGGTGCCAACTCCTTGGTCCGAAAAATAATCAGGGCAAGCTACTACTGGGACAACATGGAAAAAGATACTAAGGAGTTCGTCCGAAAATACGACAAATGCCAGAGATTTTTCCCCTATGATTTACCAACCCGGTGAACAACTACATACGGTCTTATCGCCATGGCCATTCATATAATGGGGGATGGACATCATCGGGCCCCTCCCGACGTCACCAGGAAAAGCTAAATCCATTTTATTTATGACTGACTATTTCTCAAAATGGGTGGAAGCGCAGGCCTTCGAGAAGGTAAGAGAAAAGGAAGTCATTAACCTCATCTAGGACCACATTATGTGTCATTTCGGGATTACTTCCGAGATAACGTGCGATAACGGGAAGTAGTTCATCGAGAGCAAGGTAATACAATTCCTTGAGGATCACAAAATCAAGAGAATCCTTTCGACACCTTACCACCAGTATGCAAATGGCCAGGCCGAGTCCACAAATAAAACCATCATCCAAAACTTAAAAAAGAAGCTCGAAAGCGCCAAGGGAAAGTAGAGAGAAATGTTGCCTGAAGTGTTGTGGGCATACCGAACAACTTCAAAGTCAAGCACAGGAGAAACACCTTTATATCTAGTATACAGCGCTAAGGCTTTGATACTAGTGGAGGTTGGGGAGCCGAGCGCCAGATTCCAACACACCACTAAAAGCTCGAACAATGAGGCCATGACAATGGCCCTCGAACTACTAGATGAAAAACGAGAAGCCTCGCTAGTCCGAATGGCCGCCCAAAAGCAAAGGATCGAAAGATATTATAACAGGAGAACAAACCTCCGACATTTCGGAGTCGAGGCCTTGGTTCTAAGGAAAGTCACCCTTAACACCCAAAATCCTAATGAAGGAAAGCTAGGCCAAAATTGGAAGGACCGTACCACGTCCTCGGAATAGTCGGCAAAGGGTCTTACAAGCTTGGTATGGAGGGCGAACAGCTTCCAAGCAACTGGAACATATCAATGCTAAAACGATATTATTGCTGGGGCATCCAATTGAAAATTCCGAGAACATCCTCGAGCACCCGTTGCACTCTTTTTCTTCGACCGGATTTTGTCCCTAGAAAGGTTTTACCAGCAAGGTTTTTAACGAGGCAACGGCCATACGGCACCTAAGGAGACTCAACAAATATTCGAGATTTCTTTTACAATCCACCTCGAATACTAGGGGGCCTCCCCCGGGAAAGTCACCTACTCGGGAAAGCCAAGACACCCCAAATGGGACCTCGATAGGAAAAGTAATGCATCGGGCTAAACGGTAGAATGAACTATGCCCATATAGAGCAACCAAGCTTTTAACGGTAAAAACATGTATAGTTGTACCAGGTAATCGAAGAACATTTTTCATCAAAGCATTTCATGCTTCAAAAGAAACTCGACATTTTAGCAAAGAGGACCCCTCTGTCAAAAATGTCTCGAACACTCGGAGACTGGCATCAACAATTTGAAACCTGAACGACCCCCGGGTCAAAGCTCCAAACTCATAAGCCCTCAACGAGGCTACATCAAGATCATAAAACGTCTCCAAAATCAAAGGTGTCCTGAACACTCGGAGACTGACACCAAAATCTCAAAAATCACATGACCTCAGGGTTGGAATTGCCAAAATCGTAAGCCCTCAATAAGGCAATACCAAGTTTACAAGTAATGGCTCCCAAGTCAAGAAAACCTCGACGACTTGGGGACTGCCGTCAAGCGCCACCTCCATCGACTTATCAAAACCCGAGGTCATAAGGCCACATGCGGGCAGCCTCGGTCCTGTAAGAGCTACATAAGGCAACATCAATATCTGTAAGACTTCAAGAAAGGCATGAACATACTTGTACCAAGTATCCAAAACTGTAAGACATCAAAGGCATCCAAAACTGTAAGACATCAAAGGCATGAAAAACTGTAAGACCTCAAAGGCATGTAAAATTTTGTAAGACCTTACTAAAGGCATAAACATGATCTCAAAGTCTCGGTTATATATCAAACTTGTAAGACCCCTAAAAAGGCATACCCTCGATGTAGATGCTGAAACTACTTCACTTAGGACTTAAAGGCTCCGGCCAAACACAAATGACTCCGGTCACAAGGCTGTACCAGCCGAACTAATGCGATTCGAGGACGCCCGACCATCGCTACAAAATCACAGGCCTTCAATTAATTCGAATCTACTTCAAAAAGAATCGGTTAAACAGGCTGCCCTCGACATAGGCAAAAGAGCTTCGACCATGTCAGCTCCTAAACACTGGCTTTGAGATACTCAACCTCCGAGCCAAACCTCCCGAGGTGCTCGATCATCGCCATATAACGACTCACAATCGAGGTTTTTTATTAAATCGTCAAAGAGTCAAGAAAAAATTATTTCAAAAAGTCCTTAACGAGGGAAAATAAAGCCTACATAAAAGGTCACATCGACCCAAGGCATAAGATCCACTGTTGCCAGCCCACATATACAAAAGGTCGCATCTTCCTGAGGCGTAAGAGCCATTGTCGCCAACCCACACAAATACAAAACTTGAGGATCGAATGAGCTCGAGTCGTAACCCGATTCGGAGACTGAACACTTCGCAATTGCGAAGGTTGGCCTGGCCTGCTGCCTTCGCAAATGTGAACAAGTGTTCGCAATTGCGGCTACTGTGCATGTCGCATTTGCAACGATGAACTTCACAAATGCGAAGGTCCCCTGCCCAGCCCAGTCATCACAATTGCGATGATTTTTCGCAATTGCGGTGCTCGCATTTGCGAGCCAAACATCGCAATTGCGAAGTCTGCAGATCTGAAACACCAGCAATTTCCTTAAGGTTCCAAAACACTCCGCGGCTTATCCAAAACTCACCCGAGCTCGGGGCTCCGAACCAAACACACACGCAAGTCTAAAAATATCATACAAATTCGCACGATCAAATCGCCAAAATAACATCTAGAACTCTAAATTCAATACCAAAACTCATGAAATTTTTAAGATAGTTCAAAATTTCTAACTTTTCAACCAAAGGTCCGAATTAAATCAAATCACATCCGTTTTTCACCAAATTTCACAGATAGGGTCTAAATACCATAACAGACCTATACTGGACTCCGGAACCAAAATACATGCTCGATACCAACAAGATCAAATGTATTTTAATTTCCAAAAATCATTACATTTACAGATAAACAGTTTTTTTCATTAAATTCATTTCTCAGGCTAGGGACATCGGAATTCGATTCCGGGCATACGCCCAAGTCCCATATTTTATTACGGATCCCACGGGACTGTCAAATCTCAGGTCCGGGTCCGTTTTCCAAAAATGTTGGCTAAAGTCAACTTTCATCAATTTTAAAAGCAAATTTCAATATTTTTCTTAAATTTCACATGAAAGCTTTCCGGTATTGCGCCCGAACTGCGCACACAAATCGCGGAGAAATAAAAAGAGGTTTTTAAGACCTCGGAGCGTAGAATTACTTTTTAAATAAAAAGATGACCTTTTGGGTCATCACAATAAATCAATACACACACTATTATTTCATTAAAATATCCATGTAAAAAATACATATATTTTCTCAACTTATAATTTTTCTAATCTCATAAAGAGTAAAAATGCTCGTACGCTTAATTCTTAAAATGGTAAAAAGATAACCTTCTTTTCTTGTGAGAAAATAATTTCTATCTTTACAATAAAGAAAATCTCATAAACTTTCTTATATTATGTGTATAATATTAAACATATTCGAAAGTAATAATATTAATAACTATGTAAAATCATATTTTTCAAACCATTTTTTTGCAACAATTTATCATTATTTATCCCCCAAAATAACTAAAACTAGGGTCAGAAATGTGCATTTAATAGCGGCATCATCAAGGAAAATACATGAATTTACAGTCACGAATGTGCAAGTAGAGTAAGAAGGAATGATAACAGAAGTCTGAAAGTTAAAGATACATCAATACAAATATGAAGTTATCATACCAAATTTTAATTGACGGAAGTAAAAAGCATACTGGATAAATATCAAAATATCCAAAATTTAGACGACATCGTTGTGTACAGCTAGCTAGTAATAAGAAACTCTTTTTTATACGGACAACATAGATACATTCCTTTCAACTCAAATTTAGCTAGATGCTAATTTTACGTTGAGTTTTCATACATTATGGATTTCAAATTTCTTACTGAGAGGCAATCGGTGAGTGGCTAATAGTTTCTTGAAACTTTAAGGAAAGAACGACATTTTTGGAAACATGACAACCTAGACCCTAGATGTTTATTTCTGTCTTGCCAGTGACTGTTTCTTAAGTTAGGGCCTTTTATCCTTGTAGTTTCTAGAATCCCCAAGGATGGTGACTGCTAACAAAATATCAAAAAGACACACAAATGATAGGTCATATAAAAGATTACAATTATTAAAAGGAAACCATAACATTAATTCAAAGAAACATAATTCGCATTGCCTTGCCGAGCTGAGCAGAATTAAGTGTCAAAGTCAAAGATATGTCAGAAATTTGGTATCAAGGTTGTTAAATATACGGGGTGTAACAAACTCACATGCTATAATATTATTATCTGGATTTTCACGGACAACTCACGTGCTAATAATATCAACTGCATGAATAACTCACGTGTTGTATGGATAATTCACATGCCAATAATCACAATCTGTCATGTGTGGTCACATGTTCAACAACACAATCCACCCGGCGTGGTCACAGGCATAATAACACAATCCGCCGGTGTGGTCACATGCATGACAACACAATCCACCCGGTGTGGTCATAGGTATAACAACACAATTCGCCCGGCGTGTTCACATGCATCCAATCCAACTCATATCACACAGAAGCAAATACACACGAATACATGTATATGATGAATGAATAACAAATTTCAAGCTCCTGGACTGGTATAGATGTCATGCTAAAATGTAGTCATGTGTAAAGTGTGCTATCATAGTTCAAATCAGCAATTTCATCACAGAACTAGCAATTATCAAGTTCATTTAGAGATTTAGCCTTTATGTAATCTTAAACATGGATCAAATAGTTCACAACATGGTTACAAATATGAGAAACAACACAGCTTAAAGCTTAACAATCAATGCAAGGCATATCGTAGCCAAAGCACTACACCGAGCATGGATCAATACCCTAGTGCTCGCACATAGGCTCAAACCCCACACATATACACACCCATAGCACATAGCTATCACAAATAGCTCAAGCAACTAATGCCTCAACCAAGTTTAGAAAAGATACTTACCTCAAACATGCGAAAACAAGTACCGATCAAGCCAAACAATACTTTAAAAATTCCATCCCGTGCGAATCAACCTCCGAACGGCTTGAAACTGGCCAAAACAGCCGCATCTGCGACCGCAGGTGCGGTCCCAAAAGCGCAGAAGGCAACTCTCCAGCTTATTCAAACTCCACAGGTGCACACAAGAGCCTAAGGGAAGCTCGAAATTCTAAAAACGTGAGGGTCATATGAACTCGAGTCGAGATCCAACTCGGAGACTGAGCCCAATCTAATAAAACGGCAGAAAGAAAAAGCATAAGAGCTCAAATGCCAGCTTACTCTAAAAGGGTAAACGACCCAGTACATATGAGTCGTTGTCACTAACTCTAAGATCAAAGGTCATGCCGGTCGGATACATAAAAGCCAAGTCGCCCGATGATAGCAAAGCCCGAGGGTCTAACCCCGAAGTCTGGGTCTTTGGGTCGAAAGTTAAAGTACATCACATAGTATTTCCAAAAAACAAAAGGGAAGGAAGGGATAGGAAATAAAAAGCCTTCTTACAACCTCCAGGGGGATGTTTACAAGTCTTGAAAAACCCTTACAAAGAAAAAACCGAACAGAATCCTAATCTACCATCGAAATTACATCTTCGATGTCTCCACCAAAGGTTGCACCCCGACAACTACGGGTCCTTCAGCGGCCCCTATTTGGCAGCTGCTTCCCCTCCGGGTGCTCTGCCTTCATTTTTATCACCTCCAAAGCCACTACTAGCCGCACATCCGAAAGCAAGCAAGGCAGCATCTCTCTTCTCTACGGTCTTCACCCTCTCTAACTCAGCAGGCAGAATGATATCTCCCGCTTGTATGTCCCCAAAAGTCTGCCTCCAAGATCCTAATCGATCATGCTCCACTGCCCGATTCAACCTCAACTCGACCCCCTCGGGAGCCCCCCAGCTTGAGCACTTGTTGCAATAGCATCCTCTCCATGCAAAGATATAAGTGTCTCGGCTTCAGTTTTGATCACGGATAATGTAGCCACCAACTCAAAATGGAACCTCTGTACTTGTTACTATCCTCTCTCGCCTCACTAAGTTGACGCCCAACTAAGGTCACCTTCTCCTGGAGGGCATCCCTCTCGGAAGTTGTCCCTCTCTTACGCCGTTTGAGTTTGGAGACTTCGGAGTCTCTGGCCTAAGCTCCTCCCTCAGTAGGGCACCTTCCTTCTCAAACTGCACAAATAAGATCCAAGATGTTAAAACACTAGGATCTAGCAAAGCATTCAGATAATGGCAAATAGGGACTGGATAACCTGTTCGATAAGGAGAGCCTTCTCACGCTGGAGACGGGTCACCTCGACCTGATACCGGGTGAAAGTCTGATTGTAAAGCGCCTTGGCCTGAAGACACAAAAAAAAGACAAGTTAAAAAGACAAAGGTCAAGGAAACTAAGGACCGAGCGACAGGCAGGGTTCGTAATGATTACCTACTCGCAAAGCCTGCTCATCTCACCAAAGACGAGGGAAGCATCGATCTTAGGGACTCCATTGGGAATGATTAGAAGCCTTTTGAGCACATCTCCACCTTTGACAAGAATCCCAGCATCAGGAGGTGCGGGGCATCTTGCACTCCTTTAGAAGGTAGGGTCATTCCCTGAGGAGAATCAATCACGAGCACGGCATTGGCAGGGTCAGTCAGGACCATCCCTTGTCCATTTAGGGCCCCAGAACTAGGCCCCTCCAAACCACCTAGCAAAGGCACCCCAGGCCGAGGGGAACTCTAACCACCGACCAGCTCGGGGGCAGAACCTGATACTCCCTCGGCTGTCTCTCTGCCATGAAGTGGGACCGCAATGACATCAGACTCCGGCTCGAAAGCCACCATCTCTACGCCCCAGGATCAGTCAGTTTTATCTCTCCCTCGGGAGCTATCGAGAAGATATTTTTCTCCTCACCCTCAACTCGAGGGTTTCCCGCTATTTTCGGGGTTAGAGCTACTGGGTCGGCCTTAGCTTCTTCTGCCTTAATCTTTGTAGATTCAGAAGGCCCGTCCAATGGATCCCTTTGTCTTTTCTTCCCTTCATCGGGTACCAAATCATCCTCCCCGCCAGGTAATGCTCCATTTATCAAGGGGACCTCCCCCAGACCTACACAAATGCAAGATGTAAGCACGGGGAATGAGAGAGTTGCCAGTCGTGATTCAGGTCGAGAAGAATGACTACGGCAGGGGTAGAGGCTCACCATGATCTTTAGCTTCCCACCGATCCTGGAACAAATCACGCCACACTCGCTCAGCATACGGGCAAATCGAGTCTAGGTGGCTGACCCAACTAGGGAGGTCCGTGACCGCGCCAGGATAAATTGTGGTAGCTGCATTAGCAAGGGAAATTAAGTGCCTGAGGGAATGGAGTCAAAAGGAAGTGAGGAAATAACTAGGTAACATGTCTACTTACGTTCCACGTTCCACCTCTCGGGAAATGGCATCTTTTCTTCCGGGATCAATTTAGAAGTCATTACTTCGACGAAACGGCTTATCTATCTCCTATTCTTGGGCTCCTATGTGTAGGAAAAAAGGGCCCTCGGGGCTTGGCAGTGGAGTTTGATTAGACCCCCACGGAAGAGACGAGGGTTGTACATCCTGATCAGATGATCAAGGGTGAAGGGCATCTCCCCGATCATGTTCACATAGTACCTGATCATGTAAACAACACGCCAGAATGAAGGATGAATTTGGCCAAGGGTCACTTGGTATTATTGGCAGAAGTCAAGAATTGCGGGGTCGATTAGGGGCGAAGATGGCCCCACCGGCCCTAGAGTAAATGGATAAGTATACGCTCTGAGAAAACCGGCCTTGTATGTTGTAATATCCTTCTCCCGAGTAGGTATATCCACAAGCACCGCGTCCCCTCAACAGCAATCAGCCTTCACTCTTCTGACGTCTGTTATCGAGCTAATATACTGAGACACGGGCTCACTGCGCCCCGGCTTTGAAGAAGGCCTCTCGACCTTGAAATTAGAAGCCATCGCAAAAAATCCTGGAACACATTCCTTAGCACGAGGAGGAATTGCCACTTCACCTTGATATAGGAGAGAAGAGGATGAGGCCATATTCTCCTGAGAAATAGAGGCGGAAGTTTTCGCCATTACCGAAAAATTCAGGAAGAAAAAGGAGAGTCGCGTTTCTAGGAAAGAACAAGGGTAAAGGAAGAAGGAACCTTTTTTGGGTTTTGGAAATGAAGTGAGTGGGAAAGAACGAGAAGGGGAGTATTTATAGATGCCCCGCATACGCATTGAAGGAGGCCAAGGGGCAGCTAACTACAATAATCAATGCTGAGGTCTTCAAGGGCTGCGTGTGCACCGTCTTTTGGCACCTTGTGACTACCGTCGTTACAATATTATCAGAGGAAGCAATGGTTCAAAGTCATTTCTTATCACTTTCACTCTAAGATATGTGGAGACTATATGTGCACGGTAAAATCGGAGGGACCAATTTCCTCGTCATTATGATGCCCCGCGAACATACTTCCCAAGGATCGAGACTGGGGTTGAGTTTCGCCTTTGAGGGCTGTCGAGGCTCGGCCTCGGGGCAATATAGACTAACGGCTATATTGGAAAAGAGGGGACTTCCTTAGAGGTGCAGCTAGAGCCGATAAAGCCTGTCAGGCTAGTCTGAGGCTAGTCTGAGCCCGCGTCATGATATCAGCTAGCTGTCCCATCACCTTTTCTTTGTAATAAATGTGTTTGTATTATTTTAGGATTCTCCTTTTTCTATAAAAAGGGGGCCCTTGCCATTTTGTAGAGGCATGTTGCTTCAGTTGCTCCACACGAAATATACAAAAACCTTCTTTGTGCTCTCTAACATACTCTCTTGATATTATTGCTTTCATTTATTATCTTCATTATTGTTTATCATTTATTACTTATCATTGTCCATAAAGAGCCTCCATTAATTTTATTATAACTGTTAGTCATACTTCGATTACCTTCGATAGCTCCCAGTCGAGCTCCGGAATCGACCTCGAGGCCCCCAAATCGGCAAGCTCGAGGCCCCGATTGTTAGCCTATCAGTTTGATTATCACCTTATTCTTAACTCTCATTTCATTTCTAAGTCTCATATACATAGCATCAACTGCCTAACAACTAGCATAAAAATAGATCACGTATTTTTAGAGTCTCATAATCAAATTTAATTATTATTACCATTTTCACGGTAAACATCAATGGTTTAAAGCAGGCCCTAGTTTGACTACCTCGAAAAGAATACCCCAGACCATACAATTAACAGCTCCCCCCCTCCCAGCGTAATGTTGCCTCATCATGCTCCTTCGCAATGTAAGGAGAAAAATAGTGCAACACTGGGAGCTGGATCCCATCATTTTAGAAGTACAACACGAATCCCAACATGCAGAACAATGTAACCCTCTATAATTTAATGCTGCATAATCAGTACATGTTGCAGGACACCAACTTCAAACCATCATCAACTAGAACCTCAACATAGTTCCAGCAGCTTCAGCTTCAGGTATCCGACAGGACACACCTAGATGTCTTTCATCAGCCCTCAGATGCAGAAACTTACATACTACAGCAGCCTCTTCACAAAGGGTGAGGTGTGTGAGAATATCTTCCTTAACTCCCAAAACCTACCATCCCAACCAACATTTTGGGTTAAAGTAACCGACAACTACTTAATCTCTTATGTCAAGAACATCATGTAGAAGCAGCAACCTCAATCACATACAGGGGCTCTTTTGATAATTATCTTCAACTTGGCTTTCTCTGACCTTACTGTCAAAGAAAAGTTGAAGATAGTTCCCCATTCCACCATCAACATTTTGTCATTATCCATAGGGAGATTCTTCTGTAGATGTAGGTCTTATTGTATATGGACCATGCACTCTCAACTCAACCACATAGTAGATTTAGGCTCACTTGTGCATTTTTTGTATCATTGACCTAGGCTCACTTCATCATATTTTTGTATACACAATTGTCTATTAGTTATGGATAGGCATTTGGGACATTATTATAGGTCTAACTTCACATAGTATCCAAGATTCTTTTTTTTTTGGCAAACCGTTAGGCAAGTGCCTACGGCTAGTTTTGTATTAATAAAGAAACAACAAACTACAATGGAAGAGTGTGTGTGTAAGGGGGGCATGAACCTTACCTTACTATTCCTATTGAAACTAAAATAATCTAATCTTCTAGCAAGCATGTAAAAAGTATGAACTTGAAAGTAGCAAGTATTCTATGATCGCCATAGAGTTTATAACACACTCTATGACATTATTACAATTGAAAATGCTTATAAAATGATAAACTAACACGATGTAGAAATTTGATTGTTGCCCCTCGTTTATCAAAATTGTGATTTCTTCAAATAGAACTTCGTTGAAATCCTCTTTAACTGTCTTCAAAAAATCTTCAAAATTCTTCATTTCTTGTCGATGTATGATTTCTTTCAACTTCTTTACTTTGAAGATGCACCTTTTCCTTGTTTTGTTATTGCCCAAAGTAGCCAATGATATGAATATGTTCAGTGCAACATGGCTTTCAATCCCAAGTGAAGTCCTCAGATTTTTGTCCTTTTTTACGTGCGGCCATGTTAGCTTCCTCAAAATTCATTTGGATTACACAGCTTGTTGTCTTATGTATCTTCACTGTACAGCTCACTTTATTCTCCTTGTATCGAATTTTATTATATTGCCGACCTTTTTTTTGCAATCTTTCCTGAAGAAAGTGTGACTTGCATTCCTTTTGTGATGTCCTTAGAAATGTGTATCTTCCTTTGGATGTGTAGCAATTTGTTCCCTTTCTTACATTTCCAATGCAACAGGCATGCATTAAACAATTAAAAAACTGTGTTGGCCCATGTTGTATGCCCAGATTTTCCTCGAAGTCATGCCTTCTCCAGCAAGCTGATTGGGTATCCAATGCATTTAGCCATTCTTGTTGTGCTTGATAATTGGTGTGTTGTTGGACTTTAGCAGATCTTGTCTCTAATTGTCCCAGAAGAGAGTGACGTAAACATTGTGTCAAAAGGTGGTGCATCATAGTGATATTAAACCTTATTACTTTCATTGTACTGCTAAATCTTTGTTGAAGCATATGGTCTTTATTGCAGAAAATATGTGTATCAGCCTTAGTCCTTGTTCTCCTGATTGCTATGCCAGAGCTTACCCACGTCTTCCCTTCAATGGATTGAGTACAATGTACTAATACCACCATTTGAAGGATCGACAGTAGGTAATGAATAGCTGTAGTATAGTTCCCTGCAAAAAAGAATAAAGAGTTAGCATAAAAGAATATGTTGTTCTCATCCAACTGGATGTGACACAATCTCCCCCGATGCATTTCTCCTTGTCCATCCCTCGTTGATCTTTTCCTCATGCTTCTGTAAAAAGCATATACACCCTTATCCATTTCTGGCTACTCTTATACATAGGTAAGGAAAGTTTATCACTGTTAACAATCCTCCTTCCTTGTATCTCCAGTTGCTAAAAATTGTGAGCCTCATGATCCCCATGGTCGAGTGCATGGTTTGCTAGAAAGTCAGCCAATTTGTTTTCTTCTCGCATGATATGTGACACCCTACAATTACATCTTGCCATAAACTGTTTAATTTCCTGAACATATGCCGCTACTGCCCAAGGTGGATCCCATGTACCATCTATCACGTTCTTCAGAAACAATAAATCTGTTTGGATGTGGATATTGGCATATCCTTGCTGCACACAGGTTTTTATTGCCTCAAGTATAGCAATGGTTTCTGCTTCCACATTTGTTCCCTCCTTAATTTCTTTCCCCCTTGCATATCTCACATCTCCTTCACTATCCCGTAGGACAAAACCAATGGAGCTTTTACCTGGATTTCCGCTCGATGCCCCGTCAACATTCACCTTTATCCAATCCTGTTCCGGTAACTCCCAAAGTACCCTAGTGACTTTTAGAGAAGGCATATATTGTTCCATCATTTTCAGAAGATCAGGCCATTTATGAGGGACTTGTTAAATGCTTGGTTTTCTGATTTTAACAAGTGATTGAAGGGATGTGGAAATCTGGTATATTATCCTACTAATAGTGACCATTTCACCATGTTTTTGGCAGTTTCTTCTCTTCCACAATTCCCACAAAATGATCGATGGTAAAGCTTGGAATATAGGCTTGAGTCGCGGAACAACTTGTACAATCCAACATTTTGCCATTGCCTGCTGCAATGACATTCCATTTATGGAAATTCCAGCATTTACCATGAAGTAGTACCACACTGTATATGCTACAAAGGATTTGAAAAACACATGTGACATAGTTTCCTCGGCTGGTTCTCTACAGCACCAACTTCTTGAGGGTAAACAATATCCCAACCTCTTGAAAAAATCATCCAATGGTATTCTTCTTTTCCAAACGTTCCACATAAAAAATGCAATCTTGATAGGTAAGCCCTTGACCCAAATATTTGTGAATACTGCATTTTGATCCCTCCTCCTCACATAATCCCAAGCAGATTTGACAGTGAAGTAACCTTTTGGTTCCATCATCCAAAAAGGTTTATCTAATTCATCTGAGAGAGCTGGAGGTTTGATATTAGCAATGATGTGATTGGCTATGTCGTGTGGCAATATCTGCATTAATCTTGTTTCATTCCATGTACCTTCTAGCACTACATCATGAACATTATGGATTGACTCATCACAGTAGAACTCAGGAGGTGTTGTGAAATACAATCCATCCATCTCTGTCCAATTGTCGAACCAAAAAAGAGATGACCCAATTCTTGGTTGCCAAATGATTTGGTGTTCAATTGCCTCCCTACAGTCAAGCATTTTCCTCCAAACATGGGAACCTTGTCTCCATGGTACTACAATCGCATTCAGCTTTTTGCAATATTTTTGGCATATGAAAGAACTCCTAAGTGTTGGTTTAGTTCTAAAATTCCACCATAACTTACAGAATAATTCCCTTGACATATCATGTAATGAACGAAATCCAGCCTCGCCTTTCTCTTTAGGTAGACACAATGAGTCCCAAGATGCCCAGTGTCTTGCCTTTCCTTCTATAGAATTTCTCCAAAAAAACTGAGCAATCATTTTGTGGAGTTTATTTATGACAGAAGCTGGTGGATTTACTGCTGAAAGCAAATGAATAGGTATTCCTTGAAGCACATGGTTAATTAAGACTACCCGACCTCCAATTGATAAGAGCTTTCCCTGACATGATTGGATCTTATCAAGTACCTTTTTCATCAGATCATGATAATATTCCATCTTCCTTCTAGCGTAGAATATTGGACAACCAAGGTATCTAAATGGGAACTCCTACCTGTTAATACCTGTTATCTTCTGCACTTTGTCTATGATGTCCACATTTGTTAAATGATGTAGGTATACTGCAGATTTTGCCTTGTTGATTAATTGTCCAGAGGCAGTCTCATATGCCCTCAGCACTTCCACAATCAACTTTAATGACGTAGCATCAGAAGATGAGAATATGATTGTGTCATCTGCGTAGGAAAGATGATTGATTTTGGGGCTCCATTTTGGTAACCCAAAACCACAGAAATACAAGTTCTAATGTAATGAATTGAGGGCTCTTGATAAAGCTTCAGCAGATAGGATGAATAGAGTAGGTGATAGCGGATCACCTTGCTTGACTCCTCTTGTTGATTTAAAAATTGTCCATTCATTAATATAGAATATCAATTGTTAGAGACAATTCCAAACACGATTCCAATTATTCTTTCCTCGAAGCCCATTTTCCTCAAAACCTTAGTCATGAATAGCCAAGATAGTCTGTCATAGGCTTTTGTCATGTCCAATTTGAGTACAACATTTGGTCCTGCTTTGGTCCTCAGTCTTATATCAATTATTATTTCTTGAGTCAATAAAATATTTTCCGCGATGCTCCTACCCTTGACGAATCCTGCTTGCTTAACAGAAATTAGTGAAGGTAGTAAGGGTGTAATTCTTTCATGAATGACTCTCGAGAACACCTTATTAATAAAATTCCCAAGGCTTATTGGTTGCAAATCTGAGAAAGTAATCACATCCTTCTTTTTTGGTAGCAGCACTAAGTTGGTATGAGTGATGTACTTGGGCAAATCCTTGTCGTTGAAGAATTCTTTTGTCATAGCAAGGACATCATCTCCCACAATGCTCCAGCTCTGTTGAAAGAATTTACCTGTGAAGCCATCAGGACCCCCAGCACTGTCTGCATTTAAGCTAAAGACAGCCTGTTTGACTTCTTCTTTGGTAGGTTGTTTCAGTAGTTCTTGGTTCTGCTCCAACGAAATCATGTTAGGGACATGATCTATGATCCTAAATGAGGTTGGTACAATATCTTCATGAAATTACGACTTAAAGAAACTGAATGCTTCTTCAGCCATCTGATTAATTTCTTCTATCCAATTGCCAGCATTGTCTTAAATTTTTTTTAATTGCAGCCTTTTTCTTCTCCCATTCACCTGTGCATGAAAGAACTTCGTATTGCGATCTCCATCCTTAAACCATGCCATGCCTGCCTTTTGTCTCCAGAATTGCTCTTCTAAGGCCAGGTATCTAGTAAGTTCTGCTTTCACCTTGTTGAGCCTCTCCCTATTCATACTTGTGGGACTAAGTTCGAACTGATCTTCATGTACCAGAACAAACTCTTCTAGACTTGCAACTTTTTGAAAAATATCCCCATATGTATCCTTACTCCATCTTGATAATACCCTTTTCCGTTTCTTTAATTTGTTGTTGAAAATTGTGAAAGAGGTAACCTGAGAGTTCGCAGCTAGGTCGTCCACCCAATTTTCTTTCACAACTTCTTGGAATGTGTTGTGATCAGTCCAAAAATTCAGGAATCGAAATTGTTTTTTGGCAGTTATCAGATTTGGATCACATTTAATCAAGAGTGGGCAGTGATCTGAACCTATTTTTGATAAGTGAGTCACCTCCACACTTGGGAAAAGTTGTTGTAGTTCCATATTGTCTAGTACATGATCCAGTCTTTTAAAAATACAGTCCTCTTCAGCCCTACCATTCCACCAAGTGAATATACTTCCTTTGAATCCAAGATCGATGAGGTTTCGTGAATTTATACAATGCCTAAAGTCGTCCACTTCGTTTATGGGTACTAGAAGACCACCAAACTTCTCCTCCTCATCCCATATTACATTGAAATCCCCACCAACAATCCATGGAGTAGTCATGTCACTTGCCAAAGCGTAGAGAGTATCCCATAGTTCTATACGCTCGATATAATCACATTTGGCGTATACTAGGGTAAGGATAAATTCTTGTTGGGTATTGGTGTCAGTTAATCTCAAAGTGAGTTGTTGTTGCATGTCAAATAACACCATAACCTCAAAATTATCATCTATTAAAGACCATATTTTATTAGGAATGTTGACAAATGCCTGTGCAAGCCCAAGTCTGCTCCTATATCTTTCAAGTTTCCTCGACTATTGCTTTGGTTCCATTAGTCCGACAAATCTGAAATGGTACTATCTATGCATTATAACAAGTCTTTCAAAAGCTTTTTGTGTGTTTATAGATCTAATATTCTAGATGATAGCATTTATTTTAAACAATTAATTTAGAACCTGCCCTCCTTGTTTGAACACCAGTACCTGGAACACTTGTGTTTTCCTTTTGCTACTTCTTTTTTCCTCTGCCTGTTGATTTCACTTTATCCATAACTCTGGGAGATAAGTCACCTTGTCTTGCTATGTGCCTAAAGTTTTGTGCAGTAGATTCCTCATCCATATCTTGACCATGAGTATCTTCTTTATTCTCCTCTTCAACATTTTTGTTTTGCTTGGTAAGTAGAGAATTCACAGTTTTAGGAACCAATTCAGCGTGTCCTTTAGAGGTTTTTTGGTTTTCTGGAGCTATTGAAGAAGCAGGAGCTTCTGTTGAATTGGTAAC
This sequence comes from Nicotiana tabacum, assembly GCF_000715075.1. Lineage (NCBI taxonomy): Eukaryota > Viridiplantae > Streptophyta > Magnoliopsida > Solanales > Solanaceae > Nicotiana > Nicotiana tabacum. Next base: position 98,407,712 of record NC_134084.1, on the reverse strand, counting down.
TTTTTTGGCTTGTAGGGTAGAGGTAGGTGTAACTGGTTTTGGCAGAATGGGATTGATGTTGAGGTTGTTTTCTAGTGTAGTTGTAATTATGTTAGGAAATGATTTATCTGGGGGGTCTGGGCTAGGTGTCTGATTTGGATCCATGACATGAATAGCTTCCTTTTCCACCTGTTTTTGCAATGATTTCTCTGCAAAATTCTGATCATCTTCAGCTATAACTTGCACTACATCAACTATTTCTTCTCCACATGATCGAATATCATCTGTATTTATATGATCTTCCTCAGAATGATATTCTCCTTCCTCTTCTGATTCATTCTCATTTTCATTTTGAGAATCCCACAAATGACCTAACTGACTATTCCCAGTAGCTAATGATTGTGAAGGAACTTCTTGGTAGGATTGATTTGTGGTGACCAGTTGATGCAAATATGCTGCCTGTTGCTTTATATTGACATTGTTGGTAGTGTCCTCATTGTTTGGTCCTAATTTTGTTGGGATAAAAGTCCTATTAGCCCATTGAACTGTTGATTCAGTTTGTCCTGCTGGTGCTACAGTAAGCACATGTTTCACCCCTTGTGCAGGACTTTCTTTAGTTCCTCTTTCGTCAGCCGTCAACTGAGCTTCATTCCCATTCATAGTAGTCTTAGCAAGGTTACCATTCTCAGAGGCTGCTACATCAGTAGTGATTGGATTAAATGCTCGTGCATCTGCATTCAATTTCCCAGTAATAGCAACAGTTTGATTGGGATTTATTTGTACTGGAGTTTCATTCACTAAGGCTAGTTGGTTAGTCTGATTAGTCTCCTCATCTTCCACTACCAGTACAACATATTTATTAGCTGTTTGCAATTGTTTTCCAGTATCCTTATCACCTGCAATCACTTCATTCCCAGCTGTACCATAGCCTTCAGTTTGTTTACCCTTAATAAGTCTCCTATTATCTCTCACTTCCTTCCATTGTGCACCAACATTGCCAACAACCTTGCCACTTGAAAGGATCATTAGAGGAGCATTATCCTTTCCTTTATCAATATTCTGATCTGTTACTATTTCATTAGTGACAGCCTGCTCTTTATTTTCATTTGCCATGATTTCAGGGTGAATCCTCCAACATTCTAGTATATCATGCCCTTGTAATTCTAGCATGTCATGCCCTTGTAGTTTACACTCTTATCTCCCAGTCACCCACTCTGTTCTTATCTCTTTTGTGACATCATGCTCGATATCCATACGAATTTTCTTGGGCAAGTCAGCCATAAGATCTACTAATACCTTGACTTTTGCACAACTTGGCCTTATTTTGTTAATTGTTGCCACATCTAGGTGAAGAGGCTTACCAACAGCACAGGCCATTGAAAATAGGCATTCCTTTACAAAGTATGTAGGCAATAAATTTGGAAAAGAGATCCATGCCATTACTTTCAATGTTTCCTTGCCAGCTATAAATCTTGAATCGTATATCAAGGTTCTCAGTTGGTATTCCTGTCCAAACTTTTCCCTCACATAATGTACACCTTTCGACGAGAACTCGATATAATCCTGCCAAAGTGTGAGCCTTATCAAAATGTGCCTATCTCGAAGAAAGCCAATATTGCATTCCCCTTTGATCCCGCATTGCAAAGGAAGAATTTTACGTAATTCTTGCATTTCTGGCCAGCCATATGAGAATTTACATGACTGCCCAATGTAATCCTTCGATGTGATTCATGCGATCTATTTCAGATTCAGAAAACTTCACCAAAGGTTGCCCTTGCAAGAAAGTTGGACGTCTGATAGGGATTGGTTCAATATTGGAGGAAGTTTTTGGTGTTGCGTTGTTGATAGCATTTGGTTTTAGCACAGAAGCGTAGTCCAAATGTTTTGAGCTGGTTGCATGATCCGTAGTGATGGGAGTTGGCGCGTGAGAAGGTAACCCAGCCCCAACAGTGGGTTGTTCACCTGGCGATGAGGCCATAGAAGGCCTGTGCGATCAGGTCGCCAAAGTTTGAAGATTTTGACCGTTAAGAATTCATATGAAGAGCAGAATTTCTAGGAAATGTCGAAGCTACAGTAACTCCGTGTTTTAAAAATTAGATCTGTAACTCTTGGGTAAAGCTTTGAAAGAGTTCTTCAACACATCATAGAATTGAAAGAAGAGCAGAAACCTTCACGTTACAAAGAAGAGTAACGATACAGTTTTGCTGAAGAAACTCGATGCTACAGTAATGTGAAAACTAATTTTAAGATCTGTTGCGTATTGATATAGAATTTAGGATAAAAACAAAAGGAGGTTGTTTGGAATAAGAAGGTTGTTCTTTTGGGACCAATCTTGAAATCTTAACTTGCCGGATGCCGGAATTATGGCCGATGAATAGTGACGAAATTACTATTCATTGTAGGTATACTCTTTTAAGACCTTGGGGTTCCCCAAGATTGATTTGATTGTCAAGTTAGGATGATTAAATGTGTATCCACCATATTCTCGGAGGTTAGGTTGATGCCCCCTTCTTGTTGTACTCTACTTTATATCTATGAAATTAACACTAGACACAATGCCTAGTGGATTAATTAAAAAAAAGTATATATGTTACTTAGCTTTCTTTAAAAAAATAAATTAATTGGGTTGATAATAAGGCATGTTAGAATTGATTTTATTAAGTTATATTAGGAGTGTATCACACTAATTGATCCAATTTCCGTTATTAGACAGTTTGACAGACCTATTTTTAAGGTTATTCGTGCTACTATATTCATGAATACATGGCGCGAATACATCTGAATACAATCGGGCACAGCTGGACTCCATTGTTTTTAGGCAATTTTTGCTACTGTATTCATAAATACAGTATCACGAATGTAGCGAATACAACTGAATAATAGCTATAAGAAGTAATTGTATATATGTTAGCTATAGGAAGTTAATATCCACTAAACAATAGTGGTTTCTGAAAATTCCTCTTATTCTTTTAGAGATGTGCATAAGTGTCCCAAGTTATATAGGTGTCCCAATTTATTTCGGTTGAGTACTGGTCCGACCCATGTATATATAGGTGTGGTCTTAGGAATTATGACTTTTAGCCCATGTATAAATAAGTGTAGTTTCAAGACTTTTATGACTTTGGGCCTCATTTTTATTTTACAAAAAAACAGCTATGTCCATTTATGGGTAGCTTATTACAAAAATTGGTCAATTCATAAAATAGTATTAATATTAGCCATTTAGCTATTTGTCGAAAAAAAATTAATTTTTTGCTTTCTTTTGAATGGGTTGATGGATATAAATTATTCATGTAATTTCATACGTAAAAAATAAATTTTTAAGATAAAATATGAATAATGATATCCTATCCTTGCATATTTTCTAACAAATCTTGTAGGAAGAAGAAATTATGAAAAAGAAAGAAAGAGGCTAAACGATAAGAGGATGAAGCAAAGCCTCATTTGCACACATCATCTTCATACTCGCAAATGTGGAACATGCATATGGGCTTATGGAAAGAGACAATTAAAGATGAAAAAAAGCATAGTTGCATATGTGGAATTTATATACGCAAGGTCACATTCGCATACATGGAACCTAAATTTGCAAGTCTAACCTATGAAGTCAGAAATGGAAGCAAAAGAGCTATAGATGCATATTTGGAATCTATATATGCAAAGATCACATTTGCATATATAAAACCTACATTTGCAAGTCTAACTCATAAAGTCAAGAATGAAAGCAAAAGAGTCATAGATGCATATGTGGAGTCTATATTTACAAAGGTCACATTCGTATACAAGGAACCTACATTTGAAAGACTAACTAATGAAGTCAAGAGTGAAGCACAAGTGACATAGTTGCATATATGGAATCTACGTACACAAAGGTCACATTCGCATACATGGATTTCATATTCGCAAAAGTGAAATATGATAAAAGCTACTCATCTTTTACTATAAATAGAAAGCTCTCTTTGTATAAGGAGATCCAATCTTTGCAAGACAAGAACTAGTCTTGGTCTTCTTTTCTTATAATAAAAATATTTTCTTAGTCAATTAAATATTTCTAGTCTTCTAAATATCTTTTTTTAGCTTTTCTTACTCCATAATGGTGTAATCCCTTTTCGTTGGGATAGTTGATAAAGCTTGATATATTTTATAATACTATCTATATTTTTATATATTCTTGGCTTGAAACTTTTTATTTATATTTCATATTGTGCTGGTATGATGGTTTTTAATTACTCTACTGTCACATCTATATATTTTATCTCTAAGTTATTCTTATATTAATTTTGTAATTCTCATAGAGCAAAATTAATATATAATAACTGATGACTAAAATAGTAGAGTGAGAGTAATTTTTTAGTAAACTATTATTTCAAGTCCTTAATCTTTGTTGCCTTAGTTTTAGCTCTCATAGAGGAATTGTTGTAGGCAAGATTATTGATCCTTAGTAAAAATATTCTCACGAAGTTTTTACTTTCTTATATATCAATTCAAGCAAGAAAATATTCGGCTTAAACGTCACTAGTCTTAAGTTAATCAATTAACACAATTCTCATGGAGTGTTATTAATTGGTTATTTCTTAGGGAGCAAAATATAATTGTTGTAACGGAACGATCGGTCGTTTTGTGAATTGCACGCCATTACCCCCTTTTATTGCTTCACATATGTGATTTTATTCTTTTATGACTTGAGGGGTTGGCTAGTTTTGTTTCGGGAAGCTTTCGGATTGATTTGGACCCTTAATTCTAGAATTAGAAGTTGAAATTTGAAAATGTTGATCAAACTTTGATTTTTGTGAAAACGACCCTGAAACTGTATTTTTATGACTCTGATAGCTTCGTATTGTGATTTTGGACTTGGGCATATTCCCGGAATTGAGTTTGGAAGTCCGTAGGTTGAATTGGGTGAATTTGCCAAAATTGGGCTATTTTAAGTTGAAAAGTTTGACCAGAGGTGTAACGACCCAGCCAGTTGTTTTGAGTATTTTAGCCTCGATCCACTAAATTATGCTTCCTTTATGCTATATTGTTGTTATGTAACTTTCCGGGGTGGTTGGTTTTGGTTTCGGGTGAGATTCGGAGTAAAATGGGACACATAGTCCCTAAGTTTGAAGGTTAAGTCGTAGGAGTTGACTGTGGTTTGGCTTATGTGAATACGAATCCAAAATGGAGTTTTGATGGTTCCTATAGCTCTGTATGGAGATTTTGGTCTTAGGGGCATGTTCGGATATCGATTTGGAGGTCCATAGGTCGTTTCCGCGAATTGGCGAAAGTTAGAAAATGGGAGATTTTGGAAAGTTTGACCGGGAGTTGACTTTGTTGATATCAGGGTCGGATCCCAATTATGAAAGTTGTAATAGGTTTGTAATATCATTTATGACTTGTATGTAAAACTTGGAGCCAATCGGAGTTGATTTGGTATGAATCGGCGTCGGTTTCGGAATTTGGAAGTTCATAGTTCATAGCTTGAATTTGGGTTGTGATTCGTAGAATTTGCATTGTTTGATGTAATTTTAGGCCTCGAATAGGTCTGTTATGTGTTTTGAAACTTGTTGGTATATTCGAACGGGGTCCGAAGGGCCCCGGGTGTGATACGGATCGAATACAGAATAATTTGGACTTGTTGAATTTTGCTGAAGGTCCCTAGCTTCTGGTGTCATCGCATCTGCGGAGGGTTTGGCCGCAGGTGCAGGCTCGCAAAAGAGAGAAACTCTTCACAGAACCGAATTTGTCTTAGCCCAGCTGGGATTACAGGTGCAAGGAGTTATCCGCATCTACGAGTCCGCAGGTGCATAGGGGAGATCACAGATGCGGACGAGGCTAGCATGGGCTATGGTCGCAGAAGCGGAGGGGTTATCCGCAGAAACGGGCTTGCAGGTGCGATCCATGGTCCGCAGAAGTATAAATTGTGGACTTAAGTATTTCCGCACCTGCAATGGTTTTTCCGCAGGTGTGACATCGCAGAAGCGACCCAAAAGCCACAGAAGCGGAAGTCGCTGGGTAGAAATATGAAAATCGAGGGTTTTGATTCGTAATTCATTTTGGGACTTAGAGAGCTCGGTTAGAGGCAAATTTTTGAGGGATTTTCAAAGAGAACTTTGGTGAAGGAATTCTAACTCATTTTTGATTAATTCACATGAATCTATTATTAATTTTTTCATTTAATTAGTCCTTTGGAGTTAGAAATTGGGAGAAAATGGTAGAAACTCCTTAGGCTAAATTTTTGAGTTTTGAAAGGCGAATTGGGGTTGGACTTGAGTAATTATTGTATGGTTGGACTCGATATCGAATGGGTATTCGGTTTTTGTAATTTTGGTCGAGTTCCGAGATGCGGGCTCGGGATGACTTTTTGGGTCGATTTTTTAATTCTTTGCAAAGATCGTAATTTCATTGTTTGAATTAATATCATATAGTTATATTTATAGTATGTAATTGTTTTGGCTAGATTTGAGCCATTCGGATTTGGAAAATCGAGGAAAAGGCCTTCTAGCTGATTGATTTAGCGTGATTTGAGGTAATTGACTTGTCTCACCTTGTGTGGGGGAAATTTCCCTTAGGATTTAGTATTGTTGTGATACTTGTGATGTGTGAAAGTCGTGTACGCAAGGTAATGAGTGTATACAAGGGGTAAATATTGAAATTCCCAATTTTTAGCTATGTAGTTTCCTTTCATGCTTTAATTGAGTTACTTTAACGTGTTATAGTCATCATATTTAGTCTCATTTCACATGTCTACATGTCTTATCTCTTATTTGCAAATTGTCCTACATTTTTAGTTGAAGTACTTGCTTCCTTTATTTTGTATTCATTATTTAACTATTGAATTCTTTACTTGAAATTGCTATTCTTGGAATATCTTGCTGTTGAATTTGGTATTGAGTTGCAAAGGTCGTGGTTCCTATTGAGGCACAGTGTAAGTTATTAAATATCATTTTATTGAGTTACTCTCCAGTTTTTATTATTGAGACTCTAGGTACATTATGGTTGAGCCGTGGGCTCCTTATTATGAAATTCTATTATTGTTCAGCTTTTTCTGGCAAGTTGTGATATTGGGAACTTGAGGTACGGATTATGATACGTTGTGATATTGATACGCATGCGTTGGCATAAGGTCTGGGTGTTGAAATGCATGCGGTGAGATAAGGTGGGCTTGACACACATGGCTAGTAGGGGAACTACTAGAAGCCATGCGGTATGATGAGGTGGGCTAAAACATAGGGTGCTATTTCGGGGAAAATAATTTGTAAAATTAATGTAAAGTCTCCAGCGGTGATATGAGGAAAGACTATGAGTTACTTTTAGGATTTGCGACTACGAGGTGGCATCTCGGTAGTGGCCCTTGTTGATCTTTCTTTGTTTGTTGTATTTGTCTTGGTTGTTTGTTTCCTTAACATGTAAATCCTTGTTTCCTTTCGTGTTTTATTAATTTCCCTGATTCTGTGTTGTTAACTTTTAGTAAATTCTTTATTGTGTATTTCCATTGTCATTACCATCATATCATTGTATCTTTCATCTTGTTTCTTATTATCTCCAGTTGGTCCTTGACCTGACCTCGTCACTACTCTACTAAGGTTAGACTTGGCACTTACTAGTACCGTTGTGGTGTACTCATGCTACGCTTTTGCACATCTTTTTGTGCAGATCCAGATAATTCCTATCAATCCCAGCACTAGTGAGCTGAGTTTGCTTTGGAGACTTCAAGGTACACCTGCCCGCATCCACAGGCCTCGGATTCCCCTTCAATCATGTTTTCCTTATTTCATTACCCTATTATAGACAGTGATGAATAGGATTTGTCTAGCACTGTTATTTAGAGCTTGTGACTTATATTTCACCTGGTTTTGGGAGTTTTACATATTGAGTTATATATTTTATTTACGTAGTTGTTGAAGTTTTGAGACTCTAAATTACTATTTCAATTATTCTGCATGTTGTTAGGATTACCTAGTCGTAGAGACTAGGTGCCATCAAGACATCCTACGAAGGGAAGTTGAGGTCGTGACAGAAGGTTGAACTATAGCTACTGAGCTTGAAATTTGATTTTGGCACTTGGAATAGGTCCGTTTTGGCATTTAGAACTTGTCTGCAAAATTTAGCATTGTTCAGAATTGATTTGATACGATTCGGACGCTTACTGAAATTTTAGAAGTTCTTGTAAATCTCTTTGAAAATCATGTGTTTTATAGTTCAATTCGTAGTTTTAGATATTATTTTTGTGTTTTGATCATGCAAGAGAGTTTGCATGATGTTTTTAGACTCGTGTGGATGTTTGGTTTGGAGCCCCGAGGGCTCGGATGAGTTCCGGAAACGATTCAGAGAGGTTTGGATTAAAATTGCAGAAACATGGTATCTGGTGCTCTGGTGTCGCAATTGCGAACACCATGCTTGCTAATGTGAAGGTGAAAATAAGGAGCTAATGTCACAAATGTGACCACCCCTTCATATTTGCGAAGAAATCCAAATCTGGGCAGAGTTTGCAATTGCGAACAAGCGTTCGCATTACGATAATTCTAGCTTCGCAATTGTGAAGCCTTTCTCCCAATTGCGATGAAGTGCAAGGCTATCAAGGTTCGCAAATGCGAGACCTGGTTCGCAATTGCGAGGGTTCGCATTGTCGCAAATGCGATATCTGCAGTTGGTTAAACGGTTGGGAGACAGGATTTTTGAACTTATTCTCTCATTTTTTAACCCGGACTCGGTAGGAGACTATTTAGAGAGGGGATTTTCACCTACAAACCTTGGTTAAGTGATCCTAATCCATTTCTAATCATATTCCATCAACTTATCTTAGATTTTAACATCAAAATCTTGTGAATCAAACTAGAAATTTATGAAATTTTGTCAAGTTTTTGAAAAATAAGAAATTGAGTTTTGAGAGTCGATTTGAACTCGGATTTTGAAACTAATCACATATATAAACTCGTGGGGTCATGGGTAGACGGAATATACCATTGGACCCGTGTTTTGACCAAGCGAGCCCCAGGTTGACTTTTGTTGACTTTTTAAAAAAGTACAAAAATCTTAACTTATCTATTATAATTGAATTCCCTAGCATTGTTTGATGTTATTGAGTCACTTTTGGTTAGATTTGAGCTGTATGGAGGCTAATTGTAAGGGAAAAGCTATTTCCGAGTTTTGAATTGGCCTAATTGAGGTAAGTGTCTTGCCTAACTTCGTGTGGGGGAATTATCCCTTAGGATTAGTATTATTTGATTCAATTGTGCTAAGTGAAATCCGTGTACGTAAGGTGACGAGTGGGTACATGGGTTGTACGTAGTATTTGACCGACTTAGGCTACTTAGACTATTTCCATGCTTAAATAGAAATGCCCTATTATGTTCCAAACTCTCATAGTCAAATTATCTTTAATTGTGTTAGAATATCTTTAGTTAACTTGCTACGTGCTAAATTGCTCTGATACCTTAACTGAACTTGTTGTCTCCTTTATTGTTACATGCTAATTCTTCATTGTTAATTATCATTGCTGAAGTAATTGTTCATGTTATCTCTTTACTTGTTGATTTCCATTATTTGAGACTCAATGTTTAATCTTATCTCTTTTAGTGCGAATTTGGTTTCATCTAATATTATGATTATACGTTATATTCTCTCATTATCGAGTTATTTGGTGTTGAAGTTATGGAAGTCGTTAATACATTGAGGCGATGTTGGTTATTGTTGAAACATCTATCTTGTTGAGTATTTTCTATTCATTGTTGTTCTTGATATTCTCGTGTATGTCGTGTTGGAGCCATGGACTATTGTTGTGGAACCATTGATATTGTTGTTGTTGGTAAGTTATGATATATGGGCACTTGTGGTGCGAATTGTTATTGTAATATGATGTTGATACGCATGCGGCGATATAAGGTTTGGGTTGATGTGCATGCGGCAGTATAATGTGGGACTTATGTGCGTGTTGCTTGTAGGGGAACTACGTCAAGCCATGCGACGTCATAAGGTGGGCTAAAGTGCATGTAGCTATTTCGGGAAAACTATTTTCAAAACTTATTTTCAATTGTAAGGCTCACGCGGCGGTATAAGGAAAAATTGTGATTGAAATTGAGAAAAGTGAATATGAGGAGGTACCTCAGTTGTGATTCTTGATTATGCGAGGCAGTGCCTAGTTTTGATTTTATTATACATGTGGTGGTACCTCAATGTGATTCTTGTTGTTTATTTCACGTTGCAAAGTGTTTTGGTGGGAAATATATCTGTTGTGTCATTCTTTATTGTACAATCAGTTGTTGTCCATAAATGACCATTGTAATCCTTGAAAATTTCTTTAGTTATTTTATTAACTACTAGTACTGCTTTAGAAACTAGTGTTAATTTATTTTTTATTTTTCTCTCTTTAAAAAATTTTAGGTAGTTTATGACCCGCTCTTCTACAAAAAAGTTGGCTAGTTACTGTCATAACTCCAAAACTAACCCGGTCGTGATGGCGCCTATCATGGAACTAGGCCAGCCGACACAAACCCAAAACCAATTAATATTTTCCATTCTTAGGATAAAATCGAATCTATTTAACAATAAGCCTTTATATAGTATTTAAAAACAAACAATAGTGCGGAAACAAAGCCCGACATCGGGGTGTCACTAGTCATGAGCATCTACTACAACTGTCTAACAACATCAAGACCAATATGGCCGGAAAAAATACAAGAATACACTAAGGAATAAGGAGGGAGAAAAGCAGGACTGCAATCGCCAGGCAGCTACCTTGCTAACTCCGATGAACCTACCACTGAGCTCATAAATGCATGAATCTGCACAAAAGGTGCAGGGAGTAATGTGAGTACGCCAACTCAGAAAATAATAAAAGTAAATAAAGACTGAGTAGTAAGAAATCACGTAATCCACGTCATAGCACCACAGCAGGTACAGTATGTTTCCAAAATAGGATACAAATCAATTCATCTCGTTAAGCTCCAATTTTAGTAAAATCCTGTGAAAAATAACTTTCTAACAGTTTCAATAAAGGTTTAATGTAGTTTATAGTGAAAGTGATGAAAATCGTAATCAGCAACTCGGTAAAATAATTCATAAACAGCCTTTCTGGCAAACCTCTCAGTCATTCATATACATCAGATAACATGAAAATCTCAGTGGAAATAACAAAACCAAATCAGTAATTTAATTCTAAACATCTCGCAAAAATTCCAGTTTTAATGAAAGTTGTTCAAAATATATGTTTTAACATTTTCAATAGAGACTCAGTAAAGATGAGGGAACACAGTAATTTCATAAAACAAGCCCCTCAGGCAAAGCATTACTCATATACATGTATATATAGCCCCTTCGGCAAGCCTTTCAGTCACTCATGACTCAACTCTCATCAATCGGCGCTCACACTCAGCACTCACACTTAATAGGTACCATATACTAATCGATGTGGCTTGCAGCCCGATCCATATATCTAGTCGATTGCGCTCACTGGGGGCGTGCAGACTTCGGAGGGGCTCCTATAGCCAAAGTGCTATATCGTTGCGGTGTGCAGCCCGATCCAACATATCGTTACGGCGTGTAGACCGATCCATAAATATAGAATCCTCACAACCAAGCCCTCGGCCTCTCTCATCCATCAATCTTACAAGCCACTCGGACTATTAATAAAACAGGGCATTCAACCCAAAATATCATTTATAGTATCAAAACTGAGTAAATAAGGCTGAGTTATGAAATCAGCAAAACACAGCATCACTGAGTACAATTATTAAGTTAAAACAGTGAGGAATAGTAGTAAAAAGCCCCATAAGGGTCCAAAACAGTTGGCACGAGGCCCAAATATGGAATTCTGCCAATAAACATAGCAATACTTTCCAACACAATTATATCAAACAGTTTTCAATCAAATACATGACTTAATAGCCGTATGGGATGGACCAAGTCACAATCCTCAACGGTGCACGACCCCACACTCGTCATCTAGCGTGTGTGTCACCTTAAAGTAGCACGACGATGTGAAATCTGGGGTTTCATACCTTCAGTACAATATTAACTTAAATCGGACGAAAATCCTACTCTGTGGCGCCCTTACCTCTTGACTCAGCCTCAACTCGCCTCGAATCTATCCAAAATCAGGTTCATAACATTAATATACGCTAAGGAACAAAGCCCACGAAAATAATAAAATTACATCAAAAATCCCGAAATTGGTCAAACCCGGCCCTCGAGCCCACGTCTCGGATTCCAACAAAAATACAAAACTAGAATCCTTACTCTCTCACGAGTTCATACATACCAAATACATCAAAATCCGACCACAAACGACCCCTCAAATCCTTAAATCAAAGTCTCCAATTTCAAGCCCTAATTCCGCAATTTTAGGCTTTAAATCCCACAAACATGTCTAATTAGGTATAAATCACCATAGAATCGAGTATTGAGTTCAAAAAATCTTACCTCCAAGTGTTTCCTTTTGATTCCCTCCAATCCTTCTCAAAAAGCTTCAAAATCACTCAACAATGGTAGAAAATAGACCAAAAATCGCGAAGACAACTATTTAAACATTCTGCCCAGGGATAAATTCCTTTTTCGCGAACGGGGTCAAAATCTCGCGTTCGGGAAGCACAAAAAGATCACAGCTCAACTTTCCTCTTACGCGAACGCGAACACCACCTCGCGAACGTGATGCCTTACTCAGCTTAACCTAAGCGAATGCATTGTTCCCGTCGTGAACGCGATGCCTTAGGGCCTAATGCCCAAGTCTGCTTCACCCTTCTACGCGAACGCGAACAATACCACATATTCGCGATGCACATTCAGACTCAACCTTCACGAACTTGGGACTAACATCGCGAATGCGAAGGGAAACTAGCCTGCCTCATTCAACATCTCTTCGTGAATACGAGGACCCTATCGCGAACGCGAAGAGCAAAACTATGCAGCAGAAACTTGAAGAAATCTGCAACTTCCAAAAATAAGAATTTGATCCGCTAACATCACCCCCCCCCCCCCGAAACTCACATGAGTCCCTCAGGACCTCAATCAAACATGACAACACATCCCATAACATCATTCAAACTTGTGCCAACCTTCGGGACACTCAAAACAACATCAAATCACCCTCGAATTCAAGCCTAAGAATTCCAAAACTTCCAAATTTCGCTTTCGATAAAAAAATATATCAAACCTCGTCTGCATGACCTGAAATTTTGCACCCACGTCACAAATGACACAACGGACCTACTCCAATTTTCGAAATTCCATTCCCACCCCGATCTCAAAATTTTCACTACCAACCAAAAAATGCCAAATTTTTAATTTTGCCAATTCAAGCCTAAACCTTCCGCAGACCTCCAAAATATATTTCGATCACGCTCCTAAATTCCAAATCTCCTAACGGAGCTAACCAAATCATAAAAATCCAAATCTGAGATCATATACTAACAAGTCAAAACTCGATCAAACCTTTCAAATTTAAAGCTTCAAATTGAGAATTGTTCTTCCAAATCTGTTCCGATTATCCTGAAAACCAAAACCTATGGTTCACATAAGTCGTAATACACCATACAGGGTTAGTCATGCTCGAGAACTGACGAGTGAAGTGAAAAGGCTCAAAATGGTCGGTCGGGTCATTACAGTTACAATCCAGAAATTCAAAAATCTCTTCGATTGTGTAGGAAAGGACAAACATCATCTTTTCAAAACATAGCTCATGAAGGAATGGAGAATTAGGAAGTAGAAGACATCCATCCACCAGAATTTCCACCACTAGTCCATATGGAGGATCAGTTTGCTGAAGTAGCACCAAGTCAGCAAACAGAATCCCAAGATATTATGCTAGACCTGACTGGTTCAACTATGAATCTAGTGTCAGAAACCCCCAGTGGTAGCCAACAACTTTAAAATCAGGACTGGCCTAATTCAAACGATTCAACAGTCTGGCATCTTCACTGGAGACACAAGTGAAGATCCACACAGTCATTTAATTAACTTTGTGGAACTTGTTGAAATAACTAAGTATAATGGAGTACCTCTTGAAGCTAATAAGTTAATGCTATTTCCTTTTTTTTAAAAGGAGATGCCAAGACTTGGTTGCGAAGTTTTCCACAAGGTTCCGTTACACATGGGACCAGATGACTCAGAAATATTTAAGCAAATATTTTTCCCTTGCTAAAACCACAAAATTAAGATAGGAAAAATCTAATTTCTTGCAGACTGACACTGAGTCAGTTTATCAAGCTTGGGAAAGATTAAAAGTAATGTTAAGAAAATGTCCACACCATGCCATTCCTGAACACATGCAACTATATATTTTTTATCATAGGTTGAAACCCTCTGCTAGAAATGTGATTAATACAGCTGCAGGAGGTTTTGTAATTGCAAAAACCACGAAAGATGCATTGCAATTGTTGAACGAGATTTCTGAGAATGTCATTCAATGGCCATCTGAGTGTGTAATCATTAAGAAGATTGCTACGGTAAATTAGGTTGATACTTTAAACAACTAATGCCACAAATTATTTCTTAGGCACAAAAGTTTGAATCTTTTCAGGTGAATATACAACAGCCAAGCCAATCTGAGGCTTGTGACATGTGTGGAGGAAACCATCTGAACCATGAATGTCAAGCAAACAATCACAATGATGAACATGTCTATTCTGTTGGTTATAAACCATACACTTTTGGGAGTCCAATGGCATAATAGCATCCAGGATTTCAATGGAGCAATCAAAATGGTGCAGAGAACTCTCAAAGCTTCCAGAAGCAACAAAAGGTCTGTCGGGATACCAGAATTAGAACTATGGGCAACCAAACTACTAGCCTTATCAACAAGCAGGGCCATATCAACAAAGGCCTCAACAACCTCATTCAAGTCTTGATAACCTTTTGTATAAGTACATTAAGGTCACTAATGAAAAGATGAAAAGCCAAGGTTCGGCCCTCAAAAATCTAGAAATTCAATTAAGCCAACTAGCAACTCTTGTGTAGGAAAGGATTCGAGGTCCCCTGCCAAGCAATACAGAGAAATATCCAAAGGAGAACCTTAAGGCCATCACCTTACGATCAGGTTAGGATCTTGATTAACCCTATGCAGACCAGTCAGAACAACACGTAAATGAGGATAAGAATATTGAAATACCCTCTGAACTATCTAAAGAGAAAGAAGTCAAGAAAAAGAAGAAACAAATATTGAAAAATTGACTTCCTTCCCTTTGACAATTCCTTTTCCACAAAAAATGAAAAGCAAAAAAGCGTGAAAATCAATTTTCAAAGTTTTTGGAGATTTTAAAACAAAATCGCATTAATATTCCTTTCATTGATGCTTTGTTGAAAATGCCTTTTTATGACAAATTTCCAATAGAAATTTTGTCAAGTAAAAGGAAATTGAAAGAAGTTTCTATGGTAATGATTAATGGAACATGCAGTGATATACTTCAAATAAGCTACCACAAAAATTTGGCGATCCGGGTAGTTTTACAATTCCATGCACTTTGGGAGGAGTATATTTTGAAAAAATATTTTGTAATTCTGAAGCTTCAATTAGTTTGATGCCATTTTCTATCTTTAGAAAATTAAATCTTGGTAAAATGAAAGACATAGGTGTTTCTCTTCAGTTTGCAGATCAAAGTACTACAAAACCTAAGGGAATAATTGAAAATATGCTCGTAAGAGTAGATAAGTTTGTTTTACCTATAGATTTTATAGTACTTGAAATGAAGGAATATCCTGGTGAACGAATAATTTTGGGAAGACCATTTCTTGCCACAGGTAGAGTAATCATAAATGCTCATTAAGGATGACTAATTTTGAGAGTTCATGAAGAAAGAGTCATTTTTTATATGCAAAAGATATTAATATTGTGACGACCCAAAGGGTCATCACTTACTTTTTAAACTCTGTGTCTCCGAGGCCTTAAAAACCTTAGTTATAGTCACCTCGATATGCGTACGCAGTTCGGGCACGTAGTTGGAAAGCTTAAATCTGAAATTCTGTGAAAAATGATAAAATTTGATGTTAAAATGAGTAAATTTGGCTTTGGTCAATATTTTGGGTAAACGGATCTGGACCTGTGATTTGACGGTCTTGGAGGGTCCGTAGGAAAATATGGGACTTGGGCGTATGCCCGGAATCGAATTCTGAGGTCTCAAGCCCGAGAAATGAATTTTTAAGTAAAATTATTTTCTGAAAATGTTTAAGGAAATTTCAAATGAAATCTGATTAGAAAGCAATGGTATCGGGCCCGTATTTTGATTCCGGCACCCGGTACATGTCTTATATATGGTTTAAGTCCTTCCTGTAAAATTTGGTTAAAAACGGACGTCGTTTGACGTGATTCGGACTTGAATTGCTAAATTTGATACTTGAAGAAGTTTGAGAAAAATTCTTGATTTTTAGGTTTAATGCATTATTTTTGAGGTTATTTTGGCGATTTGAACGCACAGATAAGTTCGTATGATGTTGAGTTAGTACCTATATTTGGTTAGGAGCCCCGCTCGGGTGTGTTTCGGAAGGTTTCGAACTTAGAAAATGTTACAAGTTTTCAGCTGTTGGATTTCTGATGCATCCTTCTTCGCGTTCGCGGGAGTACCCACGCGAATGCGATGTGTAATGTATTGCTGAAGAAATTTCCTTCTACGTGAATGCGTATCCCAGGTCGTGAACGCAAGGCAGTAGGGGGCTATACCTTCGCGAGCGCGGTCCTGGCCACGTGAACTCGAAGGCCAAATTGGCAGGGGGAGGGGTAGTTACCTTACACGAACGCGACCAGTTGGACGCGACGCGAGGGCTCGAGAAGCTAAAGCTTCGCGAACGCGAGCTTGTTAACGCGAACACGAAGGTCTAACCAACCTGACCCATAGCGAACGCGAGGGGTCTGTCGTGATCGCGTAGAGTAAAATCGCCCCATGATTTTTAAAAGCCAAAAATAGAACACTTTCGGGATTTCTTAAAATTTCACAAAACCTCTTCTTCTCCAAAGCTCTTAGGTGATTTTTGAAGCAATCCTTCACCATAATCTCTTGGGTAAGTAATCATTAACTTATTGTCTTCCATTTTCATCAACATCTATTGGATTTCTAGGCCTAAAACACGTGATTAAGGGTAGAAAATTAGGGATTTGGGTAGAGTTAGGGCTTTTTTTAATTAATTGTGATTTAGACCTCATTTTGGGGTCGAATTATGGAAATAATTATATATTTGGGCTTGTGGATGAATGGGTGATTTGATTTTGGTCCGAACCTCGTGTTTTGACCAAGCGGGCCCGGGGGGCGATTTTTGGGTTTTTTGGAAGAATGATAGGAAAGCTATTATTAGGCATTGGATTCGAAATATTTAGCATTTATTGATGTTATGAAGTCATTTATGTATAGATACAATTGATTTGGAGCCAAATTCGATAGGAAAAGCAGTAATTGAGGATTGAGTTGCCCGTGGAAGTTTGAGGTAAGTGTTCGGTATAACCTTAGCTTGAGGGATTAGGAGTTGAGTCCTATTTGCTATTTGTTTCTTGTTGATTACGGCGTATAGGCATGGTGACGAGTATCTATACATTGATGTCTAGCATGACTGTGAGTCTTAAATTGATACTTGTTGTATTCTTGAATGATACTATGGTTGCAATAGTGAGTAAATCTGTGGCATTGAGCAAAGACTTAGTTGATTTCGTGGAAGTTACTTATGATTTAGAAATGGTGATAATTGAGATGATTAGGAGTTGAGTTGAGATTGGTTATGGCTGATTCTCCCTTGCCGGGACGTATATACTTGTACTGTTGAGTTCCCTTGTCGGAATAGCATAGTTTATTTTGATCCCTTGTCGGCACGCCGCAACAGATATTATATTGGATCAGGTTGCACGCCGCAACAGATATTATATTGGATCAGGTTGCACGCCGCAACAGATATTATATTGGATCGGGTTGCACGTCGCAATAGATATTATATTGGATCGGGTTGCACGCCGCAACAACTATATATATGTGGATCGGGTTGCACACCGCAACAGCTATATGTATATATGGATCGGGTTGCACGCTGCAACAGTGTTAAATGATAAGGGATCGGGTTGTGTGCCGCAATAGTATATTATTACATTGTTGTAGATATTGTATTGTTCTTTCATATATCTGTTCGGTTTCTATTAGGTTGATACATTTCCCGAAGCATGTGCCCCCTCCCTTTTAAACTGTTATTTCATGTTTATTTTTCTGCCATATATTATATAACTGCACAGGTTTATCTGGAGTCTGGTTCTAGCCTCGTCACTACCTCGCCGGGGTTAGGCCAGACACTTACCAGCACATGGGGTCGGTTGAGCTGATGCTACACTCTGCACTTATGTGCAGATATCGGAGCAGCATTTGGTGCGTAGCAGTAGATCGGGAGCCAGCCTTCAGTCCACCGAGACACCGAGGTAGCCTTGTAGGCATCCGTAGGCCCTGCGTCTCCTCTATCCTATTTTGTATTCTGTTATCTCATGTATTCGAGACAAATAGTATTATCTTTCTTTCAAATTGTTGTATGTAGCACTCTTAGTAGTTCGTAGATATTGTGACACTAGGTTCTGGGTAGAGACATGTATTGGTTTCTAGACATTTTGGTTTCATATTTATTTAAGACTTCCGCTATATTTTATTTTCTACTGTCATTTAAATGCTTATTCATTTTTAATTTAATTGGTTAAAATGAATTAAAACGAAAGAGTTAATGGTTTCAAAGTTCATGGCTTGCCTAGCTTCTACGAGTAGGACGCCATCACGACTCCTGAGGGTGGGAATTTCAGGTCGTGATAAGTTGGTATCAGAGCTCTAGGTTACATAGGTCTCACAACTCACGAACAAGCTCAGTAGAGTCTGAGGGATCGGTACAGAGACGTCTGTATTTATCCCCCAAAGGCTACAGAGTTAGGAAAAACTTCACATTTGTTCTTTCTTGTCGTGCGGATTTATTTCTCAATGCTAATTGAATTTCTACTCTATTCTTTCGCAGATGGCGAGAACACGCGCTTCCTCATCTACCACTCAATAGCCCGAGCCCCCAGTAGTAGCTCCCACTAGGGGAAGAGGGCGAGGCCGAGGTAGGGGCAGAGCTCAGCCCCGAGCAGCAGCACTAGTAGTAGAGCCTCAGGTTGATTTTGACGAGGGAGGTTCCAGCCCCAGCAGTTCCGATGGGCCCAGCTCAGGTCCTAGAGGGGTTTACCTACCCCAGTTCTTCAGGACGCTTTGGTTCGACTAGTGGGCCTCATGGAGAGTGTCACCCGGGCAGGTTTACTTCATGTAGCACCAGCCATTTCTTAGGCTGGAGGAGGGGCTCAGACTCCTGCTACTCACACTCCGGAGCATGTGGCTCTCCAAATTCAGACTGCAACGATTCAGCCAGTTGAAGTAGTTCATCCGGGTGTAGTAGCTCAGACCGGCGATAGAGCAGCCATGTCTACCGATGCTTTGTGGAGGCTAGATAGGTTCACCAAACTCTTTACTTCTAATTTCAGTGGTGCATCTACTGAGGACCCCCAAGATTATCTAGACAGCTGCCATGAGGTTCTTAGGAACATGGGTATTGTTGAGACCAATAGGGTCGATTTTGCTACATTTTGCCTGTCTAGATCCGCCAAGACTTGGTGGAGGGATTATTGCTTAGCTAGGCTAGCCTGGTCGCCATCTTTGACTTGGGAGCAATTTACAGTGTTGTTTTTGGAGAAGTTTCTCCCTATTACTTAGAGAGAGGCCTATCGGAGGCAGTTTGAGTGCCTCCAACAGGGTTCCATGATGGTTACCCAGTATGAGACCAGGTTCATCGACTTAGCTCGCCATGCTCTTATCATACTTCCTACCGAGAGAGAGAGAGGGTGAGGAGGTTTATTGACGGTCTTATTTAGCCGATTCATCTTCAGATGGCCAAGGAGGCCGGGAGTGAGATCACTTTTTAGGAGGCGGCCAATGTGACCCGCAGAGTTGAGATGGTTCTGTCGCAGGGAGGTGGTCATGGGTCAGATAAGAGACCCCGTCAGTCAGGCAGATTCAGTGGTACCTCGTTTGGAGGCGGAGATTCATATGGTATAGGCAATCCTCCTAGGCCCTTTCAATCAGCTCTTCGGGTTTCTCACGGTGCTTCAGGTGGTTGTGGTTCTTGCATGCAGTATTCTGATCAGCAGCCCTACAGTGCACTACTAGCTCCTATCAGTGCACCGCCACTCCAGAGTTTTCGGGGTGGTTATTCTGGTCGCCAGGGTCAGTCTCAGTTTCCTCAACCGCAGCATTCAGGTGGATGTTATGAGTGTGGTGAGTATGGTCATATCCTGAGGGCTTGTCCGAGGTTGGTGGGTACTCAGTCGCAGCAGCAGGGTTCTCGTGTTATGATTCAAACACCAGATGTTCCACAGACCACCCAGCCAGCTAGGGGGTAGAGGTGCTAGAGGTGGAGGTAGAGGATTTAGAGGTAGAGCTCAGGCCGCTAGAGGTGGAGGCCAGCCAACTAAAGGTCATCCCAGAGAGGTAGTCTAGGGTGGTGGGGCCCAGCACTAATGTTATGTTCTTCCAACCAGGCCCGAGGCTGAGGCTTCAGATGTGGTGATCACAGGTATTGTTCTGGTTTGTGATAGAGATGTTTCAGTGTTATTTGATCCAGGGTCTACATACTCGTATGTGTCATCTTATTTTGCACCGTATCTGCTCATGCCTAATGATTTGTTGAGTATTTCTATTTATGTGTCTATACCGGTGGGTGATTCTATCCTGGTTGATCAAGTCCATTGTTCTTGTATTGTGGTGATTGGGGGTCTTGAGACTCAAGTAGATTTGTTTCTTTTAGACATGGTCGACTTCGATGTTACATTGGGGATGGACTGGTTATCACCTTACCACGTTATCTTGGATTGACATACCAAGACTGTGACCTTAGCTTTACCACGTATGTCCCGTTTAGAGTGGAGAGGGACTCCTGGTCATATTACCTACTGTGTTATCTTGTATGTAAAGGCTCGGCATATGGTCGAGAAGGGGTGTTTGGCATATTTGGCATATGTTCGCGATTCTAGTGCTGAGTTTCCGTCTATTGATTCTGTGCTCGTTGTTCATGAGTTTCCTAAGGATTTCCCTTCAGACCTACCGGGGATGCTACCCGACAGGGATATTGACTTCTACATTGATTTGGCTCCAGGCACTCAACCCATTTCTATCCCTCCATATCGCATGGCCCTGCCGGAGTTGAAAGAGTTGAAGGAGCAGTTGCAAGACTTGCTTGAGAAGGGTTTCATTAGACCTAGTGTTTCGTCGTGGGGTGCGTCGGTGTTGTTTGTTAAGAAAAAGGATGGTTAGATGAGAATGTGCATTGATTACCGGTAGTTGAACAAGGTCACAATCAAGAATAAGTTTCCACTACCAAGGATCGATGATTTGTTCGATCAGCTTCAGGGTGCTAAGGAATTTTCAAAGATTGATTTGAGATCTGGCTGCCATCAGTTGAGGATTAGGGCATCCGATGTCCCTAAGACAGCTTTCCGCACTCGGTATGGGCATTATGAGTTCTTGGTTATGTCATTTGGATTGACAAATGCCCAGCAGCTTTTATGGATTTGATGAACCGAGTGTTCAGGCCTTATTTGCACTCGTTCATGATAGTCTTCATTGATGATATTTTGATATATTCCTGCAACCAGGAGGAGAACGAGCAGTATCTCAGAGTGGTTCTTCAGACTCTAAAGGATAGTCAGTTATATGCTAAGTTCTCGAAGTGTGAGTTCTGGTTGAGTTTAGTTGCATTCCTGGGTCATGTTGTATCAGTAGAGGGTATTCAGGTTGATCCGAAGAAGATTGAGGCAGTCAAGAACTGGCCTAGGCCAGCATCATCTACAAATATTCGGAGTTTCTTGGGATTGACAGGCTACTATTGTCGGTTCATGGAGGGGTTCTCATCTATCGCAGCCCCGATGACCAGGTTGACCCAGAAGGGTGCCTAGTTCATATGGTCGGACAAGTGTGAGGCGAGCTTTCAGAAACTCAAGACAACTCTGACTACGGCACCGGTGTTGGTTTTGCCCACAGGTTCAGGGCCTTATACAGTTTATTGTGATGCTTCCCGTATTGGGCTTAGTGCACTGTTGATGTAGGATGGCAAGGTCATTGCCTATGCTTCGAGACAGTTGAAGATTCATCAGAAGAACTATCTAGTTCATGACTTAGAGTTGGCAGCCATTATTCATGCATTAAAGATTTGGAGGCATTATCTGTATGGCGTGGCATGTGAGGTGATCACAGATCATAAGAGTCTTCAGTATTTGTTCAAGCAAAAGGAGTTGAATTTGAGGCAAAGGAGGAGGTTGGAGTTGTTGAAGGATTATGATATTACTATCTTATATCAACCGGGAAAGGCCAATGTGGTGGCCAATGCTTTGAGTAGAAAGTCAGCCAGTATGGGCAGTCTTGCTTATATTCCGGTCGGTTAGAGACCGCTTGCTTTGGATGTTAAGGCTTTGGCCAATCGGTTCGTGAGGTTGGATATTTCTGAGCCTAGTCGTGTATTAGCTTGCACGGTCGCCCGTTCTTCCTTATGGAGTGTATCCGTGATCAGCAGTTTGATGATCCCCATTTATGTGTCCTTAGAGACATGGTGCTGCGTGAAGGTGCCAAGCAGGTTACCTTAGATGAAGATGGAGTTTTGAGATTGCAGGGTCGAGTTTGTGTGCCTAATGTAGATGGGCTTCGAGAGTTGATTTTAGAGGAGGCCCATAGCTCTAGATACTCTATTCATCCGGGCGCCGCGAAGATGTATCAGGATTTGTGGCAGCATTATTGGTGGCGTAGAATGAAGAAGGACATTATTGCATATGTGGCTCGGTGTTTGAATTGTTAGCAGGTTAAGTATGAGCATCAGAGGCCTGGTGGATTGTTTCAGAGGATTGAGCTTCCAGAGTGGAAGTGAGAGCGGATCACTATGGATTTCGTTGTTGGACTCCTGCAGATCGGAGGAAGTTCGACGCAGTTTGGGTCATAGTTGATAGGCTGACCAAGTCAGCGCATTTCATTCTTGTGGCAGTCTCCTATTCATCCGAGAGGTTAGCTGAGATCTATATCTGGGAGATTGTTCATCTTTATGGTGTGCCTGTATCTATCATTTCGGACTGAGGTATGCAGTTTACCTCGTGTTTCTGGAGAGCGGTTAAGCGAGTTAGGCACCCGGGTTGAGTTGAGTACAGCATTTCATCCGCAGACGGACGGGCAGTCCGAGCAGACTATTCTGATTTTGGAGGATATGTCCAAGCCTGTGTCATCAACTTTGGAGGTTCACGGGATCAGTTCTTGCCTTTAGAAGAATTTGCCTACAAAAACAGCTACCAGTCGAGTATCCAGATGGCTCCTTATGAGGCTTTATATGGTAGGCAGTGTCGGTCTCCGGTTGGATAGTTTGAGTCGGGGGAGGCTCGGTTGTTGGGTACGGATCTTCAGGAGGCCTTGGACAAGGTCAGGATCATTCAGGATAGGCTTCATACAGCTCAGTCCAGGCAAAAGAGTTATGCAGACCGCAAGGTTAGAGATGTGGTTTTTAGTGTTGGTGAGCGGGTGTTGCTCTGAGTGTCGCCTATGAAGGGCGTGATGAGTTTTGGGAAGAAGGGCAAGCTTAGCCCTAGATTCATTGGTCCATTTGAGATTCTTGATTGAGTGGGAGAGGTGACTTATAGACTTGCATTGCCGCCAGGCTTATCAGCTGTGCATCCAGTATTTCATGTGCCCATGCTTCGTAAGTATCACGGCGATCCATCCCACGTGTTAGATTTCAGCATTGTCCAGTTGGTCAAGGACCTGTCTTATGAGGAGGAGCTGGTGGCTATTCTAGACCAGCAAGTTCGTCAGTTGAGGTCGAAGAGTTTTCCTTCTATTCGTGTTCAGTGGAGAGGTCAGCCTCCTGAGGCATCGACCTGGGAGTCCAAGTCTGATATGCGGAGCCGTTATCCTCATCTTTTCCCCGACTCAAGTACTTTCTTCTTCTGTTCGTTCGAGGACGAACGGTTGTTTTAGAGGTGGAGAATGTGACGACCCAAAGGGTTATCACTTTCTTTTAATTAAATTATGTGTCTCCGAGGCCTTGAAAACCTCATTTAGAGTCACCTCGATATGCATGTGCAGTTCGGGCGCATAGCCAGAAAGCTTAAATCTGAAATTCTGTGAAAAATTATAAAATTTGATGTTAAAATGAGTAAATTTGACTTTGGTCAACATTTTGGGTAAACAGACTCGGACCGTGATTTGACAGTCTCGGAGGGTCCGTAGGAAAATATGGGACTTGGGCGTATGCCTGGAAATGAATTCCGAGGTCCCAAGCCCGAGAAATGAATTTTCAAGTAAAATTGTTTTCTGAAAATGTTTAAGGAAATTTGAAATGAAATCTGATTAGAAAGCGATGGTATCGGGCTTGTATTTTGGTTCTAGCGCCCGGTACAGGTCTTATATATTATTTAAGTCCTTCCTATAAAATTTGGTTAAAAACGGACGTCGTTTGACATGATTTGGACTTGAATTGCTAAATTTGATACTTGAAGAAGTTTGAGAAAAATTCTTGATTTTTAGGTTTGATTCATTGTTTTTTAGCTTATTTTGGCGATTTGATCGCACGAATAAGTTCGTATGATGTTGTTAAGTTAGTACCTATGTTTGGTTAGGAGCCCCGAGGGCTCGGGTGTGTTTCGAATGTGTTTCGGAAGGTTTCAGACTTAGAAAATGTTGCAGGTTTTCAGCTGTTGGATTTCTGATGCATCCTTCTTCGCGTTCGGGGGAGTACCCACGCGAACGCGATATGTAATGTATTGCTGAAGGAATTTCCTTCTACGCGAACGCGTAGCCCAGGTCGCGAACGCGAGGCAGTGGGGGGCTATACCTTCGCGAACGCGAACCTGGCCACGAGAACGCGAAGGACAAATGGGCTTGGGCAGGGGGAGAGGTAGTTACCTTACGCGAACGCGACCAGTTGGACACGACGCGAGGGCTCGAGAAGCAAAAGCTTCGTGAATGTGAGACCGTTAACGCGAACGCAAAGGCCTAACCAGCCTGACCCATCGCGAACGCGAGGGGTCTGTCGCGATCGCGTAGAGTAAAATCGTCCAGTGATTTTTAAAAGCCAAAAACATAACACTTTCGGGATTTCTTAAAATTTCACAAAACCTCTTCTTCTCCAAAGCTCTTAGGCGATTTTTGAAGCAATCCTTCACCATAATCTCTTGGGTAAGTAATCTTTAACTTATTTTCTTCCATTTTCATCAACATCTATTGGATTTCTAGGCCTAAAACATGTGAGTAAGGGTATAAAATTAGAGATTTGGGTAGAGTTAGGGCTTTTTTTAATTAATTGTGATTTTGACCTCGTTTTGGGGACGAATTCTGGAAATAATAATATATTTGGGCTCGTGGATGAATGGGTGATTCGATTTTGGTCTGAACCTCGTGTTTTGACCAAGCGGGCCTGGTGGGCGATTTTTGGGTTTTTAGGAAGAATGATTGGAAAGCTATAATTAGGCATTGGATTCGAATTGTTTAGCATTTATTGATGTTATGAAGTTATTTATGTATGGATATAATTGATTTGGAGCCAAATTCGAGAGGAAAAGCGGTAATTGAGGATTGAGTTGGCCGTGGAAGTTTGCGGTAAGTGTTCGGTCTAACCTTAGCTTGAGGGATTAGGAGTTGAGTCCTATTTGCTATTTGTTTCTTGTTGAGTACGACATATAGGCATGGTGACAAGTATCTATACGTTCGTGTCTAGCATAACCGTGATTCTTAAATTGATACTTGTTTTATTCTTGAATGATACTATGGTTGCAATAGTGAGTAAATCCGTGGCATTGAGCAAAGACTTAGTTGATTTCGTAGAAGTTACTTTTGATTTAGAAATGGTGATAATTGAGATGATTAGGAGTTGAGTTGAGAATGGTTATGGTTGATTCTCCCTTGCGGGACGTATATACTTGTACTGTTGAGTTCCCTTGCCGGAATAGCATAGTTTATTTTGATCCCTTGTCGGGATTGTTGTTATGATCATTGTAAGCTGTATATTTGGAACGGGTTGCGCGCCACAACATATATTATATCGGATCGGGTTGCACGCCAGAACTATCGGATCGGGTTGCACGCCGCAACAGATATTATATTGGATTGGGTTGCACGCCGCAACAGATATTATATTGGATCGGGTTGCACACCGCAACAAATATTATATTGGATCGGGTTGCACGCTGCAACAGCTATAAATATGTGGATCGGGTTGCACGCCGCAACAGTGTTAAATGATAAGGGATCAGATTGCACGCCGCAACAGTAGTATTATTACATTGTTGTAGATATTGTACTATTCTTTCATATATCTGTTCGGTTTTTGTTAGGTTGATACATTTCCCAGAAGCATGTACCCCCTCCCTTTTAAACAGTTATTTCCTGTTTATTTTTCTGCCATATATTATATAACTGCACAAGTTTATTTGGAGTCTGGTTCTAGCCTCGTCACTACCTCGCCAGGGTTAGGCCAGACACTTACCAGCACATGGGGTCGATTGTGTTGATGCTACACTCTGCATTTATGTGCAGATACCAGAGCAGCATTTGGTGCGTAGCAGTAAATCGGGAGCCAACCTTCAGTCCATCGAGACACCGAGGTAGCCTTGCAGGCATCCGCAGACCCGGCGTCTCCTCTATCCTATTTTGTATTTTGTTATCTCATGTATTAGAGACAAATAGTATTATCTTTCTTTCAAACTGTTATATGTAGCACTTATAGTAATCCGTAGATGTTGTGACACCAGGTTCTGGGTAGAGACATGTATTGGTTTCTGGATATTTTGGTTTCATATTTATTTAAGACTTCCGCTAAATTTTATTTTCCGTTGTCATTTAAATGCTTATTCATTTTTAATATAATTGGTTAAAAATGAATTAAAACGAAAGAGTTAATGGTTTCAAAGTTCATGTCTTGCCTAGCTTCTACGAGTAGGCGCCATCACGACTCCCGAGGGTGGGAACTTCGGGTCGTGATAAGTTGGTATCAGAGCTCTAGGTTACATAGGTCTCAGAACTCACGGACAAGCTCAGGAGAGTTTGAAGGATCAATACGGAGACGTCTGTATTTATCCCCCAGAGGCTACCGAGTTAGGAAAACATCACATTTGTTCTTTCTTGTCGCACGGATTTGTTTCTCAATACTAATTGAATTTCTACTCTGTTCTTTTGCATATGGCAAGAAGACGCGCTTCCTCATCTACCGCTCAGCAGCCCGAGCCCCCAGCAGCAGCTCCCACTAGGGGTAGAGGGCGAGGCCGTGCTAAAGGACGAGGTAGGGGCAGAGCTCAGCCCCGAGCAGCAGCACCAGTGGCGGAGCCTCAGGTTGATTTTGACGAGGAGGTTCCAGCCCCAGCAATTCCGGTGGGCCCAGCTCAGGTCCCAGAGGAGTTTATTGCTACCCTAGTTCTTCAGGATGCTCTGGTCCGACTAGTGGGCCTCATGGAGAGTGTCACCCGGGCAGGTTTACTTCCTGTAGCACCAGCCACTTCTCAGGCTGGAGGAGGGGCTTAGACTCCTGCTACTCGCACTTTGGAGCAGGTGGCTCCCCAGATTCAGACTCCAGCAATTCAGCCAGTTGGAGCAGTTCTGCCGGGTATAGTAGCTCAAACCAGCGATGGAGCAGCCATGTCTGCCAATGCTTTCTGGATGCAAGATAGGTTCACCAAGCTCTTTACTTCTACTTTCAGCAGTGCATGTACTGAGGACCCCCAGGATTATCTATACAGCTGCTACGAGGTTCTCAGGAACATGGGTATTGTTGAGACCAATGGGGTCGATTTTGCTATATTTCACCTGTCTGGATTCGCCAAGACTTGGTGGAGGGATTATTGCTTAGCTGGGCCAGCCGGGTCGCCATCTTTGACTTGGGAGCAGTTTACAGTGTTGTTTCTGGAGAAGTTTCTCCCTATTACCCAGAGAGGCCTATCGGAGGCAATTTGAGTGCCTCCAGCAAGGTTCCATGACGGTTACCCAGTATGAGACCAGGTTCATCGACTTAGCTCGCCATGTTCTTGTCATACTTCCTACCGAGAGAGAGAGGGTGAGGAGGTTTATTGACGGTCTTATTCAGCCGATTCATCTTCAGATGGCCAAGGAGGCTGGGAGTGAGATCACTTTTCAGGAGGCGGCCAATGTGGCCCGTAGAGTTGAGATGGTTTTATCGCAGGGAGGTGGTCATGGGTCGGATAAGAGACCCCGTCAGTTAGGCAGATTCAGTGGTACCTCATCTGGAGGTAGAGATTCATATGGTAGAGGCCATCCTCCTAGGCCCTTTTAGTTAGCTCTCCAGGTTTCTCATGGTGCTTCAGGTTGTCGTGGTTCTCGCATGCATTATTCTGATCAGCAGCCCTACAGTGCACCACCAACTCCTATCAGTGCACCGCCACTCCAGAGTTTTCGGGGTGGTCATTCAGGTCGCCAGGGTCAGTCTCAGTTTCCTCAGTCGCATCACTCAGGTGGATGTTATGAGTGTGGTGAGTATGGTCATATCTGGAGGGCTTGTCTAAGGTTGGTGGGTACTCAGTCGCAGCAACAGGTTTTTCGTGCCATGATTCAGGTGCCAGATGTTCCACAGACTGCCCAGCCAGCTAGGAGCGGGGGTAGAGGTGCTAGAGGTGGAGGTAGAGGATTTAGAGGTAGAGCTCAGGCCGCCAGAGGTGGAGGCCATCCAGCTGCAGGCCGTCCCAGAGAGGTAGTCCAGGGGGGTGGGGCCCAGCCCCGATGTTATGTTCTTCCAGCCAAGCCCAAGGCTGAGGCTTCAGATGCAGTGATCACGGGTACTGTTCTGGTTTGTGATAGAGATGCTTTAGTGTTATTTGATCCAAGGTCTACATACTCGTTTGTGTCATCTTATTTTGCACCGTATCTGGTCATGCCTAATGATTCATTGAGTATTCTTGTTTATGTGTCTACACCGATGGGTGATTCTATCGTGGTTGATCGAGTCCATCGTTCTTGTATTGTGGTGATTGGGGGTCTCGAGACTCATGTAAATTTGTTGCTTTTAGACATGGTCGACTTCGATGTTATATTGGGGATGGATTAGTTATCACCTTACCACGCTATCTTGGATTTCCATGCCAAGACTGTGACATTAGCTTTACCGGGTATGCCCCGTTTAGAGTGGAGAGGGACTCCTGGTCATTCTACCTGCAGTGTTATCTCGTATGTGAAGGCTCGACATATGGTCGAGAAGGGGTGTTTAGCATATTTGGCATATGTTCGTGATTCTAGTGTTGAGGTTCCCTCTATTGATTTTGTGCCCATTGTTTGTGAGTTTACTGAGGTTTTCCCTTCAGACCTACCGGGGATGCCACCCGATAGGGATATTGATTTCTGCATTGATTTAGCTCCGGGCACTCATCCCATTTCTATCTTGCCATATCGCATGGCCCTGCCGGAGTTGAAAGAGTTGAAGGAGCAGTTGCAAGACTTGCTTGAGAAGGGTTTCATTAGACCCAGTTTTTCGTCGTGGGGTGCACCGGTGTTGTTTGTTAAGAAAAAGGATGGTTCAATGAGAATGTGCATTGATTACCGGTAGTTGGACAAGGTCACAATCAAGAATAAGTATCCACTGCCAAGGATCGATGATTTGTTCGATCAACTTCAGGGTGCCAAGGTATTTTCAAAGATTGATTTGAGATCTGGCTACCATCAGTTGAGGATTAGGGCATCCGATATCCCTAAGATAGCTTTCCGCACTCAGTACGGGCATTATGAGTTCTTGGTTATGTCATTTGGATTGACAAATGCCCCAGCAGCTTTTATGGATTTGATGAACCGAGTGTTCAGGCCTTATTCGGACTCGTTCGTGATAGTCTTCATTGATGATATTTTGATATATTCCCACAGCTAGGAGGAGCACGAGCAGCATCTCAGAGTGGTTCTTCAGACTCTAAAGGATAGTCAGTTATATGCTAAGTTCTCGAAGTGTGAGTTCTGGTTGAGTTTAGTTGCATTCCTGGGTCATGTTGTATCAACATAGGGTATTCAGGTTGATCCGAAGAAGATTGAGGCAGTCAAGAACTGGCCTAGTCCAGCATCAACTATAGAGATTCAGAGTTTCTTGGGATTGGCAGGCTACTATCGTCGGTTCGTAGAGGGGTTCTCATCGATCACAGCCCCGATGACCAGGTTGACCCAGAAGGGTGCCCAGTTCAGATGGTCGGATGAGTGTGAGGCGAGCTTTCAAAAGCTCAAGACAGCTCTGACTACGGCACCGGTGTTGGTTTTCCCCACAAGTTTAGGGCCTTATACAGTTTATTGTGCTGATTCCCTTATTGGGCTTAGTGCAGTGTTGATGCAGGATGGCAAGGTCATTGTCTATGCTTCGAGGCAATTGAAGATTTATAAGAAGAACTATCCGGTTCATGACTTAGAGTTGGCAGCCATTGTTCACGCATTGAAGATTTAGAGGCATTATCTGTATGGCGTGGCATGTGAGGTGTTCATGGATCACAAGAGTCTTCAGTATTTGTTCAAGCAAAAGGAGTTGAATTTGAGGCAGAGGAGGTGGTTGGAGCTGTTAAGGATTATGATATTACTATCTTTTATCACCCCGGGAAAGGCCAATGTAGTGGTCGATGCTTTGAGTAGATAGTCAGCCAGTACGGGCAATCTTGCTTATATTTCGGTCGGTGAGAGACCACTTGTTTTAGATGTTCAGGCTTTGACCAATCGGTTCATGAGGTTAGATATTTCTGAGCCTAGTCGTGTATTAGCTTGCACGGTCGCCCGTTCTTCCTTATTGGAGCATATCTGTGATCGGCAATTTGATGATCCCCGTTTATGTGTCCTCAAAGACACGATGCAGTGTGGTGGTGCCAAGCAGATTACCTTAGATGATGATGGAGTATTGAGATTGCAGGGTCGAATTTGTATGCCTAATGTAGATGGGCTTCGAGAGTTGATTTTAGAGGAGGCCCATAGCTCCAGATACTCTATTCATCTGGGCGCCGCGAAGATGTATCAGGATTTGTAGCAGCATTATTGGTGGTGTAGAAGGAAGAAGGACATTGTTGCATATGTGGCTCGGTGTTTGAATTATCAGCAGGTTAACTATGAGCATCAGAGGCCTAGTGGATTGTTTCAGTGGATTGAGCTTCCCGAGTGGAAGTGGGAGCGGATCACTATGGATTTCGTTATTGGACTCCGGCAAACTCGGAGGAATTTTGACGTAGTTTGGGTCATTGTTGATAGGCTGACGAAATCAGCGCATTTAATTCTTGTGGTAGTCTCCTATTCATCCGAGAGGTTAGCTGAGATCAATATCCGGGAGATTGTTCATCTTCATGGTGTGCCTATATCTATCATTTTGGACCGAGGTACATAGTTTACCTCGCGTTTCTAGAGAGCAGTTAAGCGAGAGTTAGGCACCCGGGTTGGGTTGAGTTGAGTACAGCATTTCATCCGCAGACGGATGGGCAGTCCGAGCGGACTATTCTGATTTTAGAGGATATGCTCCGAGCCTGTGTCATCAACTTTGGAGGTTCGCGGGATCAGTTCTTGCCTTTAGAAGAAGTTTGCCTACAACAACAGCTACCAGTCGAGTATCCAGATGGCTCCTTATGAGGCTTTATATAGTAGGCGGTGTCGGTCTCTGGTTGGATAGTTTGAGTCGGGGGAGGCTCGGTTGTTGGGTACGGATCTAGTTCAGAAAGCCTTGGACAAGGTCAGAATCATTCAGGATAGGCTTTGTACGGCTCAGTCCAGGAAAAAGAGTTATGTAGATCGCAAGGTTCGAGATGTGGCTTTTATGGTTGGTGAGCGGTTGTTGCTCCGAGTGTCACCTATGAAGGGTGTGATGAGATTTGGGAAAAAGCGCAAGCTTAGCCTTAGGTTCATTTGTCTGTTTGAGATTCTTGATCGAGTGGAGAGGTGGCTCATAGACTTGCATTGCCGCCAGGCTTATCAACCGTGCATCCAGTGTTTCATGTGTCCATGCTTCGTTAGTATCACGGCGATCCATCCCACGTGTTAGATTTCAGCACTGTCCAGTTGGACAAGGACCTATCTTATGAGGAGGAGCCGGTGGCTATTCTAAACTGGCAGGTTCGTTAGTTGAGGTCAAAGAGTTTTCCTTCTATTCGTGTTCAGTAGAGAGGTCAGCCTCCTGAGGAATCGACCTGGGAGTCCGAGTCCGATATGCGGAGCCGTTATCCTCATCTTTTCCCCGACTCAGGTACTTCCTTCTTTTGTCCGTTCGAAGACGAACGGTTGTTTTAGAGGTGGAGAATGTGACAACCCAAAGGGTCATCACTTGATTTTAATTAAATTCTATGTCTCCAAGGCCTTGAGAACCTCATTTAAAATCACCTCGATATGTGTGCGCAGTCCATGCGCGTAGTCGGAAAGCTTAAATCTGAAATTCGGTAAAAAATGATAAAATTTGATGTTAAAATGAGTAAATTTGACTTTGATCAACATTTTGGGAAAACGGACTCGGACCCATAATTTGACGGTCCCGGAGGGTCCGTAAAAAAATATGGGACTTGGGCGTATGCCCAGAATCAAATTCCGAGGTCCCAAGCCCGAGAAATGAATTTTAAAGTAAAATTGTTTCCTGAAAATATTTAAGGAAATTTGAAATGAAATCTTATTAGAAAGCGATGGTATCGGGACTGTATTTTGGTTCCAGCGCCCGGTGCAGGTCTTATATATGGTTTAAGTCCTTTCTATAAAATTTGGTTAAAAACGGACGTCGTTTGACGTGATTCGGACTTGAATTGCTAAATTTGATACTTGAAGAAGTTTGAGAAAAATTCTTGATTTTTAGGTTTGATTCATTGTTTTTGAGGTTATTTTGGCGATTTGATCGCACAGATAAGTTTGTATGATGTTGTTGAGTTAGTACCTATGTTTGGTAGGAGCCCCGAGGGTTCGATTGTGTTTCAGATGTGTTTCGAATGTGTTTCGGAAGGTTTCGGACTTAGAAAATGTTGTAGGTTTTCAGCTGTTGGATTTCTGATGCCTCCTTCTTCGCATTCGCAGGAGTACCCACGCGAACGCGATGTGTAATGTATTGCTGAAGGAATTTCCTTCTACGCAAACGCATAGCCCAGGTCGCGAACGCGAGGAAGTGGGGGTCTATACCTTCGCGAACGCAGTCCTAGCCACGCGAACACGAAGTCCAAATGGGCCTGGGCAGGGGGAGGGGTAGTTACCTTATGCGAACGCGACCAGTTGGATGCGAACGCGACCAGTTGAATGCGAACAAGAGGGTTCGAGAAGCTAAAGCTTCGCGAACACGAGCCCGTTAACGCGAACGCAAAGGCCTAACCAGCCTGACCCATCGCGAATGCGAGGGGTCTATCGCGATCGCGTAGAGTAAAATCGCCCAGTGATTTTTAAAAGCCAAAAACAGGACACTTTCAGGATTTCTTAAAATTTCACAAAACCTCTTCTTCTCCAAAGCTCTTAGGCGATTTTTGAAGCAATCCTTCACTATAATCTCTTGGGTAAGTAATCTTTAACTTATTTTCTTCCATTTTCATCAACATCTATTGGATTTCTAGGGCTAAAACATGTGATTAAGGGTAGAAAATTAGGGATTTGGGTAGAGTTAGTGTTTTTTTTAATTAATTGTGATTTAGACCTCGTTTTGGGGTCGAATTCTGGAAATAATTATATATTTGGGCTCGTGGATGAATGTGTCACGACCCCAACCCCGGTCGTGATGGCACCCAACACACTGCTAGGCAAGCCTGACCAATTAACAACCTCAACCCATTTCTTATATAGTTCATCATTAGCTAACATAGTTAAATTACCAAAATACCATATTAAAATTCTGAAACCAGAGTTAAATAGGAGGAGTTTCAAATGATAAAACTACTACTACATAGCCCATATAGACCCGGTGTCACAAGTCTGAGCCTCTAATACCAGCTTATCACCCTAATAAATATCAATCTAGGGAATGCAGATAAAATAAAAGGATAGAAAGGAGAGATCAGGGCTGTGGACGCCATGCAGCTACCTCGATACTCTCGGATATGCGCTGCTCAACTAAAAATCCTCACTCAGCCTCAGATGCACCTGGATATGCACGCAAGGTGCAGGGAGTAATGTGAGTACTCCGACCTAGTGAGTAATAAGCATAAATAATGACTGAGAATAAGAAATCACGGAGAAACACAGAGTAATCTATAATGCGGCATTTTAAACAAGTAATATGAAAGCAATAAACCAATGGAAACGAAATATGGAAATGCTACAACAAATAAGCAGTTAAGTGACAGACATATAAAGAAAATCAACACGTAGAATGGTACCCTATAGTACCCACTGCGGCGTGCAGTCCGATCCATACATTTATCGTCGATGACGCTTACTAGGGGTGTGCAAACTTCGGGAGGGGCCCCTTACGGCCCAAGCACAATATCAACCCATCTCGTGGCATCAAATCTAAGCCCTCAGCCTCATATCAATATCAGTATAATACTGCTGCGGCGCGCAGCCCAATCCTATAGCATCCTCACATCTGGCCCTTAGCCGTATTCAGTCCAGAAAATCATATAAGCCCCTCGGGCATTAGTAAAACAGTAGTTCTAAGCCCAAAACATCATTTAATATATCATTTTTGTTTCAAAACCGAGTAAAAATAGCTGAGTTGTAAAACAGTGGAAAATGGTATGACTGAGTTCAAGTAGTAAGTCAAAACAGTGAGGAAATAGTAATAAAACTCCTCAGAAGGTTCAAATAGTTGGCACGAAGCCCAAGTATGGCAATCAGTCCAAACAATGATGATAACAAATAAGCTTCAATCAAAATGCGCGGTAAAAGCATCACTCGGGACGGACCAAGTCACAATCCCCAATAGTACACGACCCCACGCTCATCATCAAGCGCGTGTCTCACCTCAATATAGCACTACGATGTGCAAATCCGGGGTTTCAAACCCTCAAGACATCATTTACATTCATTACTCAACTCTAACCGGCTAAATCTCTATCTCGCGACGCCTTTGCCCCTCTAATCGGCCTCCATGAGCGTCGAATCTATCCAAAATCAAAACGAATACATCACAATAAGTTAAGGGAACAAATCCCAAGCAAAAATAATAGAATTACCACAAATTCTAGAATTTAGTCAAACCCGACCCCCGGGCCCGCATCTCAGAATTTGATAAAATTCACAAAACTCGAATCCTTATACTCTCACAAGTCTAACCATATGAAAATTATCCAATTACGATACCATTTGATCCTTCAAATCATCATTTTACATTTTTGAAAGATTTCACAATTTTCTTCCCAAATTACATCCCAAATCACGAATTAAATGATGAATTCAATGATAGATTCATGTACTCTAGCCAAATCTGAGTTAGAATCACTTACCCCGATGAATTTCTTGAAAAACCTTCGAAAAATCTCCAAAATCCGAGCTCTGTAGGTCAAAATATCAAATAAAACCAAAAACCTCGTATTTATAGAGTACCCCTCAGATCTCAGCCTCCGCAGTCCGCACAGAACCACTACGGTCCGCGCAAAAGCACCACGGCCCGCAAAAAACCACCGCGGCCGCACTTTATTTTGTGCGGTCCGCACAGCACATACCGCGGCCGCACTCCTTTTCGTGAGGTCCGCGAGGGTGAGTTCCGAGGCCTGCAACCCTTCTGGACCTACTACAGCTATGATTTTCGGCCTAAAACATCTCGGAACCTACCCAGAACTCCCAAAACTTCAAACCAATTGTACCAACACATCCCATGACATCGTTAAAACTTGTTCAAAACCTTGGGACACTCACAACAACATCAAATCACCAATTTAACAGGAGATTCAAGCCTAAGAACTCCAAGAACTCTTAAATTATGCTTTCGATCAAAAAATCTATCAAATCTCGTCCGAATAACCTAAAATTTTGCACACACATCCCAAATGACACAACGAAGCTACTGTCACTCTCGGAATTCCATTCCGGCCGCTATATCAAAATCTCGCCTATCAACCGGAACCGCCAAAATAACAACTTCGCCAATTTAAGCCTAAATCTTCTCTACAACTCCAAAACCCATTCCGATTGCGCTCCTAAGTCACAAATCACCTTCCAAAGCTAACCGAACCATCAGAACTCACTTTCGAACCTTTTAACACATAAGTCAACATCTAGTTGACTTTTCCAACTTAAGCCTTCTTAAAAGAGACTAAGTGTCTCATTTCTTACCAAATTCTCTCCGAACTCAAACTAATCAACCCGATCACACAAAACACGGATAACGAAGCGTAAAGAAGCTAAAATAGGGGAAAATGGAGCGGTAACTCATGAGACAACTGGCCAGGTTGTCACATGCTCCCCAACTTAAACAAA
Source organism: Nicotiana tabacum (assembly GCF_000715075.1). Classification (NCBI taxonomy): domain Eukaryota; kingdom Viridiplantae; phylum Streptophyta; class Magnoliopsida; order Solanales; family Solanaceae; genus Nicotiana; species Nicotiana tabacum. Next base: position 98,371,440 of record NC_134084.1, on the reverse strand, counting down.
CGTTCATCCTCAAACGAGTCAAGAAACATACCCGAAGCCTCAAACAGGTGAGGATATCTGCTCCGCATCTTACGCTCGGTCTCCCAAGTAGCCTCAATGGGCTGACTTCTCCACCGCACTTTCACTGAAGCTATATCCTTTGACCTCAACTTTCGAACCTGACGACCCAAAATTGCTACTGGATCCACATCATAGGTCAAATCATCATCCAACTGAATCGTGCTGAAGTCCAAAACATGAGACGGATCCCCAATATACTTTCTGTTACACCCTATGTTTTCGTATGTTAGAGTATCCGTAAGTCAATTGATGTAAGCTCAGAAATGAGATCAACTTTGAAAGTACGTAAAGTAAGTTAATCCTTTTATAATGGAGGTTACAAATCTTTATGATCATGAATAACGAGTACCAAAAGGGTTGTAAAGCTTAGGCGCTAAATGAATTAAAGAAAATAAGTTTCGTCAAATGTCGACAAGTTTGGAATGTTATAACCTATACTTTTGGGGTGAGACAAGGGTGATTAACATGATGATGAGGTTATGTTATGAGTTAGTTTAGTCGTATGATAGTCGTGTGATATGTTTCTAAGTCAAGCAAGTTGTGGAACAAAAGTTGGAAAAGGTCATCACAAGTTACATTCAAGAATGAGTTGAAACTTAGGTTAAATGTAGCTGAGCTTTTCTCCCAATATACTTTGAATCAAGGGATGTTCTACATATGAAATTTAATATCTATGAGTCTAGGTTTCAACTCATTAAACTGTTTATCAATATGATCTCGGAGTATAGAGATATTCGCATTTGCGCGAGACCGCACAGCTAGTAGGTGACAAGTAGGTGCATCACCTACTTGCCAAAAAGAAAGGCCTCAACTAAGTCGGTCAATTGGGGACTTTTAAGGGATTATAAACTCAGTTATTTCACCTATCTTTCAGACCAAGAAAACCTAATTGAACCCCTGCAACTCCTCCCACACAAACCCTAGGGTATTCCGGGTGTTACGACGTGATTCTAGTGCTGAAAAGTCCGGACAGCTTGCTAGTTTCTCTTTCTCCTTCTTGTAGCCGTGTTGAGGAACTTATTTTTGATGAAAAAGGACCAGGTTTCGTGGGTTATACTCAGTACAAGGTAAGTTTATGCTTCTCCTTCCATTATCTATGCGTTTGCAAGTTGTAACTCGATCGTAAAGAATAGACCTAGCTAGTTTCGAAAGAATGGTATGTTGTTTGTTCTTGTGTAATGGTTGGATGGTTGTAAACTTATTTCTAAGTTGAGTTCATGTCCGGTTTATTGGATAAGAGGTATAATGATGTACTTTTGGTTGTATTTCCCAATTAGAAAGAAAAGACAAGTCGAAACGTGTTTAAGTAAACTAAAAAATTATTTTTGAGTTGATGAACTTGTGGGAATATTTTTGGGATGTTTCGTGTTGGTATTGGGTTGTCTCTTTTACTAATATTTTTATGGAGTTGAGAGGAGGAAGGTTGTGTAGAAACACCACATAATGACAAGGTTGTTTGTTGGTCGTTCGTCGTAACATTTTCGGGTTGGTTGACACTATTATGGTTGTCGTGTTGTGTATGAAGTGATAGGGGTATGTTGGGCTGTTTGTGATTGTTTTGACTAGTGTGAAGTCATATATATAGGGGAGGTTCTGTCCGTTTCATTGTAAAATAGGTTGTGGTCGATACATAATAGTTACGACGCTTAAACGATAACGAGAGTGTCATTTCTCTTATTGTAGACTAAGGAGCCGTGAAATTGCATAGCTTGAGGTTGGGAAGAATATACAAGGTATGTTAAGGCACTTACTTCTTTCTTTTGGCATGATCTAAAGTGACATGAACATAAATGGTACGCTAATTCATAATGGATCTACTCCTAGAAACTAAGGTTGTCCATGTTGTTCTTTCCTTATAAAGTTATTCTAAACAAGTGTGTATGATCCTTAAATCCCACTAAGGTTCATATTGATGGTAGGGATGTCCATAATGTTAATCGAAGGTGCAATGACCTTACATCACTCCGAAAGGGTTAGAACGTGATTCCATGAGTCGAGCATGCATTATATATATGTATCTATTTTACTCTACCGAGTCGCGCTATAGTTGGTCGGGTATGGCACCTATTGTGCAACCACTGATCAGTTGGGTTTACCGAGCTCCACGTGGCCGGGTACGATTCTACCGAGCCTTATGATGGTCGGGTACGTTTTTACCGAGTCCTCTTTGAGGCCGGGTACGATATGATGATGATGATGCCCACAGAGGCGAATGTTTTTAAAAAAGTTCATGTGTATATATGTATTATGCATTTCATGTCAGTAGTCCCCAGAGGCACTCAGATGTTACAGGTTGTATCTCCTCTATCTCTCTTTACATTACTGTTCTTGTTTATGCTTTCCTGCCTTACATACTCGGTACTTTATTCGTACTGACATCCCTTTTGCCTGGGGATGCTGCGTGTCATGCCCGCAGGTCCCGATTGATAGGTTGACAGTCCTCCTAGTAGGCTATCAGCTCAGCGAAGGTGTTGGTGCACTCCACTTGCTCCGGAGTTGCCTAGTTGGTCAGTATGCTTTGGATATGTATTGATTGGTATGGTGGGGCCCTGTCCCGATCTTTATGATTTTATGTACTCTTAGAGGCTTGTAGACAGATGTCAGGTGTAGGGACACTTGTATGGCCTTGTCGGCCTATGTTTTGAGTTAACAAATGGTCATGTCGGCCTTATAGGCCCGTATGTCACATATATAAGTTTGTATATCATTTTGGGTCTTCATATGTTGAGTATTCCCTTATGTTTTATTTTTGTTATCTCATGACTGGTTTTCTGGCTCATTTACTCATGATAGTATGATAAGAAAGATATGTTACGTTGGTACTCAGTTGAGTAAAGCACCGGGTGCCCGTTGTGGCCCTCTGATTCGGGTCGTGACAAAAGTGGTATTAGAGCAGTTCTGTCCTAGGGATTCTACAAGCCGTGTCTAGTAGAGTCTTGTTTATGGGTGTGTAGTACACCACACTTATAAGCAGGAGGCTACAGGGAATTTAGGACTGTCACTCTTTCTTCTTATTCTAGATCGTGTGGTAGAGCTCTGTTGTAAGAATTCAAACTCCTAAATTCGACTTTAGTCATAATACAACGATACCTACATTTAAAAAGACAGTTGGTAAGAGATTTCATGTGGATGTGGAAGAGTTGAGTCAGAGGAACTCGATTTCACATCATGCTTATGATGAGTAAATATAAGGTCTTCAACAGATCATGTGTGTACTAAGATGTGTATGCTTCTTAATAAGGAGCCTTAAGGCACGGATATCTATTCACGAATATGGTGAAAATCTATGAGGAATTCAGAAGCTAGATACAAGTTTTAACAAGTAAAAGAAGTAAGGTGAAGAGGGGTACGAGGCACCCAGATAATGAAGATTATCAATATTTTCAAATCAGGCAGAGAAATATAAGCATTTTGGTACCTTCATCAATGACAAAGGTAAGTACAATTGGCCACACCCATCTCAGTTATGTTCTATGGGAGCTAATAGATATTATTTAAGAGAAAGATGGGATATCAGGATCCAGTTGGAGTTAGAGTAACCCAAAAATTATGGATAGGTTGTTATCATTAACTAACGTTTCCGAAAGATGGTGCAATTGTGCTAATAAATCTCCTTGTGAGATACCCAGATGGCGCACTCTAAAATAGTACAGCTAGATATGAGTACTATAAATATAGCCACTAGAAGCCTTGAAGGGATAAATATTACCTCAGCATGGCTCGTGTCCCTAGGAGAGAGAATTTTAGGCATCCCGAAGAGCCAGTGAGATGAAGCAAGGGGAGCTAAAAGCAAAAGAATGTCTTGTTGATGTTTTCAGAATAAAGTGATAGCCATAAATGTTAGTAGGAAAATAAGAATAGAGTTAATGAAGAATTATGAGTAAGATGTCCACATGGATGACAACGGTGGAAAAAAAATGATGATGAAAATGACAGAATTATAGAGTCTATAGTTAAGTGAAGGAAAAAGATGAGAGGTGACAGGCCTTGAAACAACAAAGGAGTATAGGCCATAAAGTCATATCTTCTTTTCGAGATATAAGTTCGCAACTCTAACGCAATTACCAGCAGGAAAAGATATACCCCCAGAGTAGTAGAAATCAGTATGGGCTGATAAACAATATAAACTAAACGTGAACTAGGGACTAAATGATATGATAATAGTCGGCATCATGAGAATTTCAGAGGTTGCTTTCCGACGATAATAGAATGGATGACAAAAGAATGCCCTTTAATGGTCATTCAGGAAGTCGCTTCCCTAAAGCAAGCAATATGAGCAAAGTTAAGCTTAAGGGACTATGTGCGCCAGTTACACTAAGTGTCATCCTCGCGATCAAGGAATTTTACTATCCTTGGTACAAAAAGCATTACCACAAGGCGAGTAAGGGTAATCGATGATGTGAAAAGATGTCAAATATATAGAGGTAAAATATCTATAGGTAGATCGTCGTAGCTCCAGCTCTTAGTACTCCTCTAAAGGGGGGAATATGGAGTGATGTCGCATGAAGTCAGAATTTAGTGGTTCTACTAATCATGGAGTGGTAGAAGAATAATACGGTAATGTAAAAAAGGGATGAGATTAACTTATTCAAAGCCTACAGATATGCTACGATATCAGTGCATTATACAAACACGACATCAAGGAAAGAAAGTAAGGGTTCCTACCCGAAATGTCATTGATAGATCAGAGGCCAGTGCATGAGCTAAGTTAAAACAAAGGAAATAACCCAAGAAAGATTACGCGGAAAATTAATGTGAGGATAGGCCAACGAGTATTTGGAATTTGATTAAGGAATAGCCTAGTTATAGCTAAACAGGAGGTTATGGATGAGTCAACGGATCATGCAAGATAAATGTAGTGAATCCTAATATAGTGAATTTAATCTTGCAAATATGACATCATAAACCTTGAGAAATGCTCAGATAGGACTTGGGGTATTTAAAGGTATTGTATAAGTATTACGGGAATAATGGAGGGTGCCACTAAGGAGATAATCAAAATCTGATTTTACAAGTAATCCTACGAGCACAACGACACGGAGGTATGTAAGTAAGGATGTTTGTAGGGGAGTAAGAATATCAAAAATTCCTTCGAGTATGCAGTATAACAAGATCACAACTTTACAAGATCCAAAAGGTCTCCTAAGTACTACCACGAAAGACTAGCTGAGGAAATAAGGAAGAAGGTTTCTACCTAAGCATAGTGACCTAAAAAAGAAAATGATCTTTGATCTTGTAACAGCAGTCTCACTATAATATTGCATGCACTCCATAAGAAAGTGGCACCTATCATGGCTAATGAACAGGAAAAAAAAGGAAAAAAACATCAAAGGTGATACTTGAGAGCATACGAGTTACAGGGAATTCCAGTGTTCGTGGGCACTATGATAAGCCAAGTATCCATGTAACAAGTGGCAGAACGACCAGAAAAAGTAATTATTTACATTTAAAGACAGTTGAGAATGCGCAAAAGGGAATCTAAGGTGCTAGCAAGTTAAAGGAAGGTTCTGAGTAGAATAAATAAATATGTGTAGGTCGCAAGAGAAAGTATAGTAGAGTGAAAAGATTTTGGGTAGATGTGAGTAAGGGTGAGAAAAGGTGAGTTAGAAGCTGATAAGAATAGGTAAGACCTCGGTATTAAGCCCATCAAAAAAAAGAGCTGATGGTTTATATGCGTTATAAAAGGCTCAATATAGCTTGAATTAACACGGAGGAGTCTAAGACTAGGAGCATTTAGAAGAAATGGAATGCTCCTCTGGTCATAATGTAAGGGTGTAATAGTGGCAAATTATAAAAGGATGATATATAGGCCTTCATTTGAGTAATGATTCAAAGAGAAGAGATTTCATGGATGGCACGAGACTAGGATACCCCCATAAGACGAATCACATTGGGATGCTATGAAATACGGTTATTGAAGTATAGTATTGTCCCTAGGTGGATTAGGAAAACCACTTCAAATGTTCCCCGATGAGACGTGAGACTTGTGGCAATGTATTACGTAAGAGGTTTCAAGTTATCAGTGGTGGATTACAGATTAACATTAAGGTATATCAATAATAGATGGATAAAGATTCCAAAGTATGAGAGGAGATTATGATGTCATTCTTTAGATGAACAGTAATAAGGATTATACATATAGGATAAGCGGTGAGAGAGTAACCTGGAGTTGGGTGGCAGACCTCGATAATAGTAAACCGAAGTAAGAGTTATTGAATAATATGACCTACCTAGTTGTATTAAAGCGATAAGAATAGATAACTGAGGCTATGAAACAAGATATAGCAAAAGTCGTAAGTTTAACAAAGTACCGAGTGAAAAACTTCAGTATACACATAGATGCCCAGACGGACAACATATCAATCTTTGTATATGTTTACAACGTGCTACCAAGAGATTGGATAAAAGCTGGAGAAAAAAAAGAGTTGCATAGGCGCACATACAAGGAAAAAGTCGTACACGCTGCATGACAAAAAAGAGCAACAGTTACGAGATTGGAAGGGGTCCGACCACAAGTCGTGGTATGAGAAGGAGGACTAAAGGGGGAATAACCTAGACTTTGGATTTATTCAAAGAATAGTTGCCTACGTGCCTAGAAGAGTATTAAAGTGTTCACAAGAGCTATGGGTTATGAAAATGATAAGTGGATCAGTCAACATTCGAGGACGAATGTTCCAAAGGGGGGAATGATGTTACACCCTATGTTTTCGTATGTTAGAGTATCCGTAAGTCAATTGATGTAAGCTCAGAAATGAGATCAACTTTGAAAGTACGTAAAGTAAGTTAATCTTTTTATAATGGAGGTTACAAATCTTTATGATCATTAATAACGAGTACCAAAAGGGTTGGAAAGCTTAGGCGCTAAATGAATTAAAGAAAATAAGTTTCGTCGAATGTCGACAAGTTTGGAATGTTATAACCTATACTTTTGGGGTGAGACAAGGGTGATTAATATGATGATGAGGTTATGTTATGAGTTAGTTTAGTCGTATGATAGTCGTGTGATATGTTTTTAAGTCAAGCAAGTTGTGGAACAAAAGTTGGAAAAGGTCATCACAAGTTACATTCAAGAATGAGTTGAAACTTAGGTTAAATGTAGCTGAGCTTTTCTCCCAACATACTTTGAATAAAGGGATGATCAACATATGAAATTGAATATCTATGAGTCTAGGTTTCAACTCATTAAATCTTTTATCAATACGATCTCGGAATATAGAGATATTCACATCTGCGCGAAACCGCGCAGCTAGTATGTGACAAGTAGGTGCATCACCTACTTGCCAAAAAGAGAGGCCTCAACTAAGTCGGTCAATAGGGGACTTTTAAGGGATTATAAAATCAGTTGTTTCATCTATCTTTCAGACCAAGAAAACCTAATTGAACCCCTGCAACTCCTCCCACACAAACCCTAGGGTATTCCGGGTGTTACGACGCGATTCTAGTGCTAAAAAGACCGGACAGCTTGCTAGTTTCTCTTTCTCCTTCTTGTAGCCATGTTGAGGAACTTATTTTTGATGAAAAAGGACCAGGTTTCGTGGGTTATACTCAGTACAATGTAAGTTTATGCTTCTCCTTCCATTATCTATGCGTTTGCGAGTTGTAACTCGATCGTAAAGAATAGACCTAGCTAGTTTTGAAAGAATGGTATGTTGTTTGTTCTTGTGTAATGGTTGGATGGTTGTAAACTTATTTCTAAGTTGAATTCATGGCCGGTTTATTGGATAAGAGGTATAATGATGTACTTTTGGTTGTATTTCCCAATTTAAAAGAAAAGACAAGTCGAAACGTGTTTAAGTAAACTGAAAAATTATTTTTGAGTTGATGAACTTGTGGGAATATTTTTGGGCTGTTTCGTGTTGGTATTGGGTTGTCTCTTTTACTAATATTTTTAAGGAGTTGAGAGGAGTAAGGTTGTGGAGAAACACCACATAATGACAAGGTTGTTTGTTGGTCGTTTGTCGTAACATTTTCGGGTTGGTTGACACTATTATGGTTGTCGTGTTGTGTATGAAGTGATAGGGGTATGTTGGGCTGTTTGTGATTGTTTTGACTAGTGTGAAGTCATATATATAGGAGAGGTTCTGTCCGTTTCATTGTAAAATAGGTTGTGGTCGATACATAATAGTTACGACGCTTAAACGATAACGAGAGTGTCATTTCTCTTATTATAGACTAAGGAGCCGTGAAATTACATGCTTGAGGTTGGGAAGAATATACAAGGTATGTTAAGGCACTTACTTCTTTCTTTTGGCATGATCTAAAGTGACATGAACATAAATGGTACGCTAATTCATAATGGATCTACTCCTAGAAACTAAGGTTGTCCATGTTGTTCTTTCCTTATAAAGTTATTCTAAACAAGTGTGTATGATCCTTAAATCCCACTAAGGTTCATATTGATGGTAGGGATGTCCATAATGTTAATCGAAGGTGCAATGACCTTACATCACTCCGAAAGGGTTAGAACGTGATTCCATGAGTCGAGCATGCATTATATATATGTATCTATTTTACTCTACCGAGTCGCGCTATAGTTGGTCGGGTATGGCACCTATTGTGCAACCACTGATCAGTTGGGTTTACCGAGCTCCACGTGGCCGGGTACGATTCTACCGAGCCTTATGATGGTCGGGTACGTTTTTACCGAGTCCTCTTTGAGGCCGGGTACGATATGATGATGATGATGCCCACAGAGGCGAATGTTTTTAAAAAAGTTCATGTGTATATATGTATTATGCATTTCATGTCAGTAGCCCCTAGAAGCACTCAGATGTTACAGGTTGTATCTCCTTTATCTCTCTTTACATTACTGTTCTTGTTTATGCTTTCCTACCTTACATACTCGGTACTTTATTCGTACTGACATCCCTTTTGCCTGGGGATGCTGCGTGTCATGCCCGCAGGTCCCGATTGATAGGTTGACAGTCCTCCTAGTAGGCTATCAGCTCAGCGAAGGTGTTGGTGCACTCCACTTTCTCCGGAGTTGCCTAGTTGGTTAGTATGCTTTAGATATGTATTGATTGGTATGGTGGGGCCCTGTCCCGATCTTTATGATTTTATGTACTCTTAGAGGCTTGTAGACAGATGTCAGGTGTAGGGACACTTGTATGGCCTTGTCGGCCTATGGTTTAAGTTTACAAATGGTCATGTCGGCCTTATAGGCCCGTATGTCACATATATAAGTTTGTATATCATTTTGGGTCTTCATATGTTGAGTATTCCCTTATGTTTTATTCTTGTTATCTCATGACCGGTTTTCTAGCTCATTTACTCATGATAGTATGATAAGAAAGATAAGTTACGTTGGTACTCGGTTGAGTAAAGCACCGGGTGCCCGTCGCGGCCCTCTGATTCGGGTCGTGACACTTTCGGAGCATAGAAACATGAAATACCTGATGCACGCTAGATAAGCTAGGTGGCAAAGCAAGCTCATAAGCCACCTCTCCAATCCTCCGAAGCACCTCAAAAGGCCCAATGAACCGTGGACTCAACTTATCTTTCTTCCCAAACCTCATAACACCCTTCATGAGCAAGACCTTTTCACCGACCATGTAGGACACATCTCGAACCTTCCAGTCCGCATAACTCTTCTGATGCGACTGCACTGTACGAAGCCTCTCCTGAATCACCTTCACCTTCTCTAAGTCATCCTGAACCAAATCTGTACCCAATAGTCTAGCCTCGCCGGGTTCGAACCAACCTACTGGAGATCTACACCGCCTCCCGTACAAAGCCTCATACGGAGCCATCTGAATACTCGACTGGTAACTGTTGTTGTAAGCAAACTCTACAAGCAGTAGAAACTCATCCCATGAACCTCCAAAGTCAATAACACAAGCACGCAACATGTCCTCCAATATCTGAATCGTACGCTCGGTCTGTCCGTCCGTCTGTGGATGAAAAGTTGTGCTTAACTACACCTGAGTACCCAATTCTCGCTGAACAAATTTCCAAAACTGGGAAGTAAACTGAGTACCTCTATCTGAGATGATGGAAACCGAAGCACCATGCAACCGAACAATCTCTCGGATATAAATCCCTGCCAACCGCTCTGAAGAATAGGTAGTACACACAAGAATGAAGTGCGCGGACTTGGTCAGCCAATCCACAATCACCCAAATAGCATCAAACTTCTTCAAAGTCCAAGGAAGTCCAACCACAAAGTCCATAGTGATCCTCTCCCACTTCCACTCGGGAATAACCATCCGGTCTCTGATGCTCATATTTTACCTGCTGACAGTTGAGACACCGAGCTACAAATCCCACAATATCTTTCTTCATTCTTCTCCAACAATAGTGTTGCCTCAAATCCTGGTACATCTTCGCGGCACCCGGATGGATAGAATACCGCGAGCTATGGGCCTCCTCCAGAATCAACTCTCTAAGCCCATCCACATTGGGCACACAAATCCGGCCCTGCATCCTCAACACACCATTGTCACCGATGGTCACATCTCTGGCATCATCATGCTGAACCCTGTCCTTAAGGACAAGCAAATGCGGATCATCATACTGGCGCTCTCTGATGCGATCATATAAGGAAGACCGAGAAACCACACATGCCAACACCCAACTAGACTCCGAAATATCCAACCTCACGAATCGATGGGCCAAGGCCTGAACATCAACTGCAAGAGGTCTCTCCCCAACTGGAATATATGCCAAACTCTCTATACTCACTGCCTTTCGGCTCAACGCATCGGCCACTACATTGGCCTTTCCCGGATGATACGATATGGTGATATCATAATCCTTAAGCAACTTCAACCATCTTCGCTGCCTCAAATTAAGATCCTTTTGCTTGAACAAATGCTGAAGATTGCGATGATCGGTGAATATCTCACAAGATACACCATACAAATAATGCCTCCAAAACTTCAATGCATGAACTATGGCAGCCAACTCCAAATCATGAATAGGGTAGCTATTCTCATGGGGCTTCAACTAACGAGAAGCATAAGCAATAACTCTACCCTCCTGCATAAATACACAACCAATACCAACTCTCAAAGCATCACAATACACGGTATATGAACCTGAAGCTGATGGCAAAACCAACACTGGAGCTGTGGTCAAAGCTGTCTTGAGCTTCTGAAATCTCTCTTCACACTCATCCGACCATACAAATGAAACACCCTTCTGAGTCAACTTGGTCAAGGGCGATACGATAGATGAGAATCCCTGAATAAACCGGCGATAATAGCCTGCCAACCCAAAGAAGCTACGAATCTCTGTGGCTGAGGACGGTCTAGGCCAACTCTAAACTGCCTCTATCTTCTTTAGATCAACCTGAATACCCTCGTTGGACACCACGTGTCCCAAGAAAGCTATTGAACTGACCCAAAACTCACACTTGGAGAATTTTGCATAAAGCTTCTCCTCCCTCAATCTCTACAACACAACTCTCAAATGCTCCGCGTGCTCCTCCTGACTACGCGAGTACACCAGAATATCATCAATGAATACAATGACGAACGAATCCAGATAATGCCAGAACACGCTGTTTATCAAATGCATGAACGTTGCTGGGGCATTGGTCAGCCCGAAAGACATAACAAGGAACTCATAATGACCATATCTGGTCCTGAAAGCAGTCTTAAGAATATTTGTATCCCTGATCTTCAACTGGTGATAGCCCGAACGGAGATCAATTTTGGCGAACACCCTCGCTCCCTGAAACTGGTCAAATAAATCATCAATGCGAGGCAAAGGATACTTGTTCTTAATTGTTACTTTGTTCAATTGCCTATAATCAATGCACATTCTCATCGTGCCATCCTTCTTCTTCACAAACAAAACCGGTGCACCCCAAGGTGACACACTAGGCCGAATGAACCCCTTATCTAGGAGTTCCTGAAGTTGTTCTTTCAATTCCTTCAACTCTGCTGGTGCCATATGATATGGCGGAATAGAAATGGGCTGAGTGCCCGGCACCAGGTCAATACCAAAATCAATATCCCTGTCCGGTGGCATGCGTGGCAGGTCTGCAGGAAACACATCGGGACAACTGGAACAGTATCAATGCTAGGAATCTCAGCTCCAACATCCCTCACAAACTCTAGATATGAAAGACAACCTTTCCCAACCATACGTTGGACCTTCAAGAAAGAAATCACTCTACTAGGAACATAATCAGTCACACCACGCCACTCGATCCACGGTACACCCGGCATAGCCAAGGTGACTGTCTTAGCATGACAGTCTAGAATAGCACGACATGAAGATAGCCAATCCATGCCCAAAATGACATCAAAATCCACCATGCTCAATAGCAATAGATCTACTCGGGTCTCCAGACCCCCAATAGTCACCACACATGACCGGTACACACGGTCTACAACAACAGTATCGCCCATCGGGGTAGATACATGAATAGGTAAAGCAAGAAACTCACGAGGCGTACACAAATAACGAGCAAAGTATGATGACACATAAGAAAAGGTGGAACCGGGATCAAATAATACAGAGTCATCTCTGTGGCAGACTGAAACAATATCTGTAATGACAGCATCTGAAGCAATAGCATCTGGCCTACCTAGAATAGCATAGAAACGAGCTTGGCCACCGTCTGATCGACCTCCCCCTCTGGGGCAACCCCTGGCTGCCTGACCCCCACCCCTAGCTGGCTGGGCGGGTGGTGAAGTAATTGGAGCAGAAGTCGAGGGCTGACGCCTCTGCTGAAGCTGACCATCACGAAGTCGAGGGCACTACCTCCTCATATGTCCAAACTCTCCGCACTCATAACAACTACCCGGTGCTGGAGATGGGGACTGAAGGGAACCCCTCGTACCGAAGTGACTAGCAGATGCACTCGGTACAGAAGAACCCTGAGCTGATGGGGCATGAGATGAACTCTGAGCTGGGAGGGCGCTGAATGAAGGCTGGCCCTGCTGGGACCCCTGATGACCACGACCTAGAGATGCCCCACGATACTCTGGACAGGCTAACTGAGCAAGCCTGAAAGAACGACCTCTACCATGCTGGGACTGGCCCCTTGACGGAGCTCTACTGTAACTGCCCGATCCTCGAGGCCTCTTGGCCTTCCTCTCCTCTCGCCCCTACGGCGAACCGTCTCAATCTCATGAGCGATATCAACCACCTCCTCGAACGTAGCACCCAATACTCTCTCTCTAGTCATCAGAATATGGAGATGGTAGTTAAAGCCATCCACAAATCTCCTGATCCTCTCACGATCTATCGGAATCATCCAAATGGCATGACGAGCCAACTCAGAAAACCTTATCTCATACTAGGTCACGGTCATACCCCCTGCGTCAACCACTCAAACTGCCTACGCAGCTCCTCTCTGCGGGACTGCGGTACATACTTCTCCAAGAAGAGAGTGGAGAACTGCAGCCAAGAAAGGGGTGCTGCACCGACAGGCCTACGCCTCTCAAAATCCTCCCACCAAGTAAAGGTAGCCCCCGATAACTGAAAGGTGGTAAATGCTACACCACTAGACTCAAGGATCCCTGCTGTACAGAGCATCCACTGACACTTGTCAAGAAAACCCTGGGCATTCTCGTCCTCAGCACCACTGAATGACGGAGGCTGGAGTATACCAAACCTCTCAAGACGACGGTGCTCATCATCCAGCATAACTGGTACCATGAACTCCTGAACTAGTGCAACCGGCTGAGCTGGAGGTGCCCCCGGCATCTGTAGTCCCTGCACTACCTGCTCAAGTGTACGAGCAGTGGGGGTCTGATTGCCTCCCCCTGCCTGTGAAGTAGCTGTTACGGTAGGGGCTGAAACTGCCTGAGTCAGGCCAGTGCAAACTGATAAGATCTGTGCCAAGGCCTCCTGAAGATCCAGAATCACGATGGGCATAGCTGGTGCCTGAACTGGTGCTGCTGGAGCCTGATCTGGAGCCGGGGCAGCTGGGGGATCAACAGGTGTTGCCCTCGCTGCTCTGCCTCTGCCACATCCACAACCGCATCCCCGGCATGTAGTGGCCTCAGTGGGTGGCACTGGTGGTCGTCCACCTCGTCCAGTAGCTCGCGTCCTCACCATCTATGAGAGAATGGAATAACAGAAGTTTAGTTCTTGGATCAACAAAGTCGCACGACAAGAATTTCAAGAATATGAAGTTTTTCCTAAAGGTTCTGCAGTCTCTCGAAGATAAATACAGACGTCTCCGTACCGATCCGCGAGACTCTACTAAACTGGCTCATGACTTGCAAGACCTATGTAACCTAGGCTCTGATACCAACTTGTCACGACCCCAACCCCGGTCGTGATGGCACCCAACACACTGCTGGGCAAGCCTGGCCAATTAACAACCTCAACCCATTTCTTATATAGTTCATCATTAGCTAACATAGTTAAATTACCAAAATACCATATTAAAATTCTGAAACCAGAGTTAAATAGGCAGAGTTTCAAATGATAAAACTACTACTACATAGCCCATATAGACCCGGTGTCACAAGTATGAGCCTCTAATACCAGCTTATCACCCTAATACATATCAATCTAGGGAATGCAAATAAAATAAAAGGATAGAAAGGAGAGATCAGGGCTGTGGACGCCATGCAGCTACCTCGATACTCTCGGATATGCGCTGCTCAACTAAAAATCCTCACTCAGCCTCAGATGCACCTGGATATGCACGCAAGGTGCAGGGAGTAATGTGAGTAATCTGACCCAGTGAGTAATAAGCATAAATAATGACTGAGAATAAGAAATCATGGAGAAACACAGAGTAATCTATAATGCGGCATTTTAAACAAGTAATATGAAAGCAATAAACCAATGGAAATGAAATATGGAAATGCTACAACAAATAAGCAGTTAAGTGACAGATATATAAAGAAAATCAACACGTAGAACGGTACCCTATAGTACCCGCTGTAGCGTGCAGTCTGATCCATACATTTATCGTCGACGACGCTCATTGGGGGTGTACAAATTCTTAGAGGGGCCTCTTACGGCCCAAGCGCAATATCAAGCCATCTCGTGGCATCAAATCTAGGCCCTCGGCCTCATATCAATATCAGTATAACACTGCTGCAGCGTGCAGCCCAATCCCATAGTATCCTCACATCTGGCCCTTGGCCTTACTCAATCCAAAAAATCATATAAGCCCCTCGGGCATTAGTAAAACAATAGTTCTAAGCCCAAAACATCATTTAATATATCATTTTTGTTTCAAAACCGAGTAAAAAGTGGCTGAGTTGTAAAATAATAGAAAACGCTACGACTGAGTTCAAGTAGTAAGTCAAAACAGTGAGGAAATAGTGATAAAACTCCCCGGAGGGTTCAAATAGTTGGCACGAAGCCCAAGTATGGCAATCAGTCCAAACAATGATGATAACAAATAAGCTTCAATCAAAATGCACGGTAAAAGCATCACTCGGGACGGACCAAGTCACAATCCCCAATAGTACACGACCCCACGCTCATCATCAAGTGCGTGTCTCACCTCAATATAGCACTACGATGTGCAAATCCGGGGTTTCAAACCCTCAAGACATCATTTACATTCATTACTCACCTCAAACCGGCTAAATCTCTATCTTGTGACGCCTTTGCCCATCGAATCGGCCTCCACGCGTGTCGAGTCTATCCAAAATCAGAACGAATACATCACAATAGGCTAAGGGAACAAAGCCCAAGCGAAAACAATCAAATTACCACAAAATTCTAGAATTTGGTCAAACCCGACCCCCGGGCCCGCATCTCGGAATTTGACAAAATTCATAAAACTCGAATCTATATACTCTCACGAGTCTAACCATTTGAAAATTATCCAATTCTGATACCATTCGGTCCTTCAAATCATCATTTTACATTTTTGAAAGATTTCACAATTTTCTTCCCAAATTCCATCCCAAATCACGAATTAAATGATAAATTCAATTATAGATTCATGTACTCTAGCCAAATCTGAGTTAGAATCACTTACCCCGATGAATTTCTTGAAAAACCTTCAAAATATCGCCAAAATCCGAGCTCTGTAGGTCAAAATATCAAATAAAACCCAAAACCTCGTATTTATAGAGTACCCCTCATATCTCAGCCTCTGCGGTCCGCACAGAACCACCGCGGTCCGCGCAAAAGCACCACGGTCCGTACAAAACCACAGCGGACGCACAAAACCACCACGGCCGCACTTCATTTTGTGCAATCCGCACAGCACATACCGCGGCCGCACTCCTTTTTGTGCGGTCCACGAGGGTGAGTTCCGAGGCCTGCAACCCTTCTGGACCTGCTACAACTATGATTTTTGGCCTAAAACATCTCGGAACCTACCCGGAACTTCAAACCAATTGTACCAACACATCCCATGACATCGTTCAAACTTGTTCAAAACCTCGGGACGCTCACAACAACATCCAATCACCAATTTAACAGGGGATTCAAGCCTAAGAACTCCAAGAATCTTAAATTATGCTTTCGATCAAAAAGTCTATCAAATCTCGTCTGAATGACCTAAAATTTTGCACACACATCCCAAATGACACAACGAAGCTACTGTCACTCTCGGAATTCCATTCCGACCGCTATATCAAAATCTCGCCTATCAACCGGAACCGCCAAAATATAAACTTCGCTAATTTAAGCCTAAATCTTCTCTACAACTCCAAAACCCATTCCGATCGCGCTCCTAAGTCACAAATCACCTCCTGAAGCTAACTAAACCATCGGAAATCACTTTCGAACCTTTTAACACATAAGTCAATATCCGGTTGACTTTTCCAACTTAAGCCTTCTTAAAAGAGACTAAGTGTCTCATTTCTTACCAAATCCTCTCTGAACTCGAACTAATCAACCCGATCACACAAAACATGGATAACGAAGTGTAAAGAAGCTAAAATAGGGGAAAATGAAGCGGTAACTCATGAGACGACTGGCCGGGTCGTCACAAAATGGGTGATTTGATTTTGGTCCGAACCTCGTGTTTTGACCAAGTGGGTCCGGGGGCGATTTTTGGGTTTTTAGGAAGAATGATTGGAAAGCTATAATTAGGCATTGGATTTGAATTGTTTAGCATTTATTGATGTTATGAAGTCATTTATGTGTTGATACAATTGATTTGGAGCCAAATTCGAGAGGAAATGTGGTAATTGAGGATTAAGTTGGCTGTGGAAGTTTGAGGTAAGTGTTCGGTCTAACCTTAGCTTGAGGGATTAGGAGTTGAGTCTTATTTGCTATTTGTTTCTTGTTGAGTACGATGTATAGGCATGGTGACGAGTATCTATACGTTGGTGTCTAGCATGACTGTGAGCCTTAAATTGATACTTGTTTTATTCTTGAATGATACTATGGTTGCAATAGTGAGTAAATCCGTGGCATTGAGCAAAGACTTAGTTGATTTCGTGGAAGTTACTTATGATTTAGAAATGGTGATAATTGAGATGATTAGTAGTTGAGTTGAGATTGGTTATAGTTGATTCTCCCTTACGGGACGTATATACTTGTACTGTTGAGTTCCCTTACCGGAATAGCATAGTTTATTTTGATCCCTTATCGGGTCCCTTGCCGGGATAGTGTAGTCTATTGTTGATCCCTTGCCGGGACGGTTAGTTATGATTATTGGTGACTGTATAGTTGGAACGGGTTGCGCGCCGCAACAGATATTATATCGGATCGGGTTGCACGCCGCAACAGATATTATATTGGATCGGGTTGCACGCTGCAACAGATATTATATTGGATCGGGTTGCATGCCGCAACAGATATTATATTGGATCGGATTGCACGCCGCAATAAATATTCTATTGGATCGGGTTGCACACTGCAACAGTTATATATATGTGGATCGGGTTGCACGCCGGTTGATACATTTCCCCAAAGCATGTACCCCCTCCCTTTTAAACTGTTATTTCCTGTTTATTTTTCCGCCATATATTATATAACTGCATTGGCTTATCTGGAGTCTGGTTCTAGCCTCGTCACTACCTTGCCAGGTTAGGCTAGACACTTACCAGCACATGGGGTCGGTTGTGCTGATGCTACATTTTGCACTTATGTGCAGATACCAGAGTAGCATTTGGTGCGTAGCAGTAGATCGGGAGCCAGCCTTCAATCCACCAGACACCAAGGTAGCCTTGCAGGCGTCCGCAGGCCCGGCGTCTCCTCTATCCTATTTTGTATTCTGTTATCTCATGTATTCGAGCCCGGCGTCTCCTCTATCCTATTTTGTATTCTGTTATCTCATGTATTCGAGACAAACAATATTATCTTTCTTTCAAACTGTTGTATGTAGCACTCTTAGTAGTCCATAGATGTTGTGACACCAGGTTCTGGGTAGAGACATGTATTGGTTTCTAGATATTTTGGTTTCATATTTATTTAAGACTTCCGCTAAATTTTATTTTCCGCTGTCATTTAAATGCTTATTCATTTTTAATTTAATTGGCTAAAAATGAATTAAAACGAAAGAGTTAATGGTTTCAAAGTTCATGGCTTGCCTAGCTTCTACGAGTAGGCGCCATCACGACTCCCGAGGGTGGGAATTTCGGGTTGTGATATATATTTTCAGAAGATGAGACATCATCTTCGTGTTTTTTGATTGACATGCTTAATTATCTTATAGAAGAATTCAAATATGATCAATTAATTTCAGACTCAATGGAAAGATGTTTGGCCAAATCTGGCACAACACAAGATGATAATCCTATGTAACGACCTCGATCCCCCTATTTATTCCCTCCTCTATGTTATATTATGATTATGTGACTTTCCAGGGCATTTGGTTTTGGTTTCGGGTGAGTTTCGTAGTAAAATGGGACACATAGTCCCTAAGTTGAAGCTTTAAGTTGAAAGGATTGATCGTAGTTCGACTTTTATGTATACGACTTCGAAATGGATTTATGACGGTTCCAATATCTCTGTATGGTAATTTTAGGCTTAGATGTGTGTTTGGATGTTGTTTTGTAGGTCTGTAGGTCGTTTCGGCGTGAATTGAAGAAAGTTTGAAAGTTGAAGGTTTGAAAGCTTGGAAAGTTTGACCAGGAGTTGACTTTATTGATATCAGGGTCGAATTTTAATTTTGGAAGTTGAGATTGGTCCGTCATGTCGTTTATCACTTGTGTGCAAAATTTGATGTCAATCGGAGTTGTTTTGGTATGAATCGGCATTAGTTTTGGAATTCGGAAGTTTAGAGTTTCAATAGGCTTGAATTCGGTGGCAATTCGTAGAATTGATGTTGGTTGATGTGATTTTGGCCTCGGGTAGGTCTATTAGGTGTTTGGTAACTTGTTGGTATATTCGAACGGGGTCCCATGGGCCCCGGGTGTGATTCGGATTGAATCTGAAACAAAATTGGACTTGGTCACTTTTGCTGAAGCAGTTGGTTTCCTTCTTATCTGGTTTCCTTCTACACGTTCATGAAGGTTCTCTTGCGATTGTGTAGAGTCTTCAGGGGTTGCTGGAATTTTTCCCTTCACGTTCGCGAAGGTGAGGAAGCGGTCGCGAAGTTTGTTGGGCTTGTTCATCGCGAACGCATAGGGTAGATCGCATAGGGTAGATCGCATTCGCGTATAAGGAAGGTGAGGCTGGGGGTTGAGGCACGCTTGTGCTACGCATTCGTGTGGCCTTGGACACGGTCGCATGGGTGGAGGTAGATTGTTCATCGCGTTCGCAACTGGTTTTCACGTGATTGCAAAGTGTATTTATTTGATGATTTGATTTGGGGAGAATTGCTCTACGCAATCGCGAGTCTTTGTCCGCGAGCACAATAGAGTGTGACTGGGCAACAGAATAAAAGTTTCAAAATGGGGGTTCCATCTCATTTTTCATATTTTGGACCTAGAGAGCTCGGTTTGTGGTGATTTTACGAGAGTTTTTCAAAAAAATCACTGGGGTAAGTGATTCTAAACCGGATTGGACTATATTCCATAAATTTATAGTTATTTTCATCATCTAATTAGTTATTTGAGTTGGAAATTTGGGTAAAAATTGTGAAAATTTCCTAGACTAAAATTTAGGGATTCATGAATCAAGTGCCCTCACACAACAATAGAGAGTAGTTCCACACACAATGAAATTTAAGAACAATCAGGAATTCCAAATAGAAAGAATTCGCTCACTCTCTGAAACAACATTCATATGCCACAAAAGACATACCATAGGCTTGCCCGTAATGTCCTATTCTACTAATTGAGCTCATTCAGTCAACGATCAAGTAGGACTTTATTGGTTGTAATGTAGGCTGCGGGACGGGTAGGATATATTTGATATAAGAGTGACTACACCTCCCTAAGTACTTTAATACATACTATTAACATTCAAAACCCTACACTTATGTCAAACCATAACTCCGCTTTCACATCAATATAAATTAACTCTCTACTTCTTTAAGCACAATTATATCAAAATTTACCACTATCAAGGAATATATTTTTTTTTCTTCACAACCATACAATTATTTTTCTTTTTCAATTCAAGTGGCTCTTACTTTTTCAAAACACTACACTTTTCTCCATATTTTAATAGTTCCACTCAAAAGCCAAATTAACCACCCCACACTTCAACTTTTACAAAGTTCATAATAAATTCAAGTGCTCACTAGAGGTGAAAAGGTTCAAATAGATGGTCAAATCAAACAAACGGGTAAGGTTTGTAATGTTGTTGCCAAAAAAAAAAGGATTACAGGCTCAAAGAGGTTAACTAAGATTCATAACAATTAGGCGGGTAAACATATATTATTGGCTCAACAAAGAAACGCCTATATCACTTCCAGGACTAACTAAAGTACTATTTCTCGTTGCAAACACACGGGGCAAGTTCTAGACATCAAATGCAATGCACATAATAACACAAAAATCTCACTCACACATGGCACATAACTCACTTAGCATTCGACTCATCAAGACACTCATAGTCAAAGCAGTTAAGCAAATTTAAGATCATACAATTTAAGGTACTTATACAAGAGTCAAAATCTGAGCCTAAACACAACTAAAGCACTCACTATTCTCAAGGCATAAAAAAGTTAAAAAATATTTCTTCAATTCAAATCATAGCACAAGGTTTCCTACTTCTAACAAAATAAAAACTAACTACACTCAGTTCAAACAAAACTCTTGTAAAAGAACCATGGCCCAAAGAAAAACCAAGGGGAATTAATGCACTACCTAACAATAGAATATCTTTTTGGTCTTTTTCCTTCGACTTTAATCCCTCAAGAAACCTGTCGAATGATATCCATCGTCGGGAAAAATCAAAAATTTTAAAAAATTTATGTTTTTTTCTCTCGCTAACTACTACAACTAACAAAAGTAAAACTAAAACTAATATACATACAGCTTACAAATATATATTCCCCACCCCACACTTTAAGTTGTGGCATCTCCCCATGACACACAATTAAAAAGCATAAGGTCGAGGAAACTTTCCTAAATATCTAGTCGAGGTCTGAATCAAAGTCGGGCTCCATTCTTCACGCTTGAACTAGTGCACACATCTTTGCAGACAGCTTCTTCTCAGCCTTCTTGGGGCAAACCCCACACTTATCTTTTTCACTCAATGCAGCCTTCTCTTTCACGCCCTTCACTTTCCACTCAACACTTGCAGTTGGCTTCTCCTTTTTCAACCTCGTTGCTACATTCATCTCAAAAGTTACAGTCTCCTTACCCATTCTAAGCATGAGTTTTATATCATGTCTATCTAATATTTCTATGTTCGTCGCGAAGAATGGTCTTCCTAGGATGAGTGGGACCTCCTTGTTCTCCTCCATCTTCACCACTATAAAATCTACAAGGAATACAAACTAATCCACCCGCACTAAGTTGACCCCGGTTCCACCTTGTCCTATGTTACCCCTTATGTTGCTATGGAATTTGGGATAGAACCAGAACAGCTTCATGAATTATTCTCGGTATCTACTCCGGTTGGTGAGTCTATTACGGCTGCTCGAGTTTATAGAGGTTGTGTCGTTACGGTGCATGGTAGGGATACTATGGCCGATCTTGTTGAATCGGGGGTGGTCGATTTTAATGTAATAATGGGAATGGATTGGCTTTATTCATGTTTTGCCAAACTTGATTGTCGGACTAGAACTATGAGGCTTGAGTTTCCTAATAAGCCCGTTGTTGAATGGAAGGTAGATAATGTAGTGCCTAAAGGTCGGTTTATTTATTACCTTAAGGCCACAAAGATGATCAAGAAGGGGTGTATCTATCATTTAGTCCGTGTTATGGACACTGATGTCTAGGCACCTAGCCTTGAGTCCGTGCCAGTTGTGAATGAATTTCCGGATGTCTTTCCAGATGAGCTCCCTGAGATCCCATCAGACAGTGAGATTGATTTTTGGATCGATGTGATGCCAGGCACGCAGCCTATATCAATTCCACCTTACAGAATGGCACCGTTAGAATTGAAAGAGCTAAAGGAACAATTGAAGGATTTGCTAGAGAAGGGCTTCATCTGGCCAAGTGTGTCACCATGGGGCGCACCGGTTTTGTTTGTAAGGAAGAAAGATGGGTCGCTATAGATGTGTATTGACTACCGGCAACTCAACAAAGTCACAATCAAAAATAAATACCCTCTACCAAGGATAGATGACTTGTTTGATCAATTGCAAGGTGTTATGTGTTTCTCAAAAATTGACTTGCGTTCCGGGTATCATCAATTGAAGATAAGGGAGCAGGATACTAAAAACAGCTTTCAGGACTCGGTATGGGCACTTTGAATTTCTAATGATGTCTTTCAGGCTAACAAATGCCCCGGCAGCTTTCGTGGATCTTATGAATCGAGTCTTCAAGCCTTTTCTAGACTCCTTTGTGATAGTGTTCATTGACGATATTCTTGTGTATTCCCCGAAGTTGGGAGGACCATGCTGACAATCTCAGGGCAGTTCTGCAAACTTTTTAGCAACATCAACTCTATGCAAAATTTTTGAAATGTGAATTTTGGCTTGAATCTGTCACGTTCTTGGGTCATGTCATCTCCAGGGAAGGGATTATGGTTGATCCTCAAAAGATTTCAGTAGTAAGGAATTGGCCTAGACCTATCACTCCAACAGAGATTCGTAGTTTCTTAGGTTTGGTTGGGTACTACAGAAGATTCGTGGAGGGATTTTCTACTCTTGCCTCTCCATTGACTAAATTGACGCAGAAAGCAGTTAAGTTCCAGTGGTCCGATGCTTGTGAAAGGAGCTTCCAAGAACTGAAATCAAGAATGACTTCAGCACCGGTATTAACCCTGCCAGATGGTATAGAGGGATTTGTGGTGCATTGCGATGCTTCAAGGATTGGGTTTGGGTGTGTGCTAATGCAACACGGCAAGGTTATAGCTTACTCTTCTAGGAAACTCAAGAATCATGAAAAGAACTATCCAACCCACGACTTAGAGCTTGCAGCAGTGGTGTTTGCACTAAATATTTGGCAATATTATTTGTATGTGGTCCATGTCGATGTATTTATGGACCACAAAGAGCCTTCAATACATTTTCAAGCAAAAGGAGTTGAATCTGAGATAGAGAAGATGGTTAGAGTTACTCAAGGATTATAATATCAATATTCTCTATCACCTAGGAAAGTCCAATGTCGTGACGGATGCTCTTAGCCAAAAATCTATGGGAAGTTTGGTTCATTTGGAGGCATATGAAAGGCCGTTGGCCCGGGAGGTTCACCAGTTAGCTAGTTTGGGAGTTCGCCTTGCGAACTCTAGTAAAGGGGGAGTGATTGTGCAGAATAGGGTTGAATAATCGCTTGTAGCGGAGGTCAAAGAAAAGCAATACAACGATCTATTGTTAGCACAATTGAAAGAGGGGATTCATAAACACAAGACCACAACCTTTTCCTTTGGCATGGATGATGGTACCCTACGGTACCAATGCCGTCAATATGTTCCGGATATTGACGGTCTTCGGGGAAGAATCATGGCAGAAGCTCACACTTCCAGGTATTTCGTGCATCCAGGTTCTACGAAAATGTATCATGATCTTAAGGAAGTTTATTGGTGGAGCAACATGAAAAGGGATGTGGCGGACTTTGTGGCAAAATGTCTGAACTGTCAACAAGTGAAGGCCGAACACCAAAGGCCCGGTGGATTGGCTCAAAGCATAGAAATTCCAAAGTGGAATGGGAAATTATCAACATGGATTTTATGGTAGGGTTACCGCGCACTCCGCACAAGTTCGACTCAATTTGGGTAATTGTGGATCGACTCACGAAATCAGCGCACTTCTTGCCAGTTAAATCTACCGACACAGTGGAACAGTATGCTCAGTTATATATCAAAGAAATAGTCAGGCTGCATGGCACTCCAGTCTCAATCATTTCAGATCGAGGGGATCAGTTCATGGCCAACTTTTCGAAGATATTTCAGCAAGGTTTGGGTATGCAGGTAAATCTTAGTACGCCTTTTCACCCTCAGACCGACGGGCAAGCGGACCGGACTATTTAGACGCCTGAGGACATGTTGCGTGCTTGTGCTCTTAATTTCAAAGGTAGCTGGGATGACCATTTGCCACTCATAGAATTCGCTTATAACAACAGCTTCCATGCTAGTATCCAGATGGCACCATTCGAGGCATTGTATGGTAGGAGATGTAGGTCTCCCATTGGGTGGTTAGAGGTTGGAGAAGCTGAACTGATAAGGCCGGACCTCGTGCATCAGGCCATGGAAAAAGTCAAAATTATTAAGGAAAGGTTGAAAACTGCTCAGAGTCACCAAAAGTTTTATTCTGACATTCGTCGCAGAGATTTGGAGTTCAAAGAAGATGATTGGGTATTTTTGAAGGTTTCCCCCATGAATGGTATCATGTGGTTTGGAAAGAAAGGAAAATTAAGTCCGAGGTATGTCGGACCGTACAGAATCATTCAGAGAATTGGTCAGGTGGCATACAAGCTCGAGCTACCACCCTAGATTCCATTGGTACACCCAGTTTTCCATGTGTCTATGTTGAAGAAGGTAGTGGGGGATCCGTCCACTATTGTGTCAGTTGAAACTATTGAGGTTAATGAAGAACTGTCATATGAGGAAATTCCAGTTTCCATTCTTGACAGGCAGGTTCGGAAGTTAAGAAACAAAGAAATTGCCTCCGTGAAAGTGTTATGGCAAAACCAGCAGGTTGAAGAAGCCACTTGGGAAGCCGAGGAAGAAATGAAAAAGAAGTACCCACATTTATTTGTATAGGCATGTAACAGCTTTTATGAATTTGGTTCCTATGAACTCGGTATCCTTTGAATTAGTCTATGTAGAACTATTCTATTTTGGTTATATGTTGCCTATGCGGCCATGGTTGGTGTTGTTGCAAGTTATGTCATGTCTATGGATTATGTATATGCTGTTAGGATATGTTTCTAGGGCTCTCTAATAGGTGGATAGGCCTAGTTACAAAGGAAACTCTAGCAAAATTTTTGGAAATTTAGGGAGTTAGCCAAATTTGGGGTTGTTGATATGTTTCATGATGTGAAAAAGCTAAAGTTGCATAAGGATTCCTAGTGAGTAAACCTTGATCCTCATTCGAGGATGAATGATTTTAAGTGGGGGAGGATGTAAGGCCCCATGAAAATTTTTGCTCAAAAACCCGAGATCTCGTAGTGCCAAGTTAGGAATATGTGTTAGAAATTCGTAAAATTCTTCGCGATGAGCTTGCGAGCCGCGGTTCGGACCCTTTGGATTGATCTGTGCATTAAAAACTTAAGGAATAATATTTTTCAGAAAAGCGCATTTCTGCGGTCCATTATGCGATCGCATAATAGCTATGCGGATCGCATAATAGCTATGCGGACCGCATAGTCACCGCAGAGTGAGGCAGTTTGATGGTTATTTTGAGGTCAACTATGCGGCCAATTATGCGATCGCATAATCAATATGCGGACCGCATATTCATCGCATAATCTCCTTGGAATTTTTGCGAAGGGCAGTTCTTTGGTGCATTATGCGATCACAGAACAGGTATACGGACCACATTCTTGTCGCATACTCGGGCAGTTTGTTCAGGTTTTGGGGGCCATTTTTGCGGTCCCTTTTGCGGGTCGCATGTCCATTATGTGATTGCATATGCGATCGCATATCGTGTCGGGGCTCCTATTTTCTGACTTTTAAAACCCGACCCCATCCTATTAAAAACACCCCATTAGACCCCTTTTATTCTATTTTACTGCAAATAGAGTGAGAGAGGGAGTTCTAGAGGGAGAAACTAACTCTCAATCCTTGCCTAAACCCTTGAATATATCAAGAAAAGCTACTAGGCCTACACTCCAAGAGGTAAGAAATTGAGCCTTAACCTTTGATTTCGAAATTCACACTAGAATAGGTAATTAACGAGTGGGTTCATGGGTATAAGGATTGATTGTCTTGCATACATAAAAGATAATAGGGCATGTGGAGGTTGTGAGTTGAAAAGATAGCAATTGGTGTGTAAGATGATAAAAATCTCTCGCAAAAGGTTCCTAAAATCACAATGCACACTTAGTGCTTGATAATATACTCAAATGAGCTAGAACCTTAATTATGTCTCTATTTCTGGTTCGATTTGTAATTCTCATAAAATAGATCGAAGTTTCTAGGAAATTCCGAAATTATTGTAAGGACTTAAAGAAATCTCTATTGAGGTATGTATGTCTAAAAACCCCTCTTCTTAGAAATCGAGCTCCCATGGTGTCCATGCAAATATTCTAAGTCCGAAATTTGATTGATGTAGTACTTGTTATTTCAAAGGAATTGGTGTTGTGAGAATATATATATATATATATATATATATATATATATATATATATATATATATATATATATATATATATATATATATATATATATATATATATGGAAGGTGCATCTCCATGTGTTTTATGTGCTATTCTTTGTAAAATTGAGGATATGTGAAGAACATGAACTATGTGCTAAAATGCCTAAATTTCAAGTCAAGGTTACATTAGTGATTATTATGCCGAACTAGGTAAATTCCTCTTTATGCTTACAACTTGAATTGCTCTTGTATATGCCTATGATCTTAAATGGTAAGGTTAATGTTGAAAATGGGAATAATGAGAAACGTGAGTTATGGAATGTGGCCTAGTGCCATGCATTGATGTGGTAATTGTGGCCCCAAGTGTCGATGAACTAATGTATGTGAAACCAAAAATTAAAGTGAGATGATTGATGGAAAAAGGGGTAACGTCCTGGTAAGACGGCCTAGCCGATCGGGCCGTGATCTGACGTCATGCTACACATATGGTGGTATTGTGTTGATGATTGAAACCGGAAAGTGAGAATAAAATAGTGATTGAGGTATATGCCTCAAATGAGGCAGCTTAGCCAATCGGGCCGTGATCGTACTCCGCTCAAGAAAGCGATGGTATTGTGAATGATGATGAACAATATTAAAGGCCCCAACCTAAAGCTACAGAAATTATGTGAAAGTTATATGATTCTTTTATTTGATGATGTGGTGTTCTTTTAAAGAATTTGATTGATTCTTTGTGATTTCCTTGTTCTTGCATGATAGTTCTTTCTAATGAGATGGTGTTTAGTTATACATACTAGTACTATTCCATGGTACTAACGCCCTTTTTGCCTGGGGCGCTACATTTTTGAATGAATGTAGGTGGTTCTATAGCGGACAGTGCCGATTGCACGTAGCGGAGTATCTTCCTCTCAAAGTTTGGTGAGCCCATATTTCCTTCAAGGGGTTATGTTGTACATCTTTTGTTGTAAATTTCCACTTTTAAGGTATAGCCGAGGCCTTGTTGCCGGCATTATCATAGCTGTCTTTTGTACCCTTAGAGGCTCCGTAGACGTTTGTGTGCGTTATGTTCGGGTTGGATGGGTCACTAGACCATGTTGTAATTCTGAACTCTTGTTTCCTCTAAATTGTAAACTGCATGATATTTTGGAAATATAACCACGGTTTAAGGTTTATGATATAAAATGAACTAACAATGTTGAATGTACGATCTCTCCTATTGTCTAAATAAACGAAAGCATGGTCCCCTTAATCATATTGAGTTGGGTAGGTAGTGTTTAAAAAGGCTTGCTTGGTCGCGCCTCCCGAGATTGGGCATGACACATACACTAGAGTTTGAAGTTTTGCCATTCCATGGAAGTACTTTCACTATCGAGGTTGTCCTTTAACGATTAATTGAAATTGAAATTATCGATAGTCATTAATCTATTTTAATCGAAGTTGTATTTAAGAAGAGGTGTCATTCCTTGTTGAATTACTTTTTTATTTATTCTATTGTTATTAAGATTCTATATATACGTTGTGTTGAGCCGTGGGCTATTGTTGTAAAAATACCGATATCATTGAATCTTTGGAAAGGTTATGGCCTACGGGCACTTGTGATTCGAGTTGATATATTGTGTTATTGTGATGATAGCATATGTGATTTATTGTGTGGTTTGGTTGTTGTTATGCAGAGTATAAGGGCGTCATTTCACCGTTGTTGTTATGTGGGGATACATGTGGCTATTGCGTTGTTGAGCCATGGGTAATGATAATGTCGGGGCGGAGTGATACGGGTGGCTATCGGAGAGATAAGGGTGGCAATGTCAGGGATGATGTGTGACGGTTGGAGACATTGTGTTGGTGATTTTCGTGTGATGGTGTGTTTTTCCTTGTGTTTGTCATACACCATGCATGACTTGCCTTGTTGTTTCGATGAGTTATTCGATGTCTTTGATATTACTTATTGACTTGGGCTGCAGTAGCACACTCGAACAAGCATACACCATAGCATGCCACCTATACTAGCTCAGGAGTATGAAACTTGATATTTATTGATTATGCCCATGTGTCCTTGTATTATTTGTTTCTATGTTGATTTCGATCCTATGACCATGTCGGGCGGATTATGGTTGTAAGCTTGTGATCATACCAGGCAGATTGTGATTGTCAGCCTGTGACCATGCTGAGCGGATTGTGATTGTGAGCCTGTGACCATGTCGGGCGGGTTGTGAATGTGAGCCTGTGACCATGCCGGGCGGATTGAGATTTTGGCACGTGAGTTGTCCGTGCAGTTGTGATGCGAGATGTGGGCACGAGGTGCCATGGGTATATGATGGTGGGTTGAGATCCGTGATTCCTGACTACGAGATGAAGTACCACGGAATGACTTCGTTGTGAAACTTGTGTTAGAACGACTTAATTAATTTATTGTCCCTTGTGCATCCTTATTTGGTTTTAATGATACTTTGCGGTGTTCTTATTGCTTTACTGTTTATATCACTTGTTGGTTCTTGTTGCCATATATTGATTTCTGCTTTCCGTTATTAGTTTTATACTCTTATACTGCATAGGTTATCTTTTCTAGTGAGTGCCTTGACTTGTACCTCGTCACTATTTCACCGAGGTTAGTCTTGATACTTGTTGGGTAACGACCATGATGTACTCATACTACACTTCTGCATATTTTTTTGTGCAGATCCAGGTACTTCGGAGTCTGTTAGTTGTTAGATAGCTGATCAGATATTATTGTGGAAACTTCAAGGTATACCTGTCGTTGCATTTGCAGACCTCGGAGTCACCTTCGGAAGTTATTTTTGTACAGTTTATTTCTATTCCGGAACAATTGTACTTAGAGATTTTCTAGTGAACTCAATAGAGCTTATGACTTGTACTACCGGTTTTGGGATTGTTAACTTTGTATAGAAATTTCTATTTCATATTTAATAGTTGTTGGTTGAGTTTTGCTATTAATTTAGTAAGTTTTAGGCTTACCTAGCCTTAAAAATTAGGTGCCATCACGACATCCTACGGAGGAAAATTAGGGTCATGATATTTTAACTACAATACATGTGACTACGGCTATGGAGGCTTGTGATGCTGATTACATAGTTGTAGATCTTTAAAATGAGAAAAAAGTGTTATCAAATCATCAAACAGGAATGAGGATGAATAGGCGGGTAATTAGTTTTAGTTAAATAAGTATATTTTTTAGGTGAATCTTACATAAATGTCCCAAGTAAGTTTCAACTTACCAACCTCTAGCCATTAATCATAGACGTACCAAAACTAGTCAAGCACATAAAAAAAATTAAAAACCCAAATAAATAAGGTTTTTCCTCTCCAAAATCACATGCAAAAATCTATTTTCATATTTTTAAGCATGATCAACAATATTAGATGCAAGACCGAAAGAAAATTTTATGGATGAGGTAGCAATCAAGATGATGAAATACAAAATATATATATATATATATATATATATATATATATATATATATATATATATATATATATATATATATATATATATATATACACACACACACAAAAATCTAAGCAAAAAAAGAGACTTTTTTCAATGGGTATAGTTGGAAATTATTGAAAACATAATATACAAATTTTGAGGGAGATTGGAGGTAATTTGGACTGATTTGGTATCAAAATTCGTAGTTAAAATTGAGTTCAAAAAATTCTTTTATGACACATGTATCATGCATGTATCACACACACAGGTATACATGGATGCACATGTGATACACATTTGATATAAATATGATATATATTTGATACACAAATAATACAGAGTGTGATACACATATCATTTTTTTCATGTTAATTTTCAATTCAAACCACCTCAAAACTCTGTCTAGTCATCCCAAAACTGAGATTCAAACTCCTTAAGATGTGTCAAACCTATTCTAATAACACCCACTCAAAAGAAAGCAAAATTTATTCTTTTTTGGCTACCAATAGCTAATTTTAGCTGGCTAATATTGATACCTCAAATTAAAAGGTTGATTGATCAATGAGTTTTCTATTGGGGCCTTGATTATTTTTGGGCTTCTTGACGTACCCAATATTTGTAGAGAAATTTGGTCAAAATGAAAAAATTCAAAGAAGTCCTTAAATATCTTTTGAGCAGTTTGATCCGTTAATTTTGTGAAAAAATGGATACTTTTGATCTTCGTTAAATATTTAACAAACTATGTCAATCAAACTTAAAGGGAACTGCCAAAAAAGACTTATGCAATAACCAAAGATCCCCTTAGTGGCTTTTATTTTGAATTTAGTAGCAAATAAAGAACTGAACACAAAGGACAGTTTAGCTCAAGGGATCGGTGTAGTGGATAACCAGGTTTGCGCTTTGTGCAATGTGGCTAATGAGACTATTGAGCATTTATTTTTTGAATTTGAACTATCTTTCTAAAATTTGGTATAAACTATTTCAATGAGAAGGGATGCTTAGGCATGTATGAATGAGTTGGCAAGGTTGGGCACAATTGTAGAAACACAAATGAGAGAGAAGAATGATACTGCTGAAATAACCAGAATGGCTATGGCATGATATACATATTACATTTGGTACGAAAGAAATTAAAGAATATTCAAGTCAAACAAGAAAGTATTTGGATGATAATTAGACAAGTAATCCAAGATGTCTTTTGTAGATGAATATGAAGCCCAATTTAGCAAACAAACTGGGAATGCTTGCAATGAGAAGCACCTTACAAATTAAGGATTTTAAGATAACTCAAAGTAAGACTAAGTACATATACTACAAGTTTAGTCAGCATGAGAAGAGCGAAGTTGAGGTGAGACAATATGAAATTGCAGTGCCAAATGCAAACAACTTAGATATCTAAGCTCGTTGTTTCAAGACAATGGAATGATAGACGAAGATATTACTTGTAGGATTGGAGCGAGATGGTTGAAATGGAGAAGTGTTACCGGAGTACTATGTGATAGAATGATGCTTACCAAGGTAAAATGTAAATTTTATACAATAGCTATAAGACAGAATATGTTATATGGTAGTGAATGTTGCGCTGCTAAAGTTCAACATAATCGTGAGATGAGTATGGCAGAAATGCGAATGCTAAGATACATATGCGGTCACACAAGATTAGATAAGATAAAAAAATAATTGCATTCACCAGAAGGTGCAAGACACTTTGAGAATAAAATAAGAAAAGGTCGCTTTTTTATCATGTCCTGTGTCGACCTACAAATACATCAGTTTGTAGGTGTGAAACTATGGTGGGGGACGGAGAAAATATTGAAAGCGAATGGAGTAGACCTAAAATTACATGAAAGAAGTTATCTTAAAAGACCTACAAATCCTTGGAATCAATGCATACTTAGCTAAAGATAGGGCATAATGGAAGACTATAGGGGTAATAACTAATGGAATTGAGTAATGACACTATACTCAAGTAGAGCTTTAAGCCTTCGTAAAATGACCCATATGATTGGAGAACAAAGGAATATCCATTCGGGAAAACACAAGAAAATCCATTAAGTCAAACGGTAAATCAGAAAACCAATAGGGTCGTTGCCATTGTCTTATTAGAGCATAAGTTAACCATCAGCTACTTTACTGCTTTGAACAGGTCTTTAGCTAGTAGTAGGATTTTATTATTCCTTTATCTTCTCAAATAAATCTCCTTATTCAAAGAGTTTGTTTAGCAAGTAGTTTAGTCCTCCTCTTCCAGAGGAGTTAGTTTAGGGAATTGGTTTGTCACTCTTGTATTTAAAGGTTGCTTTGATTCAATAAATAAATCAGCTTTTTGTGTCTCTCTTGTTCTTATATGGTATCAAGAGCCTCAACAAACTCTAAGGAGTAAGATCCTACCTTTTTTCTCTCCCACTCACCCTCCACAAATGGCCAACACTACTAGAGATGTTAATGCTGATAACAATAGTGGTGTGATAGTCGTCCAATTTAATTATGCGTCACAATTGCCAATAAAATTACAAGGCAGCCACAACTTTGCAACTTAGAAGGCGCAATTTTCCATGCTTATGCATGGTCATGATCTTTATAGTCATCTAGATGGGTCTACTCCTGCCCCATCTCACACTATCACAAATGGCACAATCTTTAGTGCCAATCCTGCATTTGATCTTTGGTTTCCTTAAGACCAACTCGTTCAAAATGCACTTATGGCATCTGTTGATCCAATAATTGCCACTACTGTTGCAGTTGCTGACTCAGCAAAAAAAGCCTGGGATGCATTGCACACTGCATATGCTAACAAGTCCCAAACCAGAATTTTCAGCCTTCGCGATCGACTTGCGCGACTCACAAAAGACTCCGAACCAATTACTGAATATTTGCAAAATATTCGATCCATGGCTGATGAACTCTCTACTGTTGGTGCCCCCGTCACAAACTCTAAACTCATTGTTAAGATCCTGAGTGGTCTAGGACCAGAGTTTTGTGATATTTCTGTTGCAATCGTACTCGTGACTCCACTATTAAGTATGAAGAACTCTATGAGAAGCTTCTTGATCATGAGCTTTTCCTTAGACATGAAAAGTCAAAGAAAGCTCCTAGCCAAATCACTGCTGCTGCTGCTACATTCAACAAATCTGGAAACTTCAACAATCGCAACAATCGTCGCTCCAACAATAACAATGGCAACAACCAACAATGGCGATACAACAATCGTTTTAATTCACAAAATCAGGGGCGATCTTCGAACACCAACAACTCTTATGATGGTGTTCGCTGCCAGTTGTGCAACAAACTAGGTCATGTTGCAAGTGTATGCAGATCCAGATCTCACAATCATTTTAAGGCCAAGGCCAACTATGTTTCGGGAATGCACGCATCAGCAAATCCCTAGATTCTCGACTCTAGAGCATCTCACCACATAACTGATAATCCTCACAACTTGCAGGAATATAATGGCATAGAGCAGGTCTCCATGGGTGATGGTAACAAAATACCAATAACTCACACTGGTTTAACTCAATTACATGCATCAAATAATGCTTTTAAACTCTCTAACACTCTCTGTGCTCCTAGCATTAAACGCAACTTACTCTTCGTTTCTAAATTTTGTCAAAATAACCTAACCTCTATTGAATTCTTTCCGTTTCATTTTTCACTGAAGGACCTGGAAACGCGAAATCCATTGGTGCACGGTCGGAGTAGAGACGGTCTTTATGAGTGGACAACCTCACATTCCATATCTTCCAGTAAAGCGCATTTGGCCTCCACCAACACATCCATCTTCACCTGGCATCGTCGATTGGGTCATCCGCATACAAGAGTTTTAAATTTTGTTTTGAATAAATTCTCGCTACCTCGCTCGCAAGACAAAATTTTAGTTTGTAATTCTTGTTCATTGAATAAGGCTCATCGCCATCTTTTTCAGAATCCTACTGTATCAAGTACCAAACCATTTCAAACAATATTTAGTGATTTATGGGGTCCTTCTCCGATTTTATCGATTGACAAAAAATCATATTACTGCATTTTTGTTGATCAATACACCAAATATACTTGGCTATATACATTAAAAAATAAAAGTGAGGTTAAAGACCTTTTCAAAAATTATCAAGCATTAATGGAACGTCGTTTCAATACAAAAATTCTTTCTATCTATACTGATGGTGGTGGCGAATATAAAAGTCTTAATCCATACATAAGTTCTCAGGGTATTGAACATCTTTTATCTCCCCCATACACCCCCCAAAGAGTCGCTCTTGCCGAACGACGTCACAGACATATTATTGAAACGGCAAGAACTTTACTTCATGAAGCTTCGCTTCCACCGACTCTTTGGTCATTTGCTTGTCAACATGCGGTTTATCTCATAAATCGCTTGCCAACCTCACTTTTACAAAATAAATCACCTTTTCAAATATTGTTTGGTAACGATCCAGATTATAATTCTTTAAAAAAATTTGGGTATCTCTGTTATCCCTGGCTCAAACCCTATTCAAAAAATAAATTAGAGCCACGATCAACACCTTGTGTTTATTTAGGTTATTCTTTAAATTATTATGGTCATCAATGTTTTGATCCGAAATCTTCCAAAATATATTTATCTAGAGATGTAAAATTTTTTGAACATAATTTTCCTTTTCAGAATATCTTTTCAAATTTTAAAACTCTTGCATGGGAAAACCTAACTGAAACTAATCCAACAAAATCTCCTATTTTTTCTCCTCCCATAATAAGTGAATTACCCAATCCTATACTTATCCCAAATACAGAAACCAACGCTCAAAAGGACACTGTATCCTCTGCCTGTGCTCCAACAGAATCTGCAACTACAGGTACGTCTTCTACTTCTCCTCCTACAAATTCTGTTGCTCCTCCTGATCTTAATGATACCCAATCTTATCCCCCATTGCCATCCCCAACAGTTATCCCAAGACATTCAAATGCCTCCTCTCCTCCACAATCACTACGTACATTATCACTACCCCCTTCCTCAATACCTATATATTCTCAACAACCATTCACCTCAGTCCTGCATCCTCAATCACCATCTTTACCAATTGTATACAGTCGTAGAACGACCAAAATGACATCTACTGGCCAAACCACTGTTGCTCGTACCACTGCCTCAACTCCGCAACCCTCACAACCTTCCCTCGAACCACTTCCAGTCACAGAACCACAACAACCTTCTCTCCCTCCTCCAAATCGTGTTGTGACTCATTCACAAAACATAATTCATAAACTGAAAATAATCCATGACTTCATGGCTCACTTATCCCCCACCATCACCCCCTACCAGTTTTAAATAAGCTAACAAACACCCAGAGTGGCAGAGAGCAATGAAAAGTGAATTTGATGCATTATTGAATAATCAGACATGGGAATTGGTACCACATGACCCCACAAA
The DNA here is from genome assembly GCF_000715075.1 of Nicotiana tabacum. Classification (NCBI taxonomy): domain Eukaryota; kingdom Viridiplantae; phylum Streptophyta; class Magnoliopsida; order Solanales; family Solanaceae; genus Nicotiana; species Nicotiana tabacum. Next base: position 98,335,887 of record NC_134084.1, on the reverse strand, counting down.
AAATATTGTTTCTTGCAAGTGGTTATATAGGTTAAAGAGAAAAGCTGATGGGACAATCGATCACTACAAGGCTTGTCTTATTGCAAAGGGGTTTACGCAACGTCCTGGAATTGACTTTCACGCTACATTTAGTCCGGTTTTCAAACCGACTACTGTGCGTTTGGTGCTTTCAATTACTGTCCAGCAAAATTGGCCCATACGTTAGCTTGATGTCAACAATGCGTTATTGTAGGGTCACCTAGAAGAAGAAGTCTACATGGTCCAACCTCCGGGTTTTGAAGACGAGCAGCTTTCCTCACATATATGTCGCCTAAAGAAAGCTATATACGGACTCAAGCAAGCTCCTCGGGCCTAGTACAATGAACTTAAGACGTTCTTTCTTTATTTGGGATTTGTCAAGTCCGAATCTGATGCATCACTTTTCATTCGCAAAGTGTCGAACAGCGTGTTGTATGTGCTTGTCTATGTCGAAGATATCATCATCACAGGGAGCCATAGCTCATATGTAAATCAGGCTATATATTGTATTGCTGGCCGTTTTTCCATTAAGGATCTCAGAAACCTTAACTTTTTTCTCGGAGTTGAGGTGCTTCGTGTTGCAGATGGAATTACTCTATCGCAATCCAACTACATCAGTGAAATCCTCTCTGAAGAAAATATGAAAGACTGCAATTCCGCAAAAACTCCAATGAGTTCCAGTGAAGTGCTTCAACAAAATGATGGAGTGGAACCAACTGATGCCACTCGCTACAGGAGAGTTCTTGGAAAACTACAGTACTTGTCTTTCACTCGTCCAGACATAAGTTTCTCAGTGAACAAATTGTCTCAATTTATGCACTCCCCATCTTAACTACACTGGAAAGCACTCAAACGAGTACCCAGGTATCTTCAAGGAACAATTCAGTTTGGTCTTCACATTCAAAGAGACAACGATTTCAAGCTACACATGTATTCTGATGCGGATTGGGCTGGAGATGCGAGTGATCGAGCCTCCACTACTGGTTATATACTATTTTTTGGCCAAAATCCTGTGAGCTGGTCATCCAGGAAACAAAGAACAGTTGCTTGCTCATCAACCGAAGCAGAGTATCGAGCGGTTGCAAATGCACTTGCTAAAACAAATTGGGTGACGAATCTGCTAAATGAACTACATGTTTCAATTCCACAAGCACCAACCATTTACTGTGACAATGTTGGTGCAACTTATTTATGCGAAAATCTAGTCTTCCATAGCCGCATGAAACACATTGCGGTGGACTTTCACTTTGTTCGCAAGCAAGTCCAACAGAATCAAGTTCGCATTGTTCATATTCATACTGCAGATCAGCTCGCGGATACCCTCACCAAAGCGTTACCAAAGCCAGCCTTTGACAGGCACTTATTCAAGCTAGGCGTAGTTACACACTGCCTAACTTGAGGGGGGCGTATTAGAGCATAAGTTAACCATAAGCTACTTTATTGCTTTCCTTACCGTTTTGACCAAGTCTTTAGCTAGTAGTTAGGATTTTGTTATTCCTTTATCTTCTCAAATAAATCTCCTTATTCAAGGAGTTTGTTTAGCAAGTAATTTAATCCTCCTCTGGAATAGGAGTTAGTTTAGGGAATTGGTTTGTCACTTGTATTTAAAGATTGCTTTGATTCAATAAATAAATCAACTTTTTGTGTCTATGTTGTTATTAAAACCTGATCTTTGTCTAAATTTAGTAAGTGTAGTGAGTAAAATCTTTTTCATCTCTCTCGTCAACGCCATCATTATCATTCAACTCCTTTTCTTTCCCTCTCTGTGAAAGTATATTACGCCTTTCTTCGTTTCCGCATATTCTGTCTGCAAAAGAATTACTACCTCCGTTTCAATTTATGTGAACCAATTTGATTCGGCACGGAGTTTAAGAAAAGAGAGAAGACTTTTAATTTTGTGATGTAAAATGAGGCACATATATTTTTTGTGGCTATAAATTATTGTGTAAAGGTAAATTGTTTCCAAATAAAGAAAGAAGTCATTCTTTTTTGTACGGACTAAAGAAAAATAGTTTCGCATAAATTGAAACGGAGGGAGTATCATATTTTCTGCAATCAAATCTCAAAAGGCTCAAAAAGTTAGACAGAGAGAGAAAGGGAAGGAAAAAGAAAAACATTGCAGCCCATTAACTGCAATTATTATTCCCTCCCTTTTCCTCTCTCTCTCTCTCTTTTATATTTGCCAGCTCGTCTTCTCCTCTGTTGTACCCTTTTCTTTATTCTCTCTCTATCAACACGTTCACAAAGATCTCCTGAGGTGCGTTTGACTCTTCCCGTATTTTGATTAATTCTCGTTGATTTCTTGTTTTATTGGATTCTATTTGATATCTACATTTTAATATAATTTTTTGTTTAGAGTTTGTTGTTATGATTTCTGCCCTTTTGTTTTTTTTGTTGTTTTTTGGTTAATGTTAGTCTTGTTTATGTTAATCTAATGAGTAATGATGTGGTTTCTTCATTACCTAAGTTTATGTATTGATTGATTAAGCAATTATCATTTGATATGAAGAATATGTTTGGTCTGTCAATCTTTTGAAATTGGTTCTTGATATTTAATGCTAGTTTTGAGGGTTTCTTGTGGTTTTAGAGTCTAATTCTCGAAGTAGGGTGTTTTACTAGCTAAATGTTCCATGCAGCTGTGGTTATTAGCTATGCTTGAACTCTCCAATAATGCAACCAGGTGCGTGTCGGATCCTTAAAAGTAGTACACTTTGGAGGATCCGACACGGATGCGGCAGCATTTTGGAGAGTTTGAGCAACATTAGTTATTAGGTAATCTCACAATAGATCATTAGTTGTTGGGGGTGCATTTTAGGGTGATAAAAATATGGTTTCCCTTGCTTTGAGTTCTAATGCAAATTAGTTTAGCCTTTTTCTTTTTTTTTAGGGGGGTGGGTGGGGTGGGTGTAAATAAAGCTTTACCGTTGCCATACGCACCCAAAACATAGCATAGCAACTACACATTAGGAATCTGAGAGCCCTATTCTTGGAAACTTGTCTGGCTTTTCTAAACCGGCTGAGGAGCAGATTAATCCATATCTGCAGTATAAATGACATTCTGAAGAATGAAAGAACTTAAATGCTTAAATGACCTACATTGGACTAAATTTATTGGAATTTGGATGGAATGATGACAAAGAATATATCAGATTGCAGAACAATAAAGACACAACCAAATTCCTAGATAGGTTTCAGGGTCATGCATATTTATTGAAGGGGATCTCTTTCTCCTACCAGGCCAGGGTTATTCAATAGTGGACGCAATGAGTTGGCCCGTGACTCATTCTCCCCCTACCTGCATTTACTGGTGGATTAATTGAAAGTATCAACTTTTATAGGCTACTGTTGAATGTGATGGGTCAATTAAAAGCTCGAACTTCTAGAAACGCTCTTGAAAGTAAGGTAGAAGATTAGACAAGATCAAAAATGTAATAATTGATGGAAGGTACAAGTAATATACATGAGGATAAAAAGAGATAAGGTCGCATGAGATGGTTTGACCATGTTCTACGTAGAATTCCAAATGTACCACTCAATAAGTGTGACATTATGATGATTGGAAGTATTAAAAAGGGATAAAGTATACCTATAATCATGTGAAGAAACTTGTCTGAAAAAGCACACTATCTCTAAAAATCCAGTTATGCTACAAAAAGTACTTTGATTAAAGTTTAGTCAGATTGGTAAGTTGTATTAGGTCTAGTACTTTTCAGAAATTATTTTAGCGTGCTTAGAGAGTTGTATATTAGTAGAAAATGTAGGGAACTTCTAGTGTTAAAGTGCCCCTAATTTGTTTCTAAAGATAACATATCGAGTATTGATATGAAACAGGACCAAGTGGAGCAAAGGGGATATTGAGTATTCATTTTGCCACTGGAACTAGTTAGGATTGAGACTCTGTTGTTGTTACTTGTTACTGTTTCTGTTGACTGTGATTGAGGCTAATATATGAAGATTTTGACTGAATTAGTGGGGCCGACAATTGGTACCTTCAAGAATAAGTTTTATGAGGACAAGTTGGGAACTGGAACTATATCATGGCTTCAGATGTTTCCTACAGTGAAGATTCACTTCTGTATACACACACACATGAAGATGATATTTGGTGTGCTGGCTATTTAATGAAGTCCTGAATTTGTTGCTGATATGGTAATGAAGTTTTTTTCTATACTTAACGCTAATCTTGCTCATGTCCATTTTTTTCTGTGCAGTTGGTGTTCAGAACTTAGGAGCTCAACAATCTAGTTTCTCTTTCTTCCTCAAAAGAAGCTGTAACAGGAAAGATTTTGCATCATGCCTAACTCTGTTAAAGCCTTAGAACCTGCATTTCAGGGTGCGGATCAGAGAATGTATCCTTTGCTGCAAAAATGTGGTTCTTGATTAGTTACATGGAAGTAAGTTTGAAATGAGTATTGATCAGTTTTGAAACACTGTTGGGATTTTCTCAGCACCCTGCCTTTATGGAGGGTAGGCTGAAGACCTATAAAAAACAAAATAAATAAGGGGTACACCGAGCTTTTCCTGTAAATGTTCTGCACCTTTTATGTTCATTATTTCCACTGCCAAATATAGCTGCGGGAAATTTTTTAACTTGAGAGTTATGTTAATTGTTTTACTGCCGAACGTGGCCTATAGAAACTTTCCAGACATTAGAGTTGAGCTTAACTCTATCTAGAGGGACCGAAATTTGGAGAATTGAGGATTTCCAACCAGTTCCATTGCAGAAGTCTGAATATGGTAAATTCTACTCGGGTGATTCTTACATCGTCTTGCAGGTGCATAGATGCAAAAATCTTTGGCTTTACATGTACCTCCTTTATCTAGGGAGAAAAGCTTCATTCATGTCTAATATTCCTACTCCTATCACATGTTCATCTATAATTGCAGACAACTTCAGGCAAGGGAGGTTCTTATATTTATGATATACACTTCTGGCTTGGAAAGGATACTAGTCAGGTGTGAAATCAATCTTCATTCTTAGCAGCTATTCAAGCAGATTTATAATTTTCTTTTCCAGTTTCTAAAATGTGGATGCTATGTCAGGATGAAGCTGGAACTGCAGCTATCAAAACTGTTGAGCTTGATGCGATTCTTGGAGGGCGAGCAGTACAGCATAGGGAAATCCAAGGTCATGAATCTGACAAATTTTTATCATACTTTAAGCCATGCATTATACCATTGGAAGGTGGTATTGCGTCTGGATTCAAGAAACCAGAAGAGGAAGAATTTGAAACAAGGTTGTATATCTGCAAGGGTAAACGCGTTGTCAGGATGAAGCAGGTACAGAAGCATAAAAAACTTACTGCATGAGCTTGTTTAGAATATGTCATCTAGTTCAGTTGTGGTTGAAGATTACTTATTTAAGCTGAGATTTGTATCAGGTCCCATTTTCCCGGTCCTCTCTAAATCATGATGATGTGTTCATTCTGGACTCTAAAGACAAGATATATCAGTTCAATGGTGCAAATTCTAACATCCAGGAGAGGGCCAAAGCACTAGAAGTTATTCCGTTCTTGAAGGACAAGTATCACGAGGGGACGTGTGATGTTGCAATTGTTGGTAAGTACAAGCCTCGGAAATTCAAACATAAGAAGTAAGCAAGTAATACATATTTATTATACTCCTTCTATCCCAGTTAAATTGCTGTAGTTTAAGTTTGTTGTTGAAATTCTTTTTCTAGCCGTCAAATATTCTTAGTCTATTTGGATTTTCTGCAGCTAAAGCATATCTATTTGGCAGATTTCTATAGTATTTTATACTTCGTACCATGATTTTTTTTGCTTTAGAAAATTATGGGTCAGATTCATTCTGAAGTTTGGTAAATTTAATTGTCAAAGTTAAAGCAAGACTTTTAGAAACAGTGTTCCTAAATTATGCATAAAATTTAGTGTGTCTACATGCTATGGATTTGTATAGTATGTGCCTCAAATGATTCAATCATCTAGAATAAGGGACAAAATAAATCCGACAGAGTTCATATATATCTGTTTTTGATATATATGTCATGTTTCGGTCCTAATGAAGAGCTTCAGACCTTTTTCTGTACTTCGTTAATATTCTATTGTATTCATGTGGAACTGCTCCTTATATCTATTGCATACCCCAGATGATGGAAATTTACAAGCTGAGTCGGATTCCGGTTCGTTCTGGGTGCTCTTTGGTGGCTTTGCTCCAATTGGCAAAAAGGTTGCTAGTGAAGATGATATTGTGCCCGAGAAGACACCTGCAAAACTTTATAGGTATCGTTGAATTCTACTGTTCTATACCTGTCTTTACTGTGAGCTACATAACTATTATTCCATCAAGTTAAGCCAATTTATATTATTCCATCAGATGGACATGAACGAATTAGGTAAAGTTCTTGTTTATTGCCTGTAATTATAGTGGTAATGTTATGGTCTCTAGCTTATGACACTTAATACAAAGTATTCAAAACATCCTTGGCTAACCTTTTACTGTTGGATAGTACTTCTTTCCACTAAAGAGGATCTTTATACTTGAATTGGTCTAGTTAATTTTTATAATATATTTGCATATCTGTGTTTATTATATCCCTAGTGCTTGCTACTTTCTCATCATTGAACTTTTAAATCAACCTTTTGCTGGTGTTGGTGCTAAAGTTGAACTTTTTCCTCTTTTTGTAGCATTACTGATGGTCAAGTCAGTCCCGTGGACGGTGAACTTTCAAAATCTAGCTTAGAGAACAATAAATGCTATCTTTTGGATTGTGGTGCTGAGGTATTTATTTGGGTTGGCCGTGTAACTCAATTGGAAGAGAGGAAAGCTGCCATTCAAGCTGCAGAGGTAGAATAATAATAGCTTTTAACTCCAGAATTTTCTTTTATGGTGAAATTCTCATGACTAATTGACTAAATTTATCCACAGGAGTATCTTACCAGTCAAAATAGACCAAAGTCAACACATGTAACCCGACTTATTCAAGGCTATGAAACACACTCATTCAAGTCCAGCTTTGACTCTTGGCCTTCAGGGTCTGTACCAGCCGCTGAGGAGGGAAGAGGAAAAGTAGCAGGTAGATTAGTTTGAAACTTGTAGAATTGATACATGTTTGTTGGAAGCAGTTTTATTTGACATTGTCGCATTTATACAGCTTTGCTGAAGCAACAAGGGGTTGGTGTTAAAGGTGGTAGCAAAAATACTCCTGCAAATGAGGAAGTCCCGCCGTTGCTTGAAGGGGGTGGAAAAATAGAGGTCTGATCATCATTATGATATCCTTTTGATTATAATTCGTCTGTTGATATTGCTTGCTTGGTCTTCGCTAAAAACGTACGATTTTACTAGGTCTGGCGTATCAACGGCAGTGCAAAGAGCACTGTGCCCGGAGATGATATTGGTAAATTCTACAGTGGAGATTGCTATATAGTTCTTTACACATACCACTCTAATGAAAGGAAAGAAGATTATTATCTATCCTGGTGGATTGGAAAGGATAGCATTGAGGTAATGTAGATTGTCACTGCAATATAAGGGCCTACACATCTTTTCTTGTTATTAGTAATTCAATTGGCATGCCATGTAGACATTGGGATAAAAATCCCCTCTTCTATTTTAATTTTAATTACTTATAAAAAATTGTATGCTCATAAATAGTGATAAGAAATGAAGGTCCACATACTCTTGTTATTTTCATGTATTCAAATAGGATCTATTTGGATGACCTTGTAAAATCTCTCTTCTCTTCTCCTTGCTGTAGACTCGAAAAGGTGGAGAAAGGAAACTGAAGTGAAATGTAATGCCATCATATAAGAATTTCGTCCTTCGTAAATTAGTTTTATATATATATACTTGCTATATTTATGACTCATCTGACTAGCACAGAGATCTAGAAAATAAATTTTGTTGAAATGCCTAGTACAATAGTTGAAAATTGAAAGGCATAATATTAAGGTATTACGTTTGAAGAATGTCAGGTACGACAGATAAGTAATATAGTGCTATAATAGTAGTTTATCTTAGTTTGAATATTTGGAGTTTGATAAACTTTTCCTTTTAGCGAAAGCAGAAATAGTGAAGCAGAAGGGATTAAAATAGAAAGTGAAGTTAGGATTGATGGACTATTTATCTCTACATTGTCGTCCTTTCTACTTTATATTCATGTATATGACAAAATTTGAAGGCTTTATCCAGTCCATTGTACGTTGTGGATTCAGGAGGATCAAAATACGGCTGCAAAATTGGCCAGTACAATGTGCAATTCACTTAAAGGGAGACCAGTGCTGGTATTACTTCTTGACACTTCTTTTCTCTAGAAAACTGTATGAAGTTTTAGTATGACCTGTAACATTATCCAGGGTCGCGTATATCAAGGGAAAGAACCGCCACAATTTGTTGCAATCTTCCAGCCCATGTTGGTCCTTAAGGTACCGGTTATGCAGTGTAATTCGGGCTATTGTTGTAGAATGTAAATTGTCATATTTAATAACTGTAATGAATTTCTATCGTTTTCTCAGGGTGGATTAAGCTCTGGATATAAAAATTATATTTCCGACAAAGGCCTGAATGATGAAACCTACACTGCTGATTCTGTGGCACTGATTCGATTATCTGGAACTTCTGTGCATAACAACAAAGCAGTTCAAGTTGATGTTGTATGCTTATCAACCCTTCTAGATTTCTTCTCTTTTTGGGCTACTATGTAATTGATTTTATGAATCTTTTTAGTAGTTTGAGGCTGATATGTTCATTCTTTATATCTAGGGTATGTGTTTCCGTCCATCACTGTAAAAATAGCACGGGCTAGCCAGTTTTCGGACTGGTCATTCAAAAATAGCCAGCGTTTGCGAAGTCACTGAAAAATAGCCACTATTTTGCTGCAACACGGAAAGTTCCAGCCTAATATACTGGAGATCGGTGCACCTATGTATGAACTTCCAGCATATTATGTTGGAACTTCAACACGCGGAAAGTTCCAGTATAATATAATGGAGATTGGAGCACCGAACTCCATTTTATTATGCTGGACCGGTATAAATATACTGGAATTTATACTGGAGTTCCAGTATAATTCCAGTATATTATACTAAAGTATTTTTTTGGATTTTGAATAGTGTTTTCGTTCAGATTTATCTTTACATGAAAAGTGGCTAAATTTCGATTACTTTTGAAACTGTGACTATTTTTGAATGACCACTTGTAAATATGGTTATTTTTGAATTTCTTTGCCATGTTCATATTGTTTTATTATTGTTGGGCTAAACTAGCCAAAAATAGATATTGTTCACTTTGGCCAAGCCTGCACGATTTTATCCAAAAGGCTTCCCATCATTAAGAGTAACACTACACCTAATATGTAGCTTCCCAATCTTAATTTGGGCTCTGATAACGGTTGTTGGGCTCAATTGGCCAAAGATACTCTTAACATGGTTTGATGGGAGAAATTCAAAAATAGCCAGATTTACAATTGGTCGTTCAAAAATAGCCCAGTTTCAAAAGTAATCGAAATTTAGCCACTTTTCATGTAAAGATAAATCTAAGCGAAAACACTGTTTAAAACCCGGAAAATACGTCAGTATATTATATTGGAGTTCCAGCATGAGTATGCTTGAACTCCAACATATTATACTGGAGTTCCAGCAAGTATAATTGTCCAGTATAATATACTGGAGTTTGGAGCACCGGTGCTCCAGTATATTATACTGGAGTCAGCAAAGTATACCGTTCCAGCATAATATGCTGGAGTTCATCACAGGTGCACCGAACTCCAGTATATTATGCTGGACCGGTCTCTGTTGCCGCAAAATAGTGGCTATTTTTCATTGACTTCGTAAATGCTGGCTATTTTTGAATGATCAGTCCGAGAAAACTAGCTATACCGTGCTATTTTTACTGGTTTGATGTGTCCGCTTTGGACCAAACCCGAACTATTTTCCAAAAAGACCTCACACTATTAAGAGTAATTCTACACTTTATATGTAGCTTCACAATCTTTTCAGCTACCAATGTGAGCCTTTGTTCTCGCACCCAACAATAATGATGAACTCTATTGTGAACTTATGCTAGAAAATTTAAAAATTGGATTACTTATTTTATTTTCTTGTTTCTAAACTCTGTCAGGTGGCAACTTCACTGAACTCTAATGAGTGTTTTCTTCTGCAATCTGGCTCATCAGTATTTAATTGGCATGGAAACCAGAGTACCTATGAGCAGCAGCAATTAGCAGCAAAAGTTACAGAATTCTTAAAGGTGGGAACTTTTCTTGAATTTGAGAGCATGCTTTCTTTTTCATTGTTCTTTCAACTTAGAAAGGCCTGATCTTTTAAGTTCTGCTATACAAGGTGATAACCGACTTTAAATGGAAAGATTGGATCATGTTATTCTTCCTTGACGACTGTTAAGAATTTGCGACATGGATAGTAATTAAAATGTATTTCTTCTTTCTTCATTGTTTTTCTCAAATTAAAAGGGCCTAACAATTTAAGTACACTATGCAAGATGGTTACCTACCCTGAATGGTAAGGGTGTCCCATTTATCATTCCTTGACGAAAATTGTTAGGATATGTAATATAGATAGTAATTGTTTTAGGTGAAAGTGCTTTAATGGCCTAATATTGATATTTCCACTGTCAAGATCTGGCTTTCCATGTTATGTGTTTTAAAAATCTGGCTATGCAGTTTTACATGGGATTTGCGTTTTTATCTCTGTTGGTGCCTGATGAGGATGCAATCAGCTTTTTTGACGAAAACCTTGTTTTCCACGTGATAAGATGTTGCCGCGTATGTGAAATGTGATTTCCTTAAAACACACTGAAGAAAACACATTAAAAAATTTAAGAACCTAGTTCGATCAAATTATGGTCACTAGGTTGTGATACAAGTCCTTCAGTGACCCAAATCCTTTAAATACAACCTCCAGTTATATAGCCAGTGTGGCAATGAAACATAGTACCCACTATACTGAACTTTTTCCAAATAAACAGTGGTAAAGTTTGAAATGATTGCACAAACACCTCTCCACCTGACATATGTCCTGATTGTCCGTTATCTAAGTGTATCCTATTTGTCCTAGTTTATGCTGCGTTTGTCTGATTGTTATTGGTTTTCTTCAACTCAGCCAGGAGTAACTGTGAAACACGCTAAAGAAGGAACAGAGAGCTCAACTTTCTGGTTTGCTCTTGGAGGAAAACAAAGTTACACCAGCAAGAAAGTAGCTTCAGAGGTCGCCAGAGATCCCCATTTGATTGCTTATTCAATTAATGAAGGTGCATCCGTGATCTCTTAATGTCATAAGATTCTTGATTGCAAATAAGAAAGTGTGTTTTAACTTTGTTAGATATCTCTTTTTTTTTTTTTGGTAAACAAAAAGTGTTATACGCTAACTATCTTTTCCATTGATTTTCATGCAAATATGTGGATGTTCAGGAAAATTTGAGGTAAGGTCCTAGAATACAAAATTAAGCTTTTTAATGCATGAAGAGCTTGTATATCTGGTTTAATTTTTGCTTTACTCATTTGATAGATTGAAGAAATCTACAACTTCTCTCAAGATGATTTATCGACTGAGGATGTTTTATTACTTGATACACATGCCGAAGTGTTTGTTTGGGTTGGTCAGTCATCAGATCCCAAAGAAAAGCAAAGTTCTTTTGAAGTTGGACAGGTAATACACGGTATCATAGACATTTGAGAAGTGTGTTTTCTTCTGTTCTTAATTATGCTTCACTAACCATTGAAGTCCTGCAGAAATACATCGAGATAGCTGCATCTTTAGAAGGGTTGTCTCCTAATGTTCCACTGTATAAAGTCACGGAAGGAAATGAACCTTGCTTCTTTACAACATTTTTCTCCTGGGATCCTGCTAAAGCTATTGTAAGTGACTAAATCCCTCTTTCGGTCATCTTGTTCCGGAACTTTATTATATAAAGTTTGATATGACATTCATGACACCATCTAAATAACATCAGCCACTAAGGGATGGGAAGGTATCTTTATATAGTCTTGAGCAATCCTTACCTCACAAGGTAGCTTTTAAGATTGAGTTAGGCCCAAGGTCCATTTATCAATATGAAACCGTTGCATCGATCATCTTTTAAGCTTTTTATAAACTTTGGAAGGTGGATGGAACTTGGAAGATGGTGTAACAGCCAGTCCACTAGTGATATTCTCCACTTTGGGCCTAAGCTTGTGTGGTTTCAACAAGCATCACTAGGTCTAAGGCTTGTTTCTTTATATACCCAGTGTCTCTCCCGTATTTTGTGAGATTTCCAAACTCAATTGAACGCTGAGGTTTATCCCACCATCACCCAGTATTGCACGCGAAATGCCTCTGATATCATATGCACAAACCAGTCTACAAGTAATATTGTCCGCTTTGGGCCTAAGCTCGCCCAAATTGGAACACGTCACTACGATCTAAGGCTTATTTCTTTATATACTAGCATTTCGCCCGTGTTTTTTTTCCGATATGGAATTTGCCTAGTGTGTTATAGATGGTACAAGAGCTAGTACATAGCATAAACTGCCAGAGACCGAGCCAAACTTGTAATAAGCAAATATTGTAATTGCAAAGAAGAAAGTCCTTAAACTAATAACCATAGACGCAAGCCAGTAAAAGATACTTGGTGTACACAATAAATTGCTATTGATATACTGGGAATAAAAAAAGATGTAAACCTGTCATATGCAAAAGGATTTTGTTATAGAAAGGTAGGAAGAAATTTGCAGTAGCACTATAGTGTTAAATGCCCCAACATGTTTGGGACTGAGACATAGTTATTGTAGTATGGTATTAAAGGGAAAATCCAATTTGCGCCGTGTAGTTAGGTCAACCGACTTTTATTTGGTCCTCATTACTGAGCAACTTCTCGATTGCTAGCGGACATCTATATTTTGTCTCATCAAATATCCTGCAATGTTTTCTAGTTCTGGTAAAGGATTCTGACATACGTTATTCAACATACCTATTTAACCAGGCACATGGAAACTCGTTCCAAAAGAAGGTTATGCTACTCTTTGGGGTCGGTCATGCTTCAGCGGTAACTATATTTCATAAAAGCAAGATGTATTTCCCCATAAATTTTTTATGCTTCTGTGCAAATATTTTCCATTATAGACATTTCAAATCATCTGAGTTTCAGGAATCACAAACTCTAATTAATACTATTTCTTTCAGAGATCAACATATCATCATTTTATCATGCTTTCCTCCAACTTAAGCTGTCCATACTAGAACCATATTCAACGAAGTTAGTTACATTTTCAGTTGGTATTCCTAGTTCCGAAAGCTTCATATTTCTGTCACTGGTTCTCTTTACGATATTGTTAGAACTGTACTATCATGGTTATTAGTTGTGGAAATGTTGATTCTGCTTTGACTTCCAACCAACCAAATTTGTGAAACATATTATTTGTCCAAGCTTCCATGCATTTTATATAAGACCTTTTGGTCTATTTTTCTGAATCAGCAAAGGTCCAATGGGACAAATCAAGGTGGAGCAACCCAAAGAGCTTCAGCTTTGGCTGCTTTGAACTCTGCATTTAGTTCATCATCTCCAGCAAAATCCAGTTCTGCGCCAAGGTCTGCTGGGAAAAGTCCGGGTTCACAAAGAGCAGCTGCAATAGCTGCTTTATCTTCTGCTCTTAGTGCCGAAAAGAAGCAGCCACCTGAGGGCGGCTCTCCTCTCCGATTAAGTAGAACTTCATCAGTAGATGCTATTGCCTCTGGTATAAAAATCTTTCTTGCACTTCTATTATACAGCTATTTCCAGATCCTTCCCTTTCCAATCAGATTGTATGCTGTGAATCCTCTATTAGTGTGTGTTCTGTGTACTTTAAAAGTGCTTCCTATTTTATATTTTATTATTTCAGACAAGACATTACTAAGCTTTAGTCATTGGTATGTCACTAGGTACGCCGTATTTATATACATACATGTCTATATATGTGCATTGATGTATGTTTTCATCGTGTTCTTTATTTGATGATCTAAAAGTGTTACCAATAGAAATTGATGACTCTTAGTTTTCAATGAAAGATTATTGATGAGAAACCGGTGCTACTTGCTAGCATAGAGTCGTTGGAAATTTCAACTTTTAGGCTGACCAGCATTACTTAATTGTCTTTAAAGCAAAATTCTTTGCTAAGTATGATATATATGAACGCTTTTTTCTTATTTCTGCCGAACAGGGAATGAAGTTTCTACTGCTGAGATTGAAGATTCTAAAGAAGTTCCAGAACACAAGGAGATCGAAACAGTTGAGCCTGCAGAGACTGATAGAGAGGACGTGGAACTGAAGCTTGAACCAGAACAGGTTGAGACTGGCAATGATAGTAGTCAGACTACATTTAGCTATGAAAGACTGAAGGCTAAATCTGAAAATCCTGTCAGTGGGATTGATTTTAAACGGAGAGAGGTTTGTGCTCAAGTATTGTTCACATTCCTACATTCTGATGAAAGTCAGTTCCTTTTTCTTATTTTTATTGATGGATTCTCAGGCTTATCTTTCTGACGAGGAATTCAAGTCAGTACTAGAAATGACAAAAGAAGCTTTCTATAAGTTGCCTAAATGGAAGCAAGATATCCACAAAAAGAAAGTTGATCTCTTCTAGAACCAAGATATCCACAATATATGGGTACATATTGCTTTGATTGGTACTTTCATTTTGCTGTCTGCTTTTCTCAGAACCAAGTTTTTGGTGTTCTTGGTTTCTTTGTTCACTTTGTGATGCCTGCTTGAAGAGTGATATTTTTTGAGTTCTCTCTTTTACTGTAGTTGAAAATCAGCAGTCAGGTCAATTCTTTGATTTCCTAACTCATTGTGTATTGAGGTCACTTTTGTCAATCATTTATTTGTTAATTAAAGGGTGTGTACAGACTTTATATTATTTATAACTGATGCAGTAGCTATCTGCTTCTGCTTTTGTTCAAGTTTCTTTTTCTTTCTTGTTTAGAGGAATAGTTATTTTTTCCAATACTATTGCTTGGAAAGTTCAGTAGGTAGAGTTACTTCTTGGACTTGAAATATTGAATACTGGGAGCAATCTTAGTTCCACAACGTAAAGCATGTATTGACTATAGTGGATTTTTTTTTTCAATTGTTGAAGATTATTTGCTAGTGTTTGATTATGTGAATTATTAAAAAACACATCAAAAATATTTTTCATCTGAAAAAAGAAAAAAGAATTATGTGAGTATTGAAATGGAGAAGCCATTGTCTTTGAATATGTTTCTACTTATATTCTCTAAAAAACAGTGTTCGTAAGATCCTCTACTTTGTACGTTATATACAGTTGTGCATACTTTGTACGTTATACACAGTTGTGCAGTATGTCAAGTATTGTAACAACTCACATGACTCGTAAATACATTACATGGATCTACCGACTCCCAAGACACTAGAAAATAATATATAAAATAAAATACAGTTTACTTAGAAACATATCTATGTTATACTACCAGACATTGTATATTTACATATAAACATTTTTGGATGACTACTTGCAAAAGATTATTACAATAATTTTCGATAAAGTTTAGCATACTATAGGTGTGTTTGGTACGACGTAAATTATTTTTAAGAAAAAAATTGTGAAATAAACAGAGAAATATGGCTTTCATCACTTATAGCGACAAAAATAAGCACGGGAGAGTAGAAACATCGGAAAGTGGTTCCAAAGTTAAAGAAGAAGAGGGGAAGCATAGAACGTTGAACTTAAGAAATTTGGTCCTCATACCAAAACCAGCTTCAGACAAGTCTTCAACCGACTCAATAGTCGGCGTATCAATATCATCTTCTACCACAACAAAAAGGGGCTTCCTCAGTCTCATTAGCAAGGCAAAATTAAGTATTAGTGGGATTGACGAACCTAACTTCTTGCTCGGAGTCAGGAATTTCTTTGATTTTCCTCTTCAGAACAGCCAACTTCAAAATGCACTCATGGAACCACGAGCCTATCAACCGAAACTCGAGGATGAGATCCTCGAAATCCAAACCCTGCAAAAATACAATGAAAGACGCATGTCCACTCAGAAATCTCATAAATGTACTTCCAGGTTCTCATCTCCATAGGTGCAGAAGATAACATTTATGCAACCCAGCCATAAAAATTTGAGACTTCTCCAATTATTTTCATGGTGGCTATTATTTATATATATAAAGGAGAACTTACGAGCGTAATTTCACTTATCGGGGAACGATGATCACCAGGCTCAATCAGTTCTCGAATGAGAATATAACTACGAATCTGCTATACCACCGCTGGTCATGATCATCTCAGGAATCAACAATAACTCGATCGTTTACTTCGAGCATTAAGGGTAAACACCCCAGCACGGAAAAGCTTAGGAGAATTAAGATAAAGATGATGGCAAAGAGTGAAGTTTACCGAAACCAAATTCAATAAGAAAAGGAGGCAAGTCACAACTCTTCAAACTATCGGGCATATTTGAGCTAAGCGGATATTAAAATAACAACAAAACTCCTCAATCACTGGGTCAATTGCGGGTTGGAGCCCGAGAGTAAACGAGTATGTGCACATGAATGAGTAGCCTTCATGGTAGCTGGTTTTTCGCGCATTATCTTAAGAAGTTTCAATAAGGAAATTTGATTTCCAATGGTAATCTTTTAGAACAATGAAATATATATAGTGGTTTGATAATAGAAGGGTAATTGTCAACATGATCGTTACGACCATCCTTCTGACCACCCATCTTGTTCCATTGGGCGCAATCAACAGCAAAGTTGAATTGTTTGGGTATAATCTCAGAAAATAAGGGTTCGCCTATAGGTGCTGCAACACCCCCGATTTATCCTACTTCTTATTCTTGAAAGAAGGCCTAGTAGTAGAGAAACTCCCTACTCGCCATGGAACCAAGACGGTGAAGTCTTCCTTCTCTTCTCCTAGCCCTAACAGGGGCTTCAATGTTTGGTAACTCGTTGATTATAATAGCCTGATGAGGAGAAACTTCAGGGTTAGAAGACGCAAAAGGAACAATGTTTTGAGAAGTCATGACTGTGACGAAGAAAATAAAGTAAAAAAAAAGCGGGCCAGAAAAAAGATGAATTGATAAAAATAAAATAGTAAGAATGGTTTGAGGACTCCGCATTCATAGGAGAAATATGTCATCATGAGCCTCACATAGAACTGTCACTTCGAAGTCATATAGCCGTCAGGGCCTAAGGAAACCATTGTAAACTGCAGAGCTAATCGAATTGTGCTATGTACCTCGAGCATTAAATGGAAGTGGCACATGTCGCTTCAATATCTGCAGGATATCACTAGAATTTCGGGAGGTAGCGACGAACACTCATATAATTTTCGTTAATAAAAGTAACACAAATACAGAAATTAAAATTATTAAATTCCTTAAGCTTGTTGTTGTTGTTTCCTGTATAGTACTTCTTATCTGGTATAAATATGGAATGATGGAAGATCAAGTTTTAACTTTTCCACTCTTAGATATATATTATCCTCTTTATCAGCTACCTACAGCAGTAACATACGTAAATATAAATGATATAACTGAAACAAAAATTAATTCGAGCCCACTGAATTCACAGTGTTTCCTTAAGGAATTTAATCCCCTCCTAGTACCCAAGGTTATGGATTATTTCCTCCCAGGATAGAACGAATTACACACTGGTGTAGCGGTACTTCAAACCCCAGTATTTCAGCGAACGCAAAGTTCGGCAGCAAATCACACTTACAGTTGCTTTGTTTGTAGTTTTAAAACAATGCAGAACAAGGGAGGAGAACTCAGAAGTCAAATGGAAATTCTGAGGAAGGAATGCAATGTATAGCGGATGTTGAATTCTTACTGAAGAGGATATCAGATTACAATTCGTTTTTTCAGTGTATACACAGTGTATACAGAGTGTATACAGAGTGTATATCAATTATATACAGAGTGTATATCAGTTGTATACTGAGTGTTTCGAGTGTTTTTTTCTGGTGTGTTCTTCTTTCTCTACAACTTCTGCTCTATTTATAGCAGTCATGTGAGAGAAATCCGCCCCATCCATGGTGTAACAAGCATTAGGATATCATGGAGGAAGCACTTACATGGTGGAATTAACACTTGCTTGGTGGGAGGGGCACTTGTCCATGGTGGGAGGTGCACTAGGCATCTTGTTGCTTTCTTGGTATAACACAATACACGGATTGGAAAACATCCGTTACAAACACGGATTATATCACCTTAATATTCACTATTAACAAATAAATTTGGTCCAAATAATTAATCAATCGATCGATCATTTGATCAAATTCGAATCCAAATCCAAATCCAAATCCCATTTCCCATTCACTCTCATTTTAAGACTATTTCATCTTAAACAAAAACTCAACAATCCAAAACTCAACAATCCAAAACTCAACAATCCCCCACATGAATGAGGAATGACTATATCACGAAAGTATGCATGAAAAACTTGTGTGATTTGCAAGCAAGAATTAATTGCATCTGGATAAGTAGGTTTCCCTTTGAACTTTCCGTAGTGAACTTATGTCGGATATACTCGGTCAATCGGTAGATTTGATATCTTTGAACCGTCGAACTTTAGTGTATTCCTAGATAACCATAAGTCACACAATCAATCCCTTAACCGTCTTTGGTTCTCATTGTTGTGTTCGTTTCAGCAATGAACACTGCCTGGTTTCATAAGTGCGTAGAGAATTGCAAATTCTCCTTGAAGCGGCTAACACTTCACACTTACATAGGTGATTCCTAAACGTGTCATCCCGTAGATACACTATTTGATATACCCTGTATCAAATTTAGAAATCATTAAAAAGCCTTAATGTTTTATCCTTGGTACTGAACATTGTCTCATCACGAGAATGGACTAAAAAATTTTGTTGACAATGTTGAACCGTCATTAATGAACTTTGTTTGATCTCCTTGAACCTAGATCTTGGGATCTCTAGTCTTCTAGGTAGAGTTACCGCCACAATGACTTGTTCTCGGCCATAGTCCCATTTCCCTCGATGATTTCTCAACTACCTCTCTAGTTAGGCCTTTTGTAAGTGGATCCGACACATTATCACTTGACTTACATAGTCAATCGTGATAATTCCTCTAGAGAGAAGTTGCCTAACGGTTTTATGTCTTCGTCGTATATGATGAGATTTACCATTATACATAACGCTCCCAACCCTTCCAATTGCCGCTTGGCTATCACAGTGTATGCATATTGGTGCCAACGGTTTGGGCCAAAATGGAATGTCTTCCATGAAATTCAGGAGCCATTCAGCTTCTTCACCGGCTTTATCTAAGGTTATGAACTCAGCCTCCATTGTAAAGCGAGAAATACATGTTTGTTTGGACGACTTCCAAGATACCGCTCCTCCACCAATAGTGAATACATATCCACTTGTGGACTTCGAGTCAGTTGAACCGGTGATCTAATTTGCATCATAATATCCTTCAATCACCACAAAATATTTACTGTAGTGCAAATCAAAGTTTTGGGTATGTTCTAAGTATCCCAAAACTCGTTTCATTGCCATCCAATGAGATTGACCTGGATTGCTCGTGTATCGACTTAGTTTACTTATAGCACAAGCTATATCTGGTCATGTACAATTCATGATGTACATTAAGCATCCCAACACACGAGCATAATCCAATTGTGATATATTTTGGCCTTTGTTCTTTGCTAATGCAAGATTCACGTCAATTGGAGTCTTTGCAACTTTAAAGCCTAAGTGCTTGAATTTTTCAATTATTGTCTTAATATAATGAGATTGTGACAATGCCAGACCTTGAGGAGTTTTTTGGATCTTAATCCCCAGAATTAAATCTGCAACTCCCAAGTCCTTCATATCAAACTTGCTATTGAGCATACGCTTAGTAGCGTTTATGTTGGCAATGTCATTACTCATTATCAGCATATCATCCACATATAGGCAAACAATGACTATGTGATTTGGAACATTTTTAATGTACACACATTTATCACATTCATTTATCTTAAAACCATTTGACAACATTGTTTGGTCAAATTTCGCATGCCATTGTTTGGGTGCTTGTTTTAGTCCGTAGAGGGACTTAACAAGTCTACATACCTTATTTTCTTTACATGGAACCACAAACCCTTCAGGTTGTTCCATGTAAATTTCTTCCTCCAACTCTCCATTTAAGAAGGCCGTTTTAACATCCATTTGATGAATTTCAAGACCATACACTGCAGCTAATGCTACTAACATCCGTATGGACGTAATCCTTGTAACTGGGGAGTATGTATCAAAGTAGTCAAGACCTTCTCGTTGTCTATACCCTTTGACAACAAGTCTTGCCTTAAATTTATCAATAGTGCCATCATCTTTCATTTTTCTCTTAAAAATCCATTTAGAACCCAAAGGTTTATTTCCAGGAGGAAGATCAACCAATTCCCATGTATGGTTGTTCAATATGGATTCTATTTCACTATTGACTGCCTCTTTCCAGAACAATGATTCCGAAGAAGACATAGCTTCTTTAAATGTTCGAGGCTCATTTTCCAATAAGAAAGTCACAAAATCTGGTCCAAACGAAGTAGACGTTCTTTGACGTTTACTACGTCTTGGATCCCCCTGATTAAATGTACTTTCTTTTATTTCTTCCCGAGGTCGTTTAGATCCTTCACCAATCGACTCGCATTCTTTTTTTATATGGATATATATTTTTAAAGAACTCAGCATTATCTGATTCTATAACCGTATTATTATGAATGTCGGGATTTTCTGATTTATGAACCAGAAATCGATATGCTTTACTATTAGTCGCATATCCTATGAAAACACGATCAACTGTTTTCGGTCATATTTTTACCCTTTTGGGTTTAAGAACTTGCACTTTTGCCAAACACCCCCACACTTTAAAATAATTCAAGTTGGGCTTCCTTCCTTTCCATTTTTCATATGGAATGGATTGTGTTTTGTTATGGGGTACTCGATTTAGTATTCGGTTGGCCGTAAGAACGGCTTCCCCCCACAAGTTCTGTGGCAAACCAAAACTTATCAACAATGCGTTCATCATCTCCTTTAATGAACGATTCTTTCTTTCCGCAATCCCATTAGATTGGGGCGTGTAAGGGGCTGTTGTTTGATGAATAATTCCATATTCTAAACATATTTGTTCAAAAGGAGATTCATATTCACCACCCCTATCACTTCTTATCATTTTGATTTTCTTGTTAAGTTGCGTTTCAACTTCATTTTTGTATTGCTTGAATGCGTCTATTGCTTCATCTTTACTATTAAGTAAGTAAACATAGCAATATCGAGTACTATCGTCAATAAAAGTTATGAAATACTTCTTTCCACCGCGAGATGGTATTGACTTCATGTCACAAATATCTGTGTGAATTAAGTCTAAATGATTTGAATTCCTTTCAACCGACTTATAAGGATGTTTAACATACTTAGATTCCACACATATTTGACATTTTGATTTTTCGCATTCAAACTTAGGCAATACTTCCAGGTTAATCATTTTTCGCAAGGTTTTATAATTGACATGACCCAAACGTACATGTCATAAATCATTTGACTCAAGTAAGTAAGAAGAAGCTGAAGTTTTATTATTAGTTTCAACAACTATTACATTCAGTTTGAAAAGGCCCTCAGTAAGGTAACCTTTTCCTACAAACATTTCATTCTTACTAATCACTACCTTGTCAGATACAAAAACACACTTGAAACCGTGCTTTACAAGAAGTCCAGTAAAGACTAAGTTCTTCCTAATCTCGGGAACATGAAGGACGTTGTTCAAAGTCATGACCTTGCCAGAAGTCATCTTGAGAAATATCTTACCGTATCCTTCAATGTTTGCTGTAGCAGCATTTCCCATAGAGAGCGTCTCTTCGGGTCCAGCAGAAGCATATGTAGAAAATGCTTCCCTCACATCACAAACATGGCGAGTGGCTCCAGAATCAATCCACCACTCCTTTGGGTTTCCTACCAGGTTGCATTCAGAAAGCATGGCGCACAAGTCATCAACATCATCATGCTTTTCTACCATGTTTGCTTGACCCCTTTGCTTGTCTTTCTTCCGAGCACGACACTCTATCGATTTGTGTCCGGTTTTCCCACAGTTGTAGCAGTTTCCACTGAACCGCTTCTTGCTTGGGTTGTATTTCGGACCAGAAGCCTTCTTTCTCTTTTTGTTATCTTCAACAATATTTGCTCCCATTACTGTTGAATTTCCACGGCCTCTCCTTTCAACAGCTTTATTATCCTCTTCGATTCTCAATCGGACAATGAGATCTTCAAGGGACATTCCCCTTTCGTTTGTGTTTCAAATAATTTTTAAAGTCCTTCCACAATGGAAGCAACTTCTCAATTATTGCTGCTACTTGGAATGCCTCATTGATGACAAGATCTTCAATGAAAATTCCGTTAGTAAAATTACTAAAAAATTTACTTTCAACATTAGCATTCATTTGAAATATATCTTCAGCAAGTAGATCATGAATAATCACTTGTAACTCCTGGACTTGGGTAATAATAGATTTGCTATCTACCATTTTGTAGTCCAAAAATTTTGCAACGACGAATTTCTTCATCCCTACATCTTCAGTTTTGTATTTCTTTTCAAGCGCATTCCACAATTCTTTTGACGTCTCCACGCCACTGTATACATTATACAGATTATCCTCCAGTCCGCTAAGAATATAATTCCTGCACAAGAAGTCAGAATGCTTCCACGCCTCAATCACGAGAAAGTTATCATTCTCTGGAGTTTCATCTGGAAGATCAGGAACATCTTCCTTGATGAACTTCTGTAGACATAACGTAGTCAAGCAGAAGAACATCTTTTGCTGCCAGCGCTTGAAATCCATCCCGGAAAATTTTTCGGGTTTCTATGCCGGTGCCAACACCGGAGTTCGACTTGTCGATGCGTTGGCAGTCATCATCGGAACAACTTGATTTCCGTCATTCGCCATTTTTACTGTAAAAATGACACAAACAAACGTTTAATAAACGTTTAAAACTGGAGTGAAAAATCACGTAGATTTTAATCTCCAACAAAACGCTACGAAGGCTTTACTCTCCAAATGGGAGTACACAAAACCACAAAGGTTTTAAGTTTCCAGAATAATAAAAGTAACTCAAATACAGAAATTAAAATTATTAAATTCCTTAAGCTTGTTGTTGTTGTTTCCTGTATAGTACTTCTTATCTGGTATAAATATGGAATGATGGAAGATCAAGTTTTAACTTTTTCACTCTTAGATATATATTATCCTCTTTATCAGCTACCTACAACAGTAACATACGTAAATATAAATGATATAACTGAAACAAAAATTAATTCGAGCCCACTGAATTCACAGTGTTTCCTTAAGGAATTTAATCCCCTCCTAGTACCCAAGGTTATGGATTATTTCCTTCCAAGATAGAACGAATTACACACTGGTGTAGCGGTACTTCAAACCCCAGTATTTCAGCGAACGCAAAGTTCGGCAGCAAATCACACTTACAGTTGCTTTGTTTGTAGTTTTAAAACAATGCAGAACGAGGGAGGAGAACTCAGAAGTCGAATGGAAATTCTGATAGGAAGGAATGCAATGTATAGCCGATGTTGAATTCTTACTGAAGAGGATATCAGATTGCAATTCGTTTTTCCAGTGTATACACAGTGTAGTTTGAGCGTATACAGAGTGTATATCAATTATATACATAGTGTATATCAATTATATACATAGTGTATATCAATTATATACAGAGTGTATATCAGTTGTATACTGAGTGTTTCGAGTGTTTTTTTCTGGTGTGTTCTTCTTTCTCTACAACTTCTGCTCTATTTATAGCAGTCATGTGAGAGAAATCCGCCTCCTTCATGGTGGAACAAGCATTAGGATATCATGGAGGAAGCACTTACATGGTGGAATGAACACTTGCTTGGTGGGAGGAGCACTTGGCCATGGTGGGAGGTGCACTAGGCATCTTGTTGCTTTCTTGATGCAACACAATACACGGATTGGAAAACATCCGTTACAAACACGGATTATATCACGTTAATATTCACTATTAACAAATAAATTTGGTCCAAATAATTAATCAATCGATCGATCATTTGATCAAATCCAAATCCAAATCCAAATCCAAATCCAAATCCCATTTCCCATTCACTCTCATTTTAAGACTATTTCATCTTAAACAAAAACTCAACAATCCAAAACTCAACATTATCTGTATTTGTAAAATATAGTGTTATCATGTGCTCTAATCGAGTCTTAACACATGTTAAGAATATTATAAGACTCCAAAAAAAGCTGAATCCCATATCAATCGAAGTTTAAAATTATCCAGTACCGACATTATTAGTATCATAACCATTAGTACCTGAATCATTTTATAACGAAACCATTCATGAGTCAAACACGAAGAATCTATCGTGGATACGGAAAATAGGGGAATCAGTCAATCCCGAGTAAAGCGAAATTTGGTATAATTCCCCAATCAGTTACCGATTCATAGCATAATGTGCAAAAAACACTATTAATGGGTGTAACGAGCAAGCAAGATATTAGGGAAAAACTCTCTGGATAGTTTTACTATTTAAATCCATCTTTTCCTTGCATTGCATATTATCTCAGAAATTATTCTTTTACTCCCTAAATAAATTATCTTATTTTGTTTCCTAGAGTTATTAATGATTTTTAATATTGTATCCGTCCACCAACCAAGTATAAACTTTGTCTAATAAAAAAAGCTCCGCATCATACAAACTGTTTGGATGACATTTTATTCAAAGGACAAAAACAACGTGAATTATGTTTTTAGCTTGAAAATGAAAATAATAAATTGGTTAGTTGAGTGGTTATCCTCAGCCCAGAAGATACGAATAGATACACGGCACGAAGTCCAAAACAAAAGACACCCATCGTGTGTGTGTGTGCGCGCGCGTAGTTAGTTGATAGACCAAACTTAGCTCAGCTGGATATCGTATGCTCCGAAACCAATGGCTAATACTACTCCCCCCAATATTACAAACTCCGTTGGTATCGGAATCCGAATCCGAATCCGCAGCAATTTAACGCCCCGACCCGCCTCCATGGCCGCATCTTCAGCTCTGTCAACTGCTGTCCGAATACCAACCGGTCTATTTGTCATCAACTCCGGTTCGAGTCGACGTGGAGCCGCTCGAGTTGACTCATTTAACGGTCATTTGACTCGCGGCCGCGCCGGTGCGACCTCTTTATCAACTCGAGCCTCCTCAGCTGCCGCTGCAACCGTGGAGCCGGTAGAAACTAGTTCTTCAGGTAAACTTCTGTGTATATTTCTGAATTAGTATATTTTTAGAGCATTTTGAAACTCCGCCTAGCGGTCCAATTTCGGGTCAAGCCAGAAGTTTTTGTGTCAGCAGACTAAAAAAGTCAAATTATGATGATAGAGTGAAATGGATATAGAGGATATTATTGAATTGAAGTCAAAATTGAAGAAGCATAAGTATAATCGAAATTGCATTTGTATTATAATAAGATGCTGGTACATAATGCAGTATGAAATAGTTATTGAGTTAAAAGTCGTATAAAAAGAATTTTTTGTACCATCAGGTCAGCCAAAAAATATCTACAGGCAAGCCTCCTTAAAATGTGGTATTTGTAATCTAAAAAAAAGACATGTATCTGCTGCAAGCCTGCAACAGGTAAAAAATGACCTGATAGTATGAAAAAATTTCTTAGTGTATATAACTTAAAACTCATAGTAGTTATTTCGGTACAGGTACTTGAGAAAAGTTTATCTATCTCATGCTTCTTCATTATTTTCTTGCTCCATCATACAGCTGCTATGTTGTTATATTTTATATTTTTAATTTGAGGTGTTTACTCGTCAGCAGCTCAGCAATTGTATAGTATAATTTTGAGCATTCTGGTGTGTTTTGTTTGTTGCAGCTCAGGGTATTGAGAATTTGGTTATAATAGGATCAGGTCCAGCTGGATATACAGCAGCAATTTATGCTGCTCGGGCCAACTTGAAGCCTGTAGTGTTTGAGGGGTTTCAAGCAGGTGGTGTACCAGGAGGGCAGTTGATGACAACAACTGAAGTAGAAAACTTTCCTGGATTTCCTGAGGGGATAACTGGCCCTGACTTAATGGATAGGTACAAGAAAAGCTTTTGGGCCTTTATTCTCGTTCATCTATTAGAAGTTCCCTTGGTTATAGACAAGGTTTGAACGCTGAGAAATTATGTAATTTTGCTAGGATGAGGCGACAAGCTGAGAGATGGGGAGCTGAATTGTATCAGGAAGATGTGGAATTTATTGATCTGAAGAATACTCCTTTTACTGTCCAAAGTAGTGAACGTAAGGTGATGCATCCTTTAGTTGCAGGTTATTCTGTCTAGGTTTTGTTATAACTGTTTCAATCTTTAATCCCCATCAAATAGTTTGCCTTTTCTGAATTGGAGCTTTGATCTTTATTAATTTATACTGATGATTTAACTAATTTGATGGGGTAATATATATATATATATATATATATATATATATATATATATATATATATATGGATGGCTGCCATTTGTCAAGACCCCAGCGATCTTTTCTTCTCTTCTTGAGTGTCACTAAGGTTGGTTACATCTTTGGACTAATTAACAGTTTATATGTTTTTGTCAAGTTTGTACTATGTTCTTAAACAAGTGCCCGGGAGAATTACAGGAACTTAGATGCTAACTTAACCGTTTCTCATTTGGTTTTCTCTTTCTTTTAAGAGTTCTAAAAGATGTTAACAAGGCAGAACAAGATACCTCTCAATTAGTTGCATTTTTTGGATAAGGTCAATTTCCTCTATTGTTATAGAGAACCATGCTATTAATCTTGATCTTCAAGATACCTTAGCCATGATATAAGAGTCTGACTTGTTCTTTGTACCTTTGACGTGTGAAAGAAAGAGCATCCTTGGTTTTTTACCTTTTAAATGTGAAATAAAGAACATTGTTACCTTTTGTTTTCCGACTAGAATCCTTCAAGTCTCTGAGGTTCTTCTGATAGTCATTGTTCAGGAAAGTATATCTTCATATGCGGTACCAGCTCTCTTTTATTTCCTCCGTGATAACAACAGGGATGCTTGTTTCATTCGTTTCATATGTTGTAAGAGATGTTGAGTTTGAAATGCATTAGTTCTTGCAGATGCAAATTTGATTCTTTAGACTTCTAGTTGGCTCACACCAGTAGACACTAGACATGTGGTTCCCACATTAGCGTCATTATATTGAATCAATGCTCACTTCTGTATTTTCCAGGTAAAGTGTCATAGCCTTATTGTGGCTACAGGAGCCAATGCAAAAAGGTTGGGATTGCCCCGTGAAGATGAATTTTGGAGCAGAGGAATTAGTGCTTGTGCAATTTGTGATGGAGCATCACCAATTTTCAAGGGTCAGGTCCTTGCTGTTGTTGGAGGTGGTGATACAGCTACAGAGGAAGCAATATACTTAACAAAGTATGCACGGCCATGTCCATTTACTTGTCCGCAAGGACCAACTAAGAGCATCAAGGGCAATGCAAGATAGGTAATTGATGTTTATGTACATTTCCTATTTCCATTTTTCTTTTTTCCCCTCAAATTGTTGTAGCACAAGGCATTAGAATTCATCTCAAAATTGAAGTTGTAATCTGATGGGCCATTTTGTTTTCTTTGGGAGAGGGCTGTTAGGGTCATATAATACTCTCCTTCTCTGCAAATGTTTTCCTAGTTTAAAAGGCTTGAAATGATGTGGAATTTAAATATTGTGAACTTGTCAATGTTACTTCTAGGCATTTCAGACTGAGAGATGAATGATAGGAGTGTTATTCAAATGTTAGGGTCATATAATACTCTCCTTCTCTGCAAATGTTTTCCTAGTTTAAAAGGCTTGAAATGATGTGGAATTTAAATATTGTGAACTTGTCAATGTTACTTCTAGGCATTTCAGACTGAGAGATGAATGATAGGAGTGTTATTCAAATGTCATTTCATGGCTACTTACACATAGGACACTTTACTGTCATCTGTAAAAACATCTAGAGTAGTTCTCTTACTCTAAGATGTCTATACACATAGCTGTTTTACCTATATTTAAAAAAAATCACTATCTACATTGAAGGTGCTGGTTCTTTACTTCATATTCATGTAAAAAACCACATGACTTTTCCTTATGACCCGTTAAAGATGCGAACTTGAGAATGCATAATATGTTAGTTTGATGATAATTGAAATGCAGTTACTTTGCATGCAGATATGCACATAAGCATGTTGCAGAAGGATGTTCAATAGGATAATCATATTTGAAAGAACAGGATCTTTGAGGTTGAGAAATGTGTTTCCTGATTATCCATTAGTTCTAGAAGACGAATCAATATCTTAAAATTTCCATTAGCTGTTTATCGTTGTTATCTTCCTTTTTTCAGAAGTCCTCCTAATGCTTATCAACAACCCCCCCCCCCCTTCTTTTCTAGTGCTGAATCTAATTCAAGATACAGTAGCCTGCCATATCAGCAGTATTTCTCTAATTGAATTCTGGTTCTTAATGAATCTCTCTCTCTCTCTCTCTTTGGGAGGGGTATGCTATATACGATGTCAACTTGTAAGGTGCCAAGCTGTAAAAGCCTACTTAAATGACGAAAGTCATTGTGTTCGGAGTTTTCGTATCTTGCTGACCCCTCAGTTCTCCTTTAGAAACAACCTGACAATTTACTTTTCTTTGGTTACCCAAACTTCATTATCCATATTGCTTTCATCACACCCAGCTCCTTCACATTTTATAACGTACTTATCACTACATTTGTGAGAGCAGAATAACACACTCCAAAATTAGCCATCTCCTTTAGCTTCTCCTAGGCCTTGCCATATAAAGCACTCACTGTAGAAGATCCCAATGATTGTTGTGAGCTTGGCCTTGTCGAAGGCCACAATCTGAGATACATCAATGCCTGTCTTGTTTGTGCTCTTTAATACTCAGCGTTTTATTTCATTATCTTATTAAGTACAATAGACAGTTCTTGGAATATTGACTTCACAATGTCATTGAAAGGGAGTCAACAAAGATTTGTATCTTTTATTACTCTATTCTAGTACGTACTATGGGCTCTCCCTCATAGGCATTGCAATTAATACCAATTTAAAAGGGTTCAATATTGTGTTGTACACACTAGTGAATGTGCTCTCTGCATTACAATATCATCATGATTTGAGTTCAGCATGCACCTGCAAGTCGCGTGACATGATTGACCAATGTAGGTGTATCCTCTGATGAGTGATATGTTAAATAATCCAGTGTTTCTTGTTTGTCTCTGTAATGACAGCTCACTTTGGTTTGCTGCTGATTATTTTTCATTTTTGCCTCTTCCCCCGCTTCAAGCTATTGTCGCTTTTATTCTTCTTGCGTCACACCTATTTCTGTAAATGTTGTCACATATCTATTTGACCTATGAAGCGGATTGAATTACTAATGAGCTATATATTTCAAGTTTCAACTCCCTGAAATGTTTGTTTAACAGGTTGATTATGCGGAATGTTTCAGAGTTTTCAACAATCCAAACATCACTGTGCATTTCAACACTGAGACCGTGGATGTCGTCAGCAACCCTAAGGGCCAGATGTCAGGAATTTTGATCAGAAAAGCTGATACTCAGGAAGAATCCGTGATTGAGGCAAAAGGCTTGTTTTATGGTATAGGTCATTCACCAAATAGTCAACTGTTGGAAGGCCAAGTTGAACTTGATAGCTCAGGCTACATATTGGTCAAGGAGGGAACGGCGAACACTTCTGTGGAAGGTGTATTTGCAGCTGGAGATGTACAGGTACTTACAGCAATTTATTATTTTATTCCTGCTGTTTTTTTTTCCTTTTTCTTTTTGCTATTCTTGTACTTCAGGTGGTAAAAAAAAAAGGTGGTGATTGCACTCCTAAGAAAGTTCAGGTTAATTATGCATGACCTTTTTAGATGTATCCTGTGTGCTGTATGAACATCATGACTCTAGCCTGTTCATTGAAACATCTGAATTAAGTCCTCAAGAGAAGTTTGTGTCAAATAAGTTCCTCTCTCTTTTATAAATTTAATTTTCAAGGTGTTGCAATGAGAGAGGGGAGCCATCCAATAAAATGTAGTGTGATGCCATTTCTCAGACCTTCTGTTTTTGAATTCTTAGGTTACCTGGGTAGAGGAAAACCTGTGATTAACTCATGATAGTATAAAACATTTGTTTTTTTCCTTTGAAGTTATTTTTCTCACCGTTTTCCTGTAGAATGAAACTCATCTTGTGATTTCTCGTTGCAACTTCTTATAGTGTGATACTTCCTCATATCATCATGACATGTTCTCCATACGTAGGATCATGAATGGAGGCAAGCCATCACTGCAGCTGGCTCAGGATGTGTAGCTGCTCTATCAGTGGAGAGATATCTCACAAGCAAAAATCTTCTTATTGAATTTCACCAGGTATCTGACTTCTAAAAGAAATTGATTTTCGGTCCTGTATATTTCCTTTACAAGTCATTTGATACGCGTATATAATCATGCTCTCAAGTGATTTTTTAATCCAGCGCCCAAACATTGTTGACTTATATTTAGTTTTTGCATTTTCTTCGATAGGTATGTATTTGTCAATTTCATAGCCTTGGTATTCCCATGAATTGTAAGTTATTGGTCTTTAAAAAAAATTGCAACTTATTAGTTACAAGTGCTGGTATCCTAGTGACCTAATTTAATGCTTTCTAAAATGTATGGAATAATGTAGGGTGTTAGAGTATTCGTGTGAATCTGCATGCTTGTCTACACTTACTGGATGGTATTTGAATGTGATTGATAAGAGAGGATTTAGAACATTATTACTTATGGACTGTCGTATCATCTATGACAATAATAGTTTGTATGAACTCTTTTAGCTTAGTGAATGCACAAACCTCCCTCACAAAGGAAAGCGGGAAAGTCATCTTTGCAAACAAAGGCCTTCAATTTATCTTGATTGCGACAATTCCATCAAGGTGGTCTGAAAAAGAAACTGTTATGCTGAAACATCAAAGAGATGCATTTAAAGTTTTCGTTTGAGTTACCCTTTCAATTTTAGTTTTTTCATGGGGAAACAGAAAACTAGAGAATTACACTTTATAGTTGATTAATTTATGGATGCTTGGCAATGTTGCACTATCTTCCTATGTTGCGCGGACTCTTCATTTTAATCGCCGCACCCGTGTCGACACGACACTAGTACTGTACGCAGTGTTTTGGAGAGCGAGAAGCAAAAAAAAGAGAGGCCTCGCTTCACCGAAGCAAAAAGCGTGAAGCGAAGCGCACACTTTTTCATGTGAAGCGCAATTTAATACATAAATAAATAAATATTAAATAGGCAAAGATAAATGACCAAGAACTTAATAAAAATAACATATTAAGCAAATGTTTTAATTCTTAAATTAAGAAGTAAATAATAGATACTAAACTAGATAGTCAATAATCCTCAAAAGTCACAACATATTAAGCAAATGCAAAACCAAATCACAAAAGGAGCAACATCCTATTCTTAACAACAAAAAAAAAAACTGTTAAAACAGGGCAGAACAGTGAACAGCAAAAAAACAGAGCAGAAGCATAGTGAACAGCAGAAATTAAAAAAAAAACAGAGCACTCGCTTTTAATAGAAAACAGGGCAGAACAAAGAACTGACAAAATTAGAAAAGGAGGAGAAAGAGAAGAAGAAAAAAGAGGAGAGGAGTCGAACAGTGAACAGCAGAAATTTAAAAAAAAAACAAACAGAGCAGAACCCTAAAATAGAAAACTAGGCAGGATAGAAAAGAAGATATGAAAAAATAGAAAGGAAGAAGAGAAAAGATGAGAGGAGTCGAACAGTAGCAGAGAAAATCAGAAGAGGAAGAGAAGAGAAGAAAGAGAAGAAGCAGAAGAAGAGAAGAGAAGAAGAGAAACTTACCTGAGAGAAGACAAGAACTCGAAGGCTTGCAGTAGTTGAGAGAAGAAGAGAGTCGTCGCAGCAGAGAAGCAGATGTGTTTGGAAGAATGTGCATAAGTGTATTTGATTTTTTTTAAAAAAAACCCTAGGCAGCTGCTAGACCTCGCTTAAGCGAGCTTTCCTCGCTTTTTTCCATCGGCTCGCTTCTCACTTTTTTGCCTGAAGTGTGCGCGCTTCAGGGCAAAAAAGCGTAGACCCCTCGCCTTGCCTCGCTTCTGCGCTTTAAGCGAGAAGCGCTCGCTTTTAATAACATTGACTGTAAGGGTTGGGATTCGTACTGGGTGTGGTCAATCGAGATCGGGTACTTTGACCACAATCCATGGACAAATTTGAGGAAAAATGAAGGATTGAATTTTACTTGGTGCTTGCTAGTGCCTACAACTTGAGAAATTCTCAAAACGAAAGATTGAATCATTGGTTGCACTCCACAACCTATAAATTTTCCACAGAATATTTCTCATAATTTAGTAAATCTTTATAGATCTATTTTTAGAATTTTGAATTATTTGTTGCAGAATCCCCACACCCATATCCCTACTTGGATCTGTAACCCCGAATCTTAAAATTCAGATTATGAAGGATCCGACCTCTAGATCCACACTCGGATCGGATACCTGCACCCGAGTCAGAAGAACATAGCTATCTTCTGTTTTTGCTGAGCTTTTTGGTGATATTATGCAGTATAAGGATGAGTGATTTATTTGTACTACTTTATCCTTACCTTATAAGCACACACTACCCTCCCCAGACCCCACTTGTGAGATTCGTGGGATTTTACTGGGTCGTTGTTGTTGTTGTTATCCTTACCTTATAAAAAATAATAATATTTGTACTACTTTATGGGTTATATGAAGTGAACTGGGTTATACCAACCATGGGGCTTCTTACTTCCCTAACAAAACTCCCACTTTTTTTTTTAAGTATATAAGTAACTATATCCTTTTGAATTTGCACTATTGTCCAATATCCTAGACCAATAGTTCATTATCTCATGAATCTTCCTGGATTTTTTGATTCATCAGCCCCCTACTGAAGAAGTTAAGAAGGAACTCACCGAGAAAGATGTCCAAGAAGGTTTTGATATAACACTTACAAAGCATAAGGGCCAGGTATGAGATCTAGGAAGCTCAGATCTTTCTGACCATAGTCTGCATTCCTATCTGATGATCATTTTTATTGTTTTCCTTCTCAGTATGCTTTACGGAAATTGTACCACGAGAGCTCAAGGATTATTTGTGTACTATATACATCACCAACATGTGGTCCATGTAGGACCTTGAAACCGATTCTTAGCAAGGTATGCAACTCATTTTGATAGAAATCTTACCAGAGGATGTGTAACTTCTATGTGTCCTTTCAATTAGCCATCAACTCTTTTTTACATTAGTGAATTGTAAAAGAAAAAGTTAGCCAGACATCACATTTCTCTTGCAAGTCAAAAGACCAATTTGTGAAGAGTGTGAAGTGTTACGTCCTGTCAAACTTTATTGATCCACGATGTGGTTAATTTGTCTTAAAAGTTTCTGTTTCAGTATCATATATCATTTTTGTGAAAGGTGATTACTTGAAATCTTATGATTTCAATGGAGGAATAACCGAATCTTGAGATAAACCTCAAAGGACCCCCTATAAAGGTTGTTTTAAAGAAAAGAGCTTTGTGTTTCAATTAACTTTGCATCATCCTTACTTCTACTCGGTAATAGTTGATTCCTTTAGCTGCTTTGCTGTTGAGTACTGGCTTTTGTAGTGCTTATAACTAACCTGTTCCATTGTGCTTGTGCAACAGGTCATCGATGAATTTGACCAGCATGTACACTTTGTTGAAATTGATATTACTGAAGATCCAGAGATTGCTGAGGCAGCTGGAATTATGGGTACTCCATGTGTACAGTTTTTCAAGAATAAGGAAATGCTCAGGTTGGTTACATTTGGCTTTTCTTTCCCTCCAAAAGTATAAACTGCTTAATTTCTATATTCTAAATGACCTAAACAGCTGTCTTCTTCTCTTAGTTCTTTGTTGCACGAGTTCCATCTCATTCACTCTTTCATAGCTTCACCATACACCAAGTAAAATAAGCCTCGCTAGTTGGGCTCAAGCCCGATGAACTTGATTTCGTCGGAAATGCATTTTCTTGCAGCTTCACTCTTATTTTCCATTGTCCTGAATCGATTTACTTAATTCTTTTTGTTCTGGTCTTGATGTTTCTTAGGAAGATATCATCTTTGATTAAACCCTCATTCTCTTTTTGCTCTTCTTTATTACATAGCAAATGAGGAAAAGAGAACTATACTTCCGCGTACAGCTCTGTATACATGTGCTCATTCTCCTTGCTTTGTTGTTCTCTGCTACTCATGGCTATCGTCAAGCACGGCTCCCTTAACGCACTTCCCCTCTCCATTATTATCACATAGTATAGTCCAACCAAACACCTAATTAGGAAATAAGTTTTATTTGTCATGTATTTTCCATGAAATTTAACAAACATATTTTGTACCAACCAAATGGAGCCTCAAATTCTGCATGTGTTATGCTAGCATTTAGCATTGTTATTAGTTGAAACTCGTTTGACATTTATCATCTTGCCTCTAGCTAGTGTCATCCATGTCCTGCCCTAATTTCTGCACCATCCGATGTCTGCCTTAGTTACTACAGAGAATCGTTGGAAAAAGCAAGTTTGGTAGCATCTAATTTTTTAAGCAGCTTGACTTGTTTCGTGCTAATTCTTTTTTTTTTTTTTGGATATGCAGGACTGTATCAGGTGTCAAAATGAAGAGAGAGTATAGGGAGTTGATTGAAGCAAATAAATGAAGGCTTTTTTGGTTAAATCTTTGTCAAATCTCCATTTTTTCAGTTGATTTTTCTAATGCATGGTACGCAAATCAATTTTTCAAAAGGGTTAAATGAACAACCGCCCAATACCTTGTATTAGCTCAATAACAAGTAGCATTCTTACATCGAATGTTCTGTGTGTCACAAATTTTCTAAAGCGCAAGAAACTGAGATTACTTTCCCTTCCGCGTTATTTCTTCCTTTTTTTGGTTTTTATTTTTCTTAAATTTGTTTCTTGCTTTCGGATGGCAGCGGGAGACCAAGCAATTTGACCTTATCAATAAAAAATTAGAGTGATAGAAATTTGTCACATAACCATGGTTAAGTGATAAGCGTGTAACACGTCTTGCAGTTTTTGGCTTGGTCAATATGCCCTGTCGGGTAGAGTTTTTCTGGAGAGGATTGTGCAAAAACCTCGTCCCATGAAGCATAGCTCAATTGCTTTTTTTCCACCAGACACATGATCGAAGTTTCTGCAATTCGAATTTTTTTGGTTTCTGCATTTTGATTGAAATAATTAAAAATAATTCTGGTTTGTAACTTGATTTTTCCTTTTGCTTATCAGTTCCTAAGCTGAGTTCGTCTAGGATTTGCTTATCAGCTATAAAACTAGGGGTCGCAACCACGCTTTACTTTCGAAGAGCATCCTCATGAAACTACACTGCGACATTCGAACACTACCACAACAACTAATTATCAATAACAACGATAATATTATTTCTGCTGCTTCTTTAGCCATTCAATTTTCAACAAGCAAGAATCAATGACGAAAGAATTATTTCTCCTCCTAGTTTAGCCCTTCAATTTCACCTTTATACTCGACAAGAGTTTTGGTATATAAAACCACATCACTTGCCTGCACAGCGCGCTCCAATATATAGGTGAACTGAGACCAAATCACTTCATCCCAGATTATACACGTTCTACCGTGTCATGCAAGGAAATCTCAAGAACACGTTTGTGTTTTATCATTAGGAGCTCATACATTATTTGATACGTCAGGTACGTAATACTCGCCAAAACTTGGAGCTGTTCGTTGGTTTAACTTTGAAAATTGTATATGTTTGGGATGGGAGGGTTGAAGAAGAAGAAGAATTATTATCGCGCTTCAATGGGATGGTACCAGCTAGTAAAATGTAGCTGCCGGAAAGAATGGAGATTGATGAAGATGAGAGTTGGAATGATGACTGTGGGAAAAAAGTCTTGTGCATGCCTTAGCTCACATATGTTTCATGGAAATTGCATTACGAAGTGGTTAGACAAGAGCCATTATTGCCCTATTTGCCGTTATGACATGCTAACTACCTAGCTTCGTGTTTCTCTCACTTTATTTATTTATTTATTTACTTTTACAATAGTTGATTTGATTAAGGAAGCCGAGTTGAATAGAACATTATGAGCAAGTTGATAACGAAAAAAAAGTTTCTCTATGGCATTTTTTGTTTAAGTTACACTAATAGCTAAAAGAAAAGTATGCGACTCAAGTAAAACAGACCAAAATAAAAATTTATTATTCGCATACCATGTACAGAATGAGCTAAAGAAAAGTTGAAAGTTTAAAAATGCATAATTTCAATCTCTCCTGACCTGATGTATTTTTGGCTTTATGCTATACAATGCGAGTTCTTCGTGATCAATTAATTATGAGACGTGTATTTCTATTGATTTTTGGATATCACTGTTAATCAATCACCAAATTAGACAATTATTGGGTTCACATTACATCAACTAAATAACTATCATCAAAATTTACATTCAACAGATTGAACCTGAAACTGTTGCTGCAATGCATGCTCGATGCCATTTTCTAAAAAGTAAAGAGTCACTAAACAAAATTCATTAACTTGAATTAGCAATATAGGAGAATTATTCAAGGAAATGGATAACTAGACCACGGTATAGGAACAATATAATCAAGAAAATTGATAATACGTTGAAAGAAAAGAAAAGAAATTGATAATACACTATGGTACAGACTTCTGCTCTTAGTTACGGATGACAAATTTGAAAGGATGATTCAAGATACAGAGTCAGATGCGTCAGGAACGTCGTCCAGGATAAAAGAACCTAGTTTCCCTGTTCTAAATAAAGTAAGGAATTTCTTTGATACCATTATCCGAGCCTCTGAAGCTTTATGAGGTATCTTTAGAGCCTTCTGCAATGCTTCAAACTGGTGGTCTATTAGAGTTTCTAGGTCATTTTCATCTTCCAAACTACCATTGAACTCCGAGTGTGTGATGTAAAGTGTGCGTTGGACTTCACTAACCATATCCTGTGCACAGAAAGGACCCCCATAAAAATAATGGCAACAACAAAATCAAAATATAAAAACAAAATCAACAGCTTTTACTAGGCTAATCAGCACAGTTAGTTGAGTTTGTTTTTCACATTAAGAGGTATGGAAATACAGTAGAGTTTTTAAGAAAAACAAATTATGAAATCATTTTTCACCTGAACACGGTAGACATCAGATTTGTTTATGGGCTTCTTGCTCTTATTTTGAAGATCTTTGATATTAGATTCAGGTTTCTTGTCCAACTCAAGGTGAAGGTCCTCACTTTCCCTGCTAACCAAGTGCTTCCAATGAAGAGGAGTTCCTCGAGTGTTTAACACTGCTAATAAGTATTGAGCAATTCGCTCTTCACCAACTACAGAATCTTTCACGGACCCTGCATAAGCATTATACATTAAATATGAAATGGAACAAATATTGAACCTGAATAAATTACTACAATGTTGTCATGGATACTGCTTCAATTTGCTGACCCGTTGAATTTTGTATGGCAAACCCGTTTCTCCCACCTTGAAATGGATATTAGTTCTTATTTATCTATTAATTGATTTATTCATACAATTTGGCAAGTGATAGAACTTCAGAATTTTTTTGGCTTGTGACAACTTCAGAATTGATACAAGAAAAATTTCAGATTAATCAACATAGAAAAGCAAATGGACCAACTAAACCTAAGTGGAGCTTATCTAATGTAACTAGCTGCAGAAACGTGCCACGGACTAACTTCATGTAATCATTTGTTTTCTTTACTTTGTCCTTTAGGAGCTATAGATCGTGGGAAGTGAGGTGATTATGCAGGCCAGAAAAGACAATAATCATGCCTATCAAGTACTGCAAAAAAATTAGTTCCAAGTTAAGAAAATATGATTTGTTAGGAAGTGGCCTTCCTCGTAGGGCACAAGAATCGAGAAGATAGCTCCTGACAGGCATATAGATCTCTCTAAGTAGTGGCCAGCTCTTTTTCATAAGCGACTTGTCTTTTCAGAATTGACTATTTGCATGCCCCAAATACCAAATCTAATCACAAATCCCAGCTTCTCAGTAAGATAAAAGAACTTCAATGACAATCTTATAATCTACAGTTGAAATAGGTACACACCTGCAAGAGCTAGCTTTAGCCCGGTTTCTATATCTGGGATACTTGGAACCAACACTCCTGGAGTGTCCAGCAAATATACACTCGGTCGATGTGCAATCTGTATGCAATAGCAGTTTAGCATCAGTAAGAATAACCAACAAAAGAGCATCCAATAAAAGGTGGCACAAATAAGTTAAGATAATCATGAAATTTTGTAGTGTCACAGGACCTCATGGAAATATGGACTATGGAGATAATCTGACCCTCTATGTTGTTGAATATTTCTAACCTTGAATCCAGCAATATCTTGAGTAACACCAGGCAAAGGTCCCACTCTAGCCTTCTTCATCTTCTCCTGCACTAAGATCATAATCATCTATAAACATACACTCGAAAACATCGCCACTATCAGCTTCCTACAACAGCACTCAGGAATCGCCAACAAAAACAAGCCTCACCTGGAAATCGAGATAATGCAATTTGATGTATGGAGTTGATTAAAGCTGATTTGCCAACATTTGGAACACCCAACACCATGACAAGAAGAGTAGGTTCCCTTGTCATAACCTCCTTCAGTTTGAACTCGACCAGATCAAGAAGCTTTGGAATATGAATTATAGAGATTTGGATTAAAAACTCTCAGAAGAGATGCAAACTGCCAACCTATAAAAAATTATCAAATCCCTTGATTCAAGATCCAATTAACTAGATGTTTGAGGGGAGCATATGTTGTTTAACAGCACAGTTTCAAACACAAGAACTGACCTCCATTTGTTAATAAGGCAAATATATTTGCTAGAGCGTCTACTAGCACTCTTTAATCAGGGTTTTGCCTATCTTCTGTAGTTTTCTTTCTTACTTTTGTTGTTTCAGTTTGAACTTTCCCATGACTACTTTTTACAAGTGGGAACTTTAAGATTCTTATTACAAAAGAAGTAGCACCATCAAGCAACACAATCAAGAATAAAACATATCAGATAAAATGTAGGTGAAGAAAGCTTTTCAATTTCTTCTGTATCTGGTTCATAATTTAACAAGAGGTGCAATTTTGCCCGATAATCCTTCATGAACAATGTCAACACTAATTAAGTTCAAAGGTACTTGGCACCTTTTTGGGTATAAAGAGTTGAGATTTTGGTTTTTCGGTTGCATGAATATATGTTAGTACTATAATGAAGACCGCTCGCATGTGGGTGAGTCATAAATCTTTTTGGTTATGAACATCGTACTTGACAATCCTGATTCATTTTCTATTTAACATGTAAAGCATGCTTAAGAAATTTCTCTAGATATACTAATAAGAGAACAATTCAACTATGCACTGCAATTTACAAACTATTATTGTGAAGAGAAAGAGTTAAAAAGAAACTGTGATTGCATCATTGACATGTGTACAAATACCAAGCTATGCAAAATCAGAGCATGGAGAAAAGGATGACTAACCTTTTGTACAGAACTTCTACTGTGTGCATTTATTGGGAGACACTCTTGTTTACGTGAATTAAAATAACTAATCCACCCCTGCATGGAATGAAAACAGAAGTTTCAACAACTAAAATTTGAAAAGCCAACAGCAAATAGTTTTAGGTTCATATAATTCCCAAAAAGTATTCCCTCAAAGAAGCCAAAGTTTCGAAGTCGATATAAAAAAATAATGTCAAAATAAGCCTCATTTTAATAGCGACTGTCGAAATATTTAATGTTAATGACAATACCATTGAAAGAACTAACTAGTAACACCACAGATGCTAGCATACTTTAGACTACACAGCTTTGAGATTCTTAATACAACTAGAGCAGATAAGTAACTGCATTGTCTTTGCCATGTGCTAGCAAGAGTATATCATACGATAAAATAAAATTTCTATTGCATTCGCTAACAAAAAGCATATGTAAATACATACATGATCAACAGATGCAACTTTAGGATGGTTTGTTAAGGTTCTACTTATTCTTGCTAGACCCTCAGTAAATAAGTAGCAAATGCTGCACTATCTTTGGATTTCATACAGACAATTTACCTTAACCACCATATGCATTTCATAAAGGTACAAGGAACATGATTTTACAGAAAATGAATCATCAATATAGTCTACTCAGCTCCCTAAAAGCTCCAAAAAAGACAAAAAGACTAACTTTGAAAAGGAATAAGTAGTAGGATGAGAAATAGAAAATAGATACATGCATGAGGTTGCGGTTGGCCAAATCTTGCTTATTGAGGGCAATGACTCGCCTTTTTCCAGAAAGCATTGGCTGCAAGTCTTCGTTCGCCGAAGACAATGGTATCTGCACACACACACACGCGAATGGACAAAAATAATTGGACCAAGAACAGCAAATTACTCAGAAAAACATGTACTATACATTATCAACAAAAAAATTACTAATATATATAGTTCTTGTATTAACATACACGGGCATCACGGACTTCAATGACAAGGTCAGAGAGTTTGAGGCGTTGGCGAATGGCACGGGTAGCTGCAGCCATGTGCCCCGGGAACCAATTGATGTTTCCTCCACCTTTGTTGAAACCCATTTGCCCCAACCATCCTTTTCTCACTGCCCCCATCTCTCTCTTCTTCTCTGCTTTACTGTGCTAAAACCCTGAAGCTCACACTGTGGAAATGCCATAAGTCAGAACCCCTCTTCCGTGTGTTCTCTTTCTTAAAGCCCAGTTATGATGAAGCCCACTGGGCTTCCAACAGATTAGACCCTTTAAGAAATGGGTTCTTATCGCCAGCCGGATTCACTGTTTACTTTATATATTTCCAGCTATCTTTAGGTTAGGAAATTAAGTGGACAATTATTTAGATTAATTCTTCTCGAGAAATTGCATTAGAATTTGCAAAACTTGGCATGGTACTTGAGTGAGAACAATGCAATTTACTAAATTAATTTTCTAGCATATCTAACGTCAGAAAAATAGTATAATATTAAAAAACATATAATGTATATTATAATACCTTTAGTTTAAATAATTATTTTTATATTACATGCATGAAATATATATTATTAAACTTTTATTTTCTTTCATTATCAATTGTGTAAATAAATTTTTGAGTTTTTATTATTAATATCAAAATTATTATTACAAACAAATTGTTATAATTAATTTTGTTACTATACTCAATATTTTATTATTTCAATATTATATATGCTTAAATACTATTTTTATCTTAATATATAAATAAAATTTATTTATTCTACAGGTAAGTCTATAATACAAATTAAAAGAGAAAAATTGTAATATTGATCAAACCCAACTCTAGTCCTAAAAAGGATAAGCAGTTGCTGCAAATAAAATATGGTCTAAAAGTCCGAAGTTGAATCTCACAGAGAACTAAGGTTTAGCTACAATTGTTCACTATCACTTATAAGAAGACAAACTCGAACAATTCCTAAGTTATAAATATTAAGATTCTTATATCTAATTAACTGACAAATTAAAGTAGTAAATTAACAACTATGGATACTAAGGGTTGGAGACAAGACTAAGGAAGTCTAGGGTTATGATTTCTCCAATTGTCGGAATCCTTCTCGATACATCTTCTATAATTTTGCTTAGTTATTCTCTACGTGAGTACTACGGGTGTCGTAATTCTCTTTCGAGCAACCACCACAATTTACTAGACATATTCTCTCGAACTATGCTAGCTGGCACTAATTCACCGCTCGTTACGCACCAAGGTTTCGTTATTTCTAATCCCGCCTTTAAACCCCTCGTATTGATTTCTCACATATGTTCAACAACTATCTAAAAGTGCACCCTCTCACAACAATACATATTAAATAGGCACAATCAATTGATGGTCATTCAATCAACATTAGTAAACATGTAGTTGAACAAGCAGAAAAATCCAACGGTTCAATTATATATAAACGTAACGAGAGTTTATCCTACATAAGGTCTTATCAAAATCCTAGATAAAAAATTAGCTAAACATAATAGTATGCAAAACTACAATACTAGAATTTACAACCAATAATAGAATAGGAAGAAGAAAGTGAAACACTAGTAGAAGAATTCTCCGCCTTGCTCCTAGTGTGTTCTTGCCTCCTTAGGTTTAATCCCCTCTCAAAAACGTCCAACCCCCTCTTAGACATATTTAGGAAGTATTTATAGGCTAGGGCTGAAATCTCCAGTTCAAATTCGGTCAGAGTATTTTAATTCACAAACTTTTATCCACCGGGCACCTGACCTCGTGAGGGCAGGCTTATAGCACGGCTAAGCTGGCTACGCCTAGCCTGTAGCACGGCCAACATGGATACAGAGCTGGCTACGCCTGGACTGTAGCACGGCCAAGCTGGCTATAGAGATGGCTACGCCTAGTCTGTAGTCAGGCTTGAGTACTTCATGTTTTTGTGTTTTTTTCTTGTATTTTTGTCCTCTTTTTGTTCAACCTTCACTCGTTTTTGCACATTTAACCACTAAACTAACGATATGTAAGGAGAGTTTTTTACTAAAATATAGCATTTTGCCAAACATTACTAACCCATACTTAAATGTTGCTTGTCCTCGAGTCAACCATAAATTCATACTAACCTTGAGCACTTTATTTTCTTTTAACACATCTGAAGCACATATACCTATAACTATGGTTGATAACAACAATTAAACAATAGGATATGCTTTAAATATGCACTTCCCTTTACTTTATGCCATACTTCAAAAAATTATTCAACACCAAGACAACATGCTCGTAACAATCCTAGTCTCACAAACTGACTCGATATCACAATGCATTCATCGTTTGAACACTTAACATCATATAAAAATCTAAAAACATCATCTATCCCTTGCAAAATTATGTTCCCTCACAATAAGAACAAAATAGTAAATTGAATCCACACATTCGAATCAACTACTCAATTTTATTTTAATAGCTCATATATATCAACGAAATTCCTCAGCTCTCACAAGAAGTTACATGCACGCACAAAGTAGGTTTTCCCATTATATAAAACTCTACTAATGTAGGCTTGCTCGATCTAAAATTAAATAGGACTTTTTATGATCATAACGTGGGCTAAGGGACAGGCAGGATATATTTTGGAATAGTGACTAACTCTTTTAAGCAATTTAACACATTACATATTTTTTAAGAGCAAATTCTTCAATCCCAACTTCGATTTCACAAACAATATCATCCCAAGAGCTTACCCTTTTTTTTAAGCACTACTTTACTTCACACCTACTAGCAAGGACAATATATCAATTTATTCGTCAACCTATATTTTTTTTCTTTTTTTCCCAGCTATGTACTTTTTTTTTCTTTTGTAATTCTTCTCTTCTTTACAATTTCCATTAGTAGTATTTTCTTTTACAAAATGCTTGCACCTTTTCTTTTTATTTGTTCCACTCAAAAGCTACCCAAGTTTCTTCTTACTTTTTCTAGCGTTCATTTTACAATTAGAATGCTTTAAGAGGTACAAGGATCAAAACAATGAAATTAAGAACAAAAGAATATAGGCTTGTAATATGCTTGCCAAATAAAAGTCTATAGGTTCAAAAGGGTTGACTAGGGATAATTTTATTTGTGATAAGCATTAAGCTCAAAAAGAAGAATGAAAGCCTAAAATTATTTTTCAAACCGAGCAAAGCCTAGAATTTTGCTTCAACTCACATGCTGGGCAAGTTCTAGACTCTAATGCAATGACACGGACTACACAAATTCTCACCACACATGGCACATGACTCACTAAGGACGGTTCCATTCCGACTCTCAAACAAGTGCAAGTATTCACGGAGCCAGATTAAGCATTAAGCACGAAGTTAACACAAGCCAAGAAAACGAGACATAAGCGTCAATATGCATGCTATCTAACTCAATAGGCATCATAAGTAACTTCAAAATCTAGGGAAGGTACTACACATGCTAAAGCCTAAATATGCTACTATCAAACAAGTCAAAAAGTCACCTAGAAATCTCATCTTCCTTCTTTTATTCCCTAAATCCTAATCTACTCTAAAAAAAACTACGACCCGATTCAGATTACATCCCATGAAAAAGAATCGAGGCACAAAAAAAATCATGAGGGACTATTACTACCTAACAAAAAAAATTAAAATATGTATTTTTTGGGATTTTTATGTTAATTTTTTTGTGTTTTTTTGTTAGACTTTAAACGCTCAAGAAAATTGTCTAGGAGATCCATCGTCGGGAAAATTTCAATCTTTTCTATTTTATAAAAAGAAATTATTCAATTACAACTAAAATAGTATTGAAAGTCACCCAAGCAATCTCCTCACCCCACACTTAAAATCGTGCATTATCCCCATTGCACATCATAACTAATAAGAGGGTAAAAGAAAC
The DNA here is from genome assembly GCF_000715075.1 of Nicotiana tabacum. Taxonomy (NCBI): domain Eukaryota; kingdom Viridiplantae; phylum Streptophyta; class Magnoliopsida; order Solanales; family Solanaceae; genus Nicotiana; species Nicotiana tabacum. Next base: position 98,291,471 of record NC_134084.1, on the reverse strand, counting down.
TCCCTAGTAGGCTAAAGGCCAAAGCACTAGTAGCTCATGGGGTACTCAGACTTTTTTCGAGCATTTTCTTTTGTGCGGGCACCCCATACTTAGTTCTAACCATCTAGCTTGTTGTTGCATCCTTCCAATAGTTTTGCTTTCTATGCTCCTACAAAATAAAACAAATTGACACTAAAAAAATAATACAATAAAAAAGTAATTAAAAAAATTTAAAATAAAAGAAAGCAGTAAAGTTTGGTTGTCTCCCAAGAAGTGCATGATTTAATGTTGCGACATAACGTGAATCACTGTTTGCCTCCACCTTGGTCTTATGAATTGAACTCCCAAGTTTTGATTCAAGCTTATGATTATGCTCTTGGGGCGGTACAAATTCTTGCGAGCTAAGTCTCATCTACCTCTTCCCTTGACTCTTTTTTATGCTCATAAGGATCAATTCTCATTTCACCATCCGAGCACAAGGTAGAAAAGTGATTGAAATGAGGTTTAACAAGCTCAAATACCTGAACTTCAAGATTTTCGACATCCTCAACACCAATCACACAAAAGTCAACTAAATTAGTATCATCAATGTCCTTGGCTGACTCTAGTATTACATCTTCAACATCGGCATCCTCAAATTCTAGTTGGAAGCTTTAATCAGTTGTCTCACTTGAGCCTCCAAGTTGTAAATAGTTGCGTCTTGCCTTTCTATCTGTAGTTGTTTCTCATCATTTTTTTCGAGAAGTCACCTTAGCATATCCTTGATCTCTTTCAAGCCATCATCCCCGGGTTCTTTGTTCTCATTAACTTCACAAGAAAAAGTAAAACCATCATAGAAAGGGGTTGGGGAGGATAAGAAATATAAATAAAATCATGAATGTGACCATCTTAACCACCACACACATCACACATATTCCACAAATAAGATTGAGTTAGTTTACATAACTCGTTCTCGGCAACATTTCGATAATTTTGACATCGGTAATTTCCTTCACAATATGTATGGGGATCAAAAATAGAATCACCAACACCTAAACTCCAGTAATTTCAAGATGCCATATTTTCTCAAATCAACAAATAGAATAAAATAAATAAAAAACAAAATAAAACAAAATAAAAGTTCAAACTTGAAACCTAGCAATATATACAACTACAACTACACCGTTAGTTCCCCGGCAACAGTACCAAAATTTGATCATGCCCAACTCTAGTCCTAAAAAGGATAAGCGAAAATTCAGTCTAAAAGTCAGGAGTCGAATCCCACGTAGAACTAAGTTTCAGCTACAACTGTTCACTATCACTAAAAAGACAAGCTCGAACAATTCCTAAGTTATAAATATTAAGATCCTTATATCTAATTAACTGAAAAATTAAAGTATTAAATTATAACCTAGGGATACTAAGGATTGGAGACAAGATTAAGGAGGTTTAGAGTTATAATTTCCCTAATTGTCGGAATCATTCCCGCTACATCTTCTATAATTTTGCTTAGTTATTCTCTACCGATCTTGAGTAATTCAGATGTAGTAATTTTCTTTTGAGTAACCACCAAAATTCACTAGACATATTCTCTCGAACTACGCTAGCTGAAAATAATTTACCGCTCACTATGCACCAAGGTCTCGTTATTTCTAATCCCGCCTTTAAACCATTCATATTGATTTCTCACATATGTTAGGAGTGATGTTATTCAACAACTACCTAAATGTCTACCCTCTCTTAAGCAATACATAATAAATAGGCACAGATAATTGATGACCATTCAATCAACAATAGTAAATACATGGTTGAACAAGCAGAAAAATCCAACGGTTCAATTATATAAAAACAAATCGAGAATTTATCCTACAAAAGGTTCCATCAAAACCCTAGATAATAAATTAGCTAATCATAATAGTATGCAAAACTACAATACTAGAATCATAATAAATAATGGAAATAGGAAGAAGAAAGTGAAAAACTCACAGAAGAATTCTCCGCCTTGCTCCTAACGTGCTCTTGAATCCTTAGGTTTAATCCCCTCTCAAAAATGTCCAAACCCCTCTTAGACATGTTTAGGGAGTATTTATAGGTTAGGGTTGAAGTCTTCAAGTCCAAATCTAGGTCGGACTATTTTAATTCGCAAACTTTTGACCACCGAGCGCTTGACCTCGCAAGGTTAGGCTTATAGTGCGGCCAAGCTGGCTACAGAGCTGGCTACGCCTAGCTAGTAGCTCAACCAAGCTGGCTACGCTGGCTTGTAGCCATGCTTGAGTACTTCGTGCTTTTGTGCTATTTTATTCCTCTTTTTGTGCAACCTTTACTCATCTTTGTTTTTCGATGCTCCTACACATAAAATAATATAATTTAGCTCAAACGTCGCACAATTAACCACTTGTGATGAGTCGATAGGTCATTTGGAGTTTTAGCCTTTATTTTCGTATTTCTGGACCTCGATTTGCGCCTTTTAGTATTTTTCGATTTGCGTGTGCAGTCCGTGTCTTGTTCTGAAAAGTCTTTATGTGAAAATTGAAGAAAATGTGAATTTTTGCCTTAAAAATAATTTGAGTTGGGTTCGGTCAACATGTTGTATAAACAGACCTGGATTAGTATTTTAACGGTCCCGATGGGATCGTATCGTGATTTGAGACTTGGGGGTATGTCACGACCCAATTTCCCCTCTGTTGGGTTTTGTGATGGTACCTATTCTTAGGGACTAGGTAAGCCTACTATTTACTGAATATTAACCATAATAAAGAAAGTCTAACTGCTTCGATATATAAATCTTTATAGAATATACATTTTCCCAAAACCGATGGTACAAGTCATAAGCTCTACAGAGATTTGCTACAACTTCTAAATACAAATGTATGGAAATAAGTACGACAATGTGAATACAAAATAGGAAGGTGACTCCGAAGTCTGCGAACGCAACAGCAGGATTACCTTGAGTCTCCTTGGCAAGAATCTGCACAGCTACTATCGAACAATACCTGAATCTGCACAAAAAAATGTGTAGAAGTGTAGTATGAGCACACCACAACGGTGCCCAATAAGTATCAAGACTAACCTCGGTGGAGTAGTAACGAGGAACAGTCAAGACACCCACTGGTCTAATAAGCAGAACAAGTATAAGTATAGAAACAACAAAACATAATATCTATATAAAGACTATGCGATATGGTTAACAACACACTGGTCTAATAAGTAGAACAAGTATAAGTATAGAAACAACAGAACATAATATCTATATAAAGACTACGCGATATGGTTAACAACACACTAATTGCAATAAGGAAAGAAAGCAACAAGTAACAGCGGCACACCATGATAAGAACACAGAAAAGTGAATGAAAATACAACCCAAATCCGAAATCACAAATACAACAAAGACAAGTCATAACTCAGCAACTACGACAATTTTTCACATTTGGTCTTAGCTAGCAAACTTCAATCGATTAGTCAAATCATTCAAGTGATAAAACGTTTCGAAATATACTTCGTTCAAATAAATATTTTCTAAAAATAGTTCTTTCAAAGTAAATACCTTTCGAGTATAATCTTTTCAAATAAATAACCTTTGAATATAATTCACCCTATGACACCTCATCTCATAATCATTCAATACGGGTCTGAATACCTGAACCCTAACACTTGTTATCCTGTGCCCTCATCACACGACATAACCATACTGACAACTTACGTACGAATAGATCCATTCTCAAATGGAAGACAAATAAACAAGGGTGTGCGTCTATACTCGATAATACCAAGAAGCCTCTTATCCGATCAGGGTGCTTAGCCACGTGTATGCTTGTGCAATTGTCCTAACATAGTTCATACCAGCTAGTAAGTATAAGGAATAGAACAGACAACACATATAATGTTTACACAGGGATAGGATCAACGAAAACAACAACTTAGAACACAATGATTTTAACAGAGGATCTCCCAGGATATCGTCCCGTAGTCCCAAACATAAATAAGCAGAGGATCTCCCGGGATATCGTCCCCTAGTCCAAATCATAAATGTGTAGAGGATGTCCCGGAATATCGTCCCGTAGTCCAAATCGTAAATATGTAGTGGAATCTCCCAAAGTTAATATCCAGTACAAGGGGATCTCCCGGGATTTCGTCCCGTAGTCCCAATTATAAATGTGCAGGGGGATCTTCCGGAATATAGTTCTGTAGTCCCAAAGTTAACATGCAGCGCAACCAATAGAAATAACAATTACAATACAACAAAAAACTCGTACATCACCACAATACGTATAACAACAATAATGTCAATAATACAAGGTAAGATAAGTAAATCAACTCAAAGACTGTAAATCACAAGAAAACGGTACAACCAGCTCACAAGGAATAACCACAGAAAAGAATACTGGCATAAAGGGAACAATTCAACAACGGAAAAACTAACATGTAGCAACGATCCCACAATATACAAGTCAATAACAAGGATATCAACACGAGTCAAGTAGTGCCAAATAAGGGCAAGTCAACGAAGATATAGGTTATCTAAACTCCTTTTAAGGTTGGGCAATTTCGAGGATATTCGATGATTCAATTTTAGAAAAGAGGATCTTAGCTTCACTTAAGACTAAACAAATTTCAGGAGGGAAAGTAATAATTCTCAAATAAGACAAGTAGCTATGAAAAGATAGCATGACAATAGGAGAGGCAAAATTCTTTAATTAAATAAAAAAGGAGTCACCTAGGCAATAAGAGTGAATCATGAAGCAATTAATTCCAATTAAACATGTAGAGGTGAAACTAGTAAATAGGAACTCAATCATGTCAAGAACACATTCATACACAGTGAATATAAAGACCTAAGAATCCTAAAAGGCCAATTTTCCACAAATAAGTCCGAGCACGCACTCGTCACCTCGCGTACACGAACTACAATTAACATAGAAGACTCAAATCCTAAGGGGAAGTCTCCCACACAAGGTTAGACTAGATACTTACCTCAAAGACGACAAACCAATACTCTAAAATGCACTTCTCGGGTGAAAAGACCTCCGAACGGCTCAAATCTAACCAAATTAACTCCAAAGCAAAAATAAAATACATAAGAAATTGTTCCGGATCATAAAGTCTCAAATTTTTAACAAAATCCAAAAATCAGTGCAAAAGTCGACCCCGGGCACGCACCTCGGAACCCGATAAATTTTACAAAAATCGAATACTCATTCCGATACGAGTTCAACAATACAAAATTTATAAAATTCCAATACCATTTGGTCCCTCAAATCATGATTTTTTATTTTAGAAATTTTCTTTCAAAACCAATATTTTCCTTAACTCAAAACACAAATTAAATGATGAAAATGAAGATAAAATCATAAATATGTTAGATTCTAAGTGAAGAACAGTTACCCAATCGATTTCAGTGAAAACCCCTTAAAGAATCACTCAAAATTGAGCTCCACAAGTCAAGATATGATGAAAATTGGTGTCACCCTCGATTTTGGAATATATTCTGTCCGCCCAAGTATTTGTGCATCGCGAACGCGGAAGAACAATCGCGTTCGCAAAGAAGAAAAATTAAGTTGCCAAGAAATGCCCATCGCGAATGTGAGCTAAGGGACGCGAACACAAATGTGAACGCGGAGAGTAAAGAACAGAAGCTTTCGCGAGCGAAAAAAGAGATAGCCACCAGCCCCCAGCTCCTAATTCTACTACGCGAACGCGATGGAGTGGCTGCGAATGCGAAGAAGGAGAAAAGCAAACCTTCGCGAACGTGAACACGAAGAATAATAAATTCCTCCTCCAAGATTACTCTTCGCAAACGCGGAGGAGCAGGCGCGAATGCGAAGGAGAAAACCAGTTGATAGATATCAGCAGTCCAAAATAAGGGAAAATGACCCGTAGCCTACCCGGAACACACCCGAGGCTCCCGAGACCCCGTCTAAACACACAAAAAAGTCATATAACATAACACGGACTCGCTCGAGATCTCAAATCACATCAAACAACGTCGAAACAACGAATCATACCATGAATCGAACTTAGGAACTTTCAAAACTTCCAACTTCAAAAACTCGCGCCGAAACCTATCAAATCAACCTGGAATGATGCCAAATTTTGCAGACAAGTCCAAAATGACATAAAGGAGCTTATCCAATTCTCGTAATCATATTCCGGACCCAATATCACAAAAGTTAACTATGGGTCAAACTTTTCCATTTTCCAACTTTTGCCAAAACGCCTCAAATTACCCTATGGACCTCTAAATCTGAATCCGGATGCGCGCCTAAGTCCAAAATCACCATACACAGCTGTTGAGATCATCCAAAACCCATTCCGGGGCTATTTACTCAAAAGTCAAATTCTAGTCAAATTCTCACCGCTTAAACTTCCAAAACTAGATTCCTTCTTCCAGTTTGACTCTGAATCATCCGTTAACTGAATTCAACCATGCACGCAGGTCGATACTCATATTATGAAGTTGTTCCCTACCTTAGGCCGTCGAACAGAGCTTACTTTCTCAAAACGACTGGTCGGGTCGTCACATCCTCCCCCTCTTAAAACCAACGTTCGTCCTCGAACGTGCCAAGATTCGCCTCGAAGCCCTCATTGCTGAGTGCCCACTTCCAGCATACACCCGTGGGTGATCCCACGTTACCCCAATCCACACAAACCTGACGGTACCATCTCAACTGAAATTTAGCCTTTCTACCAATACCAATAAGCCTTAGAGCCAAAATTCTCACTTTCTATTCATTTCCAAGAGGCCTGATTCTAAATCCATATCCGGTACCAGTTTCAACTAGCTGCAACCACTTATGCCTACACCCACAGATTACAACCACACAACATACACACCACAAATAGGCCTATAACAACATTCTTGATCACAATACTTGCCCGAAATCAAATCCTGCACCGGCCACTCGCCTCATATCCGATAGAACTCTATTTCAAGCCTCCATAACACTGACAATGATGTAAGAACACGAAAACCTCATAACCAAACACCCAAATCAACAATCCACAACCAACACCACTGGAAACACACCCCACAAATCTAAAATTCAAGAAGTACTGAACAAAAATGACTGAATATTGAAAGAGAAACACATAAGGCAACTATCAAACAAGCCCAACAGGCACAATCTTTCTATCAGCACTAACCTACAAAACAATATAACAAGAAAATAATCAAAGCATATAAACAAATCACAAGGATCTTATACTGATATAACTTCCACCGCGGGTACACAGCCCGGTCTCAACACATTAAATCACATGAAATCATGAGGGTCCTTCCCTCCACTCTAAATCACAAGTAGGGTGTACATCAAACCAACTGAAACCTTTCACTATGTCAGTTCCATCAACAAAATTACAACACGTACTGGCTCCCACACCGGTGGAGCATAAAAATCACAGCTCGTAGCCAAAAATACTCAGAAATCACATCAACCTACCGAAATGGACAATAGGAATTTACTACTAGTATCATAACTCTTGACAATGACTAGAAATAGATGATAGACATGGCTATCACTTGTAGAACCACCCAACAGGGTAATCACATAAATAGAGTGCAAATCATGAAATGCACCCATAAGTGGAGCAACAAATAGGGGTACTCACCCCGATAAGCAGAACTGTAATGAACTACGGATGGTGCTCCTCTATAACAAACCAAAAGCATACCTGAATGACATCATCTGGCATAGCAGCCTTAAGCCTACTATATGAAACACATTAATGAGCTGGGCCTCCCCCTCTTGGGCGCCTTCTACTCACCTGAATACCTCGCTGTGACACATCTACCCAAAATCTAGGGAAATCCCTCACCATGTGACTAGTATCTCCACACTCAAGCAACTCCTCTACTGACATGGCTGTGGGAACTGTGCGGTACGGGTACTCTGAGATCCATGAACACCTGAATCACTATGTGAAGCCTAAAGCACAAACTGAACTGGCTGACCCACGAAACCTCTACCATGTTGCACCTTGCCTCCAAAATAAGGACCAGTAGATATCTCCAGTCTACGAGGCCTTCTCGCCTCCCTGTACTCTCTCTCTCTCTCTCCTGATCTCGTCTGTCCTCTTGCTCCCGGTCTCACATGCCCTCTAACCGGAGAGCGATCCCTACCTCCTATTGGAACGAAACATCTGACTACAACTCTCGAGCCATGCTGAACCAAATATCATGCTTGATCCCCTCAATAAATCTATGGGCTCACTCTTTGACTGTAGCAACTAAGGCAGGTACATGTCTAGACAAATTACCAAATCTGACGGCATACTCAAATACTGACATAGTACCTCGATGCAACTGCTCCAACTCCGCATGCCATGTATCCCGAAGTGACTGAGGTACAAACTCTCTCTCAAAATATCTCTGAAAATTGAACCCATGTAAGTGAAGCTGCATTATCCAGCTACCCAAAACATACGCCCGCCACCACTGATAAGCCGCTCCCTCAAGCTGGAACATAGTAATAGCAACCCCACTCGTCTCAACAATACCCATCGTACGGAGAATGCGATGGCACTCCTCAACTCTGTGCGCTCTCTAAAGCCCAACCACTGAATGTAGGAGGGTCACATTTTCTTGAACCTTGCAAATCTAAGTTGCCTTTCCTCGGATGCTGCTGCCCTGACCATGGGCTGAACTGGAACCACAAGCTGTGTTTCCATGACACCTGGAACTTGACCAATGTGAACTCACTACTTTGGAGTGTGGGCGATAGGAGTCTAAGTCCCTCCCCCGGTCTGTGAAGTAGCTGGTGCGACTGGAATCAACCCCACCTGAGCCAATGTACCAAACATGCTCAGGAACTGTGCTAAAGTCCTCTGAAGTTCGGGGGTAACAGCAGGCGCCTTCGGTACCTGTCCCCCAACTAGAGTTACTGGCGGCTCCTCAACTACTGCTCTAGCAGGTGCCCTAGCTGTGGCACGTACTCCTCGTCAGCCTCTGCCTCTGGTGACACCTGCTCTGGGAGCAGCGCCATCGATAACTGCAGCTCATGTCCTCACCGTCGGTGAGAGAATGGAATGATAAAAGTTTAAACTCCGAGATCAATAAGCTCGCATGATAGGAATGGACGAAGTGAGTTTGTCCTAATAGTTTCGTAGCCTCTTGAAGAAAAGTACAGACGTCTCCGTACCGATCCGCAAGACTCTACTAAACTCGCTTATGACTCGCAACACCTATGAGCCTAGAGCTTTGATACCAACATGTCACGATCCAATTTCCCCTCCGTTGGGTTTCGTGATGGCACCTAGTCTTAGGGACTAGGTAAGCCTAATAGTTACTGAATATTAACCATAATAAAGAAAGTCTAACAACTTCGACATAGAAATCTTTATAGAATATATATTTTCCCAAAATCAGCAGTACAAGTCTTAAGCTCTATAAAGATTTGCTACAACTTCTAAACACAACTGTATGGAAATAAGTACAACAGTGTGAATACAAAATAGGAAGGTGACTCTGAAGCCAGCAAACATAGCACCAGGACTACCTTGAGTCTCTTTGGCAAGGAATCCGCACAGCTAATATCGAACAATACCTGAATCTGCACAAAAAAGTGAAGAAGTGTAGTATGAGCACACTACAGCGGTGCCCAGTAAGTATCAAAACTAACCTCGGTGGAGTAGTGACGAGGAACAGTCAAGACACCCACTGGTCTAATAAGCAGAACAAGTATAAGTATAGAAACAACAGACCATAATATTTATATAAAAACTACATGATATGGCTAACAACACAATTTGCAATAAGGAAAGAAAACAGCTAGTAACAACAGAACACCATGATAAGAACACAGAAAAGTGGAAGACTATACAACCTAAATCCGAAATCACAAATACAACAAAGACAAATCATAACTCAGCAACTACGACAATTTTTCACATTTGGTCTTAGCTAGCAAACTTCAATCGATTAGTCAAATCGTTCAAGTGATAAAACATTTCGAAATATACTTCGTTCAAATAAATATTTTCCAAAAATAGTTCTTTCAAAGTAAATACCTTTCGAGTATAATCTTTTCAAATAAATAACCTTCGAATATAAGTCACCCTATGACACCTCGTCTCATAATCATTCAATACGGGTCTGAATACCTGAACCCTAACACTTGTTATCCTGTGGCCTCATCACACCGCATAATCATACTTACAACTCACGTACGAATAGAGCCATTCTCAAATGGAAGACAAATAAACAAGGGTGTGCGTCTATACTCGACAATACCAAGAAGCCTCTTATCCGATCAGAGTGCTTAGCCACGTGTATGCTTGTGCAAGTGTCCTAACATAGTTCATACCTTCTTGTAAGTATAAGGAATAGAACGGATAACACATATAATGTTTACACAGGGATAGGATCAACGAAAACAACAACTTAGAACACAGTGATTTTAACAGAGGATCTCCCAGGATATCATCCCGTAGTCCCAAACGTAAATGTGCAGAGGATCTCCCGGGATATCGTCCCGTAGTCCAAAACGTAAATGTGCAGAGGATCTCCAAGGATATCTTCCCGTAGTCCAATCGTAAATATGTAGGGGAATATCCCAAAGTAAATATCCAGTACAAAGGGATCTCCCGGGATATTGTCCCGTAGTCCCAATTATAAATGTGCAGGGGGATCTCCCGAAATACCGATCTGTAGTCCCAAAGTAAACATGCAGGGGAATCTCTCGGAATATCGTTCCATAGTCCCAAAGTAAACATGCAGTACAACTAACAAAAACAATAGTTACAACATAACAAAAAACGCGTACATCACCACAATACGTATAACAACAACAATGTCAATAATACAAGGTAAGACAAGTAAATCAACTAAAGGACTCTAAATCACAAGGAAACGGTAGAACCAACTCACAAGGAATAACGACAGATTTGTGAAGAACACTTACCCAATCGATTTGTGTTAAAAAATCTTAAATAATCGCTCAAAACCGAGCTCCACAAGTCAAGATATGATGAAATTGGTGTAACCCTCGATTTTGGAATATATTCTGTCTACCCAGGTATTTGTGCTTCTCAAACGCGGAAGAATAATCGCGTTCGCAAAGAAGAAATATGAAGCTGCCAAGAAAAGCCCACCGCGAACGCAAGCTAAGGGACGCGAATGCGGAGAGTAAGGAACAGAAGCTTTTGTGAACGTGAAAAAAGAGATAGCCACCAACCCCCAGCTCCTAATTCTACTATGCGAATGTGATGGAGTGGTTGCGAATGCGAAGAAGGAGAAAGGCAAATCTTCACGAACGCAAGAGGTTAAATGCGAACGCGAAGAAAAATAAATTCCTCCTCCAAGATTGCTCTTCGCGAACGCAGAGGAGCAGACATGAACGCAAAGGAGAAAACCAGTTGATAGAGATCAACAGTCCAAAAATAGGGGAAAATGACCCGTAGCCAACCGGGAACACACCCGAGGCCCCCAGGACCCCGTCTAAACACACAAACAAGTCATATAACCTAACACAGACTTGCTCAAGATCTCAAATCACATCAAACAATGCCTAAATGATGAATTGCACCATGAATCGAACTTAGGAACTTTCAAATCTTCCAGCTTCCAAAAACTCGCACCGAAACCTATCAAATCAACCCGGAATGACGCCAAATTTTGCAGACAAGTCCAAAATGACACAACGGATATGCTCCAATTCTCAGAATTACATTCCGACCCCGATATCACAAAAGTAAACTATGGGTCAAACTTTTCCATTTTCCAAACTTCAACTTTTCCAACTTTCACCGAAATGCCTCAAATTACCTACGGACTTCCAAATCTGAATCCGGACACACGCCTAAGTTCAAAATTACCATACGACACTATAAAGATCACCCAAAAAATATTCCGAGGTTGTTTACTCAAAAGTTAAATTCCAGTCAACCATGCACTACTTAAATTTCCAAAACTAGATTCCTTCTTCCAATTTGACTCTAAATCATCCGTTAACTGAATTCAACTATGCACACAAACTAATACTGATATTATGAAGTTGTTCCAGACCTTACACCACCAAAAAGAGCTTAATTTCTCAAATGACCGGCCAGGTCATTACAACGTATGCCCGAAATTAAATTTGGAAGTCCCTAACTTGATTTAAAGTAATTTGTTAAAAACTAGTAATTTGAAGGTTTAAAGAATTTCGAAGTTTGACCGCAGGTTAACTTTATAGCTACCGGGTTTGAATTTTGGTTTTGGGACTTGGCATAGGTTCATTTTACTATTATTGACCTGTTTGCAAAATTTGATTAAAAACGGAGTTGATTTGACATTCTTTGGACGCTCGGTTGTAAATTTTAAAGTTCTAGGATTTTGGTTTTGGGACTTGGCATAGGTTCATTTTACTATTATTGACCTGTTTGCAAAATTTGATTAAAAATAGAGTTGATTTGACATTCTTTGGACGCTGGGTTGTAAATTTTAAAGTTCTTAAGTTTCTTTGAAATTTCCATGCATGTTGATGTCCGATTCTTAGTTCTAGGTGTTATTTTGTTATTTTGATCATGCAAGTGAGTTCGTATGATGTTATTACACTTGTGTGCATGTTTGTCTTGGAGACTAAGAGGCTCGGGTGAGTTTTGGATAGGCTACAAACTATTTTAGACTTAAGAGATTGCTAGTTTTCAGTGGTTTCTGGTGTGATGTACGTTGCGATCGCGAAGGGGAATTTGGGATGGGGGCGAATTTCTTCTATGCAAACACGAGGATGGGGTTGCGAGCGCGACTCAAACCACGCGAATGCGATGTGTTAATGGGGCTGGGGGGGGGTCTGTTTGACGTTCTACGCAAACAAGAACCTTGGATTGTGAACATGAAGGCCAGGGGGAAAGGGCCATTGCGAACACGTATGGCATATCACGAACATGAAGGCCACTGGGTTGTTGTGCTTCGTGTTCGCGCCAGGTCCTTCACGAACGCGAAGAAAACCTGACGCTAGTTATTTAAAGCTTCCAAAAATCAGGATTTATCCCATTCCTCACAATTTTTAAGTTTCAACTCGGCCTAGAGGTGATTTTGAAGAGGTTTTTCATCTCACCTTCATATATTAGTAGATTTTAACTTGCTTTCTTCCATTTCCACAAACACCCATTGATTTTAACCTTTAGTCTATGCTTTTTCATGATAGAAATTAAGATTTAGGTAGAAATTGGGGATTTCTGGAATTTGAGATTTAGACCTCAAATTGAGGTCAGATTTCAAAACTAATCACATAACTAGGCTCGGGGATGAATGGGTAATTGGGTTTTGGTCCAAATCTCGGGTTTTGACTTAATGAGCCCTAGGTTGGTTTGGAGGCGAATTTTAGAGGAAAGGTCCCGGTTGAGCTTTGTTTTGATTGCAGAGTAAGGTAAGTGTTGAATTTAACCTTGACTTGAGGGAATTAGGAACTTTTGAACTGTGTGTTGTGTGTATTATGTGAGAAAAGGCCTTATATGTGAGGTGATGAGTGTATATATGCCATCAATATATTTGTCTCCATGTTTCTTATTATTTCATGAATTATCCTATTCCATGGTTTAATTGTTACATGCTTTATTTGAATTCTATGACATAATTGTCATTTATGATTTTATTATTCTTGTATTAAATTGTTCGTCTCTTCCATGACTCTGTGCTTATTTACTATTTGCCTTAATTGTTTTACTTGCATACCTTGATTGTCACATGCTTTACTTGTCCTATTATTGTTGTAAAATTTGTTGCATTCTAAGATGTAGTTTCATTTAAGTGAGCCGTTGAGTGTGTTAGACACCGATAAACTTGCAAAGTAGAAACTTCGAATTTTAAGAATTCTTGATTATTACGTGGTCCTTTATTGCCTTGCACTTTTACTCTTTGATGTAGAAATTCTTGTAAATTGAGTTATTGGATTGTTTATGTTAATTGAAATTGTTTGGGGACCGAGTTTCATGCCAACGGAGATTGAAAGATAATGAATTGAAATGGTAGAATAAGGGCATATACTTGATGTTGAAAAATGATGATATTGTGGGATCAGGTTGCACACCACAACGGATTGTGTGTATTGTACTTGTTGTTATTTTTGTGTTGGCTTCGACATTTTTATATGAGATTATGAGACTTATTATTTCGGGCTCTCTGATAGTGAGGTTTGAGTTCGTTTTCACAAGTCAATTGCTCTACTTCCATTTCCTGTCTTTCCTTTCCTGTTATTATTATTGCATACAAGTTATTGTAAGTGGCCTGTTGTAGCCTTATCGCTACTTTGTCGAGGTTAAGTTCGGCACATACAGAGCACATGAGGTTGGTTGTACTCATAATACACTCTGCACTTCTTGTGTAGATACTGGAGTTGATCCTAACAACATTCAATAGCTTTTGCTCTGATCAATTGATGACAAAGAGTTGAGGTATAGCTGCACGATATCCGCAACTCTGAAGTCCCCTTCCCTCTTATCTTTATTGTTTTATTGAGTTTCAAAACAATGTATTTTTTCAGACCATATTTGTAGCACTTTAGATGTTCACATAATCATGACTCCAAGTTCTAGGTTATGTTAAAATTTCGTTGTTCGGTATTATTTTACTCTACTTTAGACTTATATCGTTTTCGTTGTTAATATCTTGTTATAAATTGGAAAAATCAGTTACCTTTCTATTTCACATCGGCTTGCCTAGCAAGTAGATATTAGGCGACATCATGACCCCAATGGTTAGGATTCCGGGTCGTCACAAGTTGGTATCAGAGTCCTAGGTTGCTTAGGTGTCACGAGTCATGAGCAAGCTTAGTAGAATCAGGAGGATCGATACGGAGACGTATGTACTTATCTTCCAGAGGCTTTGGAGTTTTAGGAGAAATTTCACTTCTTTCTTTCCCTATCGTGCGATCGTTTTCCGTCATTAATGTTTGAATCATTCCATTCTTGCTTTCTCGCAGATGGTGAGGACACACAATAATATCTACAGCCGGGCAAGAGCCAGAACCTGCAGCTACTACCAGAGCCAGAGGTCGAGGCCTAGGTCGAGCCAGAGGCCGAGGCAGAGGCAGAGCTCAGCCTAGAGTTCGAGCAATAGCACCCATAGTAGAGCCTCAGATCAATCATAAGGAGGTGATCCCAGCTCAGACCGTACCAGTCGAACAAGCTCAGGTTCCAGAGGGATTCATAGCCACTCCAGTGCTTTAGGATGCTCTAGTCCGCTTGGTGGGTCTTATGGAGCGTGTGTCCTGGACCAGTGCATTTCCGGTGGCACAACCCATCTCTCAGTCTATGGGAGGAGCATAGACTCTCGCTACTCACACTCCGGAGTAGATGGCTCCCATATATCAGACTCCAGTAGCCCAACCAGTTGAGGTAGTTTAGCCGGTTGTTGCGGCACAGGGCGAGGGTAAGCTCACTATGTCTTCTAAGGCCTTGATGAGGCTAGATAAGTTTACCAAACTCTTTCCTGTTTATTTTAGTGATGCACCTTCTGAGGACCCACATGATTACTTGGACCGTTGCCACAAGGTGTTTCATAATATGAGTATTGTTGAGACCAATGGGGTCAACTTTGTACTGTTCCAAATGACCTGCTCTGCCAAGAGATGGTGGAGAGATCATGTGTTGACCAAACCAGTTGGTTCGTTTTAACTTACCTGGGATCATATTTCACAACTATTTCTAGATAAATTCTTTTCTTTCACTCTAAGAAAGGAGTATCGTAGGCAGTTCGAGCGCCTTCAGTAGGGTGGCATGACCATCACCTAGTATGAGACTCGATTTGTAGACCTAGTTCCCTATGCCATTATCTTGATCCCTACTGAGAGGGAGAGAGTGAGGAGATTTATTGATGGGCTCACTTTTAGTATCAGGCTACAGATGGCCAAGGAGATCGGAGATGATATTTCTTTTTAGAGCCATAGAGATTGCTAGACAGATCGAGATAGTTCGTAGTCAGGATAGGGGGTTGTTATCATATAAGAGGCCTCATCATTTTAGATGTTTCCGTGGCGCCTCATCTGGAGGCAGGGGTACTTTTGGTAGAGGCCATCCTCCCAGGCCATTTCAGTCAGCGCTTCAGGCATCCCACGGTTCTTTGGGTAGTTATGGTCCTTATGTGTCTCGTCATGGGCAACTAGACTATAGTGCATCATCAGCTCCTATTAGTGCGCCTCCGATATAGAGCTACCATAGTGGTTATCTGGCCCGTTTGGGTCAGTCTTAGCTTCAGCTGCCGGGAGGGTGTTTTGAGTGTGGGGGTACAGGTCACATTAGGAGGTACTGCTCTAGATTATTGAGAAGCATGCCATAGTAGAGTTCTCGTTCCATGGTTCTGGCATTGATTACTTCATCGCCTGCTTAGCCAGCTAGAGGTGGGGGTTCAGTTGTCAAAGGTGGAGGTCAGTTCACTAGAGGTGGATGTCAGACTATTAGAGGTAAAGGCCAGCCAGCTAGAGGTCGTACGAGGGGCGGAGGTCAGGGTGGTTGGGCCATCCCCATTTTTATGCATTTCCATCTAGACTTGAGACCGAGTCATATGACGCCAACAGTGCCAAAATTTGACGAGCGCAAAATACAACACAAAATAATTGCTCGCTAGTCAAATATAGTATAGTTTAATTATCGTCTCCATATGGATTGGTTTTAAACAGTGTTCGAATAGTCTTCAATTGATTACAATCCAAGAAAATTAACACTTGATTTGGTGATTATTACTACAATTAACTACTAAAAATTAAGCAATTAACAATTGATCATAAAGGACAACAGATGAGCAACGAAGAAATATTAGTGAGAGAAATAAGGGTAATTGACTAGACAGGTGCAACATAATTGACTCAGAATCCAATTCTGAGTTAGTTCACTCTATAATACTGTTGATTCTCACGAATTCAACAGATAATTATATTACACTTGAAATTAATGTTCCTATTTCAATTAAACGTTAATTTCAGTAATTAATCCAATTGAAATACGGTAAATAATTGCAACGAATAAAATGATAGTTATGGTCTAAAGGGTAACTTCTCACAAATATTTTCCTATTTTCTAGTTCGATTAACAATTCAAGAGGCTCTTTCAATTACCTATTTGAATCATGAATTTAACTAGAGCATAATATGTAAAAAAAAATTCAATATCAAGCTCCACTTTCGATTAAGCAAAATAATAAATAATTCCACAATACAAATTAAAAATCCATCCATTAATTACAATAATTATCAAGAATCGAATCCCTAATCAAGTTATGAAAACACCATATCTGTCAACACCCTAATGGAAATTACTCCATAGCTAGAAAAAGTCATCTTAATAAGGTTTAAAAACAAAGAAAATATTAATGCTAATGATTCGATACAAACTTCCGTATTGCACCGATCGTTGGTTGAAATCTTGATGGATTCTTGTGTCTTCATACCTTAGTTGCTTCTCAAATATTTCATAGGTCAAAAGTTCTTTCAAAAACATATTTTTTGTGTATTTATACTCTATAGGAACGGGCCCGGATGAAACTACCCTTTCCTAGCCGAAGCAAGAAATAACTCTCACAAAATTGTGCATCCGGGGCGCGACAATGATGTTTTCTCACAGTAAATCATTTTGTCCACTTTTTGACATCTGGACTTGGTCCTTGACCCCCGAATGTGATCCCGACTTAATTTCTTGGGTTTCTACTCAGATTTTAAAGCTCCAACTTGTTCGATTTAGCTCCAAATTACCTTAATAGCTCGGAATCATTTCCTGCAAGGCATAAAACACGTAATAAGTGTAGTTCACTATCTTTTAATCTCAAACACACGTAAAATGTAGTAATTAGAGTGCAATACTACGGCTAAAACACGGGTTTCTAGTCTTCCATCAATATCCCACACTTAGACTATTGCTCGTCCTCGAGCAATCAAACTACACTTCACATAGGGACGACCTTTTCATCAAACAACTTCCCTAACACATCATGCCAAGAATATTTAAAGCATACTAAGCACCCTATCATAACATCCTAGCCTCAATACTCGACTCAAAATCACCACGTACTTTTCAAAAATCCGCTCACTTACTCTAACAAAGAGGCCAAAGACATTACCTTTCCTTCACAAATTATGTGCCCTCACACCAAAGATAGAGAGTAGTTCCACACAAAATAAAATTGACGAACAAATAGGAAAAGATGGAAAAAATTAACTCACTATCAAAAATAAAATTCATGCGCCACAGAAAAAGTACCTTAGGCTTGCCCGTAGTGTAGTACTCTACTAATTTGAGCTCATTCAGTCAAGGATCAAGTAGGACTTTATTTTGGTTGTAATGTAGGCTGCGGGACGGGTAGGATACATATAGATAATAGTGACTACACCTCCCTAAGTATCAATTAATATATGTATATATATATATATATATATATATATATATATATATATATATATATATTAACAATTTAAACCTCACACTTGTGTTGAACCAAACCCCGCACTTATGTTGAACAAAACCCCAACCTTCACACATAATAGCATCAACCTCTAAATATCTTTAAGCACAAACAAGACGAGAACTACCATTAGTAAGGAATCAAAATTGTTTCTTTTCAAAGTTCTAATATTTTTTTTCCTTCTTTCAAGCACTTCATTTTTTTCGTTTTTTTTTCAAAGCTCTGAATTTCTTTTCTCTTGTTTTTTTTTTCAATTTCCTACAAGTGGATCTCACAATTTTTTCAAACAGTGCACCTCTTTCCTTTTCTATAGTTCTACTCAAAAACCCAACCATATCTCCATATGGCTTTTACAAGCTCATACCAATTTCAAGTGCTCAAGAGAGGCAAAAAGGTTCAAATAGATGGTCAATTCAATAAATGGATCATAATTGTAGTGTGGTTTCCAAAGAAAATAGGATTACAGGCTCCATAGGGCTAACTAGGATACACAATAATTAGACGGGTCACATACATATAATTCGCTCAACTACGAAATGATCACTTTCTCGACTCAACAAGACTACTATTTCCTTTGCAAATACAGGGGGAAGTTCTAGACATCAACTAACATGCATAGATTATCACAAAAACCTCACTCACACATTGACACATAACTCACTTAGGATCGGATCTGTCCCGACTCTCTAGTCAAAGCAGTTAAGCAAAGTCCCAATAAACCAATTTAAGGCATGATCTATGAGTCAAGAACTGAGCCTAGGTATCATAACTAAGGCACTCACCACTCTCAAGGCATATGTCGTCAAGGAAAATTTCTTCAAATTAGCACTATGACTCGAGATTCTATATTCATAAAACACAGAAAAAACTAACTACACTTAGTTCAATTAAAACCCTTGAAAAAGAACCATGACACAAAGAAAAACCAAGGAAAAATTATAACACTACCTAAGAAAGTAAAATAAAAGACATATTTTTTTGGATTTTCAAATTTTTTTATTTTTTGTATTTTTCTCATTCGACTTCAAATCTCTCATGAAATCAGTCGACGAAATCTTTCGCCGGGAAGGGTTGAAACTAAACAATTATGATTAATAACTATTACATGCCAATAGAATTTAGAGTTATAATTACAGACCATATTGTCTAAGAAAGCAAGAAACAAATTAAACAAAACCAACTGGCAAATAGAAAACAAATACAAATACAAACAAATAGGAGCACCCCACCTCACACTTAAGAAATTTCATTGTCTCCAATGCAAAACAATAGAAACAAGAGTGAAAAGGTAACTCCCTGAGGCCCTTGGCCTAATCATCAGCACCCTCGAAGGTGTTCAAGTATTCCTCATCATCGGAGGAAACGAAGTTTGCATCCTCGTACGATGGCAGCTGTCTAGTGTCCTCCCTCTGCCAAGCCCAACCACTGCTGAGTGACAACAGAAAGGGGGTGGTCCTGCTACAGCTCCGCCAAGTCAGTCTCGTCCCTATCAGAGCGAAGGCGCAAATCATCAAATATTAGCTATAGTGTCTCCTCGACACGGAGCAACCTCTGGTCTGAAATAACAACAACAGTAGGAGGATCTATCACCACTGTGATATTAAAGGCCTTAATAGGATATGACTCTGGGATGGTTCGGTCATAATGAAACTCCTCATCATCAAAGATAACGGAGTTCACATCCTCATACGATGACAGTTGTCCTCCCTCTGCCAAGCCCAACCACTGCTGAGTGACAACAGAAAGGGGTGGTCCTGATGTAGCTCCACTGAGTCAGTCTCCCCCGATCAGAGCGAAGGCACAAGTCAGCAAACATCAGCTACAGTGTCTCCACGACATGAAGCAACCTCTGGTCCGAAGTAACAACAGTAGTGGAGGATCTATCTGCACCGTGATATTAAAGGCCTTGATAGGATATGGCACTAGGATGGTTCAGTTATAATGAAACTCCTCCTCTACATGGAGTGCCCACAACAGCTGAGTAATCATACTCAGGTAGTATAAGTGATGGGGGCCACTCATCTCCTGTGCTATAGCATGATTTTATCGAGATAAAATCTCATCCTTATCAAAAATGCATAGATCAAACACACTTTCAGCCGTGAGATATTAGTGTCACTTTGGGTAAGCATGATTTTAGCACTGATTAGCCGCAAAATAATCCTGGCCGGACACTGTAATGTGCCCTTCTTCATTTCCTTGTGGAACGCATTAACATCTTATGTCCATACAATAGAAGAGTCAACTCCACATAGCTGTCGGTGGATATCAGGACAATTTGGACAATGAAAAAATCTCAGAAGAGCTTGTGGGAGTGCTCTATGAAAACCAAAATCCGATTGATCACTAGGAGGAGAAGGGAATTAACTTACCTCGTACACAACATCCAAGCTGGCCTCAGGTTGCTGGGTGGCATAAAACTCCTTTACTAGGTTCACGTTCACCACATCACTGGGACAGAACAGATGTTAGAACCCAAAGCCCGAATGTTGTTGTATATCTCATTATATTTTCGGGCCAACTTTCTATCATCGATAGCAACCTTAGGCTCCGGGTTCACCACATGGACGAACATCTAGAACCAATGTCTAGCACATGCTTGGACAACCCGACTATCAAATTTGCATTCTGGGACCTCATCAGCATCCGAGTCTATGCACTCCATCTTTTCCTCCACTGAGGCAGGGGGTGGTGCCCGCCTACCTCCTCTACGACTGCTAGAAGCAACCCTAGAATAACCGATATTAGCACATTTGCTGGGTCGGCGAGACATGAACAACATTAGCCACAACATATAGAATAACAAACAAGCCAAACAGGGAACCACCCCACACTCATGTGATAGGAATGCTCACAAGTACAATGTATATCAGGGACTCAGACTACCACATTAAAAATACGCCACCAGTGATCAACAACCCACTTAACCACCAATATAATATTACACCAATATAAATAATGATTACACTACACTATTGTAAAGTACAAAATTAAGAAGCTAAACAAGTATCTATGAAAAGAAAATTAAGAAGTTATAGTACAATACTACAAGCACTCTACATGAGTCGGACATCCCAATTACTACATTAGCAACTAATAATACTACATTAGAAACTAATAACACACTAGCAAGGGGTGGCCTATTGATTAGCACTCGGGGATAATATGTTATAATTTCACATATAAGAACATGACCACCCACTCCACACTTATCTTCTAACAACAAGTTCATTACTACGTCACAAGAGTCAACTTTGTGTTCATACTTTACCATTGGAGTCATTATGGCATTTTTCCAAACAAGTAATAAGCACTAGTGTCAATACTTTCTTCAACTTTAATTTGAGCATCCAACACCCATAATTTTACTCCAAACACGTAATTCAATACAACTATAACACCACCCATTGTAACAATAGCACAAAGTGCTCTAAAATTCACACAATATTCACCAATTTTTGGCCATATAGGCACCCCCACAAAACTTTATCACAAAATACTCCAATGCCACCACCACATACCACAAAATCATCTACAATCATTACAACAATGAAAAACCCACCAGTTTTAAGCACATTTTTTGGCCAAAATTAAAAGAAATAAAATAAAAGATTAGAAAAATCATCTACCTAGGGTTAAGGAAATAAAACTAAAACTATCTAATTCTACAATTAAATAGTAAGGAAAAAAAGAGAATAAAAGAAGAACTTACCTTGATCAGTGATGAAGGTGGGAGGATTTGAGTAAAAGAACTTCCAAGAAGAAGAAGAACAAGGGATTTGGGGGTGAGTTAGAGAGGAGAATGTGAGAAGAAAGAATAATGGGAAAGGAGGGGGAGGGGGAACGGGTGCTAGAAAGAAAAGAGGTGTCTGTTGTTTTTCCAGTTTTTTCAAACTAATGGCCGAAAACTATTACACTGCCACATTGCAAGGTGAGGTGCCCCACGCGGTGCAGTAGTGGCCTTTTACAGAGTCCATGCATTTTTTGTCAGAGTGTCACTAGGCCTGGCGTGATGCAGGTCACGATTCCCCAATGACGGGCTAGGCCATTTTTCATAATTTGCCCTATTTTTGATTTTTAGCTCACGGGTTGCACCCCCACTCTATTATATACTTATTTTTTGTCCAACACATGCTAATACCTATCCAAACAAGTATCAAACTCCTAAACTTTAATAATCTTAATCTATAATTATCGAAACTGTTCTATAAAAGCAAGAAAAATGATTAAAAGAAGTTCTGAGTTATAATCGCCAGCTTGACTCTGTCACTTAGGCTCAGTTGATCACGATGCTAGAGGATTGCTTGTCAAATCCTCCAAAAAGGTACGGTTTCAATCTTTTTCCATTCACTTTAAAGCTCTTATTCCCTTCCTCATCTTGGATCTCAATGTTGCCATACTATGAGATATGTTTCACCACATACGAACCTATCCATCTTAACTTGAACTTTCCGGGAACAACCTAAGTCTAATATTGTATAGTAAAAGTTTGTACCCTTCATGAAACTCCTTTGGCTTAATCAGACGATCATACCACCTCTTTGTCTTCTCCTTAAAGATTTGCGCATTTTCATATGTGTCCATTCTAAACTCCTCCAATTTATTCATCTGTAACAATATGTGTTCACCTGCAAGACTAAGATCAAGATTAAGCATCTTAATTGACCAATAAGCTTCATGTTCTATCTCAACAGGTAGGTGACATGACTTTCCATATACTAATTTAAATGGTGAAGTCCCTATGGTTGTTTTGAACACAGTTCTATATGACTATAGAGCTTCATCCAACTTTATAGACCAATCCTTACAAGAAGCACTAACCTTCTTTTCAAGAATTCGTTTTAAGCTCATGGTTAGCCACTTCAACTTGCCCACTAGTTTGAACATGGTACGAGGTTCCTGTTTTGTGTGTGACCCCATACTTAGACAGTAATGCAGCAAACTACTTGTTTACAAAGTGTGACCCATTGTCATTTATAATCACTCGAGGTGTCCCAAAGGGGGTAAAGATGTTCTTCCAAAGGAACTCACACACCACCCGAGCATCGTTGGTCCTAGTAAGGATTGATTAAACCCATTTAGAGACGTAGTCAACGGCTACTAGGATATACTCATAAGAATGAGATGATAGGAACGGGCCCATGAAGTCAATGCCCCAAACGTAAAAAATTTCACATACCAGAATGGAGTTGAAAGGCATTTCATCCCTCTTGCTAATATTACCTACCCTTTGACACTTGTTACCTGCAGCTACATATGCCTATGCATTTTTGTACAAAGTAAGCTAATAGAAACCAACTTCCATGACCTTTGCTGTAGTGAGATTTCCACCATAGTGTCCTCCGACTACTCCATCATGCCAATTAGAAAGAATTCTTGCCACCTGTCCCTCAGGCACGCATCTTCGAATCACACCATCTGCACATAGTCTAAATAAGAAAGGATCATTCCAAAAATAACTTTTTACCTCACCTTGAAGATTCCTTCTTTGATCACGAGAGTGGTCACGAGGCAACCATCCACTAGCCAAAAAGTTGGCTACATCAGCATACCAAGGCGTCTTTTGGAGACCTCGACAATAGAGAAAATCTGCTAATTATGGAATTTTCCCCTTATTTCAGTTGTTTTAACCGGAGGTTTCTCAAGTCGAGATAGATAATTTGCGACTTGATTTTCTGTGCCCTTCCTATCTTTGATCTCTAAGTCAAACGCTTGGAGCAACATCACCCACCGCAAGAGACGCGACTTGGACTCCTTCTTACTCAACAGGTATTTCAAGGTTGAGCAATCGGTGTGTATAATTACTTTACTCCCCACCAGATATGATCTAAACTTGTCAAAAGCAAAGACCACAACAAAGAACCCTTTCTCAGTAATGGCATAGGTGACTTGAACATCATTCAACTTCCTTCTTGCATAGTAGATGGGCCTAAACATCTTATCTTTTCTTTGCCCCATAACTTCCCCCACAAAAACATCACTAGCATCATACATTATTTCAAATGGTTGGCCCCAATCAGGTGTCACCATAATAAGAGCACTCACAAGTTTTTCTTTTATCAATTCGAATGTTATAAGCACTCTACAGTGAAAACAAACTTGACATCCTTTGCTATCAATGATAGTTAAAATGACTTGGTAATGCTGGAAAAGTTTTTAATGAATATTCTATAGAACCCAGCATGTCCCAAGAAACTCCTTATGCTCTTCACGGAAGTCGGTAGACTGAGCCTAGCAATTACATCAACCTTAGATCTATCAACTTCAATGCCACGTGCAGTCACTTTGTGGCCCAGGACAATTCCCTCTGTCACCATGAAGTGGCACTTCTCCTAGTTAAGAACCAGGTGAGTAGCTTCGCAACGTTCAAGCACAAGTTCCAAAATTTTCAAGTAGTCATCAAAATCATCACCAAAAGAGTGAAATCATCCATGAGTACCTCTAGACACTTCCCGTTGAGATCGGAGAATATAGACATCTACACCTTTAAAAAGTGGCTGGTGCATTACATAACCTAAATGGCATCCTCCTATAAGCAAAATTCCTGATGGGCAAGTGAATGTAGTCTTCTCAACATCTTCTAGGGCAATGGGTATCTGATTGTAGCCTGAGTATCCATCCAAGAAACAGTAACATCCATGTGCATCCACTTTCTCTAGCATTTGATCAATAAAAGGAAGTGGGAAGCGGTCTTTCCTTGTTGCATCATTCAGCCTTTTATAATCAATGCATATTCTCCACCTAGTGACTGTTCTTGTGGGGATCAATTCATTGTCTTCATTATTCACCACTGTCATGCCCCCTTCTTAGGTACGACTTGCACTGGATTAATCCACTGGCTATTAGAGATGGGAAAAATCACTCCCGTATCTAGCAATTTGATGATCTTCTTGTGCACTACCTCCTTCAGATTTTTATTTAGCTTCTGTTGGGGCTACACTACTGGCTTGCTATTTTCTTCCAGCAGAATTTTATGCATGCAAATGACTGGACTGATTCCTAAAATATCAACTATACTCCATCCAATTGCCTTTCTGTACTTTTTAGCAGTTCCATTAGCTTTTGCTCATGTGTACCTATCAAGTAAGCAAAAATAATCATAGGAAAATTGTTAGTTTCAAGAAAAGCATATTTAAAGTGGGTATGGAGGACTTTCAATTCCACACTAGGCTTAGAAGCCTCTTCTTTTAGTTCCTCCTCATCAACCACTTGATCCACGGTTTCAAGAGCTTTAACCTCTTTCTTCATTTCAGGATCTTCATCCTCCACAGTTCTAGACTAGGTAATACACATCTCTAAAGTATCCCTACAAACTTGTATATTTTAACCAATTCCCTAACAACATCTAGCTTGAAGCACGAGTAGGCAGATGCCTCATCATTGGGGTATTTCATCATCCTCTTCATCTGGAACACCACTTTCTCTTTGCCCAGTCTGAGCATAAGCTGCCCCTCATAGATATCAAGGATAGCTCTACATGCACATAAAAATAGCCTTCCTGAAATTAGAGGCACCTCCTTGTTTACCTCTATATCTACTATAATAAAGTCTATGGGGATCACAAAATTGTCCACCTGTACTAGAATATCCTCAATGATTCCCTCAGGAAAAATGGTCGTCTGGTCAGCTAGTTGTACGGACACTAGTATTGATTTGATCACTCCAAGCTTACTTTCCAGTTTCCTGAATACAGACAAATGCATTAGATTTATAGAAGCACCAGAATCATAGAGGGCCTTATCGAATTTCTCACTCCCCAATGAGCATGGTATGGTGAACCTTCCTGGGTCCCCACAATTTTGAGAAATTTTATTTTGCAATATGGCACTGCAGTGGGCATTCCGCTGGACCATTGTTGTCTCATCTAATTTCTTCTTGCTGGACAAGATTTCTTTCAAGAACTTAGCATAAGTAGGCATCTGAGTGAGTACCTCTGTGAATGGAATGTTCACGCAAAGGTGTTTCAGCATCTCCAAGAATCGCCCAAAACACTTGTCAAGTTTTTCCCACTTCATCTTTTGAGGGAATGGTAGAGCTGGCATATGTCTACTTTCTTCAATCTCCTTTTGTACCCCACTACTCTAGCCTTTCTAATTTTCACTCTTTTTCTCTTGCAGTGTCTCAGTCTTCTTGTTCACCACCTCGGACCTAGCTTTCACTACTGGGTCAGTCAATGTTTTGCTACTTCTTAGAGATACAACTTTAATTGTTCCCTTTGGATTCTTTTCAGTGTCAGAGGGTAGAGTCTCAAGAGCCCACTCAGATAACAAATTTGCAATATGTCCCATTTGTCTTTCTAAATTTTGGATGGTTGTGCCCTGAGTTTCAAATTTTTCATCTGATTTGCTGATGAATGCCTTCATGAGATCTTCCATACTATACTGATTTGATTATTGTGGCTAGTACTGCTGCCTCTGCTGGTTTTGAAAACCTGGTGGTCCTTGACCCTGGGGTATATGATTATTTTGCTACCATGAGTTCAAACTCCACTAGGTGAACTCTATAGAAAACCTGGATGTCTTTGCCCCATAGCATTATAGTTGTTCCCATCTTGGTAGTTTCCTCTATCATAGTTCCCCACAGCTTGACTTCCTCAGCTGAAGCTTGACACTCATGTGTAGGGTGACCCATTCCACAAAAGTCACATACTACTTGTGGCTCACTCTGTATCGTGGCCAATGTCAGCTTTCTTATCTCCTTTGCCATGGTGTCTAGCTGGGCTTGCATAGATGTGTTAGAATCCACCTGGTGAACCCCAACTGACTTTTTTTTTGTCACTACTCTCAGCAGGCCACTACTTAGCATCCTCGGATAATTTATCAAGGATTAAGACAAACCTCCTCCGGAGTTTTCTTCATTAGTGGACCTCCATATGTAATATTCAGAGTTCATCGAGAGGAAGGTGTCAGTCCATCCAAAAAATCTTAGAGTTGGATCCGCAAATCAATTCCGTTTTGATGACACTTTCTAACTATCTCCTTGAATCTTTCCCTACCTTCAAAAATCGTTTCTGTCTCCTTCTGGAAGAAATTATGGATTTCCCTTCTGAATTTCCCTGTTTTTGCAACTGAGAATTACTGGTCAAGAAACTTTTTGTTCATATCTTCCCATGTCATGATCGACCCTGTGGGTAAGCTACGAAGCCAGTGCTTCACGTCATCTTTCAATGAAAAGAGGAATGCCCTTAAGTAGACTGCATTTTTTGATAATCCATTGTACTAGAAGTTGTTCATGATTTCTTCAAAGTCCATCAAGTGAGTGTTAGGAACGTCATTCACCTTTCCTCTAAGGATACAATTGTTTTGGATGGTTTGAAGCAAGCCTTGCTTCAACTAGAAGTTGTTTGCTGCTATGGGTGGAGGTATGACACTTGATAGTCCTTGATTGTAGACTAGTATGGCATAGTTACCCAATGATCTTCCAGGCCTGGGTGCTGCATTCTCGAACTGATCTTCAACTATGGGTCGGTTCAGATTGAATCTTCGACCTCCACCGTCTTTGATAGTGTCCTACATAGCTCTAAGGGCTGCCTCAACTGCTATCCACGCAGCTTCTTGTTGTGCTGCCTCTCTTGCAGCTAAGTCAATTCCATCAATCTCCTTGTTTGCCATGTTATCTTGAGTCGAAGTATGGCCCAAGAAATTTTCTATTAATTCTCTTTCTTTTCTTAGTTGTCGCAGGTGTTTCTCCAACTTTAGCTTGTAGGTATCACTTCCTTTGAAGAAGATCGAGTCATACACCAGAGAAATCAAACTTGTATACATAAGTGAGAAATCGTGAATACAATAAAGTAAAATTGGTTCCTGAATTAGTACTAAAAACTATTTTAAACACTATTGATTGCCAATCCCTGGTAACAATGCCGAAATTTGACAAGTGCAAAACACAACACAAAATTATTGTTCACTAGTCAAATATAGTAAAGTTTAATTACCGTCTCCACAGGGATTCTATTTAAATAGTGTTTGAATAGTCTTCAGTTGATTGCTATCCAGGAAAATAAACACTTGATTTGATGATTATTACTATGATTAACTACTAAAAATTAAGCAATTAACAATTGATCACAAAGGACAACATATGAGCAATGAAGAAATATCAATGAGAGAAATATGGGTAATTGACTAGATATGTGCAACATAATTGACTCGGGATCCAATTCTTGAGTTAGTTCACGCTATAATACTATTGATTCTCACGAATTTAACAGATAATTATATTACACTTGAAGTTAATTTTCCTCTTTCGATTAGACGTTAATTTCAGTAATTAATCCAATTGAAACATGTAAAACAATTGCAACAAAGAAAATGATGGTTATGGTCTAAAGGGTAACTTCTCACAGATATTTCCCTATTTTTTTAGTTCAATTAACAATTCAAGAGGCTCTTTCGATTACCTATTTGAATCACGAATTTAACTAGAGCATAAGATGTAAAGAAATTCAATATCAAGCTCCTCTTTTGATTAAGAAAAATAAGAAATAACTCCACAATATGAATTAAAACTCCATCAATTAATTCCAACAGTTATCAAGAATCGAATCACAAACCAAGTTATCAAAACACCGTATCTGTCAACACCCAAATATAAATTACTCCATAGCTATGGAAAAAGTCATCTCAATAAGGTTTAAAAACAAAGAAAACATCAATACTAATGATTCGATACAAATTCCCGCATTGCACCGATCGTGGGTTGAAATCTTGATGGATTCTTGTGTCTTCTTGCCTTAGTTGCTTCGCAAATACTTCGTAGGTTCAAAGTCCCTTCAAAAATATATTTTTGTGTATTTATACCCTGTAGGAACGGGCCCAGACGAAACTATCATTTCCTAGCCAAAATAGGAAATAACTCTCACAAAATTGTGCACCCGCGTCGCGCCCCCTGCGGCGCGACAATGATGTTTTCTCACAGTAAATCGTTTGTCCACTTTTTGAAATTCGGACTTGGTTCTCAACCACCGAACGTGATCCTGACTTAATTTCTTGGGTTTGTACTCACTTCAAATCTCCAACTTGTTCGATTTAGCTCCAAATTACCTTAATAGCTCGGAATCATTTCCTGTAAGGCATAAAACACGTAATAAGTGTAATTCACTATCTTTTAAACTCAAATACACATAAAATGCAATAATTAGAGTGCAATGCTACGGCTAAAATATGGGTTCCTAGTCTTCCATCAATACCTCATACTTAGACTATTGCTTGTCCTCGAGTAATCAAACTACACTTTATCGCGCCTCCTTTTTCCATTGCAGAGTACAGGTTTTGACCATTGAGAACAACTCATTTTCTTTTGGAAATTGGGTATTTGAATTTGAAGAGTCGCCACTTAACGGATTAAGGTGCATTAGAGCACCTAGAGCAATTAACTCATATAACTTGTTTGCATTACCAGATATTAGGGTAAGGGCTCGAAATAACCTTGAGGGGAAGGTGTTAGGCACCCCTCGCGGTCCACAATGGTGGGTCCTAGCCGAACTCAGTTATGTGAATTAGTCATTTAACAGATAAGTAGTCTAAGCACACATTTGCAAATAAAGGAAGTTTAGGTCTGAGCACACATATATAAATAAAGGAAGGGAAGTCCTAGGTTTGTTAGCCTATAGGATCACATCTTTACAATACCCGGTAAACCGTCATCAAATTGAGGGGTTACATGTGGCATTAACGAACAAGTCATCATATCATCTACTACTCGATTACCCTCCCCTTGGTCATAGCCTAAAGCGTTCTAGCAATCTCAAGATGTATCCTATGCGTGCACTACATGTCCCTTTGCTTGTATAGTACAGAGGTATTTGGGCACTTCTAGTTAGGGTAGATCTAGACTCTCCTACAGTAATTAAAAGGAGAAACTCTAGGCGACATACAAAACATATAAGACTGGACCAAAGATAGAACAATTAAAAGGCTCATATTTTACCTTCACAAATAGAGCAAGTAAGTGCACGTCTCAGACGACAGTATTTTAGACATTTGAAAAGAGTCCTAATGACAGGATATCTAGGTGAACACAAGTCAGAACATATGCAATGCTGAGTTAAGGCAAAAGTGTTGAAGACCTATTCAGTTTGCTTACTAAATTTAGAACCTATTAAATCTGGGCAGTCATAATAAGTAAAGCAGTTTCATAGTTTATTAAACCTCGATTACCTATAGGCTTGCCTAGGCGTGGATTAGCAGTAACATGTCATTTAGACATTAATGAAAGACCATAATTCTGAGTCAGTAATTGATAGACAAATTTTGTTTTTTTATTGAACCTATATGTTGTCTAGGTGCTGAAAAATGATCACAAGCATTACAGAATTGATTTCACACTTTCATTTCTAAGAGTATGATGTCTAAGTGTTGAGATTGTTTTTAAGCGTATTCCTTATAGGCTAGGTGATAACTGATTTTTTACGCATTCAAACTATAGGCATGGTTTTAAGAAAATGCAGTGAAAAATCCTAGAAACATGGTCTCTAATGCACATAGAGCAGTTGTTGAACGTGATTATTAGGACATAATTGATAAATGACCTGAGAACCAGATTTTTATTGCAAGTAAATGAATGCAGAATGGCAGTGTAGAACAGATAGTGTAGTGATCCTATAAACAAGTTTTCTAATGCATATAACAATCCGGTAGGCATGGCTTCTAAATCATACAAATAATCATAACAGTCTTATGAGCATGGTTTCTAATGCATCATAACAGTCCTATAAGCATGGTTTCTACTGCATGTAGACAATCATAACAGTCCTATGAGCATGGTTTCTACCCGATTCTCACAAAAGATATATAAAAGTCCCTCCCTTTTACTAATTTCCCCAATATCTATTCACAAGAAATTATTATTACAGACCAATAGTGAATGAATTACATAAATGAATATAAACTATCTATAGGGAGCCTGAATTAGGCCTAATAATAAATCTGGGGATATCAAGCCTTAAGAACAGTCTCAAATGTCAAGAGTCTCATAGCCAATGGTATGTCCTGGTGTGTCAAAGTTTCTTAAGGACCTCAGGGATCTCGGGCAGTGCTCACACCAAGACTCTTTCTTAAAATAAAGAACTGGTTATGTTCAGTATGGAAGGGCCAGCCCTGGTGTGCCAGAGTTCAGAGGAATCTCAAGGATTCCTAAGCAGTACATGATCGCAGCCTACTCTGCACTACTAAAAAGTAGGAAGAGAGGGTCGCAATAGCTTTTACCCGATTTGTGGGTCGGGATCGATTTCCATAGGGAGCTAGGAATGGAGTCGAGTATCTATTTAGAGTGGAATTGCGTATTTATTCCAAATATCACTTCCAATCATTTTTGAATTTTCTTTAACAAACTACTATTATCAACTACTAATTATAAATGCAACTAGATTATGCTAAACGAGAATTGCTAAAAGTTGTATCTAATGGATAAAAAGGCACTAGGGTTGTGACTTTCACCTAGGTGGATAATTGATGGGTAATTGCTTCTAAGGCACGATTGACATGATTGGAGAAATATGCTATAACTGCTGCACGATTTTACCCACTCTCACACCTCTCGGTAGAGAGAGTGATTTTGCCCAATTAACTTTCTCAAGACCAAATATGTAGGCAAATTTGCTCAAGAAACTAGGGTTCAAGTCGGGTAATTACTCTCTCGAGGTTTAACCCTTTAATTGGGACTATCAATTATCTTAAGTCCATCCCAATTCCTTGTTGCGTCAATTTTGGAGACTTAGGCTCTCTTTCTAAAGAAGAGCCAAGTCAACTTAGCACAAACTAGTGTTTGAAACCACCAATTCATAAATTAAACCATAAAATTGACCCAAATAACAAACACACATAGTCAATCTAGCCCTAAATCACAATACCCATCAATTATCCACACTAGGGCTGAGCCACAACCCTAGCTAATGGGTTTAGCTACTCATACTTGAAGAGAAGAACAGAGAAATAGATGAAGATAAAGGCATATTAATTAAACACTAAAGTAAATACAAAGATTCTATCGTTAAAACTAAGTTAAAATGCCCAAAGTGGCTACAGATGGTCTTCTCACGAGCGCATCTAATATCTGATGCCCTAAAAATGAATAAAGGTTCTATTTATACTAAGTTGGAAAAACTAGACAAAAATGCCCTTGTAGGGTCAGTGCGGACCGCACAATTCCAACTCTCTGAACCCAGGCTCCACGGACCGCGCAGAATGGACCGCGGCCACGGAGGCTTCCAATGCGGTCCGTATAGAATGGACTGCGGACCCCACAGGCTTGAACCCTGGCACCTGACATCTCTCTGAACATTGCTTCTGCGGACCGCATGAAATGGTGGTGCGGCCGCGGTGCCTTCAGTGCGGGCTGCACAATATCTACTGTGGCCGTAATGCTTTGATTCCTTCAAATCTAGGTCTCTAAATCTCCCTAGTGCGGACCGCACAAAGTGTACTGTGGCAGTACTAGGCCTGTTTGTCCTGAGTTTGTCTTGTCTTTGGTACTTGTGCAGGTTTCACTCCTTTTGAGCCGATCTTTGATATCTCGTCACTTTGTTGATCAAACCTGCAATCAAGCACAACTTATGAGCCTTTTGGGACTATTTTGTAAGAATTTATAATCAAAGCATAAGCAAGAAGGAGCATGAAACACGTCAAAATCCCTAGTTATCAGTACACACACCAAAGGGGAAAAACTTAAATAATCTAAGAGTAGAAGTGAGAGTGCTTGACATAGTTTGGAAGAACTTAGTAAAGCAGTGTTGAAGTAAAACTTTCAGGAGTGAAAAAGGTTTTCAGGACACAGTTTTAGAAAAAATGCTAAGAGTGAAAACAGTTTTGGAAGCAATTCTGAAAAAACACACAATCACAAAAAAACGACTTAGAGTGCCCAGATTCAGAGCCATTTATTACTTGATTCTAAGTGAAGACAAACAACTTTACAGACAAGGATCAGGGGTGTTGGGGACATAGAGAGCTCAAATTAGAAACACATAAACATGGATAAGAGGAGAAACATATAGACTAGCAAGTACAAAGAACAAGTAGGAACTGATTGACATTAATAACACAAAACTACTACTTCAAAGTGTTAACAAGGGAATCATGCTCGAAATTAGAATAGTAATAGGCAGTAAGACATAGAGACAAGTTATGTGAGTAGTCTTGCTGAGGACAGGGGTCTATTACATAGAATTAGTCATGCCGCTTAGTGTTAATCAAGTACGTTAGGAGTTTATGATGCTAACATGAGCATACTAGTTGAGGGAAATAAACAGGAACTCAAGTAAACATGCTGATTACATACTTGAACAAGAGAGGGCAAAACTTAAGCATGCTGAATAAAGCAATAAACAAGAATGGCAACTAAATACATAAGCCATTAAACTAGTGCAGAAGGAGACATGAATAAACAGACATGGAGCACATAGAGTTGAGTTTCAGAACTGAACTAGAAACATACTAGTTAAGGAAGAAAAGTGCAGAACGTAAAGCAAGTAGAGTTACACAGTCTAGCCTTGGCTTTTAGCCGACTAGACAAGCAATTAACACAAGTAGCAGAGAGAGAAGAGAGAAGTTTTTTTTTGTGTGTGTGTTTTTTTTTAACTAATTGTTCATGTGTTGAGAGGTAAAACAAGAGTGTATATATAGCACTTTAGGAGTAGAACAAATAAGGTAAAAGAATCAGAAGCCAGTCAATTAGGGACATTCACAGAATTACAGAATCAAATTACATAAAGGGGTTCGGAATAGACCTCCCTAATTAGGGGTAATTGATTAACGGTAACAACAGGGGCTTAATTAAGTCAAGGAGTCCAAATCATACCAAATAAGGAATCAGTAAGAATCCTAAAATTATACGGGCAATCAATTAAGGCAGAGATGACCAATTAAAGTCATAAATAAGGAAATAAATAAAATCTATGTACACGAATCGTAATAGAGTAAAGTAATCAGCAAAACCTTCAAAAGAATACTGATTTCCGGAAAGAATTACTCAAATTCAATAAATAGAGATTAAACTAAGTAAGACCTCACATAAAATATAGAACTTAACCGGAAAAGCAGGTTCAAACCCTAACAAAGATGAATTAGGACAAAACCACAAAAATACTGGATTTAACAAGGAAAAATGTTTAAGTTCAAAAGATAGAGTAAAGTAACACGACTGGTATCACAAAATACCCAAAATTGAAGCAAAGATTGAAAGAACCACATAGAATCAACTAGGGTTTACATATTCTTGCACAAATCAATCACGAAAATGAAAGAATAATTAGTCAAACACTTGGAAGTCAGAAAAACCTTTGAAAAATAACTTGGGATGAACCCTAGTTTAAGATGAGTGATTAAAAATTGGAATAATCAATTAAAGCAAAGATTTTTGAGGGAAATCATTTAATAACATTTGAATCATCTCAAATCTGTAAAGATCTGAGAAGAATAAACAGTATAGAGCTAGAGTTTTCAGAAAAGTAGTAGAGATGAGAGAATAGGTCAAGAACCCATAGATCCGTAATAAAACAAGAAGAAATTCTTACTCACAGATGGAAAATGGCCTGAGACAAGCTGATAAACAAAGTTTCAAACCGAAACCAGTTGGGGTTCCCTTGAGATCTTCTCAAGGACCTAAGAAATCGAAGAGCCATGGCGTGTAGAAGACCATGTCTGGTCGGAGAAGACATAGAAACACCATAGGAGGGGTTCACGCCGGTGATGGCGTTTTAGGGTTAGGGTTAGGTTGAGAGGGAGTTTGAGATGAGGGAGATGATGACAATGGGTGAGGGAAAGAATGAGAAGTGTTTGGGTAGTTTAGGGAGGTTAATTAAGGTAAGGATAATCGTGGACCGTTGATCAAAATGATCAACAGACACGATTGAACGGTCTAGTGGGTCGAGGTAGGCAGATTGGGCCAAAAGGGGTTTGGGCTAATTTTAAAAAAGGGTTTTGGGCTGGTTTTAAAGAGGTTAGGTTTGAAATAAAAGGGCTATTTGTTAAATGCCCAAATAATTTATTAAAAATATTTTATAAAATAATTAACTGATTAAAAAAATAATTTTCATGCGTAGAAATGTTTTAAAATAATTACTCAATATTTTAGAAATACAATAAACTGTTTTCTGGTAAAATAATGCAATAATGTACACATGGGCTATAATTGCAAAGTTATTGCAATTGTAACTTAAAAGTGTAAATCTGGCCATTTGTGAAATAGTTTGAATTTAATCATGAAATGTTGTAAGATCATTTGTGATGCAATTTTGTAATTATTTATATAAATAAAGTATTGGAATAAATTAATTTTAAAATGTAGAAATTATAGAAAAATATCAATTGATGTTAATGCATAGTTTTGAAGGTATATATGCACTTAAAAAGTACTATAGGGAAAAATTGAGTATCAACACACTTCACATAGGGACATCCTTTTAATCAAACAACTTCCCTAACATATCATGCCAAGAATATTTAAAGCATACTAAGCACCCTATCATAACATCCTAGCTTCAAGACTCGATTCAAAAGCACCACGTACTTTTCAAAAATCTACTCACTTACTCTAACAAAGAGGAAAAAGACATTGTCTTTCCTTCGCAAATTATGTGCCCTCACACCAAAGATAGATAATAGTTCCACACACAATAAAATTGACGAACAAATAGGAACTCAAGATAGAAAGATTTAACTCACTCAGAAAATATCATTTTCTAGCCTACCATCAGCCAGTATCATAGGTATTGTTCCAGTTTTCCATCGAGATGCTTCAGTTCTATTTTATCCGGGCTATACTTATTCCTATGTGTCATCCTATTTTGCTTCATATCTGGTTGTGCCTCATGATTCTTTGAGTGCTCCTATGTATGTGTCCATGCCAGTGGGAGATTATATTGTTGTATATCGTGTCTATTGTTCGGGTATGATTAATATTGGAAGTCTTGAGACTAGCGTAGAACTTCTACTTATTGATATCTTGATCTATTCCCACAGTCGAGAGGATCACGAGCAACACCTTCAGATGGTACTTCAGACTCTGGGAGATAGTCAGGTATATGCCAAGTTTTCAAAGTGTGAGTTTTGGTTGGATTCGGTTGCCTTTTTGGGACATGTTGTATCGGCCGAGGGCATTGAAGTGGATCCTAAGAAGATTGAGGTAGTTCAGAACTGGAGACCTACTTCAGCTACAGAGATTCAGAGTTTCCTGGGTGTGGCGTGTTATTATCGCTAGTTCATGGATGGGTTGTCATCCATAACGGCCCCATTGACTAGATTGACCCAGAAGGGTGCTCCATTCAGGTGGTCCGATGAGTGTGAGCTAAGCTTTCAGAAACTGAACACTACTTTGACTACAACTCCAGTGTTAGTGTTGCCCATAGGTTCAGGATCCTACACTGTGTATTGTGATGCATCACGTATTGGGCTCGGTGCAATATTGATACAGGATAGCAGGGTGATTGCATACGCATCATGGAAATTGAAGGTTCATGAGAAGAATTACCCTGTTCATGACTTAGAGTTGGCATTCATTATTCATGCACAAAAGATTTGGAGGCATTACCTCTACGGTGTGTCTTGCGAGGTATTCACGGATCATCGGAGTCTACAGTATTTGTTCAAGCAAAAGGATCTCAACTTGAGGTGGTGGAGGTGGTTAGAGCTGTTGAAAGACTATGATATTACCATTTTATATCATCCCAGAAAGGCCAATGGAGTGGCAGACACCTTGAGTAGAAAGACAGTGAGTATAGGTAGCCTTGCATATATTCCAGTTGGTGAGAGTCTGATAGCGTCAGATGTTCAAGATTTGGCCAATCAACTCATCAGATTAGATGTTTCGGAGCCTAGAATTGTCAGTAGGTAACATATGAGCATAAGAGGCCCGTTGGTATACTTCAAAGGCTTGAGATTCCCGAGTGGAAGTGAGAACGTATTACCATGGATTTTGTTGTTGGGATCCCACAGACTTCGAAGAAATTCAATGCAGTGTGGGTCATTGTGGACAGGTTAACCAAGTCGGCACATTTCATTCCAGTAGTAGTTACTTATTCTTTAGAGCGATTGGTTGAGATCTATATCCACGAGATTGTTCGTCTTCACGGTATGCCGGTGTCCATCATTTTTTATCAAGGTACATAGTTCACATCGCACTTCTGAAGGGCCATACAACTTAAGTTAGGCACACATGTTTAGTTGAGTACAAAATTACACCCCCATAAGGACGGACAGTTTGAGCGCACCATTCAAATATTGGAGGATATGCTACATGCATATGTTATGGATTTCGGGGTTTCTTAGGATCAGTTTTTGCCGCTTGCGGAGTTTTCCTACAATAATAGCTACCAATCGAGTATTTAGATGGCTCCCTATGAGGCATTATATGGGAGGCATTGCCGTTCACCAGTTGGTTGGGTTGAGACGGGAGAGGATCGGTTGTTGGGTACCGACTTGGTTCAGGATGCCTTAGAAAAAGTTAAGATGATTCAGGATTGACTTCGCATAGCTCGGTCTAGGCAGAAGAGTTATGTCGATCGTAAAGTTCGTGATGTTGCATTCATTGTTGGAGAGAGAGTTTTCCTCCAGATTTCACCCATGAATGGTGTGATGAGGTTCAGAAAGAAGGGCAAATTGAGCCCTAGGTGTATTGGACCCTTTGAGATTCTTGAGAGAGTTGGTGAGGTGGCCTACAAGCTTGCATTTCCACCTAGCTTATTGGTAGTTCACCCAGTGTTCCATGTCTCCATGCTCTGAAAGTATCACAGTGATGCATCCCATGTATTAGATTCCAATTCAGTCCAATTGGACAAGGATTTGACTAACGAGGAGGAGCCGGTGGCCATTCTAGCACAACAAGTCCAGAAGTTGAGGTCTAAGAGTTATCCTTCTGTTAGAGTGTAGTGGAGAGGTCAGCCGATCGAGGCAGCCACGTGGGAGTCCCAGTCCAACATGCAGAGTAGATACCCATACCTTTTCACCAGTCTAGGTACCTTTCTATGCCCATTCGAGGAAGAAAGTTTGTTTTAGAGGTGGAGAATGTGATGATTCGATAGATCATTTTGAGTTTTAGCCTTTATTTTTATGTTCTGAGACCTCAATTAGCTCCATTTAATATTTCTCAATTTGCATACACTGTCCGTGTCTTGTTCTGAAAAGTCCTTATGTGAAAAATTAAAGAAAGTGTGAATTTTGCCTTAAAAATAATTTGAGTTTACGGTCAATATTTTGTGTAAATGGACCCGGATCAGTATTTTGATGGTTCTAGTGGGTCCATGTCGTGATTTAGGACTTGGGTGTATGCCTAGAATTAATTTTGGATTATTATTGTTACTGTTATTATTATTGTTATTGTTCTTGTTATTGTTGTTGTTGTTGTTGTAGCTATTATTATTATTATTATTATTATTATTATTATTATTATTATTATTATTATTATTATTATTATTATTATTATTATTATTATTATTATTGTTATTATTATTATTATTATTATTATTATTATTATTATTATTATTATTATTATTGTTATTGTTATTGTTATTGTTATTGTTATTGTTATTGTTATTGTTGTTGTTATTGTTGTTATTGTTATTATTATTATTATTATTATTATTATTATTATTATTATTATTATTATTATTATTATTATTATTATTATTATTGTAAGTGGCCCGCCTTAGCCTCGTCACTACTTCGTCGAGGTTAAGCTCAACACTTACAGAGTAATGGGGTCAGTTATACTCATACTATACTTTGCACTTCTTGAGAAGATACCAGAGTTGGTCTTAGCGGCATTCAGTAGATTTTGCTCGGATTCAGTCGCTGATGGAGACTTGAGGTACAGTTTCACGGCGTCCGCAGCCCTGATGTCCCCTTCCCTCCTATCCTTACTGTTTTATTGAGTTTCAAAAGAGTGTATTTTGTCTGAACCATGTTTGTAGTACTCTAGATGTTCATGTACTCGTGACTCCAGGTTCTGGGTTATGTTTAGACTTTGTTGTTCGGTATTATTTTACTCTACTACAGACTTATATCATTTTCATTGTTAATATCTTGCTATAAATTGTTAAAATCATTTAACTTTTTGTTTCACGTCGGCTTACCTAGCAAGTAGATGTTAGACGCCATCATAAACTCGAGGTTGGGATTGGGTCGTGACACCACTAAACTAACAACATGTAAGGCGAGTAATGTACTAAAAATATAGCATTTTGGCCAAACATCAAACATTAAAGAGTTAAAAAAATAAAAAGAAGATAAAAGTTTATAATTTAGAGGGTAAAATAGGTATTGGGCAATCAAATATTCGAGAAATATCTAGTTGAGTGACCTTGTGAATGTTATAGGGATAGTTTAGTGACTTTATTTGTTGTTACAAATGAAAGAAAAATAACTTTAGCAGATAATTTCGAATAGTTGAGTGAACAATTGAGTATTGGACTCGTCAAACATATGGTTGGTCACAACAAGTTAATAGATACATGAGATATGTCTTTTTAACAAACTTTTAAGTATCACTTAATTATATTTAATTAATAAAATAAATCATATATTGTATCACTTAACCATGGTAATTTCATATGATTTGATATAAATGTTAAGTGTGAATAAAGTTTTTTCCAAAAAGAAAGACCATATAAGTGATATAGCTGCTCTATGCGATAATGTTTGAGACGATTTAGCAAGGACTCATCAAATTTTTCTGCATTGCTGGAAATTTATATTTTATACAACTGTGGTTTCAATTTGAGTAGAACTCTTTATTTTTCCTAAGTATTACTTATATTAACTATAAAAGCACAAAATCAAATATCATATGGCTAAAAGATCTCAATAATGCATAGCCTCTTGTGGAACTAAATTAGGTTACGTGTGCTACTCTAACCCAAAATGTTCTTTCAAATATACACGATATCCATATCTTCCATGACAATATATCCAAATAATAAAATGAAGCCATTTGTTTATCATTGCCCTTGCACTTTTTGACACGTAGGAAATGCAAGCATTATTTGATTCACCAGTATTTTATTTTTCTCTAAATAGCTTGCTTATTATGATATGCATGCGTGTCTTCTTCGGATCATGTATAGATAAGTGGGTAGTAAGGTCCAAGATTGTCCTTTCCATGTGATTTTTTCTCTTTCACCGTTGTAGTGTTACTATTTTATGACTTATCACCTACTTCATTTTCAATCTCTTATTAGTAATTAATCATAGACTTTATTTTTTCCATATTAGTAACTAATTATTAATTAAGCACGCTATATTTTGGCATGTTAATACTATAATGAATTCTGAACTAGGAAGAGTAGATCTTTATGTTTTCAATGTGATGAAAACAATCTAGGGTTATGGGCTATCTAACAATCCTATTGTATTCTTCAATTGAATTGACTAACTTATTCATCTAGCTTATTGGTTGACAGGGATTAACATCGCTCATAAGAATCTGTCGAGTTTTTACTCATCTATTCAAGCTAACCTAACGCCTATATGTCTATGAAATTAGAACAAACAAGAACGCATTTATAATTTATGTAAATCAACCAATCAAGGCAATTAGGTATATGTCTATCCTAACCGCGAATCCACATATTCTCCGATGCCCAGGTTCAAGAACTTGCTCTACTCAATCTTATATGCAATATAGAATTTTTACTTTCGAGTTCAATTCTAAATTTGTAGATTGTATTCAATTGGTGAACAAGCAATTAAATAATTATGTACAAGATTGAATAAATAAACTAATACGATAAACTAAGAAATCATAATCAATATTCGAATAACAATAGTCATGAAAGAACCACAATCTGTAATGACCCGGCCGGTCGTTTTAAGAATTAACGCCCCGATTCCCTATTAACTGCTTTCCCCGTGTTTGTTTCTACTAATGCGAGTTGCCGGGAGAATTCATTTTGAGTTTCGGAGTATTTTGGGACACTTAGTCCCCAAATGCGAGTTTAAGCCTTAGAATTTGGACCGTAGTCGGAGCAGTGTGAAGACGGTCTCAAAATGAAATTTCGTCGATTCTGTTAGCTTCGTTGAGTGATTTCGGGCTTAGGGGTGTGTTCGGATTGTGTTTCGGAGGTCCGTAGCTTATTTAGGCTTGA
This sequence comes from Nicotiana tabacum, assembly GCF_000715075.1. Lineage (NCBI taxonomy): Eukaryota > Viridiplantae > Streptophyta > Magnoliopsida > Solanales > Solanaceae > Nicotiana > Nicotiana tabacum. The sequence continues at coordinate 98,250,075 of NC_134084.1, read as the reverse complement.
AATGTCGAAAGTTGGATTTTTTAAGTTTCCGGATCGATAGTGAGATTTTGATATCGGGGTCGGAATCCGGTTTCAAAAGTTGGAATAGCTTCGTAGTGTTGAATGTGACTTGTGTGTAAAATTTGGGGTTAATCGGACTCAGTTGGTTGGTTTCAGCATCGGTTGTCGAATTTGGAAGTTTCAAGTTCTTTAAGTTTGGATTGGAGGGTGATTTGTGTTTTTAGCGTTGTTTGATGCGATTTGAGGGCTTGACTAAGTTCATATGGTGTTTTAGGACTTGTTGGTATGTTTGGTTGAGGTCCCAGGGGCCTCGGGTTGATTTCAGGTGGTTAACGGACCTTTAGACTTAAGAAGAAGATTGCAGAAGTCTCCAGCTCTGGTTTCCTTCTTCGCGTTCGCGAGTGGGGTCTCACATTCACGAAGAGGAGATGGGGCAGGTGGAAGTTTAATGCTTCGCGTTCGCGATGTTGGTCTCGCGTTCGTGAACCTGAGAAGTCTTATACTTACGCGTTCGCGAAGAGGGTCTCATGTTCACATATGAGTGAGGGAGTGGTTATCGCATTCGTGATGAAGGAATTCTGGGCCAAGTCAAGTTGTCCTTCGCGAACGCGAGGGGCCTTCCTCATTCGCGAAGAAGGATTTACCTGGGTATATTATAAAGTTTCAAAAACCGAGGGTTAGCTATTTTTATCAAAACTAGAGTTTGGGAGCTCGGATTTGGATAAGATTTTGAGGGATTTTCAGATATTTCAATTGGATAATGATTCCTAACTCTTTTTTAATTATAACCCATTAATCTAAACATGAATTCTTTATCTACATTCGGATTTGGGGTGAAAATTTGAGAAAAGTTCTTAGGCCTAATTTTGGGATTTTGATCAAGATTTTGGTGTCGGATTGGAATAATTTTGGTATGGTTAGACTCGTGAGTGAATGGGGGTTCATAATTCGTAACTTTTACCTGATTCCGAGACGTCGGCAGTTTTGGGCGTTTTTCTATTTTCTTGTCTTAGCTTCGATTTCTTTAGCTAAATTAGTTGTTTGTAGTTGTAATTACGTTATGAAATTAATTTGATTAGAATTGGGCCACTCGGAGTTGGATACTCATGGAAAGAGCATAATTTCGGATTGATTTTGAGCCGGTTCGAGGTAAGTGACTTGCCTAACCTTGTGTGGGGGACTTCCCCTTAGGATTTGGTATTGTTGTTATACGAATGCCGTGTACGTGAGGTGACGAGTGCGTACACGTGCTAATTGTTGGAAAACCCCGTTTTCATTCAGTAAATATCTATATTTCCTTTTTGTTGAACACTACTTGTATTTTAAAGCCTACTGTTTAGCTTAGGAAAGCATGCTTAAGTGACATAACTGTTCTATCTGTTTAAATTGTCTACTTGAACTCTGTGCAGCATGTTTAGAATAGAAATCTCTTTTTTTCTTGGTATGAACTTGGACAGAACTGTAATTTTCTTTATTGAGGCTATTGTATGTTTACTTTGGGACTACGAGACGATATCCTGGGAGATCCCCCTGCATGTTTACTTTGGGACTATAAATCGGTATTCCGGGAGATCCCCCTACACATTTAGATTTGGGACTACGGGACGACACCCGGAAGATTCCCCTGTACTAGATATTTACTTTGAGACTACGAATTTGTGTTCCGGGAGATCCTCCTGTATATTTATGATTTGAACTACGGGACGATATCCTGGGAGATCCCTGTCACACCTCCTTTTTCCGCACCCGATGGGGTGCAAGGGAGTTTTTTCCAATTAAAGGACAATCGAAACGGGATTGGTTTAATTATTTCAGAGTCGCCACTTGGGAGATTTAGGGTGTCCCAAGTCACCAATTTTAATCCCGAATCGAGGAAAAGAATGACTCCATATTACAGTCTGCGTACCAGAAATCCGGATAAGGAACTCTGTTAACCCGGGAGAAGGTGTTAGGCATTCCCGAGTTCCGTGGTTCTAGCACGGTCGCTCAACTGTTATATTCGGCTTGATTATCTGATTTTATAGAAGTGTGAACTTATGTGCAAAATTTAACTTTTAGCCGCTTTATTATTATTGTTTTTAAAAGAAATATGAACATCGCTTAAAACACGTCTTTGGACTGTGTCACATGAAATGCACCCACAATCCGGAACACGTTTTATTTGATGTTTTGGGATTTGGATACGGGTCGCATGAAATGCACACCCAGGCTTAAGAAAGTAAAACATTAAACACGCGCCTAAAGAGACTATCGCGTTATTATTTTGGGAAGACCGTGAAATTCGCTAAACGGTCCTTCCGAATTCTAATTAAACCATACATTTTGTGAGGGCCCCGCAATCTATACGTTTTATTTGGCGAGGCTCGTCTCATTTTTATTTTAAAGGATAAACCTACAATGACTATATTTTCTATTAAGTTTGTCTCTAAAATAAAAAGAAAATCTCTTAATTATTTACATGCTAAAAAAAACGTAACTTATTAGTTATTAGTTTACGGCTAATGCGAATGGAAAATTGCGATCGAATTTGTACAAAGAAAAACTGCTTTCATTTTATATTCTGTTATTCAATAATACTAGAACATGAGATTGACCATAATATCAAAACAGATTAATTATTCTCCGATTAATTTAAACTAACATTATTAGATGAAGAAAGTATACATATGCAACCTCATTATTCATTAATCATTCAACTACATCTTTATACGAAGAAAGAAAAATTATATTCAACCACAAATCTAAACAGGAAGAATTCAACAGGAACAAAGCCTGATTAATATTTCATTTTTGCTTCAAGCCGAGATTGTACAAATGTGTACCTGGAAACAGCAGTACAAGAACAAACGAAGTAGGAGTCAGTAGCAATAATACCACAGCAAACAGCAGATTCAGCAACACCGCAAAACCAGTAACAACCAGTAGAATAACCCAGCAACGGATTGAAAAATCAGCAATGCAAAAGTGCAATCGCAGTCAAAGCAGAAGAGAGAAAAGATACAAGATGCAGTAGTTTCGGATTTTTGAATAACACTCGAAGAAAAGCAAACGAAAATTATTCGAGTGAAAGTTCAAATTGCATTTCTCTTCTACTCTCAAAATATTTCAAGTCTATCCTCTCTCAAGTGTAAAAATCTCTCAATAATAATCTCTAAGTCTTCCAACAATGTTCCCCCTAAAAAAAACTCTCCAAAATGAATTCTGCCCCCTGTATATTTAGTGTATCCAGAATGTATATCGGGTGTATACTTCTCACTCCGCCCCCTCTTTTTTTCTTCTCTCTATCTAGTTTTTCCTCTTTTTTTTCCACACATTCTTCCTAAATTTTCTCTTCTATTTATAGCAAAATTTTCGAAATTTTCAGATTTGTTTTTTTATTATTTTATTATTTTTTTAATTAAAAGAAATCCCACTTAAAAATTATTTTTATTTTTTTAGAAAAAGAAATCCCACCTTTATTTACTTTTATTTTTAAAATTCCAACTTTAATTACTTTATCTTATTTAAAATCTCACTTTTTATTTTTTTAAAAGAGAATCTCACTTTATTTAACTTTTCTTTAAAAAACAAACCACTATCTTTTCTTTTTCTTTTAAAAATGCTACTTTCAATTACTTTAAATTTTTTAAATTTTCAGATACCTTTATATTTATTTTTTAATTCCAACCTTATTTTACTTTTAAATTTTTTAAAACTTTTTACTTTTTTTAAATTTTCTACATTCTTTTACTTTTTTTTTATTTTTTATTTTTTATTTTTTTAAAATCATATCCGAAATTACTATATATATATATTTTTTAAAATAAATAAAATAAAATATTTTCGGATTTTTTTTTATATATAAAAAAAACAAAAAATAAAACTATTAATAGTGATAATTCACTTTTTATTTTTTATTTTTTTTGGTTTTGTTTTGTGTTGGACAAAAATGAAGAAGGGGTGTTGGGTTAATGGAGCGGACCGGATCGACCCGGTTTGAAATGGACCGGGTCATGGGGAAAGTTGGGCAATTATTTGGGCCTGTGGTTTGAAATTGAAGAAGTGGCCCAATCCGATTTTTCTTTGTATTTTTGTTCTCTTTTCTTCTTTTATTTTTCTAAAACTAAATTATAAAAGTACTTAAATTATTATTAAGAACTAAATTAAGTTATAAAAGCGCAAATTAACTTCCAATAACAATTAACGCACAATTAAGTAATAATTAAGCATAAAATTGTCCATTTGGACATTAAATGCTAAAAATGCAAAAGATGCCTATTTTTGTATTTTTTATTAATTTAACAAATAAACATGCATAGACAAACATACAAATAGTTACACAAAATATCACAAAAATTGCACACCAAGAAAAATTATTTTATTTTTGAATTTTTTGGGAGTAATTCTCATATAGGGCAAAAATCACGTGCTTACAGCTGCCCCTCTTTGCCCGAAGACACGAATGGTTTTCGTGCAAAGATAAAGCGAGCGATTTTTGCCCATCCGAGTACTCCGTGTGAAGCATTTTTTTTGTTTTTTTATTTTGAAAAAGATTTGACCGAACCTTTGCTTCAAAGGTTTCCTACATATCCTGGGCTAAACAGGAATCAGGTCAATGTAGTTCGGGAAGTTTTGGTAGCTGGGACTACCGTGGGACTGCGATGTTACTGCTGTTGCATGTTGTTATCACTACTTACCGATCTCCTTGTTACACCGTGCTTAAAAGAAAACAAGAAGCTAGGCTAGATTGAAATTTGTTCTTGTTGCCTTGCTTTCTTGTCGACTTGTGTTTCCTCCGGTGCTTTTCTTCCGTGAATTTTGGAATGATACTGGCCATCTGCTTTTCTGAATACCAGTTTTCATCATTTTGCTCGGTCCGCTGGGGACATGGCTTTCTTCATTAAGCTTTTGGCGGTTCCTCTGGTGGGTACGACTTTCTTCATCAGACTTGTTATGCTGGGCATGATTTAATGTTCACCAGCTGCTTCTTTCAAGACGCGTCTTTTCTTCCTTTTGAGTCATGCGCCTAAATTTGTGCTGGGACCTCTTGTTGCAACCTTCTGTTTCCGGTGCTGAGATTTTATTGTTTCCTGTTGGAGATTCTTGTTGTAACCCTCTGTTTTATTGTCTTCTAACTTGATCTTGAAATGTATGCCTCTGTTATTATGGGCGGGCTCCCAACTTCAACACTTGAAAAGTAAAGACTGGAATGTATGCCTCTGTTATCTGGGCGGGCTCCCAACTTCAACACTTGAAAAGTAAAGACTGGAATGTATGCCTCTGTTATCTGGGCGGACTCCCAACTTCACTACTTGAAAATTAAAGACTGAAATGTATGCCTCTGTTATCTGGGCGGGCTCCCAACTTCAACACTTGAAAAGTAAAGACTGGAATGTATTCTTCTGTTATTATGGGCAGGCGCCTGGCTTCATCATCTTGAATTTAACAACCTCTATTCTCCAGGTGGGATCCTACAACCAAAACAAACAAAACAAACGAGAATTTCCTAACCCAGTTTGCACTGGGAAGATTTGTGAGTCGTTAGCAAAATTGTAACCTATTTATACTACTGATGCAATGATGAGAGTAAACTAAAGACTAGGCTAGGATGTGCATCTCCTACGAGTAAAACCAAAACTCTTGCTAGCAAATGTGTCTGCTAAAAAAACCTCAATGACTCAAACTAGAAAATGCTTCTTCTATAGTTGAATCGGAATGAGCTAAACTAGGAAGTGCGTCTCCTAAGGGTGAAAACTTCAAAGAACTAGACTAGGAATTGTGTTTCTTATGGTCGAACTCAAAATGAATCAAACTACAAAGTACATCTCCTAAGAGTGAAATCTCAATTTCGGAAGTGCGTCTCCTGAAATAAAGTATAACCTGAAAAAGCCAAACTAGGAAGTGCATCTCCTAAAGTAAAAGTATAACCTGAAAAAGCCAAACTAGGAAGTGCGTCTCCTAAAGTAAACTTAATTCAGGAAGTGCGTTTCCTATGCACGAAATTAAACTTAGGAAGTGCGTCTCCTAGGGGTTAAATAGTCTTAGGAAGTGCGTCTCCTATGGGTGAAACCTTAATGATTTTGAACTAGGAAGTGCGTCTCCTATGAATGAAAATAATTTAGGAAATGCGTCTCCTATGCGTGAAATCTTAATTTAGGAAGTGCGTCTCCTATGGGATAAAAGTAAACTTAGGAAGTGCGTCTCCTATGGGCAAAACTAAACTTTAAGGAAGTGCGTCTCCTATTGGGTACAATAAACTTAGGAAGTGCGTCTCCTGTGGGTACAATAAACTTAGGAAGTGCGTCTCCTATTGGTAGAACTGAACTTGGGAAGTGCGTCTCCTATGGTAAAACTGAACTTAGGGAGTGCGTCTCCTATTGGTAGAACTGAACTTAGGAAGTGCGTCTCCTATGGTAAAACTGAACTTAGGAAGTGCGTCTCCTATGGTAAAACTGAACTTTAGGAAGTGCGTCTCCTATGGTAAAACTGAACTTAGGAAGTGCGTCTCCTATTGGGTACAATAAACTTAGGAAGTGCGTCTCCTATTGGGAAAAACTAAACTTAGGAAGTGCATCTCCTATTGGTAAAACTTACTTAGGAAGTGCATCTCCTATGGGTACAACTATACTTAGGAAGTGCGTCTCCTGTTGGTGAAATAAACTTAGGAAGTGCATCTCCTATTGGTGAAATAAACTTAGGAAGTGCGTCTCCTATTGGTGAAACTTTTCTTAGGAAGTGCGTCTCCTATTGGGTAAAACTAACTTAGGATGTGCGTCTCCTGTTGGTGAAACTTAACTTAGGATGTGCGTCTCCTGTTGGTGAAACTTACTTAGGATGTGCGTCTCCTGTTGGTGAAACTTATTTAGGATGTGCGTCTCCTGTTGGTGAAACTAACTTCGGATGTGCGTCTCCTCTTGGTGAAACTTACTTAGGATGTGCGTCTCCTGTTGGTGAAGCTAACTTAGGAAGTGCGTCTCCTGTTGGTGAAACTAACTTAGGATGTGCGTCTCCTATTGGTGAAACTTAACTTAGGAAGTGCATCTCCTATTGGTTGAAACTAAACTTAGGAGGAAATGCCTCTCTTATGGGTGAAACTAAACTTAGGAAGTGCATCTCCTATTGGTAAAAATAAACTTTAGGAGGAAATACATCTCCTATGGGTAAAGACAAACTTAGGAGGAAATGTCTCTCCTATGGGTGAAACTAAACAAACTTAGGAGGAAATGCATCTCCTATGGGTAAAAATAAACTTTAGGAGGAAATACATCTCCTATGGGTAAAAAACAAACTTAGGAGGAAATGCATCTCCTATGGGTGAAACTAAAACAAACTTAGGAGGAAATGCATCTCCTATGGGTGAAACTAAAACAAACTTAGGAGGAAATGCATCTCCTATGGGTAAAGACGTGGAATGTATTCCCTTGTTATACAGGTGGGCGCCTAATGGTAAAGACACAAAATGTATTCCCTTGTTATACAGGTGGGCGCCTAATGGTAAAGACATGAAATGTATTCCCTTGTTATACAGGTGGGTGCCTGAAATATGAAATGCGCAGACAAAAAGTATTCCTCTCGTTATTCAGGTGGGCGCCTGTCTATACTAAGACATAAAAGTATTTCTCTCGTTATTCAGGTGGGCGCTTGTCTATACTAAGACATAAAAGTATTCCTCTCGTTATTCAGGTGGGCGCCTGTCTTCGAGTTTTCTGCCCCGGTTTGATGATTTTCTTTATGGCCTATTTTTCCGCCATCAATAACGTTCATTTTCCCTGTTTCTAAATCAAAGAAAAATTTGTTAGTTTAAAAACATGGTAAGCGGTCATGCCACTCTTGTTGGGGATGGTTTCCTCTTTCTCCTTTCCCAGCTTTGTGTTCCATTATGCTATCAAACTTGCTGGGGATGATATTAATTGCTGACACTGGCCCATCCCTTTTATCAATCTCATCTTGATAGGGATACCCTTCTTGACACGGGTTTTGCGCCTGTTCCTTGTACCACTTGGATGTACTAGTTGATGGCCTATTTTGAAGTCATTTCCCACTGGTTCCGACCAAACAGACTCTACTAGGGAATTTTCCTATGAAAGGAAAAAAATAAAAAGAAACAAAATAAAGACAAAGGAAAAGATGACTCTTTAACAAAAGAAACTATAAATAAAAATCTATCAAACGCAGATACCGACTCTAATGGCCATGACATGTGTATGTGGACTATCCTCTGCCGTCAATCGTCTCTCAAGACCTTCCCTTGACGATTCCCCATCTGATTCCCAATCTTATTCGACTTGTAGTGCCCGAAGGGTTTTTTCACTATCAAGCCTCTCTCATTTTGGTTTTCTCTCAGCTTTCATCGCCTTATGGTGCCTGTGAAGGTTTTCACCGATAAGACTCTCTCATTTGTATTACTTTCCAGCTAGGGATTTGGAGTGTCGCTGGTATGACTCTTTCTGTTGGAGATTAGAGTCCTTTCTGCTGTGGAACAGAATGTTATGTTCGCCGGTAAGACTCTCATTTGTCTGACTTGGCATCTTTTGAAGACTGGTCAGAAGGTCTTTCTTTGGACCGTAATATGGGTTTTGGATAGGCTAGAAAGAAAGGGTATAAAAGGCTAAAAAAAATACATTAATTTTGGGTTATTAGTTACAACCTTCGGAATTAGATTTATTCACAATAAACGCAACCTTTTCCCCAGTTTCTTGCTTGGGGATATCCTAACTGATTTTTTTTTCATTTTTCAAAACTATGACCGAGCCGTGAAGCGCCTACGTATCCTCTTTGAGGAATCAGGTCAAACGTAGTTCCCAATTCCTCTTTTTCATTTGACTTTCTTTTGTTTTTGTTTTTTTGTTATCATTTTTCTCTTTTTTTTCTTTTCTCTTTTTTCGTTTTGTTGTTTTTCTTTTCTTTATTTTCCATGTTTTACGTCTCTAACTTGTTGTTACCGATTCCGAATGAGGGGTATGAAAGAAAATAAACAAGGCTCAAAAGGGGTAACGAGGGATAAAGTGTTTATGTAGCAGAACAAAATGCCTTCGTCATTCCAGTCTTCAAAACATGCCAAGTGCAAACAACACAATTGATCATAGATTTATAGTCTCTTCCTATGGTGCTGGACTTGACAATCATATTCATATTTGCTTTTTCATTTGTCAATTCTAAAACACCGTTGGGTGACACTCTTATTATCATGAATGACCCTCATGCCAATTTGGCGAATCTTGCTTTTAACGGTTTTATTTGTGTTTTACTTGCCCTAGTTCCACATGACTCGGGCTCCAAATAATCTTGAACCGTTCTTACTCCCTTTAAACGCTTTGATCACCTTCCCAGGGTTTTATGATTAACTTTTAAGATTAGGCCCAAATTGGGTGCGCATGTCATGTCACTAAAATCGGCATTGAATAAAAATGATAAAAGGACTAAACAAAAGAAAACTGGAAATAATAGAAGACCGGATTTTGCATTTAGATTACCGGTGAAATGGTTTGAAAAGACAAAAACAAACCGGAATAAAATCCTAAACAACCTGGGCAAAACTTAAACAAACCGTTATGACAAAAAATGGAAAGATAAGCGGAAAGATATTGATACAAAACAAAATCCGAATTACAATCCTAATAATCCGAACAAACAGAAATGACAACAAAATAAGCCACCACAAGCTTCTCTCTTGTTAACCAAAGAACGGAGCGTCCTCCCACTTTATCAAAACTGGCATCTTAGCCACTGAGCTTCGCATCAATACTGCCAAGACCATTATCAGCATCAGTATCATCCATCTTCGTCAACAAGTTATCAATAGGATTCAAGTGCTTCTGTTATCAGGCCTGATCCCCGCAGAGTGTGTATCATGGGGTGCAAGTAAAGGAATCTGAGTGTCATCGTCCGGCTCACCTTAACTTTCTTTGCAAAACAAACAGGTTAGAATGGACTAAGTCGGTCCTCATTATTAACAACATCTTTTTTTCTTTTTCTTTTTTTTTCGATGTTTTTTTTTTCCTTCTTTTTTTTTTCATTTTTCGGTCTCTTTTTTCGATTTTTTCGATTTTTTTTTCATTTTTCCTTTTTGATTTTTTTCATTTTTTTTGTTGTGGTCGAATCTTATGGAGATTGCCTACGTATCATGACCCCGCATGAATCAGACCTTGCGTAGTTCGGACCAATAAAAGATAAACAATACTAAACATTTTTTCAATTTTCATATTAAAACAAACTGGGTTTCAAAGGTTTGAAGATGACCTACAAACTGGATAAAAATCAAACAACCCACATATTCTAATTAAAAGATTTACAAACTCAAAAACAAACGCTAGCTTCCTTTCCCCGTTTGTCAAATGCAACCAAACGGCTATTTTTGCAAATGTGGCCCCTTCCAAATTTCACATGAATTTTGAGGCCGAGGAGGATTATTTTATGACACTTTACAAACTTGTCCGTTCTTTTACGAAAATAGCCTTTCGACAACTGAAAGATACTCTAAGGCTATTTCGGCAAGAACGGTTTAAGACGCGGCTGAAGCTGGCTTGGCTTATTTTTGACAAAACCCAAAGGTATTCACCTGACCGCTGACTTTTTTTCCAAACTACAATAAAAACGTGGTGTTGCAAACACGGCCCTTCAGCGCCTCGGGGACGAAGATTTATAAGGCTGTGTGGGTCGACTAGACCAAAAATCCTAAACATGACCCAAAGGTGGCTATTTATGCAAAGTCAGCCTTCCGGCGTCCCTTTCGGGAACATTCGGCTATTTATGACAAAACAGCATCACCTGACTTATTTATGACTCTTTTTATCATTTTTTCAAATTAGAAAACTCAATATTGCAAGCACGGCCTTTCAACGTCTCGGGGACGAAGATTTTTAAGGCTGTGTGGGTCAACTGGACCAAATCTTAAAAAATGACCCGAAGGTGGCTGTTTACGCAAAGTCAGCCTTCTGGCGTCCCTTTCGGGAACATTCGGCTATTTATGGCAAAACAACATCACCCAACTTATTTACGACAAAAATCAATATTTGACATATTATATTATTTGTTTTTTATTATTATTATTATTAATTAATTGTTTTTGGCTTTTTAGCAAAAGATGGGGTTGGACCCGATGAGGGTTGCCTACGTATCTCACATCCGGTGAGAATCAAACCCGCGTAGTTCGGGCTGATCATGAATAAGTAAATGAACTAACATTTTTTTTTAATTGAAATTTGTGAAAGAACTGCTTCAAAAGAAGAAAGGAAGTATTTTTTTTTGATTGATTTTCTTTTGAAAGAAAGACTTGTAAAAATTCCTTTTCTTTTGATTTGAACTTTGAGAATTTCAAAAGTAAAAGGAAGATATTTGTTTTTCTGAATTTTCATTTGTTTTTATTCTAAAGAAAAAAGAAAATATTTTTGGAATTTTACTTTTAATAAAAGAAATGCTTCTAAAAAGTATTTTTTGAATTTTGAATTTTCTTTTCAATTTGAAAGAAGAATCAAAATATTTTCGGATTTTTTTTAATTTTTTTTTAATTTTTTTTTAAAAAAGAAAGCATTTTTATTATTTTTGTTTTATCAACAATGGAAAATAAAGATATTTATATTATTTTTGCAAGACATATCTTTTTGGAATTTTACTTTGAATTTTCTTGGCAAGACAAATACCCTTTGCAGCAAATAAAGATATATATATCTTTCGGAAATAAAAAAAACTTTTCGGATTTATATATATATATATATATATATATATATATATATATATTTGCGACAAATAATGAAAGACTCTTTTTCATTTTCATTTTCATGGCAAGACAAATTATTTTTCTTTTCTATTTTTTTGAAAAACAAGACAGAACAACGACTCTTTTTTTCTATTTTTCCTCTGCTTTTAATAAAACAAACTAATAAGACATTCTTATTTTCTCAAAATTTCGGCAGAGTTTTGACAGTATTGGGGTATTGGTTTTTTTTTCAAAAATAAACAATCAATTCCCTAACCGCTATTTTTCGATTTCACAATATTCATAATATTCAAACACCGGTCAGCGAGACAAAATAAATGCACGGAAAACAAATAGGATGCATTAGGATGGTCTTTTCATATCAGGTTGCTAGTCCTAGACGGACCCAACCCTTGTGTTGAGTCCCCTAAGTCAAATGCAACGTGATGCAAATAAGCGTTCCTACTAGGGATCCGGCATGAAGTCACGTTATTCTATGTTCAAAACCTGGGTCGGTGTTCTAGACAGTATACCCGAGCGGACAACTCGAGTTGAGAAAGGAGCTCCTTTCCGGGAACCAAAAGGCGAGCCGGCTTAGAAACTTTCCGAGCCTCTTTCATTTAGGGTATGACACTAACAGAATAGGGAGTCTCAACCAGTGAGTACATCCCCGGAGGTAAGAAGAGAAAGGTTTCGGCACAATTTATATACAGTTCAGATAATATCAAAGCGGTAAAAGCAGCATTTAACACATTAGGCTCAAAACATGTAAAAATCAGATAAAGCCAAATATAACAATTTATCTAAGCTCGAATTCTTAACCCTGAACCAGTGGTTCTGGGTTTTATCCCCAGCAGAGTCGCCAGAGCTGTCACACCTCCTTTTTCCGCACCCGATGGGGTGCAAGGGAGTTTTTTCCAATTAAAGGACAATCGAAACGGGATTGGTTTAATTATTTCAGAGTCGCCACTTGGGAGATTTAGGGTGTCCCAAGTCACCAATTTTAATCCCGAATCGAGGAAAAGAATGACTCCATATTACAGTCTGCGTACCAGAAATCCGGATAAGGAACTCTGTTAATCCGGGAGAAGGTGTTAGGCATTCCCGAGTTCCGTGGTTCTAGCACGGTCGCTCAACTGTTATATTCGGCTTGATTATCTGATTTTATACAAGTGTGAACTCATGTGCAAAATTTAACTTTTAGCCGCTTTATTATTATTGTTTTTAAAAGAAATATGAACATCGCTTAAAACACGTCTTTGGACTGTGTCACATGAAATGCACCCACAATCCGGAACACGTTTTATTTGATGTTTTGGGATTTGGATACGGGTCGCATGAAATGCACACCCAGGCTTAAGAAAGTAAAACATTAAACACGCGCCTAAAGAGACTATCGCATTATTATTTTGGGAAGACCGTGAAATTCGCTAAACGGTCCTTCCGAATTCTAATTAAACCATACATTTTGTGAGGGCCCCGCAATCTATACGTTTTATTTGGCGAGGCTCGTCTCATTTTTATTTTAAAGGATAAACCTACAATGACTATATTTTCTATTAAGTTTGTCTCTAAAATAAAAAGAAAATCTCTTAATTATTTACATGCTAAAAAAAACGTAACTTATTAGTTATTAGTTTACGGCTAATGCGAATGGAAAATTGCGATTAAATTTGTACAAAGAAAAACTGCTTTCATTTTATATTCTGTTATTCAATAATACTAGAACATGAGATTGACCATAATATCAAAACAGATTAATTATTCTCCGATTAATTTAAACTAACATTATTAGATGAAGAAAGTATACATATGCAACCTCATTATTCATTAATCATTCAACTACATCTTTATACGAAGAAAGAAAAATTATATTCAACCACAAATCTAAACAGGAAGAATTCAACAGGAACAAAGCCTGATTAATATTTCATTTTTGCTTCAAGCCGAGATTGTACAAATGTGTACCTGGAAACAGCAGTACAAGAACAAACGAAGTAGGAGTCAGTAGCAATAATACCACAGCAAACAGCAGATTCAGCAACACCGCAAAACCAGTAACAACCAGTAGAATAACCCAGCAACGGATTGAAAAATCAGCAATGCAAAAGTGCAATCGCAGTCAAAGCAGAAGAGAGAAAAGATACAAGATGCAGTAGTTTCGGATTTTTGAATAACACTCGAAGAAAAGCAAACGAAAATTATTCGAGTGAAAGTTCAAATTGCATTTCTCTTCTACTCTCAAAATATTTCAAGTCTATCCTCTCTCAAGTGTAAAAATCTCTCAATAATAATCTCTAAGTCTTCCAATAATGTTCCCCCTAAAAAAAAACTCTCCAAAATGAATTCTGCCCCCTGTATATTCAGTGTATCCAGAATGTATATCGGGTGTATACTTCTCAATCCGCCCCCTCTTTTTTTCTTCTCTCTATCTAGTTTTTCCTCTTTTTTTTCCACCCCTTCTATCTAAATTTTCTCTTCTATTTATAGCAAAATTTTCAGATTTGTTTTTTTATTATTTTATTATTTTTTTTAATTAAAAGAAATCCCAATTACAAATTGTTTTTATTTTTTTAGAAAAAGAAATCCCACCTTTATTTACTTTTATTTTTAAAATTCCAACTTTAATTACTTTATCTTATTTAAAATCCCACTTTTTATTTTTTTAAAAGAGAATCTCACTTTATTTAACTTTTCTTTGAAAAACAAACCACTATCTTTTCTTTTTCTTTTAAAAATGCTACTTTCAATTACTTTAAATTTTTTAAATTTTCAGATACCTTTATATTTATTTTTTAATTCCAACCTTATTTTACTTTTAAATTTTTTAAAACTTTTTACTTTTTTTAAATTTTCTACATTCTTTTACTTTTTTTATTTTTTTATTTTTTATTTTTTTAAAATCATTTCCGAAATTACTATATATATATATTTTTTAAAATAAAAATAATAAATAAAATAAAATATTTTCGGATTTTTTTTATATATAAAAAAACAAAAAATAAAACTATTAATAGTGATAATTCACTTTTTATTTTTTATTTTTTTGGTTTTGTTTTGTGTTGGACAAAAATGAAGAAGGGGTGTTGGGTTAATGGAGCGGACCGGATCGACCCGGTTTGAAACGGACCGGGTCATGGGGAAAGTTGGGCAATTATTTGGGCCTGTGGTTTGAAATTGAAGAAGTGGCCCAATCCGATTTTTCTTTGTATTTTTGTTCTCTTTTCTTCTTTTATTTTTCTAAAACTAAATTATAAAAGTACTTAAATTATTATTAAGAACTAAATTAAGTTATAAAAGCGCAAATTAACTTCCAATAACAATTAACGCACAATTAAGTAATAATTAAGCATAAAATTGTCCATTTGGACATTAAATGCTAAAAATGCAAAAGATGCCTATTTTTGTATTTTTTATTAATTTAACAAATAAACATGCATAGACAAACATACAAATAGTTACACAAAATATCACAAAAATTGTACACCAAGAAAAATTATTTTATTTTTGAATTTTTTGGGAGTAATTCTCATATAGGGCAAAAATCACGTGCTTACAGCTGCCCCTCTTGTTATCTCTATGTACTGAGTTTTGTTTTCTTGTGATTTCCATCCTTATTGACTGTTAGTATTCTTTTTACTGTCGCGTTTCATTCCATTTTAACTTGTTTATATACATGTAACCAGTAGGGCCCTGACCTTCGTCGTCACTACTCGTTCGAGGTTAGGCTTGACACTTACTGGGTACCGTTGTGGTGTACTCATGTCCTTTCCTGCACATAATTTTCATGTGCAGATCCAGATCTTCTAGCTCAGCCATTGTATCATTGAGATGGGCGATATCAGAGACTTCGAGGTACATCTGCCGCATCCGCAGACCTAGAAGTCCCTCTCTATTCTCCCCTTTAGCTTTAGACCTCCTGTATTTATTATTGCTTAGACATTCTGGAGTTAGAACACTGTATAGTTTTCTACAACTTGTGATTTTATGAGATTCTGGGTTTTAGGAGTTGTTTCAGTTTTGAGAGTGTGTATTTGTATATGCCGAGCGACATCTTAAACGTTTTTATTATGTTTTATCCACAGTTTTGCTAGTTTCATATTTTGTTTTCCTTTTGCCGCAAATTGTTAGGCTTACCTAGTCGTAGAGACTAGGTGCCTTCACGACAATTCATAGAGGGCGAACTTGGATCGTGACAAGTTGGTATCAGAGATCTAGCTTCATAGGAGTCATGAATCACAAGCCGGTTTATTAGAGTCTCGCGGATTGGTACGGAGACGTCTGTACTTATCTACGAGAGGCTATGTAACTGTTAGGAAAATTTCACTTCATTTGATTTCCTTGTCGTGCGAGATTTTTGATATCAAAATTCTAAACTTCTGTCTTCTATTCTCTCACAGATGGTGAGGACACATACTACAGGAGATGATCAGGCACCCGCGCCCCCTACTAGAGCCGTCAGAGGTTGGGACCGGGGTAGGGACCGAGGACGCGCACGTGGTGCAGCCAGAGCACTTACGTGTGCTGCCACTGAGGAGCCACCAACAGTTCCAGCCGAAGCCTAGGCACCTGATACGCCTACTGCTACAACTATTCCAGCTCTTGAGGAGACCCTTACATAGTTCGTGAGTATGTATACCACCCTTGCTGCAGCCATATCCCAGGCTGAGAGAGGAGCACAGATTCCCGTCGCCCGCACCCCATAGCAATGGGTTTAGGTTGATCAGGTCCCAGAGGTTATACCGCCACTGCCTGTAGCACCAGTTTAGCCCGAGGATAGGGCAGTAGCTTCAGAGGACCAGCAACGGAGGCTTGAGAGGTTCAAGAAGTACAAGCCTCCTACATTCAGTGGTCTAGCATCAGATGATGCCTTGGGATTTCTGGAGGAGTGCTACCGTATCCTCCACACTATGGGTATATTAGGATCGAGTGGGGTTTCTTTCACTGCTTTCTAGCTTCGAGGAGCGGCCTATCAATGGTGGCGTACTTTTAAGTTGGACAGTCCAGCCGAGGCAACTTCTTTTACATGGACCCAGTTTTCAGATATGTTCTTGAGGGAGTATGTTCCTCAGAGTCCCAGGGACACATGGCGCGCAGAGTTTGAGCAATTGCGCCAGGGTACTATGACTGTTTCAGAGTATGATGTCTGTTTCACTAACTTGGCTAGGCATGCGCCGGCATTGGTTTCTACAGTTCATGAGAGAGTTCGTCGGTTCATTGAGGGGCTTATTCCCAACATCAGGTCTAGCATGGCTTGGGAGTTGGAGATAGACATTTCTTATTAGCAGTTGGTGAGCATTGCTAGGAGAGTAGAGGATATGCATGCTCGGGATAGAGAGGAGAGGGAGGCCAAGAGGTCTCGAGAGTCGGGGCATTATTCTGGTGCTCGTGCCCCAGCTACAGTTCGTCATGGTAGGGTTTATATGAGTCACCCCATTCATTCAGCTCTTCCAGCAGCCAGTGGTATTCCAGCTACACCTAGACCCCAGGAGTCTTATTATGTACCTCCAGTATCTAGTGTGCTTCCTGCATGGGGTGCTCTCAGTGGCCAGTCTAGCAAACCTGGCCCGAGCCGGTCACAACCGCCACTTTCTCCCAAAGCTTGTTTTGAGTGCGGCGACACACACCATATGGTGAGGGATTGCCCTAGACTTAGGAGGGATGCACCTCCACAGCCTTCTCAGCCACAGCGTGCCCCACCAAGTCCTCAGGCTATGATTACTACACCAGATGCCACCCCACTTGCTCAGCCAACCCAAGGTGAAGGCTAGGGTGGTAGGGGTTGTCCTAGAGGGGGAGGTCAGGCCAGATACTCTATCCTTTCTGCTTATGCCGAGGCTATCACTTCAGATTCTGTCATCACCTTGTCTCGATCTGTCATAGAGATGCATCGGTTCTATTCGATCCAAGCTCCACTTATTCTTATGTGTCCTCTTACTTTGCCCCATATTTGGGCATATCTCGGGATTCTTTGAGTTCCCCTATTTATGTTTCTATGCCTGTGGGAGATTCTCTTGTTGTGGACCATATTTAACGGTCATGTTTGATTTCTCTTAGTAGTTTTGAGACTAGAGTCGACTTATTATTACCTAGCATGATAGATATTGATGTTATCTTGGGCATGGATTGGTTGTCGCCCCATTATGCTATTCTTGATTGTCACACCAAAACCGTGATGATGGCTATGCCAGGTGTACCGCGAGTAGAGTGGAGGGGTATTTTAGATCACACTCCCAGTAGAGTTATTTTATTCCTTAAGGCTCAACAAATGGTTGAGAAGGGGTGCGACACGTATTTAGCTTATGTGATAGATATCAATATTGATACCCCTTCAGTTGATTCAGTCCCAGTAGTACGAGATTTCCCTGATGTGTTTCCAGCTGATCTTCTAGGTATGCCACCCGACAGAGATATTGATTTTGGCATTGATCTGTTGCCGGTCACTCAGCCCATTTATGTTCTTCCTTATCATATGGCCCCTCCTAAGTTGAAGGAGTTGAAGGATCAGTTGCAGGAATTGCTTGATAAGGGCTTTATTCGGCCCATTGTGTCACCTTTGGCTGCTCCTGTCTTATTTGTAAAGAAAAAGAAAGATGGTTCTATGCGTATGTGTATTGATTATCGTCAGTTGAACAAAGTTACAGTGAAGAACCGATATCCTTTGCCTCGTATTGATGATCTGTTTGACCAGTTGTAGGGTGCACGAATGTTTTCTAAGATTGACTTGCGTTCGGGTTATCATCAGTTGAAGATTTAGGAGCCAGATATCCCAAAGACTGCTTTCAGGACTCGGTATGGTCATTACGAGTTCCGTGTTATGTCTTTTGGGCTGACCAATGCCCCAACAACCTTCATGCATTTGATGCACAGTGTGTTCCGGCCATATCTTGACTCGTTCATCATTGTCTTTATTGATGACATTCTGGTGTACTCCCGGAGTCGGGAGGATCATGAGTAGCACTTGAGGACAGTGCTTCAGACTCTGAGAGAAAAGAAAGTATATGCGAAATTCTCGAAACGTGAGTTTTGGTTGGATTCTGTAGCATGCTTGGGTCTTGTGGTATCTTGTAAAGGGATCAAGGTGGATCCGAAGAAAGTGGAAGCGGTGCAGAGTTGGCCCAGACCATCCTCAACCACAGAGATCCGTAGCTTTCTTGGTTTGGCGGGCTATTTTCGTCGCTTTGTTGAGGTATTTTCATCTATTGCAGCATCTATGACCAGGTTGACCCAGAAGGGTGCTCCATTCCAGTGGACGGAAGAGTGTGAGGAGAGCTTCCAGAAGCTCAAGGCAGCTTTGACTACAGCCCCAGTTTTGATATTGCCTATAGGTTCGGGGTCTTATACAGTCTATTGTGATGCCTCGAGGATTGGCCTCTGAGCGGTATTGATGCAGGATGGTAGGGTGATTTCCTACGCATCCAAACAATTGAAGGTGCATGAGAAGAATTATCTTGTCCATGATCTCGAGTTAGCTGCTATTGTTAACACCTTGAAGATCTGGCATCATTATTTGTACGGTGTTCCTTGTAAGATCACTGATCACCAGAGTCTACAACATATATTCAAGCAAAAGGATCTTAATTTGCACTAGAGGAGGTGGTTAGAGTTGCTGAAGGACTATGATATCACTATATTGTACCATCTAGGAAAGGGCAATATGGTGGCCGATGCTTTGATCCGCCGGGCAGAAAGTTTGGGGAGTTTGGCTTACCTACTAGCAGTAGAGAGGCCTATGGCGATGGATGTTTAGGCCCTTGCCAGCCAGTTTGTGAGATTGGATATTTTGGAGCGCAGTCGGGTTCTAGCTTGTGTGATTTCTCGGTCTTCCTTGTTTGATCGTATCAGAGAGCGTCAATATGATGATCCTCAATTGCTTGTCCTCAAGGACAAGGTTTTGCATGGTGATGACAGGGTATTGAGGATATAGGGTCGGATATGTGTGCCCAATGTTGATGGGCTTCGGGAGCTGATTCTAGATGAGGCCCACAGTTCGCGGTATTCCATCCATCCGGGTGTCGCGAAGATGTACCAGGATTTGAGGCAGCACTATTGGTGGAGGCGGATGAAGAAAGATATAATTGGGTTTAAAGCTCGGTGCCTCAATTGTCAGCAGGTAAAGTATGAGCATTAGAGACCGGGTGGCTTGCTTCAGCAGATAAAGATTTCGGAGTGGAAGTAGGAGCGTATCACCATGGACTTCGTAGTTGGACTCCTACGGACTTCGAGGAAGTTCAATGACATTTGGGTAATAGTGGATCGACTGACCAAGTCCGTGCATTTCATTCCTATGTGTACCACTTATTCTTCGGAGCGGTTGGCGGAGATTTGTATCTAGTAGATTGCTCGTCTGCATGGTATTCCAGTTTCTATCATTTCAGATAGAGGTACACAGTTCACATCACGGTTTTGGAGGGCCGTACAGCATGAGTTAGGTACTCGGGTGGAGTTGAGCACACATTTCACCCCAGACGAACAGGCAGTCCGAGTGCACTATTCATATTCTTGAGGATATTCTCCGTGCATGTGTGATGGAGTTTGGAGGTTTGTGGGATCAGTTCTTGCCACTGGCGGAGTTTGCCTACAACAACAGTTATCAGTCTAGCATTCAGATGGCCCCGTATGAGGCTTTGTATGGTGGGCGGTGTAGATCCCCAGTGGGTTGGTTTGAGCTGGGTGAGGCTAGATTATTGGGCACAGACTTGGTTCAGGATGCCTTGGAGAAAGTTAAAGTGATTCAGGATAGACTTCGCACATCCTAGTCCAAACAGAAGAGTTACGCGGACCAGAAGGTTCGTGATGCTTCCTATATGGTTGGGGAGTAGGTCTTGCTTCGGGTTTCGCCTATGAAGGGCGTTATGAAATTTGGGAAGAAAGAGAAATTGATTCCGAGGTTTATTGGTCCTTTTGAAGTACTGCGACGTGTTGGGGAAGTTGCTTATGAGCTTGCCTTACCTCCCAGCTTGGCAGGAGTTCATCCGGTATTTCACGTTTCGATACTCCGGAAGTATCAGGGTGATCTATCGCACATGTTGGATTTTAGTTCAGTCCAGTTGGATAAGGACCTTTCTTATGTTAAGGAGTCAGTGGCGATATTGGATTGGCAGGTTCGAAAGCTGAGGTCAAAGAACATTGCATCAGTGAAGATTCAATGGCGGGTTCAGCCAGTCGAGGAAGCGACTTGGGAGACCGATTAGGATATACGCAGCTGTTACCCTCATCTTTTCACCACTTCAAGTATGTCTCTATACTCGTTCGAGGACGAACGAATATTTTAAGAGGGGGAGGATGTAACGATCCGGCCGATCGTTTTAAGAATTAATGCCCCGATCCCTTATTAACTGCTTTCCCCGTGTTTGTTTCAACTATTTTGAGTTGTCGGGAGGATTCGTTTTTGAGTTTCAGAGTGTTTTGAGACACTTAATCCCCAAATGAGAGTTTAACCTTTAGAATTTTGACCGTAGTCAGAGCAGTGGGAAGACGACCTCAGAATGGAATTTCGTCGATTTCGTTAGCTCCGTTGAGTTATTTCGGGCTTAGGGGTGTGTTCGGATTGTGTTTTGGAGGTCCATAGCTTATTTAGGCTTGAAATGCCGAAAGTTGGATTTTTAAAGTTTCCAGATCGATAGTGAGATTTTGATATCGGGGTCGAAATCTGGTTCTGAAAGTTGGAATAGCTCCATATTGTTGAATATGACTTGTGTCCAAAATTTGGGGTCAATCGGACTCGGTTTGGTTGGTTTCGGCATCAGTTGTCGAATTTGGAAGTTTCAAGTTCTTTAAGTTTGGATTGGAGGGGGATTTGTGTATTAAGTGTTGTTTGATGTGATTTGAGGGCTCGACAAAGTTCATATGGTGTTTTAGGACTTGTTGGTATGTTTGGTTGAGGTCCTGGGGGCCTCGGGTTGATTTCGGGTGGTTAACGGACCTTTAGACTTAAGAAGAAAATTGCAGAAATTGCAGAGGCCTCCAGCTCTGGTTTCCTTCTTCGCGTTCGTGAGTAGGGTCTCGCGTTCGCGAAGAGGAGCTGGAGCAGGTGGAAGTTTAACGCTTTGCATTCGCGATGTTGGTCCCGCGTTCGCGAAGCTGAGAGGTCTTATACCTATGCGTTCACGTAGGAGTGAGGGAGTGGTTATCTCGTTCGCAAAAGGGTCATCACGTTCACGATGAAGGAATTCTAGGCCAAGTCAAGTTGTGCTTCGCGAACGCAAGGGGCCTTCCGTGTTCGCGAAGAAGGATTTACCTAGGCAGATTATAAAGTTTAAAAAACCGAGGGTTAGCCATTTTTATCAAAACTAGAGTTTGGGAGCTCGGATTTGGAAGAGATTTTGAGGAATTTTCAGATATATCAATTGAGTAATGATTCCTAACTCATTTTTTATCATAACTCATTAATCTAAATATGAATTCTTCCTCTAATTTCGGATTTGGGGTGAAAATTTGGGGAAAAGTTAAGAAATGTTCTTAGGCCTAATTTTGGAATTTTGATCAAGATTTTGGTGTCGGATTGGACTAATTTTGGTATGGTTAGACTCGTGAGTGAATGGGGGTTCATAATCCGTAACATTTACCCGATTCTAAGACGTGGTCCTAGGGAGGATTTTTGGGCATTTTTCTATTTTCTTGCGTTAACTTCGATTTCTTTAGCTAAATTAGTTGTTTGTAGTGTATTTATGTTATGATATTAATTTGATTAGATTTGGGACACCCGGAGTTGGATACTCATGGCAAGAGCGTGATTTCAAATTGATTTTGAGTCGGTTCGAGGTAAGTGGCTTGCCTAACCTTGTGTGGGGGACTTCCCCTTAGGATTTAGTATTGTTGTTATATGAATGCCGTGTACGTGAGGTGACGAGTGCGTACACATGCTAATTGTTGGAAAACCCCATTTTCATTCAGTAAATATCTGTGTTTCCTTTTTGTTGAACACTACTTGTATTTTAAAGCATACTGTTTAGCTTAGGAAAGCATGCTTAAGTGACTTAACTGTTCTATCTATTTAAATTGTCTACTTGAACTCTGTGCAGCATGTTTAGAATAGAAATCTCTGCTTTTTTGGTATGAAGTTGGACAGAACTGTAATTTTCTTTCTTAAGGCTGTTGTGTGTTTACTTTGGGACTACGGGACGATATCCCGGGAGATCCCCCTGCATGTAGGTATTCTGGGAGATCCCCCTGCACATTTAGATTGGGGACTACAGGACGACATCCGAGAGATTCCCCTGTATTGGATATTTACTTTGGGACTACGGATTGGTATTCTGGGAGATCCCCTTGCATATTTATGATTTGGACTATGGGACGATATCCTGGGAGATCCTCTGCTCATTTATGTTTGGGACTACGGGATGATATACTAGAAGACCCCCTATTGTTATCTCTGTGTATTGAGTTGTGTTTTCCTGTGATTTCCTTCCTTATTGAAAGTTAGTATTCTATTTTACTGTCGCGTTTCATTCTGTTTTACCTTGTAACATGTAACTAGTAGGGCCCTGACCTTCCTCGTCAATACTCAACCGAGGTTAGGCTTGGCACTTACTGAGTACCGTTTTGGTGTACTCATGCCCTTTCCTGCACATGTTTTTCGTGTGCAGATCCAGGTCTTCCAGCTCAGCCATTCTATCATTGAGACAGGCGATATCAGTGACTTTGAGGTACATCTGCCGCGTCCGCAGACGTAGAAGTCCCTCTCTATTCTCCCTTTTAGCTTTAGACCTCCTGTATTTACTATTGCTTAGACATTCTGGAGTTAGAACACTATATAGTTTTCTACAGCTTGTGATTTCATGAGATTCCGGGTTTTGGGAGTTGTTTCAATTTTAAGAGTGTGTATTTGTATATGCCGAGAGGCATCTTAAACCTTTTTTATTATGTTTTATCTGCAGTTTTGCTAGTTTCATATTTCATTTTCTTTTTCCGCAAATTGTTAGGCTTACCTAGTCGTAGAGACTAGGTGCCATCACGACAGTTCACGGAGGTCAAACTTGGGTCGTGACACAACCCTAGAATGTGAAGTTTAGCTCCACATAGATATGGTAGCCAAACAATAAATCATACAAAGAAACATAAAAATTACTAAGTTTGGTGAAAGAAAAGATGAAACCCGGCCTCCAAGGCGGCTCTGTGCTCTCCCTAGTCAAAAGTCTGTCAAAAGTTTGTTGCCTTCATCAAAATAATCATTCTTACATGTATTTATACCAAGTAGGGCCGATCCCGGATGAAAACACCTTCTCCCGAGTGAAATAGGACTCTAGATCTATAAAATTTGCACAAGCACGCCACATGGGGCGACGCACCACGCGGTGTGGTAGTGGGATTTGTCAGAGACCTTGTAATTTCGACCAGCAGCAAAAAGGGCAGCCGTGACGCGCCACAACTGTGGGAATTTGGAAAAATATAAAACATAGAAAGTTGTAACCCTTTTAAATAGCTTTCCAATGATATATTGTGGAGCCCAAATGGATTTCTGAGCGAAAAGTTATGTACATTTTATTGGACAACGCGCAGTATGCCTGCTCGATTCTTCGTTTCGTTCTTAAAGTGCACTATTATTCGTTGATCCCCGAACATGATCCCAACTTAATCCTTGGGCTTTTACTCAGACTTCAAAGCTCCAGAATAGTTTGAATTCATTTCATAACATCAACATAGATCGGAATCACTCCTACAAGGCATAAAACACATAATTAGTGCAAAATACTAGCGATTAAAGCTCAAACTCAATAAAAGTGCAGTAAATTAGAGTGTAATAAGCGATTAAAATATGTAATTATAGCCTATCATCACCCTTTTAATTAGTTTATAGCGGTTATGTATACGTTCACATGGAATAATTGTGATTTTTCAAAATTAAAACCGAAGAATGTGTTCGCGCAACTTTGGCAAAACAATCTTAATATAATAAAATGCTATTAAACGTGTACACGTACGTGTGACATGATTTTGGCATAATAAACAAAACGGATTCACACACGTGATTCGTTTCAAAGATAATTCCATATTTTAATAATGAAGCAGATAGATAAATGGAAAACAAAATAAATAACAGTTTATCCAAAATTAATCCAAGCCAAGTTGTAGTCAATAAAGGGACCGTGTGTCACGACCCCTGTTTTCCCTCCATGAACTATCGTGACGGCACCTAATCTCTACGACTAGGTAAGCCTAAAAAATGGGGAAAAAGAACAATTTGTGGAAAGAAAATAATTAAAAGCCGAGATATGAAATGAGGCAGTGTTTAAGATGTCGCCTGGCATATAACAGTACAAGAATTTCAACCTAACACTCCCAAAATTCGGAACCCCATGAATCACAAGCTAAGAGATACATAAAAAGCTCTAACTCCAGAAATGTCTATCAAAAGGAAAATACAGAAGGGCTATAATAGTACAGAAAGATAGAAAGAGACTCCTCGGTTTGTGGACGCGGAAGATATACCTCGAAGTCTCTACAAAAGTTATCATCCTCAAGGATGATAAGACTGAGTGGAAGTACCTGGATCTGCATATGAAAAACATGCGCAAAAAGGGCATGAGTACACCACAGCGGTACTCAGTAAGTGCCAAGCCTAACCTCGGTCGGGTAGTGAAGAGAAAGGTCAGAGCCCTACTGAGATTAAATGAAATATAAGGTATAATAATATAGAATAAGACAGTATAATTAAGTGCAACAGTAAGAAATAACATAGAATAGAAAGAACAACAACAACTATAACAGAGATAAAATAATTACGGAAAGGAGATAACTCAACACATAGGTAACAACCGGGGATCTCAGGATACCGTCATGTAGTCCCCAAATATAAATATTCAGTGGATCTCTCGGGTGCAGCCCTGTAGTCCAACTCATAATGCGCGGGATCTACCAGAAATCCGATCCATAGTCCCAAATGTAAATATCCAGTACAGGGAGAATCTACCGGGTGCAGTCCCGTAGTTCCAATGTAAAAGTGCAGAGTGATCTCCCGGAATACCGATCCTTAGTACCAAAGTAAACATGCAGGGGGGATCATCCCAAAGTAAACACACAATAACAACACGAAGAATACACAATTCAATTCAAATTCCATACCAAAGTAAAACAAGTGTTTCTAGCCTAGCATGCTGCACATAATCCAAATAAGGCAGTTTGAGCAAGTAAAACAATTAAGGCAATTAGACATGCTTCCCTAAGCTAACAACAGGTTTAAATTACAAGTAGTATAAATAGGAAAAGAAACACAATTATAGTTACTTAAGGAAAATCGGATTTTCAACAATTAGCATAAGTACGCACTCGTCACCTCACGTACAAGGCATTTCAAATATCAATAATACCAAAATCCTAAGGGGAGTTTCCCCCACACAAGGTTAGGCAAGCCATTTATCTCAAACCAGCTCAAAATCAACTTGAGACCACGTTCTTGCCACGAGTACCCGACTCCAAATAGCCCAAATCTATTCAATTCAATTGCCTAATGTAAATATAATTTCAAGTAACTGATTCCACAAATAAATTCTAAGCTAATATGCGAAATTATGTAAAATGACCAAAATGCCCCTCGGACCTATGTCTCGGAATTGGGTAAAATTTCCAAATTCAGAATTCTCATACTCTCACGAGTTCATATATATAGAAATTACTCCAATCCGACATAAAAATCATGATCCAAACTCAAATATTAGGTTTAGGAACTTTTCCAACTTTTCTCCAACTTTTCACCCCAAATTCAGATTTAAAGGATGAATTTAAGCATAGATTCGTGGAAATTATTCAAAACCGAGTAAGAATTACTTACCCAAAACACCCAGGTGAAAATCTCTCTCAAAATCGCCAATCCCGAACTCCCAAATCAATTTTCCAAGTTTTGAAACTAAACCCTCGATTCTGCCCCTTTTCTAACCAGTGAAACCTCATCTACGACTCTAGGACCGCACCTGCGGTCCTGCTTCTGCGAAGACCAAGTCGCACCTGCGACTCTTCATTAAATCAAATTTTATGCTTCTGCGATATCCTTCCCGCACCTGCGGTCTCGCAGGTGCAGCCAAACTCCCGCATCTGCGGTTCCAGCCCTTTTTCCTCTTGGCCGCATCTACGGCTTCCCTTTCTCTTCTGCGGGCTCGCACCTGCTGTCCCCAAGCCGCAAGTGCGGTTATGAAAGCAGACTCAGTAGCTTCAGCTGCAAATTCCCAACTCCAAACTTCCTATTAACCATCCGAAATCATCCTGAGGCCCCCCGGGACCTCAACCAAAAGCACGAACAAGTCATATACCACCATCCAAACTTATACCAATCCTTAAAATATCTAAAACAACATCGAAACATCGAATCAACCACGGATTCAAGCTTAAGAACTCCAAAAACTCTCAATTTATGCTTTCGATCAAAAAGTCTATCAACCCTCGTCCGAATGACCTGAAATTTTGCACACACGTCACATTCAACACTACGGAGCTACTCCATCTTCCGGAATCCCATTCCGACCCTTAGATCAAAATCTCACTATCGAACTGAAAACTTCAAAAATTCAAATTTCAATATTCAAGCCTAAATTAGCTACGGACCTCCAAAACACAATCCGAACACGCCCCTAAGTCCGAAATCACCTAACGGAGCTAACGGAAACATCAGAATTCCATTTTGAGCTCATCTTCACACTGCTCCGACTACGGCCTAAATTCTACAACTTAAACTCTCATTTAGGGACTAAGTGTCCCAAAACTCTCCGAAACTCCAAATAAATCCTCCCGACAACTCATAATAGCATAAACAAACACGGGGAATGCAGTTAATAGAGGATTGGGGCGTTAATTCTTAAAACGACCGGCCGGGTTGTTACATTCTCCTACACTTAAACATTCGTTCGTCGTCGAACGAGCATAGAGACATACCTGAAGTAGTGAAAAGATGAGGGTAACAGTTGTGCATATCCTGCTCGGTCTCCTAGGTCGCCTCCTCGACTGGCTGACCCCGCCACTGAACCTTCACTGATGCAATGTTCTTTGACCTCAGCTTTTGAACCTGCCTGTCCAATATTGTCACTGGCTCCGCAACATAAGATAGATCCTTGTCCAACTAAACTGAACTGAAATCCAACACGTGCGACGGATCACCGTGATACCTCCAGAGCATCGAAACATGAAATACCGGATAAACCCCTGCCAAGCTGGGAGGTAAGGCAAGCTCATAAGCAACCTCCACAACACGCCGCAATACCTCAAAAGGACCAATAAACCTCGGACTCAACTTCCTTTTCTTCCTAAATCTCATAACGCCCTTCATAGGCGAAACCCGAAGCAGAACCCGCTCTCCAAATATAGGAAACATCACGAACCTTCCGGTCCGCGTAACTCTTCTTTCTGGACTGGGATGTACGGAGTCTATCCTGATCACCTTAACATTCTTCAAGACATCCTGAATCAAGTCTGTGCCTAATAATCTAGGCTCACCCGGCTCAAACAAACCCACTGGGGATCTACACCGCCTACCATATAAAGCCTCATATGGTGCCATCTGAATGCTGGACTGATAGCTGTTGTTGTAGGCAAACTCCGCCAATGGAAAGAATTGATCCCAAGACCCTCCAAAATCAATCATACACTCACGGAGCATATCCTCAAGAATCTGAATAGTGCACTCGGACTGTCCCTCCGTCTAAGGGTAAAATGTTGTACTCAACTCTATCCGAATACCCAACTCATATTGTACGGCCCTCCAAAACCGTGATGTGAACTAAGTACCTCTATCTGAAATAATGGAAACTGGAATATCATGCAAACGAATAATCTCCCGGATATAAATCTCCGTCAAATGCTCCGAAGAATAGGTAGTACACACAGGAACGAAATGTGCGAACTTGGTTAGCTGATCCACAATCACCCAAATGGCATCGAACTTCCTCAAAGTCCGTGGGAGTCCAACTACGAAGCCCATGGTGATCCGCTCCCACTTCCACTCCGAAATCTCTATCTGCTAAAGCAACCCACCCGGTCTCTGGTGCTCATACTTCACCTACTGACAATTGAGACACCGAGCTACAAACCCAACTATATCTTTCTTCGTCCGTCTCCACCTATAGTGCTGCCTCAAATCCTGGTACATCTTTGCGACACCCGGATGAATAGAATACTGCGAACTGTGGGTCTCCTCTAAAATCAACTCCCAAAGCCCATCAATATTGGGTACACATATCCGACCCTGCATCCTTAATACCCCATCATCACCAATAGTCACATCTCTGAAATCACCGTGTTGAACCTTGTCCTTGAGGACAAGCAAATGAAGCTCATCAAACAGACGCTCCCGGATATGATCAAACAAGGAAGACCGAGAGACCACGCAAGCTAGAACCCGACTGGGCTCTGAAATATCCAATCTCACAAACTGGATGGCTAAGGCCTCAACATCCATAGCTATGGGCCTCTACGATGCTGGTAAATAAACTAAACTCCCCAAACTCTCTGCCCAGTGACTTAAAGCATCTGCCACCACATTGGCCTTGCCTGGGTGATACAAGATAGTGATATCATAGTCCTTCAGCAGCTCTAACCACCTCCTCTGAGCAAATAAAGGTCCTTCTGCTTGAACAGATACTGCAAACTCCGGTAATCAGTATAAATCTCACAAAGCACACCGTACAAATAATGACGCCAAATCTTCAAGGCGTGAACAATAACAGCTAACTCGAGATCATGGATATGATAATTCTTCTCATGTACCTTCAACTATCTGGATGCTTAGGCAATCATCCTACCATCCTACATCAAAACCGCTCCAAGGCCAATCCTCGAGGCATCACAATAGACATTATAAGACCCCGAACCTATAGGTAATATCAAAACTGGGGCTGTAATCAAAGCTATCTTGAGCTTTTTAAAGCTCTCCTCACACTCTTCCGTCCACTGAAACGGAGCACCTTTCTGGATCAGCCTGGTCATAGGGGATGCAATCGATGAAAACCCCTCAACAAAACGACGGTAGTAACCCGCCAAGCCAAGAAAACTGCGGATCTTTGTAGCTGAGGATGGTCTGGGCCAACTCTACACTGCTTCCACTTTCTTTGAATCCACCTGAATACCCTCACTCGATACCACATGGCTAAGAATGCCACGAAATCCAACCAAAACTCACATTACGAGAACTTTGCATATAGCTTCTTTTCCCTCAAAGTCTGAAGCACAGTCCTCAGGTGCTGCTCATGATCTTCCCGACTCCGGGAATACACCAGAATATCATCAATAAAAACAATGATGAATGAGTCAAGATATGGATGGAACACATTGTGCATCAAATGCATGAAGGTTGCTGGGGCATTGGTCAGCCCAAATGACATAACAAGGAACTTATAATGACCATACCGAGTCCTGAAAGTAGTGTTCGGGATATCTGGCTCCTGAATTTTCAACTGGTGGTAACCTGAACGCAAGTCAATCTTAGAGAACACTCGTGCGCCCTGAAACTGGTCAAACAGATCATCAATACGAGGCAAAGGGTAACGGTTCTTCACTGTAACTTTGTTCAACTAGCGATAATCAATACACATACACATAGAACCATCATTTTTCTTCACAAACAAGGTAGGAGCACCCCAAGGTGATACACTGGGCCGAATAAAACCCTTATCAAGCAATTCCTGTAACTGATCCTTCAACTCCTTCAACTCAGGAGGGGCCATACGATACGAAGGAATAGAAATGGGATGAGTGCCCGGTAACAGATCAATGCCAAAATAAATATCTTTATCGGACGGCATGCCCGGAAGATCAGCTGGAAACACATCAGGAAAACCCCGTACTACTGGGACTGAATCAATTGTAGGGGTAGCAATACTGACATCTCTCACATAAGCTAGATACGCATCACACCCCTTCTTAACCATATGCTGAGACTTAAGGAAAAAAATAACTCTACTGTAAGTATGATCTAAGGTACCCCTCCACTCTACTCGTGGTATACCTGGCATAACCAGCATCATGGTTTTGGCATGACAATCAAGAATAGTATAATGGAGCGACAACCAGTCCATGCCCAAGATAACATCAAAATCTACCATGCTGAGCAATAACAAATCGGCTCTAGTCTCAAAACCACTAAGAGTAATCACACACGACCAATAAATGCGATCCACACAAGAGAATCTCCCACAGGAGTAGAAACATAAACAGGGAAACTCAAAGTATCCCGAGATATGTGGAGGAAAATTAGAAGACACATAAGAATAGGTGGAGCATGGATCAAATAAAACAGATGCATCTCTATGACAAACCATGACAATACATGTGATGACACAATTGGAGGAAACAGACTCGGTAAGGGCAGGAAGGGCATAATATCTGGACTGGCCTCCCCCTCTAGAGTGACCTCTACCTCCCCGACCTCTACCTCTAGCTGGCTGAGCCGGTGGGGTAGCAACTGGAGCTGTAACCATAGCCTGAGAACTCTGCGGGGCACACTGTGGCTGAGAAGTCTGTGAAGGTGTACCCCTCCTAAGTCTGGGGCAATCCCTTACCATATGGCGTGTATCACTACACTCAAAACAAGCTCTAGGAGGACATGGCGACTGTGACTGGATCAGGCCAGGTCTGCTGGACTGACCACTAAAACTACCCCGCGTAGGAGGCGCACTAGATACCAGAGGTGCAAAATAAGGCTCTTGAGGCCTAGGAGGAGCTGGAATACCACTGGCTGCTAGAAGAGCTAAATGAATAGGGCGACTCATATAACCCCTACCATGACGGCCTGCAGCTGGGGCATAGGCACTAGAATAATGGCCTGACTCTCGAGACCTCGTGGCCTCCTTCTCCTCTTTATCCCTAGCATGCATACCCTCAATCCTCCTAGCAATGCTCACCACCTGCTGATAAGAAATATCCATCTCTAACTCATAAGCCATGCTAGACCTGATGCTGGGAATAAACCCCTTAATAAACCGGCAAACCCTATTGCGAAAAGTAGAAATCAAGGCTAGGACATGTCTAGCCAAGCTAGTGTAACGGACAACATATTCCTAGACAGTCATAGTACCCTGGCGTAAATGCTCAAACTCTGCGTGCCATACGTCCCTGAGGCTTTGTGGAACATACTCTCTCAGGAACATATTCGAGAACTGAGTCCCAGTCAGGGAAACAACCTCATCCGGACTATCTAACTCATAGGTGTACCACTACTCATAGGCGGCTCCTCGAAGTTGGAAGGTAGTGAAGGAAACCCCGCTCGACCCTAATATACCCATGGTACGGAGAATACGGTGGCACTCACCTAGAAATCCCAGAGCATCATCTAATTCTAGGCCACTAAATATAGGAGGCTTGTACTTCTTGAACCTCTCAAGCCTCAGCTGCTCACCTCGGAAACCGCTGCCCTGTCTTCGGGCTGATCTGGGACTGCATGCTGTACATAAATAATCTCTGGAACCTGATCAACATGCACTCGCTGCTCAGAAGTGCAGGCGGCGGGAGTCTGTGCTCCTCCCCCGGCCTGAGACGTAGCTGCAACAAGGGGAAGCAACCTCGCCTGAGCCAGAGTGGTATACATGCTTATGAACTGCGCAAGAGTTTCCTGGAGAGCTAGAGTAGTAGTAGCAGTAGGCGTATCAGGTGCCTGGACTCTGGCTGGAACTGCTGGTGGCACCTCGGTGGAAGCTAGCGTGGATGCTCTGGCTGCACCGCATGTGCATCCTCGACCTCTACCCCGGCCTCTAACGGCTCTAGTAGGAGGCACGGGTGACTGATCATCTCTGGTAGCACATGTCTTCACCATCGGTGAGAGAATAGAAAATAGAAGTTTAGAATTGTGATATCAAAATCTCGCACGATAAGGAAGTCAAATGAAGTGGAATTTCCTAACAGTTACATAGCCTCTCGTAGATAAGTACAAACGTCTCCATACCGATCTGTGAGACTCTAATAAACCGACTTGTGATTCATGACTCCTATGAACCTAGAGCTCTGATACCAACTTGTCACGACCCCAGTTTGCCCTCCGTGAACCATCGTGACGACACCTAGTCTCTACGACTAGGTAAACCTAACAAATGCGGAAAAAGAACAATTTGCGGAAAGAAAATAATTAAAAGCCGAGATACAAAATGAGGCAGTGTTTACGATGCCTCCTAGCATATAACAGTATAGAATCTCAACCTAACACTCCCAAAATCCGGAACCCCATGAATCACAAGCTAAGAGATACATAAAAAGCTCCAACTCCAGAAATGTCTATCAAAAAGAAAATACATAAGGGCTATACTAGTACAGAAAGAGAAAGGGACTCCTCGGTCTGCGGACGCGGCAGATATACCTCGAAGTCTCTACAAAAGTGCCTCACCTCAAGGATGATAGGACTGAGTGGAAGTACCTGGATCTGCATATGAAAAACATGCGCAAAAAGGGCATGAGTACACCACAGCGGTACTCAGTAAATGTCAAGCCTAACCTCGGTCGGGTAGTGACGAGGAAAGTCAGGGCCCTACTGAGATTAAATGAAATGTAAGGTATAACAGTATATAATAAGACAATATAATTAAGTGCAACAGTAAGAAATAACATAGAATAGAAAGAACAACAACAACTATAACAGAGACAAAATAATCACGGAAAGGAGTACAACTCAACACAAAGGTAACAACCAGGGATCTCTCAAGATACCGCCCTGAAGTCACCAAATATAAATATCCAGTAGATCTCCCGGGTGCAGTCCCGTAGTCCAACTCATAATGCGCGGGGATCTACCGGAAATCTGATCCGTAGTCCCAACTGTAAATATCCAGTACAGGGAGAATCTACCGGGTGTAGTCCCGTAATTCCAATGTAAAAGTGCAGGGGGATCTCCCGGAATACCGATCCGTAGTCCCAAAGTAAACATGCAGGGGGGATCTCCTGGGATACCGTCTCGTAGTCCCAAAGTAAACACACAACAACAACACGAAGAATACGCAATTCAATTCAAATTCCATACCAAAGTAAAACAAGTGTTTCTAGCCTAGCATGCTGCACATAATCCAAATAAGGCAGTTTGAGCAAGTAAAGCAATTAAGTCAATTAGACATGCTTTCCTAAGCTAACAACATGCTTAAATTACAAGTAGTATAAACAGGAAAGGAAACACAATTAGATTTACTTAAGGAAAACCGAATTTTAAATCATTAGCACAAGCATGCGCTCGTCATTTCACATACAAGGCATTTCAAATATCAATAATACCAAAATCCTAAGAGGAGTTTCCCATACACAAAATTAGGCAAACCACTTACCTCGAACCGGCTCAAAATCAACCCGAGACCACGTTCTTGCCACGAGTACTCGACTCCAAATAGCCCAAATCTATTCAATTCAATTGCATAATGTAAATATAATTTCAAGTAATTGATTCCACTAATAAATTCTAAGCTAATGCGCGAAATTAGGTAAAATGACCAAAATGCCCCTCAGACCCATGTCTCGGAATCGGGTAAAATTTACAAATTCAAAATTCTCATACTCTCACGAGTTCATATATATAGAAATTACTCCAATCCGACATCAAAATCGTGATCCAAACTCAAATATTAGGTCTAACAACTTTTCTCCAATTTTCCACCCCAAATTCGAATTTAAAGGATGAATTTAAGCATAGATTCGTAGAAATTATTCAAAACCAAGTAAGAATTACTTACCCAAAATACCCAGGTGAAAATCTCTCTCAAAAGCGGCAATCCCGAGCTCCCAAATCTATTTTCCAAGTTTTGAAATTAAACCCTCGATTCTGCCCCTTTTCTGACTAGTGAAACCTCACTGCGGCTCTGGGACCGCACCTATGGTCCCTTTTGCGAAGACCAAGTCACACCTGCGACTTTTCATTAAATCAAATTTTTCGCTTCTGCGGCATCCTTCCCGCACTTGCGGTCTCGTAGGTGCGGCCAAACTCTCGCATCTGTGGTTCAGCCCTTCTTCCTCTTGGCCACATCTGCGGCTTCCCTTTCGCTTCTGCGGGTTCGCACCTGCGATCCCCAAGCCGTAGGTGCGGTTATGAAAGCAGACTCCGCAGCTTCAGCTGCAAATTCCTAGCTCCAAACTTCCCGTTAACCATCCGAAATCATCCGAGGCCCCCCGGGACATCAACCAAAAGCACGAACAAGTCATGTACCACCATCCAAACTTATACCAATCCTTAAAACACCTAAAACAACGTCGAAACATCGAATCAACCACGGATTCAAGCCTAAGAACTCCAAAAACTCTCAATTTACGCTTTCGATCAAAAAGTCAATCAACCCTCATCCGAATAACCTGAA
This sequence comes from Nicotiana tabacum, assembly GCF_000715075.1. Taxonomy (NCBI): domain Eukaryota; kingdom Viridiplantae; phylum Streptophyta; class Magnoliopsida; order Solanales; family Solanaceae; genus Nicotiana; species Nicotiana tabacum. Next base: position 98,215,158 of record NC_134084.1, on the reverse strand, counting down.
ATTTTGCACACACGTCACATTCAACACTACGGAGCTACTCCATCTTCTGGAATCCCATTCCGACCCTTAGATCAAAATCTCACTATCGAACCGAAAACTTCAAAAATTCAACTTTCGGCATTTCAAGCCTAAATTAGCTACGGACCTCCAAAACACAGTCTGAACACGCCCCTAAGCCTGAAATCACCCAACGGAGCTAACGAAACCATCAGAATTACATTCCGAGGTCGTTTTCACACTGCTTCGACTACGACCCAAATTCTACAACTTAAACTCTCATTTGGGGACTAAGTGTCCCAAAACTCTCTGAAACTCCAAATAAATCCTCCCGGCAACTCAAAATAGCAGAAACAAACACGGGGAATGCAGTTAATAGGGGATCGAAGCGTTAATTATTCAAACGACCGGCTAGGTCGTTACACCGTGCTAGAATCAAGGGACTCGGGGAATGCCTTATACCTTCTCCCCAGTCAACGGAATTTCTTACCCGGACTTTGATTTGACAGACCACTAATAAAAGAGTCAAATCTTCCTTTGAATATGAATTCAAATAAAAGGTGACTTGGAACACCTAAAAATCAAATTCCAAGTGACGACTCTGAATAATAAATAATTCCTACTTTAAAATGTCACTTTAATTGGAAAAACTCTTTAACTCATAGTCCATAATATACATACATATTTTTTGGGGTAAAAAAAGGGGTGTGACACATATATCATAGGGCTAAAAGATCTCAATAATGCATAGCCTCTTATGGAACTAAATTAGGTACCACTCCTACTCTAACACAAAATTTTCTTTCAAATATACACGATACCCATATCTTCCGTGACAATATATCCAAATAATAAAATGAAGCCATTTGTTTATCATTACCCTTGCACTTTTTGACACGTAGGAAATGCCACCATTATTTTATTTTTCTCTAAATAGCTTGCTTATTATGATATGCATGCGGATCTTCTTCGGATCACGTATAGATAAGTTGTGTAGTAAGGTCCAAGATTGTCCTTTCCATGTGATTTTTTCTCTTTCACCGTTGTAGTGTTACTATTTTATGACTTATCATCTACTTCATTTTCAATCTCTTATTAGTAATTAATCATAAACTTTATCTTTTCCTTATTAGTAATTAATTAAGCTATATTTTTACATGTTGATACTATAGTGTACAGTTGAAATCATAAGCTATAATTCTAATTCAGACTTAAGTAACTGATTTTAAGCGACAAGCTTTTAAGGTTTTAGTTTCTATTCTTCAAAAGTTTTAATACATTTTGGATGACATCTTTTAAAATATTTTACCCTTTTATCTATTAGTTGCCTCTTAGCTAGCCCTCACAATAAAAACTACTCTATTATTCTGCCACCAGTCTTTTTGTTTGTTGTGTGATTGTACTCATGTACTGAGATAAGAACACGTACAGCTTTTATTCTTTTTTTTTTTTGGTTAATCCATTCAATCATTTGGGATTTTTGCCAGCCTAAAAGTGCACCTTGAGCATGTGAAAATTTTTCATTTTGGATCCCTTTGCTTTTGACCAAGTTTTTTGATATAATAATTTGGGGGGGGGGGGGGGAGGGGATATGGGAATATATTGAAGAGGTTGTAGCTGTATTATAACCAACTGAAAAGTAACAGGCTGGGAAATATATAAATCCATGCATATAGGAGATATTTTTCCAACCAAGTTACAGTTTTTCTCTTTTTTGTTTAATTATATGTACTTTTATTGAAAGGCATATCATGATTTGTATAAGTATCTGAAAATATCTCCGGTTGGCGGTTGGCACCACGCATCTCATCCTTATAAACTACTCTTTTAATTTCTTTTGCTTTAATTAATGTTAATATCTACAAATATCTTCCCTCTTTTTTATTGTTTTTATTCTCTTTTTGTATATCTTGTTCATATATACGTTGAATATTATGGGATTTAAATATATTCTTTCATTTGCAGTGCATGATTGTTAGGAGGACAAACGTCTTCTTTTTCATTTGGTTTTATCTCACACTATCTAATATGACTTGCTACCCACCACTATTTCCACTTCTTTCTCACTATGTTTTTCCCACCATTTTTTTGTTGATAATTTAACATCAGAATAAATACATTCTTGAATTTTCCACTCCTTATTCATATTCCAAATTGAAGATACGAATCTCAATTTACTAGCAACAAATTTTCTTCTTTTTCATTTTGTAATGGTAAAACGGTTGGGGCAATTTGTTCACATAGCCAAATTATAAGGAAAATGCATAAGTACGCCTTGGACCAAAGACGAAATTTAAACTACACACCTTAACTTTGCGAGGGTTCTATCACCCACCTAAACTATTTAATAGTAGAATTATTAACCTCCTAACGGCTGAAGTGGCATAGAGAGTGTGTCCCACTCTCTTTAAGAGAGTGAGAAGTAAAAAAAGAGGAAAAATAAAATTATTTTTGTAATTTTCAATTACAATAAAAATAAAATAACTCTCTTTGTTTTTCTTTTCTTCTTTCTCGGAGAAGACCATGAACACCGACAACCATCTCCGGGAAACTATTTTTCCTTTCTTTTATTTTCCTTCTAATCTTCTTCCTCTCACTCTCAACACCACCTCGATTCCGTAACCACCACCTTCACCTTCCCCCACCTTTTTATTCTTCACCCATTTGATCTTCACTTCAGAACCATCGTTACCCAAACCCAGATCTTATCTCTCCAGCTTCCCACCGGAACATAAAAGTTACCGGAAAAATAAAATAAAAATTTGTTGGCCCAAGTGAATATTAGTTTTGAAGACTAACAAAGGAACTCAGGCATGAACTAGGTCTATCCCAGTCCATCCCTCAGGTGCACAAAAACGGGCAAATTCGAGCTTGTGGGATGCACGTGAAGGAGATAACCTTAATTTAGTATATTTAATATCTCCTGATCGAAAAGGTTGCATAATTGATAAGGAGAAGGACTCCTTAATCAAAAAGAACACTATCTAAGATAGGGAAAGAGTTAGAAGTTGAAATCAACTAGAACTCTTCTACCAAGGAAGAGTAGCATCAGAATTCTAGTCAATCTCTATTTACTAACTCTATAAATATCAGTGTTGTTCTCTTTTACAGATGTTGCACAAAAACGCAGAAGTTAAACATGAATTGAGAGCAAAATATCAAGGCTTTTTGCAAGCAGTTCGTGTGTGATTCAAGTGTGAAAACCTGAAGCTACGTGAACCAGATAGAAGAATCAGCTCCAAGTGTCTATCTTTTATTCTAGTTCAATTGTAGTAGGTGTTTTCATATTGTACCTTTTAGTTTTATCTAGAGGCAATTGTAATAGATACTTAGAGCTTTCAAGTTAGAGTTAACTTGAAGTTTTCGCAACAGTTAGAGGCTGTGTGCTACAACGGGATTAGAGTCAGTCCTAGGTTTACAAAAGAGTTTTTGTAAATACAGTTTTTGGCTCAGCGATTTTAGTGGAGAGTTTGGGAAAATCCTACTGGAAAGTAGGTCGTGATTTTTTCACCTTTTGAGCAGGTGTTTTTCATGTAAAAAACTATGTGTTCTTTCATTTTTGTACTTATTATTCTGCAACAGTCGTAGTTGGAACATATAGAAGTACCAGGTCCTTCTATAATCACTGCACGCGAAAAATTGGACATCACACAAATCATCCCACCCCCTCTTGTGTGATATTGACGTATAAAACATCAATTGGTATCAGAACAGGTTATACTTGAAAAGGCTAACACCTTAGGAACAGATCAAGATGAGTGCACCACCTGGAAATTGGGAAGGACAATCCACTACTAGGCCTCCACTCTTCAATGGCCAGTACTACTCTTGGTGGAAAAACAGGATGAGAGATCACATCATCGAATAGGATTATGAACTATGTGACATTGTTACTGATGGTCCCTTGGCTACCATAAAGAAGAATGTTGAAGGAGTGGATGTGCCAAAGACTAGAGCTGACTGCAATGCTGAGGACTTGAAGAAGTGGGAAAAGAATGTTAAGGCCAAGAAATGGCTTGTGTGTGGACTTGGTCCAGACGAGTACAACAAAATTCAAAGCTGTACTACTTCTAAGGAAATTTGAGACACTTTGCAAGTGGCTCACGAAGGAACTCCTCAAGTGAAGAGATCAAGAGGAACACTATTGTACTCTCAATATGAGAATTTCACCATGAAAGAAGGAGAAAACATCCAAGAGATGTATACAAGATTCACAACACTAACAAATGAACTTAAGTCTCTTGGAAGGATTATCCTTGAAGAAGACAAGGTTGAGAAAATTCTGACAGGGTTTTGCCAGTTACTTGGGAAAGCAAAATCACTGTTATTCAGGAATTAAAGAACATTGCCACTCTCAAGTTGGACGAGTTAATTGGAAATCTCATTGCCTATGAACTTAGAAGGCAAAATATGAAGATGGATGCACCCAAGAAAGAAAGAAGCCTGACTCTCAGAATTGCTAAAGGTGCAGATCTAGAGGAGGATGAAATGGCTATGATCACGAGGGATTTCAAGAAGTATCTAATGAGAGGAAAGGGTTCTTCAAGAGGTGCAACTTACAACAAACCAAGGGTCCCTAAAAAACAGACCAACGAGGGCTGTTACAAATGTGGTAAGACTGACCACATGATCAAAAACTATCCTTAATGGGAAATTTAATGGAAGAAGGAAATGGCTGAACGAAGAAATAGGAAGAAGGAACAGGTTCATCCTAAGAAGAACAAAGGATCAATAAAGGCTATAGTTGCTGCTTGGGGAGATAGCTTAGATGAGGATTCAGAAGATAAAGATGGAGATGAACAAACACTTATGGCCATTGGAGAATCTGATGAGGAATCAGAGGTAAGAGATATGTGATGGTGCTTGTTGATGATTACTTTAGGTTTACTTGGACAATATTTTTAATATCTAAAGATAAAGCATTTGACATGTTTACTTCTTTTGTTCGAAAAACTTAGAAACAACTAGGTAATCAACTTGCATCAATTAGGTCTGATCATGCAACTGAATTTGAAAATGCTAAGTTTGCTGAATTTTGTGATGTGCATGGCATAGATCATAATTTTTCTGCCCCTAGGACTCCACATCAAAATGGAGTAGTTGAAAGAAAAATAGGACATTAGAGTAAATGGCTAGGACTATGCTACTTGCTAGTAAATTACCTCATAGCTTCTCGTCAGAAGTTGTGAATATTGCATGCTACATCATAAATAGTTGCATGACTGGACCTCTTGTTAAGAAGATCCATATGAGTCACTTAAAGGGAGAAAGCTAAATATATCCCATCTTACGGCATTTAGATGCAAGTACTTTGTTTACAATGATGAAAAAGATTCCGTAAGAAAGTTTGATCCCAGAAGTGATGAGGGAGTATTCTTGGGATATTCTTCACATAGTAAAGCTTATATGATATACAATAAAAGAACTATGTGTGTAGAAAAAAGGTGTATATTTTATTTTTTAAACTAACATTCTTTCTGAGAAACAGGATTAAGATAATGAAGATATTGGGCTGATAAGTAATTCAAATGGTGAAACCACGGTCCAGCCTGAAGATGCATCACAAGAAGGAACAGGTGATGGAACATGTCCTTCTACCCAAGGCAACATGACAGGGGGAACTGGCTAGAGAGGAACTGATCCTCAAACCTCGAGTCAACCTATCCATGAACCTATTCCTCAGTAACAAAACCAGGAAGGAACATCCAAAGAAATTGACACTCCTATTGCAACATCCACGAAGTTGGATATAAATGAACCTGGTTCATTTGTCGATCAAAAGTTGTATAGGGAAATGATTGGCTCATTATTGTATCTCACTGCTAGTAGACCTGACATTGTTTTCAATGTAGGCCTTTGTGCAAGATTTCGGGCAAATCCAAAAGAATCACACTTGATCACTATCAAGAGAATATTGAGATACTTGAAAGGCACCACTGATAATTGCCTTTGATATCCAAAAAATAGTAATTTTAACCTAGTGGGATTTGCTGACGCTGACTATGCAGGTTTTCTTGTAGACCGGAAGAGCACCTCAGGTATGGGACACTTCTTGGTTCATGTCTTGTGTCATGGGCTACTAAAAAGAAAAATTCAATGGCCTTATCTACTACTGAAGCTGAGCATGTTGCTGCTACTTCATGTTGTGCTCAATTACTGTGGATCAAACAACAATAAATAAATTTTGGAATCGATATTGGTTGCATTCCTATTTTTTGTGATAACACTAGTGTTATTAGTATGACAAAGAACCTGGTTCATCATAAGGGGACTAAACACATACATGTTAGGCACCATCTTTTGAGGGACAACTATGAGAAAGGCTTGATCATTTTAGAGTTTTGTGCTACTGATAAGTAGATTGCTGACATCTTCACAAAAGCCTTAAGTAGAGATCACTTTGAGAGGAACATGTTGGGATTAGGGATGATTAAGATGGACCAGTTCAACGCTAAACAAAAAAATGAAAAGAAAATGATGAAAAACAAATGAAAATTGAAAAAAAAATTGGTTAGAAAGTCTGTAAATTGTGTACAATTAGATTAAATCTTGCTCAGTCTCATACTTTCAATAGTATACTGTTGTGCCATGTGTTAAAATGACTCATTAATCTCTAATGATATTTTCTCTATTTTGGCAAATTTAGACTTACACAAGAGAATTATCAGTGAAGAACCTGGTTCATCAAGATAACACGGTATGTTTTTTACACTCTGCATAATTTGAAATAATAATATTTGGATTATGAGCAGAGTTCTACCAAATTCCAAAGTTCTTTTGAATTTATTCGTTATAAGTGAACCAGTTCCATTCAAGACTCCTAACCGTATTAAACTACCTAGATTCTTTTACGTCTGCTACTGAGGGGGAAATAAGTGGTTCTTTCGAAACTGAACAGGTATCTTCTGATTCTAAAGTTACCCCTGAGACAATTTCTGAAGTTGCTGCAAATTTCGTAAATAGATTTATACTGGTAGGATCTATAGCAGGTGTTGAGACTACAGAATCTGGAGAAGTTGATGGTAAAAATGAAAAGGGAAAAGAAAAAAAGAGCAAGGGTGCTAGGAGTACTATGGGGGGAAAGGGTACAAAAGTGGTTTATTCTTTACCCACTCCTATGAGTTTAACCAAATAGCAGGTGCAATGATTGTTTGGGGAGATGAACCTGGTTCATCTGTAGAGGAAACTCTCGCAGACCTGCTGAAGAAAGTGACTGAAAGCTATAATCCAGCTTCTTGATAGGGTTATCATTGACACCAAAACTCATGTCATTCCCTATGGCTTCATTCTCACAACTATGCTTGCACATTTCAATGTACCTATAAAGAAGTGGGAGGTTAGTACAAGCAAGGATCATTTTGGAGTTAATACTTTGCTTGCTTGCGATTATGAAGTCAATGCCACTTTTATAGAACCCGGTTCATCCAAAAAGGTGCCAGTGAATAGCAAGGTCAGAGCCTTGGTGCAAGAAAGTGGGGCTAAGGATGTTGAGATTGAAAGGCTGAAGAAGAGGTTGGTTGAGGTAGAGACTGAGAGAAATGCTCTCAGAACTGAGCTGGCAAGAGAAAAAGAGAGGAATGACGGAATTCTTCAAGATATGTTGAAACTCCTCCAAGTCAAAAAAAAAACCAAGCACCTAGTTCTTCCCAGCCTTAAGCCTCCTAGCCTAGTGTAGATCAACCAGTGACCCAATTCGGAAGTTTTTGTTTCTTTTGCTCATGTTTTCGGTATTTTTATTTCCTTTTATGTTTTGTGGAAGAATCATATTAACTATCAATGAAATCTGCGGGTTTTTGCTCTAACTGTTTGTTTATATTTTTTTGATGGTTGAAATTCTTAGCTTGATCGATGATGATTAATCCATGATTGCATTTGGGATAGCCCCAGTGGCCATGAGTAAGTTTTAAAATCTGGTTATCTCACATTTTTATGCAACTTTTCGATGATGCCAAACGGGAAAAAAAAATAGGTTTTGCTTTAAACAATTGATGTTTAGCTTTGAACAAGTGATGTTTATAACCTAATGAACTTGGTCCTTAATGATAAGTGAAAAAAAGGAAAAATTCTCTAACATTGTGTTGATGTTGAGGTGAGTTCAAACAGGGCCTAAGTTTAGGAAAAATACAGCATTTTGTCATCATCAAAAAGGAAAAATTTGTTGGCCCAAGTGAAGGTTGGTTTTGAAGACTGACAAAGGAACTCAGGCATGTACTAGGTCAATCCCCCAAGTGCACAAAAATGGGCAGATTCGAGCATGTGGGATGCACGTGAAGGAGATAAGCTTAACTTGGTGTATTTAATATCTCCTGATAAAAAAAGTTGCATAATTGATAGGGAGAAAGACTACTTAATCAAAGAGAACACTATCGAAATAGGGAAGGAGTTAGAATTATTGAAATCAACTAGAACTCTTCCACCAAGGAAGAGTAGCATCAGAATTATAGTCAATCTCTATTTACTAACTCTATAAATATCAGTGTTGTTCTCTTTTACAGATGTTGCACAAAAGCGCAGAAGATAAACGTGAATTGAGAGCAAAATAGCAACACTTTTTGCAAGCAGTTTGTGTGTGATTCAAGTGTGCAAACCTGAAGCTACGTGAATCAGATAGAAGAACCAGCTCCAAGTGTCTATCTTTTATTCTAGATCAATTGTCGTAAGTGTTTTCATATTATACCTTTCAGCTTTATCTAGAGACAATTGTAATAGGTACTCAGAGCATTCAAGTTAGAGCTAACTTGAAGTTGTCGCAACAGTTAGAGGCTATGTGCTACAACGGGATTAGAGTCAGTCCTAGGTTTACAAAAGAGTTTTTGTAAATGCAGTTTTTGGCTCAGTGATTTTAGTGGAGAGTTTGGAAAAATCCTACTGGAAAGTAGGTTGTGGTTTTTTCACCTTTTGAGCCAAGTATTTTCCACGTAAAAATCTTTGTGTTCTTTAATTTCTGTACTTATTATTCCGCAACAGTCGTAGTTGGAATACATAAAAGAACCAGGTCCTTCTATAATCAATGCATGCGAAAAATTGGACATCACATAAATCACTCCCCCTTCTTGTGTGATATTGACGTAAAGAATATCAAATTCGGAACTCACAATTCATACCCACGTACACAGTACACAGACCCATATCTCTGGTAGTTCATATTCTCTTCGAACTGACTTTGTGGACCAATATGTTTCCAGTTGTTTATCATCAAATTTCCTATTTAAAATTCACCAGTATATTTAATTTGTTTATCTTGTGGAAATTCTATCTGCTCTTTCATTATTGTAAAATTTTCCTTTTCCTATAGTTGAACGTCTAATTATGTGTGTACATATTGAGTTACCAATAGGTGCCTATTTTTTTTTTTTTGTGCGTGTGGGTGTATGTGTATGTGTTTACAACCATATGTTTTTCTTTCTTGTAGGTGGTGGGAATTTTAGTCCAATTTTCCAGCTGCATATCAAAGCATACTTTTTTACGGCTTTGGGTCATTTTGGTCTTGTCAAACAACAAAAACGAAAGATCATATCCACCCTTTTATGATTACCCAAGTACTTTAATCATCATAATAAAAAGCTATGGTAATTAAATTGTTTTCAGTAAATAATATTTCTTTAATTGTTGCAACGATGTGCCAATTTCATCACCACTTAAGCAGTCCCGTTAAATGAAAGAATAAGTTGCCTTTAGTCATGGTAAATTTCTTACCCAAAAAGAAAAAAGAACTTTTAAGTTGTAGTATTATTTATTTTCTCAAGTGTTCGGTAAAAGGGGAAAATGAAAAATAAAGTATTTTTATAAGCAATATTGATGTCCCTTTACCAGTAAGTAGTAACTATGTCATAGTCATCCCGAAGTACGTTGAGTTTTTAATCAAAATTATTACTACTTTTTTATGTGTTAGGTCTATTTTGTTCTTTAAATATATCGCTAAGTACTTTTAATCCTTAAGTTTACTAGAGTGAAGCACCATTGATCCTAGAAGATTAATCTTGTTAAAAACTAAGGATTATTAGGGCCCATTTGGCCATAATTTTTTTTTATTTTTTTCAAAAACTTTTTTACATTTTTTCTGGAATTAGTGTTTGGGCCACGAAAATTTCAAATCCAACTTGAAGTGAATTTCAGAATTTTTCGGAATTTGAAAAACCGCAAAAAACTATTTTTTTTACAATTTTCACTTCAAAATCACTCACAAAAATTCAATACCAATTTATATTCATGTTCAAACACAACTCCAATTTTCAAATACCATTTTTAACTTGACAATATTTTTCACTTTTTTCAAAATTTCACAATTGTTACGTCCAAACGTCCACTAAAATATTTGTGATGCAATAAGAACAATCTAATAGTTTGGTAGGAGGTATTAGAAAAAATAATGCAAGCATTAGCTCTATGCATTACTAATACATTATTTGGTATATTTTTTTAACTTGTATATAACATCATACATGGCTTATCCTATGCATAAGTAATGCATAGAAAACTATGGCATTAGTAATACCAAGGCTTTAATGCATACATTAGCCTGGTTAAAGACAAAATTGTCCTTAAAATCCCTTAAATCTAGAGAATATGGAGGGCATTTTTGTAAGCAACTATTTTTCTTAAAAATTATGCAATGCATTATAATTTTAATACACTAAGAAATAATATTTGCATAACTTATGCTTGCATTACTAACCCATGCATTACTATAATCCATGTATTACTAATACACCTTATTTCGCACTATTCTTATACACGGCGTAGAGTTTAAGTACATCAACGACGACAAACTCTTTTTCTTTCAAGACTAAAATATATATAAGCGTATAAGACATTATAGATGAATATATAAGAGATGCAAGTAGAAAAATGGAAATTTTCTTTTCGTCAAACATCAATGTCAGCAATGTAATTCAACATTAAAAAAAGCACGCATAAGGACACAAAATACAAAACAAGTAAAACCAAACCATAGATTTGATTTTACACTTTTCTTCCTTTTCACTCTTTTTTCATGTCCTAAGAAGAAATATACTAAGCTCAGGTCCTCCATTCCCATCAAGATTCATCATATAAAAAGCTTCCGAGTCACGATTCCCTACGACTCGTTCAAACTTAGCTCTCATATACAACAACTCACCTTCCGACTCACTGCACTTCCGGCCATCGTCCACCACCGGAATCACTCCGGCTCCGACCGACACGTTCTGCACGGTACGCAACACGTGCCAGTCGGAGTCCGTACACGCGCGTGAAAGCGCGTAGCCACACTTCCTGCCGTTGCAATACATAGTCCACCTAGGTTCTTGGAAGAGCCTCACGTGCCGGCTGCCACGTGGAGCTTTCTCGCACTCCAGCGCGATTCGAACAAGGCCCGATGACATGTCTTTGACTAAAGCAGACGTAGAGATGGCAAATTCAATCAAAAGAATCGGTTCTGACGTGGGATTATTTTGAATGGCGAAGCTGACGTGGCCTCTCCGATGACCGAATAAAGTTCCGGTGAATTTCCGGCCGAGGGAGATCGGTATAACAGAGAGATTGGGCGAGAGATTAAGCCACATGCACGTAGGAAGTATTGAGGGGAATGAGATAATTCTTAGAAAAGACTTGAGAAAATTAAAGTTGACTCCCCCTGCACGGCTTTTGTGAATAATAGGTGAATATGAGAAATTATTATCCTCAAAGGGATCGTTAAAAATAGAATTTGATTTTTGGTAATTGGATGGAATGATCAACTTGTTTGAGCTATTGCAGCTGCTTGTTCTTGGAAGGGTAGATTCATATTGTCTCATTGTAAAGGAGAAAAAGAGACAAAAGAGAAATCTGTATGTACAAAGAATAAAGGAGATGAGAGGGCGACAAGATGATGATAATGTTTGGAGGTGGGCAATATATATAAAGGGAAACTGTCAATGTTTGTGTTGTTTGGCTGTTTAAATAATGCTGATCATTTCATGCATTCATGCCTCTGCTGAATCTTTATTAATGTCAAGTTATTAAAAAAATAATACAGTAATTATTACTTTTCCATGTCTCAATTTAGGTTGTATTTTTACTTTTCGAGAGTTAATTTGATTAGATCAATTTTAATATTTTTAAAAATTTAAATATTTAAAAACTAGGTGCAATTATTTTACGTTAAAATAAAAATAAAAATTCTAAAATATGGGTCAAAATTCACATAGTTACCCTTCGAGGTTGTTCAGTTGGTTTGGTGGGTGGTCATCCATATGGATAATCTGTGATCGATTCTCCCCTCAATGCCTTCTGGACTGAGCATGTCCCATAGGGCTTGCCTAGTGCCGTTTACATCCCTTGTGCGGTGTGCAGGCTATTACACAGGGAGAGATTTACCCAATGCACTTAGTGCTCACCACAGAATGCTCACCCGAAGGGCAAAGGCTACAACAGAGGTTGCATAGCGGCTGCGGACTTCCCCTCTTACCAAAAAAAAATTCACATAGTTAGAATCTCAATGCAAAAAGTGCAACATAAATAAGAACAGAAGGAGTAATAAGAACTACTCCCTCTTATCCATTTTAATTGATTTTTTGATTTTATTTGTGGTCTACAATATTTAATTTCTTTAATGAACAAATTATCCGGACCCTACTTGTGAGAATATATATATTGGGTTTGTTGTTGTTGTTGTATAGTTAATTTTATTGTCAATTAATGTTAAAATATTATGAATTATAGCCAAAAAATCAATTAAAGTGGACCGGATAAAGTAATATCAATAACCTGAAAATATAGAGGTAAATTATCTGTCAAATCCAGCTAAAATACTCGAAATTGTTATATTCTCCGTATATATAAGTTAAATCCAAATTTTTGAATCACAAGTAAATTTTAAGGAGCGGTGATGATTAAGTGGTCCAGCAACGCATAATCAGGATTACACGTGCAGCCGTTTTGATGATTATAATTTAAGAAAAGCGTTGTTCCTTTGCCGGCGTGACTGTGATAGACTGATCTTAGCCAAGAATGGACGGCTGGGATTGCATAATGAGATAGAGCATGAGTATTCTTTTGGTGGACCTCAACTATTCGCTGCTGCCTCAGTTTAATTGACTGTTGATCGTTGATCGTCAAGCATTAGTAGGCACGTGTCTTTTTCTTAATAATAACAATAACCACACAAATAAATTGAAATCAGCTTTATAAATTTATATTTTACTTAAAGTCAATTTCATATCATCATGCTACCGGACTAATTCCTTTTTTTGTAGGTGAACAAAAGGGTATCCCTAAAATTAACTGTTCGTCGCATTGCCTTCGATAACTTCTTTTGCTATGTAATTACGGCTCTTATCCTTCATAAGTTGTTCATAAGTCATTATACCAAATAAAATGAAAATAGTTTTTCCTCAACAAATTAAAGTATTACTGTGGGGAGGGTGCAATTGAGGAGATTTCATCGTATTTTTAAATTGCCACCCTATTATATCTGTGACGAACATTTATTAAAGGCCACTTATTTTGCATAAGAAAATTTGATTACTACTATAATATACGGGGAATTTGAATACAACTATAGTGTACGTTTAGTGTATATACGAATTAAATTCAGGGATTAGTTTTATTTTACCATCCTCCCTAGCTATGGGTGCGTAGTAGATGATTACTGATCAGTCCCTCTCATCCCCAAACAATGGATAGTACTACTAGATCATATCTCTTTAGTTGACAACTTAATTATAACTAAAATTGTGGCTATTTTGATGGAAAAAAAACAATGCAAAGATACAAAGTGACATGCATGAGGAGCATGCAGAATTTGAATGCATGAGAGAGGCCACTGTGTCGAGGTCCATTTGGTCTGAAATATATGCCAAAAAGTACACGTAAATTCAGAATTTAAATTTAATGAATTTAATTTTATAATGAATCCATTACACTTTATAATTATAAATTCAAAATTTAATTTATTTCTAAAAGTAAAATAATTTCTTTTTACATATATATGCATACTCCAAGACTAAAATAATGAATCAGTTAAACCTATTACTTATATGCTACATTCGGGTCAAAAAATCGTGGGTGGCTAATTTTTGAACTGGTAATAGAAAATAGCTAGTATTTATAAAGTAATTGAAAAATAATCAGTATTTAATGTGGAGATAAAATATGGATAAAAATACCCTTAGCTGAAACACACAAAAAAAAATGAAGCATACTTTGCTCGATTATGGAAATCCTGAGGATAAAACTCCAACGTATTATATAAGAATCCCAACACATTATGAATTCCAATACATTATGTTGGAATATTAAATGTAAAAATTTCGAACTCTGGCATATTGTGTTGGAACTTTTTCTGATTTTAACTAAGAATATTTTTATTCAAATTTTATTTTTTTATAAAAAAATAACTAAATTTCAACTAATTTTTAAATTATGCTAATTTTTAATTATCAATTGTAAATCGAGCTAAGTCTGAATTTTCCCCTACATACGAAACCTTCTAAGGCTTTATTTGTTTTTTTCAAGATTAAGACGTCTGAATCTGAATACACATCTGAATATTAAGATGTGCATTAAGATTAAGACATTTGAATCTGAATATTATACATCTAAATATTAAGATGTGTATTAAGATCTGAATACTAAATGATTAAGATTGTTTGATTTTTAACATCTGAATGTATTAAATTTATCTTTATTTGAAAATTAATAAACATAAAATTCAAACGAAATATTAATTAATCTAATAATCTATCAATAAAATATTTTTTTTAAAAATACAGTAGTTGCTGGTGGTGATTGATAACATTGGTGCTTGTTAGGGGTGTACATAAGTCGGGTTGGTTCGAATTTTGTAATTACCAAACCAAACCAATTATGTCGGGTTATTAGATCTAAAGACCAAACCAAACCAATAAAACTCGGGTTTTTCAATCTCGGGTTTTCTCGGAATTTTCGGGGTTTTTTCCGGTAAAATCTTCGTAGCACAAAATATATAACTTGTGCTTAAAATATTTTGTTGATCCTAGTAAAATACAACTATATAAGGTATTTTCCAGGAAAATAATTCAACATATGAGATGTATCATGGCATTATCCTAAAATATTCAACAATAAAGACAATAAAATTATGTAATATAAATATTGCTAATTAAAAAGCCATAATAAAAATAAACATAATCTAAAAGTACTAAGTCATGCTAAAGTAAGTAGACTAATAAGGGAGTGTTAATTACATGACTAAACGCTAAAGAAAAAATAAAAATAGATTATGCATTTTTATCTAAATTATTGCAAAACAAAAATTAGATATTTAATACATTGTCGTTCGTAGTATTGAATTGAATGTCTTTTGTTAGCATTAGTATTGATTTGATTTTGGTTTGGGATTTCGTTAGCATTATTTAAGTTACTAATATTAATGACTATAAAATTTATTGGAACATTCAAAAGTTCTAAGTCCAACCTTGAAATAATACCTTAAAAGATAAAATTATGAAAAAGTTTAAGAAATATTTATAAATTACATCACAATAAGTATATTTATATATTAAATATATCTAAAATTTTTATATATGTAATGTCGGGTTGGTTTGGTTTCGGTTTGACTTTCTTTAGTTAAAACCAAACCAAACCACTTATGGTCGGGTTTTTTTTCCAACACCAAACCAAATCAAACCAAATCATAGTCGGATTTTTTTTCTCGATTTGACTCGGATTATCAGGTTGGTGTGGTTTGTCGGTTTCCTTTGTACACCCCTAGTGCTTGTGAATTCCGACTAGAGGCAGTGATTGGTGGTAGTTTTGGTTGATGGTGGTGGTTCTTGGTAGTAGCTAGTGGTGATTAGTAGTGGTGGAAATTGTGATTGAGGATGCTAGTGGTGGGTGGTGATGGTTAATAATAGTGGGTGGTGGTAGTAGTTGTAATTGAGGAAGGTGGTGCTGGGTGGTGGTTGTTTATAATAATGGGCGGTGCCAACTATAGTTGTTGATGGTGATAAGGTGGTTAGATGTGGTAGTTGAGGTGGATGAGTGTTGGTTGTGGTTGAGAATGATAGTGCTGGGAATGGTGGGGATGGTGATAGTCGATAATGATGACGGCTATGATCGAGGATGATTGTGGTGGTGGTCGTGGCATAATGGTAGGCGGTGACAATAGTTAATAATGAATATGGATTTTAGTAGCTTAATGAAATTAAGTCTCTGTTATAGATCTTAATCATACAGGTCTAATCAGAGCCATTAAGTGATTGTGAAGTAAAATAACAAACACGTTTAATGATTAATATCTGAATAATTAAGATTCAGACTTTAAAAGTAAATACATTTATTTTCTGAAATTTGAATAATTAAGATTCAGACTTCTATTAAATGCAAACAAATGACGCCTAAAGGCCTTAGCCTTTTGTAAAAGGAGAAGTCCTTTCGATAATGAACGTAGTTGATAAAAATAATTAAATTACTAACAGGTCAATTATGTAAACAAAATCTTCACTTCACTTTATAATTTAACATAGGGACGGTTCCAAAATAGGCTTTGTCTGGATGGCATGGCCAATAAGATTGGTGGCCTAATCCAATTTAAGGGGCGGGATTCAATTGACTATCCTTATCTTTACTAGTAGACATTAATCTCTTTTTCCACAAGCATTTGTCATCTTCTTTTGACTCAACATCTCCATTCACCCCTTATTTAATTCATCAAGCTAAAACGTCATGGACTTTAAATCTTTTTAGGGTTAGTTCTATTATTATAATAGAGAAAATTATTATCAAATTTGCTTGAAAAAGTAAAAGGCATTAGAGATTGGTTTGTGTGGGTTCCCAAATTATAGGGCCAAGATTCATGAAGTCCTTGTCCCTTTAAATCTTATGAGGGCTAGTTCTATTATTATAATAATATCAATCTTATTCTCAGGGCTAGTTCAATTATTATAAGTATTTCTTCATTTGGCAAATCACAATGAATCATGATCATCATCATATTTAAAATAAAATTACGTACTAAAATTAATAATACTTGATTGTCACACTTTTTTCTTTAATAATGTACCCAGACAAGTTAAATTATTCTTATGAAGTGTCACAACATACTAAGTTTTAATTAAGAACTTTATTGCTTTTACAAATTTTAATATAACATTTTCGACATGAGAATATGTAAGGGATGATGGAAATATTTTCCTCAAGAAAGTAATTTTTGTCTTCTCGACATGTTTTAGAGACAGGAGTCTTATATGGTCAAATAAGGGAAATTAAAAAGGGTAAAATGGAAAGGCTATCTCCACCGTAACAAATATTATAAACAAAGGGTTCAGTAAAATATATTAGACGTGCAGCCGTAATACAACAATAATGATTAAATTTAATCCACAATAATATGAACTCTTCGTCACTTATGTGATTAATCAAAATTCAGGATTAGACAACACATGATGATACTTAATTAAAAGAATTTATTAAAGAGAAATTATGTGCATTTTAAAAGAAGGGACGACCATAGATATAATATCCTTTTGCAGGTCTTTAATATATGATAACATCATTTAATAGGAGAATCATGATGACACTTAGAACATAATTCTAATTAGTATAATAAATCATCTAAGGTGACATAACTGTACGTGGATTGGTTTGACAAAATGGTTGCCCTTTTATCATTTGTATTTGAAATGAAACTGGGAATTCACTGATTATTAGACATAGCTTATTATTTTAATTAAAATAGAACACCAACAAACTAAATATATCAAGGGTGTCCATTGCACAACCACAAAAATGTTTGGACGGAATATAAAAAAAGAAACGAGAGATTAATATAATCCTTCCCAAGGTTGATTGGTCTGTTAATTTCAACCCTTTTCAACAAGTTGGAGCTTTAGTCATAGCTTGACAATTAACAAAAATAGTTACTAGTATTATGAAAAAGAAATACAAATTTAACTTGATGTTGCTTAGCTACATATAATTAACTAGTAATTAAGAAACAATATTAATAATGTAGAAAAGAGGGTTTTAGTTGTGATAGAGAGTTGTGTCATAAAAAAAAAATCATTACTACTCTAAGAACATTATTGGACTTTGAGAATCATTAGAAGTGCATTCAGTCTTAGGTATTTTCCTCTTCTGGCTTGTAGCAACTGATAGTCTGCATAAGAAGAAAAATATAATATTTGATTATACTTATAAAAAAATGGAGCAAGAAAAAGTTAAAGCTTACATTACCCTAAGCGCAATGAAGTGTCTGAATCTTCTTCCCCATCTGATTTGCTATCACAAACTAAGGTCGAGCTTCCACCAGAAATCTTCTTCGCTGCTTGATTATTTACAGAATAGTGATCGCAGGAACTGCGTCCAAGTTCCTCAATCTTAAACATAATAAAGGAAAGACCAAATATCAGGCCATCATCACTTATTATCAGGAAATTAAAACAATTAAATTGTAGGAGTACTACAATAACAACAACAACAACAACAACCCAGTGAAATCCCACAAGTGGAGTCTGGGGAGGGTAGTCTCAACGCAAACCTACCTCTACTCCGGAGGAGTAAAGAGGCTGTTTCCGATAGACTCTCGGCTCAAGAAAACCGGAAGAGTGGCTCAGTAATATCAGAGGAAGCAAGAAAGATATAAAGATAACATCAACGACGTAATAACCAGATATACAATAGAGAGAAAAGCAATAACAATAAGTAGTAACATGACACAGTACTACAGACACAATGGAGTAATATGAATACAACAAGAGCCACTAGCATCCTAAGACATTATATTAATGGACTAGCCTCCTACGACCTAACCTACAACCCTAAAGAAATAATATGGACACAATTGAAGCCACTAACAACCTAAGACTGAACCCATTTGATAGGTTATATGTGTATCCCCTGTTATGTTTTGATGATCTAACAAACTTACTGTTAAGAACCAGATAAGAAACCTGATACACATCCTCAAGAACTTACAGATCAAGAAGTATCCAGTTGGAGACACGGTTCAACTTCAGAGTCAAAGGAATAACAGAGGGAACAGATTGCTACCAGTTACCGAGGATACTGCAAAAGTCAACTGTCTCAGCTGTAAAGTTGCTGCCTGCACATGCTACAGTACAGAAACCGTGCAGCAGTCAACTTTATTGGGAATGCCTTTTACCTAACTTGCTTACATCATTCTAAGTGATGTCACAAATGTATAATTAACATAAGTAAGGTAAAAACAAATGACTCGAACACTTAGAGAATCCATTCAAGCACTCTCATGGTGATTGATCATCCTATAAACGATTCTCAAGTGCATCAAGAACAAAGAACAACACTGCTACAGACTAGTTCCCCATATCAAGTTATTGTATGTCCTTAGTTGAGCTGTAACTTTGTAAAAGCTCTTACTTGTAATTCCTACTTAGAATCATTGTGTAGGAAACCCTTTGTAAATCATAAACCCTTGTGTTTGCGTCTTGGCTAGAGTTAGTCGAGTTGTAAAGTCTTTGTAATAGAGTTATTACAAAGTGGCTTGTAATAGAGTGTTACAATTTAGTGAGGGATTAAGAGGTTAATTCCTAGGTTACATAGGTTGTAATCTAAAGTTGCTCAGTAGTGAAGTTGAAATCCTACAAGGGTAGGCCATGGTTTTTAATCCCGTTGAGCTGGAAAGTTTCCACATAAAATTCCTCTGTGTTCACTTATTTACTGCAGTGTGCGTGCGTTCTATTAAAACTAACAGAGAACCTG
Organism: Nicotiana tabacum; assembly: GCF_000715075.1. Taxonomy (NCBI): domain Eukaryota; kingdom Viridiplantae; phylum Streptophyta; class Magnoliopsida; order Solanales; family Solanaceae; genus Nicotiana; species Nicotiana tabacum. The sequence continues at coordinate 98,195,481 of NC_134084.1, read as the reverse complement.
GTTCTCTATATAGTTTGGTGGACCCTTAAATTCATAATTGGTATCAGAGCAGGTTCTTTCTATCAAGTTAACACCTAGAAAGGATCCTCATGGCTGCTCCATCAAACTTCGAAGAAGGTAGTCTACTTACAGACCACCAAGGTTCAACGGCCAATATTATGGATAGTGGAAGACTAGGATGCATGACTTCATCATGGCTGAAGATTTTGAGCTATGGGATGTCATCTATGATGGACCCTCTATTCTTACCAAGACTCTTAGCGACCTAGCTGTAGTCATTCCCAAGACTTGGAAGGAATTCAATGGCGCTAATCAAAAAGCCATAGAAAAGTATTTTCGTGCAAATAAAGTTCTTGTTTGTGGAATTGGTATATAATAAGATATCGGCATGCCAATCAACAAAAGAAATCTAGGATGCTCTTTAGACAGCTCATGAAGGAACAACACAGGTCAAACAGTCAAATATTGACATGCTTACAATTGAATACGAGCTCTTTAGAATGAAGGACGATGAATCCATTCAAGATATGCATACCAATTCACCTTTATATAAATGAGCTCCACTCTCTTGGGGAAATCATTCCAAGAAACAAGCTTGTCAGAAAAATTCTCAGTGTCCTGCACAGCTCCTGGGAAAGCAAGGTGAACGTTATCACAGAGGCAAAGGACTTGCAGGCGCTGACCATAGATGAACTCGTTGGAAATTTGAAAACATATAAAATGAAGAAGAAGAAGAAGAAGAAGAAGAAGAAGAAGAAGAAGAAGAAGAAGAAGAAGAAGAAGAAGAAGAAGAAGAAGAAGAAGAAGAAGAAGAAGAAGAAGAAGGACAATGAAAGAAGACAGCCCAAAAGGGAGAAGAACCTATTCCTCAAGACAGACAACAATGATTCAAGTGATGAGGATGGTGATATGGCTTACTTGACAAGAAGATTCCAGAAAATAGTTCGCAGGAATGGAGGCATTCCAAAAAGTGGTAGTTCTAGCTAGCCAAAAAACTATAACCTCTGTCATAAATGTGGCAAGCCAGGAAACTTCATCAAGGATTGCCCTCTCCTAAAGCAAGATCAGTACAAAAATAACTCTGCCAAAGAAGCCAAGAGGAACCTGGTTCCTGATAAATGCTTCAAGAGGAAAAATATCGCGCTGACAATATTGTGAAGCAAGCTCTTGCTGCATGGGGAGACTCATCTAGTGAATCTGGAGAAGAAAATGATCATGGTGATAGTTCAATGATTGCAGTAGAAAGTGAAGCAATGAGTATGGCTCAATCTTTGCCTTGATAGCTCAGTCTGATGATGATGAAGATAACGATGATAATGAGGTAATTTTCTGGATATTCAGAGAAATTTGAGATCTTGTTCTCCTAAAGAACTCATGTCTTTGGAAAATGTGTTAATTGATGCTTATCACAGACTTATCACAGTCTTATAAATGATAAAGATTCCTTAACTATGGAATTAAGAGAAGCAGAACAGTCTAGAGATGACTTAGTAGTCGTTGTGGTTGATTTAAAGGAAACAATTGAGAACCTAAAGAAAGAGAAGGATGCCTTAGATAAAAAAATTGCAAATATAGATGAAAGAGATGATCTAATGGTTGTTGTGGTAGACCTAAAAGAGACCATTGAGTGTGTAAGAAAGGAAAATGAAGTTTTGACTGAGAGAGTTGCTAACATTGAGCATAAGAGAGACCTTAGTGGTGGCAGTGGACCTAAAGGAAACAATTGGGGAACTTAAAATGGAGAGTAGGCCTGAAAATTCTCAAAAGGAAAAAGAAGTTGCAAGTGAGGCACACATTAAGCTTGAAAGTGAGTTAAATTCAATGAAGTTTAGTCTGTGTGCTAACCTTGAGAAAAACAAACAACTTCAGGAAGAACTAGGAAGAGTGAAGAGTGATCTTAAAAAATCACTTAAGTGGACCTAGTCCTCTGATTCTATCACTGCCATGTAACCAACAATGGGGGAAACAGACAAGAAATCGGGTTTCAAAGGGAAAAGACTCCCTACAACCCTCATAGCAAATACATACTATACCTGACAATTGGTCATGTACTCATTGTGACAATATTGGGTAATTTAAAGAAAATTGTAAGGCCAGATTTCAGTCACAACAGAAAAATAAAGTTTTTGCTGAAATAGTAACTACTGGTAGAGAACCTAGTCCTTCATATAAAAAACGCATGATGTCTGCTTAGACCAAAAGGTCCCTCATTCACTTTCCTCATTACAAGGAACCCAAACTTGTTTGTGTTCCTAAGTCTAACTCCTGATTTTCTTATACAGGGAACAGTTAAAGGGAGCAGCCTACAATGATACATGGATAGCGGCTGCTCAAAGCATATGACTTGAAGTACAAATAATTTCCTTTCATTTAAGGCCCTGCAAGGAGGGAGTGTATCCTTTGGAAATGGCAATAAAGGATACGTTCTGGGAGTCAGAAGGATTAAGAAGTCCCTCTCTCACTCAATCAAAAATGTGTACTACGTGAACGGATTGAAGTACAACTTGTTAAGTGTTTCCCAGATCTGTGACAAGGGAAACAAGGTGGAATTTGTGTCAAAAATATGTACAGTCATAAACCTAGTGACTGGTGAGGTGGTGCTAATGGCAAAAAGATACAAAAATATCTATGTTGCTGATTTTAAGTCTCTGCAGAATGGTGATCTCAGTTGTCTAAGTGATGTTGATGATGATGCTGAATTATGGCACACGAGGCTGGGTCATGCAAGCTTCACGTTGTTGAACAAATTGGTCAGGAAGGACCTGGTTCGTGGTCTGCCCATGTTAAGCTTCAAGGATCAAAACGTGTGTGATGCATGTGTAAAAAAAAAGCACGTCAGATCCTCATTCAAGACCAAAAAGGAAGTCAGTACCTCAAGGCCACTTGATCTTCTTCACATGGATCTATGCGGACATATAAGGGTGCCAAGTAGAGGAGGAAAGAAATACATCTTCGTTATAGTTGACGATCACTCCAGATTCACCTGGACCTTGTTTCTCAAAACCAAGGATGAAACTTTTGAAGTGTTTGTTGCCTTCATCAGAAAGATTCAAGTGAAGATGGGTATTAATGTAGCTTGCATCAGGTCTGATCATAGGACAGAGTTCGAAAATGCCAAATTTGATGAGTTCTGTACTGAAAATGGTATTACTCACAATTTTTCAGCTCCAAGAACACCCCAATAAAATGATATTATGGAGAGAAAGAATATAACTTTTGAAGACATGGCAAGGACAATGTTGATTGACAGTGGGATTACAAAGTATTTCTGGGCAGAAGCTGTCAACACAGCGCATGATCAGGTCCCTTCTGAACAAGACTCCATATGAACTACTGAAGGGAACGAAGCCCAAGCTGACACATCTGAGGACTTTTCGGTGTAAATGCTTTGTCCTCAACAATGGATAGGAATCTCTTGGAAAACTCGATGCCAAAAGTGATGAAGGAATCTTTCTGGGATACTCATCTCAAAGCAAACTTACAAAGTATACAACAAAAGGACTCAATATGTTGAAGAGAGCATACAGGTGATCTTTGATGAATCTCACCTCTCCTGTGAGAAGGACAGACGTGTTGACCAAGATGGAGAACCTTTATCTTTTCCAAGTGAAGTTATTGACATGGAAAATGGAAAGGCAGACATGATGAGTCATGTCAAGGAATCCAGTGAAGATGATACAAATACATCTCCATCCATTGGAGAGGAACCTGGTCCTACGATCACAACAACTGAAGCTGAAAACAGAGTTATTGATACGGTCCAAGGTACTCTATTTGCTGAAACAAGAAGCGGCCAAGAACCTCAGTCAATCATACCTGGGTCTTCTACCAATGAGATTCAGGTACCAAATTGGAAGCATAGAAGTTTACACCCCCTTGATAACATAATCACTCCTCTCGACTCAGGAATTCAAACCAGGTCAAAAGAAAAAAATACATTTGCCTTCTCAGCCTTCCTTTCTCAAATAGAGCCCAAAAATATCAAAGAATCATTAAATATGCAGACTGGATCAATGCCATGCAAGAGGAGTTGAATCAATTTTAAAGGAACAAAGTATAGCACCTGGTTCCTCAACCTGCAGATCGAACTGTTATAGGAAACATGTGGGTATTCAGGAACAAGCTTGATGAGTTTGGAAACACAACAAGAAACAAGACAAGGCTTGTAGTTCAAGGCTACAATCAGGAAGAATGGATTGACTATGATAAAACTTTTACCCAGTCGCTCGAATGGAGGCTATCAAAATTCTTATTTCCTTTGCATCACATATGGAATTCACATTGTTCCAAATGAATGTCAAAAGTGCATTTCTGAATGGCTTCCTAAAAGAAGAAGTTTATGTCAAGCAACCACCTGGATTTGAGAATCACGAGCATCCTGAGCATGTGTTCAAACTGGACAAGGCACTGTATGGGTTAAAGCAGGCTCCCTGGTCTTGGTATGAAAGGTTGTCAAAATTCCTTCTAGAAAATGGATTCATAATAGGGAAAATTGACAACACCCTTTTTCTAAAGAAACGGGGGAGGAACCTGCTCATTGTACAAGTATATGTTGATGATATCATTTTTGGAGCCATAATTGACGCTCTTTGTGAAGAATTTGCAAAACTCATGGGTAGTGAGTTCGAGATGAGTATGATGAAAGATTTACATTTCTTCCTAGGACTTCAAGTAAAGCAATCTCAAAAGAGAACATTGATAAGTCATGAGCAGAAATACATCAAGGAGTTGTTGGAAAGGTTTGACCTGGAAGCATCAAAAGTTATTGACACTCATATTTCCAAAGCTACTTGTCTAGACATGGATGAACCTGGTTCCCCTGTAAATCAGACCATGTATAAAGGGATCATAGGGTCACTCATGTATCTCACTACAAACAGACCAAACATTGTGTTCATCGTGGGTCTCTGTGCAACATTTCAATCCAATCCAAAGGAATCTCATCTTAAGGTTTCCAAGAAAATATTGAGATATCTCAAAGGAACACAGGACCTGGTTCTCTACTATCCCTCAGGAGACAACTTTGATCTTGTTGGGTATGTTGATACTGATTATGCAGGATATCTGGTGGACAGGAAAAACACGTCTGGAATGGCACATTTTCTGGGTTCTTGTCTAATCTCAGGGGGTACAAGGAAGCAAAACTCGGTGGCACTCTCAACTGCAAAAGCGGAATATGTAGCAGTTGCTTCTTGATGTGCTCAATTACTATGGATCAAGCAGCAATTGGAAGACTTTGGAGTGTTCTCTAACTGTGTGTCCCTCCTGTGTGACAATACAAGTACACTCAATATGGCCAAAAATCCAGTCCAACATAAGAGAACCAAACACGTTGATGTGCGTCATCACTTCCTCAGAGACAATGTTGAAAAATGGCTCATTTGTATGAAATTTTGTAGCACAGAAGATTAGATTGCTGATATATTCACCAAGGCCTTAAGCAGAGAACATTATAAAAAAAATCGCCTGGCACTGCAATTGATAAAACCTAACTAAGAACCTGGTCCCTCGATGATTGGCTATGAAAAAAATGTCCAGGTAAAATTAGCTAAAAAGTATTTTCTGGCAAAGTCTAACTCATCTTTATACCATTACAGGTAGACACACATGACTATTACAAATAAATAAGCAGTTGATACAGTGCACGTTGGGAAAAAGGGCAAAGCTTACATATGGAAGATTAGTCAGGAAACCTGGTTCTCCTGACACATGTTAGTAGTTTCTCTGTTCTCTCATGCACAATTTTGAACGGTTAAAATAAGTGCCACATCATCAGTGTGTCCGTTTCTTTTCCTTGAGCCTTGTGAACCCAAACGTCTCACCCATTGGTAATCGACCCGACTCCCAAAACTGCCGCCCTTTCTAACCGGTCCCTCATCCTTCTTAAATACATCTATCACTGTCATAACTATTCACATCAAACATCAAACTTTTCCTTCTTCTTCTCTCTTCAAACTACCAAATCCCTTCTCTTTTTCTCATCATGGCAGAAAATCATGCAACCTCGAGTGTTCCAAGCAACACCCCATTGAGTCTTCACCAGTTAAAACACCGATGTCAGACTCCTCGCTTAACACCACTACTTGCCAAAACCCTAGGACAGAGTCACCCCCACACTCAGTCTCCTCACCTACCCAATCGAGTTCTTGTTCTCATAGAAGTCACAAAATCTTGACTCCTAAAAGATTTGTGGCTACGAGCTCTCCTCCTGCCTCTCTGGAAATGATAGGTGAAAAGGGTACAGTTGAAGAAGAGGAAAATCAAGAAATCTCCAATCTCCCTGTGGACAAAGGCTCAAATATTGACCAAACTACTGATTCTAAGGATGCTGACTCAACAAAGATAGTTCCTAATCTTGAGTCCACAGGTAACACTCCTTTTACTCCTGTGTTATCCATGGATTTACAAGATAAAGAAGCAATAGAAAACATGTTATCTATAGAAAATGAAGGGGTTATTATCTAAGGAGGTGAGGATGGGTCTGACACTCAGAGGGAATAGTCCAAGACAGCAGTAGAAGGTAGAGAGCTTATACCTATTAAACCATCAGCACAAGACAGTACTACTAGGGAACCTGCTGGAGGACCAAATCCCTCTTCGGAGGATCCAACTCAGGGGTTCTCTCAAGAACCCCAGGTCAGTACTGACCCTACTCCCTCCCATCATTTCTATAATGAGCCTCTCTGTGTGGTTGTGCCTAAGATGAGATCTGTGTCTTAAGAACAAAAAGGGGATAGTGAATAGGATTCTGATAATTTGCAGATTGCCTGCCTAACTAGGCATAGATCAATTGTTACTAAAGATCCAACTACTAAACGACCTAATACAATGTTGCAGATAAAGGAGCCTCTTGAGTATGCTCTTAATAATAGCCAAGTTAAATCAATGAGAAGAAAATTGATGAAAGATGGGAAGTTTGTGAGTGAAAACACAGTGCTTGTTATTTTTATTCATTTGGACTTTCTAAGAATTGCCACAGGTTGTGAAGAATAAGAGGAACATGGTTCCTTAACTAAAAAGCGATCACAGAAGCATGGTCTCCCCAAGCCTAAAAGGGGATCTTCTGTGAATGCCGAAAATTTGAACAAAGTTGACGGTGTTGTCTCTAGTGAAAATGTAGTGAAAGAATCTGGTGATAAGTTGGTGGAAGAGCTTGGTGCCAAGGTTATGGAAGCATTGGGTGGAAAGTCTGTGAAGTTTGATGAAAAGGGAAAGAATGTTTGCAAGATTGCTAAAAGAAAAGTTGAACCAGGTTCCTCCAAGAAGGCCAAAATTGGTGATTCCCAAAGTGTTGGGAAAGAGAAATTGAGGAATCAAAAATTGCTATGCGGCTGCACATTTGCCCCTGACATTTTGGAGGAGGATGGAATGCGACAATTGGTTGAAATTTGTGAGTTTCAACTGTGGACACATTTGTTCACAAGTGATGCTCCAAAAGTGTATGAGGAGGAAGTACAATGTTTCTATGCCGACTTCTTCAAAGTTGAGGATGATCACATTAGCGCACTAGTCAATGGAGTTGATATGGTAATGGAATCTACCTTGTTGGGGTCTATTCTGGGTGTGCTTGCTGAAGGGTTGTCTACTGTTCGGGGAACTTGTTCTCAAAACTTTAGAAACGAAACTGCAGAAACGCTATCCTGAAAAATAGAGCAGTACAGTAGGGGGAACGAGTACAGGAGAAGGCTCTCCTTCCAGTGTTCCAATTGCTTTTTGAGATGCTGAACAAGGTCTTGCTCCTGCATGCTGAGAGAAGATCCATTACTTCTCGTGCATACATGTTCCTCATGGAAGCACTGGACGACTAACTACTATCAATTTGCCTGGGATCATGATAGAGCACATGCAAAAATTTGCAGATTTTAAAGATGGTAATCATGGGCTGCCTTATGGGTTCCTTCTCACCAAGGTTTTTTAGTACTTCAAGGTTACTCTGGGACAAGATAAAGTAGGCACCAAGAAGCAAACCTTCTCCAAGTCCACTCTCGAAGAATGTGAGTGCATTGATAGGAATGGAGGAGTTGGAAGCACTTCTACCATTTTTCAGTTGATCAACGCTCAGAACAGTGCCACTACTGAGATAAGGCAGTTGAAAGCAAGGAATGCTATTCTTGAGAGTCAGTTAAGTCAGCTTGAGGAGGCACCCGGTTCCAGTATCTCTCAAAGTGAAGAGGTTGCCCGTCTGACCAAGGAGAATGCTGAGCTCAAGAAATAGGTGGAGGACCTGAAAGAGAAATTGCTCAATAAGCAAATGTCGGCAAATGCTCGAATGGATCTCGTCCTCCAAACCCTTGCATCTGCCTCTAAGCTCTCTCCTTCCAGTGCTCCCTAGACAGTGTCCCCTCAGTGTCCAGTCTTAAGTGTTGGTTTCTTATTATTAGTTTCTGATGATGTTTGTTAGTAACATTGAATCTGCTCCCTGTTTTAAAAATCCAAATTGTTTAATGGAAGCTTTTTCCTTTTTGTTGTATATGCCTTGTCTTTATGTTATGTGCAAATAAGTGGCATGAGTTAACTCAAGCTAGACTTCTTTTTGCTAAAAACCTGTTGCTGATCTTTTTATGATGCCAAAAGGGGGGAAAATAATTTTGGGGGAACAGGATGGGAAACAGATTCAGTGGGAATACATGTCACTTTGGTTCTTAGAGGGAACTTGAATTATAAGTTTGTCATCATCAAAAGGGGGGAAATTGATAGGTTATATGTGTATCCCCTGTTATGTTTTGATGATCTAAGTAACTTACTGTTAAGAACCAGTTAAGGAACCTAATATACATCCTCAAGAACTTAAAGATCAATAAGTCTCCAGTTGGAGATACGGTTCAACTCTTCAGAGTCAAAGGAACAACAAAGAGAACCGATAGCTACCAGTTCCCGAGGATACTGCGCAAGTCAACTGTCCCAGCTGTAAAGTTATTGCTTGCACACGCTACAATACAGAAACAGTACAACAGTCAACTTTATTAGGAATGTCTTTTACCTAACTTGCTTACATCATTCTAAGTGATGTCACAAATGTATAATTAACATCAAGTAAGGTAAAAACAAATGACTCGAACACTTAGAGAATCCATTCAAACACTCTCACAGTGATTGATCATCCTGCAAACGATTCTCAAGTGCATCAAGAACAAAGAACAACACTGCTATGGACCAGTTCCCCATATCAAGTTATTGTATGTCCTTAGTTGAGTTGTAACTTTGTAAAAGCTCTTACTTGTAATTCCTACTTAGCTTACTTAGAAGCATTGTGTAGGAAATCCTTTGTAAATCATAAACCCTTGTGTTTCTGTCTTGACTAGAGTTAGTCGAGTTATAAAGTCTTTGTAAAAGAGTTATTACAAAGTGGCTTGTAATAGAGTATTACAAGTTAGTGAGGGATTAAGAGGTTAATTCCTAGGTTACATAGGTTGTAATCTAAGTTGCTCAGTAATGAAGTTGAAATCCTACAAGGGTAGGTCGTGGTTTTTAATCCCGTTGAGCTGGGAATTTTCCACGTAAAATTCCTTTGTGTTCACTTACTTACTGCAGTGTGCGTACGTTCTGTGGAAACTAATAGAGAACCTGGTTCTTTATATAGTTTGATGGACCCTTAAATTCTATCACCATGCTAGCCTCCTACTTCCTAACCTACAACCTTATTAATGCTCGCTCTCCACAACTTTCGATCAAGGGCCATGTCCTTCTGTCACGACCCGGATTTCCCACCTTCGGGAGTCGTGATGGCGCCTACTCGTAGAAGCTAGGCAAGCCACTAAACATAGAAAATTTCTAACTCTTTCATTTTAAACCCTTTTTAACAATCTGAATTAACAGGTATCCAACATTTAGATATTAACGATAAATGAAATCAAGCGGAAGACTTAATCTAATATAATAACCAAGACCAGTACGATAATGACAACACACATCTCTACCCGAATCCCTAATTTTCTACCCTTAATCACATTATTTAGGCCTAGAAATCAAATGGGTGTTAATGGAAATTGAAGAAAATGAGTCTAAGATTACATACCTATGAATTGGTGGTGAAATCCCCTTTCAAAAATCGCCCAATTTGGAGTTGAAGAGAAGAAGTTATGAAATTTTGGATAAATCCCGTTTTTGGTTCTGTTTTAAAATCATTGGACAGGCCTTCATCGCATTCGCGATGAAGCCAGCTTAAGTGACCTTTGCGTTCGCGCTAAATGGCTCGCGTTCGCGGAGCTTCAGCTCTCAGAGCCTTCGCGTTCACGTCTAGGTGGTCGCGTTCGCGTAGGGTATAGTACCTTCCCCCTGCCTAGGCTCATAAGCCATCGCGTTCGCGTATGCTGGGTCGCGTTCGCGAAGGGTATCCCCCCCTTAGCCTGACATTCGCGTCACCAGTTTCGCATTCACGAAGAAGAAATTTGGCAATTGGGAGATTTTCCTTACGCGTTCGCGAGTGTGCCCACGCGAACACGAAGAGAAAAATCCCCGAGCACTGAACAGGAAAAAAACCTGCAACTTTTACGAGTTCCAAAAAACCTTCCGAAACACACCGAGCCCCCGGGGCTCCAAACTAAACATACGTACTAACTCAAAAATATCATATGAACTTATCCGCGCGATCAAATTGCCAAATTAACCCCTTAACAACGAATTAAACCTCAAAATCAATGAAGTATTTCAAAACTTCTTAAAACATCAAATTTTGCATTTAAGGTGCGAATCACGTCAAACGGATTCCGTTTCTTACCAAACTTCACAGGATTATCTTAAATCACATATAAGACCTGTACCGGGTGTCGGAACCAAAATACAGGCCTGATACCAACATGTTCTAATCAAAATTCATTTCCAAATCCTTTAAAAAATTTCAGAAAATAATTTTCTTTAAAAATTCATTTCTCGGCCTTGGGACCTCGGAATTCAATTCCGAGCATACGCCCAAGTCCCATATTTTACTATGGATCCTTCGGGACTGTCAAATCACGGGTCCGGGTCTGGGTCTGTTTACCCAAAAGGTTGACCGAAGTCAAATTAATTTATTTAATAGTCAAAATTTATTATTTTTCACAGATTTTCACATATAAGCTTCCCGGCTACACGCCCAGACTACGCACGTAAATCGAGATGATTCTAAAAGAGATATTTAAGGCCTCGGAATACAGAATTTAATTTAAAAACAAGTGAGGTTATCACATTCTCCACCTCTAAAACAATCGTTCGTCCTCGAACGGACAGAAGAAGGAAGTACCTAAGTCGGGGAAAAGATAGGGATAACAGCTCCGCATATCGGACACAAACTCCCAGGTCAATGCCTCAGCAGGCTGAACCCTCCACTGAACACGAACAGAAGGGAAGCTCTTCGATCTCAACTGACGAACCTGTCGGTCTAGAATAGCTACCGGCTCCTCCTCATAAGACAAGTCCTTGTCCAACTGGACAGTGCTGAAATCTAATACGTGGGATGGATCGCCGTGATATTTCCGAAGCATGGACACATGAAATATTGGATGTACGGCTGATAAGCTCGGCGGCAATGCAAGTCTATAAGCCACCTCTCCCACTCGATCAAGGATCTCAAACGGGCCAATGAACCTAGGGCTAAACTTGTCATTCTTCCCAAATCTCATCACGCCCTTCATAGGCGACACTCAAAGCAATACCCGCTCACCGACCATGAAAGCCAAATCTCGAACCTTGCGGTCGGCATAACTCTTTTGCCTGGACTGATCTATACGAAGCCTATCCTAAATAATCCTAACCTTGTCCAAGGCATCCTAAACCAGATCCGTACCCAACAACCGAGCCTCTCCCGGCTCAAACCATCCAACCGGAGACCGACATCGCCTACCATATAAAGCCTCATAAGGAGCCATCTGGATACTCGACTGGTAGCTGTTGTTGTAGGCAAACTCTGCTAAAGACAAAAACTGATCCCACAAGCCTCCAAAGTCAATGACACAAGCTCGGAGCATATCCTCCAAAATCTGAATGGTCCGCTCGGACTGCCCGTCCATCTGAGGATGAAACATTGTGCTCAACTCAATCCACGGGCCCAACTCTCATTTAACTGCTCTCCAGAAGCATGAGGTAAACTATGTACCTCGGTCCGAAATGATAGACACGGGCACACCATGAAGGCGAACAATCTCCAGGATATATATCTTAACTAACCTCTCAGAAGAATAGGAGATTGCCACATGAATGAAATGTGCTGATTTGGTCAGCCTATCAACAATGACCCATACTGCATCGAACTTCCTTCGAGTCTGCAGGAGTCCAACAACGAAATCCATAGTGATCCGCTCCCACTTCCACTCAGGAAGCTCAATCCTCTGAAATGAACCACTGGGCCTCTGATGCTCGTACTTAACCTACTGATAATTCTAACACCGAGTCACATATGCAACGATATCCTTCTTCATTCTCCGCTACTAATAATGTTTCCGCAAATTCTGATACATCTTTGCGGTGTCGGGATGAATAAAGTACCGGGAACTATGGGCCTCCTCTAAAATCAACTCTCAGAGTCCATCCACATTAGGCACACAAACTCGACCCTGCAATCTCAAAACTCCATCATCACCTAAGGTAACCTGCTTGGCACCTCCGTGCTGCACCGTGTCTCTAAGGACACACAAATGGGGATCATCATACTGCCGATCATGGATACGCTCCAATAATGAAGAACGAGCGACTATGCAAGCTAACACACGGCTGGGCTCAGAAACATCCAACCTCACGAACTGATTGGCCAAAGTCTGAATATCCAAAGCAAGCGGTCTCTCACTGACCGGAATATAAGCAAGGCTGCCCATACTGGCTGACTTCCTACTCAAAGCATCGGCCACCACATTGGCCTTTCCCAGATGATATAAGATGGTGATATCATAGTCTTTCAACAACTCTAACCACCTCCTCTGCCTCAAATTCAACTCCTTTTGCTTGAATAAGTACTGAAGACTCTTGTGATCCGTGAACACCTCACATGCCACGCCATACAGATAATGCCTCCAAATCTTCAATGCATGAACAATGACTGTCAACTCCAAATCATAAACTGGGTAGTTCTTCTCATGAATCTTCAACTACCGCGAAGCATAGACAATGACTTTGCCATCCTGCATCAACACTGCCCCAAGTCCAATACGAGATACATCACAATAAACTGTATAAGGCCCTGAACCTGTGGGCAAAACCAACACCGGTGTCGTAGTCAGAGCTGTCTTGAGCTTCTAAAAGCTCGCCTCACACTCGTCCGACCATCTGAATTGGGCACCCTTCTGGATCGACCTGGTCATCGGGGCTGCGATAAATGAGAACCCATCCACGAATCGATGATAGTAGCCTGCCAATCCCAAGAAACTCCGAATCTCTGTAGCTGATGCTGGTCTAGGCCAGTTCTTGACTGCCTCAATCTTCTTCAGATCAACCTGAATACCCTCTGCTGATACAATATGACCCAGGAATGCAACTGAACTCAACCAGAACTCACACTTTGAGAACTTAGCATATAATAGACTATTCTTCAAGGTTTTGTAGAACCACTCTAAGATGCTGCTCGTTCTCCTCCCGGCTGCAGGAATATATCAAAATATCATCAATGAAGACTATCACGAATGAATCCAAGTAAGGCCTGAACACTCGGTTCATGAAATCCATAAAAGTTGTTGGGGCATTTGTCAACCCAAATAAAATCACCAAGAACTCATAGTGCACGTACCGAGTGTGAAAAGCTATCTTAGGGACATCGGATGCACTAATCCTCAACTGATGGTAGCCAGATCTCAAGTCAATCTTCGAAAATACCTTAGCACCCTGAAGCTGATCAAACAAATCATTAATCCTCGGCAATGGATACTTATTCTTGATCGTAACCTTGTTCAACTGCCGGTAATCAATACATATTCTCATCGATCTGTCCTTCTTCTTAACAAACCACACTGGAGCACCCCAAGGCGAAACACTCGGCCTAGTGAAACTCTTCTCAAGCAAGTCTTGCAACTGCTCCTTCAACTCTTTCAACTCAAGCGGGGTCATACGATATGGCGGGATAGAAATAGGCTTAGTGCCCAAAGCCAAATCAATGCAAAAGTCAATATCCCTATCGGGTGGCATACCCGGAAGGTCTAAAGGGAAAACCTCGGGAAACTCACGAACAGCGAGCACAGAATCAATAGAAGGAATCTCAGCACTAGAATCACGAACATATGCCAAATAGGCCAAACACCCCTTCTCGACCATACGCCGAGCCTTCACATAAGAAATTACACTACGGGTAGAATGACTAGGAGTCCCTCTCTACTCTAAATGAGGTAAACCCGGTAATGCTAAGGTCACAGTCTTGGCATGACAGTCCAAGATAACGTAGTAAGATGATAACCAGTCCATCCCTAATATGACATCAAAATCGACCATGTCCAAAATAAGCAAATCTACACGAGTCTCAAGACCTCCAATTACAACTATACAAGAACGATGGACTCGATCTACCACAATAGAGTCACCCACCAGTGTAGACACATATACAGGGGCACTCAAGGAATCACTAGGCATGATAAGATACGGTGCAAAATAAGATGACACATAGGAGTACGTAGACCCTGGATCAAATAAAAGGGAAGCATCTCTGCCACAAACCAGAACAATACCTATGATAACTGCATCGGAAGCCTCAGTCTCAGGCCTGGCTGGAAGAGCATAACATCGGGGTTGGGCCCCACCACCCGGGACTACCTCTCTGGGATGGCCTGCAGCTGGCTGGCCTCCACCTCTAGCAGTCGGAGCTCCACCTCTAGCACCTCTACCTCCACCTCTAGCACCTCTACCCCCACCTCTAGCTGGCTGGGCAGTCTGTGGAACACCTGGTGCCTGAACCATAGTATGGGAACCCTGCTACTGCGACTGAGTACCCACCAATCTCGGATAAGCCCTCCTGATATGACCATACTCACCACACATAAAACATCCACCTGAGTGCTGCGGCTGAGGAAACTGAGACTGACCCTGGCAACCTGAATGACCACCCCGAAAACTCTGGAGCGGCAGTGCACTGATAGGAGCTGGTGGTGCACTGTAGGGCTGCTGATCAGAATGCTGCATGTGAGAACCACAGCCACCTGAAGCACCGTGAGAAACCTGAAGTGCTGACTGAAAGGGCCTAGGAGGATGGCCTCTACCATACAAATCCCTGCCTTCAAACGAGGCACCACTGAATTTGCCTGAATGACGGGGCCTCTTGTCTGACCCATGACCACCTCCCTGCGACAAAACTATCTCCACTCTCCTGGCCATATTGGCCGCCTCCTGGAAAGTAATCTCACTCCTAGTCTCCCTAGCCATCTGAAGACGAATCGGCTGAATAAGTCCATCAATGAACCTCCTCACCCTCTCTCTCGATGGGAAGTATGATAAGAGCATGTTGAGCTATGTCGATGAATCTGGTCTCATACTGGGTAACATTCATGGAACCCTGCTGGAGACGCTCAAACTGCCTTCGATAGGCCTCTCTCTGAGTGATGGGGAGAAACTTCTCCAGAAATAGCTGAGTAAACTGCTCCCAAGTCAAAGCTGGAGATCCGGCTGGTCTAGCCAAACAGAAATCCCTCCACCAAATCTTGACGGATCCAGACAAGCGAAAAGTGGCAAAATCGACCCCATTGGTCTCCACTATCCCCACGTTCCTGAGAACCTCATGACAACTGTCTAAATAATTCTAGGGATCCTCAGTAGATGCACCGCTGAAAGTAGTAGTAAAGAGCTTGGTGAACCTATCCAACCTCCACAAGGCATCGACAGATATAGCTGCTCCATCACCGGTCTAAGCTACCACACCCGACTGAACTGCTCCAACTGGCTGAATTGCTGGAGTCTGAAACTGGGGAGCTACCTGCCCCAGGGCACGAGTAGTAGGAGTATGGGCTCCTCCTCCAGCCTGAGAGACGGTTGGTTACATAGGAAGCAAGCCTGCTCGGGTGACACTCTCCATAAGGCCCACTAGACGGACCAGAGCATCCTGAAGTACTGGGGTAGCAATAAACCCCTTTGGGACCTGAGTTGGGCCCATCGGAACAGCTGGGGCCGGAACTTCATCATCAAAGTCAACCTGAGGCTCCGCTGCGGGTGCTGTTGCCCTGGGCTGAGCTCTGCCCCTACCTCGGCCTCTAGCACGGCCTCAGCCTCGCCCTCTGCCCCTCGTGGGAGCTGCTGCTGGGGGCTCGGGCTGCTGGTCAGTGGATGAGGAAGCGCGTGTTCCCCCCATCTGCGAAAGAACAGAGTAGAATTTCAATTAGCATTGAGAAACAAATCCTCACGACAGGAAAGAATAAATATGGAATGTTTCCTAACTCTGTAGCCTCTAGGGATAAATACAGACATCTCCGTACCGATCCCGCAGACTAAGGTAAGCTTGTCCGTGAATTGTGAGACCTACGTAACCTAGAGCTTTGATACCAACTTGTCACGACCCGGATTTCCCACCCTCGGGAGTCGTGATGGCGCCTACTCGTAGAAGCTAGGCAAGCCACTAAACATAGAAAATTTCTAACTCTTTCATTTTTAACCATTTTTAACAATCTGAATTAACAGGTATCCAACATTTAGATATTAACGATAAATGAAATCAAGCGGAAGACTTAATCTAATATAATAACCAAGACCAGTACGATAATGACAACACACATCTCTACCTGAATCCCTAATTTTCTACCCTTAATCACATGATTTAGGCCTAGATATCTAATGAGTGTTAATGGAAATTGAAGAAAATGAGTCTAAGATTGCATACCTATGAATTGGTGGCGAAATCCCCTTTCAAAAATCGCCCAATTTGGAGTTGAAGAGAAGAAGTTATGAAATTTTGGCTAAATCCCATTTTTGGTTCTGTTTTAAAATCAATGGACAGGCCTTCATCGCGTTCGCGATGAAGCCAGCTTAAGTGACCTTCGCGTTTGCGCTAAACGGCTCGCGTTCGCGGAGCTTCAGCTCCCAGAGCCTTCGCGTTCGCGTCCAGGTGGTCGCGTTCACGTAGGGTATAGTACCCCTCCCCCTTGCCCAAGCTCATAAGCCACCGTGTTCGCGTATGCTGGGTCGCGTTCGCGAAGGGTATCCCCCCTTAACCTCACGTTCGCGTCACTAGCTTCGCGTTCGCGAAGAAGAAATTTGGCATCTTGGAGATTTGCCTTACGCGTTCGCGAGTGTGCCCACGCGAATGCGAAGAGAAAAATCCCTGGGCACTGAACAACAAAAAAACCTGTAACTTTTATGAGTTCAAAAAAACCTTCCGAAACACACCCGAGCCCTCGGGGGCTCCAAACCAAACATACGTACTAACTCAAAAACATCATATGAACTTATCTGTGCGATCAAATCGCCAAATTAACCCCTTAAACAATGAATTAAACCTCAAAATCAATGAAATATTTCAAAACTTCTTAAAACATCAAATTTTGCATTTAAGGTCCGAATCACGTCAAACGGATTCCGTTTCTTACCAAACTTCAAAGAATTATCTTAAATCACATATAAGACCTGTATCGTGCGTCGGAACTAAAATACGGGCCCGATACCAACATGTTCTAATCAAAATTCATTTCCAAATCCTTTAAACAATTTCAAAAAATAATTTTCTTTAAAAATTCATTTCTCGGGTTTGGGACCTCGGAATTCGATTCCGGGCATACACCCAAGTTCCATATTTTCCTACGGACCCTCCGGGATCGTCAAATTACAGGTACGGGTCCGTTTACCCAAAACGTTGACCGAAGTCAAATTAATTCATTTTATAGTCAAAATTTATCATTTTCACATATTTTCACATATAAGCTTTCCGGCTACGCATTCGGACTGCGCACATAAATCGAGGTGATGCTAAAAGAGGGTTTTAAGGCCTCAGAACGTAAAATTCAATTTAAAAATAAGTGATGACCTTTTGGGTCATCACACCTTCGAAACCTACAAACGATGTAGGAGTACATGTTTGTTTAAGGTTATTTATGTTTTCATTTATGAATTTAAATAGTGTAAATAATTTTGCCGCTGTCAATGTGATTTAAACTTGCACGACGCTGCTAATAAGTTTATGCTAGTATGTTCTCTTTCTTATTATCGTTTTTTAGATTTCGTCTTTGGGAATATGAGAAATATTACACGTCTCTTTTTGTATTAGCTGTTCAGTAAATCATTTTTCATATATTTTTCTTGCAACTGATAGACTTTTTAGTCCACGGTCCAAAAATTCTCTTTGAGCAAATTTAATTTTTTATAAGAAGCTATTAAATTACAGTCTAAAAATCTACAAGTTATTGCAAACGTTAGACCATAGTCTAATGTTTTATGAGCAGACTAAAAATTATACGGATAAACACTAGATCTAATCTGACGTTGTTCGTAATTGATAATTTTCAATATATGACAACATAAGGTATTTATAGCTATAAAATTTCAGCTACGAATTTAAAAATTATGACTAATACCTAACACTAGATCTATTCATATTGAAGACTTTAATTGTTGTAGAAATATTTATGTATATGGTCCATAATAATTTTTAAATCAATTAATCATATATATATATATATATATATATATATATATATATATATATATATAAGAAGTCATTTTTAAATAAGTGCTCATATATTGAAGAATTTTGTTGGGGGGAGGGAAATGACCAAAGGCTCCAATTATATACAAGAAACATACTTAACACTACGAGAAAATAATAATAATCTTAATGAAAATGACATTTTGTAGCTACATAATCACGGATTTACAATAAATTTATGGTTTCATCACTAATTAAAAAATTTATATTTAAATAATAAGTTTTGCAATGAAAAATAAAATTTGTTGCTAATTTTTGCCCTAATATATGATGACAATAAAAAGACATGATCTTTATCAATAACATTATTATTTGTATTAACTTTATATAATTTTTTATATCTAGTTACACTAAGATATCTAAGTCCATACAAAAATTAATTATATTGTTATTCTGGTTAAATCAGTATTAGTTGTAAGTTCTAATTTTATTAAAAATATTGAATTATATCTAACTAATGTGTAAATAACTAGCTATTGAGAATTAAACAACACTAATATTATACCAATTACATTGTATAACAAATTATATATATTTATTATAGATGATAAAATACGATATGATATGGTTTTTTACTATCTTAATAATTATCATAAACCAAATTATACGCTGAGTCTAAAATTAAAATTTTAATATCATTCTTAAACATGAAAGAGATCTTGTCTCTCTTGTAAGTATTATTTGTATTTAAGAATAGCTACATATTTTCACTATTATTATTCTTATTTTTGAGTATTATTTGTATTAAAAAGAGTTACACATTTCACTATTATTAAGATTATTTTTGTAAAAAACGTTAAGAACTTAATATGAATGACATAGAGTGTATAACAAAATAAACTACTATTAAGTAATAATTTATTTTTTGGTAAATAGTAAATATCATAATTCATATTGAACAGAGTATTACTTTAAAGTTTCAAAACTAATTTAAATACGTATAGTTAAACTTAAATATATTATATACTATTAGATTTAAACAATTATGTGCTAATTACTAGTTATATTCAATTTAGATAAGTATAAAAGTTATTGATTTAATAATCTAATACTATTTTAATAATTTAATAATTATCATAAACCCAACTTAACACTAAAAATTAAGAAGCTAATATTATTGAAACATGAACATATAACAAAACTAACAATATCATATAAGATGAAAAGCTATAAAGAAAATATATTTTAGAATATCTTTATTTCATGCGAATAGCTGATTTTTTTATATTTAATGTAATATATTTATTCTTTTGTTTATATGTAATTTTCTTACTTTTATTTGAATATATGGTATTTTAATTTTTTCCTTATATATGGTATTTGTATTAAGAAGTAAAACAAAGCTTGAACCAAAAAAAAGAAGAAGTAAAACAAAGCAAGCAAAATATATATATATAAAAAAGGGACGAATTAAACATAAAACAACCAAACCAAAACCTAAATTTTTCATCTTCCTTAGCAGCCACTCTCTCTCTTCGTTTTCTTATTTGTTTCATCCACAATAGTGGGCGTTAATTTAAATCTGTGAGAAAGACAAAGAGGAGTAAGAATGTATCTCCACTGCTTCTCATTTACTTGGTTTGTCTCTTCCCAAGTAAGCTCGGGTCTCTTTATACTAGGATTTTTGAATCTCCTTACACTTACTTGGGTTTGGATTTTTAAGTTCAATTTTACGAGTTATTCCAGCAAATTGATAGATAGTGTGCCTTATTTTTTTATAAGTGGTGAGTGCAATGTTGAAGATCTGATAGGTTTTGTTCCTTACACCTAATTAACTTGGGTTTTTGCTTCAATTATTTGTTTTTGATTTATAGGGTGCTCAAGAGAAATGTGTCTTTGAGAAATTTCAATCTCTTCTAATGCCAAACTGTAAGCTTTACCTCTTTCTTTCATCTCCTTAAGTTTATGATGTTTATTTAAATGCATTTTCTTTTGTCTTCTATGTTAGAAAAAAGTTTAGAATTTTTTCACTTGATTCATGGCTAAGTATTTTATTATTCCATAATTTATTGAATTTTTTTAATTACTAACTGTACATGTATCTAAATCGATATATATTTTGATAATTCAAAATAAGTTTCTCACGAGATCATGTTATTTCATTATTTCAGTATAATGATTATGAAAAGTGCTTCATATATTCTTGGATGCATGAAGATCAAGGGTGCTATGAGGGTGGCCACATGGATCATCAAGCAAATACTTATATTCATTTAATATGAAATTTTGTACATTATTTTTGATCTCTGTTACAATTAAGCCTCACATTGGCTAGTTCTTTTCTACAAATTTTAGTTATTGTAGAAGGCTTATCTATTGCAGATGCTATTAATTGATTAGTATAAATGTGTATTTTGGAATTTATTTTTTGAAAAATTTTAAATGCCAATTTGTGCCGAATAAGTTATTATTCAAGCTTAATATGTTATTTGTTTTAATATATTATGCGCATCCACAGAATAATTGAAAATTTTTACAAAAAAATCAAATAGCTAAGAAGCAAGGGATTTGTGAGAGAAATTGTCATTATAATAAATTAAGTTTTTTGTCAAAAAGTTAAAATATAATAAAATAATATAACCACGACTTTTGTATGATTTGTAGCCATGGAACTTTTAGTCTGTAGCTAAATAAAAATATTTTTGCCACGGACTACCATATGAAAGTAGTTACATATCCAAATTTCCTGGCAAATAAATTCAAGTCTTTTGCCACGCTATAACACTTTGTGGCTATCATATAAAGATAGCTACAAATTTATTTGTCGTGGCAAGAGTATAAAATCGTTTGCTATAAATATATTTGTCGTGACAAAAGTATAAAATTATTTGCTATATATATAGCTACAATACAAAAATTTCGTAGCAATAAGTATTAATCCTTAGCCATGGACCATGTAAAGTTTGTAGCTAATTTTTAGCTACACTACATTTTGCTACGAATGCTACGGAAAAAAAATACTGTAGCTAAAATGTTTAGCCACGAAAATTTTCATCATTTACTACGCTGTGTTTTGTAGCTATAAATGCATTATGTTGTACTGATATATCAGTCGAATATAATTAAAAGAAAATGTTACATGTAAGAATCGTGGTCACGAAAATGTGGAAATAAGAAATCATTTCGAAAAAAAAAGAAGAAAAGGTTTCCTAAATAAAAGTTTACCTGTAGCCTTGATTTCTCAAGTAGCTCCAGTAGTACTTGTTCCTGAAATATAGTACATGCATGACGAAAAGCTTAATTAAACACTCCACCTTTTCTTTTCCCCCCTCTCTATTTTAAACGATCGATGATGTAATTAACGATAATTAAACATAATAACTGACTAATGATGCATATCGATTAACCTTCTTATTCTTAACAGTTAAAAGGCCTTCAGTTAGCTTATGCTCTAACTTCTGCAACTCTTCGAAGTTCATGCCTTCAAGTTCCTTCCCCATCATCCTCCTTCAAAATTAAACATTCAAAAATAAGATAATAATTTTAATTTGATGAAAGATTTATTAAGTTATATATACTAACAATGTATGAAATTTTCATGATTATCAGTATATTTTAGCTTATCATAGTAATATTTCGAGGTTGCTATTTAATCTTATCACTTATAAAAAAGCCTGAACAACCATATAAGTTGTTGACGTGTGACTATGAGGTAAAGAGGTTCAAGTCGGGAAAACTGCTTCTTGTGCAATTTAAGTTATGGTTGCGTACATAAAATGTGGTTTCGCCTCTTCTCGAAATTCGCACAAAGTGGCGTCAACTTAATTAGTGCAGGGCACCTTTTTTTATATTATTATATAGGTTTACCTATAATTATTTTCTAGTAATCTACTAGCGTACAAAATTATTTTTCGTGGTTATAATTGACTAGAAGCTAAACTCTTTATAAAAACCTAATACACTCAATAATCTTGAAGAAACATCAAAGAGCTTACCCAGTAACGTGTCGTAACTTTGCAACTTCAGCTTTCAAAGTATTTTCATCAGGCTGTAAGGAAATATATATGTCAGGGTAACGAAAAAAATCCTGACAATTATACTTGAACAATTTCATCAAAATATCCTGACAATTATACTTGAATAATTTCATCAAAAAATCCTGACAATTATACTTGAATAATAATATTAATTGTAACTTATCCATAATACCTCCTCAACATTTTCGACTGTAGCAAACTCAGAAGAATCTGGAACCTTGTCGTTGTATCTATCCACAATTTTTTTCATGCTGCATGCACAAACATGTTAACATAAGGAAATAACATTAAAATCAAAGGAAATTTTACATATTTGGGTAAATTTTACTGTATCATTTTCCTTAATTTAGAGAGATTCTAGTTTACAGTCTTAATGTCATGTACGTTAGAGAGGGATTATAGTGTGAAAGAAAACTAGACTTGAGGTATATGTCATATATAGATGTATAAATGGTGAAGGGGAGCTCTGCCTTTGGTGCAACGGTAAATATTATCACTGTGTGACCAGAAGCTCATGGGTTCAAGCCGTTGAAGCAAGTCTGCTAATATGGTCAGATCATTCCTTAAGCTCGCACATAGGTAACGAGAACTTATTACACCGAGTGTATATGGTGGTGTGCAATTTCACTTGAGGGGAAAATGTAACATGAAACCAAAGTGAAAATGCAATATCTAATAGTAAGTACGAAAAGCTTTCACTTGCAAGAATTTTTATTAATATTATTGATACTTATTAAATGGACAAAATTATATTAAAAGTTCATGTGTCTCACTTAATATGAAGTTGAGACGTATGTGATTGATCGATTCACGTCTTTGCCATAAGTCACACTCTTTTCTTCACAAACTGACATTAAAATTAATACACTTCTAACACATTAGTACAACTCATCCTGTTATAGCTTTAATCTCTACTCTTTTAACAAATTTGTTGTATTAGTACGTGGATCAATTAAATAGTAATAAGTGTCAGCAAAATTACAAAGGAAGTGAAAAATGACGTGTAAAATATGCTCGGAGCTAAACATATTAGTATCGTAACCATTAGTGTCGGAATTGATCATAAGAGAATGACACTGGGTGGGATATGAAGAATCACTCATAATTATGAGTGAGGGGAGAATCAACTAATCCCGGATTATACGGGATTCGTTACAATTATGCCATTAGTTACGAATCAATTGTGTAACATACAATAAATGTAATAAATGATTGTAAGGGACATATATAGAGTGGGCTAGTAGGTTACGAAAATGATTACTATAAAAAACCATATTCCCTACATTGTATATCATCTGAAAAATAATTTTCTATTCTTGTAATCTTTACATATTATTTCTAGCAATTCAAGATTCAAGCACGACAAAAGAGGATCTATATTATTCAATAAAAATTCTTTTTTCCTTTGGCATTATTTCTTTACTATTTCTCTTAACTGCTTATATTCTTATTATTCTGATTTGAAAAAGTGAGGTAAATCCGTTTCTAGTGCCCTAATATACAAAATTAATTACTTTAACCTTCAAATCTATTTTTAGGTTAAGCAGTTTGGTTTTGCTGTCGGAGTCTCACTACTTAAAAACAGCTAATTTCCGACTGAAATTTCCGACGAAAAAAAGTAGTCAGAAATTTCCGACGGAATCGGTCAGAAAATAAATAAAAATTTATTTTTTCAATTTTTACTAATAGTTACGACTAATATTCCGTCTATATCCGTCGTAAATTTTGGCGGAAAATTCTGCGCCACTGTTAGCGACCAATTCGGTCGGAAATAAATTTTTTTTTTAAAAAGAATAGCGACCTATCCGGTCGGAAATTTTTAGTAAAACGAGGTTGACTGCTTTGACCAAATTACCGAAAGAATCAGTCGGAAATATTTTTTAAAAACCCTACCAGCGGACATCTTTCTTTTCCTTTCCCTCTTTTCTTCCTTCTCTCTTCTCTCTCTCACTCAAACTTCCCCCACCCAAACCCACCGTTGCCACCAACCAGCGGCACCGCTGAAGCTCCGTCGAGATTCCGTCTCCACTGCCACCAACCCGCTGAAGCTCCGTCTCCACTGCCCGGTAAGTTCTCTTTGACTGTTTAAAATTTTTATTAAATCACATCAGATTTGTGTCTCTAATTTTATTTTCCCGTCTAATTAGTACTAATAAGAAAATTAAGAGTTCATTTTTCACGTTTTGCTTGTATTTCTCTTTCTAGTCTTCTTTTTTTTGGTTAAATAACTTACAATTCCAGATTGAATTTCAAGTATAAACCTTATGGTTCAGAGCTTGCCTGCCCTGGTATTGTATACCACGTGGAACTTCAGCTATATATCTCTTTGCTAATTTTTAAACACAGACAAAATCTATTCGTTCACTCTTCCCAATTATGGAATAACCTTAATTCAACTCTCTCTATTTCAATTTATATATGTGATACTATTTAATTTTCATTCTATTTCAAAAGGAGTGAGGTATTTTGTTGATCCGTTTGTGAAAGTTAAGAGTTTTATTTATTCTGTTTTGAATGCTCTAGTTGATTCTCTATTGCTCCGTTTTAGTGGAATGTTTAGCATCTTGTCTACTCATTTTTGCGATTATTTAAGTTACTATCCTATTGATAAGAAAGTTCATGTTGAGAGGTGATGAGAGAGGAGAATAGCATTCTGTTGATCAAAAGGTTCTTTTTTTTCTTTTCCTGGTTTCAAGCTTTGATTAAATTGACATGATGTCAAAATTTTATTTAAAGACAAAGCAAATACCAACTATGGAATCTTTAATATCTCAAGTTTCAAAAAAAATTTATCTTCTTTAAACTATATGTTTAATCAAATATATTTAGGTAAATGAAAAATAAGGACTATTGTTTATTCGTGTAAATTCATGATTAAGGAATATATACGAATATAAACGTATATATCATCATGTGAGTAGGTAAAATAATAAACATTTTATGAATATCATACATTTATTGGTTTGCTATATGAAACTTGACCATTGTTAGATATTCTCTCCTCTCAATTAGATCCCAATATATTCAAGATATACTCACTATGCTAAACTTTTGTCATATTTTAACTTTTCAATGGTAATTTAATCACAATCACTAGGAGGAAATAAAAGAAATATTTTTGTGATACTTAAGTAACATTAATTAGTTGACTTTTTTGTTATAAAAATGGTATTAATTAGTTGACTTTTTTGTTATAAAAATAATATTAATTAGTTGATTATTTTATTATAAAAATAGTGTCTTTCCTTAATACTTAACAAAACTAAGTGACTTTTTCGTTACTGAAAATAATATAGTACCCCTATATTACAATTCCAGATTGAATTTCAAGATTGTTAGCTACGACTATCTCTTTTGTTGAGAAATCATTAATTAATTTGGATTACATGAACATTTAAGAAGCTATCTAAATTTAATTAATATATTTAAAGACTTATATTATTTAGAATAGGGATTAATGTGAGATTTCGAGTATTAAATAACTAGTTTAAATAAATTAAATTATTTTAAATATCTCATTTATAGATTTCTATTTGTGTAGATGGAATTTGTGCATCGTAGATGGATGTATAATAGGAATCATCCTAATCGTGCGGGGTTGAGGGATGAATTTATTGAAGGGGTTGATGAATTTATTACGAAGGCTTACACACTTGATGATTTTCTTATTGGAGGAAGGATTAGGTGTCCTTGTGTGAAATGTAAATGTGTTAAGTTATTGAAATCAGACGAAATTAAAGTCCATCTCTACAAGAAAGGGTTTGTAGAAAATTATTATATATGAACTGCTCACGGGGAGAATCATGCTAGTTTAGATGATGCTAACTTTCATAATTCTTTTGGTGGTGAGGGTAGTCCCATTTCAGAGCGTAATGTTGAAAATTCTCGAGACAATGAAATGATGAGGAATGCTTTTGGGACGTTTCCTGGGGTTCAATCCGAACCAAATGATGAGGCCAAGCGTTTCTATGAACAGTTACTAGAAGCTAGTTGTCCATTGTATGAAGGTGTAAGCACGTGATTTTTGCCCTATATGAGAAATACTCCCAAAAAATGCAAAATAAAATGATTTTCCTTGGTGTGCAATTTTGAAAAACTCCCTTGCACCCCTCGCGGGGGCGGAAAAAGGAGGTGTGACAGAAGGCTCGGTGCATTCCAAGTTGTCTGTTGCGGTTAGATTGCTAAGTATTAAATCGGATAGTTCTATTTCCCAAGCGAGCATGGATTCTATTATTGGGCTTATGAATGAACTTAATCCGAGTAACATTGACTTACCAAAAGATTTCTACACTGCTAAAAAATTGGTTTTTAAGTTGGGTCTTTCATCAGAGAGAATTGATTGTTGTGAGAAAGGTTGCATATTATTCTATAAGGATGACGCATCTCTAGAGAACTGTAAATTTTGTAATCAACCTCGTTTTAAGGAAGTCACAAATGCTAATACAAAAAAGAAAGTTCCAGTTAAAGCGATGTATTACTTACCTCTTATACCTAGGTTAAAGAGGTTGTATGCATCAATGAGCTTTGCTCCTCATATGAGATGGTACTACGAACATAGAAGGCCACCTGGCATACTCTGCCATCCGTCAGATGGAGAAGCATGGAAGCATTTTGATAGGGTGTTCCCCGAGTTTTCTAGTGAACCAAGAAACATTAGGTTGGGATTATGCACAGATGGATTTACTCCATTTGCTGTCTCTGCTGCCCCATATTCATGTTGGCCGGTGTTTGTTACTCCATATAATCTTCCGCCAGAGTTGTGCATGACAAGTCCATATTTGTTCCTAACTTGTATTGTTCCAGGTTCACGCAATCCGAAAAGTTTGATTGATGTATACTTGCAGCATTTGATTGATGAGTTACAATTATTATGGCATCAAGGTATGGAAACATATGATATATCAACCAAACAAAACTTCAGATTGCATGCTGCTTTGATGTGGACTATAAATGATTTTCCTACTTATGGAATGTTGTCCGGGTGGTCGACTGTGTGATGACCCAAAAGGTCATCACTTGTTTTAAAATGAAACTTCCGTGTTCTGAAGCCATGAAAACCTCATTTAGAGTCATCTTGATTTGCATGCGCAGTCTGGGCGCATAGCCGGAAAGTTTAAATATGAAATTTAGTGAAAAATGATAAGTTTTGACTGTAAAATGAATAAATTTGACTTCGGTTAATATTTTGGGTAAACGGACCCGGATCTGTGATTTGACGGTCCCGGAGGGTCCGTAGGAAAATATGGGACTTGGGCGTATGCCCGGAATTGAATTCCGAAGTCCCGAGCCCGAGAAATGAATTTTTTAAAGGAAATTGTTTTTTGAAAATTTTTATGAAAATTTGAAATGAAATTTGATTAGAAAGAGATGGTTCCGGCGCCCAGTACAGGTCTTATATATGGTTTAAGTCATTTCTGTAAAGTTTGGTTGAAAACGGGCGTCGTTTGACGTAATTCCGACCTAAATTGCTAAATTTTATACTTGATGAAGTTGAGAAAAAAGTTCTTGATTTTGAGGTTTGATTCATTGTTATTGAGGTTATTTTGGCAATTTGATCACACGAATAAGTTCGTATGACATTGTTGAGTTAGTACATGTGTTTGGTTAGGAGTCCCGAGGGCTCGAGTGTGTTTCAGATGTGTTTCGGCAAGTTTTGAACTTAGGAAAAAGTTGCAGATTCAGAGAAGTTACAGGTCTCTAGAGTCAAGTCTCGCGGTCCGCGGTGGAAACTTCGCGGCCGCGGTGGGGACTCCGCGACCGCGGTGGGGTTTGTGCGGTCCGCGACCGCGGTGGGGTTTGTGCGATCCGCGGTGAGCAAGGCCAAGCCTCCGTGGCCGCGCTCGATTTCTTATGGTCCGCAGTGGAGCTCCACCGTCGCAGTCCGTTTTATGCGGTTCGCGGTGGATCTCCGCGGCCGTAGTCCTTTTTATGCGGTCTGCGGAGAGGGTCTGAGAGGGGTATAAATAGACGGGATTTCCAGTTATTTTCATTTTTCAAAACCCCAAAAACATAAGAGGCGATTTTTCAAACAACATTTCTTCTCTAAATCAATTGTAAGTCATTTTTAACTAGTTTTCTTCAATCATTAGCATCTTTTAACATGATTTCAACTTCAAATCAATTATTTTCATGGGGGAATTGGGTGTTTTGGGTAGGACCTAGGTTTTTCAAAAAAGTGGGGATTTGGACCTTGATTTGGGGTCTGATTTCAAAACAAATTACATATTTGAGCTCGTGGGGGAATGCGTAATCGGGTTTAGGTCCGAATTTCGGGTTTGGACAAAGCGGGTCCGGGGTCGATTTTTGACTTTTTGGGAAAATCTTTATAAAACCTATTTTCATGCATTAGAATTGATTCATTTAGCATTTATTGATGTAATTAAGTAACTTGTGGCTAGATACGAGCGAATTGGTAGTTAAATCAAGGGGTAAAGCTATAATTGAAACTTGAGTTGTGTTCGAGGCATCGGGGTAAGTGTTTAGTCTAACCTTAGCTTGAGGGATTAGGAGTTGTGTCCTATTTGCTATTTGCTTCTTGTCGAGTACGACGTATAGGCATGGTAACGAGTATCTATACGTTGGTGTCAAGCATGACTGTGAGTCTTATATTGTGATTTTCATGATTTCGTTATATTATTCATGCCTTGATGAATATTTCTAATCGTTGTATAAAGTTTGTGGAAAGAATTGTGACCTATGAACATTGAGGAGCATTGGCTCGAGTTGTGAAATAAATTGTGAAAGTATAAGTGATAATCGAACCTCTAGAGTATTGGCTCGAGTTGTGAAGTGAATTGTGAAGTAAAAATTGAGAAAGAGATGAGATCATTATGTTGTCATCCTTGTCGGGCTATTGTTGATTTATTTGTTGTTCCCTTGCCGGGATTTAATTGATTAGTTATTGTTCCCTTGCCGGGATCTCTATTACTATTTTGTTTATTCCGTGCCCCTTTGCTTGTGATTGTTGTTTGGGTGAGGAAGAGTGTTAAAGCACGAAGGGTGATGCCGTGCATTGTTTGTTATTGGAAGAAAAGAGTGTAAAGCACGAAGGGTGATGCCGTGCCGCACGACGTACCATTTCGTGCCGAATCTATTGATTATATAGTGAGGAAAGAGAGTAAAAGCACGAAGGGCGATGTCGTGCACATTTTGATTATATGATTGTTTTGGTGAGGACGAGAGCAAAAGCACGAAGGGTGATGTCGTGCACATTTTTATTATATAACTGCTTTGGTGAGGCTGAGAGTAAAAGCACGAAGGGTGATGCCGTGCAAATTGTTGATTTCTGCTTCCTTGTTGATATTCTAGTTATGTTGTTTCTTTCCTTACCTGATGCCTTTCTATTCGAAGCTAATATCTCCCCCACAACATGTTTCCCCCCTCCCTCGCAGCATGATTCCCCCTTCATATCTTTAATTGTAAAGCTTTGCTTTTATTTTCCATTGTATATGATTTAACTGCACAGGTTTATTCGGTAGTCTGGTCCTAGCCTCGTCACTACTTCGCCGAGGTTAGGCTAGGCACTTACTAGCACATGGGGTCAGTTGTGCTGATACTACACTCTACACTGTGTGTAGATTCAGGAGCAATTTTCGGACAGTAGTTGGAGTGCTTCCTTCAGTCCACCCGGAGACCCAAGGTAGACCTGCAGGCGTCTGCAGGCCCTGGCGCCTCCCTCTATCTCTATTTCCTATTTCATTTCCTTTTGTTCAGAAACAGTGTATTGTATTTTTTTTAGACCTTGTATGTAGTAACTCTTAGACAGTCTGTGACTCTGTGACACCAGGTTTTGGGGTATTTGAGGTTTTAAAAGTTGTAATAGACGTAGCCTTAAGATATGTAGTTGTTGACTTCCGCTTATTTATTTAAAATTCCACTTTTATCATATTATCGACTTGTGTTTGTTAAAAGAAAGCAAAAAAAATGAAAGTGTAGCAATTAGTTAAGGTTGGCTTGCCTATCTCCCATTAGTAGGCGCCATCACGACTCCCGAGGGTAGGAAATCCGGGTCGTGACAAGTTGGTATCAGAGCTCTAGGTTACATAAGTCTCACAGTTCACAGACAAGCTTAGTAGAGTCTGAGGGATCGGTACGAAGACGTCTGTATTTACCCCTCAGGGACTACAGAGTTAGGAAACACTTCACATTCATTCTTTCCTGTCGTGCAGTTTTGTTTCTCAATGCTAATTGAACTTCTACTCTGTTCTTTCGCAGATGGAGAGAACACGCGCTTCCTCATCCTCCGCTCAGCAGCACGAGCCCCCAGCAGCAGTTCCCATGAGGGGCAGAGGGCGAGGTCGTGCTAGAGGCCGAGGTAGGGGTAGATCTCAGCCCCGAGCAGCAACCCCAGTGACGGAGCCTCAGGTTGATTTTGATGAGGAGGTTCCGGCTCCAGCAGTCCCAGTGGGCCCAGCTCAGGTCCCAGAAGGGTTTATTGCTACCCCAGTTCTTCAGGATGCTCTGGTCCGATTAGTGGGCCTCATGGAGAGTGTCACCCGGGCAGGCTTGCTTCCTGTAGCACCAACGTCTCTCAGGTTGGAGGAGGGGCCCAGACTCCTACTACTCGCACTCCGGAGCAGGTAGCTCCTCAAATTCAGACTCCAGCGGTTCAGCCAGTTGGAGCAGTACAGCCGGGTGTGGTAGTTCATACCGGTGATAGAGCGGCTATGTCCGCCGATGCTTTGTGGAGACTGGATAGGTTCACCAAGCTCTTCACTTCTACTTTTAGCGGTGCATCTACTGAGGATACCCAGGATTATCTAGACAGGTACCACGAGGTTCTCAGGAACATGGGTATTGTTGAGACCAATGGGGTTGATTTTGCTACATTTCGCTTGTCTGGATCCGCCAAGACTTGGTGGAGGGATTATTGCTTAGCGAGACCAGCCGGATCTCCAGCCTTGACTTGGAAGCAGTTTACAGTGTTGTTTCTGGAGAAGTTTCTCCCTGTTACTCAATGAGAGGCCTATCGGAGGCAATTCGAGCGCCTCCAGCAGGGTTTCATGACTGTTACCCAGTATGAGACCAGGTTCATTGACTTAGCTCGCCATGATCTCATCATACTCCCCACTAAAAGAGAGAGGGTGAGGAGGTTTATTGACGGTCTTATTCAACCGATTCATCTTCAGATGGCTAGAGAGGCTGGGAGTGAGATTACTTTTCAGGAGGCGGCCAGTGTGGCCCGTAGAGTTGAGATGGTTCTGTCATAGGGAGGCGGTCATGGAACAGACAAGAGGCCCCGTCATTCAGGCCGATTCAGTGGTACCTCATCCGGATGTCGAGAATCATATGGTAGAGGCCATACTCCTAGGCCCTTTCAGTCAGCGCTCCAGGTTTCTCACGGTACTTCAGGTGGTTGTAGTCCTCAGATGCAGTATTCCGATCAGCAGTCCTACAGTGCACTACCTGCTCCTATCAGTTCACCTCCGCTTCAGAGTTTTTGGGGTGGTCATTCAGGACATCAGGGCCAACAGTCTCAGTAGCCGAGGGTTTGTTACACGTGTAGTGATCCGAGTCACATTGCCAGGTTTTGCCCTCGAGCACTGAGTAGCTCTCAGCATTAGGGTTCTCGTGCTATGGTACAGGCACCAGGTGTTCCACAGCCTGCCCAACCAGCTAGAAGTAGGGGTAGAGGTGCTAAAGGTGGAGGTAGAGGTACTAGAGGTGAAGCTCAGGCTGCCAGAGGTGGAGGCTAGCCAGCTGCAGACATCCAGGAGATGTAGTTTAGGGTGGTGGGGCCCAGCCCCAATGTTACGCCCTTCCAACCAGGCCGGAGGCTGAGGCTTCAGATGCAGTCATTACAGGTACTATTCTAGTTTGTAATAGAGATGCTTTAGTGTTATTTAATCTAGGATCTACCTACTCATATGTGTCATCTTATTTTGCACCGTATTTGGTCATGCCTAGTGATTCAGTAAGTATTCCTGCTTATGTGTCTACACCGGTGGGTGATTTTATTGTGGTAGATCGAGTCCATCGTCCTTGTATTGTGGTGATTGGGGTCTTGAGACTTGTGTGGATTTGTTACTTCTAGACATGGTTGATTTCGATGTTATATTAGGGATGGACTGGTTATCACCTTACCACGCTATCTTGGACTATCATGCCAAGACGGTGACCTTAGCCTTATCGAATTTTCCTTGTTTAGAGTGGAGAGGCACTCCTGGTCATTCTACCCGCAGTGTTATCTCGTATGTGAAGGCCCAGCGTATGGTCGAGAAGGGGTGTTTGACCTATTTGGCATATATTCGCGATTCTAGTGCTGAGGTTCCCTCTATTGATTCTGTGCCCGTTGTTTGTGAGTTTCCTAAGGTATTCCCTTCAGACTTGCCGGGTATGCCACCCGATAGGGATATTGATTTTTGCATTGATTTGGCTCCAGGCACTCAGCCCATTTCTATCCCGCCATATCGTATGTCCCCGCCTGAATTGAAAGAGTTGAAGGAGCAGTTGCAAGACTTGCTTGAGAAGGGTTTCATTAGGCCGAGTGTTTCGCCTTGGGGTGCGCCGGTGTTGTTCGTTAAGAAGAAGGATGGATTGATGAGAATGTGTATTGATTACCGGCAGTTGAACAAGGTTACAATCAAGAATAAGTATCCACTACCAAGGATCGATGATTTGTTTGATCAGCTTCAGGGTGCCAAGGTGTTTTCGAAGATTGATTTGAGATCTGGCTACGATCAGTTGAGGATTAGGGCATCCTATGTCCCTAAGACAGCTTTCCGCACTCGGTAAGGGCATTATGAATTCTTAGTCATGTCATTTGGGTTGACCAATGCCCCAGCAGCTTTTATGGATTTGATGAACCGAGTGTTCAGGCCTTATTTGGACTTGTTCGTGATAGTCTTCATTGATAATATTTTGATATATTCCCACTGCCAGGAGGCGCACGAGCAGCATCTTAGAGGGGTTCTTCAGACCTTGAGGGATAGTCAGTTATATGCTAAATTCTCGAAGTGTGAGTTTTGGTTGAGTTCAGTTGCATTCCTGGGTCATATTATGGCAGCAGAGGGCATTCAGGTTGATCCGAAGAAGATTGAGGCAATCAAGAACTGGCCTAGACAAACATCAGTTACAGAGATTCGGAGTTTCTTAGGACTGGCAGGCTACTACCGTCGGTTCATAGAGGGATTCTCATCTATCGTAGCCCCAATGACCAGGTTGACCCAGAAGGGTGCCCAGTTCAGATGGTCAGACGGGTGTGAGGCGAGCTTTCAGAAGCTCAAGATAGCTCTGACTACGACACCATTTTTTTTGCCCACAGGTTCAGGGCCTTATACAGTTTATTGTGATGCCTCTCGTATTTGACTTGGTGCAGTGTTGATGCAGGATGGCAAGGTCATTGCCTATGCTTGGCGGCAGTTGAAGATTCATGAGAAGAACTATCCAGTTAATGATTTAGAGTTGGCATCCATAGTTCACGCATTGAAAATTTGGAGGCATTATCTGTATGGTGTGGCATGTGAGGTGTTCACGGATCACAAGAGTCTTCAGTATTTGTTCAAGCAAAAGGAGCTGAATTTGAGGCAGAGGAGGTGGTTGGAGTTGTTGAAGGATTATGATATCACTATCTTATATCACCCGGGAAAGGCCAATGTGGTGGCCGATGCCTTGAGTAGGAAGTCAGCCAGTATAGGCAGTCTTGCTTATATTCCGGTCGGTGAGAGACTGCTTGCTTTGGACGTTCAGGCTTTGGCCAATCAGTTTATGAGGTTGGATATTTCTGAGCCTAGTCGTGTATTGGCCTGCACGGTCGCTCTTTATTTCTTATTGGAACGTATCCGCGATCGGCAGTATGATGATCCCCATTTGTGTGTCCTTAGAGACACGGTGCATCGCGGAGGTGCCAAGCAGGTTACCTTAGATGACGATGGAGTTTTGAGATTGCAGGGTCGAGTTTGTATGCCTAATATGGATGGGCTCCGAGAGTTGATTTTAGAGGAGGCCCATAGCTCCCGGTACTCTATTCATCCGGGCGCCGCGAAGATGTATCAGGATTTGCGGCAGCATTATTGGTGGCGAAGAATGAAGAAGGATATCGTTGCGTATGTAGCTCGGTGTTTGAATTGTCAACAGGTTAATTACGAGCATCAGAGGCCTGGTGGTTTATTTTAGAGGATTAAGCTTCCCGAGTGGAAATGGGAGCGGATCACTATAGATTTCGTTGTTGGACTCCTGCAGACTCGGAGGAAGTTCGACGCAGTATGGCTCATTGTTGATAGACTGACCAAGTTAGCGCATTTCATTCCTGTAGCGGTCTCTTATTCATCCGAGAGGCTAGCTGAGATCTATATCCGAGAGGTGGTTCGTCTTCATGGTGTGCCTATATCTATCATTTCAGACCGAGGTACGCAGTTTACCTCGTGTTTCCGGAGAGCAGTTCAGCGAGAGTTGGGCACCCAGGTTGAGTTGAGTACAACATTTCATCCTTAGACAGATGGGCAGTCTGAGCGGACTATTCATATTTTGGAGGATATGCTCCGAGCTTGTGTCATTGACTTTGGAGGCTCGTGGGATCAGTTTTTGCCTTTAGTAGAGTTTGCCTACAACAACAGTTATCAGTCGAGTATCTAGAGGGCTCCTTATGAGGCTTTATATGGTAGGCGATGTCGGTCTCCGGTTGGATGGTTTGAGTCGGGAGAGGCTCGGTTGTTAGGTACGGATCTGGTTCGGGAGGCCTTGGACAAGGTCAGGATTATTCAGGATAGACTACGTACAGCTCAGTCCAGGAAAAAGAGTTATGCCGACCGCAAGGTTCGAGATGTGGCTTTTATGGTTGGAGAGCGGGTATTATTCCGAGTGTCGCCTATGAAGGGCGTGATGAGATTCGGGAAGAAGGGCAAGCTTAGCTCTAGGTTCATTGGTCCATTTGAGATTCTTGATCGAGTGGGAGAGGTGACTTATAGACTTGCATTGCCGCCGAGCTTATCAGTCGTGCATCCAGTGTTTCATGTGTCCCTGCTTCAGAAATATCACGGCGATCCATCTCACGTGTTAGATTTCAGTACTGTCCAGTTGGACAAGGACTTGTCTTATGAGGAGGAGCCGGTAGCTATTCTAGACCGGTAGATTCGTCAGTTGAGATCGAAGGGTTTTCCTTCTGTTCGTGTTTAGTGGAGAGGTGAGCCTCCTGAGGCATCGACCTGGGAGTCTGAGTCCGATATGCGGAGCCGTTATGCCTATCTTTTCACCGACTCAGGTACTTCCTTCTTCTGTCCGTTCGAGGACGAATGGTTGTTCTAGAGGTGGAGAATGTGATGACCTTTATCACTTGTTTTAAAATGAAACTTCCATGTTCTGAGGCCTTGAAAACCTCATTTAGAGTCACCTCAATTTGCGTGCATAGTCCAGGAGCGTAGCCGAAAAGCTTAAATATGAAATTTTGTGAAAAATGATAAATTTTGACTGTAAAATGAATAAATTTGACTTCAGTCAACATTTTAGGAAAACGGACTCGGATCCGTGATTTAACGGTCCCAGAGGGTCCATAGGAAAATATGGGACTTGGGCGTATGCTCGGAATCGAATTCCGAGGTCCCGAGCCCGAGAAATGAATTTTTTAAAGAAAATTATTTTCTGAAATTTTTTAAAGAAATTTGAAATGAAATTTGATTAGAAATAGATGGTATCGGGCCCGTATTTTGGTTCCGGCGCCCGGTATAGGTCTTATATATGGTTTAAGTTATTTCTGTAAAGTTTGGTTGAAAACGGGCGTCGTTTGACGTAATTCGGACCTAAATTGCTAAATTTGATACTTGATGAAGCTGAGAAAAAAGTTCTTGATTTTGAGGTTTGATTCATTGTTATTGAGGTTATTTTGGCGATTTGATCGCACGGATAAGTTCTTATGACGTTGTTGAGTTAGTACGTGTGTTTGGTTAGGAGCCCCGAGGGCTTGAGTGTGTTTCAGATGTGTTTCGGCAAGTTTTGAACTTAGGAAAAAGTTGCAGATTCAGAGAAGTTACAGGTCTTTGAAGTCAAGTCTCGCGGTCCGCGGTGGAAACTTCGCGGCCGCGGTGGGGACTCCGTGATCGCGGTGGGGTTTGTGCGGTTCGCGATGAGCAAGGTCAAGCCTCCGCGGCCGCGCTCGTTTTCTTGCAGTCCGCGGTGGAGCTCCACGGTCACATTCCGTTTTATGCGGTCCACGGTGGAGCTCCGCGGCCGCAGTCCTTTTATGCGGTCCGTGGAGAGGGTCTGAGAGGGGTATAAATAGACGGGATTTCCAGTTATTTTCATTTTTCAAAACCCCAAAAACATAAGAGGCGATTTTTCAAACAACATTTCTTCTCCAAATCAATTGTAAGTCATTTTTAACTAGTTTTCTACAATCATTAGCATCTTTTAATATGATTTCAACTTTAAATCAATTATTTTGATGGAGGAAATTGAGTGTTTTGGGTAGGACCTAGGTTTTTCAAAAAAATGGGGATTTGGACCTTGATTTGGGGTCTGATTTCAAAACAAATTACATATTTGAGCTCGTGGGGGAATGCGTAATCGGGTTTAGGTCCGAATTTCGGGTTTGGACAAAGTGGGTCCGGGGTCAATTTTTGACTTTTTGGGAAAATCTTTATAAAACCTATTTTCATGCATTAGAATTGATTCATTTAGCATTTATTGATGTAATTAAGTAACTTGTGGCTAGATACGAGCGAATTGGTAGTTAAATCAAGGGGTAAAGCTATAATTGAAACTTGAGTTGTGTTCGAGGCATCGAGGTAAGTGTTTTGTCTAACCTTAGCTTGAGAGATTAGGAGTTGTATCATATTTGCTATTTGCTTCTTGTCGAGTACGACGTATAGGCATGGTGACAAGTTTCTATACGTTGGTGTCAAACATGATCGTGAGTCTTATATTGTGATTTTCATCATTTCGCTGTATTATTCATGCCTTGGTGAAGATTTCTAATCGTTGTATAAAGTTTGTGGAAAGAATTGTGACCTATGAACATTGAGGAGCATTGGCTCGAGTTGTGAAATAAATTGTGAAAGTATAAGTGATAATCGAACCTCTAGAGCATTGGCTCGAGTTATGAAGTGAATTGTGAAGTAAAAATTGAGAAAGAGATGAGATCATTATGTTGTCATCCTTGCCGGGCTATTGTGGATTTATTTATTGTTCCCTTGCCGGGATTAATTGTTTAGTTGTTCCCTTGCCGAGATTTAATTGTTTAATTGTTGTTCCCTTGCCGGGATCTCTATTACTATTTTGTTTATTCCCTTGCCCCTTTTCTTGTGATTGTTGTTTGGGTGAGGAAGAGTGTTAAAGCACGAAGGGTGATGCCGTGCATTGTTTGTTATTGGAAGAAAAGAGTGTAAAGCACGAAGGGTAATGCCATGCCGCACGACGTACCATTCCGTGCTGAATCTATTGATTATATAGTGAGGAAAGAGAGTAAAAGCACGAAGGGTGATGCCGTGCACATTTTGATTATATGATTATTTTGGTGAGGACGAGAGTAAAAGCACGAAGGGTGATGTCGTGCACATTTTTATTATATAACTTCTTTGGTGAGGCTGAGTGTAAAAGCACGAAGGGTGATGCCGTGCAAATTATTGATTTCTGCTTCCTTGTTGATATTCTAGTTATGTTGTTTCTTTCCTTACTTGATGCCTTTATATTCGAAGCTAATATCTCCCCCACAGCATGTTTCCCCCCTCCCACGCTGACTGGTTATTTCTGTATTTCTTTTTTGCTGTATATATATATATATGAACTGCACAGGTTTATTTGGTAGTCTGGTCCTAGCCTCGTCACTACTTCGCCGAGGTTAGGCTAGACACTTACCAGCACATGGGGTCGGTTATGTTGATACTACACTCTGCATTGTGTGCAGATCCAGGAGCAGTTTTCGGACAGTAGTTGGAGTGCTTCCTTCAGTCCACCTGGAGACCCAAGATAGACTTGTAGGCGTCCGCAGGCCCTGGCGTCTCCCTCTGTCTCTATTTCCTGTTTCATTTCCTTTTGTTCAGAAACAGTGTATTATATTTTTTTCAGACCTTGTATGTAGTAACTCTTAGACAGTATGTGACACCAGGTTTTGGGGTATTTGAGATTTTAAAAGTTGTAATAGACGTAGCCTTAAGATATATAGTTGTTGACTTCCACTTATTTATTTAAAATTCCGCTTTTATTATATTATCGACTTGTGTTTGTTAAAAGGAAGCAAAAAAAAAATGAAAGTGTAGCAAGTAATTAAGGTTTGGCTTGCCTAGCTCCCATTAGTAGGCGCTATCATGACTTCCGAGGGTGGAAAATTCGGGTCGTGACAGACTGCTGGAAAGTTAGCTTGCCCTTGTTGTATGGAAGACACTAAAGCATTTACTTTGAAACATGAAGGTAAAAATACATGGTTCGACTGCCACCGTAGATGTTGGCATAAGAAAAAGAAAAAGGATGGTACAAAAGAACACTGGGTGGAAACGCGTGCGCCAGACACATATTTAAAATTCTATCTTCATAATTATTTATGGTTTATTAATATTAGTTTATCTACATAATAGTTATGTTTTTCATAATTATTTATGGTTTATTAATATTAGTTTATTTACAACTTTATGTATTGCTTTCAAACTTAAATATGGGCTGCTATTTGTTGTTTTTATGCCCAAAATAGTTAGGTTTAAATGTTGGTATTGTTGATTTAAGTTGTGTTAATGGTTGGCATTGTTGGTTTAGAATTTGTTAATGTATTGTTAATTTAGATAGTGTTAGTGTATTGTTGGTTCGTATTATTGTATTAATGTATCGTTGGTTTAGATTGTTGGTTGGTATTTTTTTGTTCGTGATAGTTTGACAGGTGGGGTAGCTCGAAATTGGGTAGAATTCTACCCAGTTTTGTACAAAATTCCGACTGAAACGGTCGGAAAGCTCCCCAGATTTAACAATAAATTGTCAGATTTCCGACTGATTCGGTCAGAATTTTTTTTAAAAAAAATTAATATTCAGAAATTTTCGACGGATTCCGTCAGAAATTAAATAAAATTTAATTTTTAATTATTAATTTCCGACAGATTCGGTCGGAAATTTTTTAAAAAAAATTAATATTCAACAGTTTTCGACGGATTCTACCGGAAAATAAATAAAATTTAATTTTAAATTATTAATTTTCCTTGTATTATTATGACCGATTCAGTCGGTAAATTCCGACCACTTTAGTTGGAAAGGTGAATTATTTGGTAGTCTGACCTTTTCGAAATTTGCGACCACTTTAGTCGAAAATCACCGACAGATTCAATCGGAAATTATTTTCCGACCAACTTTTTTCCGACCGACCAAATTCGGTCGGAAATTAATCGGAAATACATGATTTCCGACCGAATTCCGATCGTTTTGGCCGTCAGAAATCTACCATTTTCTAGTAGGGTCTAACAATCATTTATCTTTTTCATTTATATTCCTTTTAATACTCTATAACAAATTATGTCTGGAATTAACCAAATCAGTCAACAGGAAAGCAGTCGAGATGTGACGCCAAGAAACTTACCTACGAATTCTCCATGTCAATCGGAAAAATTCACAGTAAATCTACTAATCAGAATAAGGAGTAGCTAGGTCTAAATGACGAATTGAAGGATTTCATTGCTCGACAAATTGGTGAAGCATTGAGAGCCTTGATAGGTAATGTAACGGCTAGAAATCCAGCTCCACAACCGCAAATTAATATGGCAACAGAAATTCCCAATTCAATCTTTTGAGAATTTCAGAAGTAGGGAAGTTTCTAATAGTTCTAGAGCAGGAGGATCTGGTACACCTTGCAGAAATAACTCAAGGAACAGAAAGAGCATATAAAGCAAATTCGTGGTGTTCTGCTAGTAATTAAAGGCGTGAATAGGGATAAATATTCATAGCAAAAATGAAAAACTAGTGCACCGCCACTACCAATATAAAAAAAATTCAAAATGCCAGATATACCCAAATATGATAAAACTTCTGTCCATGAGATCATGTGATTGCATTCAACCACAGAAGTCAAGGGGCATAATTTGACCAAGAAGGAGATTGAACCAATGCAGATGAAGAAGTTCGGAGAAGTCTTCACCAAATGGGCGTTAACATGGTACCCTCTTCTACACTACTAGAAAACTGCCTAAAACCGTCCAGAAATATCGACCGAAATCGATCGGAAAACTAGAAAACCCGACTGGTTTTCGACCGATTTAATTCGGTCAGTCAATTAAATTTTACGAACGACCCAAAAAGAAAAAATTTACCAAAAAAATGACCGACTTCGGTCGGTATTTTCTGACCGACTTCGGTCGGTATTTTTAGTTATGCAATTAAAAAATGCACCATCTGAAAATCGAACTGGAATCTATACAGCAGGATACTATTCTACCACTAGACCATTAGTACATTTTGGTTTAAGACTTTCTTTTATTTTATTTGTACTCTTTAATTGCATTTTTGGCGAAAATAACAGACCAAAGTCGATAGTTTTTTAAAAAAAAATGACTGAATGAAATAGCCGACCAAAATCGACTGAATTTTAATTTTATTTTATTTATATGAAACCGACCGATTTCGGTTGGTTTCTTAAAAAATACATTTCGCGTGACGCTAAAATAGTTTTCCGCAATTTTGCGCCAAAAAAACGGACTGAAGTTGGTCGATTTTGTAAAAAAAATTAAAAAATAAAATATTTAAAAGACCGACTTCGGTCAGTTTTTGACCGACCGATAGCTACCCGAAAATTAAATTGATTCATTTGCTAAATTTGCAGATGCCTTTATCAAAGCATATTTGGGAGCACAAAAAGTGAAAACGTATTGAAGATATATTTAAGATACATCGGGGAAACACTAATTACTTAGAATTCGTGGATCGCTTCCAACGGGAGAGGATACTATTACCGCCCGTACCTGATAACTGGGCAACAATAGCTTTTGCAAGGAATTTAAATGAAGAGAGCTTAGATGCAGCAAGAAGGTTAAAAGAAAGTCTTCGTGAATTCCACCAACTACGTGGAATGATGTCTACAACCAGTACAGTACAAAGCTCCGAATAAAAGAGGATGTGGTGCAGTCAATTGAAAATTAGAAACAGGCACGGAGACTC
Organism: Nicotiana tabacum; assembly: GCF_000715075.1. Taxonomy (NCBI): domain Eukaryota; kingdom Viridiplantae; phylum Streptophyta; class Magnoliopsida; order Solanales; family Solanaceae; genus Nicotiana; species Nicotiana tabacum. The sequence goes on along the minus strand of NC_134084.1, from coordinate 98,153,877 downwards.
AACGGAGTCGATTCCTAGTAGATTGAGTCTGAATGAAGGAATTCGAAAAATAAATACGAACCTTATATTGGTCCTTCATGACGGGATCACACACAAAAATCAGAACCTATACGGTCCAATCAAAGGTTCGAGCAAAGAGATACAAGTTTTTCTTTACGGGCTGGAAAAGAGCAAGACATGACAAAATGCAATGGCTACAATTCCAGATCAAAATTAAGAGATTATAACTTTAACGTGAGTACATCAGGGCTAATACCGGTATTAAGAGATATGGGAGATAAGGTACGATGGCTTAAGAAAATAAGGTCGGATCCTAGTAAATGGAGTTAGAAATTCTAGTGCGAATTCCACAACGATCATGAGCATAGAACAGTAGATTGCACACTTTTACTGCGAGAGGTTGATTATCTTTTGAAGAAGGATTATCTTATTGAATTGTTCAGTGAGAAAGATAAGCAAGTTTACATGAAAAACAGGAAAATTGAGGAACCACCTAAGGCCTCCATCACCAAAAAGGACAGTAAATATCATAACCGGGGATTGGAGGGGGGGTTGAGGATATTAATGGAGCAACATATACAGCGGCAAAGAAACTTGCTAAAGTGTCTATAACACGTGAGAAATGCACACGGTAAACTTTAACCAGTGAGAGCGTAACTTTCGATGACAAATACACTGATGGTTTACTTATACTACACAATGATGCATTGATAATTACTTTATATGTTTCTGATACAAATATGGAAAGAGTTTTAATTGATATAGGACGTTCAATAAATATCATACAACTACTATTAATCAAGGACATGCAAGTAGCAGATCAAATTATTCTAAAGGCTCCGTTTTTTAATCCTGGTTCAATAACTCAAGCATGATAAAGAATGCGGAAATCACGTTATCAACTTTTGCAGGAGTTGTAAAATATACTACATTCCAAGTGGTGGTAGCTGATATGGCATATAATATAATTTTAGGCAGGTCATGTATTCACGAAATGGATGCGGTACTATCATATTACACCAGGTTATCAAGTTTCCTTCAATGTGGGGAATAAGACAAATCAAGGGCGATCAACGTGCAGCTCGGGAGATAAACTCGGTAGCTATTGTTAATGAGTTAGCTAAAACTGAAGATGATAAATAGCAATTAAAGCATCAAGTTATAGAGGTGAGTAACTCATCAGCAGTCATAGAATCAGTTACAGAGGCTAATGCAAGTACATACAGGAAACTGGATGTAATCACAGAACCTGAGAAAAATGATATGATAAAAATAAAATCGGAGGAGTTAGAAGTTGTTATCATGTTCGTCAATTGGCCTAAAAGAAAAGTTCAATATCAGATCAAATCTTAGCCCAGAAAAAAATTAAGTTAATTAAGTTCTTACGAGTTAACTCTGATTATTTTGCTTGGTCACACTCAGATATGATTGGTATTCCATCGGAAATGATGACTCACAAGCTCAATGAGGACTCTTTGCACATTCCTGTTAAGAAAAATAAGAGGAAACAATGGTCTTTTCAAAATTAAGTGATAGAAGAAGAGGTAAGTAAACTCTTGGAAATCGAATCTATTCGAGAAGTTAAATACCCTGATTGGTTAGCCAACACGATATTGGTTCCAAAGAAGAATGGTAAGTGGAGAGTATGTGTATATTATACAGATTTTAATAAAGCATGCCTTAAATTTCTTTAATGTTAATCCTTTGCACACTCCCGTTAAGCAAAAGGAGAGGAAACAAAGGTCTTTTCAAAATTAAGTAAGAGAAGAACAGGTAAGTGAACTCTTGAAAATCGGATCTATTAAATACCCTGATTGGTTAGCCAATACGGTTGTGGTTCTAAACATATTTGAATAAATATTGTGCCAAAGATTCTTTTCCTTTACCGCATATTGATCGGTTAATCGATTCTACTACTGGACATGAGCTCTTGAATTTTTAGATGCGTATTTCTGGTATAATCAAATTAAAATGACTCGAAAAATGAGGAAATTTTTTCTTTTTACTAGATAAGGGGACTTACTGTTACAAGGTCATGCCATTTAGGCTGAAAAATGCTGGAGTTTCAAGTGACCAAAATGTTCAAATAATATTTAGGAAAAATAATGAAAGTATACATTGACGACATGTTAGTCAAGATAGTCCAAGCAGAAGATCATCTCGAGCATTTAAGGGAAACCTTCGCAATTCTTCGAAGATACAACATAAAACTAAAGCCCGGGAAATATGCATTTGATGTTTCTTCATGTAGAGTTTGGATTTTAGTTGTTTCTAATAGGGGCATTGAAGTCAATCAAGCTCAAACTAAAGCTATCGAAGGAATTTTGGATGTACTCACAAGAAAAAATTACAAAGACTAACGGGAAGGATAGCAATATTTGGAAAAATTATATCCAGATGTATCAGAAGTTTATGTAAGTGTAGTTCTAGTTAAAGAGGATAAATGTATGCAATCTCCAACCTACTATATTAGTAAAGCGTTATTAGAGACTGAAATCAGGTACCCTCATTTGGAGAAATTGGCTTTGGCATTAATAATGTCATCAAGAAAATTAAGATCTTATTTTCAATGTCATCAAATCGTTGTCGTTACGACCTTTCTATGTCGTAATATTTAGCGCAAACATAAATTGTCGGGAAGATTAGCTAAATGAGCAGTTGAACTTAGTGCATATGATATCATTTATCAACCACATACTGCTATAAAGTCTCAAGTATTATCGGATTTCATAACTAATTTTAGCTCGGGCATACTTGTCGAGGCTAAAAAGGAAGCGCATATCAATTCCGGGGCTAATCTTGGGACTTAGACCCTATATAGCGATGGATCTAATTTGGGAATAGTATTAAGTGCACCTTTGAAGTAATTAGAAGTATATCAAATGTTATCATATTATTAACAATGAAGCCGACAACGAAGCTGAAGTTGACGGAACTCGTCAAAGATCTGGGTATAGAGAAAATCGAGATCAAAAGTATTTCTGAGCTAGTGGTAAATCAGATGCAAGAGAATTATTGTGATGAACCAAAAGCTCATCTTATGTTTTAGAACTCGATTTTGTGTTCCGAAGCCTTTAAAACCTCATCCTACCTTTTCTTGATTTGCGTGCGCAGTCCGGACGTGTTTCCGAAAAGCTTTTTATGGGGAAAATTGATGAAATAATAATTTTTGGCCTAAAAAGTTGATTTTTGTTGACTTTGGTCAACGTTTTGAGTAAACGGGCCCGGAACCCTGTATTTTGACGGTCCCGGTGGGTCCGTAGTAAAACATAGAATCTGGGCGTATGCCCGGAATCGAATTCCGAGGTACCTAGCCCGAGAAATGAATTTTTGATGAAAATTGTAAGACTGAAATTATAATGGTTTTAAGAATTTGGTTAATATTTAATCTTGTTGGTATCGGGTCTGTATTTTAATTTCGGAGCCCGGTACATGTCTGTTATGATATTTATACCTTATCTGTGAAATTTGGTGAGAAACGGGACTGATTTGACGTGATTCGGACCTTTGATTGAGAAAATAGAAGTTTTAAAACTTTCTTGAAAATTTGATGCAATTTGGTGCTAAATTCGTAGTTCTGGGTGTTATTTTGGTAATTTGATCGCGCGAGCAAGTCTGTATGATATTTTAAGACTTGTGTGCATGTTTGGTTTGGAGCCCTGAGGGCTCGAGTGAGTTTCGGATAGGCTACGGGATGTTTTAGACTTAGAAAAATCTAGTATTGTGTTGCAGCAACTGTTCTGATATGCCCTTCTTCGCGTTCGCGTAGGTAGCGTCGCGAATGCGAAAGGTAAAATGGGGGCAGGGGGAATTTCCTCTTCACGAACGCAAAGGACTGGTCGCGAACGCGGAGCAGCGGGGGCTTTACCCTTCGCGAACGCGACCAGTTTATCGCGAATGCGAAGAACATGGGACCTGGGGGAGGGGTCAGTAACCTTCTACGCAAACGTGACACTTGGCTCGCGAACGCGTAGGCCAATAAGGTCATAGCTTCGCGATCGCGACAGGTCTCTCGCGAACGCGATGAAGACCTATCTAGTGTTTTAAAACAGACTTCAAAAATGAGATTTCTTCACAAATTTCATATCTTCTTCACTAGAACTCAACCTTGGGCGATTTTTGAAGAGGAAATTCAACACCAAATCATAGGTTTGTGTCTTTAACTCGTTTTCTTCAATTTCCATCATCACCCATTGAATTTCTAGTCCTAAATCTTGTTCTTAAGGATAGAAAATCAGGGGTTTTGGGAGAATTGGGGGTTTTGCAAAATTTGGGAATTTAGACCTCGATTTGGGGTCGGATTCCGAAACTAATTACATATTTTGGCTCGGGAGTGAATGGGTGAATGGATTTTGGTCCGAATCTCGAGTTTTGACTAAGCGGGCCCGGGGTCGATTTTTGATTTTTTGGGAAAAATGCTGAAAAACTTATAATTATGTATTGAAATTGATTTCTTTAGCGATAATTAATGTTATTAAGTTAATTATGACTAGATACGAGTGATTCGAAGATGAAAACTAGAAAAAAAGCGGTAATTGAGCAGTGAGTGGCCTGTGGATTGAGGTAAGTGTTTGGTTGAGCAATGTAGTTTTTCAACTCATCTTGTAAGCCTGATTGCTCCTCTCCGATTAGCAAATCTTACCGGTGAATTGTCTTGAGATTGATGTGGAGACTGCACAAGTGTATTTCCTAGTGTCACCTCACGACTACTTTCCTGTTGGCTGCTTTGATTAGTTTCAGACATAATTTGTTTGTATCGAAATAAGAAGAATATAAGGAAAAAAGTGAACGACTGTTACAATCTCGGCAGCAAAACCAAACTGTTTAACCAAAAATAATTTTTAAGGTCAAACTAATTAATTTTGTATTTATGGCACTGACAACCGATTTGACTCGCTTTTTCAAATATAAATAATATGAAAATGAAAATGAATAATATAAATAATAGAGAGATAAAAGGAAAAAGAAATCTTATTGATGTGAGTAGATCTTCTTCTGCTTAAGCAAAATATTTAATTGCCAGATAAGATAATAGAACACAAAGCGATCTTCATACTATATTCTGAGAATAAGTGAATGGTTTTCAAATGGTGATATAAAGTACGGAATATAGATTTAAATAGTAATCCTATTAGTAATTGATTGTCTTGTTCAACTCCTGCTCGTTACTATCATTTATTGTATTTTACATAATTGAATCGTAACTGATGGCGTATTGATGGCAAATCCCGTATAATCTGGAATTAGTTGATTCTTTCCATATTCGTAACTATGAGTGATCCTTAGATCATACCCGATGCTATTCTTTTAGAAATAGTTTCGGGGCTATTGGTTACGGTACTAATACGTCCCTTTGCTAATGGATGTACTTTACACGTTATTCTTTATTTTCTTCGTAACTGATCTATACGAAGAATTTATTTTCACTAACACACTACCCAAAAAACTTAAAGACTTCTTTAAAAGAATCACAGAGCAAATTAAAAAAATAATCCATGGTACCATGTTTAATAATTTAAATAAATAGGAAAGTATCTCGCATTCAAAATTTTACCAAAATATGCAACATCTTTTTTTCTTTTTAATCTTACAATTCCAACAAATCTAAATAAATCAAGTTACACAACCAATAATTGGAAACGGAAAAATATATACTACTAGCACATATGTACTAGCAAATTTTAATCTATTGACCATTGACCGGTAACTTAGCCCCATACCATATGACCAACTATGTAGGTTATCTCTCTAAGCATGTCTGACATGTGAGCAATATCAATCGCGACAAGTCAATCGAGTTATAATTGTCAAGATTATGAGCTCTGAGTGAGTTCTACTCCTCCTTCAATGGAGGATTCAGAACATTCTAGAATATGTATTTCGAAGAGAGAGCGAGAGAAATGAGCAGTGAGGAGTCTCTGATTGGGAAAAACAAACTAGAATTATCTATTACTGAGTATTGTCCTCGTTACACACATAAGCAACAAAAAATACAATTAAACTAACTAAGCTGACAACTAGAACTTAACTAATGCTATGCTAAGTCAGCAGTGTATATACAAGTATGTATAAATATAGAATATAATCTCAATACTACCCCTCAAGTTGGAGGTGAGGTAATCACAGCCAGCTTGCCAAGAACAGAGGAATGCTTTACCCCAGTAAGTGCTTTAGTGAGAACATCTGCAGTTGCTCTGTAGTGCCAATATGATGCAAGGAAATGAGGCCCTCCTGAAGCTTGGTGCGCACAAAATGGCAATCCACTTCAATGTGTTTTGTTCGTTCATGGAACACATGATTCCTCGCAATGTGTATAGCAGACTGGCTATCACAATGTACATGTATGGTCAAGGAGACAGGAACAGTGAGCTTTTCAAACAACCTATAGCCATACTAGCTCGCCTACCATCTTCCTAAGTGCTCTGTAATCTGCTTCTGTTGAGGACAAGGAAATAGTTTCCTGTTTCTTGGACTACCAGCTCACAGGACTACCTCCTAGAAGGATAATGTAACCAGACATAAACCTCCTGAATCAGGGTAAGCTGCCCAGTCAGAATCACAGTAAGCCGTGATGGAAAGACTAGATGCATTGCTGAAGTACAGGCCCAATGTAGGATCCTTCTTGAGGTACCTCAACATGTGATAAGCTGCATGTAGATGAGGTTCCTTAGGGTCTTGCATAAACTGACTCAAATGTTGGACCTCATAGGGTATATCCAATCTAGTGTTTATAAGAAAATTCAACTTCCCAACCAATCTTCTGTAGAAAATAGGATCAAATAAAGGAGAGCCCTCTTTAGCCTTCAGTTTCATAGTAGGATCAAGAGGAGAGGTCAGGTTGGTTGAGTGCAAGCAATCATATTCTTTCAGAAGGTCCAGAACAAATTTTCTCTGTGAGATAATAATACCATCTTCCTTGTAAAGGACCTCTAGTCCTAGAAAATAATGCAGTTGTCCCAAATCTTTTATTTTGAATCTATCATATAGGAAAGCTTTGAGCTAACTAATTTCTTCTAAATCAGTCCCTATGAGGAGAACATCATCAACATAAACTGCTACAAAAACAGTTGAAGAACCTTGCTTCTTAAAGAACAGGGAATAATCATGCATGGAATGTGTGTAGCCGCTTGTGTACAAAGCCTCAGTCAATTTATCATACCACTGTCTATTGGCTTGTTTTAGCCCATAGAGGGACTTGTTCAGCTTGCAGACCAAGTTTGGGGACTTCAGCTCAAGCCCTGGTGGAGCTTTCATGTAGACTTCCTCAGGCAGATCTCCATGAAGAAAAATATTATTTACATCTAATTGGTAAATTTGCCATCTCTTCTTAGCTGCAATGGCAATTAAGGATCTGACAATGGTCATCTTGACCAGAGGAGAAAACGTTTCAGTGTAATCTATTCTAGCTTGTTGTGTGTACCCCTTCACAACTAGTCGGGCTTTGTACCTTTCTATACCATCTGCTTTGTGTTTTACCTTGTACACCCACCTACAACTAATGGTATGTTTACCGTTTGGCAAAGGGACTAAGTCCCAAGTATTATTGGCATATAAGGCCTCAAACTCTTGAGTCATGGCACTCTGCCAAGCAGGATACATGGCTGCCTCTTCATATGAAGTTGGCTCTCTATTATGACAAATATTTCTTCAACATGCTGACTATTAGAGTGCGAGCCATCAGGAGTAATATGGTTATTTTGTGAAAACAAAGCATGGAGGGAAAAAATGGAATTACATTTCAAATTGGGTAGATTACATACATAATCATATAAGTGAGATGGGAGTCTTGATTCTCTACCAGATCTTCTTTGGGCTAAAGGTTCTATGGAAGAAGGATAAGGCTGAGTGGTTGAAGGTAATGTAGGAAGATGGAAGTGATCGGTGTGAGTTTGTGATTCAGAGGAAGGAGATGTACTAGAAGGATAAATATGTGACATATCAGGTAGATTAGTTGTGGTGCTGGAGGAAGAAAGGGTGAACTGATTTGTGTCCCCTTGATCAGTGGTAGAAGTTGTAGGAGAAATAATAATGTAATCAGGTAGGTGATCTGTAGAAGAAGATGTAGGAAAGTATGAGGGTAGATTTTGTACATCTGAAGTAAAAGTGAAAATGGCTTTATGAAATAAGACATCTCTGGAGACAAAGATTTTCTTACTGGCTAGACTTTGTACTTTGTAACCTTTTGTCCCAAATGGATAACCTACAAATACATGTGGAGTGGCCCTTGGTTCAAAATTTTCCCTGAAGGGTTTGGGCACAATAGGATAACACAAACAACCAAAGCTTCTCAAGTGGGAGTAGGTTAGTTTCTTGTCATACAAGAATTCAAAAGGACATTTATTCTTTAGATGAACTGTTGGTAGCCTATTGATTAGAAAGGTTGTTGTAAGGACACACTCTCCCCAATATATTAGTAGTAATTTGGACTGAAAAAGAAGTGCCCTGGCAACTTCAAGAAGGTATATGTGTTTTCTTTCCATCACCCCATTTTGTTTGGGTGTATAAGAACATGTTTTATGGTGATTTATACCTTTTGATCGAAAGAAAGAAGAAGCTTCATTGCTAGTGAATTCTAGGCCATTATCTGTCCTTACACACTGAACATTGGTTTTGAATTGGTTCTCTACCATAGTTACAAAAGTTTTTATGATTTGAAGAGCATTGCTTTTATAGCTTAGAAGATGTGTCCAAGTTGACCTATTGTAGTAATCCACTAAGGTGATGAATACTTGAAATTATTGTGTGTTGCTACATGATAGGGTCCTCACATGTCAACATGAAGAAGTTCAAAGATTTTTGTAGTACTGGTTATTTTTGAGGGAAAATGAGTCTAGAGTGTCTGGCCATGGGACAAATGGAACAAATAAATGGTTATCTAGGAGAGAAAGATGCATGTATAGTAGGAATGCCTTTCATTTTATTGAATGGTACATGACCAAGTCTATAATGCCACAGAAGATCCACACTGTTTTTGAGAGAGGTAGAAGAAAGCAGAGTAGAAGCACTGTCTTTATTATTGTAAATGAAATTATTTACAGTAGGGCGGTGGGAATGGGATAGACAATGTCCTGCATTCATATCAATAGCATGACTGGACAAGCAAGGAAGTGCACACTTTGAAACAGAAATGAGACTACCTTTCTTGGGACATTGAGAACATAGAAAGTAAAGTCCATCATACATCTTACCAATCTCCAGAGGTTTCTTCAGTGAAGGGGCCTGCAGTAGACAGGAAGTATCAGAAAATAAAGCAACACATTTGAGATGCACTGCTAATGAACTAATGGAGACTAGATTAAACTTGAAGGATGGTATAAACAGGACTTTATGTAAGATGATTTTGGGGGCTAGATGTACATCTCCTATTTGGGTTACTTTAACTTTGTAACCATTTCGCAATTTAACAAGCAAGGGATATGGTAGATTTATAATATTTTGTAGGTGAGTTTAATTGAAAGTCATATGATGTGAAGCTCCTGAATCTAATATCCATGAGTCAGCTTTTGCATTGAAATATTTGCATGATGGATTATCAAAATCAATGGAAAAAGTGCAAGCAATCATACCTGCAAAATTCACAGAAGCTCCACCAGAAACACTTAAAGTGCCTTCTCCTCCACTTCCAACTTGAAAATGCTGCAGTAAATTGAGAATTTATCCATATTGTTCCTTTAAAAGGCTCATGTTCTGATTGTCTCCCTGATGTTCTAGTTCAACTACTTTAGTTGACAACATGTCTAATGACATTCCCAGCACATTTGCAACTGCATTTGCCACAGTGCTCTTCCCGTTGTTGGACCTCATGTTGTTGTTACTATTGTTATACCCTTGTGAATTCTGATTATACTGCTGTGTGCCAAAGCCTTGAGGGTATCCATGCAGCTTGTAGCATCTGTATTTGGTATGTCCTAGTCATTTGTAGTGGTCACAAAATGGTCTAGGCATGTTGTTTGAAGTCTGATTCCCACCAGGTGAGTAATTTGTCTTAAAGGTTCTTCCCCCTACATTGACATTCAACGCAGAGGAATCAAAATTCAATTGATTTCTAGGCTTGAATTCTCTCTGCTTCTCCTCCTGTATCAGTAAAGCAAATGCATGTGCCATAGAAGGCAATGGGTTCATCATAAGAATGCTTCCCCAAACAAATGTGCAAACCTCGTTGAGTCCCATTAGAAACTGTATGCGTCTTCTATCCTGCTCTACATTGTGCATGTTATCCTTTGCTCCACAAGTACACACACTACTATGGTGAGCTACGGTGAGTTTTAGCACTGAATATGTTTAACTCTTCCTAGAGTTTCTTCATTTTTGTATAATAACATGTGATGTCAAGCACTCCTTGACTCAAATCGTTAATCTCCTTCTAGATTTGATACAACTTAGCTCCATTCATCTGATCATGTCGATCCTCCAATTCCTTCTGCAATTCAGCAGAATTATTTACATACTCAACGCTGTCTGCAATGTCCTTCGCTAAAGAGTTTAGAATCCATGAAGTAACCATGTCATCACACCTCTCCCACTGACAAAACTGTGGAGAGGTCACATCAGGCCTCACACACTCTCCATTCATAAAACCTAGCTTATTTTTCACTAAGAGGGACCTTAACACTCCTCTTCTCTAGGAGCGATAGCCAACTCCATCAAAAGGAACAGGTACTAAGGTAGAACCCGGAATGTCAGATTAGAGTGGACTAGTTGTATCAATTACCGTTTGCATGGTCTCTGTTGTCGTCGCTTCGTCGGTTTGGTACGGAACCGCCATGAGAATATTGAATCAGTTGGATTACTGCTCGCCTAGCCGGAATTAAGCTCATAAACCTTTACTCACTGACAATTGTTGGTGGATATGTCTATTCAGAACTTTTCCCCAAATTGTTTGTTTGTGAAAGAAAAACCCTAGATTACTCTGTGATTGAAAACAGAAGAAGAGAAATTAGATTCAACAGCGTGATCGATGAAGAAGACCTTCGCTCTGGTACCATGTCAAGATTATGAGCTTTGAGTGAGCTCTACTCCTCCTTCAATGGAGGGTTCAGAACATTCTAGAATGTGTATTTCGAAGAGAGAGAGAAATGAGTAGTGGGGAGTCTCTGATTGGGAAAAAGAAACTCGAATTATCTATTACTGAGTATTGTCTTCTTTATACACATAAGCAACAAAGAATACAACTAAACTAACTAAGCTGACAGCTGGAACCTAACTAATGTTATGCTGACTCAGCAGTGTATATACTAATGTGTATAAATATAGAATATAATCTCAATAATAATGAAAATACATGTAAATAGAATTTGTTCTTTTTTTTGGTTTCACATTTTATGTTCAGTATCTATATTGAGGTCTGACTAAATTTAAATTCGCACTGAAAAGTCCCACATAAAGAAGTAAAGTGTTCCCTAACAAAAGTGACTTCCTATCAGGGTATAAATTAAAGTAGTTTGATGACTAGTAAGCCATCCTTAATGCCATTTAGGATTTTTTTTCCAGTTAAGTCGATTGCCCGCTGCCTTTCACTAATAGAACTGGTATTTACTTTTATGTCTATATATCAGGTTCTAATTCCAGTCGAGATAAAAACATTGAGTTAGTCATTATTTTTTATCTGTCTAATCATTGGTGGACAATGTAATACGATAGCTATATTAATGGGAGGTACCAGATTTCCAATGGAACTAATCGAGGTATACGCAAACTAGCCTGACACCACGGTTATCAAAATTTATATCATCACACCATTTTCCCCTTTCCCTTTCCCAGCCTCTTTCACCCTTCCCCAAAACGAGAAAACAAATCATTTCCATGCACGAAAAGATGAATAACAAAAGATCCAACCAACAACAAAAAGAGGAAGAAAGTGAAAGGAAAAAAAGAAAGAAAGAATAAGTCTAGAACACGAAGGTTTGTTAGATATGTATACCTGGACTTGGAACTAGCAAACTGATAAAGCTTGTCAGTGCTGGAGAAAACAAAAACACCCACTTGAGCATCACAAAGAATAGACAAATCCTCAGCTTTCTTGAACAGCCCTGCCCGCCGTTTGAAAAAAAGTGATTTGCCTACTACTTACGTTTTCAATCTTTTTCATCTCTATTTTCCCTCTCCCCATTTTCCTCTCCTTTCTTCTCTCTTTTCCTTTCTAAGGAAGAAAAGCAATAAAGCCTCTCAGTTTTCTTATACAATAATACAAATACAATGAATGTTGATTGCCAGTGTGAACTAATTCATCTCTTATATATATATGGTTAATTAGGTTGTATTGTTGGGGTGGGGAATGTCTAATGAGGGAGAGGAATTAATACTTCCTTATTTGGAAGGGAAATATATATGGAGAGGAAATAATGGATTTTCCATGTGTAGCAAAGTAACTTAATATGGCTTTGCCGTTTTATACTTTTGATTTTTGGGGTTTTCCCACTTTTGGATTCTTTTTTCTATAAAAGAATGTTTAGATTATCATATAGATTTGGTATCCCTCAATTACGGCCACCTTTTCATTTTCTTTCCTAAACTGAATGAAGGAAAACAAAAATAATCTCATAACCCTCCGTGCGTTCCCTAAACGGAAAATTACGCGACACATCAAATATTTATACTATATTTATCATTCGTAGCTATACTTTTAATAAATTTATCATTCGTAGCTATATTTAAATTTTATAGCAAATCTATGAAATCAAAGATTAATTATTTTGAACTGAAATAAGAGAGCAACAAGCTCTCATAGCTCAGTTCTTTAGAGCGCACCTAGCTAGTGAAGGTTGATAGCATCCAGAGCTGGAAGCTTCAGCAGTGAGGATGTTTGGGGAAGAAGACGAGAGGATTTTCAGAGAGGGAATTCGAGAGAGAAAATGAATATCTCTATTATCCTCTTCTTCTAAGCTAAAACTGTATCTGTACAATGAGTATATATAGACAAACACCTACTTATAAAACTAACCGACTACCTATAGTAATAACCGTCTAACTAACTCACTAACTGTGCAAATAATACAACTTAATGTACAATACTCTACATCCACAGCTTTTATTAACTCACCACTCTTCTACACTCCCCGTCAAGCTGATGGCTTGAACAGGTTCTTCAGCCCAAGTTTCTCCAGTAGATAGTTATGTTGCACCTTACCCAAGCTTTTGGTTAACAAATTAGCTAGTTGCTCTTTGGTAGAAACATGTTCAGTTCTCATCACCCCTTGCATGATTTTTTCCCTTACAAAATGGCAGTCTATGCCTATATGTTTAGCCCTCTCATAAAAAATTGGGTTTGCAACAATCTGAATGGCTGCCTTGCTGTCACACATAAGATCAATAGGTAACTTTAGCTTCACACCAAGCTCTTCAAACAGCCCTATTAACCAGGTCACTTTAGTTGCACATGTGCTCGTACTTCTAAACTCAGCTTCTGCATAGCTCTTTGAAATAGTGTCTTGTTTCTTAGACTTCCATGATACAAGTGCATTCCTAAACTTGACAATGTAGCAAGTAACTGACCTTCTTGTCTGTAGACAGGCACCCCAGTCAGAGTCACAATAGACAGTAAGCTTATTTGGGCTATCAGCAGGCATAAGTAGGCCAAGTCCAGGTTCAGCTTTGATGTATCTCACCACTCTAAGGGTAGCTTCCATATGTGACACCTTTGGACAGTGCATGAATTGACTAAGAACTTGCATTGCAAAGGATAGGTCAGGTCTGGTGGTCATGGTGAGATATAGAAGTCTTCCAACTAAACTTTGAAAGCTACTAGGATCTTTTAATATCTTATCCTCAGGATTGACATTCATCCAGTTGTCATACTCTATTGTAGTTAGTTTCTGATTCATTTAAAGTGGAGTTCCTACTCCGCCAAGACCAAATTCAGAGATCAATTCCATGACATACTTTCTCTAATTCATCACTATGCCTTCCTTAGACCTGGCAAACTCAATTTCCAGAAAGAACTTCAATTCACCAAGATCTTTCATTTTGAAGCTAGTTTGCAGATCTCTTCTTGTCTTATTTAGCTGCTTAGAATTGGTGCCAGTGATGAGTAAATCATCTACATAGACTAGGACAATCACAATGTCATCATTTGTTTGTTTAGTGATCAAATAATAGTCAAAATGACTCTGCTTGAATCCCATCTTCACAAGGGTTTCAGTGAGTTTTAAGTTCCATTACCTTGGGGCCTACTTAAGGCCATACAATGATTTGTGTAATTTGCAGACCTTCTTTGTCTCCCTCTGTCTACAAAATCCTTCAGTAATATGCATGTACACTTCTTCAAGAAGATCACCATTGAGGAATGCATTGTGAACATTCATTTGGTAGATTAACCAGTGTTTAGCAGCAGCCAGTACAATGATGGACCTCACAGTCACCATCTTAGCCACAGGAGAAAAGATCTCAGTGTAATCAAGGCTCTCTCTCTGGCTGTACCCTTTGGCCACTAGTATGGATTTGTATCTTTCAACCTCTCCTGAAGCTTTGTATTTGATTTTAAAAATCCATTTGCATCCATGCGAGTCTTGCCAGGAGGAAAGTCTACAATAGTCCAAGTGTTATTGTCTTCAAGTGCTGCAACTTCCTGCTTTATTGCATGTACCCATTTAGGGTCAAACATAGCCTCTTTGAAGGTCTTGGGCTCAGTTACTGTTGAGTGAAGAGCCAGCATGTGTTGATAAAGTGGTTTCAGATGTGAGTAGGTAACATAGGAGGAAATAGGATATGTGCAGGAGTTGCCCACTGATTTGGTAACATAATCCTGCATCCATAATGGAGGTCTACTTGGTCTGCCAGATCTTTTGAGCTCCATAGAAGTGGATGGTTCAATTAAAGAATTGATGTTTGCAGCTGATTGTGAGAGAACTTCTGCATTAGATTGTGCAGGAATCTGAGAAGATGAGGAGAGAATCTTTGCATGAGCTTGCTCAGGAATCTGAGGAGATGATGAAACCTTCCCCTCAGTTGGATCATTCATAGGAGTGGAATGATGTGTGAGAGTTGGAGACACCTCTGTACTAGAATCATCAGATGATAACAAGTCCAGAACTGGAAATATAGGAGTACCTGCAGACTTCAGACGTTTGAAGGGAAAAACATCCTCTTTGAACACCACATTTCTGCTTACTAAGAGAGTTTTGTTCTGAAGATCATATAGTCTGTATCCCTTTTAGGCGGAAGAGTAACCCACAAGTACTGCTGGGATGGCTCTAGAGGTAAACTTATCCATGTATTTAGGGACAACTGCATAGCACAGGCATCCAAATACTCTCAGGTGACTTAGAGAAGGAGCATGCAAATAAAGCATCTCAAATGGAGATTTGAAGTTGATGACTCTTGATGGTAGCCTATTCAGAAGATAGAAAACATTGTTGACACATTCACCCCAAAATCTGAGAGGAATACCTGCTTGGAACCTTAATGCTCTGGCTATTTCAAGGATAGTTCTGTGTTTCCTTTCTGCTATTCCATTATGTTGTGGAGTATAAACACATGTACTTTGATGTTCAACTCCAAGAGAAGATAGGAATTCCTTGAAGTCAGTGCTAAAGAACTCATTGCCATTATCTATTCTGAGTATCTTAACAGAAGTACTGAACATATTTTTGACTTTAGCAAAGAATTCCTTAAGCGCTACTATAGTATCAGACTTCGAATGCAAAAGAAAAATCCAGGTAAATCTAGTGTGGTCATCCAAAATTGTGACAAAATTTTTTTTGCCATCATATGTTGGGACTATGTAGGGACCCCAAATATCACAATGTAGTAAATCAAAAGCAGAAGTAGACACAGTATTACTCAACTGAAAAGGCAATCTTGTTTGTTTTACAAGAGGACATACAATACAATGTTGTTGAGAATCAGATTTCAAGTGTCTAAGCAACTCATATTTCTTTATTACTTATAATGGAGCATGCCCTAACCTCTTATGCCACAAGCTACTAGAATCTGATACAACATACATGTAGGAGTAGTTAGTCTTATTTGTAGAACCTGTGTTATTCACTTGTTGTTTGGAGTCCTGACATGAGGCTTTCACTTGCTTTTCCTGTAACACATATAGTCCATATTTCTCCCTACCAATCCCCTTCACTTGTCTATTGAAGAGATCCTGGAAGATGCAAAAGTCAGGAAAGAACAATACCAAGCATTTCAGTTCTTTAATGAGTTTGGATACTAAGAGAAGATTGGACTTAAACTCAGGTATATACAACACATTAGATATGAATTGGCTCTTAAAAACAGAATCCAATCCTGTGTGTATAATTGATGTTACCCCTCCTGTAGGTAAATGCACATTATTCCTGTCTGATTTTGGTACTAATTTGTATGCCCTCAATATTTGTAAGCTAAAGGTCATGTGATTAGAAGCACCTGTATCCACAATCCATTCTCTATCACTATAGATAGACACATGATCTGTTTCTGTACCTGCAGTTGTTGACCTGGTTGAGGGTCCTTCATCTGATCCATTGCTGAGAATTTGAATGATCTGCTGATACTGCTCTGGTGTGAAGAAGGTTGAGGGAGCTTGTTGCTGACCTGCTAGTAACGTCATAGAGGTGAAACCTCCCCTAACAGGTGAGTGTTGCCCAAGTTTCAGGATCATTTGCTCCACGCGTTACATCTCCTGTAATAAGTGTCATCCAGCCAGCTTGATTTGCATAGGAGTTACCAGTTCTAGTTGCTCCTACTCTTTTTTAGGCTTGAAGTCTAGTGGATATCCAACTAGTTTATAATAATTTTCCTTAGTATGACCTTTCAGATGATAGTACTCATACACATGTATGTTTCTTTTTGGTCCAAGTTTGAAGTTAGAACCATCATAGTTTCCCCCTTATTACTGAACAAGGCAGTGCTTTCTATTGCCTCAATGACCTGTGAGGTTTATATGAAATTAGCCAAGTTTATTTGGCTCTTTTGATCTATGATCATGGAGTATGCCTTGTTTACAAATGGAGTAGGATACATCATTGTGATCTGACTCCTTGCTTGGTTGTATGACTCAGTCAAACCGGTTAAAAACTGCATTAACCTTTGATACTCAAAGTGCTCGAGATATTTCCTTGACTCAAGACATTGGCAACTAGGACAGGGCATTATAGCATCAAACTCATCCCAAAGGTCCTTGATTTTAGAAAGATAGTCTGAAACAGTTATTGTGCCTTGAGTAAGTGAGTAATTTCTTTATGCAAGTATTATACCCTAGCACCATTCACTTTATCAAACCTTTCTTTCAAATCCTCCCATACCTTGTGAGAATTTGAGGCATACACTATACTGCTTAATACTCCTGGTCTTATAGCATTCATGATCCAAGACAAAACTACATCGTTTACCTTCTCCCATTGATCATATAACTCAGGTTCAAACCTAGACTTAGGAAATCTACCATCAACAAAACTTAGTTTGCTTTTACCTAACAGTCCAATTCTCATAGATATGCTCCAAATAGCATAGTTCTCAGATCCAGTTAACTGAAGAGAGATTAAGGCGCTACTTGGAGTGTCAGTTAGTTGTAGGTATAGATGATGGTTATGATCAATTGTAGGGAAGACCTTGCCTCGAAGGGGAGAAGCTGTCTCGTCAGAAATTCTAGTGGTTAGTCCAACTAGTGTGATACTTGTTTCCTCGCCAATTGCCATGGAGATTGTAGATAAGCTCAGAACTGTTGTACAATTGATCTGATTTACAATAAATTAGTTCAAATTTCAGAATCCTAGTTTTGGACTCAGTGCTAGAGAGATGATTCAATGCCAAAAATTGAAGAGAATTGAAGATATTCAATGGCTGGAGATTCACGATGCGGCTCTGATACCATGATAGCATTCATAGCTGGAAGCTTCAGCATTGAGGATGTTTCAGGAAGAAGACGAGAGGTGTTTCAGAGAGGGAATTTGAGAGAGAAAAGGAATATCTCCATTATCTTTTTTCTTCTAAGCTAAAACTGTATCTATACAACGAGTATATATTGACAAACAGCTACTTATAAAACTAACTGACTACCTACAGTAATAACTAACTTACTAACTGTACAAACAATACAACTTAATGTACAATACTCTACAACCACAGCTTGTATTGACTCACCACTCTTCTGCAAAGGTTTTGAGTTCAAACCTCAACAAGAATATTTTATTTTTCTATATTTCGCCTTAGTTGTATTTGTTGCGCGAACAAATACAGTCGATACATGTTGTATTCTTTGTATGTACCCATGTATACAATTGATATAAATTGTATCATTTGTATACACCTTTGTAATTTGCCTTGGTTATGGTTGATACTACAAATGGTAGGTAAATTATAGTTATTAGACTCTAAACTATAGTGGTTTATAAAATTCAACTTCTCTAAAATGTTATCATACTCCTATGAATATGTAGACCAAAAGAGAAACCGAAAAGAGCCAAAACTGCCCATATACTATCCGCTTAGGAATACTTTTGCCCTTTGTTAATAGTTGGGTATTTTTTGGCCCCGCCGTTATAAAATCGGCATATATTTATTTTTGTAATTTGTAAAAGATTCACTTTTGCCTGTCTTACTAATGGAGCCATTAAAAGAGTAAAAATAAAAAATAAATATAAAAAAGGTCAAAAATTACCCTTCAAGTTTGTGAAATATTTATTTTTGGCCTCAGTATAATAGTTTTGATTCATATTTCCCCTTTTTCACTAAGGGGCCCATTTTGGACCTTAATTTGTGCGTATTAAAATCACAAAATGATACTTCACAATTAATTAAACTTCCTTTATTGATCATGCCCCTCCCCTCTCCCATTTAAGTTTAACTCAACCTCAAATAAACACACATTTGAATCTTTTTCCTACATAACTTTTACTTTAGTTAATAGTTTATTTATTAGCGGTAGAAATATAACATTCTATTCCTTGTTTTGCTTACTCTAGTAGCTTTCTGTTGTTGTTATGTTTGTTTTAATTAGTTTTGACGTGTGCCCAATTTTTCCATTTTCTTAATTTTCTTATTTTTGAATTGAGAATTTTCATGAAATTTTAAGGATTTTTTGCTTGATACTCGTTGTGTCTAGTGATTTTGTGGGAACATCTATCTGATGTTTATTTTTTAAAGTTAATGCTTTTATTAATTTAAGAAAAAAGGGAGAAAGGAGTGATAAATAAGAGGAGGTTTAATTAATTGCCAAGTATTATTTTGTGGTATCAGTATGCACAAATTAATGTTCAAAATGGATCTCTCAGTGAAAAGGAAAAATATTAAATAAAGGCGAAATATATAAAGCGTCCCTATAAGTTGTCCTCAACAATCAATTGAACACCTCAACTGAGGCCATTTCCGGCTAGACACTTTATTTATTCACAAAAGAAGATCAACTAAACACCCGACCATGTCAGCCTCCATCGCGTGAAATACACTCTCTGGGACGCGAGTTGCCTACCTAAAATTAGGTTTTTCTTTTTCTTTTCCTAAAATAATATGGACCCCACCTCATTTTCACACCTTTCTCCTCCAATTTTCACACCTCCTCCTCTCAATATCAGATTTTTTGCCAAAAGATCTTTTTTTCTTCTTCAAACAAACAAGTGAGCCGAACACATTGTAAAACACGCAGAGACACACAGTAGCAAATTATTTTTCTTTTGAGAAGCATTTGTGACAACAAAAATTTCACATTTGGATTAAAAAAGAAATGTCAGAATCTGTAAAAACGGGGCCAGAAGAAGAAGAGTAAGAAAAAAATGGCAAAAAGAAGAAGAAGAAATTGAAAATGTCGGTGGTAGTACGAGTTCGATGGAGTCCATTTTACAAGCTATAATCTTGGTTCCTATGAATCATTGTGTAGATAAAGGCGATGGAAGTTGGGGTCGATTGTGTGAGATCGAAAGGGGTTGATTTGGATTGAAAGGAAAAAGATGAATGGGGGTGGGGGTGGGGTGGCGCTGGTTTTGGTCTGGAAGGAAGAAGATGAAGTTGGAGGCGGTTTTGGCGCTGGTTTTAAAGACAACTTAAAAGGACGCTTTATGTATTTTGCCTTAATTTAATTATTATACCGAGGGCACGCAAAAGTAAATGTATCACAAATTTGAGGGGTAATTTGAACCTTTTTCGTATTTATTTTTTACTTATGGCTCGGTCAATGAAAAGAGAGAAAAGTAAACCTTTCGCAACCACATGAGCAAATATGTGTCCAGTTTGTAGCGGCAGGGGCAAAAAAGTCTACCTAATTATTACCGAAGGGAAAAAGTGTTCCCAAGCGGATAGTACAAGGACAATTTTGGTCATTTTCCGAAAAGAGAAAAGAAATTAAATTTGCTAGTTCCAAGTGAGATTGTTCACATGAAACTTTCAATATTATTCTGTTCCATTTGAACTGTTTTATTTCTATTTCGAATACAATAACTCGCATTTATGCCTTTACCACAAACTTCATTCTTACTATGATTAGCAAGCCATCACAAATGTATACAAGTTTCTGTTTTCAGTAGTAATTTCCTTTTGGTCAAAAATCTATTGCTTTAGCTTCTTATTGTTTTGGTAACTATGAAATGAAGTGGAAAGTTTTGCAGAATTTCATTCTTGTTTGGTTAACAAAGAGAAAAGAGAACAGATGAAAATCAAGGGGGGTGTATTTTCTTTTAAGCCCAATTCTTTGCCTGCACAAGACAGAATGACGCAGTATTTATATTGTATTTATATCTCTAAGAAAAATTTGGAACAATCCACGAAACCTTTAATATAGAGGAATATCATTGACAACAAAAGGATTCCACCAAAACAATCAAATTTGACAAGGACATGCCCCAATGGCTTGCTGAAGTAAACGTACCACAATGCTATTATATCAATTCTGCCTCTAGTCCAATATCAGAGGAACAGAATGTAATAACCTAAAATAATCTTTATATACTTATTAATTGTAAAATTAGAGAATTAACATTATTTTTAGCTATTGGGTCAAATATTAAGCTAGTAAAAAAAATTATTATAACATATAAGATAGTGTACTAGTAAATTTGTTAGTGGGCCAAATTTTATAATATATATATTGGTGGTAAATAAGTTAGCTTAATTGATAATTAAATCCGTAAAAATAGCACGGTATAGCCAGTTTTCGGACTGGTCATTCAAAAATAGCCAGCGTTTACCAAGTCAATGAAAAATAGTCACTATTTTGCTGCAACAGAGACCGGTCCAGCATAATATACTGGAGTTTGGTGCACCTGTGTATGAACTCCAGCATATTATGCTGGACCGGTATACTTTGCTGACTCCAGTATAATATACTGGAGACTGGAGCACCGGTACTCCAAACTCCAGTATATTATGCTGGAGTTCCAGCATACTTATCCTGGAACTTCAATATAATATGCTGGAGTTCAAGTATACTTATGCTGGAACTCCAGCATAATATATTGGCGTATTTTTCGGGTTTTGAACAGTGTTTTCGCTCAGATTTATCTTTACATAAAAAAAGACAATATTTCGATTACTTTTGAAACTGAGCTATTTTTAAACGACCAATTGTAAATCTGACTATTTTTGAATTTCTCCCTTTTTTAGGAGAAGAAACCGGTGGGCCTATCCCCACATTGTCAATCTCAGGTGTTAGGTTTTATTTAAAAACAAAAAGGAGCTTTGGGATATAAACTTGACGGCAACGTGAATAACGGAAATAGAAGCCAATTGGGTTGATTCCATTAACATTAAGTTTTAGGAAATTTTTGTTCCTATACCATATAGGAAACTATATTACCAAATATATTTATAGTTTGCATATTATCAGTTATGCTAATAGTATTTCTATAAAATATAGTCAATTTATTAAATAAAAAATCATTATAGTTGTAGGTTTCCTTGTTTAGGCGCGCTAATATTGGGGAATTAAATATTAAGAGGACTTACTTCCGTAGGCATTCATCATAAAACTCATAAACCTGAGTAATCTGGCGACTCTCATGATACAGATTCTCTTTCTAAAAAATTTCAACATTAAAAAGCAAATGAAGGAGAAGTTTTCATAATCTCTTTCCTGTTCTCCAAAAACTACATAACTTCTAAAAATGGATGAACAGTAGTTGTAATCAAATCAATTTCCTAAGGGTGGACTTCGATTTCTTTTGATGGCATTTGTTTCAGAAATACTTTCTGACTAGAGCATGAAATGCTCCGTTCTACACAAAGGCGGTTTTATAGATTCAACTGACTCCATTACTATACATACATATGCGTAATTTACAATGCAAATCACGCATTAAAAAGTATTGGCTGTTTCGTTTCAAAATTTAGCTACTCTGTTTTTGCTATACACTATGTTTCATCATTTTTTCTGATTTCACAAATCAAAAACAATTAAATCTTCTACAATTCTTATGTAACAAACGCAATTATTTCCAAAATTCCAATTATGTTATAACTGAATGGGAATTGGGATAGCTATGGGAGATTTAGAGAATTTCGAATTTGGGTTTTCAAAAATCATTATTTGTTTGGATTGAGTATTCCTGCAAATAATTGTGAAAATGGTTTGGAGTTTATATCTCAATTTTGAGGGATTTTGGTGAAGATTAGACATGATTTTGGCTGAATTTCATATTGAAACTCGTCGAAGAAGAAGAAGAAGAAGAAGAAGAAGAAGAAGAAGAAGAAGAAGAAGAAGACATGACATACATTATATTGCAGAAATTGTAGAAAAATTATAGATAAATTGTAGAAAAATTATATTCTGTTGTTTATTTATTTTTCTTTTATTCATTTAACTATTGTATGAAAGTTGATAAAACAAAAACTTAGGATCATATCCGCTATGTATAACTGTTCGCGATTTCAATATGTAATTGAGTATCACCAATGAGAATACAGTTGCATGTTTGCGCTGTTACATTTTATATCAAATTCTGGTTGTATATAAATGTACTACACTTTATCTACATTTTATCTACAAATAAACTACATGTCAGAGTAAATATATATATATCAGTATGGATTTTTACAATATCTACAAAAAATTTACATTTATTCTACAATAAAATTACATAGCATTTGAAATATTAATATGAAAATACAGAATTTCAATGTTTCTACAAATTATCTACAAAATTTCTACAAACTGTTCATAACAGAATTTATCTTTATTTTCGTGCATGTTCGTCTGGAACATTAAAGTTACTTGATATGCCAACATCTCCCGTTATAGAGGAATACAACTTATCTACAATTTTCTACAACTTTCACACATTATTTCCACCCAGTTAAATACAACTACAATAACATAAAACTTACATACAAATTTTCTACAAAATTTATATAATATATCTTTTGTATATTTTGTATCTGATTTATACATAGTAAAAACAAATTTCATACAACTAATTATATATTATACAACTTATCTACAAATTATCTACAATTTGCGTACATAATTTCTACTAAGTTATATACAACTACAATATAATACCACTTAAATATAATTTTTATACAATGTTGTTCAACTTTCATACAATAGTTAAATGAATAAAAGAAAAATAAATAAATAACAAAATACATTTTTCTACAATTTCTGCAATATAATGTATGTCATGTCTTCATCTTCGAGTTTCAATCTGAAATTCAGTCAAAACCAAATCTAATCTTCATCAAAACCCCTCAAAATTGAGATATAATCTATAAACCATATTCCCAATTATTTGCAACAACACTCAATCTAAATAAATAATGATTTTTGAAAACCCAAATTCGAATTCAAAGCTTCAAAGCTTTTTAATGACTGTCAATGGTGGAATTGCTGCTCTCTTTCCTTTCCTCTTATATTACTGAAATTTGGAATTGAGAGATAGAGAGACGTAGAGAGAATTCTCAATACTTTGCAACAACATCCAATCCAAACAAACAATGTCTTTCGAAAATCCAAATTTGAATTCAAAGCTTCAAAGCTTTTTAATGATTGTCAATGGTGGAGGGGTTACAGATTTTCGCTGGTTTTAGAAGAGGAAATCGTAGGTGGTTGAAGAGGAAATCGTGGGTGTGGTTTGATACGTGAGTGAGGTGGTGAGATTTGGAGAGAGAAACTTGGGGGAGTGGGAATATACGGTTGAGTAAAATTAAGAGACTAATTAATATCATTAAGATCCTAAAATGGTACATAAATGGTAATTAGGTATATAGAAGGTAATTATATTAAAAGTTAAGCATGGAGGGTAATATAGTTTACTATATGACATAGGAATGTAAAAATTCCTAAATTTTAACACTTATTTTGGAGCAAAACATCGTTGTCCAAGAAGCAACAAAAAGCAATCACTTTAGCTACACTTTGGTGATAAGTTCAGATCGAGGCCATTGAAGGTCGTTTGGTTGGTGCTCTAGACATTGCCAGGTTGAAAAATTTGTGGTTAGCGAGGTAAGTGAGACTTTAAGTTTTGATGCCTGCTTTTCCAAAACTCGTTTTGAAAGTATGTTTTTTCTATCCGGTCCATGTGTTGGGACAATCGTGCACTTGGCAGAATCGTTGGTCATTGACCAGCTGTAAATATATATTATTTTGTAAAAATCTGAAATTATTTAATAAGTGATTTATGGTGAAGTGAGATGTGGCGTAACCTCGTGCTATAGCGTTACGGCGTTAGAAATTATTTCTTTGCTGTCGTAATATATTTGGGGTATTGTGTATGTTGCCGTGATAGATTTGGGGCATTGTGTATGCCACCGCTATATATTTGGGGCATTGTGTATGCCACCGCTATATATTTGGGGCATTGTATATGCCGCCATGATAGATTTGGGGCATTGTGCATGCTGCAGTGATAGATTTGGGGCATTGTGTATGCCGTCGTGATAGATTTGGGGCATAGTGTATGCTGCCGCTATATATTTACGGCATTTTGTATGCCATCGTGATAGATTTGGGGCATTGTGTATGTCGCCGCTATATATTTGGGGCATTGTATATGCCGCCGTAATATATGCTGTCGTGATAGATTTGGTACATTGTCTATGTCACCGTGGTAGATTTGGGGCATTGTATTGCTGTCGTGGACTCGTTGGGGTGTTTGGGTAATTTCCTGCACTATTGTTAATGACAAGTCCTTAGTGAAGATTGTGTTGAGATATATATAGTATTGTTGAATAATAATTGTTTGGATCTTATAGAGTAATTATATGGTGAAAGATTTCTGTGTATATTATTTCTATACTCTTTGTGTGTTGGTATTTTCTAACACTTGTTTCAGAGGTATTCAGAGTGGTTGGTCGAAGATTTTACTGGGTTATATTTACGTATAACTCACTCCTTATGTTTGTTCGTAATTGTTGTTAGATTATTTGGATACTTATTTAGTTAATCAAATGCTGCAAATTAATGGCTAAGGCATGAAAGTATGATTCGTCTGGCGGGTAATGTGTGCTGGGTGCCAGTCAAGGGGGTAGTTTAGGATGTGACACAGAAGCATATTCGAAACAGCAACATGATCTTTAGCCACCACCAGAAAGCGTCACTACAGTTGTAAATTATAACACTAGCACCTATGATGCTATCACAATGCAGGGGTGTATGACAAAACCACGTAGACATTGCTATACGCGTGCAAACGGCAGCATAGAGCACTATGTATATGAGCGTAGATCTCCACGTGCAATTTCTCCAGAAGAAAAAGTTCCGGCAAAAGTAATTCCAGGGAAGTTCTGCATGAATGGTAAGCAATCAATGTCAGGTTTAATAAAAAATCTTGCCACGACCACACCAGGAGAACACAATACAACCAAGAACTGATCATTTCTTCTAACTATTTACATTATTGCTACTAGTATGACCATCATTTTGGTAGTCAAGAATCAAGATCTCGCTTCAAACATCTTAAGTTGTTTGATGCATTGTTGCAAGAAGCATGTACGATATTAGAATTCTTTCGCAAGAAAGAATTTGAAGGAGCCACTTCTGATACCAACACCATTAACATATATATACTCCTCATCCCCTCTGCAAAATCTTATGTTATTATTACAGAAGTGAAAAGGGAAGAGAAATCATAAATAGGCCTTTAACAGTGTTTGGTTTCAACTAAATATTGACAAGCTTATCCACGGATATAAACAAGTAAACTCAAGAACTAGGATGGCTCCCTGCTTCTATCCACAATCCAGGGGAACTTCTAGATAACAATACATCCACCAGCATGCATGCTTTAAACAAATAAGGCCATGAAAATTAAGAGCGGAACTAAACACAAGGCTGAGATAATTTTACATATAATTAATAAATACCCTTTCCAGTAAGACCACCAGAAGTGTGTTTAAATGTACAAGGACCATAATGCATGAGTATTAAAAAAAAGTTAAGACAACCTTCTCCATGAACGTAATCTAGAAGATTCCAATACCATGAGTTGCACATCAAAAGAAGGATCAACCTGAGCACTATTAATTACCTTAAAACCTCATGGAATTCCTGCAAATATATATCCAACTTGCTCTTTCCATCCCAATAGAGCACTTTCTTCTTTTAGCAACTCCAATGTAGAGAGAAGAACAACAAAGATCACCTTCAAACTGGTGGAAGTTAAATCAGAAAGAAAAGTGAGCATTATGTTCTTGGTATGCAATGAATTGAAGCTATTGAACGAAACAATTTTGAAAAGAAAAAAAAGATATATTGCATCAATTGGACAACTTTGAATTTCAAAATATGCATTGGCCACAGATATTATCTCAAATATTTGAAATAATGTTTGCATATAACGAGCATAATGAGCATCCCAGAAATTTGATAGAGTAAATCACCAGAAAACAAGCAAATGTTAAGTAGGAAAAAATTCTACAGACTTTCAATTATAGTTATTGGTATAACTGTAAAAAAAACAAGCATCAACATTACCTTTTCCAATATGGACAATTTCAAAATAGTAAGGATGTTTTTCCAATTGACCAGTGTAGCTACAAACTGAAGAGAGGGTAGAAGACCATTTGAAAAAGCAAATTGAGTAGCATATACCAAAAATATCTAGACATTTACAGTAAATGCATTACATGTTGCTCGAGCTGTAACTAGATCGTATTATTTACTAAAATCTTTGCTCAACTACTTAGGTGAGTTAAACTTGACCACCACTCATTTGATGACTAAATAGTACCAACAAACACAACAAATTAAAGAAATCTTACTTTTTGACCTTTTTATGATGACGGAGATTGGTGCGCATGATACATTGTTTCCTTTCTTGTTAATATTTTACTTTTTCCAATAAGTATGCTTCTTCCATTATTATTGCAATTTGGATTCTAGTTTTACATACGTAGCTTGAAGAATTATGGAATGATTAATTATGGAGGCATATCAGTAGGTTGACATGAAATTATTGGATACAAGAAAGCTTTGCAAGCATATTATTACTGGAAGATCAGAGCATAAGATAGTGTTGTAAACTACTTTGATTAGCACAAAAAGGAAATGCTTAGATCCCAGAGGTTTGAGAAAGATGGTCCAGATTAATGATTACTGCCAGATGCAAAATTTCAAGATGGACGATTTCTCCGTATCTGAAGCCCATCGAGAAGCAGAGGTTGACTGCATCATTCTTAAAATAGTTAATGACACAGGGTTGGACAATGTTGCAACAAGTTGGAAAGACTTGCAGTAAAGGGAATACGAAGAACTTTGCCATCTGAACCCATGCTCAAGTGGTGAAGATGATGTCATAGCCGCAAGAAGAGTTGGAAGTCACGATCATTAAGGAAGATCAAAACAACTTGACTGAGTAGGTAGTAGACAGTAGACAGTACAACATTTTTCCTGAATTGATGCTTAGTTGGCTCATCCAGAGTGAAAGTACAAGAGATGGGTGAATTTGTATATTTTTAAACTTAATCTCTATTAGTTGAATGATTTTTCGATTAGTCGATTAGATGGAATAACCTAACAGTTATAATAGCAAAATATAAAACACAAAAAGTAAGTGCAGGAATTAAAAACACCGGAATTTTATACTGGTTCGGATTCAATGTGAATCCTCGTCCAGTCTCTTTGGGTTGCAAGGGAGTTCTCTTTAGTAAATGCATTTCTTCGAGTACAATGAAAATGACGTGATAGCTCAGTTCCTATAACACTCGTCTCGTTTGATATAATGTCTCACCAGTGTTGTACTCTCCTTTTTTCTGACTTGTTACACAACAGATCTTAGAGAACTGCAATGTTTGTTTGCAGTAGAATAAAGAGAGGATTTTTGGTTTCAAAGTATGTTTGTCTAAGGCTTGATGCTGAGTATAAATACTTTGGTGAAGACCGTTTGCTGATGATACTTGACAACCCAAGTGATTTGATCCTTGGAAAGAGATTAATTCTTTCCAAGAATAAGATTGCTTGTCGTTGCTCTTCCTTGATGAGAGAAAATTGACAGCTTTCCTTCTACAGTTGTTAATGATGAGGGTTTGCTCCTTGATTGTTGGTCCTTCCGAAATTGGCCGTTCAACTAATCTTCTTACAGAATCTTCGATGCTTTTTGACTGCTTCAATCTTCCGGATTGAATGTGATGGCCTTGATTAATGCCTTAAGTTTAGGCTTGCTTGATTCTTTCCATTCCAGCTGTCCATGATCTTTGCTGACTGATTCGTAATCTTTGCTGATTGATTTCTTTCCTTAAGCATCCAGATTGACTTCAGCAATCTTGTTAGCTCCTTGATTCCTTGATCTTCTGTAATTGATTTCCTGCACAGATATATTATTTGCAACATTAAAATTAGATCTAACAATCTTCCCTTTTTTGATGATGACAAAATAATATATATGTTAATTGACTTCCCTGTGTTTTACTCCCCCTCAATATATGCAGTTGACAGGTTCATGGCATTCTCCCTCAGTTCATGCAGTTGACTAGTCCATGGTTGGAGTTGACTCCTACCATGGAGGATGCTACTTTTGCCACACGGTCAATTATACCTATACAGATACAACATATACTCTTCTCCCCCTTTTTGGCATCAACAAAGAGGGAACAAACCAAGAACTAAACAGAATATATAGCATTAAATAGTAGAGTTATAGTCTAAAAAAACACCTAAAGCAAGAGAAAAACAGAAATTGTTCAATGGCTGAGATAGCAACCCAAAAACAGCACAGCAAAAAAATTGTCTTCAGCAACCACATTAACGATGCAGAAAATAAGTAAGAGTGTTGCAGATAGCCTCCTTCAATTGTTCAAAGCTAGCATTGGCTGAGATGCTCACTCCATCCAACCTGTCATGAATCTCCATGAAAGCTTTGACAACATTCTCCCTAACTCTGAGAACAACAACTCTAATCTTTGACACATCAGACCCTGATTCCTTGGAGATGGCATGAATGTCACCAATAGTAGACTGAGTGGCCGTGAGGAGATTTTTAATTTCAGAGAGTTGAGTGTCAATGGCACGAAGCTTTTCACTAAGGTCAGGATTACCAGGGTTGGGATGAGAGGCAGAGGGTTTAGGTTTGGGCTCTATAGGAGCATGCTTTACTTCACCTTCGTGCTTCTTAACCCAGGAGCCATTCACACTCATATATCCCATACTTGCAAAGGCTCTAGAATTGTAAAACTTTGAAAAAGTGATGAAGGGATAGTTGGACAGGAAAATTTCATGAGCTTCCAGATTGTGAGTGATGGCCATGCCATAAGGTAGACTGGTGGGATCTTCAGCACTTTCAATCATGAAATTAATGACCCAGGAGGATAACTTTGACTTTGAGTTTGGTCACAAGGCAGTATACTAAGAAAGTGTCTCTTTGAGAAAAGGTTGAAAAGGAACCAGTACGGGGAAGCAGAGTAGTTGCTATAATGTGGGCCAGGACTCGAGTTTCGAAACTAACATCACTGGGACCTAACTGGTTGGGAAGGGATTCATAGGGACACTCAGCAATAACTGTTTAGCTTGGTAAAAGGAAATTTCAAAATCATCGGGCCAGGTGTTTTTGAAAAGCATAGGAAAACCAAAACATCGACACTGAAAGAGCGAATCAAACAGGGCACAATCAAGAACAATGCGCTTACCTAACACTAAGGATTCCAACCTGTCAGGTTTACTAGAGCAGAGATTAGCATAAAACATCTTTACTAGGGGTTCATAGACATTAGGCGGAGGAATAGAGAGGAACTTAACCCACCCTTGATGAACAAAAAGGTTTTTGACCTTACAATTTAGGGATTCTATGTCGTCAAGGTCGAGTACCCTTCCATGAGCAATGGGTTTGTCCTTCAGAGCAATGAAGAAAACCCTATTTAGAGAATCCCAGAAATTTAGGTCAGATTCTAGAGAGCCAGAAAGATCAATCTTGGATTTCTTTGGGGTAGAGGAAATAGGGGGTCTTCCATGGGTCGTTTTCCTAGGGCTTTTTCTCCTAAGATTTGAGAGTGATCAGATAAATCTACCTGTGAAGAAGCGAAACTCTCAGAGTGGTCGGACCCTAGGTCTACTTGTTCTAGGGGCATAAAAAGAGGATTTTGCTTTGGAGCGGGTAACTTTTCTGGTGGAAGTAGAGGGATTCCTGGGTTGTTTGGCCATTGAAGAAAAGTGGTTTGATAGAAGCTTTGAAGAAGGGGTTTCTAGATGATAGAGATGAAAGTGACTGAAAGGGGTTCTTCGCCTTAAGAAAAGAACCTTCTGACGGTTGAGTACAGAAAAGGAAAAGGCGTCAGTTGAAGGGACGTGATGATTGGCTTTCCAACTTTGAACGACAAACTGATATGAAAGAAGAAAAAAAAGAGGAAAAAATGGAGGCGTAATTAATGCATGAGTAAAGGACAATCATTACACCTATAAAAGTAATTGCAGTACACATAGGTCCTATAGGTTATTAGTTAAACAAGTAATGCCAAGTAATTTTCTTAAAGCACAAAATCTATCCTCTAATAATGGCTTAGTAAAAATATCTACTAACTGATCAGTAGTTCCAATAAGAGATATTTCTATGTCTCCCTTAAGAACATGATCTCTAATAAAGTGATGCTTGATATCTGTATGCTTTGCTCTAGAATGATGCACATGATTTTTTGAAAGACAAATGACACTTGAATTATCACAAAAAATTTGTATAGATTTAAAAGAAAGTTTATAGTCACCCAGTTGATGGGACAACCACAGTAATTGTGTGCAGCGTTGTCCAATGGCAATGTATTCAACTTCAGTGGTAGATAATGCAACCGATGCTTGTTTTTTACTATTCCAGGATATCAATGCCTTTCCAAGTAATTGACATGTACCACTTGTGCTTTTTCTATCTTCCTTATCACCTACAACGTCAACATCTGAAAAACCTTCTAGTTTAAAAGAGTTAGAGCGAGGATACCATAGTCCATGAAATACAGTCCCAATGAGATATCGAATGATTCTCTTCACCGCAGTCAGATGAGATTCCTTAGGAGCTGACTGAAACCTAGCACATTTACATACACTAAACATAATATTCGGTCGACTTGCCGTCAGATACAGTAATGATCTAATCATTCCACGATATTTAGTTTCATCAACAGTGATTCCCTGTTCATCTTTGTCTATATTTGTTGAAGGACTCATTGGTGTGCCAATGGATTTTGCATTGCTCATGCCAAATTTTTGAATCAGTTCCTTTGTGTATTTGGTCTGACATATAAAGATTCTTCTTCATATTGTTGAATTTGGAGTCCAAGGAAGAATGTTAACTCTCCCATCATGCTCATTTCGAATTCGCTTTGCATAATATTTGAAAATTCCTTGCACATAAGAGGGTTAGCACTACCAAATATAATATCACCAGCATAAATCTGAATAATGAGATTACCTTCTTATGATCTTTTAATAAACAAGGTAGTGTCTACTTTACCTCTTGTGAAGCCTTGATCAACAAGAAAAGAACTGAGTCTATCATACCAAGCACGTGGAGCTTGCTTTAGTCCATATAGTGCCTTAGTGAGCTTGTATACATGGTAGGGAAACTTTGAATCTACAAACCCAGGTGGTTGTTTCACGTATACTTCTTCCTCAATAAATCCATTCAAAAAGGCACTTTTGACATCTATCTGAAACAACCTAAATCCTTTAAACGATGCATATGCCATAAGAATTCGCTCCAAGCGAGCTACTGGAGCGAAGGTTTCGTCACAGTCGACTCCTTCCTGTTGTGAGTGTTCCTGAGCAACTAGTCTGGCTTTATTCCTTACGACCTTTCCATCCCCATTCAATTTGTTTTTGAAGACCCACTTTGTTGCGATTACAGAAACATTTTCAGGTTTGGGTATCAGATTCCACACCTGATTTTTATCAAACTGATCTAACTCTTCCTGCATTGCTTGAACCCAACTTGAATCTTTTATAGCTTCCTCTATCTTCTTTGGTTCAACCTAAGAGATTAATGCAACATTTGCTTTCTTTTTGAGAGCTCCTCTTATTTTCATTCCTTCATTTGGATCTCCTATGATAAATTTTTGAGTATATTCAGGCTCGCTTCTCCATTCATTTGGACGTACTATATTAGTAGTCGACTCGATTGGATGATCTGGTACACTGTTGCTGTCTTCACCAGTTGACTCTGTCGCAGTAGATATATCAGTCGACTCTTGAGATTTGCTTGTCTCCTGAGTTTCATGAGCTTGATCTTCATTACCTGTAGTAATTCCTTTCTCGACCAAGGGATTATTTTCATCGAATATAACATGTACAGATTCTTCCACATATAATGTGCATTTATTATAGACTCTAAAAGATTTACTATTTAATGAGTAGCCCAGAAAAATACCTTCATCACTTCTTGGATTGAATTTTCCAAGGGTGTTCTTACCGTTATTGTGAATAAAACACTTACTTCCGAAGAGTTGAAAGTAATTGATATTGGGACATTTACCTTTACATAATTCATAGGGAGTCTTCTTCAGAATGGGCCTTATGAGACATCGGTTGGGAATGTGACATGTTGTACTTACACCTTCTGCCCAAAAATGATTTGGAAGTGAATGATCTAGTAACATGGTTCTTGCCATATCTTGGAGGGTTCTGTTCTTTTTTTCTACAACCCTATTCTGCTGTGGTGATCGTGGTGCAGAGAAATTATGAGTGTATCCCTGATCATTACAGAAATCTTCAAATGCTCTACTTTCAAATTCTCCTCTATGATCACTCTGAATTGTTGAGATCAGATATCCCTTTTCTCTTTCAACCTTTTTGCAGAAAACTTCAAAATTTCTTAATGTCTCATCCTTATGAGATAAGAAAATTACCCAAGTAAAACGTGAATAATCATCAACAATAACAAAAGCATATCTTTTTCTTCTTATACTAGCAGTTCTAGTAGGCTCAAATAAGTCCATATGAAGCAATTGCAAGGGTTTAGAAGTAGATACAATATCTTTATTTTTGAAAGAGTTTCTGGTCTGCTTACCAATTTGACATGCATCACAGATATGAGTTCTAGAAAAATTCAATTTGGGTAGGCCAACAACTAACTCATGTTTGGACCATTTTTCTATTAAATGCATGCTAGCATGACCAAGTTTCCTATGCCATAACCACGGATCATCAGACATGGAAGTTAAGCAAATATGACCATCTATCTTTTCAAAACTGTCAAGGATATAAACATTTCCATATCTTTTTCCAGGGAGGACTGTTTTACCTGATTCATCTTCAATAGCACAGCCTGTTTTCTTAAAATTTACCTCATATCCTGAGTTGCATAGTTGACTTATGCTCGAGAGATTGTAGTTGAGTCCATCGATGAGATAAACTTCAGTGATGTCACAGTTATTATTGAAGGGAATTGTTCCAGTACCAATTATTTTACCTTTTGAGTCATCCCCAAACTTAAGGCTTCCTCCATCAATTTTTGTAACTTCTTTGAACAGGTTTTTCTCACCTGTCATGTGACTGAAACACGCACTGTCTAGATACCATTTTTCTTTGCGGCATATTCTGTGGTGTTCCTGCAAAACAAAGTGATTACTTTCTTTTAGGTACTCAAGCTTGCTTGGGTCCTGGAGGGTTAATATTGTTAGATTCAGAATTGTTTTTTGGCTTCCAAACCCATCTTGAAACGTTTGCTTTATGAAAGCGACAAAACGAATATTTGTGCCAACTTTTGTTACAGTAGTGACACGTAACTTCTGACCCACCTTTAGGTCTTTCATTAGTGTTAGTACTAGTGGACTTTGTTCTGGGTGGTCCTTTTCTAGTTGATTTGTAAGTCACTTGATTTGACCTGACAGAACTGTGACTGGTGGATTTACGCATGCCATTAAGTTGCATTTGCAATTCCTCAAACTCTTCTTGAAGTACTTTTTTTTCAATTTCACACGTTTCATGTTTGAGTTTACAGTCTTTAACCTCTTTATTTAGTCTCTTAAACTCATTCATCATTTTTTGAGACTCTTTCAAAGTTAAATTAAGAATATCCTATAATTCATTGCATCTTTCACAGTTATAAGATCTTACCTCACTTGTTTCACCTCGTGCCATGAAACAGTTTTCATTTTCATCTTTGCCTTCATCATCTAAAGTGTCCTCATCTGTCCAGCATCCTGAGGATTTGTTCATTTCGTTTTCCAGAATCATCATGAAGCAAAGATTTGCTATCTCTGCGTGGTCTGAACTATCCTTATCACTCCAACTTCCAAAAGATTTGTTCTTGTTAAAGCCTCTAGAAGTTTTTCTTTTTAGTTCTGGGCACTCAACTTGATTGTGTCCAAATCTTCCACACTCATAGCATTTTCCATCATTCTTGTCCGGTTCGTTGTATTTCCTGGATCGTCTTGGCTGAATTCTTCCTTTATTTGTATTTCTAAATCTTCTCATTAAGCCATCAATGTTTCTTGATAGCATAGCAATCTCTTCTTGTAGAGCTTCAGGATCATCATCAATTTCATTTTTAGCTATTTCAGTTGAGGTCTTGAATGCAACTATTTTCTTTTTTTCTTCTTGACTAGTCTTCTTGAGATGCGTCTTTTCAAAGGCTATGAGTTCTCCTTGTAGTTCATCATATGATAATTTGTTTAGATCCTGAGATTCAAGTGTGACTAATTTGGTCTGCCAAGTAGTTGGCTGGCTTCTGAGAATTTTTCTAACTTGATCACCACTAGTATATGGCTTGCCAAATGCCGTTAGATCGCTAATTATTTTGCTGAACCTGACAAACATCTCTTCAATAGATTCTCCTTCTTTCATTGAGAAGAGTTCGTAATCATGAACCAACATGTTGATATGTATTTTCTTTACTTTGCTGGTTCCTTCGTATGTAACATCAAGTTTGTCCCACATTTCTTTGGTTGTGTCACAACTAGAGCTTTTCTCATATTCTTCACTACTTATAGCATTGTGAATCAGATTTCTCGCTTTATTGTTAACTTGTACCACTTTCATTTTCTCTTTTTTATATGAATCTATATTTTGAGGATCAGCAAGTGGTGGAGTGGCAGCTGGTAAGGGATAGTTCCCCTTTTTGATGACTCCCCAAACTTTAATGTCATAAGCCTTGACAAAGATCTCCATACGCATTTTCCAGTGAGAAAAATGTTGTTTATTGAAGTATGATGGTCTAACTTGTGAAGTTCCTTCCTGGAAGAGAACTCCTATGATAACTTGATTTGCCATGATCTTTTCTCACAAACTGTTAAGCAAAAGTAGAATGTGCGTCTTGCTCTGATACCAATTGAAAGTACAAGGGGGGGGGGGAGTGTATATTTTCAAAAATCTCTATTAGTTGACTGCTAGATGCAATAACCTAACAGTTATAATAGCAGAATATAAAACACAAAAAGTAAGTGCAGGAATTAAAGACAACGGAATTTTATACTGGTTCGGATTCAATGTGAATCCTCGTCCAGACCCCATGGGTTGCAAAGGAGTTCTCTTTAGTAAATGCGTTTTTTCGAGTACAATGGAAATGGCGTGATAGCTCAGTTCCTATAACACTCGTCTTTTTTGATACAATACCTCACCAGTGTTGTACTCTCCTTTTTTCTCTGACTTGTTACACAACAGATCTTAGAGAACTGCAATGTTTGTTTGCAGTAGAATAAAGGGAGGATTTTTGGTTCAATCAAAGTATGTTTGTCTAAGGCTTGATGCTGAGTATAAATACTTTGGTGAAAACCGTTTGCTGACGAGACTTCACAACCCAAGAGATTTGATCCTTGGAAAGAGATTGATTCTTTCCGAGAATAAGATTGCTTGCCGTTGTTCTTCCTTGATGAGAGGAAATTGACAGCTTTCCTTATACAGTTGTTAATGATGAGGGTTTACTCCTTGATTGTTGGTCCCTCCGAAATTGGCCACTCAGCTAATCTTCTTACAAAATCTTCGATGCTTTTTGATTGCTTCAATCTTCCGGATTGAATGTGCTAGCCTTGATTAATGCCTTAAGTTTAGGCTTGCTTGATTCTTTCCATTCTAGTTGTCCATGATCTTTGCTAACTGATTCGTAATCTTTGTTGATTGATTTCTTTCCTTAAGCATCCAGATTGACTTCAGCAATCTTATAGTAGCTCATTGATTCCTTGATCTTCTGTAATTGATTTCCTGCACAGATATATTATTTGCATCATTAAAATTAGATTTAACACAGAGATCTAAGCTTAGAAGTTCTGAGTAGAAGGGAGGTGCAGAGGTGGGCACACACAAAAGTTGACGACTGTAAGGAATTGAATGTATTTCCTTTTGCATTTCCATACATAAAATAGACGAGAGGATTAAAAAATTTGAGAGTGGGCCTATTGTGGCATGGAGTTACTGCTGAACTGAAGGTTGCCTACTGCAAAATAATGAAAAATTTTGACGCCGAGGCTATAGGGATTAGACTGGTCAGATTACGACTCCATGTCCAAATACCGAATCCATTTAGGAAGGCGGGGGAAGTTTGTGGAGGTTTTATACAGATAGATAAAGATAGAAATTAGAAAGAGGCAGGA
The DNA here is from genome assembly GCF_000715075.1 of Nicotiana tabacum. Lineage (NCBI taxonomy): Eukaryota > Viridiplantae > Streptophyta > Magnoliopsida > Solanales > Solanaceae > Nicotiana > Nicotiana tabacum. The sequence continues at coordinate 98,117,028 of NC_134084.1, read as the reverse complement.
CCTGTATTGGGAAAAATTGTATTTAAAAATAAAGGTGATGTGTCGAATACGTGTCGAAACACGTAGACTGGTCAAAATGGTCAAAGAATTACAACTAGCCAAGAGGCACGAGTTGCAACAGATACGAGCAAATGGCAGAGGAAGAGCCACGAGCAGGAATATAAATAACCCAGCACCCGTACCTATCTAAGTCATTTATGTTCGAAAATCAAAAGGAATGAATCTAACAATAGAAAAGAGTGCAGATACGGCATTAAATGTGGAATACGTTAGAGAATTTGTATTGAATATAATGAATATGTAACGTAGCATTAAATGTATTTAATTACTCATAATAGCCTCATTATGATTTGGGCAAAACGTATGTCTCCAAGATATCTATTAAAGGGAGACATCTGATCAATTGTGGGGACATGAAATGTTATTGATATAAACTTTGGTTTACTTGTTTTTCTCTTGATTACTCTCTTGCTACCTAAATTACTTACTTTTATACACTCTTTTGATTATCAGTAACCCATGTTCTTCTAAATTCTAACTTTGACTAAAATTTTATTTTTTGGTTAAACAAATTGGTTCCGTTACCGGGAATCTGATAATCTATTTTCTTTTCGCTTAACTTTCCTTGTTGCATCAACTATGTCGAACAACAATGACAACATTCAAGGAAACCAAGGAAACCAAGAAAACCAAATAAACCAACAACTTCAGAGAGACCCTCAGGATAATAACGCACTGATTATTTCTCCACAAGGCTCTCATCGGCGATCTCGTGAAGGCACTCCTGAGGGATCTCATACTGATGGATAGGCTCAATTCGAAAATGTTGAAGCTATGGATAAGGCTTTGCAAAAACTTATTACCGCACAGGTCAATAAAGCCGTTCAGGCCTTGGTTAGCCAGTTACCTTCTGCACCCCCCATACCTAATCCAAATAACAACACTCTAGAGAACCCTCGTTCTGGGCTTGTTAATTCAGGCAGCGGTGAACCCCCAGTGAATCGAAGGATGGAGAACCAGGTAATTTAGTTAATTCAAATTTACAAAACTTAGTACTAACCTTGCAAAAACAGCTCAAGGAGCAAAGTGAGCGCATAGAGCAGATACCCGGGGTGCCGCCCATAATCAAAGGGATAGATTTAGATAGATATTCACAACAACCCTGGAAGCCCAGTGCTGCTCCACTCCCAATTCCAAAAAAATTCAAAATGCCTGATATTCCAAAATATGATGGAATAACAGACCCACGAGATCACGTGACTGCATTCACGACGGGTGTAAAAGGCAATGATTTGACTAAGCAGGAGAATGAATCAGTATTAGTCAAAAAATTTGGTGAAACGCTCACCAAAGGATCGCTAACATGGTATTCTCTTTTACCCAAAAATTCTATAAATTCTTTTGCTGAGCTTGCAGATTCTTTCATCAAAGCACACTCGGGAGCTCAAAAAGTAGAGAAAAGAATGGAGGATATTTTCAAAATCAAGCAAGGGGACTCAGAACTGCTTAGAGAATTTGTGGACAGATTTTAACGAGAAAGAATGACATTGCCGCGTGTACCTGACAACTGGGTAGCTATAGCTTTCACAAGTAATTTGAATGGAAAAGGCTCGAAAGCTATGAGGAGGCTCAAAGAAAACCTTCGAGAATTCCCAGCTACAATGTGGAATAATGTTTATAACAGGTATAGCACGAAGCTAAGGATTGAGAAAGATACTGTTCCACAATTTCAAAAAGAAGAAAAGGTAAGTTCGAGACGTGTGGAGACCAAAAAAAGATCCAGTAAAAATAGGTACGAGCCTTACATGGGACCTGCGGGAAAGGATTCACGGTCAAAATAGGATAATCAAAGGTACGATCACAGATCAAGAAACAGAGAATCAGGTTCTTCATCAAGATTCAGGAATGAGCGAAATAACTATGAGTCACGAGATGATGATAAAAATTTAAAAGCAAAATTCGGTGGTTACAACTTCAACGTCAGCACCTCCAAGCTCGTATCCGTTTTGAGAAGCATAAGAGATAAGGTTCGATGGCCAAAGGAAATGAGATCGAACCCAAACAGGCGCAAACCTGACCATTGGTGCGAGTTTCATAATGACCACGAACATAAAACAGCAGATTGAAGATTTTTACAAAGTGAAGTTGATCATTTATTAAAACAAGGGTATCTTACTGAGTTGTTCAGTGAAAAAGGCAAGCAAGCTTACATGAAGAACAGGCAGGAGCCTCCAAAACCACCTTCTCCCAAAAGAACTGTCAACGTTATAAGTGGGGGTGAAGACGTCAAAGGTATATCATATACTGCAACTAACAAAATTTCAAAGTAACAATTACCCAAGGGAAACGGGTGCGGCATGTTTTAGAGGAAGACAACATTACATTCAATGACGCAAATGCAGATGGGGTATTAACCCCTCATAACGACGCATTGGTAATATATTTAATTATACATGATACTAATGTGAAACGAGTTTTGATTGATCCAGATAGTTCTGTGAACATTATTTTACTGAGAGTATTACGTGAGATGCAAGCTGAAGATAAAGTGATACCAAAGGCGCATACTCTATCTGGATTTGATAATTCTAGTGTCCTCACGAAACCAGAGGTAACACTCACCACATTCGCTGAAGGAGTCGTGAAAGATACAAAGTTCCAGGTGGTAGATATGGAGATGGCTTACAACATGATTCTTGGGAGACCATGGATCCACGAAATGGATGTTGTTCCTTCAACCTTGCATCAAGTTATTAAATTTCCATCGCCATGGGGAATCTGTCAAATTCGTGGAGATCAACATACAGCCAGGGCTATCAACTCTGTTGTAGATACAAGCACAAGAAATGAAGGTAAATTACAATCACAGAAGGCAGTTAAGGTCACCACAACACAAACCTCAACTGAACAAGGGCAAACAGATGTAGATTCAAGGCCTGATACCATTCAAGAACCAAAAGAGAATGAAAATATCAAAACAACAATAGAGGAATTAGAGCCTGTCGTGTTATTTGCTCAATGGCCTGATAAAAAAGTCTATGTTGGAGCTAATCTTAGCCAAGGTATGAGAGGTAAGATAATTGAATTTTTGAAAACTAACGTGGATTGCTTTTCTTGGTCCCACTATGACATGACAGGAATACTCCCGGAGGTGATGACCCATAAACTAAATGAAGATCCATCATACCCTCCTGTCAAGAAAAAGAAAAGAAAGCAAGGAACTTTCAAGCATCAGGTGATTCAGGAAGAAGTCCAAAAATTGCTAAAACTTGGTTCCATTCGTGAGGTAAAATATCCTAATTGGTTAGCTAACACTGTTGTAGTTCCAAAGAAGAACGGTAAGTGGCGGGTTGTGTAGATTACACAGATCTTAATAAAGCCTACCCTAAAGATTCTTTTCCACTATCACACATAGATCAATTGATTGATGCAACTGCAGGTCACGAACTATTAAGTTTTTTTAGATGCATATTCAGATTATAATCAGATTAAAATGGATCTGGGAGATGAAGAAAAAACTTCATTCATAACAGACAGGGGAACTTACTGTTATAAAGTAATGCCCTTTGGTCTAAAGAATGCAGGTGCAACGTATTAGAGGTTAGTTATCAAAATGTTTCAAGAGAATTTAGGAAAGACTATGGAGGTATATATAGATAATATGCTTGTTAAAACTCAGTATTCAAAAGATCACATATCACACTTATCTGACACATTTTCAATTTTGCGCAAATTCAATATGAAGTTAAATCCCGAAAAATGTGCGTTTGGCGTTGCATCAGGCAAGTTTTTGGGTTTTCTCGTTTCTAACCGTGGTATTGAAGTAAATCCTGCACAGATCAAGGCCATTGAGGAAATCCCTGATATACTTTCAAACAAGAAAGAAGTTCAAAGATTAACAGGGAGAATTGCAGCCTTGGGAAGATTCATTTCTAAATCATCAGAGAAGTGTTTTAAATTCTTCTCAGCCCTTAAGAAGCAGGATCATTTCGAATGGAATGAGGAATGTCAACAGGCGCTCAGGAATTTGAAAACGTATTTATCAAATCCACCTTTGCTGGAAAAACCAAAGGCTGGGGAAAGACTACTCATTTACCTTGCTGTTTTGGAAGTTGCGGTAAGCGTTGTTTTGGTCCGAGAAAAACAAGGTAAACAATCCCCTATCTACTATGTTAGTAAATCTTTGTTAGATGCGGAGACATAGTATCCTCAGTTAGAAAAACTTGCACTTGTATTAATCATGACATCTAGAAAGTTAAGACCTTACTTTCAGTGTCATCCTATCGTCGTAGTAACTACCTACCCTTTACGTAATATATTACATAAGCATGAGCTATCAGGTAGGTTAGCTAAGTGGGCAATAGAGTTAAGTGAATACGAAATCACATACCAACCTAGAACTGCTATAAAATCACAAGTGTTAGCTGATTTCGTGGCCAATTTTAGCCAAAAGATGCAATTAGAAGCAGAAAAAGAATTACAGGTATTCAATGGGGCTAACCTGGGAACTTGAACTTTATTCACTGATGGCTCATCTAATGTAAAAGGTGCAGGTTTAGGGATTGTCTTGGTACCACCTATGGGTGAGACCATTCGACAAGCTATTAAATGTCACTCCATAACTAATAATGAAGCGGAGTGTGAGGCTATGATTGCAGGTCTAGAATTGGCACGAGAGCTTGGCATAAATCAGATTATAATTAAAAGTGATTCGCAACTCGTGGTTAATCAAATGTTGGGGACTTATACAGCTAGGGAAGCAAGGATGAAACAATACTTAGAAAAGGTACGGGAATTGATAAAGCAATTTCAAACCTGGAATATCATATGCCGATTCGGTGTACCAAAGGAGATCATGTATGATAATGGCTGTCACACCTCCTTTTTACGCACCCGCGAGGGCGCAAGGGAGTTTTTTCCAATTAAAGGACAATCGAAACGGGATTTATTTATTTATTTCAGAGTCGCCACTTGGGAGATTTTAGGGTGTCCCAAGTCACCAATTTTAATCCCGAATCGAGGAAAAGAATGACTCCATATTACAGTCTGCGTGCCAGAAATCCGGATAAGGAATTCTGTTAACCCGGGAGAAGGTGTTAGGCATTCCCGAGTTCCGTGGTTCTAGCACGGTCGCTCAACTGTTATATTTGGCTTGATTATCTGATTTTATACATGTTAAAACCTATGTGCAAGTATAAACTCTTGACCGCTTTTATTATTATTATTTTACGAGAATTGCAACGTCGTGAAAATATATCTCGAACCACGTTACATCAATGCACCCGTGGTTATTGACATATCTCGACTCGGTTGAGATTTGGATTTGGGTCACATAAATGTGCACCCGAATTAAGAAAAATAAATTATTAAGACGCGCCTAAAGCAACTAACGTATTGTTATTTTGGGGAAGGCCGTGAAATTTGCTAAACGGCATGTCCCGAATTCTAAGTATTTTTAATATATATACATTTAGAGGGCCCCGCAGCTTCTACATTTTGTTTGTCGAGGCTCGTCTCATTTATTATTAAAAGGAATTTACAACGTCATGGAAATGCATCTCGGGCCACACCATAATTAATATACCCGTGATTAGAGACACATTTCGATTCCGTTGAGATTTAGATTTGGGTCACATAAATGTGCACCCGAGTTTAGGAAAATTAAATTATTAAAGGTGCGCCTAAAGCAACTAGCGCATTATTATTTTGGGTAGGGCCGTGAAATTTGCTAAAACGGCCCGTCCCGGAATCTAAGTATTTAATATATACATTTAGAGGGCCCCGCAGCTTATGCATTTTTATTTGGAGAGGCTCGTCTCATTTTTATTTTTAAGGATAAACCTACAGTGACTACATTTCTCTATTAAGTTCGTCTCTAAAGAAAATCCTAATTTATTAATCAAACAATGGAAGCTAGTAGGATACACGGCTAATGAAGAGTATCTCGAGCTTGACGAATTATAATTAAACATGAACTTACCTTTAGAACTAACCCATATGGTAAATAACAGAACAATGACTAAGAAAATTATGATAGAACTTATTAAATCAATCCGACTACCAATTCGGCGAGCTAGTCACGAACATGAAGACTTTTGTACAACTTTCGTCTAGCATGCCAATTTAAGATAGCAGTAACGTAAGCACAAAACTAAAACTCAACAGATTTAAACAAGATCTTCAACATAACATTTATTCAAGCTCGGACACTACAGTGACCGATAGCAACTCAAACAAAGATTAGAAAACGAACCTCGACAACCTCAGAACGACAAACACGACTCCGACGGAACTCAAATCGGACCTCACTGAACAACGACGACCTCGATGGAAGCAGAGAGCTCGGCCAAAACTATCAACGCACGAGATATCGGCTGCTGCTGGATTTTCTCGACGCAGCAGGTATGTGAAGATAAGCAGAAAGGGTCGTTCGGATATGAGGAGGAAACAGGTTCTAGAGGGTCGTTTGGGCAGTGGTTAATGGCTGGAGCTCGGACGTGAGAGAGTGGTTGGTTTTGGGTTATGGTCGCCGGACGTGATGGAGAGCTTGACAATGCAGCAACAGCTGCTCGAGTTTCGGCGAGGGGGCAGTGACGACGCGATGGAAGGAGCTGGGTTGGGCGGTTGTCGACGGGCCTGTTTGGTGGTCTGTTTGGTGCTGGTGTTTGGGTGGTGGTGTTGGGCAGAGGTCGACGGAGGGAGGTGGTTTCGTTCACTGCTGGGGACGCGACAGTAGTGGTAGGTTTCACGGTGGTTTTGGGTTAGGGTTGAGGGTAGTTTTCGGACATGGTGTTTGGGTCGTTGGTTGGACAGTGATGACGAGGGGGGGAGCTGGAGGTTGACGGTGGTTTTGGGGTTGTTGATGGAGGTGGAACGATGGTGGCGATGGAGGAATCTGGAATGGTTTCAATGGAGGGAGCGTTAGGGTTTTGTTCTTCTCCCTTTGGAGAAGATGAACAGTGGTCGACGGAGAAACTGGACGAGATGGAGGGAGTGGCTTGCGACGGAGTTTGAGAGGAGACGGGATGGTTTGGTGGTGGTGTTTACTGGTGAGAGGATCGTGGGTTTTGACGTGAGCTAGGGTTTTCCTGTTCTTCTTCTCTTGAAGAAGATCAACAGTAGTCCCTAGTTTTTTCAAAAATCTGTGCGTCCTCCCCTTTCAAAAAAAAGTCCTCCGTGTTTTGTAATGGGTTTGCCCAAAAAAATGAGCCCACGCGTGGTGGGGTTCGAGATTTGTGTCCCCCACGTGTGGTGGGGTTCCCCATGTGTCATGGACTCGGTTTATTATGGGCTAGGTCCGAAATTAGGCCTAAAAGCGGGTAATTTGAACCCGAATATTATTCTTTTGCCCGGACCCGATTAAGAACACAACGTTGTTCGACTAATCCTATGTAAGCAAAATAACTACAAAAAATAAGACTAATATTTAAACAAAACTATATATTTTTTAATATATTTTTCAAGATTTAAAATAGCTACAAAGCATTAATAAAACTATTTTTTTTGTAATTTTCGTTTTTAAATAAGGATAAAATATAAAGTAATATTTTTGTATTTTTAAGAAATTAAAATGACTACAAAACATTAATAAAACTATATTTTTTGGTTATTTTCGAAATTATATAAAGTACAAAAATAAAGTGCAATTTTTGTATTTTTTCAAGTTTATGAGAAATACATAAACTAAAATTTATATATATATTTTTTGTGATTTTTTTTCTTTTTGCAACGAAATAAAGTAAAAATAGTTAAAATGGCTATATTAGACCCAATTACATATTTATGCTAAAAAAATGTGAAAATCCTTGGGGAGGGTCAAAAATCACGTGCTTACAGCTGCCCCTCTTTGACTGGAAACACGAAGAGTTTTCCGACAAAGAACGACTAGACGTGTTTTTGACCCGACCATTATTTTGAGGGACTACACTGAGGAAAGGGAGGGAATGTGACCGAGCCCTGGTATCTGAGCTGCCTACATATCCTTGGTTATACAGGAATCAGGCCACGTGTAGTTCGGAAAATGCGAGAGATGGTAAAGTGTACCGAGGTGAAGAGCCGATCGAGGTGCCGTTCCGTTGAGGTTCCGGTCCGTGGTCCTGTCATTACATCAAAAATGATAACTGAAAAAGATTAACTAAACCTATCAGCTAATAGTTACAAGGATTCCTATCTTTAAGTTTTCTGAAACTTGGTCTTGAGTCTTGAATGGTGCCTCATACAGACTTTGGATTTGAACCTTGATACTTGCTAGTTGTAGGCGCTAGTTCTTGAGCAGACCACATCTGTTCTCCACTTCCGTAATTTGGGTTCTTTTTCTTTTCCTTTTTTCTCTTTTTTTTTTCTTGTTTTTGTTTTTGTGACCAGCTTCTGTTGATCATCCCAGACTGTCGATTCGCATTCTTGAGGCGAGCTTCTAACTTGGATTGAATGCTGGGCATTTCTGTTGTAACCTTCTGCTTTCCAGTGGGTCACTGCTTGATCTTGAAAAATGTTTCTCCGTTCTACAGGCGGACTCCTGACTTCTTCGATCTTTGACATACCACAAACTCCGTTCTACAGGCGGGTCCCTGACAACCAAAATAAACAAAACAAACAAAATTTCCTAACTCAGTTTGTACTGGGAAGATTTGTGAGTCGTTAGCAAAATTGTAACTCACTTACACTACTGATGCAATGATGAGAGTAAACTAAAGACTAGGCTAGGATGTGCATCTCCTATGAGTAAAACCAAAACTCTTGCTAGCAAATGTGTCTGCTAAAATAAAAACCTCAATGACTCAAACTAGAAAGTGTGTCTTCTATGGTTGAATCGGAATGAGCTAAACTAGGAAGTGCGTCTCCTAAGGGTGAAAACTTCAGTGACTAGAACTAGGAAGTGCGTCTCCTATGAATAAAATCTCGATTAGGAAGTGCGTCTCCTACGGGTAAACTTCAAAAACTGGACTAGGAATTGTGTCTCCTATGGTCGAACTTAAAATGAATCAAACTAGGAAGTGCATCTCCTAGGAGTGAAATCTCAATTCCGGAAGTGCGTCTCCTGAAATAAAATATAATCTAAAAAGCCAAACTAGGGAGTGCGTCTCCTAAAGCAAAAGTATAACCTGAGCGAACCAGACTAGGAAGTGTGTCTCCTAATAATGAAAACTTAATTCAGGAAGTGCGTTTCCTGTGCATGGAATTAAACTTAGGAAGTGCGTCTCCTAGGGGTAAAATAGTCTCAGGAAGTGCGTCTCCTATGGGTGAAACCTCAATGATTTTGAACTAGGAAGTGCGTCTCCTATGAATGAAAATAATTTAGGAAGTGCGTCTCCTATGCGTGAAATCTTAATTTAGGAAGTGTGTCTCCTATGGGGTAAAAGTAAACTTTAAGGAAGTGCGTCTCCTATTGGGTACAATAAACTTAGGAAGTGCGTCTCCTATTGGTAGAACTGAACTTAGGAAGTGCGTCTCCTATGGTAAAACTGAACTTAGGAAGTGCGTCTCCTATGGTAAAACTGAACTTAGGAAGTGTGTCTCCTATGGTAAAACTGAACTTAGGAAGTGCGTCTCCTATGGTGAAACTACTTAGGATGTGCGTCTCCTTAGGAAGTGCGTCTCCTATTGGTGAAACTGAACTTAGGAAGTGTGTCTCCTGCTGGTGAAACTACTTAGGATGTGCGTCTCCTATTGGTGAAACTGAACTTAGGAAGTGCGTCTCCTGCTGGTGAAACTACTTAGGATGTGCGTCTCCTTAGGAAGTGCGTCTCCTATTGGTACAATGGATCTAGGAAGTGCGTCTCCTATTGGTAAAACTTAACTTAGGAAGTGCGTCTCCTATCGGTGAAACTCAACTTAGGAAGTGCGTCTCCTATTGGTACAATGGATCTAGGAAGTGCGTCTCCTATTGGTAAAACTTAACTTAGGAAGTGCGTCTCCTATTGGTGAAACTTTTTAGGAAGTGCGTCTCCTTTGGTAAAAACTGAACTTAGGAAGTGCGTCTCCTATGGGTAGAACTGAACTTAGGAAGTGCGTCTCCTATCGGTAGAACTGAAACAAACTTAGGAGGAAATGCATCTCCTATGGGTGAAACTAAAACCAACTTAGGAGGAAATGCATCTCCTATGGGTGAAACTAAAACCAACTTAGGAGGAAATGCATCTCCTATGGGTGCAACTAAAACCAACTTAGGAGGAAATGCATCTCCTATGGATGAAACTAAAACAAACTTAGGAGGAAATGCATCTCCTATGAATGAAACTAAAACAAACTTAGGAGGAAATGCATCTCCTATGAATGAAACTAAAACAAACTTAGGTGGAAATGCATCTCCTATGAATGAAACTAAAACAAACTTAGGAGGAAATGCATCTCCTATGAGTGCAACTAAAACAAACTTAGGAGGAAATGCATCTCCTATGGATGAAACTAAAACAAACTTAGGAGGAAATGCATCTCCTTTGGATGAAACTAAAACAAACTTAGGAGGAAATGCATCTCCTATGGATAAAGACGTGGAATGTATTCCCTTGTTATACAGGTGGGCGCCTAAAATATGAAATGCACAGACAAAAGTATTCCTCTCGTTATTCAGGTTGGCACCTGTCTAAACTAAGACATAAAAGTATTCCTCTCGTTATTCAGGTGGGCGCCTGGTGGTAAAGATATGAAAAATGATATGCCCGCATTATACTGGTGGGTGACCTAGAACAGAAATGAAAAGACAGAAATGTATTCCCGCATTATACTGGTGGGTGACCCAGAACAAAAATGAAAAGACAGAAATGTATTCCTCTCGTTATTCAGGTGGGCGCCTGTCTTCAACAGTAACTTTGACAATAAGATCCTATTTGAGGGCGGATGATCCCAACATATCCTGTTTGAGGGCGGATGAACCCGACATATCCTGTTTGAGGGCGGATGAACCCAGGATGAACCCGACATATCCTATTTGAGGGCGGATGAACCCGACATATCCTATTCAAGGGCGGATGAACCCGACATATCCTATTCGAGGGCGGATGAACCCGACATATCCTATTCGAGGGCGGATGAACCCGACATATCCTATTCGAGGGCGGATGAACCCGACATATCCTATTCGAGGGAGGATGAACCCGACATATCCTATTCGAGGGCGGATGAACCCGACATATCCTATTCGAGGGCGGATGAACCCGACATATCCTATTCGAGGGCGGATGAACCCGACATATCCTATTCGAGGGCGGATGAACCCGACATATCCTATTCGAGGGCGGATGGACCCGACATATCCTATTCGAGGGCGGATGAACCCGACATATCCTATTCGAGGGCGGATGAACCCGACATATCCTATTCGAGGGCGGATGAACCCGACATATCCTATTCGAGGGCGGATGAACCCGACATATCCTATTCGAGGGCGGATAAACCCGACATATCCTATTCAAGGGCGGATGAACCCGACATATCCTATTCAAGGGCGGATGAACCCGACATATCCTTAAGACTTGAAAATATCTTACCTGGAAAACTTGGTGGGGATTATTTACTTACCTGTTGGGGGGTAAAATGTTATCAGCCGGGGGTACCTGACTTCCAGAAAATTTTCTAAATGGAAGGAAAATTTTCTGCCCCAATTTGATAATATCCCTTGTGGCATGCATTTCTGGCATCAATGCCCTTTCCGTTACCTGCTTCAAATCAAACAAAATTTTGTTAGTTTAAAACATGGTGGTTGGTTGTGATACTCCTACTGGGATGACTTTCCCTTTCTCCTTCATTGCTCCGCGCTCCTCAACTTGTTGGGGATGATATTATTTGCTGAGGATAATCCCTTTCTGCTGGGGATATCCCTCTTCTTTTGTGGCATAGCTCGAAAACTGGCATTTCCCCGATCTTTTAGTCTAGTATGGATTTCGCCAAATCATGCTCACTACTCTCCTTGCTCTGTTTATGGGCCTTGGCCTTGAGGTTTATAACCTTGGTTTTGGCAAGGATATCCCTCTTGACGCTCGTCAATCCTTTTGTCAATTCCCTTTGCTGGGGATATCTTTATTGACACTGGCCTCGCGCTTGTTCCTCGCTGACTATACCATTTGGATGTACTAGTCAGATCTCATCTTGGAAAGCTGATGGCATATTTTGAAGTCATTTCATACTTGTTCTGACCAGACAGACTCAATTGGGGATTTTCCTATGAAAGAAAAAGATAAAAGGGACCAGAATAAAAGGACAAAGGAAAAAGATGACTCTTTAACAAAAGAAACTATAAATAAAAACCTATCAAATGCAGATACCGACTTTAATGGTCATGACATGCATATGTGGCCTATCCTCCGCCGTCAATCAGCTTCCAAGATCTTCAATTGGCAATTACCCATCTGATTCTCAATCCTATTCGACTTGTAGTGCCCGAAGGGTTTTCACTATCAAGTCTCTCTCATTTTTTGGTTCTTCTCTCAGCTTTCATCGCCTTATGGTGCCTGTGAATGTTTTCACCGATAAGACTCTCTCATTTGCATCACTTTCCGGCTGGGGATTTGGAGTGTTGCCAGTATGACTCTCTCTGCTGGAGATTAGAGTCATTTCTGCTGTGGAACAGAATGTTATGTTTGCCGGTAAGACTCTCGTTTGTCTGACTTGGCATTTTGTTGAAAACTGATCAGAAGGTCTTTCTTTGGACCGTAATGTAGGTTTTGGATAGGCTAGAAAGAAAGGGTATGAAAAGCTCAAAAAATACATTAATTTTGGGTTATTAGTACAACCTTCGGAATTAGATTTATTTACCACAAACGCAACTTTTGCCCCAGTTTCTTGCTTGGGGATATTTTAATTGATTTTTTTTTCATTTTTCAAAACTATGACCGAGCCGTGAAGCGCCTACGTATCCTCTTTGAGGAATCAGGTCAAACGTAGTTCCCAATTCCTCTGTTTCATTTGACTTTCTTTTGTTTTCGTTATCATTTTCTTTTTTTCATCTCTCCTTTCTTTTCGTCGTTTTTTTTTCTTTTCTTTCTTTTTTTTTTCCATGTTCGTATCTTCTAGTCGTTGTTACTGATTCCGAACGAGGGGTATGAAAGAAAACAAAATAGGCTCAAAGGGTTAACGAAGGATAAAGTGTTTAGGTAGCAGAACAAAATGCCTTCGTCATTCCAGTCTTCAAAACATGCCAAGTGCAAACAACACAATTAAATTTGTAGTCTCTTCTGATGGTGCTGGACTTGACAATTATGTTAAACGTTTTATTTTTTTCTTTGTCATTTCTAAAAGCACCGTTGGGTGACACTCTCACCCTCATTATCTTGAACGGCCCTCATGCCAATTTGGTGAATCTTGCTTTTAACGGTTTTTCTTTGTGTTTCACTTGCTCCTAGTTCCACATGACTCGGGCTCTAAATAATCTCAAACCGTTCTTATTTCCTTTAAATGGTCTGATCACCTTTTCGGGGTTTTATGATTAACTTTAAATGCTAGGCCCAAACTGTGCACGCATGTCATGTCACTAGAATCGGCGTTGAATAAAAATGATAAAATGACTAAACAGAAAGATGACTGGGAATAATCCAAGACTGAATTTTTTTGCATTGGACTGAACAAATGGTTTTAAAAACAAAGCAAACCGGAATAAAATCCTAAACAACTTGGACAAAACTTAAACAAACCGCTATGACAAAACGGAAAGATAAGCGGAAAGATATTGACACAAAACAAATCCGAATTACAGTCCTAATAATCCGAACAACGGAAATGACAACAAAATAGACCATCAAAGATCCTCTCCGGTTGACCCAAAATGGAGTGTCTTTCCAACTATCCAAGCACGGCATCTCCAGTTGACCCAAAATGGAGTATCTTCCAACTGCAAAGCATGACATTTTAGCCATTGAGCTCTATATCAACATTGCCAAGACCATCCCCAACTTCAGTATTATCAACATCAATCAACAAGTTCTCAAGATGATTCGCCTGCTCCCTGTCACTGTCGTCGATCACAATTGCCCCTTCCTGAATCATTCTTTCGATTTCCTTTTTCAAAGAACGACAGTCTTCAATGCTATGTCCTTGGACATTAGAGTGGTACATGCATCGTACAGCAGGATTGAACCCTTTTGCATATGGATCTGGAGTATAGCCAAGGAGCGGCTCAATCAGTCCTGAAAGCCTTAGCTTTTCAAACAAACTTGCGTAGGACTCCCCAATTGGCGTGAAATTGTTTCCTTGCCTTTGTTTTCCCCCATGCCCCTGTTTTCTAGGGTCGTTGGGTGCTTGGAAACGATGTGAAGGCAAGAATGCATTACGTGGTGTTGGCTCTCGCCAGCGGGGGTGACCTGATGGTTGACCCTGCGACCGGACCTTGTTTGGAGGATAATATTGAGGCGGATTATATGGAGCTCGGGGGCAGGCTTGGGCATGATAGGCTGAAAAAAGTGGCTCTAATGGTGGGTAGTAGGGTTGTGGAAGGTTGTATGGAGTGCGTGGATAATTTGGATGACTGGGTTTGGGCTGGTAGTGAGATGAAGGACCTCTGAATTTGGACCCAGTACCTGCTTCGACTGATGCGACCTCGCGCGCACCTCCCATGCCGCTCTGAATAGCCTGGGTCGTTGCCTAGAGCGCTGAGTAATTTAGGATCTTGTTAGACCTTAGGCCCTCCTCTATCATGACCCCTATCTTTACCACTTCATTGAAGGATTTCCCAACCGTTGTCACCAAGTGACCAAAGTAGGTTGGATCCAATGTTTGCAAGAAGTAGTCCACCATTTCTCCCTCTCTCATGGGAGGATCAACTCTGGCCGCTTGCTCTCTCCAGCGGAACCCAAACTCACGAAAACTTTCCCCAGGCTTCTTTCCAGTCCTCAGCAATGTGAGACGGTCAGGGACTATCTCGAGATTGTATTGAAAATGACCTGCGAAAGCCTGCGCCAGATCATCCCAAGTATACCATCTGCTGGAATCCTGCCTGGTATACCATTCTAGTGCCGATCCACTCAGACTTTGGCCGAAATAAGCTATCAGCAGCTCATCTTTGCCACCTGCCCCTCTCATTTTGCTACAGAATCCCCGCAAATGCGCCATGGGATCACCGTGCCCTTCATATAAATCAAATTTAGACATCTTGAACCCGACCGGGAGTTGGACGTCCGGGAAAGGGCATAGATCCTTGTAGGCCACGCTGACCTGGTTGCCCAAACCGTGCAGGTTCCTGAAGGACTGCTCCAGGCTTTTGAACTTTCTCAACACCTCATCCTGTTCAGGGGCTTTAACCGGTTTTTCGATCTCTGTCGGTACCTCCAAGTGTGGATTGTAAGCATGTGGTTCGGGGGCATGGAATGTAGGCTCAGGGGGATAGTATTGCGTATCGTGAGCCTGAAACAATGGCTCACTGGTCGTTCTATGCAAGGGGGATAATGTGGGTCCCACAAAAGTGGGAATATCGGGTGTGGGGAGAGGTTGATGGGGTGGTGGAGCCTGGGAATCATGAGGGCTTCTTTCTTGATGGTAACGGGGATTTGGGAGGCTTGTTGAAGGGCCGGAGTGAGGGTATTCCGGCATGTGCCCCAATGGCTCAGGGCTCTTTTGTGCTTTGGCTAGAGCTAGCTGCATTGCATTCATATCTAGTCCCATCCTTTCTATCTTTCCCATCGCTTCCTTTAACAACTGGCTCATCGGCCTTTCTTCCTCGGTACTATTCTCTGAAGTAGTCATGCTTGTTGTTATCGGTCCTTTGGATCTAGTTTGGTAAGGGTGTGTTGCCAGAATTCTTTAACAACTAACTGTTTGAGATTCGGAAAACAACAAACTTGTTAGCGTTTAGAGTGTAACAGATTTGATAACAACACATTGAGGATGCAATGCCCCTAGGCAGTTAACCGTTTCTAACATGCTTTGCTTCAAACAACATGCGTCATCCCGGCTTGCTTATTTGCCCCTTTGAAGTACTTTGGGAACCCCTGTATTTTATTCTATTTGTATTTTCTTTTTCTTTATTACTGGCGGTCGAATCTTATGGAGATTGCCTACATATCATGACCCCGCATAAATCAGACCTTGCATAGTTCGGATCAATAAAAGATAAACAATACTAATCATTTTTTCAATTTACATATTAAAATAAACTGAAAAAAATCAAACAAACCACATATTCTAATTAAAGATTTATCAACTCAAAAACAAAAGGCTAGCTCCCTTTCTCTGTTCGACAAATGCAACCAAATGGTTATTTTTGCAAATGTGGCCCCTTCCAAATTTACATGAATTTTGAGGCCGGGGAGGGTTATTTTATAACACTTTACAAACTTGTCCGTTCTTTTACGAAAATAACCTTTCGACAACTGAAAGATACTCTAAGGCTATTTCGGCAAGAACGGTTTAAGACGCGGCCGAAGCTGGCTCGGCTTATTATGACAAAATTCAAACGGTATTTTTTCTTTTCAAATTATAATAAAACCTGGTGTTGCAAACATGGCCCTTCAGCGCCTCGGGGACGAAGATTTTTAAGGCTGTGCGGGTCAACTGGACCAAACTCCTAAACATGACCCCAAAAGGTGGCTGTTTATGCAAAGTCAGCCTTCCGGCGTCCCTTTCGGGAACATTCGGCTATTTATGACAAACAACATCACCTGATTTATTTATGACTCTTTTTATCATTTTTCAAAAATAGAAAACTCAATATTGCAAACACGGCCTTTCAACGTCTCGGGGACGAAGATTTTTAAGGCTGTGTGGGTCAACTGGACCAAATCTTAAACATGACCCAAAAGTGGCCGTTTGTGCAAAGTCAGCCTTCCGGCGTCCCTTTCGGGAACATTCGGCTATTTTTGACAAAACAGCATCACCCGACTTATTTATGACAAAAATTAAAATTTTGACATTTTTTTTTGTAAAAGGGGAAGTTGGACATCACCCGACTTATTTATGAAAAAATCTTGACATGTTTTTTTTTTTATTATTATTTGTTTTTGGCTTTTTAGCAAAAGGGGGTTGGACCCGATGAGGGTTGCCTACGTATCTCACATCCGGTGAGAATCAAACCCGCGTAGTTCGGGCCAATAAACTATTTTTGAGAAGACCCTTTTCCATTTTCTATTTATTTATTTTTTGTTATTTTTTCACGACAATCAAATAGACTATTATTTTTCATTCATAACAAACAAACAAATTAACATAAAACATTCCTTTTTTTTTCATTTGTTTCCTTATTCTAAAGAAAAAGAAAATGTTTTTTTTTTGGAATTTTTACCTTTAATAAAAGAAATGCTAAAAAAAAATAATTTTTGAATTTTGAATTTTTAAAGAAGAATCAAAATATCTTTGAATTTTCTTTTGAACTTTTTTTTTTGGATTATATATATATTTATTTTGGAACAAATAATAAAATTACGTTCAACACCCGACTCTTTTTATTTATATTTTTTGCAAAACAAACTATTTTCTTTTCTATATTTTTTTTTAAAAAAAAAAAACAAGACGGAACAATGATGATTTTTTTCCTCTATTTTTCCTTTTCTTTTAATATAACAAACTAATAAGGCATTTTTCATTTTCTCAAAATTTCGGCAGAGTTTCGATACTACTTGGACATTGGTTTTTCCTTCTAAAAATAAGTAGTTATATCTCTACACTGCCATTTTCTCATCTTTTCACGATTTTCTAATTTGTGAAAAATGATGACAACATACAAAATCTTTTTGAATTTTCCAATGCTCTTTTTAATTTATTATTATTTTGTTATTATTTTCAAAAATGTGGCATGGGGGACATGGGGGATTCCAAGACTTCTTGGATTCCACAAATGGTCCCCATGTGCTTTTCCCAAAAATGAAGCATGGGGGACATAGTGGATTTCAAGACTTCTTGGATTCCACAAATGTTCCTCATGTGCTTTTCCCAAAAAATGAAGCGTGGGGGACATGTGGAATACAAGGCTTCTTGAATTCCACAATGTTCCCCATGTGCTTAATTAACATAATAGCATGCTTATTAAAAATAGTGCAACTTTCTTATTTAACGTGATCAGCATGATAAGGAGTGTCATTTGTCCGCAAATATCATTGGTCCGCCAAATGACCCATTCACCCTTGCATAAATACAACATGTAGCACATAGGATGCCAAAGATGGTCTATTATTTTCAGGTTGCTTGTCCTAGACGGACCCAACCCCTGTGTTGAGTCCCCTAAGTCAAATGCACATGATGCAAATAAACGTTCCTACTAGGGATCCGGCATGTGGCTTTGTTATACTAAGTTCATAACCTGAGTATTTGTTCTAGACCTGGCTTACCCGAGCGGACGACTCGAGCCGAGGATGGGAGTTGTGTACCGGTAACCAAAAGGCCATCCGATTTTGCAACTCCTCCGAATCCTCGTTCTATTTTGGTATATGACACTAACAGAAAGGAGCCACGACCAGCGTGCACTCCTCAAGAAAGAGAAGAGAGGGGTTTCGGCACAGTTTATATGTACAGTTCAAATAATATCAAAGCAGTAAAAGTAGCATTTAGCACATTGGGCTCAAACAAGTAAAAATCAGATAATGAATAACGCCAAATAATAACAATTATTTTAAGCTCGAATTCTTAACCCTGAACTAGTGGTTCTCGGTCAAAAATTCCCCAGCGGAGTCGCCAGAGCTGTCACACCTCCTTTTTACGCACCCGCGAGGGCGCAAGGGAGTTTTTTTCCAATTAAAGGACAATCGAAACGGGATTTATTTATTTATTTCAGAGTCGCCACTTGGGAGATTTTAGGGTGTCCCAAGTCACCAATTTTAATCCCGAATCGAGGAAAAGAATGACTCCATATTACAGTCTGCGTGCCAGAAATCCGGATAAGGAATTCTGTTAACCCGGGAGAAGGTGTTAGGCATTCCCGAGTTCCGTGGTTCTAGCACGGTCGCTCAACTGTTATATTTGGCTTGATTATCTGATTTTATACATGTTAAAACCTATGTGCAAGTTTAAACTCTTGACCGCTTTTATTATTATTATTTTACGAGAATTGCAACGTCGTGAAAATATATCTCGAACCACGTTACATCAATGCACCCGTGGTTATTGACATATCTCGACTCGGTTGAGATTTGGATTTGGGTCACATAAATGTGCACCCGAATTAAGAAAAATAAATTATTAAGACGCGCCTAAAGCAACTAACGTATTGTTATTTTGGGGAAGGCCGTGAAATTTGCTAAACGGCATGTCCCGAATTCTAAGTATTTTTAATATATATACATTTAGAGGGCCCCGCAGCTTCTACATTTTGTTTGTCGAGGCTCGTCTCATTTATTATTAAAAGGAATTTACAACGTCATGGAAATGCATCTCGGGCCACGCCATAATCAATATACCCGTGATTAGAGACACATTTCGATTCCGTTGAGATTTAGATTTGGGTCACATAAATGTGCACCCGAGTTTAGGAAAATTAAATTATTAAAGGCGCGCCTAAAGCAACTAGCGCATTATTATTTTGGGTAGGGCCGTGAAATTTGCTAAAACGGCCCGTCCCGGAATCTAAGTATTTAATATATACATTTAGAGGGCCCCGCAGCTTATGCATTTTTATTTGGAGAGGCTCGTCTCATTTTTATTTTTAAGGATAAACCTACAGTGACTACATTTCTCTATTAAGTTCGTCTCTAAAGAAAATCCTAATTTATTAATCAAACAATGGAAGCTAGTAGGATACACGGCTAATGAAGAGTATCTCGAGCTTGACGAATTATAATTAAACATGAACATACCTTTAGAACTAACCCATATGGTAAATAACAGAACAATGACTAAGAAAATTATGATAGAACTTATTAAATCAATCCGACTACCAATTCGGCGAGCTAGTCACG
Source organism: Nicotiana tabacum (assembly GCF_000715075.1). Classification (NCBI taxonomy): domain Eukaryota; kingdom Viridiplantae; phylum Streptophyta; class Magnoliopsida; order Solanales; family Solanaceae; genus Nicotiana; species Nicotiana tabacum. Next base: position 98,097,220 of record NC_134084.1, on the reverse strand, counting down.
AACATGAAGACTTTTGTACAACTTTCGTCTAGCATGCCAATTTGAGATAGCAGTAACGTAAGCACAAAACTAAAACTCAACAGATTTAAACAAGATCTTCAACATAACATTTATTCAAGCTCGGACACTACAGTGACCGATAGCAACTCAAACAAAGATTAGAAAACAAACCTCGACAACCTCAGAACGACAAACACGACTCCGACGGAACTCAAACCGGACCTCACTGAACAACGACGACCTCGATGGAAGCAGAGAGCTCGGCCAAAACTATCAACGCACGAGATATCGGCTGCTGCTGGATTTTCTCGACGCAGCAGGTACGTGAAGATAAGCAGAAGGGGTCGTTCGGATATGAGGAGGAAACAGGTTCTGGAGGGTCGTTTGGGCAGTGGTTAATGGCTGGAGCTCGGACGTGAGAGAGTGGTTGGTTTTGGGTTATGGTCGCCGGACGTGATGGAGAGCTTGACAACGCAGCAACAGCTGCTCGAGTTCCGGCGAGGGGGCAGTGACGACGCGATGGAAGGAGCTGGGTTGGGCGGTTGTCGACGGGCCTGTTTGGTGGTCTGTTTGGTGCTGGTGTTTGGGTGGTGGTGTTGGGCAGAGGTCGACGGAGGGAGGTGGTTTCGTTCACTACTGGAGACGCGACAGTAGTGGTAGGTTTCACGGTGGTTTTGGTTTTGGACAGTCGGGAAGGTGACGGAGTGGTCGTTTGGTCGTTGGTTGGACAGTGACGACGAGGGGGGGGAGCTGGAGGTTGACGGTGGTTTTGGGGTTGTTGATGGAGGTGGAACGATGGTGGCGATGGAGGAATCCGGACTGGTTTCAATGGAGGGAGCGTTAGGGTTTTGTTCTTCTCCCTTTGGAGAAGATGAACAGTGGTCGACGGAGAAACTGGACGGGATGGAGGGAGTGGGTTGCGACGGAGTTTGAGAGGAGACGGGATGGTTTGGTGGTGGTGTTTACTGGTGAGAGGATCGTGGGTTTTGACGTGAGCTAGGGTTTTCCTGTTCTTCTTCTCTTGAAGAAGATCAACAGTAGTCCCTAGTTTTTTCAAAAATCTGTGCGTCCTCCCCTTTCAAAAAAAAGTCCTCCGTGTTTTGTAATGGGTTTGCCCAAAAAATGAGCCCACGCGTGGTGGGGTTCGAGATTTGTGTCCCCCACGTGTGGTGGGGTTCCCCATGTGTCATGGACTCGGTTTATTATGGGCTAGGTCCGAAATTAGGCCTAAAAGCGGGTAATTTGAACCCGAATATTATTCTTTTGCCCGGACCCGATTAAGAACACAACGTTGTTCGACTAATCCTATGTAAGCAAAATAACTACAAAAAATAAGACTAATATTTAAACAAAACTATATATTTTTTAATATATTTTTCAAGATTTAAAATAGCTACAAAGCATTAATAAAACTATTTTTTTTGTAATTTTCGTTTTTAAATAAGGATAAAATATAAAGTAATATTTTTGTATTTTTAAGAAATTAAAATGACTACAAAACATTAATAGAACTATATTTTTTGGTTATTTTCGAAATTATATAAAGTACAAAAATAAAGTGCAATTTTTGTATTTTTTCAAGTTTATGAGAAATACATAAACTAAAATTTATATATATATTTTTTGTGATTTTTTCTTTTTGCAACGAAATAAAGTAAAAATAGTTAAAATGGCTATATTAGACCCAATTACATATTTATGCTAAAAAAATGTGAAAATCCTCGGGGAGGGTCAAAAATCACGTGCTTACAATGGCCCTCAATTTATGGGAGCTCAAATCACGGAATTTTTTCAAAGTTGGCAAATTAAAAGGATTACGTCAACACCTTATCATCCGGAGGGTAGTGGGCAAGCAGAATCAATGAACAGAGTTATTATCAATAATTTGAAGAAACGATTAGAGGAATCAAAAGGTAACTGGCCTGAAGTGTTACCTGGAGTTTTATGGGCATATCGCACAACTACAAAAACAAGTACAGGAGAAACACCATTTTTATTGGTTTATGGAGCTGAGGCTTTAATTCCAGTAGAGATAGGGGAACCAAGTATGCGGTTCACACAGGCGACACAAGAATCTAATGACGAGGAGATGCGAGTCAATCTAGATTTACTCGAGGGGAGGAGAGAAGCTGCATTGATAAGAATGGCAAGCACAAAAGCAAGTCATAGAACGATATTACAACCGAAAAGCACACCTCAGATTCTTCAAAGTGGGGGACTTCGTGCTTAAAAAGGGTTTTCAATCCACAAAGGCAGATAACGCGGGTAAATTAAGTCCAACATGGGAAGGACCCTATAGAGTTCGTGATATTGCAGGCAAGGGAACATATGAGCTGGAGACAATGGATGACAAGATAATACCTTCACATTGGAATGTTGTTCATTTGAAGAGATACTATTTTTAAGGAATACTCACGGTCAGGTATCACTATTTCAAATTTAATTTTTGAATTGTTAAAATTTTACTAACGATTTTAGATAATAGGCAAAAAGCTAACCCATATTAAATGATGAGTCACGATCACAGAATAACCTAAAATTCCTGGCCTAGGGTTACAATTATTCTGATAGAAATTCATACGAGTTAAGCAGTCTTCATCTAAAATCGCACCTCCGAGTCCCGTATGTTTTTCCTTTTCAGGAAAAGGACCAAATAAGAGAATCTATCAAGTGCTTAAGGCTTCGTACTTCAACACTCAAACACTTGGGGGACTACATAATATACACAGATATGTGTATAAAGAAGGCAAAGAAGATTAAGAAAAATCAAGTCTAAAAGAGTCAAGTGCAGAGTAAAAGTCACAAGGTCACGAGATGAAGCCACGTACTAAGGCCAAAGAAAAAACCTCACTATAGTTAGGGTAAAGGCTATGTACTGAAATGGGTTATAAAAAAAACCGTGTCTATTATTCTTCTTTTGAAAAAATCTATTACAAGAAAAACAGTTACGAGAAAGTTATAGATGTAATTCAAATACATGTAAAGTATTATTCAAAACTAGTCAAAGTTATTTCAAAGAAACATGTGTGTTCCTATTTCTTTTATCGTATGGCAACACCATTATGAAGTTGAGACGTCTTCTTCATTAAGTGTTGAAGTATAAAAGGGCCCTCTTTTATAAAACTCATGTTTAAATTAATTAGTCATGAGGTTAACAGAAGCATTTTCGAAAAACAAAAATGCAAATTATTCTGTAAGTCCTTAAAAATAAAAGTAAGAATAAAGCAAACAGAAGTTTAAGATAATAACATGAAAAACTTCTTAATATATAAAAAATCTAAGACTAAGTTCGAACTTAGTCATAAAACTATGAAATTGTTTATACAGATTGCCCTATAAAAGACTTGGGGACTTGCATTTCCAAAATCAACCCTCAAATGAAGCCAAGGGTTTGATTGCAATTTTCCAAAATAAAAGCAAGAACAAAATCATTCAAATGATTAAAACTGGTCACTGAGAGGTTTGTGGAACTAAAGCAGGAACATCAATAGCAGCGGGCTCAATTTGGGCAGGTGCATCAACAGATGCGGTTTCAACTTGACTTGTAACAACATGCTCGATTGAGCTTGAAAGAGTTAAGATACCCGTATCAGCTTCAACATTCATGGGATCTTCAACCACGGGAGAAGGGAAGTCCTGAGTTTGCTGAACTTTTTCAATGGTTTCATTGATCTTAGCTAACTCCGACTCCAGGTTGAAGTTTTCTTGGCTAGCTTCAATTAGGGTATCTCGACGTGAATTCAAAAATGCCCAACTTACCTCAACAACAGATATTTCTTCAAGGATCTCATAATCCTTTTCCCAATCAGCAATCTCATTCTTTAGCTCTTCATTTTCAGCCAAGGCGGAGTTGTAAGAAGCTTGAAGAGAGGCATGGGATCTCTCTAAAGCACAAACCTTATCAGCCGAGACTCGAAGGTCCTCTTGTGCTTGAGTTAAGCTTTGCACGAGCTCCCTAGCGTAAACTTCTTTTTGACGCAAAAGAGCCTTCAACTCTCTGTTCTCTTCGCTGGCCTTAGATAGTTGCTCTGACAAGGAAGATTCAAGACGTTCTTTGTCTTTTTCTGCTTGGCTTGAGGAAGCTTTTGCAACCGCTAACTCTGAAGTTAAAGCCCGCACCTGCTGTTCTAAGGTACTCTTGCTTTCTTGTAAATCTTCCATATCAATTTGTGCACTCTCAAATTGTTCCTTCCAATTGATCGCCTCCAACTGAGAATCACGTGCTACCTTCTTCAAGAGAAGGATTCTGTTCATCATTTCTGTGCATATAAGATTGACCTAAAAAAAGGAAGGGAAATAAGAATATAATAATCCCAAAGATAAAAAACTTTTACAAAGTAAAGAAGGGAGAGAAGGAAAATACCTTCAAAGTGGAATGCACGATATCATTCATTAGAGTCAGGGAACTATGGCTCTACAACTTTGCTTTTTCAATTGGACCAATTAAAGGTTCCAGCCATACATCTGCCTGACCTGACTTCCTCAAAAGGCTGCTATCAGCAGGAACTTCAATGGTTACCCTCCTTATAGCGACACTTTTACTTGAAGAGCCCACTTCCGTATGGTGAACGATAGGAGAGGGAATTGTCGAAGGAGGAGCGGTAGAGGAAGTGAAAATAGTAGAAGAAGGAACAGAAACAGCTGGGGTTGGTAAGGAAGGAATCACGGACACGGGAGTTAAAAAAGAAGATAAGGGTATTTCATCTAAAATAGGCCCTAAACTTCCATTACCAAAACCACTAAAGAAAAGTTGATCAATAGACTCATGAGTATCATGGGGAGTGACATCATCGTCGGGAATTATTACTGGGGTTTCAACAGGTTCGGTAAGAGAAACAGAAAGACGAGAGGAAACTTCAGCTTCGTCATCAGAGACGATGCGCCTCCTAGCTCGTGGCCTCGTCACCAGGGAACCCCCATCTTCCTCTTCTTCAGAGTCTTCTTCTTCAACAGTTTTCCTTTTTGCAGAAGAAGAACCCAAGACTATTTCTCGGGCTCTTTCTAAAGAAATGCAGGTTCCCGAATGAGTACGGGTTCCCGAAGAGACACGAGAGGCCGCAACTGCTTCAGCAGTAACTCCTCGAATAGCAAATCCTGACAAAAAGAAGGACGAAAGTTAGAACCATAAAGAAAAATATATACATGCATGAAAGATGAAATAAAAGCTCTTACCATGAGTCTTTACTTTCCAACCGTAACGGTTAGAAAGTGTTTTCCAAGATCTACCATCTATTGGTGCGACCTTCAGCAATTTATCTACCCAACCACGAAAATTGGGAATATTTTCCACCGCTCCCATGGTTGCTAAAAAAAAAAGCAAAAATTAGAGAAGTTGATAAACTTGAAGGAAAAAGGTACGAGATGGATAAAAGACTTACGTGTAAAATTCCACTTCTCAGGGAAGGGAACGTTATTCTCACCCACTAAACCAACAATGGGGGCAGCAACAAATCGGGCGTACCAACCACGGTCTTTGTCATCTTTAGGGCTCACTAAAACCCTCTTACTCCTGGCCACTAGGGTAAAAACGCCATTACGGAAAAGACTAGGGGAGTAAAGATGAATCAGGTGAGGGAAAGTAAAAGAAACGTCAGCCAAATTGGTTAAATACCTCAAACAGGCAACAACCCTCCATATGATTGGGCCAATTTGACCCAAACAGACATTAAAGAAACGGCAAAATTCAAGAATAACTGGGTCAATAGCTGGTTTGAACCCTAAAGTGAAAGGGTATGTATAAACAAAAGAGAATCCAGTCAAGTAAGAAGTAATTCTCTAATTTGGATTAGGGATAATAATGGAAAAATCATTACTCCAATGGCAGTCTTTACGAATTACAGGAGTCAAAACTTCTGTAATTTGAGTGGGGTAAGCATCAGCACGATCTAAGGCGGAAACTTGGTTTCTAAGAGATTCCCTATCATGGTAAAAAGATAATTCTGTAGGGACTATCTCTTCTACTAAAGGTTCACATAATGGTTCAGAAGGTTCTTTATTCCTAGAAGAAGATCTGTGAGAAAGGGAACCTCTGGTTCTGGAAGAAGGACCAGAACTAGGAGAAGGTATAGACGAACTACCACCGCGAGTAGACCCTAAGCTACGAAGTCTACCTCCCCTTCTATGTCTAATGGGGGCATTAGGGAAGGTATCAACAATGGGAACTCTCCTAGGGTTAGGATTTGGTGAAGACATGGCGAAGAAGAATAATGTGAGGAATTAAGTGTTTAATAAGCTTTATGTGGTAAAAGACAAGGAAAGAAGTTATATTTATATTAATACGCCACCGCCAAAGGTAAAAGTGCAGTGATGGAAGGACCATAATAATGATAACTAGCACTTCGTGAATAGTGGAGCCGTAAAAAGCCTTGAAAAGGGTTGCAAAACTGCAGAACCAATGGGAAAAAACACGTGTACGGAGCATTAAATGGAAGCGACAATTGAAGCGTCAATTTTGTCATAGATTAATGGTGACAAAAATTCTCTTTTTATGAAATCCAAATATTCAATTGATGAATAAATGGAAAGTGGGGGGACTATCTGTATTGGGAAAAATTGTATTTAAATATAAAGGTGACGTGTCGAATACGTGTCGAAACACGTAGACTGGTCAAAATGGTCAAAGAATTACAACTAGCCAAGAGGCACGAGTTGCAACAGATACGAGCAAATGGCAGAGGAAGAGCCACGGGCAGGAATACAAATAACCCAACACCCGTACCTATGTAAGTCATTTATGTCCGAGAATCAAAATGAATGAATCTGACAATAGAAAAGAGTGCAGATATGGCATTAAATGTGGAATACATTAGAGAATTTATATTGAATATAATGATTATGTAACGTAGCATTAAATGTCTTTAATTACTCATAACAGCCTCATTATGATTTGGGCAAAACATATGTCTCCAAGATATCTATAAAAGGGAGACATCTGATCAATCGTGGGGACATGAAGTGCTATTGATATAAACTTTGGTTTACTTGTTTTTCTCTTGATTACTCTCTTGCTACCTAAATTACTTCTTTTTATACACTCTTTTAATTATCAGTAACCTGTGTTCTTCTAAATTCTAGCTTTGACTAAAATTTCATTTTTTAGTTAAACAGAACCATCTCCAAGAGGAGGCGAATGGTTAAAAAACACTCCAGCCAACTGTATATTTTTCTGTTATGGGTGGAGTGGACTGCTTGGGTAGAGTCCATTGAGTGGAAGCCATCAGAAATCAACAGAATTCCGACTTCACCAGAATACCTGGCACAAGAATTAATGGCATCTTATCAACAGAAGGCACATGATTCAGAACTTCACAAAACAGAATTTTACAGTAAAACAAATGGGACCATGAAAGGTCTTAATTTCCAACAGGGCAAGGAGATCAACAATATATAAGGTAGCTGGTTTACAAATATCAGGTCAAAACTGTGTTTAGATCAGCGAAAAATTAAAGGGCCTAAAGGCTGGCAAAAGACCTACTGTTTCTAAAGGCATCAGAAAAATTAAAAGGAATGCCCCAACAATTAGTGGACAAGGTAAACAGAAATCCAGAGCAGCTGCCTATCACTAGAACCATGCACAGAGATCCATCCTACCAGATCGGCAGCAATTATATTGGTTTTCACCCATTATTGATGGAAATTTTACAGGAAACAAAGCACTCAAAGATGATTGCAAACAGGGGATGGAATCAAGGACGATTTTTTCCTGGAGCATCAAAAAAAAATTGTAGCAAATTATTCTTTTCCGCTTAACTACCAGACTTAGTTCAACAACCAGAATTCGAACTCGTGACTTGCATCTGCACACATACGACGATACACTACCATTGCCACTGAATCAACGCCCTGGGGCAAATATGAAATTTATAGTAACAGCCACTAAGTTGTCAAACAGATCCGACTTCCTTCTTGTTTTTTCTTTAACTCTGACCATCTGCATGCTTCCTTTGGGTTTAAGGCAGACTTCTTTGACAAAGATATTACTAGACCTCTTTCCCCAAGTTTCCTCTCCTTCCCCCTCTTTCTCTCCCTTAATTATCTTGTTCTCTTTCTTTTCTCACTGTTTCTGCACTTCCTCACATTCTGTTAAGCACCTAAAATAGCATTAAGATGCTACTATTTCCCTGCAATTCAGCCTTATCTTAGTCCATTCACCCCTCTCTCAATGTGTTTTAAGTCCAGGCCTACATAATTTCTCAAAGTCAGAAGTTCAATGTGTTTGCTAAGTGTTTGGTATTGAAGTTTGATGAGCTAGGATCAAATGGCTAAACATACTTGTTCCTTTTCCAGCTCTCCTTGTTACTATCTCAGTCGTGTAAACCCATCAGTGTAGCATAGCTATGCCTAGGTCATACCCATTGTGTGTAGCTGATAGTCCTTTATTTCTTTCGCTTTCTTTTAATACTTACCACACCTATTCTTTAGGCTCGTGTACAAGGATAACTGAAATTATTGCCAGCTTTCCATTCTTTTGTTAATCATTAGTTGAGAAATTAAATTGATCTGAAAAGAGCCAAATCTATCCCTTTCTTTGTAATTGAATGAGTAATTTGATATTTTACCACAACAAAATTCATTGGAATTGGGAACTTCATAGATCTTCGCACCAAGCCAAGCTTGAGGTCAAGTCCTACAAAATTTTCACTTTTCAGAAGCCAACATGTGGACAATTTTCCCAACTCAATGGATATACGATGTCTGCTCGACAAACTTTGCCTGCATCACAACCCAACAGCCCACAACAGCATTAGTCAATTTTTTTACACACATTTCTCTCCCTCACCTGAAGCCTATTCATGTCTTTTTCTGTAGTATCGTCTACCTTCATATACACCTTGTATGTGGGGGCTACCCTTTTTCACATAATAAAATAATTAACTTCATCCCCTAAAAGAAAAAAGTATTTCCATCGTCATTGTGGTTTTTCCATACCAGGAGGCTTGCCTCTATCCCTGAGAAAGAAAAGAGCAACAACAGCAGAACTGTATTCTTCGTTATTAGAAAGGTTTACCGTGGTTTCCCCTTGGTATAAGAACTGTGAACCTTGTTCACCCACAATGATAGTCTCTGGGCAAAAGGCATAATCTATGGAAAGGAAAAAATGGACAGAAATATAACTTGAACTTTTGTGATGTATCTAACGGAATCAAGGAAATAGACAACGCTGCCTCCTTTTTTGTCTTTGGGCATCTCCAACCTTTATCCCATTTTAGGGACAACTTACTCCAACCATTCCCTATTTTTTTCCCCAAACTTTTTTATATTCTTCTCTCTCTTCTATATTATACTAGTTTTAGTGTACATGCGTTGCACGTGTGCATTACATTAATCAATATAAAACATATACATAAATTATTGAAAAATTAGCAATGGAGGTTAAACTAAACTCAATATATGTTTAATGATGAAAATATATATTAGTAAATTCGTACAATATATGGTTGAATTCAACATTTTCTGAATGAATTTAGTGTAATTAGTTTTATAGAATTTATAATTATAAATATCATTCTCCGCTTGTTGTATCTCATCTTGCATCTCTTTGTAAACTTTACGTTCATAATGTCATTATACAAAAAAATAATTGTTCATTCAAAGTTAATCAAAATTATAGACAAGCCAAATAAACCTCTTCATGTGTAAAAAAGTTGTCTGGATTCTTATTGATTAGGTCTAAATTCCCTTCTTTGCACGTTCATCCAATGCCAAATAAAAGTTAATACTATTCTAAACTCATTCTGAATGTACTTTGCTAATAAATACTTTGAAATTCAAGAGTTCACAATGTTGAGGTCAATTTTTCAAAATTATAGGGAGGAAAATGACAAATTTATAGTTATTCGAAAAGTTCCAAATACATTAGTTTACCGTAAGATTAAAAAATTAACTGTAGTTATAATTTCACATAGTATGGCCGTAGCATAATTTATTTCTAAATTAACACCATATTAGTTCAGACTTCTAGAAATTTAAAGTTAAAATTAAATCAAAACTCTTAAGAAGTTAACAAGAAAAAAGCGAACATGCATTGCTGATGGATGCTTCATATTTTTAAGTAATCAATTATTGTTAATTTGGAGAAAAAATACTATTACATACATCATAGGCTAAGAATTAAAAAAAAAAGAAATAGGGGCCACGTACTAAACTCTAAAAGGATATTTATAAAAACTGGTCAAATAAGGAAAAAAAATTTAATAAGGTAAATTTTGATTGAATTTGTAGTCCAAAATATTAGGATATTCTTAAGTAAAATTTTAGTTGAATTTGAAGTCCTAAATATTAGAAAATAATTAAATGACTATTTTGTCTAATGTAAAATTAACTTTTAAAGGGTAAAAAAGGTGAATGACATTTCAATAGTGGCCTCGTGCTTTTAATATAGTAGAAAAATTACATGAAATGTGATAATATTACATATTAGATAACATTATAGCAGAAATAAGAAAAATAATTAAAAATTAAAAAAATATATTAAAAATAAAAAGAAAAAACTATTTAAACTTGAGATTAGAAAGTTCTTAAACACTTAAAATATGGATATAACATCAATAATATTATTATATTTAATACTATTATACTTCGTGTGTTGCGCGTGTATCCTATACTAATAAGTATAAAATTTTAAAGAAACACATAAATAATAATGTGCTTGAGTTATAAAATAAGAAAATAAAAAATATCAATTTATAAAAATGATGAATGGTGATTTTCAGCTATAAACTTCATTTTATATTTGTGGCGTTCAATATAATTTTTCTCTATATCATAATGTCATGTTTATCATACATATGTAACCAAAATTAAATTCATGTTGGAATTCAGAGACAAAATTTTTAAAAAAAAATTTGCATCAGGAAGACATTTAAGAATAGATTCATGCAATTCTTCGTATTATGATTGTTATTGCTCGTTTTTTATTTTTACAAATAAAAACAATATTTTTACTTGCAAATATATGTTTAGAATAGGTAATTATTCAAATTCAATTTTTTTGAGCTCGACAGTTTAGAAGCACAACTTTAAGTCTTTAAAATAAAATATTTTCATAATTTTTATGGCATTAAATATTAAAACATATTTTCATCGATTTCTATATCTTTCGGCGGGACTAGCTGGTATTTCAGTTAAATTATTATTATTGATCTTTACCTTAATTTTAGTTCGATGACATTAAATTATTTGTTTAAGGTAGAATTAGTGTGGCAGCAATTAGTAAAAGAGTATAGAGAAAAATTCTTGGGAATATTATATAACATATCCAATAATGGTTAAAGCCATAAAGAAATAATATATATAAAACGTATGCTTACAGAAAAAAAGTATGTTGAATAAAAGAGGAGAAAGAATGAATACGAGGGGCACCAAACCGGGTCTTCTTCAAGTGCTATTTAGCACGTGAAAAATAATTCAAGACTTTCAGTGCTCGCTTAAGCTTTACTCCTATCTTTCTCCTTTTATTTCGTGGACCAGTTTATGAAGATTCGACAGTGCAACTGTCTTCTCTTATCCGACTAATGAAAATAAATAAATTTTAACCAGCTAAAAATAATAATATATTTTTACTTAATAATACTTGTTTTTAAAATCTTTTCATAATAACATCAATAATTTAAATAACTAAATCATGATAAATAGTAGATTGAATTAAATATTTAAATTTTTCGTCTTTGCGCAGGAATTAGAATAAAGAGTTATAGCTATTTCGCACAATTCAAATAAATAAATTACAGAAACAAAATTTTACTCATTGTTGTGTATATACTTTATTGTTTTAGGTCCAAAAGCTTCTAAGACATGATACTGTAACCTAAAATTGGAAGAAAGAAAGCACAAGAATTAGACTATACCAAGTTAAGAATATAAAAAGAGATGAAAAACAGAAGTAAAAAATACTAATAAGCAAACAAACATATCAAGATATTGGTATGGCAAAGTAAAGAAAAAAAAAATCCAAAACAAGACTTTTATTCAAATTGAAGCAATAATCAACCATGAATTATGAATGCACCACAAAGTAAAAGATAAGAAAATTGACTCTTAAAAATATAATAAAATCATTAAGCATAACTAAAATCCAAGTTAATAAACACAAATATGTCATAGTTCCTGTCTAAGAATGCTTAGTAAAATAAAACCATACTATCGACAAAGTTTCTGTTGACTAATATGATAATTGACTCCAAAACCCTAATAGGATGATTAGCCGTAAATATAGTTTGTTATAACATACTTCAAATAAAAAAGGGAATTCTCATAAAGTAAAATCTTATTTGATTTTAAAGTGCTAAATTTAGGAATTTTTACCTAGTTCAAATAAGGAAAAATTTAGTAATCACAATTTTAATTGCTTTTAATATCCTAAATATTAGGAAAAAATTATTAAATGACTATTTTGTCCAGTAATATTTCTAATTTTAAAGGATAAAAAAGGCGAACGACATTTCGCTAAAGGCCTTCGTGCTTTTAATATAGTATAGATTATTATCTTTCATTTCAATTTCATTTTTTAATTTCCATTAAACAAATTCCAACTTTTATACCATTCATTTTTTGAGATAATTATATATTTGTACAATTATAACGTATAATAAAATTAACTTACAATTTCACATAAAAATAATAAATGCACGAAAATTAATTTATCAAAATTATACACCTAAGTTAAGATGTAAAATTAATATTATAAAGACATTACATAAACATAATTAGGTATATATAAAGAGATAAATTAAAAAAATAAATAATAAAATAATAATAAAAAAGTGATGAACAGTAATGGGGGAGATGAATAATGTACCCCATATTCGAGGGAACACTATTCATCCCCCATTTTGGGGACAAAAATGGGGGAGGGTTAGAGCTAAATTGCCCCAAAAATTGCCTCCATTATGGGGAATGGAGGTAAGGTTGGAGATGACCTTAGAACCTTGAATTTGATGATTTATGAGAACACTAAGCTAGCGTTTGGCCATAGATCCCAAATTTATTTTGAAAAATCTGATTTGGGTGAAGTTTGGTTTGAAGATGAAAATGTATTTGGACATACGTTTTCAAAACATATTTCCTAACTTTATTTTAGAAAAACATGTATATAATTCCCAAGTTTTGAGATTTTGGCCCAAAGTCAGCAATTTGGGTGATTTTGGGATTTGGGGTTTGAGATTTGGAACCCGTTTGGCCATGAGTTTTGCCAAAATAAATTTGGGATTTTGGGCCAAAATCTCAAACCACAAATCCCAAAATCACCCCAATTGCTGATTTTGGGCCAAAATCTCAAACTTAGGAATTATATATATGTTTTTCTAAAATAAAGTTGGGAAATATGTTTTGAAAACGTATGTCCAAACACATTTTCATCTTCAAACCAAACTTCACCCAAATCAGATTTTTCAAAGTAAATTTGGGATCTATGGCCAAACGCTAGCTTGAAATTTTGCCAAAATGTGGACAAGATTTATGGCCAAACATGAGTTTTGAAAATAAATTCCAAATTTATTTTGGCAAAACTCATGGCCAAACGGGTCCTAAATGTAAGAAAATAAAGTTTCTCACGAGTGGAAAGCAAGAAGCTTGTTGATGAAAAACTCACCCAACTTTTGAAGAACGGTTTCACGTCAGTTTCCTGGTCCTACCACCAACATGTAAATGACTTACGAGAAAAATGAACCGAAGAAAAAAGCTGAATTACAGATACAGAGTATCACTTTGATGAGTAAAGATATAAGCGTCTTTCTTTCAGGTGGAAAGATAATGAGACATTCGACTTACAGAAAATAACAAAATAACCGTCGGTGATGCGAAACCAGAAAGAGAGGATGGGTGTTCCCTGATATTGACTACAATTCATCAACCATGAGTGCTTGAGCAGAGACGGATCCAGGATTTAAACTCTATGGGATCAACTATAAAGTTTTTAGCATTGAACCTATTATATTTTTAAAGTTATGAGTTCATATCTATTATTTTTACAATTTTAAGGAATTTTTTACACATAAATCTTTACTCTGCGTCAAAAGTTATGGGTTCAATTGAACCCGTTACTGACCCTCTGCATCCGCCCCTGTGCTTGAGTTCCCTGAGATTTGTGCTCAGCGTATTAATTAAAACCATTACGAATCAAGTTAACCATTATCTCACAAATCAACCTCCATAATAAAAGTTCAGCATCCTCTCAATATCACGAACTTATTTCTAAATATGTCAGGGTTAAATATTAGAATAAAATTTTACCTGAGTTCTCGATAACAATGGCATCAAACTGACTTTCAATCCTGGAAAGAAACCAACAGTTAGTAAAACTCCCCGGTTCTCATTCCCAAGGATAGCATGAGTATCATCATCATCCTCAATAAATTCCCATTGGACCTGGAAGATTATCTACTTCAGTTTTCAAAAACAAAAGCACACAAATTTAAAACAACAACATAATCCTACATAGTGGGGTTTGGGGAGGGTAATATGTACACAAACCTTACCCTTACCCTTGTGGAGATAAAGAGGCTGCTTCAAGCACACAAATTTAAAGCAAAACTTATTTTTCGTCTTAGCATCTATACTAACCTCTTCAAATTCATCACTAACTGCATTGCGCCCAAAAATTCCTTGAGATACTAGAGTAATTGTTGGAATTTTGGAGCCAAATTTTCAAGTTATCTGCAAAATAAGAACACACCATACATACACAGCTTATTTCTAATGTAGAAAACTATGAGTGGAATGATGAAATCAAGAACAAAACTTTTTCAGAGGACAGCAACGTACAACATCTGAAAATGCAAATAGAACAAAGAGACCTCATAATTGTACTTAAGAAATTGTGATTTTTCATTAATAATAAGATTGAAGAGCACATAGAAGTGGGCGAGCTTGATGCAAACTAAAAGAAGGACTAATAGAAGCAATGACGAACTGGGGTCGAATAGGTCTTGCTAAAACCTTGTCAACAGCCTATTTACAGTACCCTACATCAGAATTCAATTTATAAACCATTAAATTCACAGAAATGCAAGAAACTAAAATTTTGAGGTAATAGAGAAGAACTCCTGGTGTCCCAATTTGTTTGGCACTATTACTA
This sequence comes from Nicotiana tabacum, assembly GCF_000715075.1. Taxonomy (NCBI): domain Eukaryota; kingdom Viridiplantae; phylum Streptophyta; class Magnoliopsida; order Solanales; family Solanaceae; genus Nicotiana; species Nicotiana tabacum. The sequence goes on along the minus strand of NC_134084.1, from coordinate 98,082,147 downwards.
CTTTGTTAAAGACTTTGACTACCACTTTTTTATGAAATTGGCTAGTTTTACACTGGCAATCAACCTAAACCTACTGCAACCCCTCTTTCTTTTCAAATATGGTCGGTAAAGATTGATATAGCGGAACCCAATTGTTTGGGATTGAGGCTAAGTTGTGGTCTTAAATATGTCTTCAAATATAAAAAAGTATCATTTATGCTTTAAACGGAATAATAAGAATATAGTGTCGCATGAAACTGGAATGAATGGAATATTATCTTAGTGATGGTGAAAGCAAAATATTGAGGTAATAAATGAAAGTTTAGCTTAATTAAGGAAAAGTTTAAAAGTTGAATAACTTAAACATACTAAAATAATATCAAAGAAATTTGTAAAGAAATACAAAGGTGTCGAATTATAAATAGAGTAGAGCTGAGAAAAATGCAGAGTAGAGATTAGGGGAAGAAAGGAGAGTAGTGATAATGAGGTTCCATGAGCGGCTAACACACGCGGCGTTTGCACAGACTAAGGCTGGAAGCTTAGAGAGGATGTTGTGGAGTAGGTCGTCGCCAATTGAATCTATCGTTGCTTCCATCTCTGCCGTTCTCTGCCTTAGCTCCGCCATTTTCACGGGGGGTCGAGTATACAATTTTAAACCCCCACGGGCCTACTGTCAAGTCTTTCAGCCGGGAATCAAAATTGTTGGTGAAATGTGGTAAACGGAAAAGAAATGAGTATTACTATTGGGCAAAAAAATATGCGTAAATCTAGAAGATGTCTTAAGTCATTTTGTGAATGAAAATATAAAAACAAGATTCTAGTTTAAATGGAACATAATTAGTTACCCAAAAAAACGGAACTTAATTAAAGCATATTTTTTAGATACCTAGTTATGGAGAATTATAAGTTCACATGAGTTTTTCTCATTTTTTTCAGTTTGGTGCTTTCAACGAAAAATAGAAATGTTGAGGCTTTACATGATAAGTTCCAAATATTCTCTAAAGCATCAGGACTAATAGCCAACTCCAACAAGAGCTCAATCTATTTTGGAGTCATAATACTGAGGGGCTGATTATGGCAACTTTAAATTTTTGGAAGAGGAGAGCTACCCTTAAGGTACTTAGGTTGTGCCCCTAAGTACCAAGAGACTGTTGATTCTGCAATGTAAGCCTCTTATTGAAAAGATGCTGGGAAAAATAACCTCGTGGACAACTAAATTTCTCTCATATGATTGCAAAACACAATTGATCAAGAGTGTGTTATATGCCATTCAAACTTTCTGGGCTCAAGTGTTCATTCTTCCAAAAAACGCTTGTCCAGTTTATAGAGACAATCTGCAGAAGATTCCTATGGATAGGCACTACTGAATTCACAAGGTAGTCCTTGATTGCATGGAATAAAATATGTACTCCTAAAGCAGCTGATGGCCTTAATTTGCTGTATGTTAATTGTCGGAACCAAGCAACTATATGGAAATTACTGTGAAATATATGTAGGAGAAAGGAAAAGTTTTGGTTCATTTGAGTCAACACATACTATATAAAGGGAGAATAGGTTGGAATATTGACCCTAAGAATGCATCATGGGTGGTACAACAGATTTTCAAGGTGAGACACTACCTAGAACAAGCAGGCTATACCCACAATGATATCTGTATACGGGTAAAATTGGGCTCGCCCGATTTTGCCATTATTTTGAGATCAGAGATCTGCATCGAGAGTCAGCCTCGTAATGGATCAGGCCTAAGCACGAAGACAAGTTACCGAGTTTGGATATTGAGGTACCCATTGAGATCGACGTCCCCGACGATCGAAACCAGAATTGATCAGTGATAACTAGGGATTTTGATACATTTTATACTTCTTCTTGCTTATGTTTTGATTAGAAATTTGTATAAAATAGTCTCAAAAAGCTCACAAGTTGTACTTGATTGCAGGTTTGATCAACAAAGTGACAAGATGTCAAAGATCGGCTCAAAAAGGAGTGAAACTTGCACAAGTACCAAGACAAGACAAGCTTAGGCAAAGTAGGCTCAATGCGGCCGCACACCATTCTGTGCGGTCAGCACAAGTGAGGTTCAGAGAGGTGGACTTCCAGGCCAACAGGCAATGCGACCGCATAAGATTTAATGCGGTCCGCATTGGAGTCACTGCGGTCGCACTCGATTTAGTGTGGTCCGCAAAAACCAAGGATCAGAGAAGTGTCAGTTTGGAGATTGAAGCCAATGCGATCCGCGTTCCATTTCATGCGGACCGCACTAGAAGCCACCGCGGCCGCACTCGATTCTGTGTGGTCCACATTGCCCAAGTTCAGAGAGCTGAATTTTAACTCAAGAGACTTAGTGCGGCCGCACGTGATTTTGTGCGGTCTGCACTAGCCCCGCAGGGGTATTTTGTCCAGATTTTTCAGCTTAGTATAAATAGCTTCTTTTCCCATTTTTAGATTATCAGATAGTTTTGGTACTGGGCTGCGCTCGTGACTTCGAATATTTTAGCTATTTTGAGTAACTTTAGCTTCATTTCAACATTGAATCTTCTAGTTTATCTTAGCAATTAATTAATATGAGTTTTTCTTCATCTATTTCTTTATTTTCTTCTCTAATTATGAGTAGCTAGACCCATAAGCTAGGGTTGTGGCTCAACCTTAGTGTGGGTAATTGATGGGTCTTGTGTTTTCAGGCTAGATTGACTATGGGTGTTTGATATTTGGACTAATTTTATGTTTAATTGCTGAATTGGTGGTTGCAAATACTAGTTTGTGTTTAGTTGACTTTGGCTCTTCTTAAGAAAGAGAGCCTAAGTCTCTGAAATTGGTCCAACAAGGAATTGGGGCGTACTCAAGAGATTGATAGCCCCAATTAAAGGGTTAAACCTAGAGATAATAATACCCGACTTGAACCTTGATTGCTTGTGCAAATTTGCATACCCAATTGGTCTTGAGAAAGTCAATTCTGGCAAAATCACTCGAACCACCGAGAGGTGTAGAGTGAGTAAAATTGTGCAATGGTTATATCATACTCCCCAAATATGTGAATCATGCCTTAGGCTCAAGTATCTGTCAATTGACCACCTAGGCGAAAGTCACTACCCTAGTGCCTTTTAACCATTTGAACAACTCGCAATAGTTTACTTTTAGTTTATTCTAGTTTAATTTAGCATTGTAGTTTGATAAAATTAGAAGTAAATCAAAAACCCAAAAATGTTAAGAAGTGCAATTTGGAACACATACACAACTCCACTTTAGACAGACACCCGACTCCAACTTCTAGCTCCCTGTGGAAATCGATCCCAACCTTAATCGGGTAAAAGCTGCTTCGACCCTCTCTCGCTACTGAATAGTAGTGTAGGGTTGGCCTCGATCACTTTTTGGCGTCATTGCCGGGGAGCTAACGGTTTTGGCTATCTATCTAAATAGTTTTGTGTATTGTTCTTCTTTCCTTTTTTGTTACTAATTTTGTTTGTGTCACAACTCAGGTACCAAATGGCAGCGAACAACGCCAATGACCCTCTTGGAAATGTGATTGCGGGGGAGGAGGTAGATGATGTCGGAAATGATAAGGTGCCTCTTGTACCTCAAGGACAACGTAGAGGCCGCCGGGCTAATGCTAATGTTAATGACAATATCCCAGGTCCTCCTCCGCCACCTCCAAGAGTGGCTCCTAGAGTGCTTCCGAACCAAAGCTATGCAAGTGTTATTGTCCCACCCCGAATCTGGGCGGGCAATTTTCAAATAAGCAATGTGATGTTGACCTTACTATAGCAATGTGGGTACTTCACGGGCGCTGCAAATCAAAATGCTTACAAACATCTTAAGGGGTTCGTGGATACATGTTGGGGGAGCAAGCAAACTTATGTGGCTGATGATGCTCTTAGGTTGAGACTCTTCCCATTTTCACTTAGAGGGAAGGCATTGGATTAGCTCGAGCGACTTCCCAATAAGGGTGTATTGTGGGCCGGGCCTAGCCCGGGACCGCGTGCAAGCGGGCCAAACAGGCCAGTTCAAACAGGCCGGTCTCTAGCGGTCCAAAAAGCCCACGTGGGTCGGTCCTCACCAAAAAGCCCGCGAGCCCGGGACCGGCAAGCGGGCCTGGGCAGTTCAACTGGGCCAAACAGGCCCAACGGCTATTTTTTTTTAAAAAAAATTCAAAAAGGGCCAATAGTCAGAATTTTAAAATGTAGTCGTTGGCCTGATTTTTAGCCGTTTGGCACTTTCAAAAATAGCCATTTGGCCCCCAAACTTTGTTTTAACCCTAATCTTTTTTTAATTACACTTTTTCTCTATTCTCAACTATAAATACCCCCTCATTCTTTCATTTTTACTCACAAATTCATCAATCTCTCTCTAATTTTCTTCTATAATTGCTTACTTTATTATTGCAATTTCGTGAAAAATTGTGAAGTTGGTGAATTGAAGTATTCAAGTCTTCAACGATATTCAATTTTCAAGAAGTTGTTCGTCAATTTGGTAAACTCGTTCCAACTCTTAAGTTTTAATATTATAGTTTTGTTGGTTTTAGTTAGTATAATTATAGTTAATATGGACTTTTCTTTGAAAAAAATATTTGGTGGTGAGGGTAAGGAAAATTTAAAATTGGTGAATCTAGTCGCCAAGCTACTACTCTTCCCCCGGCTCCCCGACCCAGGCCTGTTACCCGTCCTCCTCCACCTGTTATTCTTGATAGTGATAACCCTTATTTTCAATTTTCCGATAGTCAATTTTTCCATGATGTTGCACCAGGTCAACAATTAAATGAAGAAGTTATGAATGCTCTTGCCATGACCCAAAATCCACTAAGAGTCGTAATGGCACCAGACACCGCTGTCAGGCAAGCCAACCAAACTACTTAATTAAATTCCAATTTTAGTATTTGTTTAAAATCTTTTCTTTATACATTACATAACGAATAATGAAATTTACAGAAATAACCATGAAGTCTTTAACAAACTTAATATTGAATAACCCAAAAATCCTCCCAGAACCCGGTGTCACAAGTGCATGAGCAATTTCTAGGAAATAATGTAATACCACAACCGTTCGAAATACAATATTGGACAGAAAATAAATACAGAAAACTGAAAGAGACTCTGTTGGTTGCGGGTCGCCTCGAGAAATGCAGCTCACCTAAATCTCCGTGTCAACCATGCTGTCACGCCCAGTAGGCCACTAGAGACGCATGTGCATGTGCAACAAAAATGCACAAAAGTGTAGTATGAGTACGAAAACAACGTGTACCCAATGAGTATCCCGTCTAATCTCGAAGAAGTAGAGACGAGATGGTCGACTTTGACACTTACTAATAGTCCAAATAATGATATATTATTAATGCGAATAATCATGGATTTTATTAAGAATGACAGAAATTTCAAGTAAGTCACGAACAGGTGAAAGTTCCTTTTCATATTAAAATTCTCCAGATTCAAAATCCATTAGTTTTCAAATATCTCAAGTCAGGGAGAGCAAATATCAATATCAATAAGTCTCAAGGCAAACACTACAAGCATGCGCAAATTCTGCCGACGTCGTACGGCCCGATCCAACAGAAATGTAAAATGTGCACTACCGAGGGTCGAACGGCGCGAACCATAGATGCATCTATTATCCCGCTTGTGCATCATACCTACGACGCGGTCAACATACATAAACAAATACCCTGCTCGTGAATCCTACATGCGACGCAGGTACACATAGAAATACAATGCTCAAACAGCCAACTAAGAATTTATCGGGGAACATTTATCCAAATAAAAGCCAATTCTCTTTTAACAATTTAAGAAAAGGAAGTTTATTCCTTTTAGAAATTCACTTACTAATTCGATGTGATTTAAGTAATTCAAACCATCAATAGGATTACAAATATTTTCAGGTACATCATGCTTTTGGGTCCTAGACTACCCGGACAATAGCATAATAGTAGCTACGCATGGACTCTCGTCACCTCGTGCGTACGTAGCCCCCAAAAATAGGAGAACATAACCAATTATTTCACCTATGGGGACAATTCCCTCTTACAAGGTTAGAAAGGAGACTCACCTCTCTCCGAAGATCCATAACCGGCATTCCACGTTCTTCCGAAGACTCGAACCGATGAACAAAGCTCCAAAGCTAGCCAATAATGATACCAATCCATTAATATATACTCAATTATTCATTACAATCCAATTTATAACAATTCCTAACCTTGATTGAAAAGTTGACGAAAACGCCATCGGGCCCACGTGCCCGGATTTTCCAAAATTTTTGAAGAATAAGTTTACCCATAGCCTCACGAACTCAAATATATAATTTTCTCTAAATTCCATACCCAAAATCGTAGTCAAATTCCAAGAATATCAATTTTCTAGGTTTTCCCTCAACCCCAAGTTTTCTACAAATTTCCATGTCTAAATCCATATATAAACCTTGTATTTAACTCAAAGCTAGTATAACTTACTTATCTCATGATGAATGATGGAACCACCTCTCCAAGAGCTCCAAAATCGCCCAAGATGTGAGTGAAATTGAGCAAAAATGACTTTGAGCCCGTATTAAATGCACCTCACTGCCCAGAGATTTTCGCATCTGCGAAGAAGGGGCCGCATCTGCGAAAGAAGGGCAAAGGGGCTGGGATCGCATCTGCGGTCTCCAGGCCGCATCTGCGGAGCCGCTTCTGTGGTTCCTGGCCTGGGCCGCCCTGGGCCGCTTCTGCGATGGGAGAACCGCATCTGCGGTCCAAGAACCGCAGATGCGGTTATGACAGAAGCAGCAATCCTTCAGCCTTCTCAAAATTTCCAATTTCGATCCATTAACCACCCAGAATCCACCCGAGGCCCCCGGGACCCAACCAATCATACCAACCAGTCCCAAAATACATTATGGACTTGCTTGAGGTCTCAAATCATATCAAACAACGCTAAAACCACGAATCGACCTCCAATTCAAGCTTTATGAACTTTAGAATTTCAAACTTCTACTTTCGATGTTTAAACCTATCAAATCACGTCCAATTGACTTCAAATTTTGCACACAAGTCATATTCTACATCACGGACCTACTCCAACTTCCGGAATCCGATTCCGACCCCGATATCAAAAAGTCCACTTCCGGTCAAACTTCTCAAAAACCTTCAAATTTCTATCTTTAGCTCAATGGCTCCAAAATGACCTACGGACCTTTGAATTCACTTCCGATCGCGCTCCCAGCTCCAGAATCACCATACGGAGCTACTCCCAGACTTGGAATCCCAAACGGACATCGATAATACTGAAATGCACTTCAAGCCAAACTTATGAAATTTCTTCCAAAATGCTAACTTCCACAATAGGCGCCAAAACATTCCCGGGTCATCCAAAACCCGATCCGGGCTTACGTCCAAGTCCGAAATCATCATACGAACCTGCTGGAACCTTCAGATCTCGATTCTGAGGTCGTTTACTCAAAGATCCAATCCTGGTTAGTTCTTTCAACTTTAAGCTTCCGAAATGAGAATTCTCTTTCCAAATCAACTCTGAACTTCCCGAAGTTCAATTCCGGCCACGTGCACGAGTTGTAATACCTGAAAGGAAACTGCTCATAGCCTCAGACTGCTGAGAGACGCGCTAGAGCTCAAAATGACCGGTCGGGTCGTTACATTCTCTCCCACTTAAACATACGTTCGTCCTCAAACGTGCTAAGAACTGCGCTGGAGTAGTCTAAAGTCATTGTTTAACACCTCGAGCACCTACCCATGCTACCACAACTCAGCTGCACACTCTAGCTTGATCAATCTGAAGATATCCTTTTTCACTTAAGTAAATAAGCCTTAGAGCCCAATTCCAACATCCGGAATTCTCTGCCAGGCCTGTTCCAGCATACACTCGTCGTATCAATAACTACACGCAGCAGCAAAACATGACTGCATACCTTAGCTGAATTCACACCTTGCACCACTTTACTCACAGGACCACAATAATGCTCTTTGATCACATTATTCGAAATTCCACGAATCTGATGCTCCCATTGCACCTCATGACTTGCATAGGTCTTGCTCTAGCTCTTACAATACCGCCACGACGGAAATGATATGTAGAAATTCATAACCAACTGCCGAATCAACAAATCATTGGGTCTATACTCCTGACAAGAACCCTCACCTCATTCTGAACCGAATAATGGTCTTAGCTTCTTAATGCACTTCATATAGTCAGATTGCACTGATCCCAAATTCAAGGATCCTGTCTCACCCAGTATGAATTGCTCGGGCAATAAGACACCCCGGACATGATCAAAAAGTCTCATATGCTATCCCAATGTGCCAATAGGCTACCAATTCGAACATGATACATAAAGGAAACGAACTCTGAAAAGGAAATCCAATTGCCTCGCTCGCGAATCATACATGCGACGCGACCAACATAATTAAACAAACACCCCGCTTGTGAATCATACATGCGATGTAGGCACACAACTAATACGAGCTTTCCTCACCAAAAATAGGAAACCAAACACATAAAAAAATAGATACGGGGAACTGTACTCAGCATCACACTATTGCAACGCGCAACCCGATCCATATAACATAACCATGTAGCATGCCACCCGATCCACCCATAAAATTCATAAAGAGTTACACACCGAGCCAGATTGCTCATTAAAACAAAATATCGAATGTCAGTCACCAGCACGTCAAGTGCATGATACCATCCCTGAGGAGACATATAGTGTTATAAGCTACAAACTCAAGCACATCTGAGGTGCGATATACGATTTGAATCTGGAGAGCCATTCTGCTCATATAACATCATCTTTACGCAGAACCTTAGCACATAAGCAATTCACCAAGCCGTCTCATGACTCACATGGCGCCATACATCATTACATGAAATAGCTGACGACAGAATAACACCCCATGTCTGAATACACCTCCATAAGGAGCGGTATGCTGAAATGAACACATTCGGCCTGATATACGACCCATATTCACATTTAAATCCATCCACAAACCTCAAGTTGATTCTAATCGCACTGAACTAGGCTAATAACCTTTCAAAAGCCCATAATAACTCCCCTTTTTCTCATAACACACAAGAACAACCATCATAACCGGAGTAATCCTCCACAGTCCACAACCCAATAAGTAGAGTTCCCTCCAGGCATCAATTCTCAAATTAACGATATCACCACAATCTTCATACTTGGTTTAATTCTTCAATCAATAAAGCGACTACATGCCACACTTATACAACCTTCCCGTGGGGCACGCTCCCATAACTTTCCGTAACAGGTAACAAGTCTGTACATCTAAACCACCAACTGCACTAACGTTGAAAAGCGATCAAGAGATCCTTAACCAGGATGCGAAGCGTTTTTCACAAAACACGGATCCTAGGTGATGCTGCAGACAATACCAACTTACTTTAAACATCAAAACCTCTTTCCTGCTCATCCGAGCTCGTGACATCCTCGTCAACACCAGAATGCAACCTTGATCCTCACTTCAAATTTCATACCACTCACTGCACCCAACATGCCAATATACGATAGAACACGCTTTTCATCATAACTCCGGAACCACTAATAGACTAACATATCATCATATAAAACTTTTCATTTAACTCACTTCAGGAGAACCATAGCAACACATAGGTGAGTTCTCAACCGTAGAATATGCAAATCTCTAAGTAGTGGACTAAGGCACCATAGCCTTTCCGGGATCCGCCTACACATGATAGGCCATAACAGTAGAATACTTCTGAATAACATCAATTACGGCGGCCGACAAGCCTCACGCGTACCGTTTCAAATCACTTGCATAACTTGATCATGCTAAAGGAACTGATCACTACCACCAATATGCCAATTCAACTATGGCTAACCAATCTATCTTCGTCCAGTTTTACCCTTGATGGCCTTTGAAATAATAATAACACCATTCAGCACATAGTACACTCCATCCGCACTCATCCCGAGTGACCCTGAATCACGAGACCATGCTGTCTCAGATCCCACGAACCATTTCATACCTCCCTTGTGCGCATATTCGCATCCTCAACTGGTATGCCCATTCTGATAATCCTTCTAAGAATCTGAAGTCCTTTCTCATTTTCTTCCCAAATGTTGTACTGCAAGTCAAAACATCATAGAACATTCTGGGCCTATTCTCATAAGCTTCTACAAAAGCTTGATTCTTAACTGTACTTGTAGGCTCGAAATCATTAGGCACCACACTTTAAATTTTGAATTCACTAGGACCATTGTTGAGAGTCACCCACTCTGGCTTGGTCCCGAATATAATCAACTCCCAGGCTCGGCTGGCACGGGGACACCCATCTCAATGAAGCACTCGACCGGATCACTTCCCTTGTAAATCGCCTCTGCACGAAGCATGAATCCAGAATCTTCCCAAAGCCTGAACATTAGCCAGTAAGGCCAACCATAACACACCTTTAACAATTTCTTTGCTCAAATTACCACTTGTGTCCCTTTCTCGTAGCTAAAATAGCCCATCAATATGCTAATAAGTAGAAACCTCGCAAGTAGTTAACCATGCAACCCAATAATAGGCAGTGGGACTCTCCCACTTAGCTTGAAGCCACTGTTACACAACTTTGAAATTCACCAAGATTCCTTATCTCCTATTGACATAACCATGCGCAACCAACCGTAAATATTCTCGGAATCTTTCTGTAAAAATCCCCCTTTTTATACTCTGAATCATCAACCACATTTGCGCGACCGATCTCTTTGCGGTACAACCAATAGAATTCTTCACAGAAGCTTCGCCAACCACGCGACCGCTAACCTGCTCACAGGGAATAACCCACCTGTGGAAATCACTTCCCGACATATTCCAACGCTGCTGCACGGGGTACAATTACTTCGACATCAATAACCCATCCTGAGTCCGAGCTCACTCTCTAGCTACACAAGTCCATTCACCCCTCGTGGACATCAATTAAATGTGCGGCAACATCCTTCTATTTCAAAGTCATGTTGTATCCTTCTTCCTTTCCAGTAGCTCCTTTCCATTATATTAAATTTCCTGCTGCATGATAGCCCCTGCTCAAAATTAAATCCGCAGACCCCAATCACCAAATCACTAAAATTCCCAAATCGTTCCAACTCTCCTTAAGGTGCATAGTCATCCTCCACCAAGCCCATATGCAACATCTGCCACTCTCCGACTTTGGCGGAACTCATCCCTTTAATTGACTACTCGATCTTTGCTTCTTATACCTGGCCTTCTAGAAATTTTAACCACCGCCTGACACTCCCACATGTTCGTCTTCATCCTTTGTTGCTCAGTTGTTGCCTTAATAAAATCTACTTTCGTAGCACTCGAACCCACAAATCGCTACTATCTTTAACCCTTTCCGGAGATCATCTTTCTCTAGCCACCAATATTAGAAACACTTATTCAATCCTAAACCACCTTACCCCACGATATCTAACTGTAGTTTCTCCAATATTATTTCACAATGTCCTACCCCAAGGCGAATTGTAGAAGACCATAACACCGGCGAACTTAACAAATACCATTGAGGACGACAACACTACATCACAGATGAACATTCCACTACGCTCGAAAATGCCAAGTCCTGTTACCCATCAACCCAAACCAGAACACTCTCTGCCCGATTGCCTTTCCCTGCCGGGAATAAAATACCGAACCTCTAGATCATGCACTGAGTAAACCTCCCTTCAAGTCATTCACTACTCCGACACATAGGCAGACATCCTACCATCACATCAATACTGCGGTACAATCGTTCATAAGTATCATGGCAACTTGAGCCTAGCCTCAGAGCTCTCAGAACTACCGCTACTGGGATGAAACAATAGAATACCCTTCCACAAGGCGACGATAATAGTCCAATCAACTATACCAGGAGAAACATCTCGCACCACATCTGAAGTACCTTTAAAATTCTTCAACTCCTGATTTATAACAAGCGTTTTACGTCGCATAAGATGGAGTAGGAAAGAAATAAAGGCATAAGCCTCAAAGGAATCAAATTGCACGATGAGGAAATCAAGAAGGGAAGTACTCCTAACATCCCTGTAGCCTCCCGAAGATAAGCACAGACGTCACCGTACCGATCCACGAGACTCTACTAGACTCGCTCATGACTCGTGAGACCTAAGGGAACATAGTGCTCTGATACCATGTTGTCACGACCCAAAATCCACTAAGAGTCGTGATGGCGCTTGACACCGTTGTCAGGCAAGCCAACCAAAATACTTAATTAAATTCCAATTTTAGTATTTATTTAAAATCTTTTCTTTATACATTAAATAGCGAATAATAAAAATTACAAAAATACCCATGAAGTCTTTAACAAACCTAATATTGAATAACCCAAAAATCCTCCCAAAACCCGGTGTCACAAGTGCATGAGCAATTTTTAGCAAATAATGTAATACCACAACCATCCGGAATACAATATTGGACAAAAAATAAATACAGAAAACTGAAAGAGACTCTGTTAGCTGCGGGTCACCTCGAGAAGTCCAACTCACCTAAGTCTCCGTGTCAACCATGCTATCATGCCCAGTAGGCCACTAGAGACGCATGTGCCTGTGCAACAAAAATGCACAGAAGTGTAGTATGAGTACGAAAATAACGTGTACCCAATGAGTATCCCGTCTAATCTCGAAGAAGTAGAGACGAGATGGTCGACTTCGACACTTACTAATAGTCCAAATAATGATATATTATTAATGCAAATAATCATGGATTTATTAAGAATGACAGAAATTTCAAGTAAGTCACGAACAGGTGAAAGTTCCTTTTCATATTAAAAGTCTTCGGATTCAAAATCCATTAGTTTTCAAATATCTCAAGTCAGGGAGAGCAAATATCAATATCAATAAGTCTCAAGGCAAACACTACAAGCATGCACACATCCTGTCGAGGTTGTACGGCCCGATACAACAGAAATGTAAAATGTGCATTGCCGAGGGTCGAACGGCGCGAACCATAGGTGCATCTATTACCCCGGTCGTGCATCATACCTGCGACACGGTCAACATAAATAAACAATACCCTACTCGTGAATCCTACATGCGACGCAGGTACACATAGAAATACATGCTCAAACAGTCAATTAAGAATTTATAGGGGAACATTTATCCAAATAAAAGCCAATTCTCTTTTAACAATTTAAGAAAAGGAAGTTTATTCCTTTTAGAAATTCACTTACTAATTCGATGTGATTTAAGCAATTCAAACCGACAATAGGATTACAAATATTTCCAGGTACATCATGCTTTTGGGTCCTAGACTACCCGGACAATAGCATGATAGTAGCTATGCACGGATTCTTGTCACCTCGTGCGTACATAGACCCACAAATAGGAGCACATAACCAATTATTTCACCTATGGGGACAATTCCCTCTTACAAGGTTAGAAAGGAGACTCACCTCGCTCCGAAGATCCATAACCGGCATTCCACGTTCTTCCGAAGACTCGAACCGATGAACAAAGCTCCAAAGCTAGCCAATAATGATACCAATCCATTAATATATACTCAATTATTCATTACAATCCAATTTATAACAATTCCTAACCCCGATCGAAAAGTTAACGAAAATGCCCTTGGGCCCACGTGCCCGGATTTTCCAAAATTTTCGAAGAATAAGTTTACCTATATCCTCGCGAACTCAAGTATATAATTTTCTCTAAATTCCATACCCAAAATCATGGTCAAATTCCAAGATATCAATTTTCTAGATTTTCCCTCAACCCCAAGTTTTCTACAAATTTCCATGTCTAAATCCATATATAAACCTTGTATTTAACTCAAAGCTAGCATAACTTACTTATCTCATGATGAATGATGGAACCACCTCTCCAAGAGCTCCAAAATCTCCCAAGATGTGAGTGAAATTGAGCAAAAATGACTTTGAGCCCATATTAAATGCACCTCACTGCCCAACGATTTCTGTATCTGCGATCAAGGGACCGCATCTGCGGTCCTGCATCTGCGAAGAAGGGGCCGCATCTGCGAAAGAGGGGAAAAGGGGCTGGGACCGCATCTGCGAAGCCGCTTCTGCGGCTTGGGAGCCGCATCTGCGGTTCCTAGCCTGGGCCGCCCTAGGCCGCTTTTGTGATGGGAGAACCGCAGATGCGGTTATGACAGAAGCAGCAATCCTTCAGACTTCTCAAAATTTCCAATTTCGATCCGTTAACCATCCAGAATCCACCCGAGGCCCTCGAGACCCCAACCAATCATACCAACCAGTCCCAAAATACATTATGGACTTGCTCGAGGTCTCAAATCATATCAGACAATGCTAAAACCACGAATCGACCTCCAATCCAAGCTTTATGAACTTTAGAATTTCAAACTTCTACTTTTGATGTTTAAACCTATCAAATCACGTCCAATTGACTTTAAATTTTTCACACAAGTCATATTCGACATCACGGACCTACTCCAACTTCCGGAATCGGATTCCGACCCCGATATCAAAAAGTCCACTTCCAGTCAAACTTCTCAAAAACCTTCAAATTTCTATCTTTAGCTCAATGGCTCCAAAATGACATACGGACCTTCGAATTCACTTCCGATCGCTCTCCCAGCTCTAGAATCACCATACGGAGCTACTCCCAGACTCGGAATCTCAAACGGACATCGATAACACTGAAATGCACTTCAAGCCAAACTTATGAAATTTCTTCCAAAATGCTAACTTCCACAATATGCGCCAAAACGTTTCCAGGTCATCCAAAACCCGATCTGGGCATATGCCCAAGTCCGAAATCATCATACGAACCTGCTGGAACCTTCAGATCCTGATTCCGAAGTCGTTTACTCAAAATCCAATCCTGGTTAATTCTTTCAACTTTAAGCTTCTGAAATGAGAATTCTCTTTCCAAATCAACTCTGAACTTCCCGAAGTTCAATTCCAGCCGCGCGCACAAGTCGTAATACCTGAAAGAAAACTGCCCATGGCCTCAAACTGCTGAACAGCGCGCTAGAGCTCAAAATGACCGATTGGGTCGTTACAGCTCTTTATCCTAATCAAAATATCTTTGAAAAGGATGAGGAAAAAGATGATTTAGATGAAACGCAACCGGATTTAGATGATACACCTACTAGTCCTATTAATAAATCAACTGATGCCCCGCCTGACCCTCCTGTAGTAACCCCTACTTTTAATAAACAACCTTCTAAATGGCCCGAAACATCTCTTGTTTGGCACTTTTTTGCTCAACTAAGAGAACAAAATAAGGCTAGGTGTAAAACTTGTGGGTCTTTGATGGCTCATAAATATATTGAAGACTGTAGCGATATGGGTACTTTGACTAGACACATAAAGAAACAACCTAGAGATAAAGCTAGATATTTACAAATGAAAGTTGCGCAAGAGGGGACAAGTGTAGATACTACGGTTAACCCTAGTACAGGGTCAAATCTAGTTTAACCGGGAATTAACACTATTACCGGTGGCATTTTATATTATGATCCAAATAAAGATCATGAAGAGTTGGTAAAAATGGTTACTGTTATGTGCTTACCCTATAGTTTCCCTTCTAACCCTCATTTTGTGCATTATATTAGAAGAGTTTTAATCCTACTTATAAAGGATGGCCTCGCGCAACCGTAAAGAGCGATATTTATAAATATAAACATGAATATGAACAATATTTGCGCTATTTATTTACTTATATAGATTGTCGCCTTGCTATTACTACTGATATTGGTAGAAGTGGTAATGACTGTGATTATCTAACTGTTACAAGTCATTGGATAGATGAGGATTGGATAATGCAAAAGTGCATTATTGCTTATAGAATAATTAATTCACGCCATACAGGTAAGTTTATTGCTAACATAGTTGCAGATATTTATAGATATTTTTGCATTAGAGATAAAATAATATCGGCTTCAATGGATAATGCTTTTAGTAACACTAATGCTATAGGTTTGCTTACAACTACACTAAATCCTGCATTTAGTAATGTTTTTCATGTTAGATGTATTTGTCATATTTACCATTTAATCATCGGTGATGGTATGAAAGTTTTAAATGTAGAAATTGAAAAGTTTAAATGGCTCTTAATTGGCTAATTTATTCAAACCGTAGAAGTAGACTTAGAGATTATTTTAAAAAATCTAGATAAAGAAAGGTTCCTAAACCTTGTCCGACTAGATGGAATTACATGTATGAAAGTTTAGTTGTTGCATATGAATATAGAAACCCAATAAGTGCAACGTATAATGCTCGTGTAGGTGATGATGATGATGATGATGAGCACCTTACAAATCAAGATTGGACTAATGTTAAAATGCTTGTAGACTTTTTAGAACAATTTCATGTTGCTACAAATGAATTATCTGGGCAATATTATCCTACTATTTCTAACTGTTTAGTTTATATTGCAGCACTTGCAGATTTATTTACTCAATTTTTAGAGGGTGGGGTAATTTATCAACAAGCTATTAATTCTATGAAAGCTAAGTTTAAAAAATATTTTTTGCCTATCCCCCCTATTTTTGGTGTTGCTGCAGTGTTAAATCCTACAATAAAATTAGGAGGTCCTCACTTTTGGTACTCAAAAATTTATAACGCTTTATCACTTTCAGCTGAGGAATTTGCTACACTTGGAGATGCAAAAGCCTCAATTAAAATAAATGCTCAAACAATTTATAATGCTTATCAACTTGCCTTAGATCATGCTAGACCAAATGTTTCAACTCTTACTTCGTCTAGTTCGCAATCATCTAAAAGAACTGCAGGCCTAAAAGCACTTAGTTCTTGGACGGAGTTCACGGGTTCTCAAGGGATAATATTGGTGATAGTTCACAACTAAATGAGCTTCAAGTTTATTTGTCGCAGGGACTTGAATTAGAGAATCCCGACGGCTCCTTCGATGTTTTGGAATGGTGGAAGGACAAACAAAAATACTATCCAGTTCTTTCAAGGATGGCTCGAAATATTTTAAGTGTTCAAGCTTCAACAGTGGCATCAGAGAGCGCTTTCAGTCAAGTGAGACTTCAAATTGGTGATCATAGAGCGTCAATAAGGGAGAGCTTGGAAAAATCAGTACTCTTCAGAGATTGGATCCGTTCGGAAAGAAGAAATTTTGGAGTTGCAGAATCACAACCGGAGATAGACGAAGCTTATGAAGAAATTCTAGCGGAACTTGCGCAGGATGCTGCTTCGCCCGAAAGCGGTGATGAACAAGCTTTTTTTCCACCACCACCAACGGAAATTCCTCCGGACCTTGAAGGATTTATGATATTTGTTAGAGATAATACATAGACTACTATGTAACTTGTATTTTGTCACATCTTCCTTAGTATTTTTTCCTTTTAATGGTGGTGTTAGTACCTTGTTGTGCTCATTTCATTGGGGGGAGGAAAACTAAGAAAGATAATGCCATTTTTGTTAATGTCGTAATAATAAAAATTATAAGACATTCCCTTGAATATTTCTTTGCAATTTATTTTGTGTTTAAATTTGATATAGTATATATATTATATATCTAATACATATAAACTCTCTCTTGTAAAGACTTTTAGCTTCTTAGCTTCTTCATTTTGTAAATCAGTTGAAGTAAATAAAGTTTCGAAATTCAGTTCACCATCCTCAGGGCCTTGCATCCTGGCCTTAAAGGTATTTGTTTATTTTAATTTATATATATATATATATATATATATATATATATATATATATATATATATATATATATATATGCTATATATAAGCAAACCATACTATATATATATATATATATAGTTTACAAGAAATTGCCTTAGATAAAAAAAATTAAAAAAAAATAACGCGGAAGGAAAAAGCCCGTTTAGGCTCGTGGGCCCAATCCATTTAGCCCGGGACCATGTGGGCTTAGGCCCACAGTGGGCCGGTTCCACCCATTTGGACCGATGGCCCGGGACCGCCAAAGCTCGGGACCATTTGGCCTGGCCCGTTTAGCCCATTTAGGCTCGGGCCCGGCCCAGAATACAACCTTACTTCCCAACCATTCCATCACTACTTGGGATGAGTTGGCGGATAAGTTCATTGCAAAAATTTTCTCACCGGGGCATATGGCTGCATTGAGAGATGAGATCTTGGCATTCAAGCAAGAGCCCACGGAACCTTTGCATGAGATTTGGGAGCGTTATAGAACAATGGTGAAGGAATGCCCCAACAATGATATGACTGAGGCGATGATCCAACAAACGTTCTACCGGGGCATTAATACAACAAACCAATGCATAGTGAACCAACTTACTGGGGGCAACTTCATGAAGCTGTCGTATGATGAGACTTGTGACATTCTTGATGAGATGGCTGACACTTTTTCCGCTTGGCAAAGTAGAGCCAATGTGCCCTAGGGTGACCCCACGGTTTTTCATTTAAACAAGGAATTACATGATCATGGGCAGGCTATAGCTGAGTTGACAACCACGATGAACCAACTAGCGAAGGCACAGTTGCAACAAGTTCAAAATCCTCGCCAAGTGAATGTCATGGAGGGTGTTAACATGCCTGTCAACAATAGAAGACAAAGAGGGAAACAGAACCAAGGGAATTAGGAGCAATTTGACAATGATTGTGGTGGATTTCAAAATGATGGTTATGATGAACAAAGTGAAGAGGTGCAATATGTGAATAATTATCAAGGCCAAAGAGGCAATTCTTCCAACCAACAACAATGAAGACCCCAATGCAATTGGGGCAATCAACAACAAGGCAATGATAATTGGGGGAACAACAACCAAAATAACAACTGGGGCAATCAGAACAACAATCAAAACAACCAAGGAAATTGGAATGGTAATAACAACAATTGGGGTAGTAATAACAATCAAGGTGGATGGAACAATGGAAACCAAGAAAACCGGGGGCAAGGCTTTCAAATGTCCCCAATGTACCAACAACCGAATAATCCACCCCCATTTCCGTCTCAAGGTCCTAGTTCTTCTAGCAATGATATGGGTAGAATTGAAATGATGTCCGAATAGATGATGAAGAAAAATGCGGACTCGGATGCTCAGTTGGCTTCCCACAATACCTCTATCAGAAACTTGGAGGTGCAGTTAGGCCAAATCTCACAGTCTATAAATACTCTCCCTAAGGGTGCGCTACCAAGTGATACGGTAGTGAACCCGAAGGGTGGTAACAATCATGTTATGGCGGTAATAACAAGAAGTGGGAGAGGCGGTGATGTGCATGCCTCCAAACAAAAGCAAATTGTGGATGATGATGTTGAGTTGCAAGAAGATGAAGTTCCTTTGGTGGTTGAAAATGCGATTGATGAAAATGTGAATGAAGAAGTGAGGATTGATATTCAAGATGTCGAGGTGGAAACCCAAAATGATGTGAACCTGTCTAGGGAACACATAATAGACATGCCGGAGCTGGTTGTGCCTAAAGCCAAGGCTCTTTTGCCAAGGCCACCTCCACCTTATCCTCAAAGGCTTGCAAAGCAGAAAAATGAGAATCAATTCAAAAAGTTCATTGACATGATGAAGAGGTTATCCATCAATGTGCCTTTAGTGGAGGCTCTTGAACAAATGTCGGGCTATGCTAAATTCATGAAGGACTTAGTAACAAAGAAGTGGTCTATGGATTGTGAAACTATAAAGATGAATCACCAAGTTAGTGCAATAGTGCATTCAATGGCCCCAAAGCTTGAAGATCCCGGTGCTTTCACCATTCCTTGCACCATAGGGAGTGCGGATTTTGCTAAAGCTCTATGTGATTTGGGGGCTAGTATCAATTTGATTCCCTATTCCGTTTTCAAGACTTTGGGTATTGGGCAGCCGAGGCCGACTTCTATGAGATTACAAATGGTAGATAGAACGATAAAGAGACCATTGGGTATTATTGATGACGTGCTTGTCCGGGTGGACAAATTTATCTTGCCAGCTGACTTTGTGATCTTGGATTATGAGGTAGATTATGAAGTTCCTATCATTTTGGGGAGACCTTTCCTTGCTACGGGGAAGGCCTTAGTTGATGTCAAAGCAGGGGAACTCACCTTCCAGGTGGGTGACGAAAAAATGGTCTTTCATGTTTGCAAATCAATGAAGCAGCCCAACAGTACCGAGTTGTGCTCTTTTGTGGACCTCGTCACAGCAGTGATAATTGATGACACCAGTGTAATGATTAATGTGGAGGACCCTTTGGAGGTTGTATTTTTGAATCTTGATGTCAATGATGCTGAGGGCCGAGTGGAGTGCGTGAACGCTTTACGTGGAATGAGCTCTTACTCTTATGAGCCTAGGAAATTGTCTTTTGACCTCGAGAATAGAAAGACTCCACCAACTAAACCTTCAATTGAGGAGCCTCCGGTGTTGGAGTTGAAATCACTGCCTCCACACCTCAGGTATGAGTTCTTAGGCTCAAATTCTACTTTGCCAGTTATTCTTTCCTCTTGTCTTACTAACATGCAGGTTGATGCCACATTGGCGGTGCTTCAAAAGCGAAAAAAGGCAGTTGGATGGACTTTAGCTGATATTCAGGGGATAAGCCCCGCATTCTGTATGCAAAAGATTATTCTGGAAGATGATGCAAAGCCCTCTGTGGAGCATCAAATGAGGTTGAACGAGGCAATGCAAGAAGTTATGAAAAAGGAGGTGATCAAATGGTTAGATGTCGGGGTTGTGTACCCCATCTCTGATAGATCGTGGACTTCATTGGTGCAATGTGTACCGAACAAGGGTGGCATGAACGTGGTTGCAAATTCAAAAAATGAGTTGATTCCTACCAGAACTGTCACCGGTTGGAGGGTATGTATGGATTACCGCAAGTTGAATAAAGTGACCCGCAAGGATCAATTTCCTTTGCCTTTTCTTGATCAGATGCTAGACCGACGTGTTGGGCGTGCCTTCTACTGTTTCTTGGATGGATATTCTGGGTACAATCAAATCTTGATTGCTCCAGAAGATCAGGAGAAGACTGCATTCACTTGTCCATATGACACCTTTGCTTTCTCTAGGATGCCTTTTGGATTGTGTAATGCACCGGGTACATTTCAGCGGTGTATGATGGACATTTTCACTGATATGGTGGAAGACATTTTAGAGGAGTTCATGGACGACTTTAGTGTTGTGGGGGATTCATTTGATGAGTGCTTGAAAAATCTTGATAGGGTCTTGGCCCGTTATGAAGAAACCAATCTTGTTCTCAATTGGGAAAAATGTGACTTTATGGTGGAAGAGGGAATAGTTCTTGGGCATAAAAGTTCAAAGCATGGTATTGAGGTAGACAAAGCAAAAATTGATATAATTTCAAGGCTCCCTCCCCCTTCATCTGTCAAGGGAGTCCGGAGTTTTCTTGGGCATGCGGGGTTCTACCGGAGATTTATCAAAGACTTTTGGAAGGTGGTGAATCCCTTGTGCAAGTTGTTGGAAAAAGATGCTAAGTTCGTGTTTGATGAAAAATGTATGCAAGCCTTTGAACTTCTCAAGCATAAGTTGACCACCACTCCTATCATTACCGCACCTAATTGGAGCTTGCCCTTTGAGCTCATGTGTGATGTAAGTGATGTTGCGGTTGGGGCGGTTTTGGGTCAAAGAGTGAAAAAATGTTTCATCTGGTATACTATGTGAGCAAGATAATGAATGACGCTCAAAGAACTTTTGGCTATTGTGTTCGCAATGGAAAAATTCCAGTCCTATCTTATGGGTGCTAAGGTTATTATTCATACCGACCACGCCACACTCCGGTACTTGATGATGAAGAAGGATTCCAAAGCTAGACTGATGAGATGGGTCTTGTTACTTCAAGAGTTTGATTTGGAGATTGTGGACTGAAAGGGTAGTGAGAATCAAGTAGCGGACCACTTGTCCCACTTGGAGGAGGAGGGGAGGCCTCGTGATGGCCTAGAGATCAATGATTCATTTTCTGACGAACAACTCCTTTCGGTGTCGATGAATGATATGCCATGGTTTGCTGATGTTGCTAATTTCCTTGTGACTGGTATAATCCCGTGTGAGCTCTCTTCTAACCAAAGGAAGAAGCTCAAGTGGGATAGTTTGGATTTCTATTGGTATGATCCATACTTGTTCAAGATTTGCACGGATGGTGTGATCCGAAGGTGTGTCCCAGAGGAAGAGCATTGAGTATCTTGGAGGCTTGTCATTCCTCTCCCTATGGTGGCCATCATGGCAGGGCGAGGACGGCTTCCAAAGTTCTTAGTTGTGGGTTTTATTGGCCAAATTTGTACAAAGATGCAAGTGAACTTGTGAAGAGGTGTGATGAATGTCAAAGAGCGGGTGGAATTTCGAAGAAAGATGAGATGCCTCTCAATACCATTCTTGAGGTTGATATTTTTTATGTGTGGGGCATTGATTTTATGGCCCCGTTTGTTAGCTCGTGTGGGAACACATACATTCTTGTGGCGGTGGACTATGTTTCAAAGTGGGTTGAAGCCGTGGCTTTGCCCAACAATGAGGCCCGGAGTGTTGTTGCATTTCTCAAGAAGAGCATCTTTACAAGGTTTGGTACTCCTCGTGCAATCATAAGTGATGGGGGGTCTCATTTTTGCAATAGAGCTTTTGATACTTTGCTTTCAAAGTATGGTGTCAATCACAAAGTTTCTACTCCCTATCATCCTCAAGCAAATGGTCAAGTTGAAGTCTCCAACAGGGAAATCAAAAGCATATTGTCAAAGACGGTCAATGAAAATAGGACCGATTGGTCAAAGAAGTTAGATGACGCTCTATGGGCTTATAAGACTACTTACAAGACTCTGATTGGTATGTCTCTGTATCGATTGGTGTTTGAGAAAGCTTGCCATCTACTGGTCGAGTTAGAGCGCAAGGCCATGTGGGCTTTGAGGAAGCTAAATCTTGAATGGGATGTTGCAGTAAATCTTCGCGTGGAGCAGCTTAATGAACTTGATGAATTCCAATTCCATGCCTACTCCAGTTCGTCCTTGTACAAGGACAAGATGAAGTACCTTCATGATAAATATGCTCGTAGCAAGGAGTTCAAAGTTGGTGATTTGATTCTCTTGTTCAACTTTCGGTTACGTTTGTTTCCGGGAAAGCTTAAATCAAAATGGAGTGGACCTTTTGAAGTGGTGTGCATGACCCCATTTGGTGCTCTTGATTTAAAGAACAAAAATGGGGAAGTTTTTAGAGTGAATGGGCATAGGGTCAAGCACTACTTGGGAAAAAATGATGACAGCCACGTGGTGGCACTTCTTCATCTCAAATGATTTGATGGTAAGCTGGGCCCCAGGTCCGCACTGGGGTTGGTAAGCTGGGCCCCAGGTCCTTTTCTATAAATAGGGCCTTAGGCCCTCCTATTGCACTTTTCGATCTCTTTACTCTCAAAACCCCTAAAAACACTGTTCTTCATCACTTTTGCTTGTAACTAGCTGCTAGGAATCATTAATCATCACTAAATCTCACATCTGGTAACTCGTCTTCTTTTTTAATTGCTTTAATTTTGTTATTCACCTTTACTTTTTGTTTTTCTTATCTATTATTTTGTTCTTCCCATATTTTCTTTGATTGTTAGGTTAGGGTAGTTAACTTCTTGATTAAAGTAGAATTAGGTAGTTAAAATCACTAGGCAAACACTTAGGGACCTTTATTAGATGTGAAATTGGACTTAAAATCAAAATATATTGAACCCTAAGTAAGTGTTGCTTCTGGGCACTCAGTGCAGACCGTGGTCGATTCTGTGCGGTCCGCGGTACTTTAGTGCGGTTCGCAATGGCATTTTGTGCGGACCACATTGATGAGTGTCTGTAATCTGATCTTCAGGGGCTGCGACCGCACTCCATTTTGTGTGGTCCGTTCTGTGTCACCTCTGCAACTGCCTGCAACTTTTTCTTTTTTGCAACTCTGATCTTAATTGTTTTTACTGATACTAACTAGCCTAATGGATGATGTTTGTAGACAATGGTAAAACAAAGAGGCAAGGGTTCTAAACAAGCTGGTCGAGGTGAATCCTCCCGGGGGGGGGGAAACAAAAAATGGTAAGATTGACTGCTCAAGCCTGGCAAAACATTAAAGACATGAGGAAGATGATTAAAGCTACTGATAGGGCCGTTGACATGTCTGGGAGTGAGTACGAGCCCTCCCGGGAGATATCTTCAGACTCAATCCCAGAGTACATCTCTGACTGGACGGAGAGAAACAGACTAAGAGACACTCCTCCCACTTCCCCCGCTGCCCAAGCGTTAGTAAATGTATCTTCTGGGTTGTCTGAGGGCTCGGTTGAAGGCAGTGGGGATGAATACTCCACCTCTCCCACAACTTCATTATCCGGAAAGGGTATAGTAGGAGAAGAGGTAGTAGGAGAAGGGGGTGAGCCCCAGGTTGGCAGGGTAGAACGAACTAGGAACCTAGAGGTGTGGCAAGACCAATTTGTGAGCGAGGTAGCTTATCACAAATTTAGGGAATGGTGGCCGGTGAGGAAGTTGATCCCGGAGAGGAGCTTTGTTGATAGAGACTTATTACCTCACAATCCCAATGTGAGGAGGCAGTTTAGGGAGAGTTTTGGCTTGGAGTATTTCTTGAACAATTGTGAGGATGCAAACGAGCACTTGGTCAAGGAATTCTATACCAATGTTGTCCACATCAAAAAAGGCACAAAAGTGACCAAGGTGCGAAATTTGAAGGTGTTTTTTTATGGGAAAACAATAAATGATTACCTCGTCTTTGATGAGGAGGATGAGGAACTGTATATGGAAAAGATGGAATTGGGTGAGGAGGTCCGTCCCTGGTTGGCACAGTATCTGGCAATCCCAGGTACCACCCCCGATTGGCTAAATGCGGGAGTGAAAATTTTGAGAAGAAGTCTGAATTTCGAAGCCAAGGGGTGGGAAACATTTGTGTGCAACAGATTGGACCCCACTACTCATGACAACTCCCTCCCTCTTTATCGGGCAGTTTTGGTGGCATCGATCATGGCGGGGTACCCGATTAATGTCCGAAAGGTAATGTCTCGGGTAATTATGCAGGTAGTCAGTGAGGGTGACAGAAACTACCCCTTCCCTAGCTTCTTGGCCATGTACTTCAGGGACCTCAAAGTTGAAAAGAGGCCATTTGAATAAAGGTAAAAGCGAAGGCCCCGTTCTCATGGTACAGTATGCAGGGTGATGACAACCCAAAGAGCAAGAACTTCAAGGGAGCAGCTATTGCTCCAACTGGCCAGTCTGAAGAGCCAATTGTGGTAGTGGCTCCTACTCAGCCTGCCTCCACCTCCACAGACATTCCTTATGGTCCATCCACTTTAGCAGATCTCGAGATACCCTCTTCCCGAGCCTAATCAGTAACTGCACACCGACTGAGTCAGGCTCTTCTCAGCATCAACAACTGGATGCAGACAGCTTTATCCAAGTTGTCTATCCTCATTACTACAATGGAAGCTCATTCGGCACCTCCGCCTCCGCAGGTCTCGCAGTCTATCAATGATTCCCTCAAGGAGATTCTGGCCAATCAGAAGAAAATTCTTGACACATAAAAAGTGCTCACGGATGCTATTGATTCACACAGCAAGGCTCTCAAGGAGCTTGCTAAGGAGCACAAGAAGTTGAGGAAGACGCAGGCTTCCAAGGAGTCCGTAAAGGTGCTGAGGGATGAGGTTGACAGGATGAAGGCAGATCATCTGCCTTTGGACTTATTGCTATAGGACCCGATACCAGCAGCTCATCCCCAGCCTGAGCAGTCTCAGAGGCCTCCCAAGAGGAAGAGGATGATTCCCCGAGCAGACGATGCAGTCATCCAGTTGGCAGACCCACCGGAGACTTCATCCAGTCAGCCATAGGATGCACCTTAGGAGCCTGTCCAGGTCTAGGCCCAGTTCCCATCAGCAGAGCAGCATGTTATAGGGAACCAGTTTGAGGTTCCCGAGCATATTGAGGAGTCAGGGACCACTCAGGAGCCCATGCAGACAGACGGGCCATAGGGAGTTTCTATATCCTTTTCCCCTTTTCTTTTTGGTGCTTATTTGGTTTAGTTGGCATTGGGGACAATGTCAGCTTTCATTTGAGGGGGTAGGCCCTACTTTTACGGATTTGGATTATTGTATATATTTGATAGTTTTTATGCTTTCTTTATTTTTCATCTTTGGTTTGTCTATAATTTTAACAGTTCGTTACATTTCTGTACTTTTATTTTACTTTGGGTCTGTATAAAAAGTTATGTTACATTGTACATATTCATCCCATCCATTGTATATTCGACTAAATCCCCTATTGTATATATTCATTTTACTTTCCGCAATTTTTCTTTCTTAACTTCTAATTTATGTTCGTAGCTTCTTGTTCTGAACGTTTGCAATAAGCCTTTGGTTTTCTTAATGTCGCGGTTCTTTCCAAAGGTGGAGTTTGTGTGAACCAGGTGGCTCTTCCCAATGATGGATGGCGTGACAACCTTCTTAAGGGTTTGAGTTCATTTTTCTTTTTGTTTTTTAGTAGTTAGTGGTAAGGGTACCTCAAGCAAAGTTTCACTTGGGCGTAGCACATTTGCCTTTGATCTCATGGTCAAAAACAAATTGTTGTGTTTAGGATGGTGAAAGTCGTGACCTTGAGACTCTTGTGTTGACCGATAATCATCAAGTGATTTTTCGGGACCATTGTGTGTTCAAATCCTATCTAAGATCGTTGTGGGCCCTCGACTCTGTGTCTTTAGCAATCCCATAGCTTGTGTGGTGAGAAATTGCATTGCAAGTCCAAGTCCCGAGCCATTGATCTAGAACTTGCCCTGAATGTTTGTTGAGGCGAAATCCCAAGTGAATTTTGACTTGAGACATGATTATAGGCTCTCCTTGGTCCAAATGATAGCTTGAACACTTTCATAACCTACCAATGATAAGATCTCTAGTCAGCCCTTTTGAGCCTTAAACATTTTTCCTTCAAAAAACCATGATACAAGCCTTTACCCATTCTAAAAGATACCTTCTCTTGGCACCCGATCTTTTCTTTAGCACATGGAAAAAGTATAAGTTTGGGGGGAGAGATGAGGATGGAAACAAAGTGGTAAAAACGTACAAAATAAAGAAAAGTAAAAGCAATGAAAAAGAAAGAAAAGCAAAATGACAAAAAGAATGCTCAAAGTAGAATTGAAAAGGGGGGGGATTCAAGAAAAGCAAAGAATGAAAGGTGTGGAAAGTTGAGAAAGGAGAAAATATTTGAAATGTACAAGAAAGAGTGACAATTTGTCTCTCTAACCCCTTAGAAAGAAGTGAAAAGACTCAAAAAGTCAAATGAATTTGAGCCAAAATGAAACAAAAGAAGTGCTTAAGAGAAATGGAACCTACTTAGACCAAACATTACCTACCCTAAACCAAAAGCCTTCACTATGTCTCCACAAAAGCCCTATATGATCTTTAGTTGAATGAAACTTACATTAGTGGTGACTCACATAAGGGGCAACCATATAGTACATAGAGTTGGACTTGTGACTTTTCCTTGAGAGAGATGAGTGATTTTCCATTAACCTCATTTTGAGTGCTACTATTGCTTAGGGAAAGTTGAGGATGTGTGAGTTTGGGTTCCACAATGACCAAAGTAATAGAAAGAATTCTTTGATATGTTGAGTCAACTCTTGATCCTCTTGTGTCTCACTTAATCCATGGTGTTTCAAAGAGTAAAATATTGCTAATGATTCATTTGTATTGAAAGCAATTGCTAGTCCCAATTGATGCTAGATGAGGGCACTTTAGGACAGCTGAATCTTCTTGGAATTTTCCTTAAGGGGTGGGTCTTATCTTGTTTGCTTGAGGACAAGCAAAAGCTTAAGTTTGGGGGAGTTGATAACTAGGGATTTTGATATATTTTATACTCCTTCTTGCTTATGTTTTGATTAGAAATTTGTACAAAATAGTCCCAAAAAGGCTCACAAGTTGTGCTTGATTGTAGGTTTGATCAACAAAATGACAAGATGTCAAAATCGGCTCAAAAAGGAGTGAAACTTGCACAAGTACTAAGACAAGACAAGCTCAGGCAAAGCAGGCTCAATGCGGTCGCACACCATTCTGTGCGGTCCCCACAAATGAGGTTCAGAGAGGTGGACTTCCAGGCCAACAGGCAATGCAGCCGCATGAGATTTAATGCGGTGTGCATTGGAGTCAGTGCGGCCGCACTCGATTTTGTACGGTCCGCAAAAACCAAGGATCAGAGAAGTGTCAGTTTGGAGATTGAAGCCAATGCGGTCCGCGCTCCATTTCATGCGGACCGTAGTAGAAGCCACCGCGGCCGCACTCGATTCTGTGCGGTCCGCATTGCCCGAGTTCAGAGAGCTGAATTTTAAGTCAAGAGCCTTAGTGCGGCCGCACGTTATTTTGTGCGGTCTGCACTAGTCCTGCAGGGGTATTTTTGTCCAAAATTTTCAACTTAGTATAAATAGCTTCTTTTCCCATTTATAGGTTATCAGATAGTTTTGGTACTGGGCTGCGCTCGTGACCTCGAATATTTTAGCTATTTTGAGTAATTTTAGCTTCATTTCAACATTGAATCTTCTAGTTTATCTTAGCAATTAATTAATATGAGTTTTTCTTCATCTATTTCTTTGTTTTCTTCTCTAATTATGAGTAGCTAGACCCATAAGTTAGGGTTGTGGCTCAACCCTAGTATGAGTAATTGATGGGTCTTGTGTTTTCGGGCTAGATTGACTATGGGTGTTTGATATTTGGGCTAATTTCATGTTTAATTGCTGAATTGGTGGTTGCAAACACTAGTTTGTGTTTAGTTGACTTTGGCTCTTCTTGAGAAAGAGAGCCTAAGTCTCTGAAATTGGTCCAACAAGGAATTGGGGCGTACTCAAGAGATTGATAGCCCCAATTAAAGGGTTAAACCTAGAGATAGTAATACCCGACTTGAACCTTGATTGCTTGTGCAAATTTGCATACCCAATTGGTCTTGAAAAAGTCAATTCGGGCAAAATCACTCGAACCACCGAGAGGTGTAGAGTGGGTAAAATCGTGCAACGGTTATATCATACTCTCCAAATATGTCAATCATGCCTTAGACTCAAGTATCCGTCAATTGACCACCTAGGTGAAAGTCACTATTGTAGTGCCTTTTAACCATTTGAACAACTCGCAATAGTTTACTCTTAGCTTATTCTAGTTTAATTTAGCATTGTAGTTTGATAAAATTAGACGAAAATCAAAAAACCAAAAATGTTAAGAAGTGCAATTTGGAACACATACATAACTCCACTTTAGACAGACACCAGACTCCAACTTCTAGCTCCTTGTGGAAATCGATCCCGACCTTAATCGGGTAAAAGCTGCTTCGACCCTCTCTCGCTACTCAATAGTAGTGCAGGGTTGGCCTTGATCAATCAGCTTCAAGCGGAACGCAATAATGGAAAGGTGAAATATCCATAACCGATCAGAGATCATGGCGGAAATCTTGGTATGGATCAAATCAAGGGCGGTTATTTGTATCAATCGTGGGATTTACTTCCGTAAATAGAATTGTATCACAATTAGGATTCCTCTAGTATATAAAGAAGGTGGTACCCATAATTTGTAAACACCTTACATTCATACAGATCAAATCAATATAATATTTCTCTATTGTTCATCAATTTATTGTTCTTTAACTATTCTTACTTTACTACTCTCGAAGGTTCATCAGCTCGAGGCCACTGTCCAAACATCGGTTTGTTTTATATTCTTGTCAATTCCATCACTTATCTCAAAATTAATCAATTGGTATAAAGTGAAATCATGTATCCTTAAAACCACATTACAAGTTTAATTGTTACTCGATTTTTAGGGTAAATAGTTTGGCACCCACCATGGGGCTAAGGATAATAGTGATTGCTTAATATTAACCTTCATCACACACTCTACTTTTACGCTTGTTCTTGTGAGTATTTTGATTTCAGGAATCAACATGTCAAACTCTCAAGCGGTACCCACTCACACTGACACCGGCCTTGGTCTTCATGGAGAAAACGAGCATGTAGTCGCCCCTAGAAATGGAGTACCTCCAATCAATCCCGACGCACCACAGGCCGTGGATCCGGTTGATGTCAATTCTCATGTCGCCATTCGTGAAGATTTAGGCGCCGACCCTAAAAATAGTGTCTGCAGAGATGCTCGAGCAGCCGATCGAAAAACACAAAATGGTGAAGAATGTGAAATTAGCCTTCAAATGATATTTGACATGCTATAAACTCAGCAGGTCGCGATAGCGCAACTCCAAAATCAGAATCGAGTCCCAAGCAGAATCAAACTCGATACATCATAGGAAGTTGCTCATAGGGTCGAATCCGTGTAGGAAAAATTGAACGATAATGGATCGAGAACTGATCCAGCCATCATGAAAATGCTCGAGGAGCTCACTAAACGAATAGA
The DNA here is from genome assembly GCF_000715075.1 of Nicotiana tabacum. NCBI lineage: Eukaryota > Viridiplantae > Streptophyta > Magnoliopsida > Solanales > Solanaceae > Nicotiana > Nicotiana tabacum. The sequence continues at coordinate 98,051,923 of NC_134084.1, read as the reverse complement.
ATCAAGTTAAAAGAAAATCGAGGTTAATGACAAAAAAGGTAGAAACATACAACTCACAAGTTGACAAAATACCGGGGGCCCCCCGATCCTAAAGGGTTTGGATTCGAAGAAGTTCGTGCAGAAGCCTTTTCCTCAAAATGCTAAGGGAATTCGTATCTCGATTTCAGATGGAATGCATGGACCAACCCCCAGTTACCGATGATTGGGCTGTCCAAGCCTATACTCAGGCTTTGAACGAGCGAAGTTCGATAGCATCATCAACTAAAGCAGAATTTGATTGAATATCCAACAGTGACCTGGGCCGATGTGCATAATCGATACTAATCAAAGATTAGAGTTGAGATGATCAGTTGGGAGCTCCATCCGATTCCATTTACCCAACACAGGTCCGAAGGAAGGATTCAAAGGGACATCGACAGAGAGCCCTGATCGAACAGAGATCGATACCAACCATATAGTACAGATCGAAGGAATAATAGACCGTGACGTAATCCCGTTCGAAATGATCGGAGGAATGATCGAGGTCAAAATTCTCGAGGGCTTATGAATAAGAATGGCTTAGATAAACATGTCGAGCCTAAGGAAGCACCACAGTTATCGGAATACAACTTCAGCATCGATGCTTCAAGTATTATGTCATCTATTGGACGAATCAAGGATACTAGATGGCCCCGACCCCTACAAACCGATCTAGCTCAAAGGAATCCGAATCAAATTTGCAAGCACCATGGGACCCATAGACACAAAACCGAGGACTGCAGACAATCAAGGGAGGAGGTAGCTCGTTTATTCAATGAAGGTCATCTTCGAGAGTTCTTGAGTGACAGAGCAAAAAATCACTTCAGAGACAGGGATGCATACTGGAAAAACGAACAAGAGGAACCGCAACACGTGATTCATATGATCATCAATGGGGTCGATATCCCTCAAGGTCCGACATTCAAACACACCAAAGTCATTAACACAAGGGAGAAGCGTACCCGGGACTACTTACCAGAAGATACCTTATGAGGATGCAGAAGGGATCGAACAGTCTCACAACGACGCACTGGTAATATCTATCCTTATGAATAAAATTCAAGTTAAACTTATGTTGGTTGATCCAGGTAGCTCGGCGAATATTATTCGATCGAGGGTCGTGAAGCAACTCGGCCTTCAGGATCAGATCGTACCTGCAGCTCGCTCAACGGTTTCAACATGGCGAGTGAAACCACCAAAGGTGAAGATCATGTTGCCAGTAAACGTGGCCGGAACTATCCAGGAAACGAAGTTCCACGTGATCGAAGGAAAAATGAGGTACAATGCGCTACTCGGAAAACCTTGGATCCATAATATTAGAGTAGTACCTTCGACGCTTTATCAAGTCTTGAAGTTCCCAACACTAGAAGGAGTCAAAACGATGTACGGCGAGCAACCAGCAACCAAAGAGATGTTTGTAATTGATGAAGTAATACCGGTATCGGCACTAACATCAGCAAAGGGACCAGAATCAATAAGAAAAATAGGATGTCAAATAGCAACCACAGTCGTAAGCCTCCACCAAATCGGAACAACGGGAAATTATCGAGGATGATGATTGTATGATACGTCAAACCTTCGTAATCCTTGATGATTTCGATACCATAAAGTCGACGGTAGAACAACTGGAGCAAGTCATATTAATCGAGTACCAGTCAAAAGGTATACCTGGGCACGGGGTTAACTCCAGAGCTTAGGGAAAAACTCGTTAAATTCCTTATTAAAAATATGGATTGTTTTGCTTGGTCCCACCTTGACATGACAGGGATTCCACCGGAGATCACCACTCATCGATTGAGTTTGGACCCAAAGTTCAGACCGGTAAAGCAAAAGAAAAGGCCACAGTCCAAGGTAAAGCATGCATTCATCAAGGACGAGGTAACCAAACTTCTCAAAATAGGGTATATCCGGGAAGTAAAATATCCCGAGTGGTTAGCAAACGTAGTTGTAGTCCCCAAGAAGGGGAATAAACTTAGAATGTGTGTAGATTACAATGACTTAAACAAAGCATGCCCTAAGGACTCTTTTCCACTATCGAATATCGATCGCATGATCGATGCCACGGCCGGCCACGAGATCCTCAGCTTTCTCAATGCTTACTCTGGGTACAACTAAAAAGAAATGAACCCATAGGATCAGGAAAAGACCTTGTTTATCACTAAGTATGATATTTATTACTATAATGTAATGTCGTTTGGGCTAAAAATGCTGGTGCTACTTATCAACACCTAGTGAACCGTATGCTCGAAGAACAAATAGGTAAATCAGTGTAGGTTTATATTGATGACATGCTAGTTAAGTCCCTGCGTGCAGAGGACCATTTAACATATTTGCAGGAAACCTTTAACATATTGAGACGGTACAACATAAAGCTCAACCCCGAGAAATGTGCATTCGGGGTAGGTTCAGGAAAGTTCCTCGGTTTTATGGTATCAAATCGGGGAATTGAGATCAACCCCGATAAAATCAAGGCAATCGAAGACATCACAGTCATGGACAGCGTTAAGGCCATACAAAGGCTAACAGGACGGATAGCTATTTTAGGCCAGTTCATCTCGAGATCTTCTGATCGAAGCCACAGGTTCTTCTCACTTCTCATAAAGAAGAACAATTTTTCTTGGACCCCGAAATTCCAACAGGCATTGGAAGAATTAAAGCGGTACCTTTCGAGCCCATCATTGCTTCATACTCTGAAAGGGGACGAGCAACTCTACTTATATTTGGAAATCTCGGAGGTTGTGGTAAGTGGTGTCTTAGTTTGAGAAAAATAAGGTACGCAATTTCCTGTTTACTATGTTAGCCAAACTTTAGGTGAAGCAGAGACCCAGTACCCATACTTAGAAAAACTAGCGCTTGCTCTAATAAGCGCCTCTAGGAAATTAAAACCATATTTTCAGTGTCACCCAATTTGTATTGTAACCACTTATCCCCTTCGCGCAACATTTTGCACAAACCCGAGATCTTGGCCGACTGGCGAAATGGCCCGTCGAAATCAGTGGGTACGATATCGAGTATCAACCCCGAACGGCCATCAAGTCTCAAATCTTAGCAGACTTCGTGGTTGACTTTACACCAGCCCTCGTGCTCGAGGTCGAAAAGGCGCCATTTCTAAAATCAAGTACATCCTCGGGGGTGTGGACCCTTTTCACAAACAGTGCTTCGAATGTGAAGGGGTCTGGGATAGGCATCGTTTTGAAGCTGCCCACAGACAATACGATTAGACAATCTATCAAAACCCCTAAGTTGATTAACAATGAGACCAAATATGAGGCCATGCTTGCAGGTCTCGAGCTGGCTAAAAGTTTGGGAGCTGAGGTCATCGAGGCCAAGTGTGATTACCAGCTCATGGTTAACCAGGTCAACAAAACCTTCGAGGTCCAAGAAGATCAAATGCAAAGGTACTTGGATAAATTGTAGGTAACCTTACACCGATTCGAAGAATGGACCCTACAGCATGTACCTCGAGAACAGAATAGTGAGGCCGATGCCCTTGCAAACTTAGGGTCATCAGTCGAAGATGATGAAATTATCTCAGGGACTATCGCACAGCTTTCAAAATTGGTGGTCGAAGAAGGCCACACTGAAATAAACTCCACAAGCCTAACTTGGGATTGGAGGAACAAATATATCGATTATCTGAAGAATGGGAAACTTCCATCGGACTCTAAGGAATCGCGGACTCTTCGAACGAAAGCTGCACGATTTACATTGTCCAAAGATGGAACATTGTACAGAAGGATGTTTGATGGGCCATTGGCAATATGCTTGGGTCTGGGAGATAGCAACTACGTCCTACGAGAAATTCACGAGGGCACTTGCGGGAACCATTCCGGTGTCGAATCACTGGTTCACAAAGTCATCAGAGCAGGATATTATTGGGACATTATGGAAAAAAATACTAAGGAGTTCGTTCGAAAATGTGACAAATTCCAAAAGCATGCGCCGATGATCCACCAACCTGGAGAGCAACTTCATTCATTCCTATCCCCGTGGCCATTCATGAAATGGGGGATGGAAATTGTTGGTCCTTTGCCATCGGCCCAGGTAAAGCTAAGTTCATTTTATTTATAACTGACTATTTCTCTAAATGGGTTGAAGCACAGGCTTTCGAAAAAGTCATAGAGAAAGAAGTTATAGACCTCATCTGGGATCACATCGTATGTTGATTCGGGATACCCGCCAAGATAGTGTACGACAATGGAAAATAATTTATCGGTAGCAAAATAATAAAGTTCCTCGAAGAGCACAAAATAAAAAGGATATTATCGATGCCGTATCATCCTAGCGGGAACGAACAGGCCAAATCAACGAACAAAACCATCATTCAAAACCTAAAGAAGAGTTTGAACGACGCTAAGGGGAAATGGAGAGAAATTTTGCCCGACGTGCTTTGGGCATATCTAACAACGATAAAATCCAGTACGGGGGAAACGCCGTTCTCCTTCGTGTATGGCGCCGAAGCTCTGATATTGGTCGAAGCCAGGGAACTAAGCGTCAGATTTAGATACACAATAGAAAAATCAAATCACGAGGCTATGAACACAAGCCTTGAATTGTTAGATGAAAAATGAGAAGCCACCCTCGTTCGAGTGGCCTCCCAGAAACAGCGAGTCGAAAGGTACTATAATCGAAGAGCCAATCTTCGACCCTTCAAAGTAGGGGACTTAGTTCTGAGGAAAGTCACCCTTAACACTCGAGATCCAAAAAGGGGAAACTCGGCCCAAATTGGGAAGGACCATATCAGGTCATCGGTGTCATCAAAAAGGGATCTTACAAGCTTGGCACGATGAATGACAAACAACTACCAAATAATTGGAACATATCACTCCTCAAACGATATTATTGCTAAGGTATGATTCTCTCCCTTTTTCATTTATATTTTATACTAACCTATTACCGGTGTTCGATCGAAGATAGCAGGAAAATTCTTCAACACAAAGACTTCAGGTTTTAAAGCACGCGTTGGACTCTTTTTCCCTTAGATCGATTTTTGTCCCAAATGGGTTTTTCCGACAAGGTTTTTAACGAGGCAACAATTATATGTGCTACTTGAGGACAATTCAACAATATCCGAGGCTTCTTTACAATCAACCTCTAATACTTGAGGGCATCACCCTCAGATGTTATGTTTTCAAGGAAGATGCTTCGTGTTAACAGTGTCTCGTTAGGAAACTTTTGTAAAGGGCCAAACGATCAAACGAACTGTGCCCATGTAGATTGCCCGAGCCCTAATGAAAAAACATGTACGCATGAATGATCTATTGAAAGAAGTACTTTTTCCTTATCAGATGTTCCATGCCTTAGTGAAATTTTTACTTTACAATTTTGTACTTACGCTATTTTACGGAAATATGTTCAAGAGCTAATCGCAACTAAAGCTTGAGCAATTAAACCCGTACTCGAGGACTGTCATCCGAAAATCAACACGCTCGAATTGTTAAACTTCGAAATCTTAAGATCTTAAAAAGGCAATCCTCGATTTTATAGGCCACAACCACCCCACTTGAGGACTAATACTTCGAACAAGTTTGAAGTATAATCAATAGACAAGCCCAAATGGCAAATATCAAGTTAAAGGATACCGCCAAACTAACATGGTTTGGAGTCGTCCGAATTCTGTAATCAAACAGGCCTTCGAATATTTTTATAAAATCAGTTAAAAAGGGCTACCCTTGACAAATTTACATATGGTTTCAATAACATCGACCCTCGAAAACCTTAAGAGGTTCCAAATTGAACAAACTTATGCTAAGGCATAACCAAGTTTTTTTACAACACTGAATCCTAATGGGTACAGATTTATCTCATGCTAAGGCATAACAAAATTTTATATAATTAAACTTTTAAGCCGAAAAAGGGGAAAACCCCATTATTTTGATGCCAAATCGGCCCGATTTAAGAGCCTAAGGACCATTACACTGTCGAGCTCGAGGACCCACCCTCGCTTAACCAAAACCTAAGGGTTTTTTCTACTTCGAGTTCGAGAAAGTACTCACTCAACTATAGAAACTATAGTAATTTGATTTCAACAAAATTTTCACAAGGCAACGAAGTGAATCAAATTTCTCACAAGACCTAAAGTATATCAGAATTATCATAAGGCGAAAGCAAAACAAAGTTTGCACAAAACAAATATCAGAGATAAATCGGAAAGAAAAAGGATCTTTCATATGTGCAAAAAGTATCTACAAAGACCACTCAGGGTCTTACACGAAAATCCAAAAAAGTTGAAAAAATTCTAAGTGCCTAATCTTCCCCGGGAGCCTCATCTCCATATTCTCCGCTCTCAGATCCACTTGCGCTCCCGGAGTCATTATCATCTCAGAGCAAAGCTTCGGCTTCGGCCTCTAACACTTTCGCATTCTCGATATCGATCGAGAGGTCAAAGCCTCGCACGAATCTCTTCGAGAGTCTCTCTCCGAGACTAGAACTTAGCATGATCGGCAACGCATGATAATCGAACCTCAGCAGCATTGGAAATTTCCTTTGCTCGAGCATTAGCGACTTTAGCATCAGCTTGGTAGACGGCCACGACCGCCTCCGCCTCGGCATTTACTTTTTCCGCCTTAGATGTGGCTTTTGCAAGATCAACGGCCAACCAAGCCTCGAGCTCCTCAATTTTCTTGGCTCGGGCCAAGCTCTCCTCCTTCAAGCTTTGGAATTGACGCTCAACCGAAGACAGCATATCTTTCTCCGAGGCGAGGCAGTCCATGTTCTAATTCCACCCCAAAGTCTCTGTCTCTTTCATCTCAGCCTCCTCGCGAAGCTGCTCAACCTTTTCGGCCTTCTGCTGAACCTGCAGGATCTAAGTGTTAGTCGCCAATATCAAATTGATATATCAAGCTCCCAAAAATTTACATTACCTGCTCGATGATATCGGTCTGCTCTTTATGAGCTGTTTCCAATTTAGCTCGGAGGTCCCTAATGTCCTCTTTTTTTTGCGCATAGAGAAGTTTGAGGGCGTCTCTCTCCTCCGTGAGCCTTTTGAGGTCGGCCTCACACTGGTTCAGCTCAACTCAGGATTTGGAAAATACTTCCCGATGAAGCCTCACAGCCTATGGAGAAAGGAAGGGAATCAAACCAAAGGAAATAAAAACAAACATAAACCTAATAACGGGGGCTAAAATCTACCTGGTTCAGGAGTCGCTGAGCCTCATCTAAAATTATCGATGCATCCAGGTCGAAAACATCATTGACCCCCCCTGAAGCAGCCACAAAATAAGTCATCCCCTTCGTGAGACGTTCCTAAGTCGGGGGTCTCCATATCCTAGGCCTCCCGAATTTTCCCCACAGAAAATGAAGGGAGGGGCAGCGAATCATCAATGTTGATTGCCCCAAGCACGACATTTGGGGCGCTCTCTCCTCCTCGAGGGGCTTCGGAATCGGACCCTTCAGGCACACCCGCCGATTATTCGTCACGGCGAACAGGCACACTCGCTGATTGTTCGTCACGGCGGGAGACATCTTCAGCCTCCGATGACTCGGGGACTTTGCTCGGACCATCTTCCGAGATCTCCTCGGTCCGAAGATGAGCCTCTTCAACCATCACCGACTCAGCTGCTTTTGAAGCTTTGACGCTTCCCCTCTTTCAAGCCACCACCTCACAGTCAGCATCTTCTTCCTCATCTTCTTCATCTCATATTTTTGGACTACGTTTTTAGATAGGGTGGTGACATCTTACTTCGATTTGCGAGCCTTGTTCTTCTTAGGCTTTGGGGTATCCAAAGGCAAGACCCTTTTCCTCTTCTTATCCTTCGCCGGTTTTAGGGCCTCCATTTCCCCAGGCAGGGCTGGCCTCGTTTCAGAAACATCCCCGAGACCTGCATAAAAGGGAATCAAGTACAAATGAAAAGAAACGTTTCAGAAAAAAGCATCAAAAGCGTATTAGGTAAGCTTACAATGATTCTTGGCCTCCCATCGGCCCCTCGCTAAATCACACCACGAGCGCTCAGTATATGTAGAAGTCGAAGCCAGCTTCCGAACCCAACTTTTGAGGTTTGGGATTGCACCAGGTACCCAGGGAACCGCTACATGATAAGAAAAGACGTGGGTGAGAAAAAGATACGGGTGGATGAAGATAAAAGAAACAAAGCAATCAACATAAGATGTTGATGGGTTTGTACTTACGCTTCATGTTTCATTCCTCATGAAACGGTATCTTCTCGGTCGGGATTAAATCGGATTTTTTCAGTTGAACAAACCAACCCATCCAACCTCGATCGTTGTCTTCGTTTGTACTTGAGCACAACACCTTTTTGGCTCGGTGATGGAGCCTTATTAAGCTGCCCTAATAGAGACGGGGTCTATACAGTCTAATGAGGTAGTCAAGGGTAAATGGCATCCCTTCGACCTTGCTAACGAAGAATCGGAGCAAGATAACAATGCGCCAAAATGAAGGGTGCATCTGGCCAAGAGTTATTCGGTATTGGCGGCAGAAGTCGAGAATAACCGTATCAACGGGACCCAGCATAAAGGGGTAAGTGTAAACACTTAAGAACCCTTCTACGTAGGTGGTGATGTCCTCTTCAAGGGTAGGAATCACCACCTCTTTATTTTCTTAGTGGCAATCTTTTTTCACATGTTCGAGATCATCTTCAGTTATCGAGCATATATATCTTGACATGGGCTCACATCGGCCAGGGGCCGAAGAGGGTTTCTTGACTTTGAAGTCGGAGGAAAGAATGCACGACCTCAGAACGCACTCCTCGATGTGTGGCGCCACCGGAGTTTTATCGCCGGTCGGCCGCAATGAAAAAGCTTTTTCCTTTTAGGGAACGGTTTTAGATGTTTTCGCCATTTCTATGTGAGTTCAGAAAAAAGAAGAAGATGGATTTTGTTGTTTTAGGAGAGGATCGGCAAACGGGATGTATGTAAGTTGCAGAATTGAGGAACTTGAAAGAAGGAGAGCTTTGAAGATTAAGAAAAGTTTTGAAAATAAAGTTTGAGAAAATTATGAAAAGGATCTATTTATAATATTGCTATGACGGTTTGAAAACACTAGTGGCCGACCATTAACTGGCACTAATTAATGGTCTTGGGAACTGTGCAGACGCGACGCTTCAGTCGCCTTCGCCGCTTACGTTACGAGGGTGACGTCGTAATTGGTCAATGTACAAAATCAAAGACTCAGTTCGTTTCTTCTCATTACACTCTAAGAAACGAGGGGACTATCTGTATACGAGTAAAATCGGGCTCGCCCGATATTTCCATTATTCCGAGATCAGAGAACTGCATAGAAGGTCAGCCTCGTAATGGGTCAGGCCTGAGCACGAAGATAAGGTATCGAATTCGAAGATCAAGGTCCCCGACGATCGAGACCAGATTTGATCAGCTTCGAGCGGAACGCAATAACAGAAATGTGAAATATCCGTAACCGGTCGAAGATCACGGCGAAAATCTCGGAACAGATCAAATCAAGGGCGGTTATTAGTATCAATCGTGGGATTTACTTCCGTAAATAGAATTGTACCACAATTAGGTTTCCTCTAGTATATAAATAGGGGTCCCCATCATTTGCAAACACCTTACATTCATACAGATCAAATCAATATAATATTTCTCTATTGTTCATCAATTTATTGTTCTTTAATTGTTCTTACTTTACTACTCTCGAGGGTTCATCAGCTCGAGGCCATTGTCCAAACATCGGTTTGTTTTATATTCTTGTCAATTCCATCACTTATCTCAAAATTAATCAATTGCTATTAAATCATGTATCCTTAAAATCACATTACAAGTTTAATTGTTACTCAATTTTAGGGTAAACAATATCCAATAATTGAACAAATACTCGGTTAGAGAGGTGTACCACAGAATACTAGGGAAATTCCCTAAAGTGTCATGGAGGAATATTATATGCAATAATCAGGGAGCTCCTAAATGGCTATTCATTTTGAGACTAGCTAGCTATATATGGAAGGTTGGCTACAAAAGACAGAATTGCTCAATGGGGCATTACCATTGATCTTCTATGCCCCTTTTGTAATAAAAAAAAAATAGGAAACCACTCAACGCCTCTTCTTTGCATGTGAGATAACTGGTGGCATTTGGAAGAAGATATTGATATGGCAAAACATTAACAAAACCAGCATGGTATGGAATGACGAAATCCAGTGGGCTATCAATACGTGCAAAGGAAGAAGTGCAGGTGCTAGCGTCTATCGTATTACATTGGCAGCAACAATGTACTGTACGTGGCAAGAAAGGAACAATAGAATATTCCAAAAGCAAATGAGGCCAGCAGAGATTATAATTCGATTGATAGTGCAGGAGGTCTACTTTAGAGCAAGTTTGTCAACTAAATTGGGAGCTTACATAAGGAAGTTGAATTACTATCCTATATAGGTTGTGTTTGCCAGAATCCAATTGATGTAGGATGAAGGAATTAGATGAACTTGAGGCAGGTAGTTCTGGAGCTTGCATGCTCAGACTATTGTTGTTTTCTTATGTAGTTATTTGGAGCTTTTTCTAGGTTATGAAGATATTATTGGATCACAAAATAAAAATAAGCAAGAATTAAAGACAAAACTCGCAAAGCAAGTATTGGAATGGTAACCTTGAAGGCTAATGGTGACTTACTTCATGGCTCATGCATATGGTAGTCTATCTATTTTGTTGGAAAAACGGTAATAGCTAAAGCATTGGCGATAAAGAAAACAATTCAAGTAGTTGTGAAGTATGGTCGGAAGAATTTAAGTATCTTGTTAGATTCCTCAACAATGATTCAAATACTAAATGAAAGCATAGGTCCTTCATGAGGGGCGAATACTATTTGTGAAGATGTGCTATCTCTTAAGCATTGTTTGACTAATGTATCTTTTAGTTATATAAGTAGGCGTTTTATTACTTTTAGCCATAAGTTTTGTATATCACTAATTAGTGAGGTGTCGTAGTTTGACAACTTCCGTGTGGATTGTCAATTAGGCTTCATCATGCTTCCGCTCTATATGGTTTGATTAATGCATATTCTGAATTTTTCAAAAATGAAAAAAAGACGATAACATCTTGCTAGCTTTTTGACAATGGTAACTCACTAGTAGAATTAGTATCTTGTACTCACTCCACCCCAATTTATGTGATAGCTCGTAAATTTCAAGAGTCAAACGAATTAATTTTGACCAAACTCCTTTTTACATTCTTCCTATTTCAAGTGTCCACTCACCGTGGAAAAAAGAGAAAAATAAAATATTTCCTGTACCATAAAAAACCAAAAGTAATAGAAGTGTATTTGTCATAAATCCAGTATAATTCCAAGAAAGAGAAATTTGTAAAATCATCAATCACCTACTGCTATCATTTTTTTGCCTTCCTCTTTTGACTTTTGATCAAAGGTTTACAAGTCTACCAAGACTAAAAGAGAAAAAAATGTGTACTTAATGGGGCAGAATTGTATTAACTGGAGTATTTTTTTTTTTTTTTGTCTAGCAATTGTATTAAGTATTTTAACTGCACGAGAATTTCTGGAACCAAAGGTCGGAAGTGCTGTGCCAACTGCCAGCTAAAGATCCTTCTGTCATAATTAACAAAGGTATTTTTTTAATGCAGAAACTTTATTAATGATGAGAGAAGAATCTTTAACTGCAACTTTAATTAAAGTTGCCATACAGCATTTCAAAAGCTAGGTACCTTAAATACAAACTCATAAAAGCCAGTGAGGGGAACATGAGATGCTCTCGCTCTGCACTTTGCATTTGCATATTTTTAAATGCTTTGGCAGAATTTTCTACAGCAGAAGCTGAGCCTTTTAATTTAGATTCCAGCTTCTGGTCTGAGCAATTGTTTACAACTCATTTAAGTAGACTTTTGGGGCAGTTTGCATATAGTTCAGTGGGATGTTGTGCCAACTACATTAATCATAAAGTAGCTACAAAAGCGGGAAAAAAATAAAGTTTGTCAAATAGAAATATTTCATTGATGCATACCATGACAGCTAGCTGATATATTGTTGGAATTGTTCAAGTGTGCGACCATCTAAAAACTTAAGCAGTTAGAAAGAGCACAGTTCTATATACTTCTTTTACAGACCGCATATGGAAGTTTACTTGCCTATTGTATACTTGTAAATCCATAATATCTGTTTAACGAAAGAACAACGGCACAGACGCCAAAGAGAAGGAAGAATATTTAACAAAAATAAACTAACATATTGTACTTTGGAGAATGGAGATGAAGAAAATTTTGAGCCTGGAAACTGTCAAGCATACAACTGCATGCCAAGATTTATCAGTTCCTACTGAAACATCACGTACCATTGGGAAAAATTTCACAAACCAGCAGCAAAATTGTAGGTTTATGGATATAAATTTCAAATCATGCGCCTTTATGGTTATGGCATTTTATAAAAGAAGGAATATGGATACATATTGCTAACCAAAGAATGTGTTAATAAAGTATATCAGTGGTCTCTTTTGCTAATTGAGATAATTGATGCTTTCAGATATATGAAGATCCATGTTCATGTGCAGTAGTGTACAACAACCTAGGCACATATGTTTGTCTACATTCTCATCACTTCAATCTGATACTATACATTTAGTTCAAGAAACAGTACAATAGCCATGTCTGCAAACTAAGAAAGTGTACACAAGATATTAAAAGAAAATGGTCTCTATCTTCTTTCTATGCTCAAATCCAACAGAACAAAGTGTTGACTGAGGAGAAACTTTTTACGTTCAAGCTAATTTTAGAAAGAGCAAATCAACAAGTAACCACCAAAGGCATGGACTATTGGATTTGGGTGGTGTGTATAACATGGGACGTCCACATTGACAAATAAATAGCATAACAAACAAATATGTATAAATTTCAGAAGCAAGACAATTTTTTTCTTTGAAGTGAATGTAGTATTTACCAAAGATCAAATATTTTTTTCCTACTTGATTTACAAACACAGTTGCTAGCAATCTTTACAAAAAACTTCCTTTTCTTTTTTCTTGTAAATATTGGTGTACAACTCTAAGAACTATAACTACTGAGATTAATCACGTCTGACAAACACAAAGATGGAAAAGAATTACTGATTTTGATGATGGCGACGCCCATTCTTCTTTGCAACAGAATAATAATAGGCACGAAGCAATCTCTTATGGAACCTCCGAAGGTTCAATCTCACATTTTGACGATCAAGGTAGATCTTTTTTGTGAATTCCCATCCTCTGTTGTTCACACTGTCCGGGTCCGTTAGAACAGGATCAGTTTTCTTGTACTCATTGTACAAAGAGCTCTCTTGTGGAAGGATTTTGTAGCCAATGTACTTGAGACCTAATTTCACTGCTGGTTGTCCATAATAAGTGTCTGCTGCCCAATCTGTTCCCAGTGGAACGATTTGGATGAAAACGGATTCAGGCCGCATGAAGAGGAAATGAGTCATAGCAGCACCATGAACTCCAATCATAACATCGCTGGAATTAAGAGCTCGATAGATCCTTGCAAGCTCAGTCGTTCGTTGAGGCCACAAAACTTCCACTTGGAACCCAATATCTTGTGCCATTTTAACTAATGAATCTTCATTCAGTATTGCTCTTGAATCATTTCTGGCTATTATGACCACTTTAGGTTTCTTTGAATCCAGCTTTTCTTCAGTCATCTCTATCTTTGTCTTAGCTGACGGTGACAAAGCAAGTCTATCTGGTTCCTCTTTTTGGATCAACCCTCTAATTCGAGGCAAATAAGCTCGGTCTAGCATGTCTCGGAAATCTCTAATACTCCCATTGCCTCTCATCAATGAAGGATCGATAGTTAGCTCATCATGTATTTTTAAACCAACTATGGCTTCAGGGAAACAGTGAGTCCTATTATCTCCACTAAAGTCGATAATAGGATATTCAGTGAGGTGAGGCAGTATGTTCTCGTACTTTGAAATCCACCAATCATGATACTCAAGGATTACAAATACAACTTTCTTGTTGAAATGCTGAGAAGTGATGTAAAGAGGCAAAATCCCATCATTGAATTCGTGGTAAAGATTACCCGTGTAACCTCCGGTGGAGAAGAACACAGCAGGTACATCATGTTGGACATCACACTTCTGATGAATGGCATTATTCTCTCCCTTCAAAACAAGGTCTAATTCATCGATTGTGTCCATTACACTTTTTTCCCATTTCCGAGTATACGGCTTAATCTTTTCGTGTTGGAATATGTCGTCATTTTCACCAGATGCCCCAAATACTTGGCTGCCATAATCCATTGTTTCTGTAAAGGGTAATTGTGGAGGAAGCAGAATTTGTTCTTACATCTCCTTTCATTACACAGATATCTGACCGAATGCTACTTCTATCACAACAAATTGACCCTGCATTTTGATAAGAAAAATCTCTCAACAATTGAAAAAGAGAAGCTGGTGAAACTAAAAAGGAAGCACTAAGGTTAATATAATGCTCTAACTGTTGGATTAACATCATACCAAAAGTATTTAATAGCACAAGAAAAGCCTTAAAACATGTTTATGTTCAAAGTAGAATGAGATTACACTACAAACACACCAAAAGTATACATTTTTTTTATTACCAAAAGCAAACTTATAGACGCTATAAAAGCAAAAAAAAAAAAAAAAAAAAAAAACACTTGCTTTCATCTTCATAACCAACCAAAGGGCCATTGCCCATAACCATTTATGGTGATAATAAGGTAAAACCCCAAAAATAATTTGATAGAAAAACAAAATGAAAAATCTCAAAATATTCAAGCAATAAATAATGAGAAATGGGAATCTGGAGAAAGCACCCTATTGTTATAACAAATACATGAAGAAAAAGGAAGATAAAGATAAAGAGGAAGCAACTAACCATTAGAGACAGAGGAACAAACAGAAGCATATACATCTGATGTAGAAACAAGCCCTTCATCCTCAAAACCAAATGAATCTGCAAAGACCCAAAAAACAGAACAATCAGAAAGAGAAAAGAGTTTAAACAGAAGAAAGCATAAAGCAAACAACAAGAACAAAGAAGAAAAAGAGAAAAACTTACATAGAGAAAAAGTAGAGGAAGAAGTGAAGAAATGAGGAGCTAAAAAAAAGCTAAAAGAGATGAAAGATAGCAAGAGGAGAAACAAAAGCTTGAGTCTTGATCTTTTGGTGTGATTAGTGTTTTCAAAAACTGACTCCTCGTCTAAACAAACAACAAGCTCATCCCCTTTCTTCCACTGCTGATATCTTTGGTACTGCACCATTTTCTTCAACATATATAGCTGAACAGGAAGAAAAATAACAGGTTTTGGAATGAACAGAGTAAAGGAAAGAGCTTTTCTGTGTATGTGTGTATATTTGGAATGAGATAAATAAGAAAAGGGTGTGTGAAGTTTACTTGAGGAAAGGTTTTTATGGGGTTCAAGGCTACTGCTTGGGAGAATAAAGAAAGGAGTTTGGGGACGTAAATGCTGTCAAAAAGGAAGGAAGAAAAAATAAGCACATTGTATATTTTCACGGTCAAAGGCGTGTACAAATGGTAAAGGACTTGAAAGGGGGCGGAAAGAGGAATTTAAAGACTAGGCCATTGGCTGGCTGGTTTTAGACTGATTGGTGGCTGGCTTTAGACTGGTTCTCAACATGTTACAACTTGGACGGAACGTGTGTTTACGAGGTTCCGTTGGCAGCATAAACAAAGATAATTTTACCATTAAAACTCAATTCAAATAATACGGTATGTTATTTGGTTGGTTGTACAAAAATAATTATCATACGAATGGTAATCCAACATTTGATTGATAATATTAAACTGCTCATTGTTGATATATGCATAAGTTAATTCACAAATATATATATATATATATATATATATATATATATATATATATATATATATATATATAGTAGCAATCTCTTATTCAAGTTTAAAGACAAAAGTATTGTAAAAACATATGCATAATAGTATAAGTATTACTGACATCACATAATAATCCTTACATTATTATTCATAAATAATTATATCCAAACATCATTTATAGTTGGTCGTGGGCTTTAGTAATTGACGGGCTGGGTTGGGCTAACCCACCATTTTGATGGGTCTTATAATGGCCAGCCCACCCCAACCTTATGTGGGCCGCGGACACCCACGGCCAAGCCCATCATTTTTAAAAATATAATTTTATATTTTTTCTTTAAGTTTTGACCTATAAAAAGATAATTATTCAAAAGTTAAAAAATATCTTATTGCAAAATTTTTGCAAAACTTAATAACTTTTTATATTGTTCCAATATATCACAATAAACACTAACAAAAAGTAAAAGACAAGACTATATTTCATTAACTAAAACTCAAAACTCAAAATAAAATATTCAAGAGAACGTCCATGACGGTTATGAGATATCCAACACATCATCTTTATCAAATACATTTGAATCCGCTTGTGACAAGGTTATCTTAACATCTTCACTTTCATCTACATCTACAATTCATATGTAATATTAATTAGTTAAATCTTAAGAATTAATTAAATTTTAAAAACTAATAATATTCAAATTCACATAAAAAATTACCAGTTTGAGTTTGAAAAAAAGTTGTGCAGCCAATTTCAAGTAGTAACAAATGTTTGGAGATTTCATAATAAATGCAACTTCTATAGTTTGTAAGAACACGTCACAAATGCTAAATGTTGATTCTGATACTACAATGGTAATACGAATATTAAGTACATCACGCGTCATCACTGAAAGATCGAGATATTTTCTAGAATGGTCCTTCCGATACATGACAACATCTATCTCTTGAAACTTCTTAAGATCAAATTTTGGTTCCTCTAAGTAAAGATCCAATTCTGACTTTCCATCTCTAGAGGCAGTATTCTTTTTATTTTTATATATTTTAAATAAATATTTTTTTAAGCCCACGGGCTTGCCCAGCCCAGACTCAGTCAAGCTTCACAGGCCACGGGCTTACTCGGGTCGAGCTTAAAAGCCTCATTTTCAAATGGGCTCCAAAAATTCTAGCCCAACCTTGCTAAATCACGGGCTGGGCTAGGTTGGGCTGGGCTGGCCCAATGGGCCAAGCCCATATTGATGCTCTAAGGAGGAGAATGAACGAAAAAAGGAGAGCTTTGTAATTCTCTTTGAATGGGCTAGGGTGGTTAGAGTATGATACAATTTAAATAGCCATCGAGCACTTTGAATTCTAATTGGAGACTATTTTCATAATGGAACGGTTATTTGGCCAATAATTAAGCTCTCATTTTAGAGTGAGCTTATTTTGATTGATAAATGTTGAAATCTTTGAATGAGTGTAAGGATGAATTCCTTGCAAACCTATTAAGGTGACTTTTATGGGGTCTAGGGTTATTAAATTTTATTTGAATGGGTATTTGAGATAGATTTCAAGTATTCTTTCAATCTCAAATTAGTTTTTTACTAAATTCTATCTTTTTATGTATGTTCTTGTTATTTTTGCTTTCTTGTTCGTATCATCTTTGTATCAAAGCTTGGATTAGTATGTGTTTTTACATACAATGTGATTTGAGGTAAGAAATAAAAAGAAAACATTCCAAAAAAAAAAATCAAAAAATCAGAAATCACAAAAAAAAGATATTGTTGAGTTCGAATTTGTGATGTGAAGAAGCTTTGGTGTGAATGATTATTATCTCTTGGATCTCGTTTGTTAATGTTGTATGACATGTATTTGATGATAAGAAATACTTAAGAACCGGTTCGAACCCCTGCTTTTTGAGATAAAAAAATTAATTTGGGTGAAGCTAAAATTTAAGTTGCAGTTGAGTTATTGTTTAGATCTTTAGGAAACCATTGTTAGTAGCTTTAAGGCGTGTTTAGTTATGCTTTAAAGTGAAGAAGGAGTTGAAACTCCATTAAAGCTCATTTGAAGGTTTGGTTCAAAAATCGGGTTTTTGTAATTGACTTTTGTTTTGAATGGGTGTTTTCCAATAGATCGAGTACGTCATGTGTGTTTGAGCAAAAAAGGTTTAAAACTCTTTTGTCAAACTAATTATTGATAATAAAGAAGGTAAATCTTATCCAGACATAATTGATTTCAGATCCATGCATATTAAGTGCGAAACAACCAAGAGAAGAAATGTATAAGATTTATTAATGTGATAATTGTACACCAAACATGAGAGATAAGCTTACATCTAGAGCAGAGATGCATCAGAGACGAGGGAGCCAAGAAAGGGAAGAGAAGACAGTATTGATAAACGAGAGACTTCTCTCGTTTCCTCTACTGTGTTTGCTTCTTTTTTTTCGAAAAGTCCTCCCCTCTGAGCTTTTTCCCCCTATATATAATTCATTTCCCTTTTTATCCAACGGTTTTTGACCGACGTGCATTCTTATGACTGTACTTTTTGTCGTTGCTCGAACATAGTGCTCATTCTATAATGTACGCTTTCGACGATTTGACCCCGACGATGGCCGAGGTGCTCTTTGTTGTTTCGTCCCATGAGCACGATTACAGCTTGGTCGACCCCTTATCATTCTTCCTAGGGACGACCACCACGGTCAAATTTTGACCACTACAGTTAGTCCCTCCATCTGTCGAGGTCGCCACTTAGCGGGCTCGATGGGCGAACTTTATCGATTCGAAAGTTAGGAGAAATCTGAATGTTTGTGCCTTGAGCAAGGACTTTAGGTCAAGCTGACGACGTGACACTTCAATAATACCATTGAACTGTTACGTTTATTCGGAGTTGAACCGCTATGTCGATTCGATGCATCATGAACAACCACTGTCATTAAGGCGCACATTCCCCAGGAATCGTATCATTTCTCATGCCCTATTAGTTTTGATTGGCGTCTCTTGGGTTTCCCGCTCAGGACATTTATGTTCCTATAAATAGGGAGAAAACATCATTCCATTGCCACACTTTTCGTCTTATCAAAGGATTTTTGCAAGCTTTTACCTTCTTCAATACTTCAAATTTCTAAGTTTACTCTCCTGCCAGTCAGAAATTGACGCCACCATTGTCTTTCTCTCCCTTTTTCTTACTCATTTACTCCGATTAATCAAGACAAATGGATGGTACTTCTTCCCACACTGATAGACCCGTCGAAACTCCGTTGTTGAAAAATAATGCACCCATTCTCGGAGAAGGAGCTGAGGCAGCAGAAGATGAGTGTAATCCTACAGTGGCTAAAATACTGCCCCGCCCGGGGAAATTATGGAATGATTTTAACAGCCTTGCCGGAGAAGAGCCGGAGCCTGCATCATCTAGCATGGATGAAATGGCGATTGCGGCGCTAAAGACAAATTGGGGAATTCCTAATCACATTGAAATGATACCGGCGACGGGAACGGATATTGTGCATCTGCACCGCCCAGGGTACTGCGCATTTTATGCGTACCCTTTTGTTGTTGGGTATACGCTTCTGCTCCCCACCCTAGTGGTAGACTTCTGCCGCTACTATAAGGTGTGCCCCGCTCAGCTTTCACTATACGTGTATAAACTCTTTCTCATGCTGCAAAAGTTCGCAGAGCTTACCGGTCGTGAGGTCACTTTGGGGAATATGCTTAACATTTTTGTTCCCCAATTTATTCGAGGCTCGATGATCCACATGTGTCACCGAGGAAAGAAGAGTTTGGTGGTGAAGATGGACGACAAGGCTAACCGTCGTTTCTGGGAGAGTTATTTCTTCATGTGGATCGAGCACCTTGTAGCGGACCCAATAGGGCTGCCTGAGTCGTGGAACTTTGCCCGTAAATTTTCTTTTGTTTGATTTATGACTTCCCTCGAGGCAGTGGCCGACCGTTTCTCTTTAGGCGGCATTGCTAATTCGTTTTCCGCGTGTGCAGCTGAGAGATTGCCTCCCCCACCCATTGATGATATCCACGAATGTGTTATTGCTATTCTTCCCCATATGGAGGGGGTCCGTGAGTGGGCATCCTTCTATGAGAGATACGGGCATAAGCCTCTCACCGGTAAGTCGGACCATTGCAATTTCCTTGTTCTTTGTCTTGCAATTTGATCTTGTTGCTTACATGATCATTTTCTCCTTTAACAGGGAGAGTGTGAAGGGCGAGGTACTTGAGTTGGGAAAGGGGTCGCCGCAGAGTGTGAGCATCTTCAGGCGAAGGTACCGTCATTGCAGTCCGAGCTTGATCAAAATGCCATCAAGGTTTAGGCTTTGAATGCGGGGTGGATGGGGAAATTAGCCGAGCTGGAGAGAAAATTGTCCGAGTTGGAGAGCGCCGAGAGTGCTTGGGCATTGGCTTCAGCAAGGGCGGCGGCGTTAGAGGACACTATCCGCGTCCTTCGATCCGAGCAGGAATCCGATAGGCAATGGCCACACTGAGGGAGGCGAGGCTTGAAGAGTGAATTGGCAAAATTTACCGGGAAGCTTCAAACTTGGGAGATTGGGTCGTTGTACTTGAGGCCGAAAAGGCAGAATTGTTGGCCCAAGTTGAATCTGCCTCTGCTACTGTTCCTCGCCACTTGCACGAGCTTTGGGTTCATGTCGAGGCCCAACGTGACATATACAAGAGTTTGTGGGAGGCGGGCAATATTTCTGAGGCCGCTTATGAAGAAGCGGACGAAGGCACGAGAGGCTCGTGTCAACTGCGGCTACGATCATGCGACACCGAAGGCCGGCGAGGATGCTCATGCTGAGGAGGAAATTCCTAGAGATAATGATGGGGGGAATGACGATGATGACGCCGAGTGAAAAGTGGCTGCCTTAGTCTATGTTTTTTTGTTCATCTTCGTTTCTCTGTTTTTTGGTCCCGTTTTGGCCTTGTGTAAAGTGCGGCTGTTGCACACGTATATATAAATAAGAAAGTTGTTTCGCTTTTGTGTATCCTTTGGTTTTATTTCCCTTCCCCTTGCTTGTTACATGCTTTTGTTTTTGGCGTAGACTTTCAGATTTTTGCGTGGTGAGTCCTCAGTATTTCGATCGCGAGTCCGACCTTGATCGGATCGAGTAGGGTCTCATCATGTAAATCCGAATAGAGTTGTTTTGAACTCGCGTATTCGGGCGAGATTGGCATCTGATTTGTCGCTTTAGGCAGAATCGCCCTTGATTCAAACGAGGTTGAATTCAGGTTCGTCATTCTGGGAGAAGTCAGTTTTGGCGTAGGCCTTGTTAAGTGCGGCCAATGCTTTTATTTGCGCGAGTTCGAACTTTTTTCTTTTTGACGATGACCATTGGCCGTAGGAGTGTTATTTTGAGTTAAGGTCGAAATGTTAACCCGTTGTAATTCGAGCGAGGTCGAATTCTTCTTTTGGCGATGGCCTTTGGCCGTGGAAGTTTTATTTCGAGTTAAGGTCGAAATGTTAACCCGTTGTAATTCGAGCGAGGTCGAAGTCTTCTTTTGGCGATGGCCTTTGGCCATAGGGGTGTTATTTTGAGTTAAGGTCAAAATATTAACCTGTTGTAATTCGAGCGAGGTCGAATTCTTCTTTTGGCGATGGCCTTTGGCCGTGGGGGAGTTATTACGAGTTAAGGTCGAAATGTTAACCCGTTGTAATTTGAGCGATGCCAAATTCTTCTTTTGGCGATGGCCTTTGGCCGTGGGGGTGTTATTTCGAGTTAAGTTCGAAATGTTAACCCGTTGTAATTCGAGAATTCTTCTTTTGGTGATGGCCTTTGGCTGTGGGGGTGTTATTTCGAGTTAAGGTCGAACTTGAATTCTTCTATTGGCATGACCCTTGGCCGTAGGGGTGTTATTTCGAGTTAAGGTTGAAATATTAACCCGTCGTGATTCGAGCGAGGTTTAATTCTTCTTTTGGCGATGGCCCTTGACCGTAAGGGTGTTTTTTCGAGTTAAGGTCGAAATGTTAACCCGTTGTAATTCGAGCAAGGTCGAATTCTTCTATTGGCGATGGCCTTTGGCCGTGGGGGTGTTATTTCGAGTTAAGGTCGAAATGTTAACCCGTTGTAATTCGAGCGAGGTCGAATTCTTCTATTGGCGATGGCCTTTGGCCATGGGGGTGTTATTTCGAGTTAAAGCCGAAATGTTAACCCGTTGTAATTCGATCGAGGTTGAATTTTTCTATTGGCGATGGCCCTTGGCCGTAGGGGTGTTATTTTGAGTTAAGGTCAAAATATTAACCCGTCGTGATTCGAG
Source organism: Nicotiana tabacum (assembly GCF_000715075.1). Lineage (NCBI taxonomy): Eukaryota > Viridiplantae > Streptophyta > Magnoliopsida > Solanales > Solanaceae > Nicotiana > Nicotiana tabacum. The sequence continues at coordinate 98,029,904 of NC_134084.1, read as the reverse complement.
CAAGGTCGAATTCTTCTTTTGGTGATGGCCATTGGTCGTAGGGGTGTTATTTCGAGTTAAGGTCAAAATATTAACGCGTTGTAATTCGAGCGAGGTTGAATTCTTCTATTGGCGATGACCCTTGGGTGTAGGGGTGTTATTTCGAGTTAAGGTCGAAATATTAACCCGTTGTTTTATTGTCAGATTTTGGAGAACCACAGACCACCATATTGTCTGTGTATACATCGGGGTGGATCCTGGCGTACTCGGTCTTTTGGAGAATTTTGGGCGTTCTCTGGGGGGAATCCCAGTTTTGCTTAACTTCTGCGTTTCCTGGCTGATTCTCGGTTTGCTTAATTCTGCTTGCATTGTAGAATACGATGTGTTTCCTTGGTAAGTCCCAGTTGTTTAATTTTGCCCGCATTGGAGAATATGACGTCGGGAAGTATGAAATGTTGTTGTTTCACTCGTTGGGGAGTGTTGTACATGTTTGTTTCATACATTTATTGGGGTTGTTTCCATGTATATAGTCCCTTCATCGCTTGTCCTGGAGAGGTTGTCGATAGGCGGGGCGATGAATTACGATTTAAACTTCGAGACGCCTCCCTCGCCACCTCGTTAAAAACCTCCCCGAGAAAACCTAATTGGGAGAAAACCCGGGTGAGGGAAAAAGAGTACGACTTGCGGGGCGTCCTTTTTTAGAAGTTGAAGTATTTGAGGTGGGTGACATTCCAGTTGTTTTGTAGTATTTTTCCTTCCATTAGTTCTAGTTGAAATGCTTGCTTGCCCGTACGACACTCATGTTCATGTTTAAACAAACAACAGAGGATAAACCAAAATGAAATTTTCTGTACCTCGATCCAATGGGTCGGCCTTGTAGCGTTGCTTGCTCTGCCTGGTCTCTGAATGGTTGATGGAACAGTGGTTTTAGATTCAGCGACCGTGTTCTACTCCTTTTTTTAGCAGTGTCTAAGCTATGTGCGGGTTGGACTCGCCTCACTTGCTGCAACGTTGAAATTGAGCCCCGGTCTGATCTCGCTCAATTCGCACTCACAACAAGGGAAACATGTCATACTTCGTTCATGGATCATCTGATGTGTGGGGGAATGTGAAAGTAGGGCAGGATGTGCTCATTCTTTTATAGGACTACGGAACAGGCTGTCGTCCTTTCATAAAGGGTGGGAACATGGGTTAATATACAAGGTGAATGTGTCAAATGGGGATGTAATCACGCCAGATGACCATGATTCTATTTTGAACGTGTGTATATCATGCTAAATTTATTGTTACTGGCGAGATGTGGGTTTTGCGTGGATATTGGTTATAACTCCTACTTTTATGTAGCAGCCTGATCTAGATTAGCATGTGAGGTTTATTTATTACTCTTTCGAGTGGGTGGTTGCATTTCGCTGGTTTTAGATCTGAGAAAAACTAAAAAATTTGGCTAAGAAATCCTCACAGACGGCGCCAAATTGTTTGAGCAAAAAAGGTTTTAAACTCTTTTGTCAAACTAGTTATTGATAATAAAGAAGGTAAATCTTAGCCAAACATAATTAATTTTAGATCTATGCATGTTTGTTGATATCCAATTTTCCCTGTATATTTTTTAATTTGCAAAATACTTTCCAAATAGCATGTATATGTATATACAAGTATGTCCACATATTTTATTATTTTTTCTTAATTTTTAAAGATTTTTAAATCAATTTATTGCCTTATTTTAAAAAGAAAAACCCAATAATTATCCCCAAAATTATCATTTTGGTGATTCATTTATTGGATTCTCACATTTATACTAAAATATAGCTAACTTATTTTTTTGTATATTTTTACAAATTTATTTAGTATTTTCAAAACTAAATTGCATATAATTGCAATATTGGCCTCTTTTAAGATTTAATTGTAATCATATTTATAAAATCGACTCCAATATTTTTCATTTGATAATTATGTATTATTAATCATTTTAGTGCTTTTAATTTATTTCCAGAAATTATTTTACTATTTTTTATAAAATAGATAAGGGAAAAATGACTATTTAAATGTTAGCCATTTGCATTTCAATTGTAGCCAGATTTGAACCTCTAATTAGACCCAACCTGAGGCCCAACTACCTTGACCCAGATCCTAATCTACCCGACCCACAACCTTTTTAAAATAACCCGCCCGGATCCTTTTTTTATTTTAGCCGTTGATCGCCTAGATCAACGGCTCACGTTTGCCCCTTCCCTTTTTAACCTGAACTAACCCCAAACCCTAGTCATTTGTCACCTGCAGCCGCCCTTGAATCCCCCATTTCCCAATTCTCTCTCAAGCTCCTCTCAAACCCTAGCCGCCTCCCTCCGCTTCCACCCTAAAATCACCTGAATCCATGGTTTCCAAAGCCATTAAAGGCCTGTACCCACCTCCTATGACTCCTACATGCTCGATTATTATGGTTTCAAGACCAAACCTTGAAGAAGCTTGGTCCAGACCTTGGTCGACCTCAGTTCTTATGGCTGTCTCTGGTCGTCTCTAACCTTGCTCTGGCCAGCCATGGCTATTCAAGCCTGATCTTGACTTCACCTGCCTAGATCAATGACTTTCCAAGTCGTTCTCACCATCTGGATTCTTCTGAAGCCTTAACCTTCGAGGTTCTTCTGATTCTTTTAGTTCCGTTGCAGATCTGTGTTTTCCCTAAGCTTTTGAACGTTTTCTTGAGATTTATTTCAAAGCTCTGCCCTCAAAACTCTTTTTACCTTTTCCGATTTAAGGTTTTTTTAAGTCATTTCAAAGCTTTTCTGATTTTTAACATGTTCTACTGTGTTTCTTTATGTTGTTCTTCTACTGGAGTGTGCATGTTAAAATTCTTAGTTTCTTTTGACGTTTCTGAATATATTTTCGTGTTAGGATTTGTTTGATTACTTATTTTTCATCTTTATGACTCGATTGATGGTAAAAACCCTAAAACTTTGGGTTCATTCGAGTGCGGAGACTATTTGCTATGTGATTTGCTTGTTCCTCATCTCTGAACTTGTTTGGTTTCAAAACCCTATTTTCTTTGGACCTATTCGAGTTTCTTAAGTTGTTTCATCTATTGCTCGACCGAGTTTCGAAATCTTTGTTTCAACTTCTGTTGCTTTATGTGATCTTGATTTCCTGCTATCATTGGAACTGGACTACAGTTTTCAGAAAGGCTTTCTACTTGACCTTTTATCATGCTTCTGATACTCTCCCCTTTCTCTATTACTAATGTTGGTGAAATTGACGTATGTGACTATCATGTGATTATTCTCTTTGTCATGAGTTCAGCCTCGCATGCCTATGTTTATGCACTCTTTTATATGCTAAATTTCCCTCTCAAAATAACTTTTTAATTGTGGACTGATTTCAAACCTCTTTGTGTAATTCTGATTGCACTCTTGTAATTGATTCTTTCCTTGTTGTATTGATTTCCCTGTTTCTTGGACCTATTTGAATACTTTCCTTTGAACTTTCGACCCCTACCTTTTCTACTCAATTTGATTAATCCCCTTACCTTGATTACATTGGTATTGGATTCTTACAGACCTTTTCTTGATCAGAGTCTGATGAACCTAGCCTCTATTACCTACTGTGTACTTGAGACACTTCCTTATTGGTAAATATTCAGCCCTATGTGATTTCTTTCCTTATTTAGAACTTGCATATTATCGTTTGATTTTAACTCCTTAATTAAAGGAAGTTCTTATACTGATTGATTTTAATTGGTACACAGTTCCATAATTATTTTCTTGCCTTATTTTTCTTCCTGTTTTCACACTATAAATATCTGGCTTTTCATTAACACAACACACACGAACACTCTAAGTTTTCTAAACTCACACTCACACTCAAAAAGCATTCTCTCTTGTAACTCGTACTGTGGCCTGTTTTCAAGTTCTGCTACCTACTTTTACTGTATTCTGCTTCTTTGAACTGGTATGTTCTGATTAAGTTTTCAGCCTCACAATAATGTGTTTACTTAATACTTTTACCCTCTTGTATGTCTATTACTGGTGTTCAGTTCAGTACTTATTTCCTCTCTACCTATTCTGAATTTGCTATGAATTCTAAACCTCTACCCCAATATGTTTGATGCTATGGTTTACTTGAGGCATGACAGTACTGAATATTACTGTCCATGACTCAAGCTTGATCCCCGGGATCCTAACCTCTATGATTATCTACTATTGTATGTTCTGGTAGGCTTATAGGCATGCCAGCATCTCCATTGCTGTGCATGCCCAAAGCTTACCCTTGCCTAAGCATAGGCTCTTTGCAACTTCCCTACCCCCTGAACCCCTCGTATATGAAATTGTGAACTTGTAGTTGTTTCCCTCTCCTTTATTCCCTCAGAACTCTGTTTCTTCACTTGCACTCTCTCTTAGACTTTAAGTTTTGCCCCAATTTTGCGAGCCTTGCCTTGGGACCCATTGAGCTCCCTTTGAACTTGGACACTTGAGGGCTGACACTTCCACACTGCACTTGTTCCCATTCTGGTGATACAATTTGGCTGTGAGCACTGCCCGGAGTCCCATTGAGGCTTTTAGGGAACTCTGACACAATCAAATTGGAGAAAGGCTTTGGATCAATAGTCTTTGAGTTGGTCATCTTGTAACTCAGAGAGGAAGGCAAAATCAGGCTTCCTCTAGTTGTACTTTCATTTGTATTTTTTATGTAATTTTATTCATTCTGGCTTGGAATAAGTTGTAATAAACATTTGGGGTTGGCTAGTGAAACAGGGCTGGGTAACTATGACATGCAAAGGGTAGAAATCATGCTTATAGGACTGTTACAATTCTGCATATTCGATTACACATAGAAACCATATCTATAGGATTGTTCTGAATTCTGCATATTCAATTTCACATAGAAACCATGTCTATAGGACTGTTCTAATTTTGCATATCCGAACTTCACCTATAGACCATGCCTATAGAAATGTTTAATTCTGCACAAGGTCTGCATTTAGATATCATATTTATAAGGTTTAAAACGAATTTCTGCATTTGATACTATGTCGAAAGGGTCTTCTGCTTTTCAACGCCACGTCTATAAGGGTTTAAAACCAGCAATATATAGAAAGTATGCCTATAGGAGTTTCTAATTGAATCTGATTCGTTTAACTTAATGTTAGATATAAAATCAGTAATAATGGATACTGTCAGTTGCAGAACTCATAATCGATTCGTTTAAATTCTGCCTCTCTTTTAATAATCTGAGTCCCTCACTTAGAAGTTTAACATATAGGATTTCTAATAGTTCATTTCGAATCTTACTATTTCATCACCCTTCTGAATCCAGTAGATACCATGCCTATAGGACCCCTGTCCAAACACCTAGGCAAGCTTTAGAGTAATTAAACTGAATCTGCTTCTGTCAATAATTACAACCAGCAGGCAGGCCTGATTCGGACTTCTTATCTGAGTTATGTGATAAACTGAAACTGTCTCAACAACCTCCTTTCACTCATCTTTAATACTTTTGAATCAGACCTAAACAGTACGTGCAAGACATGCTATTTATGTGTTTGTTTTGAGGAGGTATACATGAGCCTCTGTTTGTCTATATGCTTCCCCAAACATGCATATGTGTTTTGTATGTCGCTTTAGAATTTTTACCTTTGAAACTCCAATTAAGCCCAACATACCTCCCTTTTAGGATTAGTAGTCCTAAGTGCCTCCAGGACTGATAGGAATGGGATGGATAATAGCATGCAATAAGTAATCGAGACTAATCCGCGCTTTAATAACTTAACAGGGTGTGAAGGGTAGATATGGATATGATGACCACGCGATAATATCACGTGTAGCCCCTCAATGAGGAGTGATTACCGGGCATTGTATGGGGTGATCCATATTATTAATAAACCTAAGACCTCCTCTTTCTTTATTCTTTATTCTTTCTTTTAGCATTATTTTCTAAAATCAGCTTTTCTCATTGTCCTTTCAAACTGTTTTAACTTTCAAATCCTTATGTATCGAAATCCCCTCTTACGTGAGCCTTATTTGTTTACTTGTTAATTGTACCCAAATTCACAATAATTGTCTGGCCGAGAATCACACTAGTAGATTTTGAGGGGTGCCTAACACCTTCCCCTTAGAATAATTTCAAGCCTTTACTCTATCTCTGGTTATTCAAATCAAACTCTTTTGGTGTCCTAATGCACCTTAAATCATTAGGTGGCGACTCTTCAAATGCAAACCCAATTCCCAAAAGGAATGAGTTGTCCCTCCAAATGTCATAAACCCGATTTCGCTTTAGAAAAAGGGGACGTGACAGCATGGCGACTCTGCTGGGGACCTTTAGGCTTTTACCATTTCAGACTACTGTTGTGAATTTATGCTTCTTTATGCACAACTATTTGTTTATTTCTTTTAAGCATTCAATTTCTTCTTCGATTACGAAACTGACTTATCTTTTTGTTTCTTTCCTTTACTGCTTTCCTTCATTACTGCTTTAAATTATGAAATTATTGTATTTACTGCTTTCTTAAACGTGCAAATACGTGACAACATGCCTTTAATTGTTGCATAATCATGCTCAACATCATATTTCACTCGTGCCAAACAAATCCTATAGCAATGCTTATAATGAGTAGTTGCGCTCTTCCGATATTATCACCCCCTAAATTCGGAAAAGGCATATTTATGGTACAACCAGTCGATCAACGATGTAGTCGACGGTTCTGTGCCTTTCCCCTTTGAGTTATCCGCTCAAGGGTACCAGTCTAAAACCCCATAGCAACCTTACTCTGTTTAAACTGTGCATGCATCATGGTCAAACCTAGCCAAGTCAGTTATGTTGTCCGCATAATGACTCTTTATGATAGCCTTGTCCAAAGTCCACTGGGTTTCCCTAAACCTAAACGGGCGTCACCACGTTCTGTGCATTTATTTGGAGAACTAAATGCTTCATGATAATTGTTGATATTAAATAGTCAAGTCTGGTGGGGGTACGAGCCTAACCTTATTTGTCTTACAGAAATATAGAGAACGAGGTCCCCAGCTTTGGTATGGTTAGCATACCCTCACTCTTGCTAGACTGGTGGAGGAATCTTCCGTCAAATGACCAAATCAATAAATGGAAAGAGAGGGCCGCCAACTGGAGCGAAAGTTGAAATATCTGAAATACAGTCTGCTGGAATTGGAAGGAAAAGTGAGGAAAAGAGTCACCGACTGCCAGAACGTTGAGGGAAACGAAGGAGAACACCTAGAAAAGGTATTTTTACTGGTGAACCTACGCGAACTCGAGGATCTGATCAACGAGAGCATTCAACTTGAGGAAGGTCCTTCAGGGACCAAGTAGATAGGAGTTTATCTTTTCGCTTTATAAAAATAAAGCCAATGGCCATTAGTGATTTTCATTTCTTGTTTATTTAGTGTCAATTTGGGATTCGTCTATTTTTATTAATAAAATGAGGCATTTAGCATCCTAAGTTCTCCAAATCAATTTGTCGCTAGGCCTACCTCGGGCACAAAGAGGTCCCCAAATTAGAACACGATTTATATTCTTGCACTATGTGTTTAAATAGCACAACATTTTCCTATAATCCTCACCAACTTGTTACCTTTTTATTTTTACCTTTTTTTATTTATTCCCCTCCCCAAAGGTTAGTTCGTGCATTCTGGCATCATCATCTTATTTTACAAGTCCCTTCCATACAGGCTGTGAGCAGAGGGGCCCATCTCAAGAATTGGACCATCAGGACAACCAGAGCTCGACGAGCCTCGGGGTAGCAAGGCTAAAACAAGCATCATGCACCGTTTTTATTTACTAAAATGATTTTCTTTTTGCATTTTCAATGTTCAAAATAGTTATGCAATTTATCAAAGCATTTTGACTTTTCTAACGAATCAACACTTATTACTATTGTTGTTCTCACTACTTTACTTATACAGCATTACTATTACTTATCTTGATGAACCGATGACTGTAACGTGCAACGAGACGACACGACAAACGGACATAGATTTAGACAAAGATGAAATACTGGAAGAGGTTGTTAAAGAAGTTAAGAATTTTGAAAACAGGCCTAAGTCCAACCTGGACGAGACCGAAACTGTTAACTTGGGAGATACAGAAAATATCAAGGAAACACGAATCAGCGTTCACCTATCGCCATTAGAAAAGAAAGAATACACAGAATTTCTAAAGGAATATGAGGATGTATTCGCCTGGTCGTATGACGACATGACTGGTCTGAGTACGTCTATTGTGGCTCATAAACTGCCAATCGATTCGACATGTCCGCCGGTAAAGCAAAAGCTCAGAAAGTTCAAGTCTGATATGAGTTTGAAAATCAAGGAAGAAGTCACTAAGCAAATCAAAGCTAAGATTCTCAGGGTAGTAGAATACCCGACATGGTTAGCCAAAATCATGGCAGTGCCAAAGAAGGATGGGAAAGTTCGAGTCTGTGTCGACTACCGGGATCTCAATCGGGCCAGTCCAAAAGATGACTTCCCTTTGCCGAACATACACATCCTGGTTGACAATTGCGCCAAGCATGAGCTACAGTAATTTGTAGATTGTTTTGCTGGTTATCATCAGATCTGGATGGATGAAGAAGATGCTAAGAAAATAGCTTTCATTATGTCGTGGGGAATGTACTGTTACAAGATGATACCGTTCGGTTTGAAGAATGTTAGGGTCACCTACATGAGGCCCATGACTACCATCTTCCATGATATGATACACAAGGAGATAGAGGTGTATGTAGATGATGTTATTATCAAATCCAAGAAAGCCACTGATCACATGGAGGATTTGAGGAAGTTCTTCAACAGATTACGGAGGTACAATCTGAAACTGAATCCCGCAAAATGTGCATTTGGGGTTCCTGCCGGAAAACTACTTGGGTTTATTATGAGTCACCGAGGAATAGAAATGGATCCATCAAAGGTCAAAGCTATTCAAGAGTTGCCACCACCGAAGAACAAGAAGGATGTGATGAGATCTTGGGGAGACTCAACTACATCAGCCGGTTCATAGCACAATCTATAGTTATCTGTGAACTAATCTTTAAGATGCTGAAGAAGGATGCCGCTACCAAATGGACTAATGATTGCCAAAGAGCTTTCGACAGAATCAAGAAATACCTGTCAACACCACCAGTCTTGGTCCCGCCTGAGCCGGGTAGACCCTTATTGCTCTACCTTGCAGTATTGGATGGAGCTTTTAGTTGCATTCTAGGGCAGCATGATGAAATGGGGAGGAAGGAGCAGGCCATCTATTACCTCAGTAAGAAGTTCACCCCGTACGAGGCCCGGTATTCTCTGTTAGAGCGCACCTGTTGTGTTTTGACTTGGGTAGCTCAGAAGCTAAGGCACTACTTCTGTGCCTATACTACATATCGCATATCAAGGATGGATCCTTTGAAGTACATCTTCCAGAAGCCCATGCCCACTGGCAAGCTAGCCAAGTGGCAAATCTTGGTGAGTGAATTCGACATAGTCTACGTGACTTAGAAAGCGATCAAGGGACAGGCACTAGCAGACCACCTTGCTGAAAATCCTGTGGACGGAGAATACGAACCCCTAAAAATGTATTTTCCTAACAAAGAGGTATCATTCATAGGGGAAGATATTGCAGAATCCTATGACATTTGGAGAATGTTTTTCGACGGAGCAGTAAACTTCAAGGGAGTTGGCATAGGAGCAGTCCTAGTATCAGAAACCCGACAGCATTATCTGGTGTCCGCCAAACTCAGGTTCCCGTGCACTAACAATATGGCTGAATACGAAGCCTACATCTTAGGGCTCAAGATGACCATTGACATGAATATTCAAGAGTTGCTAGTGATCGGAGATTCGGACCTACTTATACATCAGGTCCGAGAAGAATGGGCAACCAAGAACTCCAAGATACTCTCGTATCTGCATTATGTACAGGAATTGAGAAAGAGGTTCACAAAGACATAATTCCAACATGTTACTAGAGTCCAGAATGAGTTCGCCGATGCATTGGCTACCCTATCATCTATGATGCAACATCCAGACAAAAACTTCATTGATCTCATTACGGTAAAGATCCATGATCAACCAGCTTATTATGCTCATGTTGAAGAAGAAACAGACGGAAATCTTGGTTTCATGATATCAAGGAATATTTGGCAAAAGGCGAATACCCAGAACTTGCAAATCCTACTCAGAAATGCACACTTTGGAGGTTGTCCAATAATTTCTTCCACGACAGAGGAATCCTATATAGGAGGACTCCTGATTTGGGATTGTTAAGGTGTGTCGACGTGAAAGAAGCATCCAGGCTATTAGAGGAAATTCATGTTGGGACCTGTGGTCCACATATGAACGGTTTTGTCTTAGCGAAGAAGATACTCCGAGCTGGTTACTTTTGGATGACTATGGAAATGGACTGCATCTAGTATGTCCGGAAATGCCACCGCTACCAGATACATGCAGACATGATAAAGGTACCTCCAAATGAGCTTAATGCAACGAGCTCACCATGGCCCTTCGCCGCTTGGGGAATGGACGTTATTGGACCAATTGAACCTGCCGCTTCCAACGAGTACAGGTTTATCCTGGTAGCAATCGACTATTTCACCAAATGGATCGAAGCAGCATCTTACAGAGCAGCGACTAAGAAATTCGTAGCAGACTTTGTCCGCGACCGCATTGTTCGTCGATTCGGGATTCCGGAGTCAATCATCACTGATAATGGCTCCAACCTCAACAGTGACTTGATGAAATCCATGTGTGAAACTTTCAAGATCAAACACAAGAATTCTATAGCCTACAGACCGCAGATGAATGAAGCCGTAGAAGCCGCCAACAAGAATATCAAGAAGATATTAAGGAAAATGATAGAAAAGCATAAGCAATGGCACGAGAAGCTATCATTTGCTTTATTGGGGTATCGCACCAGAGTCCGCACATCAACCGGGGCAACTCCCTATATGTTGGTTTACGGTACAGAGGCAGTCATTCCTGCTGAAGTAGAAATTCCCTCCTTAAGGATCATATAGGAAGCAGAACTCGACGATGCAGAGTGGGTGAAGAGTCATTATGAGCAGCTAGCTCTTATCGATGGAAAGAGAATGAATACAGTTTGTCATGGTCAGCTTTATCATAACAGAATGTCCAGAGCCTTCAACAAAAGAGTCAAGCTAAGACAGTTCACACCGGGGCAGCTGGTGTTAAAGAAATTTTTTCCCCATCAAAATGAAGCCAAGGGGAAACTCTCTCCCAACTGGCAAGGTCCGTACATGGTTCACCGGGTTCTGATAGAAGGAACCCTCATACTTGCAGAAATGGACGGAGAAGTCTGTCCGAAGCCGATCAATTCAGATGCAGTCAAGCGTTACTATGTGTAATCTTTGTGCTTTCCTCATATGATGTAAATTGAACTATGCCTGACCTGATTCCCGTTTAAGAGGGGATACGTAGGCAGCCCTATGGGTTCGGTAACAATTTAATAAAATGTACATTTCCCCATACGATTGGAAACTATGGCAGAATTTTGAGGAGGACCCTCAAAATTCCAAAGTTGATTATCGCAAGCGGATATCATGTCACGACCCAAACCGATGAGCCGGGACGGGTACCCGGTACCTTACTCAACTGAGTACCAACGTAACGTATCTTTCTTAATACATCATCATATACACATGCATACGGGCCTAATAGGCCAACATGATCCTTTATAAACTCAAAACATAGGCCGACAAGGCCGTACAATCTTTTATGTACACGACATATGTCTACAAGCCTCTAAGAATACATAAATGTCATAAGGGTCGGTACAGAGTCCCGCCATACCAAACAATACTCGTCTAAATCATACTAACCAAACGAGCAACTTCAAAGCAAATGGAGCGCACCAACATCTTTCGCTGAGTTGATAGCCTACTTGGAGGGCTCTCAACCTGTCTATCGGGACCTGCGGGCATGAAACGCAGCGTCCCCAGGCAAAAGGGACGTCAGTACGAATAATGTACTGAGTATGTAAGGCACATAAATAAATACATGAGAGATATGGAAGACATATAGAGTACATGACTCAACCTGTAAGTCTGAATAACTTTGTAAATCATAAATTACTTTTAACGTCATGCATATGCGTATGAATGTCATGTCGTGCATAGGTACATATTTCATAATATCATCAGCCTCTGAGGGCATCCCATCATATCATATCGGCCACTGTGGGCAAAATCATCATCGTATACCAGCTGATCAGGTGGTGGTGCGTATATAACGCCATAACCTTTCCCATATCCCATATACATATATATACATACATATATACGCGTATATAACGCCGTTTGAATCATACTTACATATATATGTGTATATAACGTCGTTTGAATCATATTTCGGCCACTGTGGGCAACATCATCATCATATACCAGCTGATCAGGTGGTGGTGCGTATATAACGCCGTAACCTTTTCCCATTCCATATACATATATTTACATATATACACGTATATAACGCCATCTGGTCATGGGTCAATGCACATGAATGCAATTCATGAAAGGTACGTCAACAAAATCATTCGGAAGGTCATAAGACCACTTTGCCTCTTGAGCAATATCATAAAGTAACATATTTTCAACTTTCGTATTTTTCTAAGACTCATGAACAGATGATAAAATATTATGACACATGAGAATTAAAGAACATAGATATTTCTATTACTTCTATGAGTAGAGTCACTTATGGAATTTGTGCATTTGCACGTTTCATTCATATCGTATGAATCATGCCAAAAGAAAGAAGGGATAGCCTTAATATACCTGTTTCTACCAAATTCTTGAACGAAACCTATGCTTGAAGCTTGGAAAATTTGGACTGAAATTTCTATCGGAATTTTTGAAGTGTTTGAACGAAATAGTTCCTTTCACGTTCACATTCTTGGTTTCAAACCAAGAACAGATTGACGTCTACGGAATGAAGTGAATTTAAAGTCACCAAAATGAAGCTTGGTTTTTTTGAAAATGGAATTGGCTTCTGTTTCAACGTCCTTAGCAGATTATGGTCTTAAGCTTGTTTCCAGTGCATTTCTACTAATGTCATTTCACAAGTCTTACTAAGACTTTAAGATTAGGATCCTTTTAGTCACCTTAACTAAAAGGGAGGGGCTGCCACGTTTTCTTGGGGTGTAATTTTGTAAATTTTGTATCCACTTATTAATTAACCGGGTAATATTTCATTACCCAATAATTAATCTATTACCCGCATAATTTAAGAATTATCACAATTTACATAAAATTCTATTTATTTTCAAAATACTTCATATATACTTTATATATTACACTACCGTGGTCATATGGTACCTTGCATGGTACTAGTTTATAATTATCGGGTATAACCGCTCGACTCGTATTTTATCCCAAGTTGGCCATTTTTAACGAAATTCATTTTCTTCAACTTGCTTCCCCTCTCACCTTCACGAATTTACTGATCACTTGTGAAATAGCATAATCCTTATAACCTCCAAATAATATTTTACTTGGACTGATGTCAATTACCTTACGACAAATTTCACGTACAATAATTCAGGGTGCAACATCGTCGTAACTTTACTGGAAGTGTGACATCACCGTAATGTAATACTGCGGAATGTGATATCGACGTAATATTGCAGGGCGTAACATATCAGAAGCATCAATCCATTAAACTGGGGTAGAATTTTGAGGAGGACCCTCAAAATTCCGTAGCAAGAAAGGTTGCAATGTCTTGGACCACATCGCAATCGCCGATTCATCTAAAGAAAACTATTCTTAATTATGTATTTATTATTACATTTTCTTTGCTAAATCATGCATGTTTATTTCTAAAATCACTCTGTTTAGCAATGCTACCCCCAACGATACGTACAGCATCACCAGATCAAAGCCGAGCAGGTCAAGCAGAACTAGCAGGGATACGAACTAACCTCCCCCCTTTATAAAACTCACGATTTTTCTTTGGATGCAGGCATTTGAGTTGCAAAATCATCAAATATACTATACACTCACGAGACTCACATTGCTTAGAAATACAACTCTCAGAACCATTGGACTTACTCACAGTTGCTATCCGCCCACAGTGTCCCTAGTAGGCACAATGTCCCTAGCAGTCGCAATATCGCAATCTGCTATCAGCTAGGAAAATTCTATTATCATTTGCCCTTTTACTTCTCGCATAGGGCTACCATTCTACCTTCCGAGGTTAAGCTCTACCTCCATCTGCATTCTCTACATTGCATAAGGCTTACCATTCTGTCTTCTGAGGTTAAGCTCTACCTCCATCTGTATTTTGGCATTGCATAAGGCAACCATTCTGCCTTCCGAGGTTAAACTCTACCTCCATCTGCATTCTCTACATTGCATAAGGCTACCATTCTGCCTTTCGAGGTTAAGCTCTACCTCCATCTTCATTCTCTGCATTGCATAAGGCTACCATTCGGCCTTCTGAGGTTAAGCTCTACCTCCATCTGCATTCTCTGTATTGCATAAGGCTACCATTCTGCCTTCCAAGGTTAAGCTCTACCTCTATCTGCATTCTTGCATTGCATAAGGCTATCGTTCTGCCTTCCGAGACAAAGCTCTATCTCCATCTGCATTCTTGCATTGTATAAGGCTACCATTCTGCCTTCCGAGGTTAAGCTCTACCTCCATCTGTATTTTTGCATTGCATAAGGCTACCATTCTGCCTTCCGAGGTTAAGCTCTACCTCCATCTGCATTCTCTGCATTGCATAAGGCTACCATTCTGCCTTCCGAGGTTAAGCTCTACCTCTATCTGCATTCTTGCATTGCATAAGGCTACCATTCTGCCTTCCGAGACTAAGCTCTGTCTCCATCTACATTCTTGCATTGCATAAGGCTACCATTTTGCCTTCCGAGGTTAAGCTCTACCTCCATCTGCATTCTTTGCATTGCATAAGGCTACCATTCTGCCTTCCGAGGTTAACCTCTACCTATATCAGCATTCTCTGCATTGCATAAGGCTACTATTCTGCCTTCCGAGGTTAAGCTCTACCTCTATATGCATTCTTGCATTGCATAAGGCTACCATTCTGCCTTCCGAGACTAAGCAATGTCTCCATCTGCATTTCTGCATTACATAAGGCTATTATTCTGCCTTCCAAGGTTAAGCTCTACCTCCATCTGTATGGCTGAAAGATTGCCACCTTATTTAAATTTGCATTGGCTGAAAGATCGCCACATTATTTACATTTGCATTGGTTGAATGATCGCCACCTTATTTACATTTGCATGGCTGAAAGATCACCACCTTATTTATATTTGCATTAGCTGAAAGATCGCCACCTTATTTACATTTGCATTGGCTAAAAGATCGCTACCTACTGCATTTGCATTGGCTGAAAGATAGCCACCTATTGCATCTCACGGGCTAAAAGATTGCCAAATCATCCAAAGGCGTCATTGTTCGGAGGCACCATTTTCATAGCCCGAGAACGCCATGTCATAGCCTGAGGATCCCTTTTAATCTTTTGCATATCATTATTCAAAGGCATCATAGTTCAGAGGCATCATTCTCATAGCCCGAGAGCATCATTTCATGGCCCGCAAATCCTTTATTATACGCTTCATGGCCCAGGACATCATGGTCTAAGGACGTCATCCTAACCGTCCGAAGATAACTTTCATGATCCGACGGGAATTTGCATCATGTTTAAATCTATGCACATATATGCTTGTATTGCTCACTTGCAGGTAAACCAGCGAGCAACAATCATCTCAGTAGGATCGATCCCGCTCCAGTTCCCGCAGCCCTGTTAGACTTTAACCATTCACCCCGTCCTCAATATCGCGCCCGTTCTTGAAAAGTCTCCATCGGCATACTCCGCCGGTGGATCCTGAACTACATATAGCCTGATTCCTATAAGACCAGGGATATGTAGGCAGCTTAGAAGCTGGAGCACAGCCTAAGACTCTTCGAACTATTTCGTTCGGTCAAAATTGGTCATCATATCTATACCCGACAACTCTTTCATCCTTTCGGGGTAAAGAGGGGGCAGCTGTTGATATCCAATTTTTACTGTATATTTTTTAATATACAAAATACCTTCAAAATAGCATGTATATGTATATACAAGTATGTCCACATGTTTTATTATTTTCCTTAATTTTTAAAGATTTTTAAATCAATTTATTGCCCTATTTTATCAAGAAAAACCCAATAATTATCCCCAAATTTATCATTTTGGTGATTCAGTTATTGGATTCTCACATTTTTGCTAAAATATAGCTAACATATTTTTTTTCATATTTTTACAAATTTATTTAGTATTTTCAAAACTAAATTGCATATAATTGCAATATTGGCCTCTTTTAAGATTTAATTGTAATCATATTTATAAAATCGACTCCAATATTTTTCATTTGATAATTATGTATTATTAATCATTTTAGTGCTTTTAATTTATTTCCAGAAATTATTTTACTATTTTTTATAAAATAGATAAGGGAGAAATGACTATTTAAATGTTAGCCCATTTGCATTTCAATTGTAGCCAGATTTGAACCTCTAATTAGACCCAACCTGAGGCCCAACTACCCAGACCCTGATCCTAATCTACCCGACCCATGACCCTTTTAAAATAACCCACCTGGATCCTCTTTTTATCTCAATCGTTGATCGCCTAGATCAACGGCTCATGTTTGCCCCTTCCTTTTTTAACCTGAATTAACCCCAAACCCTACTCATTTGTTGCCTGCAGCCGCCCTTGAATCCCCCCTTTCCCAATTCTCTCTCAAGCTCCTCTCAAACCCTAGCCGCCTCCCTCGGCTTCCACC
Source organism: Nicotiana tabacum (assembly GCF_000715075.1). Taxonomy (NCBI): domain Eukaryota; kingdom Viridiplantae; phylum Streptophyta; class Magnoliopsida; order Solanales; family Solanaceae; genus Nicotiana; species Nicotiana tabacum. The sequence continues at coordinate 98,013,158 of NC_134084.1, read as the reverse complement.
CTAAAATCACCTGAATCCATGGTTTCCAAAGCCATTAAAGGCCTGTACCCGCCTCCTGTGACTCCTACATGCTCGATTATTATGGTTTCAAGACCAAACCTTGAAGAAGCTTGGCCCAGACCTTGGTCGACCTCAGTTCTTATAGCTGTCTCTGGTCATCTCTGACCTTGCTCCGGCCAGCCATGGCTATTTAAGCCTGATCATGACTTCTTCTGCCTAGATCAATGACTTTCCAAGCCTTTCTCACCATTTGGGTTCTTCAGAAGCCTTAAACTTCGAGGTTCTTCTGATTCTTTTAGATTCGTTGTAGATCTGTGTTTTCCCTAAGCTTCTAAACGTTTTCTCGAGATTTATTTCAAAACTCTGCCCTCAAAACTCTTTTTACCTTTTCCGATTTAAGGTTCTGTTAAGTCATTTCAAAGCTTTTCTAATTTTTAACATGTTCTACTGTGTTTCTTTATGTTGTTCTTCTACTAGAGTGTGCATGTTAAAATTCTTAGTTTCTTTTGACGTTTCTGAATATATTTTCGTGTTAGGATTTGTTTGATTACTTATTTTTCATCTTTATGACTCGATTGATGGTAAAACCCCTAAAACTTTGGGTTCATTCGAGTCCGGAGACTATTTGCTATGTGATTTGCTTGTTCCTCATCTCTGATCTTGTTTGGTTTCAAAACCCTATTTTCTTTGGACCTATTCGAGTTTCTTAAGTTGTTTCATCTATTGCTCGACCGAGTTTCGAAATCTTTGTTTCAACTTCTGTTGCTTTATGTGATCTTGATTTCCTGCTATCATTGGAACTGGACTACAGTTTTCAGAAAGGCTTTCTACTTGACCTTTTATCATGCTTCTGATACTCTCCCCTTTCTCTATTACTAATGTTGGTGAAATTGACGTATGTGACTATCATGTGATTATTCTCTTTGTCATGAGTTCAGCCTCGCATGCCTATGTTTATGCACTCTTTTATATGCTAAATTTCCCTCTCAAAATAACTTTTTAATTGTGAACTGATTTCAAACCTCTTTGTGTAATTCTGATTGCACTCTTGTAATTGATTCTTTCCTTGTTGTATTGATTTCCCTGTTTCTTGGACCTATTTGAATACTTTCCTTTGAACTTTCGACCCCTACCTTTTCTACTCAATTTGATTAATCCCCTTACCTTGATTACATTGGTATTGGATTCTTACAGACCTTTTCTTGATTAGAGTCTGATGAACCTAGACTCTATTACCTACTGTGTACTTGAGACACTTCCTTATTGGTAAATATTCAGCCCTATGTGATTTCTTTCCTTATTTAGAACTTGCATATTATCGTTTGATTTTAACTCCTTAATTAAAGGAAGTTCTTATACTGATTGATTTTAATTGGTACAATTATTTTTCTTCCTGTTTTCACACTATAAATATCTGGCTTTTCATTAACACAACACACACGAACACTCTAAGTTTTCTAAACTCATACTCACACTCAAAAAGCATTCTCTCTTGTAACTCGTACTGTGGCCTGTTTTCAAGTTCTGCTACCTACTTTTACTGTATTCTGCTTCTTTGAACTGGTATGTTCTGATTAAGTTTTCAGCCTCACAATAATGTGTTTACTTAATACTTTTACCCTCTTGTATGTCTATTGCTAGTGTTCAGTTCAGTACTTATTTCCTCTCTGCCTGTTCTGAATTTGCTATGAATCCTAAACCTCTACCCCAATATGTTTGATGTTATGGTTTTCTTGAGGCATGACAGTACTGAATATTGTTGTCCATGACTCAAGCTTCATCTCTGGGATCCTAACCTCTATGATTATCTGCTATTGTATGTTCTGGTAGGCTTATAGGCATGCCAGCATCTCCATTGTTGTGCATGCCCAAAGCTTACCCTTGCTTAAGCATAGGCTCTTTGCAACTTCCCTACCCCTGAACCCCTAATATATGAAATTGCCAACTTGTGGCTATTTCCCTCTCCTTTATTCCCTCAGAACTCTGTTTCTTCACTTGCACTCTCTCTTAGACTTTAAGTTCTGCCCCTCTCTTGCGAGCCTTGCCTTAGGACCCATTGAGCTCCCTCTGAACTTGGACACTTGAGGGTTGGCACTTCCACACTGCACTTGTTCCCATTCTGGTGATACAATTAGGGTGTGAGCACTGCCCAGAGTTCCATTGAGGTTCTTAGGGAACTCTGACACAATCAAATTGGAGAAAGGCTTTGGATTAATGGTCTTTGAGTTGGTCTATCTTGTAACTCAGAGAGCAAGTCAGAATCAGGCTTCCTTTAGTTGTACTTTCATTTATATTTTTTTATGTAATTTTATTCATTCTGGCTTGTAATAAGTTGTAATAAGCATTTGGGGTTGGCTAGGGAAACAAGGCTGAGTAACTATGCATGCAAATGGTAGAAATCATGCCTATAGGACTGTTACAATTCTGCATATTCGATTACACATAGAAACCATGTCTATAGAATTGTTCTGAATTCTGCATATTCAATTTCACATAGAAACCATGTCTATAGGACTGTTCTAATTCTGCATATCCGAACTTCACCTAGAGACCATGCCTATAGAAATGTTTAATTCTGCACAAGGTCTGCATTTAGATATCATATTTATAAGGTTTAAAACGAATTTCTGCATTTGATACTATGTCGAAAGGGTCTTCTGCTTTTCAACGCCACGTCTATAAGGGTTTAAAACCAGCAATATATAGAAAGTATGCCTATAGGAGTTTTTAATTGAATCTGATTCATTTCACTTAATGTTAGATATAAAATAAGTAATAATGGATATTGTCAGTTGCAGAACTCATAATCGATTCGTTTAAATTCTGCCTCTCTTTTAATAATCTGAGTCCCTCACTTAGAAGTTTAACATATATGATTTCAAACAGTTCATTTTGAGTCTTACTATTTCATCACCCTTCTGAATCCAGTTGATACCATGCCTATAGGACCCTTGTCCAAACACCTAGGCAAGCTTTAGAGTAATTAAACTGAATCTGCTTCTGTCAATAATTACAACCAGCAGCCGGGCCTGATTCAGACTTCTTATCTGAGTTATATGATAAACTGAAACTATCTCAACAACCTCCTTTCACTTGTCTTTAATACTTTTGAATCAGACCTAAACAGTACTGCAAGACATACCATTTATGTGTTTGTTTTGAGGAGGTATACATGAGCCTCTGTTTGTCTATATGCTTCCCCAAACGTGCATATGTGTTTTGTATGTCGCTTTAGAATTTTTACCTTTGAAACTCCAAATAAGCCCAACATCCCTCCTTTAAGGATTAGTAGTCCTAAGTGCCTCCAGGACTGATAGGAATGGGACGGGTAATAGCATGCAATAAGTAATCGAGACTAATCTGTGCTTTAATACCTTAACGAGGTGGGAAGGGTAGATATGGATATGATGACCACGCAATAATGTCACGTGTATTCCCTCATTGAGGAGTGATTCCTGGGTATTATGTGGGGTGATCCATATTATTAATAAACCTAGGACCCCCCTCCCTTTATTCTTTATTATTTCTTTTAGCATTATTTTCTAAAATTAGCTTTTCTCATTGTCCTTTCAAACTGTGTTTAACTCTCAAATTCTTATGTATCGAAATCCCTTCTTACGTGAGCCTTATTTGTTTACTTATTAATTGCACCCAAATTCATAATAATTGTCTAGCCGGGAACCACACTAGTGGATTCTGAGGGGTGCCTAACACCTTCCCCTTAGAATAATTTCAAGCCCTTACCCTATCTTTGGTTATTCAAATCAAACTCTTTTGGTGTTCTAATGCACCTTAAATCATTAGGTGGCGACTCTTCAAATGCAAACCCAATTCCCAAAAGGAATGAGTTGTCCCTCCAAATATCATAAACCCGATTTCGCTTTAGAAAAAGGAGGCGCGACAATGTTAAGTGCGAAACAACCAAGAGAAGAAATGTATAAGATTTATTAATATGATAATTGTACACCAAACATGAGAGATGAACTTACATCTAGAGCAGAGATGCATCAGAGATGAGGGAGCCAAGAAAGGGAAGAGAAGTCAGTATTGATAAACGAGAGACTTCTCTCGTTTCCTCTACTGTGTTTGCTTCTTTTTTTTCGAAAAGTCCTCCCCTCCCCCCCCCCCGAGCCTTTTTCCCCTATATATAATTCTTTTCCCTTTTTATCCAACGGTCTTTGACCGACATGTATTATTACGATTGTACCTTCTGTCGTTGCTCGAACACAGTGCTCATTCTATAATGTACGCTTTCGATGATTTGACCCCGATGATGGCCGAGGTGCTCTTTGCTGTTTCGTCTTCTGGACACGATTACAGCTTGGTCGACCCCTTATTATTCTTCCTGGGGACGACCACCACGGTCAGATTTTGACCCATACAATGTGGAGCTTGTATATCGAATTTGGGACTGAGTTGTGAATATTCGAACCACTTTTAGACTAATTTTCAATCCTAAATCCAACGAGAAAGAAGGTGCAAAAATAGCCACAACTTCCGGTGCAATTTCGAAATAGCCACTTTTGTCGAGTAACCCATTCCAATTTCCGAAATAGGCTTTTCAGCTTGTTTCTTTTTCTTTCATTCTTTAATTTCTTGTTTATTCTATCTAGTTTACTTAAGTATTAGTTAATACTTAGTGAGAAACTAGTTTTTGTGTGCTTTATTTTATTTCATGCTAATTTTGTTTGTGTTTTTCTCTTTAGTTTCATTGTTAATTTCTTGTTTTCATTGTCCGGGTGGCCTCAGAGTGAGCTCATTTTGATTTATAAATGACTAAATGTTGAACTCTTTGAGTGTAAGGATGAATTCCTTGGTTGATTACAAACTTATTAAGGTGACTTTTACAGGGATTCTTCCCATTGAGGGTTATCTTATAGTCTAGGGTTAATTATTTGAGATAGATTTCAAGTGTTCTTTCAATTACCTAATTAGTTCTTTGTTAAATTCTATCTTTTTATCTTTCTGTTTGTGTTCTTGTTATTTTTGCTTCCATGCTCGTATTAAAGTAGGATAGTAATTTGTGCTGGAGGGGAATGAACGAAGAAAGAAAACGAAATTGTGAGAGTAGAATTATACACATAATGTGAGATGAAGTCGTAATGTCATTCTCAAAGAAGTTGAAAATTGCTAGGTTAGACTAAAGAAATATTGGCCTTTTGTTTAGTTTTACTTTACCAGATAGGGTTGCATGATTTTAGTAAGACTTCAACTTATGTCCTGAAATGGATTGCACTTACAAAAAGCATTTGAAATGAAGTAAAAAATATACGTAAACAAAAAATTTGCTTGATATTATTCGAGAAATTGATTCTCCGAAAAGCGAAGAAGTCACAAAAAAAGCTTAGTATAAAACAACACACTGATTATACTTTGTTGAACAGTAGTTTAAACGTGTTTAATTATGACAATTGTAACATATTTATATGTTTTAAAAGTAACAAAAGCAGCAGAAAAGACACCTACCTAGTTTACTTTCTTTTTCCTTTTTGACATTCCATGAAGTTGCATGTTCCGCGTATTATTGTTGACACATTTTTTTCTCTTAACCAAGTTTTATATGTAATTCAATTCAAAGCAAATATCTATACCTAATTATTGACTTATAAATATGAGAGGAGAAATGAATAAGAATAACGAGTAATTAATGTTGGCTTCTTTAAAAGTATAATATGCAAACAAATGATTGAAGGCTTCGTAATAATTTGGTTTCGAGAATATTAGCATTTAACATATTATAGTGACTAATTATTAGTTTTCATTGCAAAAAAGAAAATCTTTTCAAGTGGCGTTTTTAAGAGTGTTTTGAAAAAAAATTCAAACATATATCCAAAATCAGTCTTCCAAAAATCAAAATCAAAGTTACAATCAAAAGTGTTAATTTTTTTTTATTAGTGTGTCATTCATGATTGAAGGCGTAAGAGATAATGAATAAAGAACTTATAGATTTTTAGGCTGAAATCTTCTATGACTTTTCCAATTCATTCGTCAATAATGGTGAATTATTAAACCATTGGCTATAAGAACGAATAAAATGATGATACGACTTAAATACTTCTAGATACTAATAATGCTCATGTAATCATGTGCTTACATGAATTTGATCCTAAAATTATAGGTGGAGCCGGGATTTAAAAGTTATGGGTCATGAACTTATTACTGAACTCTAGCTCGTTATAATTACCAGCGTAACGATCTGACCGGTCGTTTTGAGCTTTTGCACTTTGTTCGCCAGTTTTCGGGTATGACTAGCCCCGTGTGATGCATTATGACTTATGTAAATCGTTGGTTTTGGTTTTCAGGGTAATCAGAATGAATTTGGAAGAACAGTTCTCAGTTTGAAGCTTAAAAATTTGAAAGGTTTGACCAAGATTTGACTTGTTAGTAGATGACTTCGGATTGGAATTTTAATGATTTGGTTAGCTCCGTTAGATAATTTGGGACTTAGGAGCGTAGTCGGAATGTGTTTTGGAGGTCCGCGGAAGGTTTAGGCTTGAATTGGCGAAATTGAGATTTTGGCGTCTTCCGGTTGATCAGTGAGATTTTGATATAGGGGTCGGAATGGAATTTCGAAAGTTGGAGTAGGTCCATTATGTCATTTTTGACGTGTGTGCAAAATTTCAGGCCATTCAGACGAGGTTTGGTAGACTTTTTGATCGAAAGCGGAATTTGGAATTTCTTGAAATTCTTAGGCTTGAACCCAATGTGATTTTGGTGTTTTGATGTTGTTTTGAGCGTTCCGAAGGTTGGAACGAGTTTGAATGATGTTATGGGATATGTTTTCATGTTTGGTTGAGGTCCCAAGAGCCTCGAGTGAGTTTCGAGTGGTTAAATGGATCATTTCATGTTGGAAAAAGTTGTAGAAAAACTATTGTTGGTGTTGCAGATTTTTGACCTTCGCGTTCGCGATGGATGTCTCACGTTCGCGAAGGGTTAGTATGTGAGGCAGGGTAGTTGGCCTTCGCGTTCTCGAAGGGTTGAGGTCTATGGCCATCACGTTCGCGAGGTTTATGTCGCGTTCGCGTTGAGGAAGTGGAATAGCTGGGACCCCCAAGGCAATTGTTCTACGCGTTCGCGTAGTAGAGGTCGTGTTCGCGAAGAGGTGAGTTACTGTGCATCACGTTCGCGAGAGGGTTCTCGTGTCCGCGCAGAAGGAATCTTGGTCAGTGAAGTTGTGTGCTTCGCGAACGCGAGGGAGCTACCACGTTCGCGATGAAGAAATATTTGGGCAGACAGTTTATATTTTAAAATCGAGGGTTTAAGTCCAATATCATAAAAGCTATTGGAGAGCTCGGGAGAAGGTGAAATTTGAGGGGATTTTCAGTGAAGCAATTAGGGTAAGCATTCTTCACTCATATTTTGCTATCATCATATTTTGGGCTGAATGTCATATTTGGACCTCGTGCCAACTATTTAGAACCTTAGGGGATTTTTACTGCTATTTTCTCACTGTTTTGACGTTATACTTGTACTCAGTCATGCTTTATTCTACTGTTTCCATAACTCAGCCATGTTAACTTTGTTTTAACACATTACATGATATTTTGGGTTAAGCATCATATTTTACTATTGCCCGAGTGGCTTATGAGATTCTGACTGAGTAAGGTCGAGGGCCTGTGTTGTGAGGATACTTTGGGTCGGGCTGCATGCCGCAACAGTGATACACTGATTATGATTATGAGGTCGAGGGCCTAAGATTGTACGCCACGAGGTGGCTTGTTGATATGAGGCCGAGAGCCTATTGATTATGCCAGAAGATGGCTTGATATTGCTCTTGGTCCGTAAGGGGCCCCTCCCGGAGTCTGCACACCCCTAGTGAGCGCGGGTACCCAATGTGTTATGTGATATAGCATGAGGGGCTAATGTTGTTCCATGTTATTTTCCGAGGGGCAGTTCTTGATTTATGTTATACCCGAGGGGCTTATTACGAGTGATTGTGAGGTTGCCCGAGGGGTTGGTTCTATTGATATTATTATGCCCAAAGGGCGGTTTATGGTACATGTTTTGCCAAAGAGTTGTTTATGTTTCTATTATGTCTATTCACTGTTTTATCACTCGTTTGGAACTGTTGTAAATTGTTTTTAAAAGGATTTCACCAAAACTGAGCATGATTTATAAAGTAAATAATTTTTGTACTATGTTGGAAATATCATGTATTTGTTGTAGCGTACTAACGTGATTTACTTGCTTTCTTACTGTTCAGCTTTCATTTACCTTTATTACTCACTGAGTCGGGGTACTCACTTTACTCCTTACACCTTGATATAGGGGTGGAAATGGAATTCCGAAAGTTGGAGTAGGTCCATTATGTCATTTGTGACGTGTGTGCAAAATTTGAGGCCATTCAGACGAGGTTTGGTAGACTTTTTGATCGAAAGCGGAATTTGGAATTTCTTGAAATTCTTATGCTTGAACCCAATGTGATTTTTGTGTTTTGATGTTGTTTTGAGCGTTCCGAAGATTGGAACAAGTTTGAATGATGTTATGGGATATGTTTTCATGTTTGGTTGAGGTCCCAAGAGCCTCGGGTGAGTTTCGAGTGGTTAAACGGATCATTTCATGTTGGAAAAAGTTGCAGAAAAACTATTGTTGGTGTTGCAGATTTTTGACCTTCGCGTTCGCGATGGATGTCTCACGTTCGCGAAGGGTTAGGATGTGAGGCAGGGTAGTTGGCCTTCGCGTTCTCGAAAGGTTGAGGTCTATGGCCATCGCGTTCGCGAGGTTTATGCCGCGTTCGCGTTGAGGAAGTGGAATAGCTGGGACCCAAGGCAATTGTTCTACGCATTCGTGTAGTAGGGGTCGTGTTCGCGAAGAGGTGAGTTACTGTGCATCACGTTCGCGAGAGGGTTCTCGTGTCCGCGCAGAAGGAATCTTGGTCAGTGAAGCTGTGTGCTTCGCGAATGCGAGGGAGCTACCACGTTCGTGATGAAGAAATATCTGGGCAGACAGTTTATATTTTAAAATCGAGGGTTTAAGTCCAATATCATAAAAGCCATTGGAGAGCTCGGGAGAATGTGAAATTTGAGGGGATTTTCAGTGAAGCAATTGGGGTAAGCATTCTTCACTCTTATTTTGCTATCATCATATTTTGGGCTGAATGTCATATTTGGGCCTCGTGCCAACTATTTAGAATCTTAGGGGATTTTTACTGCTATTTCCTCACTGTTTTGACGTTATACTTGTACTCAGTCATGCTTTATTCTATTGTTTCCATAACTCAGCCATGTTAACTTTGTTTTAACACATTAAATGATATTTTGGGCTAAGCATCATATTTTACTGTTTCCCGAGTGGCTTATGAGATTCTGACTGAGTAAGGTCGAGGGCCTGTGTTGTGAGGATACTTTGGGTCGGGCTGCATGCCGCAGCAGTGATACACTGATTATGATTATGAGCCCGAGGAACTAAGATTGTACGCCACGAGGTGGCTTGTTGATATGAGGCCGAGAGCCTATTGATTATGCCACAAGATGGCTTGATATTGCATTTGGGCCGTAAGGGGCCCCTCCCGGAGTCTGCACACCCCTAGTGAGTGCGGGTACCCAATGTGTTATGTGATATAGCACGAGGGGCTACTGTTGTTCCATGTTATTTCCCGAGGGGCAGTTCTTGATTTATGTTATACCCGAGGGGCTGATTACGAGTGATTGTGAGGTTGCCCGAGGGGCTGGTTCTATTGATATTATGCCCGAAGGGCGGTTTATGGTACATGTTTTGCCAAAGAGTTGTTTATGATTCTATTATGTCTATTAACTATTTTATCACTCGTTTGGAACTGTTGTAAATTGTTTTAAAAGGGTTTCACCGAAACTGAGCATGATTTATAAAGTAAATGATTTCTGTACTATGTTGGAAATATCATGTATTTGTTGTAGTGTACTAACGTGATTTACGTGCTTTCTTACTGTTCAGCTTTCATTTACCTTTATTACTCACTGAGTCGGAGTACTCACTTTACTCCTTACACCTTGATATAGGGGTCGGAATGGAATTTCGAAAGTTGGAGTAAGTCCATTATGTCATTTGTGACGTGTGTGCAAAATTTGAGGCCATTCAGACGAGGTTTGGTAGACTTTTTGATCGAAAGCGGAATTTGGAATTTCTTGAAATTCTTAGGCTTGAACCCTATGTGATTTTGGTGTTTTGATATTGTTTTGAGCGTTCCGAAGGTTGGAACGAGTTTGAATGATGTTATGGGATATGTTTTCATGTTTGGTTGAGGTCCCAAGAGCCTCGGGTGAGTTTCGAGTGGTTAAATGGATCATTTCATGTTGGAAAAAGTTGCAGAAAAACTATTGTTGGTGTTGCAGATTTTTGACCTTCGCGTTCGCGATGGATGTCTCACGTTCGCGAAGGGTTAGGATGTGAGGCAGGGTATTTGGCCTTCGCGTTCTCGAAAGGGTTGAGGTTTATGGCCATCGTGTTTGCGAGGTTTATGTCGCGTTCGCGTTGAGGAAGTGGAATTACTGGGACCCCAAGGCAATTGATCTACGCGTTCGCGTAGTAGGGGTCGCGTTCGCGAAGAGGTGAGTTACTGTGCATCACGTTCGCGAGAAGGTTCTCGTGTTCGCGCAGAAGGAATCTTGGTCAGTGAAGCTGTGTGCTTCGCGAACACGAGGGAGCTACCACGTTCGCCATGAAGAAATATCTGGGCAGACAGTTTATATTTTAAAATTGAGGGTTTAAGTCCAATATCATAAAAGCCATTGGAGAGCTCGGGAGAAGGTGAAATTTGAGGGGATTTTCAGTGAAGCAATTGGGGTAAGCATTCTTCACTCATATTTTTCTATCATCATATTTTGGGCTGAATGTCATATTTGGGCCTCGTGCCAACTATTTAGAACCTTAGGGGATTTTTACTGCTATTTCCTAACTGTTTTGACGTTATACTTGTACTCCGTCATGCTTTATTCTACTATTTCCATAACTCATCCATGTTAACTTTGATTTAACACATTAAATAATATTTTGGGCTAAGCATCATATTTTACTGTTGTCCGAGTGGCTTATGAGATTCTGACTGAGTAAGGTCGAGGGCCTGTGTTGTGAGGATACTTTGGGTCGGGCTGCATGCCGCAGCAGTGATACACTGATTATGATTATGAGCCCGAGGGCCTAAGATTGTATGCCACGAGGTGGCTTGTTGATATGAGGCCGAGAGCCTATTGATTATGCCACAAGATGGCTTGATATTGCACTTGGGCCGTAAGGGGCCCCTCCCGGAGTCTGCACACCCCTAGTGAGCGCGAGTACCCAATGTGTTATATGATATAGCACGAGGGGCTAATGTTGTTCCATGTTATTTCCCGATGGGCAATTCTTGATTTATGTTATACCCGAGGGGCTGATTACGAGTGATTGTGAGGTTGCCCGAGGGGCTGGTTCTATTGATATTATGCCCGAAGGGTGGTTTATGGTACATGTTTTGCCAAAGAGCTGTTTATGTTTCTATTATGTCTATTCACTGTTTTATCACTCGTTTGCAACTGTTGTAAATTGTTTGTAAAAGGGTTTCACCGAAACTGAGCATGATTTAAAAAGTAAATGATTTCTGTACTATGTTGGAAATATCATGTATTTGTTGTAGCGTACTGACGTGATTTACGTGCTTTCTTACTGTTCAGCTTTTATTTACCTTTATTACTCACTGAGTCGGAGTACTCACTTTACTTCTTACACCTTGTGTGCAGATTTAGGTATTTCTGAACCCGGTAGCGGGCGTTGGTTGCTCAGAGGCAGAGTCATCGGAGTTTAGCAAGGTAGTTGCCAACGTTCGCAGCACTACTTTTTCTCCTTCTTGATTTCATTAGACTGTATTTAGTACATCTTTAGTCTTTTCGTTATATCTAGACCTTAGTAGATGCTCGTGACTTGTGATACCCCGATGTCGGGCTTGTATATTATTTTCGCACTATTCATTTAGACTTACATTATGCAATATTTGATTAATTAAAAGGCTTAAATTGACTTATTAAAATTGTTAAAAATGAATTTGGGAATTGTGTCGGTTGGCCTTGTCTTCACGGGGGCGGCCATCACGATCGGGTTCGGTTTGGGGTCGTGACAAGCTGGTATCAGAGCCTAGGTTACATAGGTCTCACGAGTCATGAGCAAGTTTAGTAGAGTCTCGCGGATCGGTACGGAGACGTCTGTACTTATCCTCGGGAGGCTGTAGAACCTTTAGGAAAAAAACTTCACATTCTTGAATTCTTATCGTGTGTCATTGATTCAGCTTGAAATATAACTCTTTGAATTCCTTCCACGCATTCGTATACGCGCATGAGCGCTCAGTATCAGATGTGCATCGATGGCTTGTGATTCCCTGATCGAGGGGCGAGATGTGATTTTCTATGCGTTGATGTTGGGCCAGTCTAGAGGACTTGAGGCCGGGTTTTGCCTGCAGCTTGAGCACCGAGGTGTTGATTGTGTGAGCACGTGTTTTTAAACTTATATGTTCAGTAGTGTCCCTATTAGTATAAGTGATGGATGGATGGCTATGCGATGAGTATGTTATGACTGCCAGATGTATTCATATGATTTGGAAGCAACGAGAAGGGTCTGCTGGAGGATAGAAGAACTATTAGGTGCTTGATTTCCATCTTGATTTATAACCCCGAGTTATGGGTGTGTGAAGAATCTTTTCATGTTTTCTAGTTGGGGGAGTGAAGTGGATTTCATGTTGTGATATAAGTTCAGACTTAGGAAGATCAAGTGACTATGTAATGTTTATGACAGTGGAAGGGTATAAAGAGATGCTAGTTGAGGCGAAGCAGGTGGGTTATCTCCTGCGAATTATTTTGAAGTTTGTGTAATCCTTTATGTCGTTAATGGGAAGATCTCTGTTACTAGGGAAATATATGTGTTGCAATTTTAATTTGGGTCGCCTAAGAGAGTGAGTTTAACTGTTACGAGAGTGAATGCGAGATTTGCAGAAGATTTAAAGTACTAGATTGCCTGTGTTTCACAAGCTTATAAAGGGTTGAGTTTAATCTCACTATAGTATTTTGGCATGCAATAGAGTATATGCGTTATGAGTTATTGTATGTGTTTTGATATATGGTTTCGAGCCAAGTGGGGGAGTCTGCTATTGATTGGGTGATTGCACGGTTAGGTGTTATGTTGGTTCTAGTTTGAGGCGTACTAGTGAATCAGTTATGGCTTACAGAGGTTGAGACCAAGGATGGCTCGAGTAAAGGAAATTTCAATAAAGATTATGCTATACTTTATGGGTGTATGAGAGTCACGAAATGACTTAACTGGTTATTGGTAAAGGATGTTCGGTGTATAGTGCAGGAAGTTGCTTGGTTGCATTAAGGTGAGGTTACATTTTGCGGTGTCAGAGTGCTAATGAGGCACATGTTGTTTGGTTCATTTGATCAGTCTAATTGCAGTTTGAGTAGAGTGGATGACTCTCGAGAATGGTTCTAATGTGTTCAAGATTTTGCATATAATAATTGGAGATTTTCAAGTTATATAATTTGGCTAGAAACTGAGGTTTGCATTGGAGGGTGCCAAGACTTGTGTCATTTCTATATCAATTATGGGATTCTATATATCAGTATCAAGAAGGTAATGGCTTCAGATTTGTAGGAAGTCTTATTGGGGTAGGTATTTTGAACGTGGTACTTTTAGGAATATTTAAGAAAGTATTCAGCGGCTTATGAGCCTTAGACGATGTGATTTTATACTTGGGTCTCGTGTGGTGAGTCTGGTTTGAGGAATTGTGGTGTTATAGCAAGAAGAGGTATCAAGTTGAAGGTAAACCAAAAGGAACTTGAATAGATGGGATAGCTTGGTAGTAGGCCGAATCGGCATGGTAAGGATATGATTAGTTCTTTGGATACTTACAAGGTAATGAGTTTCTATAGGTGTTTCGCGACAATCCTCTTGGGTTTTAGTGGCCTGCATAGCTTGGTTGAGTTAGAAGGATTCAGTCCTGATGGTATAGTTTTGTGCAAATGGAATTCGGAGAGTTCTTGATGGTTTCTACCACAGTTAGAGAGGTATATTTTCCTACTGGCGTGAGGATCATGGGATATATAGTGATTTTCTTCTAGATGGGATCAATGGAAAGTTCTTGGCTAGTTGAGTATGTAGCTGCTTGTGGCCTGGAAGGGGTATGAAGTTCTCATGTGTATCCTAGGATGATACGGTCTGTGCGATATGTTGTGTAGTATTGAGATTTGCTTGTGTAAGGTCACGGTTCAGATTTGAAAGGAAGGTCACAAATACTTAGATAGCATGGGCAATTTCAGATGACTAGATAAATGAGATCACGAATTGGTGTAGCCTGAGGAGGGTGTACATTTTAGAAAAGGGTGATGTGTTTGTGTTGAGGATGCATCATTAGTATTGCGGCACTCTCTTGATGGATCGACTGCTTATATTCGAGTTTGCTTGGTGTCATAGAAGAATTATAGTAGTATCTCTCGTGGGATGATTAGGTATTAGAGGTGTGTTGTATATTCGGACAACAGAGTTGGGATCGGACATGGTGATTCGGGTGCTATATGGAGTTGGAGACTGGGAGTTCTCAAAGACAGGTTAGGTCGTGGTTGTGGACCACGTATATCGGTCTTGTGTGGTAACTATGGGAGGTTTGGAGACCCGAGTGGATCTTTGTTGCTTGGTATGTTAGGTTTTGGAGGTGATATTGGGTATCGACTGGTTGTCTTAGTGTTGTGTTATTCTGGGCTGTTACACTAAGGCAGCAACGTTGGTTATGCCGGGTATGCCACGGATTGAGCGGCGACGTTCGACGGATTATGTTTTTAGTAGGGTGGTTCCATTTTTAAAGACCCAGCGGATGGTTGGGAAGGGTTGTCATCCCTATTTGGCCTTCGTGACGAATATCAGTGCAGAGACTCCTACCATTGATTCAGTTCCGGTGATGAGGGGTTTTTCGAATGTGTATCCTGCTACCGGGCATGTCGCCGGATGGGGTTGTTGATTTTGGTATTGATTTGGTGCCGAGCACCGTAACGTATGGCACCGGTGAAGTTAAAGGAGTTGAAGGGACAGCTTCAGGAACTCCTTAATAGGGGGTTCATGGGTAGACCTATATGGATATGTGTTCTGCATTGAGTCGGCTTGGTTGACTTCGAGTTGTATTGTTGAGGGATGTGTTGATTCGATTGCTATTGAACTATTAGTGTTCTAAGGTGATCTATGAGTGACTTTTCTGGGTTGTGAGGCGTTATGATTTGTTAGTTATAGGCACATATGGTGCGGTTCCATTGGGGTCTCTCAATGGAATTTGAGCGGGAAGAGTATTGGGTATTGTTTGGTGGATGGCGTATCGGTTGTGTCCTTTCGGGTTTGTGTGGCGTTATGTCATTGCTTCACCGTGGGTATGATGATTTGCTTTGGTTCCAGGCATCAAATTGCGCGTGGTTGTCGATTTTGAACATAGTGACTTGAGGTGTTTCATGTGGACCAGTGTTTGGATAGGGTCGCGCATTGCAGCGAAGTTTTGTGGGGGTATGACCATTCAGGTTAGATTCGTATGTTCTGTTTCTACGATGTGTGACGAGTTCTCAGCATTGTGTGTGGTGATACTGGTGAGCTTGCAGTACAGCTCTCTCATTTTAGTCATTTTCCATGATTTGAGTACGTTCGGATTGTTGCTTATTGGTGCGCGGGTTGCACGAGTTGTGGCTTTCGATTGTATTGATGTGTCATGTCACCAGAGTAGTTGTGTTGGATTAGATGAGATCATCAGGATCTAAAATGAACACAAACGGATTCGGTTTCAGTATATTGGAAGGATAATATCGATGTTCAGCTCAGAAATTTGCTAGGGGTCCTTGCCAAAGGAGGAGTGGCTGCATGAATGGTTGATCTGAGGAATGGTTATTGACTTTCTACGTGTTTCATTTATCATTGGTAGTATATGAAAGTGTTTGAATGAGGCTTTAGTGGACAAGAGGTTTACTATCGGTATTCGGTTGTTGTATGCAACTGCTGTGATTAGAAGTTATCGCTACAAGCTTTGAGTTATGTGGTATATCATGTAATTGCACCTGAAGTTGTAGGTATGGGTTGTTACAGTTTGTTCAAGCTTATTTAGAGTATGGATGTGAGATTTTGATCTTGTGGATGATTTCAAAAGTGGAAATGTGGTTCTAAGGTTTATGGACTAGGTTGGATTGTGGAATTTCAGTTACATTCTATTATCGGACCTATATGAGATAGGGTGACAGCTCTGGGCACGTTCGAGGACGAACGTATGTTTAAGTGGGGAAGGATGTAACGACCTGACCAGTCGTTTTGAGCTTTTGCACTTCGCTTGCCAGTTCTCAGACATGACTAGCCTCGTGTGACGTATTATGACTTATATAAATCGTTGGTTTTGGTTTTCAGGGTAATCAGAATGAATTTGGAAGAACATTTCTCAGTTTGAAGCTTAAAAATTTGAAAGGTTTGACCAAGATTTGACTAGTTAGTATATGACCTCGGATTGGAATTTTTATTATTTGGTTAGTTCCGTTAGGTGATTTGGGACTTAGGAGCGTGGTCGGAATGTGTTTTGGAGGTCCGCGGAAGGTTTAGGCTTGAATTGGCGAAATTGAGATTTTGGCGTCTTCCGGTTGATCAGTGAGATTTTGATATAGGGGTCGGAATGGAATTCCGGAAGTTGGAGTAGGTCTGTTGTGTCATTTGTGACGTGTGTGCAAAATTTCAGGTTATTCAGACGAGGTTCGATAGACTTTTTGATCGAAAGCAGAATTTGGAATTTCTTGGAATTCTTAGGCTTGAACCCAATGTGATTTTGGTGTTTTGATGTTGTTTTGAGTGTTCCGAAGGTTGGAACGAGTTTGAATGTTGTTATGGGATATGTTATCATGTTTGGTTGAGGTCCCGAGAGCCTCGGGTGAGTTTCGAGTGGTTAAACGGATCATTTCATGTTGGAAAAAGTTGCAGGAAAACTATTGTTGGTGTTGCAAGTTTTTGACCTTCGCGTTCGCAATGGATGTCTCGCATTCGCGAAGGGTTAGGATGTGAGGCAGGGGAGTTGATCTTCGCGTTCGCGAAGTGTTGAGGTCTATGGTCATCGTATTCGCGAGGTTTATGTCGCGTTCGCGTTGAGAAAGTGGAATAGCTGGGACCCCAAGGCAATTGTTCTACGCGTTCGCGTAGTAGGGGCCGCGTTCGCGAAGAGGTGAGTCAGTGTGCATCGCGTTCGCGAGAGGGTTCTCGCGTTTGCGTAGAAGGAATCTTGGTCAGTGAAGCTGTGTGCTTCGCAAACGCGAGGGAGCTTCCGCATTCGCGATGAAGAAATATTTGGGCAGACAGTTTATATTTTAAAATCGAGGGTTTAAGTCCAATATTATAAAAGCCATTGGAGAGCTTGGGAGAAGGTGAAATTTGAGGGGATTTTTAGTGGAGTAATTAGGGTAAGTATTCTTCACTTATATTTAGTTTAATTCCATGATTTAGTCTTGAATTTCATCATTTTATTTGAGAAATTAGAGTGAAAATTGGGGGAAAATGGAAGAGAAGTTTGAGAACTCTTTTGGAGATTTGAATGGGCAATTGAGGTCGAATTTTAATGAATTTGATATGGTTATACTCGTGAGTGGATAAGGATTCTATTGATGTGATTTTTATCGGATTCCAAGACATGGACCAGGGGGGCGTGTTTGAGCAATTTCGAGATTTTTTTATGTAAATTGGATATTTTCGAGTGGGCTTTGTTCCCTTAGCATATTTTAATGATTATGTAGTGATTTTGGTTAGATTTAGAGCATCCGGAGGTCGATTCGAGAAGTTAAAGGCATCGCGGGCTAGTGTTTGGGCCGGATTGAGGTGAGTAATGATTGTAAATGTTGTTCTGAGGATATAAAAACCTGGATTTCACATCGTTGTGCTATATTTAGGTGACACACACGCTAGATGACGAGTGAGGGGTCGTGCACTGTTGGGGATTGTGACTTAGTCCATCCCGAATGATTGTTTTACCGCGTATCTGATTGAAAACTATTTGCTATCAACATGTTTTGGGCCGAATGCCATATTTGGGCCGAATGCCATATTTGGGCCGAATGCCAACTATTTGGACCCTTAGGGGATTTTTACTACTATTTTCTCACTGTTTTGACGTTATACTTGTACTCAGTCATGCTTTATTCTACTATTTTCATAACTCAACCATGTTTACTTTGTTTTAACATATTAAATGATATTTTGGGTTGAGCATCATGTTTTATTGTTGCCCGAGTGACTTATGAGATTCTCACTGAGTAAGGCTGAGGGACTGTATTGTGAGGATACTTTGGGTCGGGCTGCACGCCGCAGCAGTGATACACTGATTATGATTATGAGGCCGAGGGCCTGAGATTGTACGCCACGAGGTGGCTTGTTGATATGAGGCCGAGAGCCTATTGATTATGCCACGAGATGGCTTGATATTGCGCTTGTGCCGTAAGAGGCCCCTCCCGGAGTCTGTACACTCCCAGTGAGCGCGGGTACCTAGTGTGTTATGTGATATAGCCCGAGGGGCTGATGTTGTTCCATGTTATTGCCCGAGGGTCAGTTCTTGATTTATGTTATACCCGAGGGGCTGATTATGAGTGATTGTGAGGTTGCCCAAGGGGTTGGTTCTGTTGATATTATGCCCGAGGGGTGGTTTATGGTACATGTTTTGCCGAAGGGCTGTTTATATTTCTTTTATGTTTACTCACTGTTTTATCACTCATTTGAAACTGTTGAAAATTATTTTTAAAAGGTTTTCACTGAAACTGAGCATGATTTACGAAGTAAATATTTCTATACTGTGTTGGAAATATCCTGTATTTGTTGTAGCGTATTGACGTGATTTACGTGTTTTCTTACTGCTCAACTTTCATTTACCTTTATTACTCACTGAGTTGGAGTACTCACTTTACTTCATGCACCTTGTGTGCAGATTCAGGTATTTCTGAACTCGGTAGCGGGTGTTGGTTGCTCAGAGGTAGAGTCATCGGAGTTTAGCAACGTAGATGCCGACGTTCGCAACACTGCTTTTTCTCCCTCTTGATTTTATCAGACTGTATTTAGTATATCTTCAGTCTTTTCATTATATTCAGACCTTAGTAGATGCTCGTGATTTGTGACACCCTGATGTCGGGCTTGTCTATTATTTTTGCACTGTTCATTTAGACTTACATTATGCAATATCTGATTAATTAAAAGGCTTAAATTGACTTATTAAAATTGTTAAAAATGAATTTGGAAATTGTGTCGGCTGGCCTTGTCTTCACGAGAGGCACCAACACGACCGGTCCGGTTTGGGGTCGTGACAACTAGATTCACAATTAAATTTTTTTACATATTTAATGGATTTTCTAACGTAAATACAAGGTTTAAGCAAAAACTATTGGGTTCGTCTGAACCCATTGTTAGGACCGAAAAAATCAGGTGTCATGCGAAAGCTAGCAAAATAATACTTGAATGATGATAAATCAGATAATAAAATAGAAATATACCAAAAGAGACACAAACATATAATGTGGTTCGGTCAACTAACCTTTGTCCACGGCGTAGACGAGCTATCCACTATATAAAAAGAGAGTACAAAATATCGAGAGAACAACCTCACAAAGAGGCAAACACAAGTGACACACTAAAATTTGTCCCGTAAAGTTCTCCCCTTAAACACGACTCTCAAACCCCATATAGTTACATTGTGGATGCTACTGAATGAGAAGGAAGGATCCTCAATTTATATAAGTCCAGACCTTTTCCTACAAGAAAAAGCACTAGTCAAATATGAGAGATTTATAATTTCCTTCTACAAGAAAGAAACCCAATTAATGTAAATATATTGTCATTTTCTTCATTAGATAGGAAAACCAATCATGGTAAGAAAATTTGGACAAACATCTAACAAAATTTCCCCCTTGGCCTAAATTTTCTAACAAAATAAACTTGATCCACCTTCTTCACATAGACTTCAACATGTCGCATCTCTAAATCTCCATCATAAAGTTTAGTATATTTGTCTTTTGGTACATTTCTCTTTGTTAGCAAACACCTAACACCCGTAACTACTACACTACCTCCGTCCCTGCCTAAAATAACAAAAACTCAAACACAGAGTACATAAAGAATTATGATATTTTTTCGTTTTTCACTCGGTATTCAATATTCGTCTTAAAGCATATTCGGATCATTTACGCCAAAAATCCCATATTAAGAATAAAACACTCCCTAAAAAAGACGATTACATATTAAAAACTCGAATTCAATATCTCTAATTAAGAATGATTACTTACCGATCAACCACAATTGTTATTGGTGAATCACAAAGTTTTCATTTATAATGAATACAAAAACAAAGATTCTAAAGCTAAGGAAGTAATTAAAAAAAATTAAAGAAGTAATTCCATTAATCAAGGCATCGGAAAGCCAAGGGTGGCGGCGTCTTGTACAGTTCGAATTTGAAGTAATTTTCACCTGATCTGGAATGACTTTAGGCAATGACGACTCAAAGCATTTGAATCCTAGCGTATGAAATTTACAGTTATTAAATTCAAACGCGACTGACACCCCATTAGACATTCCATATGGGGCACATTACATTTTCGTTTTTTCACCTATTCACTTTATCTCCAAACCTAATAAGGGGTCGTCCGGTTTGCAGACATAATTATCATGAGATATATTGTATGTAATATCCTAAATATATATTTAGTTTGAAGGTGGATAAAGTTGGATAAAAATTTTATTTTTTCTTTTAACCTTAGATATTTCATGACTTATAGTGAAATTTTATTGGGTGTGTTGTTGAATTCTCGTGGAAAACTACATCGTCATGCTGCTAAACCTTTTTTTTTTTTTTTTGCAAAATGTTGTGGATATCTTTTTTCCAATTAAAATAGAGCGAAATAGATAAATTAAATATTGTTCATCAAATCGGTTTCAAACTAGTTTGGAATTAAAATGTAATTATTATATATAACAGATGACAATATGTTATAGGATTGAACACAAGATTATGACACAGATATGAGCAAAATTCTACTGGCAAAGGTCCAAGAAATCTAGGGTTAGTGGCCATAATCTATTAGATAAAAGGAATCTTTTGGCTGTATTATCCTTGAGATACTGAAATCCAGCTTATTACTCGATGTTTAAATTCGAGAGTCAATTACTCAAATGGTCACCCAACTATCCTAAATTATTTCTTAAAGTCACTTTTTTTTCGTTTGTAACAACAAATCACTGAACTATACCTATTGCACTTAGAAGGTCACTCAACTAGATTTTTCAAATTTTGGATTACCAAATACCTATTTTACTCTCTAAATTATAAACATTTAAATTCTTTTTATTTTTTTTAAAATTTTTAGAATTAACAACAAAAATTCAAAAATTTATTTATATAATTCAGAATGTAAGAAAATAAAGATTGTAAAATATATATTTCATGCACGTAACATAAAAATAATTATTTAAATAAAAGTATTTTTATAATATACATTATATATTCTTGAAAATTATGCTCAATTATATTATTATGTTTCTACCAACTTTCCGATGACACAAACTTGTCACGACCCGAATTTTCCGCCCTCGGGAGTCGTGATGGCGCCTTCTAGTGAAAGGTAGGCAAGCCAACTATTTGAACAAATTACCGTTTTCTCATTTTAATCCTTTAACAATTATGAACCAACGGTTTATAAACAGCGGAATTTAAACGAGCGGAAGAAACAAATAAAACTATTTAAATATTTCCAATATAAATTCTTAAACAAAGACTATCCGGAACTGGTGTCACAACTTCATAGACGGTCTAGGAAACAAGGTCTGAAAAATAAATACAACACTGTTTCTGAAATACGTAAATGAAACAGGATGAAAGGATAAAGGGAGACGCCAGGGCCTGCGGACGCCTACAGAACTACCTTGAATCTCCGTATGGACTGAAGGCAGTCACCCCAAGCTAAGGTCCAAAAGTTGCTGCGCCGGAATCTGCATACAATATAGAGTGTAGTCTCAGCACAACCGACCCCATGTGCTGGTAAGTGCCTAGCCTAACCTCGGCGAAGTAGTGACGAGGCTAGGACCATACTATCAAATAAACATGTACGGTTAAATCATATACGACGAAAAATAAAAGCAGGAATGTACAGTTAGGAATGAGAGGGGGAAACATGATGCGGGGAAACATCAATTAAAAATAGAAAGACAGCAAGTAAATACGAGGAACACCATATCTCAATTATCAACAAGAATCAGAAATCAAACAAGTGCACGGCATCACCCTTCATGCTTTTACTCTCGTCCTCACCATAAAATCAATATAATTGGCACGGAATTGTACATCATTCTTTTACACTCTTCCTCACAAAATCATACACGGCATCACCCTTCGTGATTTAACATTCTCTCACCAAAATAATGCACGGCATCACCATTCGTGCTTTAACACTTTTCCTCACCCAAACAACAATCACAAGCAATAGGGGCAAGGAAATAAATAAAATCACAATAAGATCCCGTCAAGGGAACAATAGTACAAAAATCAAATCACGGCAAAGGAACAATATCAAAAACATCAACATCCCGGCAAAGGAGATAGCATTGAAAGCATTAACATCCCGGTAAGGGAGACAATATAATAATCATCTTCTCCTTTTCACACTTACTTCACAACTCACTTCACAACTTGAGCCAACGCTCTATAGGGTTCAATTGACAATTATACTTCCACAATTCATTATACAACTTGAGCCAACGCTCTTCAATACTCAAATACCACTATTACTTCCACAAACTTTACACAACAATAGAAATCATCACAAAAGGCATGAACAATACAAATAGAGTCATAATAATCATAATATAAGACTCATAGGCATGCTTGACACCAGCGTATGGATACTCGTCACCATGCCTATACGTCGTACTCAACAAATAACACATAGCAAATAGGACACAACTCATAATCCCCCAAGCTAAGGTTAGACCAAACACTTACATTGATGCCACGAACACAATTCAAGTCTCAACTATCGCTTTACCTCTTGATTCCACCTCCAATTCGCTCGTATCTAGCCACAAGTTACTTAAATATATCAATAAATGCTAAATGAATCAATTCCAATACATGAAAATAGATTTTCTAAAGGTTTTCCCAAAAAGTCAAAAATCGCCCCCGAGACCACATGGTCAAAACCCGAGGTTCGAACCAAAACTCGATTACCCTTTCCTCCACAAACCCAAATAAATAATTTATTTTGAAATCGGACCTCAAATCGAGGTCCAAAATCCCAAAATTTGAAAAACCTAGGTTCTACCTAAAACACTCAATTTTCCCCTTGAATACATTTGATTTAGGGTTGAAATCATGAGAAAAGATGTTAAAGATTAATAAAAACAAATTAGAAATGACTTACAATCGATTTGGAAGAGTACTTGTCTTTGAAAAATCGCCCAAGAGTGTTTTGGTTTAGATAGGGTTTGAAAAATGAAAGATTTTCGGCTAAGTTATGAATTTGCAGGTCACACATGTCGCAATTGCGACCAGGGTTCGCAATTGCGAACCCTTCAGAAGTCTACTATTGTCGCATTTGTGACTAATGATCGCAATTGCGAAGTCGCTTTTGCGATGGGATTGTCGCATTTGCGACGAGGGGAATTTCTGGGCCTCTTCGCATTTGCGAAGAAGTGATAGCATTTGCGATCAGGCCTGTCTAGGCCTTCTCTCGCATTTGCGAGCCAGGATTCGTATTTAAAAACCTGCAACATCCTAAGTTAAATTCCACTTCGTGGCCTATCCAAAAC
Source organism: Nicotiana tabacum (assembly GCF_000715075.1). Taxonomy (NCBI): domain Eukaryota; kingdom Viridiplantae; phylum Streptophyta; class Magnoliopsida; order Solanales; family Solanaceae; genus Nicotiana; species Nicotiana tabacum. Next base: position 97,989,389 of record NC_134084.1, on the reverse strand, counting down.
TCACCCGAGCCCTCGGAACTCCAAACCAAACATGCACACCAACCTAAAAATATCATACGGACTTGCTCGTGCAGTTAATCAGGAAAATAGCATGCAAAACTTTGAATTAAACCTCAAAACTCATCATTTTCATCAAGAACACTTTAAAGTTCATAACTCTTCGACCGGAGAACCAAATCACGTCAAATAAACTCCATTTTTTACCAAATTTCACAGTTATCATTTAAATACTTTAACAAGTTTGTACCGGGCTCTAGAACTAAAATACGGGCCCGATACCAATGATTTCAAACATTAATTCTTTTCTTTATTTCATAAATAACTCAACAAAATAATTTCTTTCAAAAATTGATTTTTAAGGCTTGGGACCTCGGAATTCATTTTCGGGCATACACCCAAGTCCCATATTTTACTACGAACCTCTCGGGATCGTCGGAACACAGATCTGGGTCCGTTTGCTCAAAATGTTGACCAAAGTCAACCATAATTAAATTTTAACTCTAGAAATTTCTATTTCTCATATTTTCATATAAAAAGCTTTTTGGATATAGGTTCGGACCACGCACGCTAATCGAGGTAAGGTAAAAAGGAGATTTTAAGGCTTCGAAACACAGAATTTGTTTCTAGAACAAGAAAGGTCATCACATCCTCCACCTCTAAAATAACCGTTCGTCCTTGAACGGACATAAGAAAGAAGTACCTGAGTCGGGGAAAAGATGGGGGTAACGGCTCCGCATATCGGACTCGGACTCCCAGGTCGATGCCTCAGCAGGCTGACCTCTCCAATGAACACAAATGGAAGGGAAACTCTTCGATCTCAACTGACAAACCTGCCGGTCTAGAATAGCTACCGGCTCCTCCTCATAAGACAAGTCCTTGTCCAACTGGACAGTGCTGAAATCTAACACGTGGGATGGATCGTTGTGATACTTCCGAAGCATGGACACATGAAATACTGGATGCACGGCTGACAAGCTCGGCGGCAATGCAAGTTTGTAAGCCACCTCTCCCACTCGATCAAGAATCTCAAACGGGCCAATGAACCTAGGGCTAAGCTTGCCCTTCTTCCCAAATATCATCACGCCCTTCATAGGCGACACCCGAAGCAATACCCGCTCACCGACCATGTATGCCAAATCTCGAACCTTACGGTCGGCATAACTCTTTTCCTTGGACTGAGTAGTACGAAGCCTATCCTGAATGATCTTGACCTTGTCCAAGGCATCCTTTACTAGATCCATACCCAACAGCCGAGCCTCTCCCGGCTCGAACCATCCAACCTGCAATTGATACCGCCTACCATATAAAGCCTCAAAATGGGCCATATGGATACTCTACTGGTAACTGTTGTTGTAGGCAAACTCCGCTAAAGGCAAGAACTGATCCCACGAGCCTCCAAAGTCAATGACACAAGCTCGGAGCATATCCTCCCAAATCTGAATAGTCCGCTCGGACTGCCCGTCCATTTGAGGATGGAATGTTGTGCTCAACTTAACTCGTGTGCCCAACTCCTGCTGAAATGCTCTCTAGAAATGTGAGGTAAACTGCGTACCTCGGTCCGAAATGATAGACACGGGCATACCATGAAGACGAACAATCTCCCGGATGTAGATCTCAGCTAACCTTTCGGAAGAATAGAAGACTGACACCAGAATGAAATGTGCTGACTTGGTCAGCCTATCAACAATAACCCACACTGCATCGAACTTCCTCTGAGTCCGTGGGAGTCCAACAATGAAGTCCATAATGATGCGCTCCTACTTCTACTCAGGAATCTCAATCTTCTGGAACAAACCACCAGGCCTCTAATGCTCGTACTTAACCTGTTGACAATTCAAACACCGAGCCACATATGCAACGATATCCTTCTTCATTCTCCTCCATCAATAATGCTGCCGCAAATCCTGATACATCTTAGCGACGCCCGAATGAATAGAGTACCGGGAACTATGGGCCTCCTCTAAAATTAACTCCCGGAGCCCATCCATATTAGGCACACAAACTCGACCCTACAGCCTCAAAACTCCATAATCTCCTAAGGAAACCTGCTTGGCACCTCTGTGTTGCACTGTGTCCCTAAGGACACACAAATGAGGATCATCATACTGCCGATCTCGGATACGCTCCAATAATGAAGAACGAGCGATGGTGCAAGCTAACACACGGTTGGGCTCAGAAACATCCAATCTCATGAACTGATTGGCCAAAGCCTGAACATCCAAAGCAAGCGGTCTCTTACCGACCGGAATATAAGCAAGACTGCGCATACTGGCTGACTTCCTACTCAAAGCATTGTCCACCACATTGGCGTTTCCCGGATGATATAAGATGGTGATATCATAGTCCTTTAATAGCTCCAACCACCTTTTCTGCCTCAAATTTAGCTCCTTATGCTTGAATAAATACTGCAGACTCTTGTGATCCATGAACACCTCGCATGACACGCCATATAGATAATGCCTCCAAATCTTCAACGCGTGGACAATGGCTGCTAACTCCAAATCATGAACTGGATAGTTCTTCTCATGAATCTTTAACTGCCGCGAAGCATAGGCAATGACCTTGCCATCCTGCATCAGCACCGCACCAAGTCCAATGCGAGATGTATCACAATAAACTGTATAAGGCCCTGAACCTGTGGGCAAAACCAACACCGGCGTCGTAGTCAAAGTTGTCTTGAGCTTCTAAAAGCTCGCCTCACACTCGTCTGACCACCTGAACTGGGCAGCCTTCTAGGTCAACCTGGTCATTGGGGCTGCAATAGATGAAAACCCCTCCACAAATCGATGATAATAGCCTGCCAATCCCAAGAAACTCTGGATCTTTGGTCTAGGCCAGTCCTTGACTGCCTCTATCTTCTTCGGATCTACCTGAATACCTTATACTAATACCACATGACCCAAAAATGCAACTGAACTCAATCAGAACTCACACTTTAAAAATTTAGCATACAACTGACTATCTTTAAAAGTCCGGAGAACCACTCTCAGATACTGCTCATGCTCCTTCCGGCTGCGGGAATAGATCAAAATATCATCAATGAAGACTATCACGAACGAATCCAAGTAAGGCCTGAACACTCGGTTCATCAAATCCATAAAAGTTGTTAGGGCATTTTTAACCCAAATGACATTACCAAGAACTCATAATGCCCTGTACCGAGTGTGGAAAGCTATCTTAGGGACATCGGATGCCCTAATCCTCAACTGATGGTAGCCATATCTCAAGTCAATCTTCAAAAATACCTTGGCACCCTGAAGCTGATCAAACAAATTATCAATCCTCGGCAATGGATGCTTCTTGATTGTAACCTTGTTCAACTACCGGTAATCTATACACATTCTCATTAATACGTCCTTCTTCTTAACAAATAACACTGGCGCACCCCAAGGAGAAACACTAGGTCTAATGAAACCTTTTTCAAGCAAGTCTTGCAACTGCTCCTTCAACTCTTTCAACTCAAGCGGGGCCATACGATACAGCGGAATAGAAATGGGCTGAGTGCCCGAAGCCAAATCAATGCAGAAGTCAATATCCTTGTCGGGTGGCATACCCGGCAGGTCTGAAGGAAATACCTCAGGAAATTCACGAACAACAGGCACAAAATCAATAAAAGGGACCTCGGCACTAGAATAACGAACATATGCTAAATAGGCTAAACACCCCTTCTCGACCATATGTCAAGCCTTCATATATGAGATAACACTACGGGTAGAATGACCAAGAGTATCTCTCCACTCTAAAGGAGGTACACCCGGCAAGGCTAAGGTCACAGTCTTGGCATGATAGTCCAAGATAGTGTGGTAAGGTGATAACTAGTCCATCCCCAATATGACATCGAAATCAACCATGTCTAGAAGTAACAAATCTACACGAATCTCAAGACCCCCGATCACAACTATACATGAATGATGGACTCGATCTACCATAATAGAATCATCCATCGGTGTAGATACATATACAAGATCACTCAAAGAATCACTAGGCATGACCAGATACGGTGCAAAATAAGATGACACATAGGAGCATGTAGACCCTAGATCAAATAGAACTGAAACATCTCTACTACAAACCAGAACAATACCTATGATAACTGCATCGGAAGCCTCAGCCTCAGCCTCAGGCCTGGCTGGAAAGGCACAACATCGGGGCTGGGCTCCACCACCCTGAACTACATCTCGGCATGTTGCTGGCTGGCCTCCACCTCTAACATCTTGTGCTCCGCCTCTAATACCTCTACCTCTACCAATAACACCTCTACCTCCACCTCTAGCTGGCTGAGCGGGCTGAACGATTCCCTCAATGAACCTCCTCACTCTCTTTATCTCTCAGTGGGAAGTATAAGAAGAGCATGAGAGATCAAATCAATAAACCTGGTCTCGTACTAAGTAACTGTAATAGAACCCTGTTGGAGACGCTCGAACTGCCTCCGATAGATCTCTCTCTGAGTGACAAGAAGAAACTTCTCCAGAAATAGTTGAGAAAATTGATCCCAAGTCAAAGCTGGTGACCCAACTAGTCTAGCCAAACAATAATCTCTCCACCAAGTCTTGGTGGATCCAGATAAGCGAAAGGTAGCAAGGTCGACCCCATTGGTCTCCACTATCCCCACGTTCCTGAGAACTTCATGACAACTGTCTAAATAATCCTGGGGATCCTCAAAAGATGCACCGCTGAAAGTGGTAGTGAAGAGCTTGGTGAACCTGTCCATCTCCACAAGGCATCAACATACATAGCTGCTCCATCACCGGTCTGAGCTACCATACCCGGTTGAACTACTCCAACTGGCTAAGCTGCTTGAGTTTGAAATGGGGAGCCATCTGCTCCGGAGTGCGAGTAGCAGGAGTCTAGGCTCCTCCTCCAGCCTGAGAGACGGTTGGTGCTACAGGAAGTAAGTCTGCCCGGGTGACACTCTCTATAAGGCCCAGTAGACGGACCAGAGCATCTTGGAGTACTAGGGTAGCAATGAACCCCTCTGGGACCTGAGCTGGGCCTACCAGAACTGCCTGGGCCCGAACCTCATCATCAAACTCAACTTGAGGCTCCGCCGTTGGTGCTTTGGACTGAGCTTTGCCCCTACCTCTGCCTCTAGCACGGTCTCGTCCTCGCCCCCTGCCCCTCGTGAGAGCTGCAGCTGGGGGCTCGGACTACTGATCAGTGGATGAGGAAGCGCGTGTTCTCGCCATCAATTAGCATTGAGAAACCAAACCGCACGGTATGAAATAATAGATATGAAGTTTTTCCTAACTTTGTAGCCTCTAGGGATAAATACAGATGTCTATGTACCGATCCCTCAGACTCTACTAAGCTTGTCCGTGAATTGTGAGACCTATGTAACCTAAAGCTCTAATACCAAACAATTATGAACAGACAGTTTATAAATAGCGGAATTTAAATGAGCGAAAGAAACAAATAAAACCATTTAAATATTTCCAATACAATTTCTTAAACAAACACTACCCAGAACCGGTGTCACAACTTCACAGACGGTCTAGAAATACAACAAACAAGGTCTGAAAAATAAATACAACACTGTTTCTGAAATACGTAAATAAAACAGGATGAAAGGATAGAGGGAGACGCCAGGTCCTGCGGACGCCTGCAGGACTACCTTGAATCTCCGTATGGACTGAAGGCAGCCACCCCAAGCTAAGGTCCAAAAGCTGCTGCGCCGGGATCTGCACACAATACAGAGTGTAGTATCAGCACAACCGACCCCATTCTGGTAAGTGTCTAGCCTAACCTCGGCGAAGTAGTGACGAGGCTAGGACCAGACTAACAAATAAACCTGTGCAGTTAAATCATATACGGCGAAAAATACAAAGCAGGAATGTACAGTTAGGAAATAGGAGGGGGAAACATGCTGCAAGGAAACATCAATTAAAAATAGAAAGACAACAAGTAAATACGAGGAACACCATATCTCAATTATCAACAGGAATCAGAAATCAAACAAGTGCACGGCATCACCCTTCGTGTTTTTACTCTCGTCCTCACCATAAGAATCAATATAAATTGCACGGCATCACCCTTCGTGCTTTTACTCTCGTCCTCACCATAAAATCAATATAATCGGCACGGAATTGTACATTGTGTGGCACGGCATCACCCTTCGTGCTTTTACACTCTTCCTCACAAAATCATACACGGAATCACCCTTCGTGCTTTAACACTCTCTCACCAAAACAATGCACGGCATCACCCTTCGTGCTTTGACACTCTTACTCACCCAAACAACAATCACAAGTAATAGGGGCAAGGAAATAAATGAAATCACAATAATATCCCGTCAAGGGAACAATAGTACAACAATCAAATCACGGTAAAGGAACAATATCAAAAATATCAACATCCCGGCAAAGGAGATAACATTGAAAGCAACAACATCCCGACAAGGGAGACAATATAATAATCATCTTCTCCTTTTCACACTTACTTCACAACTCACTTCACAACTTGAGCCAACGCTCTATAGGGTTTAATTGCCAATTGTACTTCCACAATTCATTATACAACTTGAGCCAATGCTCTTCAATACTCAAATACCACTATTACTTCTACAAACTTTACTCAACAATAGAAATCATCACAAAAGGCATGAACAATACAAACGGAGTCATAGTAATCATAATATAAGACTCACGGGCATGCTTGACACCAACGTATGGATACTCGTCTCCATGTCTATACGTCGTACTCAACAAATAACACATAGCAAATAGGACACAACTCCTAATCCCTCAAGCTAAGGTTAGACCAAACACTTACATCGATGCCACGAACACAATTCAAGTCTCAACTATCGCTTTACCTATTGATTCACCGCCAATTCACTCGTATCTAGCCACAAGTTACTTAGCTATATCAATAAATGCTAAATGAATCAATTCCAATGCATGGAAATAGATTTTTTAAAGGTTTTCCCAAAAAGTCAAAAATCGCCTCCGAGACCACATGGTCAAAACCCGAGGTTCGAACCAAAACCCGATTACCCATTCCTCCACGAACCCAAATATATAATTTATTTTGAAATCGGACCTCAAATCGAGGTCCAAATTTCCAAAAATTGAAAAACTTAGGTTCTACCCAAAATACCCAATTTCCCCATGAATAACTTTGATTTAGGGCTGAAATCATGAGAAAACATGTTAAAGATTAATAAAAACAAGTTAGAAATGACTTACAATCGATTTGGAAGAGTACTTGTCTTTGAAAAATCGCCCAAGAGTGTTTTGGTTTTGATAGGGTTTGAAAAATGAAAGATTTTCGGCTAAGTTATGAATTTGCAGGTCGCACATGTCGCAATTGCGACCGGGGTTCGCAATTGCGAACCCTTCAGAATTCTACTATTGTCGCATTTGTGACTAATGATCGCAATTGCGAAGTCGCTTTTGTGATGGGATTGTCGCATTTGCGACGAGGGGAATTTTTGGGCCTCTTCGCATTTGCGAAGAAGTGATAGCATTTGCGATCAGGCCTGCCCAGGCCTTCTCTCGCATTTGCGAGCCAATGCGAAGCCTGCAGACCTGCAACATACCAGCTAAAAACCTGCAACATCCTAAGTTAAATTCCACTTCGTGGCCTATCCAAAACTCACTCGAGCCCTCGCGGCTCCAAACCAAACATGCACACCAACCTAAAAATATCATACGGACTTGCTCGCGCAGCCAAATCAGGAAAATAACATGTAAAACTATGAATTAAACCTCAAAACTCAACATTTTCATCAAGAACATTTTAAAGTTCATAACTCTTCGACCGGAGGTCCAAATCACGTCAAATAAACTCCATTTTCACCAAATTTCACAATTATCATTTAAATACTTTAACAAGTTTGTACCGGGCTCCGGAACCAAAATACGAGTCTGATACCAATAGTTTCAAACATTAATTCTTTTCTTTATTTCATAAATAACTTAGCAAAATAATTTCTTTCAAAAATTTATTTCTAAGGCTTGGGACCTCGGAATTCATTTCCGGGCATACGCCCAAGTCCCATATTTTACTGCGGACCTCCCGGGATCGTCGGAACACAGATCTGGGTTCGTTCGCTCAAAATGTTGACCAAAGTCAACCATAATCAAATTTTAACTCTAGAAATTTCTATTTCTCATATTTTCACATAAAAGGCTTTTCCGATATAGGTCCGGACCACACACGCAAATTGGGGTGAGGTAAAAAGGAGGTTTTATGGCCTCGGAACACAGAATTTGTTTCTAGAACAGGTGATGACCTTTCGGGTCATCACAATTTATGTCACCGGAAAGTAGTGGGACTATCTGTATAGAGTAAATATGCTATGTTAAGTCATGCATGAAATATATATAATATAATTGAGCATAATTTTCAAGAATATATAATTCATATTATAAAAATAACTTTATTTAAATAATTATTTTTATATTACGTGCATGGAATATATATTTTACAACCTTTATTTTTTTCATTCTGAATTGTGTAAATAATTTTTTGAATTTTTGTTGTTAATACTAAAATTATTAATACTAACAAATTATTCTAATTAATTTTTTTACTGTGCTCATTATTTTGTTATTCCAGCATTATATATGCTTAAATATTTTTTATTTTTTAAATTTATAAATAATATATTTTTATTCTATAGGTAAGTCCATAATGTAAATTAAAAAAGAAAAAATCATAATATTAAAAAGTTTTAAAAAATTAAAAAAAAAAGAAAGATAAATGTTTATAATTTAGAGGGTAAAATAAGTATTTGGCAATCCAAAATTTGAAAAATCTAGTTGAGTGATCTTCTGAGTGCAATAGGCATAGTTCGATGACTTTGTTATTATAAACAAAAGAAAAATAACTTTAGAGAATAATTTAGGATAATTTAGTGACTATTTGAGTAATGGACTCTTAAATTCCACCCAGACAACCTATTAGGAACTTTATACCTTCTTCTTTGCTTTCTTTTATAATCTCCATACGTATTGTTCAACATTTTTTTAATATCCAATATCAGGTACCTACTATCAGACTAATTTCAATCACGTCACGTTTGGTTGATTAAATAAAAAACGTTTCATACCAAAATTTTTCTTATATTCAAAAATCGAACTCAAAATCTCTGATTATACATGAAGAGATTCTATCCGTCCTACTACTCACGTCTTACCGCTCATAGATAAGTAGCAGAGATAAGTCCTTAGAAGAAGCTAAGAGGCTGAAGGTCGAAAGTAAGGGGAGCTTTTCCTAAAGTTGGTGAAAACAGAAACAAAAGGTTTTGAATTATAAGCAAAAGGAGACAAAATTGCTTCAAACCTCTGTTTTAAAAGGCAGGATTGAGACTTGCTCGGAGCTCGCCCCGAGGCGGAGCATTCGTAAAATGTCTCTGAGCTTATGTGTGGAGCTTAGTTCCGTGAGACTTACACCTTGGCCATCGGGGTTACGCCCTAGACACGCCCAACGCCCAGCATACTGGGCTCGCTTAATAGAACTTTATGCAATTGTATGTAACTAACTTTGTAAATCCTCAAATTTTCTTAATAAATCGTTAACTATTCAAAATTACATTTTTCTTAATCATAAATCATTAAGTTGGGAGTATTTTATGTCATAATCAGAATAAAAATTATTGTACGTTATACACTAAGGCTACTATGAAAGTTAATTTTAAATAAATCTTTCATTTAAAAAGTATTTATTGATTAACTTTTGTTGTGTCTTTATTATATAATAGTTCATAATTGTTTTATAATTATTTTTCTAAATATTATTTTTTCACGTTTTTGAAATACAAAACTTATTAATTTAATAGCTCAATATTAGCTAGTAACTATTTGCAAATAATTAGTTATCATGGTATTGTATAGTGAATTATGTATCACTTTATTAACTTGTTGAAACTTAAAAATAAATGATGCTAGAGAATCATATTGAAATTGTGAATTATGTTTTTATATAAATTATCTTTCAAATAGAAATCATATTAAATAAAAGGAGTATTTTAAGAAAAATATCAAATTATAATATCGAAATTCTTTCAAGATTCGTTACTCCTTAAGAGATACATATAAGATTTCGTATCGAATACATTACTTTTGATGTTTGAGTTGTAATGATGTTGTAGCTAATTTGCACATTATGATATATGTCATACTTTTCGTATCATTCATAGTTGAATTATATTTTATAAATATTTTAAATAGATTATTTGTTATAATTTTGTGATTTTAATCTACTTTTTATAATTATTTTTTAATTCATACTATTTTAAAATGCTTGAAATTAGTAAAATTTAAAGATCCGTGGGACTTACGCCTCATGTCTCAGGGCTTACGTCTCACCTCGCCAGAGATAAAACGCATCGCATCACGCCCCGCCTTTTAAAACATTGCTTCAAACTAGGACAAGATTAGTCATAGAATTTTGAGAAAAAGACATCCTGAAATGTCGCCAGAAACAGACAATTTTGGTAGAAGATACCCCTGAATTACGGCTTTAATTTAGACTCACGCTTACATATTGAAATTATTAACCTTTTCCTACATTTTCCTCGACAAATCCTATTGGGAGAGCACGGTTTGTCACTTTGAAGTTTGAATTAATTCATATCTATTTATAAAAATATCATATGTAAAAGAATTGGAGTCATATAGCTATAGAGAAAAGAAAAAGAAAGAGAGGAAGTGGTTAGGGCTGTTTATCACGCGTATTGGGCGGTTATTTACTCTTACCGGTTTGGCTTATCGGTTTTTAGATGTATTAATCCGCTAGCCACTCGATAAGATATCGGGCGGATTGGTATCGGTTTAGCTCTTATCGGGCGGTTATCGGGCGATTTATCGGCCTAATTCAATCTATATTGCACATGACGCAATTTACCAAATTTAGCGAGGGTCCAAAATTTGTTTCGCCGTGCTTCAAATGTATGCTGATGTTGGTCAAAGAATGGGATTTCTTGCTCTTATTTTATAACTGCTCCAATTTTCTTTAGATGTCGCTCTAATTTCTAAATAATCCAAGAACACCTGCCGAAATGTGTGCGGACTGACGTTTTTTTTACATGCAAGCAAACCTGTAGATGTATGTGTTAAACCCAATTTAACAGCAGATTCTACTCGTTAAGCTATCTCTTGTTTGTTAAGTTTTGGTACTTCCACTGCACCTACTGGAGGTAGTAAGAATACAGGAGGCAAACAAGTAAATTATTTTTGGTTTGATAGGATTGAAAAGAATGCGCGAAGCAAGCAATTAAAATTTGTCTAATAGTAAATTAGTAATAGAGAATAGAGATAGAGTACTGGAAGTGGAAGAAGGGTTTTTGATTATTTAATATATATATATATATATATTCTTAACGGAGAGAGAGAGAGATAAAAATAAATTATATATATATTCTTAACGGGTTAACGGATTATTCGTTAAAAAATTGAATAATCCGCCCCCAAATCGATAAGTCGTTAATAAAAAAGTTTCAATCCGTTCCCTGTCCGTTAAACCGTTAGTCCGATACCAATAAGCCATTAAGCTTCGATTTCTGTTCAATTTTTAGTTTCGGTTCGATTTTGAACAACCCTCGGAGTGGTGGACAAGGATGGGTATTTACTATCCTAGTTGAGAGATGCCTTGGGATAAATGATAATGGGTGTGAGTTTGTTGAGGTGTTTATAATTGTAGAACTATAATATACCCTCTTTCTTTTTCTCTTTTGTTATATAATTTTACTCAAAGATACACTTAATTAAGGAATGATCTGTATTTTCAAACAGATTGTGTATTTGTTTCATTGTTGCTTTGTAAACTCCATTTGTAGAAGTTCATGATTTGTACTACCAGTCCTTGGGAAATGTATAAAATTCCGTGAATTACTTTCATTTAATTGTCTTGTTAATATAATTGAAATTGGATAATTAATAATTGGCTTACCTAGTGGGTTGAGTTATATGTTATCACGACCAGTGAATTTTGGGTCGTGACAGATGGCCCATTTGGCCATTCGACCCGCCAATTCGGGGTTATGCAATATGCTTCGAAGGGGATATGTTGTTAAAACGCAAATATGATGACATTGGAAGTAAGGTTTCAATTTTCGAAACACACTTATTAATGCAAGAGCTAGTTTTTCTTGCATTTCTATTTGGGAATGTTCACATAAACAAAGGAAGTTTATACGAAAATGAAAAAGTAGAGTGAACAAAGTCACATAAGAGCTTAGGTACATATATGAGTTCGACTAATTGATTTCGCCAATATTATAAAAGGAAAAGAGACAAAACAAAACGATGTGACAATTTAAATTAAGCAAAGATTCTTCGAAATTTTTTCTATTACCTTGGGAATCAAGAAAGGGAAGGAGGAAGGTGATAGTAAAAAATCGAATCCATACCTACTATGTGAAAAACTCACATTGGTACCATTGCACTGTACACGCTAATAAGTGAGAAATACACATTTTTAGTCGCTCCTTACAAATAGCCGGTAAAATGTATTTTTTGGGGTTATATATGTGTATTATATACATAATTTATATGCTTTTTGGCAAATACAGTTAATTTTGATCGATCAGTCAATTTTGTAGTCTGCATCTAATAATTGGGCAAGTTCATTTGGTTCCTCAATCTACAGAAGTAGAAACCACTGATCCACATCAGAAAACCCAACCTGAACTCATAAAAAAAAGGGTAGAATTAACCGAAGCAGCCCCTCACTCAACCGCTAAGCTAAACATAACCAACAGATATATAATATACGTATATTCATGTAAAATATATGTATTATAGAGTATAATCAAGAATCAAGATATAATTTATGTATACTGACTAGAAATAAAGTGAACAGTGAATTTGGCGGGCTATTTGTGTAAAAGTTTTGAAATAAAATGAGAGGAAATACAAGGTCCAAATCATTCGCAGACAAGAGGGTGGGCTTTGTTTGGGCTTCAGAGTTACCTCTGGTTTGCACTGATCCAATGATAAGCTCTTGTGGAAATCCAAACTTCGACAGGGCTAGGCGACCTAATGGGCCCAAGCTTCCGCCTCCATTTCCGGTAAAAATAGCACGGTATAGCCAGTTTTGGGACTGGTCATTCAAAAATAGGCAGCGTTTATGAAGTCAATGAAAAATAGCCACTATTTTGCTGTAACAGAGACCGGTCCAGCATAATATACTGGAGTTCGGTGCACCTGTGTATGAACTCCACCATATTATGCTGGACCGGTATACTTTGCTGACTCCAGTATAATATACTTGAGACTGGAGCACCAGTGCTCCAAACTCCAGTATATTATACTGGACAATTATACTTGCTGGAACTCCAGTATATTATGCTGGAGTTCCAGCATAACTCCAGTATATTATGCTGGAGTTCCAGCATACTTATCCTGGAACTCCAGTATAATATGCTGGAGTTCAAGCATACTTATGCTAGAACTCCAATATAATATACTGGCATATTTTTCGGGTTTTGAACAGTTTTCGCTCAGATTTATCTTTACATGAAAAGTGGCTAAATTTCGATTACTTTTGAAACTGGGCTATTTTTGAACGACCAGTTGTAAATCTGGCTATTTTTGAATTTCTCCCTCATTTCTATTTTTATCTTCCGAAAAATTTCAAATATCAAAGCAATTTCCTCTCTTCATTCAGCATTTTATTGCAAGGAAGTACTAGCAAATTGATGCAACTCTGGATTTGTAACTGTCGATTACTTAGTTAACATTTAATATTTAAGGAACCAGAAAAGGATGATAATAGAAGAGAAGAGAGATGCGAGAGCTTCTCTCGTATAACTTTACTACCGTTTTCCGTCATAAATTTCTTTCCTTCCGCTACAAGAATTCAACCAACTTTAACAAACATCTACTGAAAATCCTTCATCAATGACCGACTCAATTCAACACCCTGATTCCCTTAACTCCATAACTGAACCACCCGACATTGCCACAATGCAAATAGATGACCATACCCCAATCACACCTCCTGTATCTTTTCTACATACCTTACTCTTCAACACATACCTATCAACTACTATTATTACTTCACCAAGTGTAAACTCTACACTTGACCTATCAGATGAAAGTCTACACAGTCATAACGAAGATGGTATCTTTATCCCTATAACGGCAATAGATAAATGCCGTTTATATTCTCCTTGGAAATACTCAGTTATAATCAAAGTATTTGGTAGGAAGATAGCCCATCAGTTATTAAAAAATAAACTAACATCCTTATGGCACCCAACTGAAGATCTGCCTTTAATCGATCTTGGCTTTTACTTCTTCCTTATCAAATTCCAAAAGGAAGAAAACATGTTTAAAGCTCTACATGGAGGCGCATGGTTCATCATGAATCATTTTTATATGTTCGTAAATGGGAGCCCAAATTCATAGCTTCAGCCACACAACTAACTTATTCCGCAATTTGGGTTCGCCTACCGGAGCTTCCCACTGAATTTTATGACCAAGAAATACTTCAAAAGGTTGGCTCTAATTTCGGTCAACTGTTAAAGGTGGATGCTTGCACTTCCACTACTACTAGGGAAAGGTATGTGTGCATATGTACTGAGGTACACTTAGAAAAAACTCTAAAAACACACATACATATAGGTCACCATAAATAGACACTTCTTTATGAGGGGCTCAATTTATTTTGTACCAAATGTGGGTGATTTGGGCATGCACACTGGAATTGCTACTTTGTCCAACAACCACCGTCAGACAACCTTGGCACTAAACAACTGGACAACCCTCCATCATCAAACAAAAACGATCCACCACAGAAAAATGAACGGAAAACAGTCACTTTCCCAGGGAAATCTACACAACGTTACAACACTCGTCCCACAAACATCAGTAAGGCGACTCCGATGGCGGCGCAATTAGGGCAGCAAACTCCTCTAGGTAAGTCCTCTAACCCTATTGGGCCTTCCATGACCCACTTAAGCTTAAAAAAATAGGATATTCCACAGTCCAATAAACAACTTCAAAATAAATTCCATGTCATAGTTGATATGGCTCATCACATGGAAACTAACACACCTAATGGCACAAGCCCACTAAGGGTTGGCCCAAATATTCATTCTACTTTACACGCTGGGAAGCCTTCCTCATGCAATTCTCATAATTCAAAGGGGATTGCCCTGCAACCCATCTCCACTAATGAAAAGTTTTACCCTTACTCCTGAATAATTTCATAATTCCCCACCTAAAAATTTACCATTCAGTAAAGCCCTAGACACGTCTTCTACTGCCACTACACCGCATTAGTTTTCCACTCCACCTCACAACCTTATACTCACAAATGACAAATTACATTTAGCCAACACAGATAATATCTTCCACACTTCTGTCTCCTCCACAATACACGTAAGTAGCGGTAACAGTAAACTACATGCTACAGTACCCTATGCCCATCAACACCCTAGCCCAACGCAATTCCTATGAACACAAAATGATTGCACTCCATGTGATAACCATCTTGAAAATCCAAACAATCCAAAATCACCTTCTCCTGATTCATTCACTATCACAATTTATAACAAAGCACACAATATAACCTCTATCACAACTCCTGAGCAATTACAATCCCAAGCAAATAACTCCACTGTACCATCTTCCTCCACTTCCATAAACCATGCAACGCACATCGTTCCCGGACAATCACCAAAATACATACCCCAGGGATCACACCAACAACCAGTTCTTCCACCTTTCAAGGCTTACCATGCACGGTCCCCAACTTCCACACATCACAACTCCACTAATCTACACCTTCTCAACCACATACAATGGACCTTCCACTCCAATCGTAGTTGGATATGGGGCTCCAAGGGTATGCCTTGATTTTCACCATGGAGCTCAACAACCAAGAAGTAGTGCTTCTAGTCCAAAACCCCACACACCTAGCAGAGATAGTAATAGAGGGGATGAGGTTAGGGATGGAAGCATATGCTCAAAACCAATTGGTACAACACTCAGACCCCTTTCTTCTTAGAGCATCAAACCTCCACCTCCAACCCACATCAGTGAAAATATCCCATGCATCCACCAGCTCTTCCATTGAATTCAACCATGAATCTGCTCTCTTTCTATCCTCCCCACCATATGGGGCAGATTTATGCTCCTTGGTTTAAACATCTCAGTTCTTTCAACCCTCTTTCCCCCTATGCCAATCCGGGTAGTCCACTCGAAGCACTCACTCCACAAGACAGCCTTCCCTATACTCCACCACCCTCTCTAAATGCACTAGACACATAAAAAAGGCAGGAGTTAATAGAGATTTTAGCAGAGATAGGGGAAACAAGGACGGAGTTCTTGTGGCTAAAAGGAATCTAGCTCTACAACCTCAAGGAATAGTTCGAGAAAATGTTGATTCTCAAATGCCCGCCAGAACTAATTTCATGCAGTCTAAATTTTTGGGTAACAACAAATCGCGAGGTGGGAAAATATGCCATGGTCATAATTCTGACACTTTGTTAGAAACCTCCAGTGATGGCTTAGGATCAGACAACAACTCATGTTGTCACTTCCCTGGTTACAAGCAGCCGATTCCCAGTCAACCCCTCTAATAATATAATGAATTTTCTTGTATGGAACTATAGGGGTTCTCATAATCCAGAGTTTAGGCGTCATTTTAGGTCATTGCTAGATAACCATAGGCCAGTCCTAGCTATTCTTCTAGAGACACACATGCAAGATTATGAAAGGCTTCGTGAAGCCTTCAACTTCACTAGCATGTCACAGGTGTTCACTAATAGACTCATAGGAGGTTTGGTTGTCTTTTGGAATGAGGCTCTAATTATTGTGGAAGAGCTAAGGATGTCTGAGCAAGAGATACACTGCCTTGTCCAGGTATGTCCCACTAAACCTTGGTTACTATCCGCAATTTATGCTAGCAACTCTTATCAAATACGTAATAATATTTGGCATAGTTTATGAACTTGCATGATACTGTTATTACTCATTGGCTAATAGGGGAAATTTTAATGAAATACTTTGTTCAAGAGAAAAATTTGGCAGGCTACCTATTAGTAATAACAGAGCTGACAGATTTGCTAATTGCATTAACTATTGTAATTTAATCGATTTGGGCTTTAAAGGCAGTCGCTTTACATGGACTAATAAACGTAGACATGGTAACACCATTCTAGAATGACTTGATCGTTTTTTAGCTAATTATGATTGGTTAACTTTATATCCATAAGCAAAAGTACAACACCTACCTCGAACGTATTCAGATCACTGTCCTCTATTAATCACATTAGAAGCCAGATGCCCTATACTTAATAAGATTTTTAGATTTGAAACCATATGGGTTTTACACCCTGAATTCCACCATTTAGTGCATCAAATTTGGGATAACAACTCTTCCCTAATGGAAACTACTAACAAGTTCTAGGAAGCTGCCTCCCAATGGAATCAACATACTTTTCGAAATATTTTTTCATCGCAAAAGGAAAATCCTAGCTGGATTGTCAGGAATTCAATCTTCCATTCATTATCCAACTAGTATATTTCTTCAAAATCTTGAAACTCAACCAACAAACGATTTTAGTAACATTCTTCAATTGGAAGACGATTTTTGGAAATTAAAATCTAGATTATCTTGGCTAAACGAGGGTGACGCTAACACAAAATTATCCATATGTCAACACTTCATAGATGAAGGAAAAATAGAATAACCTCTCTAAAAGATTCCGTTGGCAATTGAACTTTTGACCAAGCTGAAATATAACATCAAATTCTAAATTACTACCAAAAATTATTTACTACTGAACAATCACAATCCCTTAATATTCATAAAGACTCTAATTCTTGCTTACTAAGTGTTATCGCTTTTCAAGCACTAAATGAACCTCTTCATGACAATGAAATCAATCGTGCCCTACATAGCTTTAAACCTTATAAAGCTTTCGGGCCTGACGACCTGCATCTCTTCTTTTACCAAAAATACTGGCATGACGTCGATACTAAAGTAAAATAATTTTGTCATGAAAGTTTCAATACAAAGGTCATTTTCTCATAACTTAATCAGACGTATCTCTACCTAATACCAAAAGTTAGGCATGCTCATACAGTTCAGCAATATAGACCAACTAGTTTATGTAACACAATATACAAACTTATTAGTAAGATTTTAGTTAACAGACTTAAGCCCATTATCTCTTCAATAATATGTCCAATGCAAACAAGCTTTCAACAGGGTAAGAGAGCTTTTGACAATGCCATGATAGTACAAGAAACACTAAACCATTTTGCAAAAATCAAAGGCAAGTCTAATTATATGTTATTAAAATTGGATCTTGAAAAAGCATTCAATAGACTAGAATGGTCTTTTATTAGGAAAATACTTCTTTACTTCAACATTCTGTCACCCATGATTAGATTAATCATGTCTTGTGTCAATACTACCTTCACTTCCATTCTCATAAATGACACATGTACCCCATATTTTATACCTTCAAGAAGAATTCGCCACGGAGATCTTTTGTCACCATACTTATTTATCATGTGTATGAAAATATTTTCACGTAGTATTTCTTTATCAGTTGATTATCTCCAATTACAACCTATCCGGCTATCCAAAAAAGGCCCACAACTTTCACATCTTTTCTTTTCGGATGATATCATCCTGTTTTCCAAAGTTACTACTACTAGTTGTCATGCTATTATAGATGCGATAAATCATTTCAGTCACTATTCTGGACAACGAATCAATTTTGCAAAATCAAAATTATTCTTTTCAAAGAACTGCCCACCAGGTGAGAGAAACTTCGTAATGGATTCTTTCCAAATCAAAGAGGGAACTTCTTTTGGAAAGTATTTAGGGTTTCCCATGTTCCAATCACGCCCAAAGAAGAGTGACTTCCAATTCTTGTTGGACAATTTTAAAATTAGATTAGCGGGATGGAAAACAAATTTCCTTACTATGGCAGGACATACTACTCTAATCAAATCAACTCTTAATACTTTACCTAATCATATCATGCAATACATCCACATTTCTCAAACTATCATACAAAAGATAGAATAATATCAACGCAATTTTCTTTGGGGAACTACCACTACAAAGAAAAAGATGCATCTCTTAAAATGGAAGAAAATTGCTACAACTCACTTATTAGAAGGATTAGGTATTCAGAGCCTACGTCAAAAGAATAATACTTTGCTTGTAAGCCTAGCATGGAGAGTCTTCCAATCGCCACAAAATCTTTGGGCAAAGATATTAATCAATAAGTACCTAAATATGTCCTTTATAACAAACCACTCGCCAACTTGGCGTAATATCCTTAAAGCATGGCAATATTGCCAACTTGGGTTACAATGGAAGATAAGCACGGGCACAAACGTAAATTTTTGGAATGACCCATGGATCAAAGCTGGGACGATACTCCGTTCACTAGTAAACGGGCCATTACCATTAAATCATCAAAGCATAAAAATTGCTTCACTTTATAATTATCAAGGATGGAATTGAGCACAGTTTCCTTTTGAATTAACTGAAGACATAAAAAACATTATCCTAACTCCATACATATCCTTGGAAGATAAAAGAGCTGATCGTATTTACTGGGCTCTAATACCGAATGGCAAATTTACAGTTAATTCAATGTATAGGGCCTTAGAAAAAAAATCTACTGACAGGGTAAACACTATTGGTCAATTCCAATGGATATGGAAACTACCTATACATCCTAAAGTCAAACATTTCATTTGGTTACTTAATCACAATAGATTGTCAACACGTCAATTTCTTCAAAAAATTAATATTATCGTTGACGCCACTTGCTTATTTTGCCATGAGGCAGATGAAACTTTGAATCATATCTTTTTAACTCATGCAAATGCTAGACACTACTGGCATAATCTGGGAATGGGGAGGCATATTGATGCTCTACTCATTTGGATACGCCTCACAAATGGCTACTCCCCTTAATCAATTACAAATACTTAAAGTTACCATACAACATTAACTCACATACTTACTTACCTTTAAGCCTTTGGAACATTTGGATCACTCGTAATCGAAACATTCACGATGGAATTCGTACAAGTATAAGCATCAACTTTACAACACAACATGCCACTGAATTTTCTTAGCTAGCAACTTCATATCACAAAGTGCCATAACGAATCATGACCCCTCTTAAATGGATACCACCTAAGCCTGACATTTATAAGTTAAATACAGATGAAGCTCACTCATCAACATTGAATATTGATGGCATTGGGGGATTAATTAGAAATCACCATGGGAATTGGATTGTAGGTTTCTCAGGGAAAATGCCAAGCCAATCATCTATTTCAGCGGAGTTATATGCTTTGATACAGGGACTTAGAATAGGAATTCAACACAATCTCTCACCACTTTATGTGGAAATTGACGCAAATAAGGTAATCACTATGCTAGATTGTGAAATACAATACATGCTAACCTACTATTTGATTGCAGGCACCTTCTGCTGAGGCTCTGTAATCCCAGGGTTCAACATGCGTACAGAGACCAAAATCAAGTTACGGATCAACTGGCCAAAGCAGGAAACTTTTTGGAAGGCAGCTTTACAATGCGAGTTTTTGATGCACCACCACTTTTTGTAAGACCTATTTGGAAGCTGATAAGCAAGGACTAACAATTATGCGAGCTCTACCAGCAACAACATGCGAATCTGATGATCACCCTGCTAGGCAGGAGCGGATTTATTCCTGCCGAAGCGGTGTCATGCGACACCGCTTCGACCGAAAATTTTTCGTCGGAAAATTTTACTAAATATATGTATTAATATTGTACGAAAATGGGTAAGTAGGAAAAAATGACACCACTTGACATAAATTGTGTCTTGGTGTGTTGGTTATGTACTTTATTTTGTTATCTAAAAGGTCAAAGGTTCAAACCTCAAGTAGGACATTTTTCTTTTACAAATATTTGAGAGGGTCTTTGTAGTAAAAATTGTGATGAAGTAGAATTGAACACCTTTTCTAACTTAAGACTCAACAAAATCAATACACTAAGGTTATTTTTTGTCTAAAAGTATGATAATTAAAGTTATACTCCAATTCTTTTATAAATTTCGACATCGCTTATAAAAATTCCTGCGTACGCACCTGATGCTAGGACAATGGGGAGGAGGAGCAACGAACCACACAATGGAAACAAGGAGACACAGCAGCTATTATCAACACCCTTATGTCGTTGTGATGATAGTTGCATTGGGAATACCACAAACAATGTTGCTACTACTAGTAATACCTTAGATTGTAATATGGTACAATTTGGGCACCAATATCTCTGTACGCATGGATTTTAATTAATGATATTTATCTTTTTTACCAAAAAAAATGTCGACTACTTAAACACTTCAGACAAGATTATTCAACAGTTAAGCTAATTGATTTTTTTTCAACCCCCATCAATTTTTTTCACCTGGCATAAAATTTTCCACGTTTTAGTTGCATGAATGAACTAATGTGGTCCCCACTCACGACCATCTTACCGATCCGCATCAGCGTTCCGATTTATAAATATCCGGTTGACCCCATTTTGTTCTCCACTTTACTCCTCCATTCCAACACACAGATTGTAGAGAGAGAATCAACTCCACAAACAACACATAATCCTTCTCTCTCTACCTCATCGATTTTGTTCCATTTTCAGGTTCAATCATAATCGGGTCTCGGGTCACAATTAACCCGAATGGGTGACGCGTACTGTTCGGACTGCAAACGGAACACGGAGGTGGTGTTTGACCACGCCGCCGGGGATACGGTTTGTTCGGAGTGTGGGCTTGTGCTGGAATCCCGGTCCATTGATGAGACTTCGGAGTGGCGTACGTTTGCTGATGATTCAGGTGATCATGACCCGAACCGTGTTGGAGGACCCGTTAACCCGTTGCTTGGTGATGTGGGCCTTTCTACTGTAATTTCTAAAGGGCCTAATGGGAGTAATGGGGATGGTTCTCTTGCTCGGTTGCAGAATCGAGGTGGCGATCCTGATCGTGCCCTCGTTATAGCTTTTAAGGCCATTGCCAATATGGCTGATAGGTAAATTAAGTGAACTTCCTAATCTTTTTTCCCTTCAAAAATTAGAGTAGTTTGATATGAGGAGAATTGCAAGTTGTAGTATTAGTTTTAGAATATTTAGGATTTAGTTGTTAAATAAATGAATTAAGCTAGTCAGATTGGGATGGAGTGAGTACTTTCATTTGGTTTTTGATTTCTTGGGTTTTCAGAGATAAAACCCTAGTGGGGTTTTCTTTGGAAGTTGAGAAATTGTAAGAAGATATTTTTTCTATGACTTTGGTGTCCGGTCCAACTTGCCTGTACACTGACCCCTGACTATTTCACCGGATTATAAGAAGACATTAGTATGATGGTTGATTAGACTTCAGCTATTGATAGCCTCCTTTTGGATGCTTGACATTATCCATTTACTCCAAAAAATTTGTAAACATACACCAAATCGCCAGAATACAATGCAATACAGAAACAGATGATATGAGGCTATCACTGCTTTTTACAAATATACATTTGCTGTGACTAGCGTAAGACATGCTTTATGCATAAAATGCCAAGTCAAATGGACCACTTTAGTGGCACCTTGTTTTTTTCTTATAACTGTAGTATCCGGGCAGCTAGTGTGCACCTCGACTAATTCCACAGGTACCAGCACCGGTAGTGGCACCTCATTTATTATAGAATTATCTAAGGCCAGGTCTAACCAGAACATTATGAAAAACTTACCAGAGGAGCAGCTAACCTTTTCTTCTGCTTTTTAGGTTTTGGAGGGAAGTCCATTGTGAGATGAGATGTGATATTAAAATTTGGTCGGTTTGCTGTTAACAATTCTTTCATTTATCATTGGCCTCCGATGGTTTGAGATCGCATTTGTTTTGCCTTATTTTCTAATTGCATTTGGATGGCTAACTAAGTGACTATAGTGGTTTCAGATACATATTGTTGGTATGCATCAACTGAACTAAATGTTTTTTTCCTTCTTTACAGGTTGAGCCTTGTTTCTACCATAAAGGTGTGTCCTGTTCTGTTAGATTTTTTTGTTTCTCTTTTTTTGCATCACAAATGGAGGCGATTTTAGAATTGCTGTTGCATGTTTGTTTAATCTCCGGTTCTTACAAGTTTGCTAAGAGTATCAGATTTTCACTTTACTAAATGAGCTTCACCTTGAACACAATACTTTATAAGGTGTTAGTAATTCTCATCTGGTAATCCAAGTCTTTCAAAACCTTTCACTGAAAGTTCAGGTGTCGTACTGCTATCTTTTTTCTAGTCTAGACTTCTCTGCTTGTTTGAAGAAGGTGACTTCCGCATGATAATATGATGATCTCTGCCTATGCGTACTATGATCTTGCATGCAATATTTTTTTACCCAAAGGCTAGGTGGCCTATGCAGCCACCACTGCCAGAATCCCCTGGGCATCTTTCGGAGGGAACTTTTCTTCCTTGGTGACGATCATCAGCCCATGATACTTTCTGTCATACTGTTGTATTATCCATGGAGATGGGAAGATTCAGTGACCCTTAATTTTTTTTTCTTTGGACTTGCCCCTTCCCATGCCACAATTGATAGACAATAGATATAACTAAGTAGCTTTACATGTCTCTGTCTCGTTACCATTGGTTCCTTAATTTCGGATTTCATATGCCTGAAGGAATATCATAATTGGTAAAAAAAGATGCAAGGCCTTTCTGCTGGTGGTAATGATGGATCCAGAGCAACATGGTCAATTGTTGTACTCTCCATATTCCCATGTTATGTGACGCTATGTGTTGTTTGTTGTCAAACATTTGAGTTTTAACCACAATGTAAATATATGGGAAGTGAAATTTATGGGTGAAGATTAAGGATCAACTGTAATACTCTTTTTATCCCTTCTATGGGAATCAATCTTTAGGTTTTACCTTTTCGAGTCTCTATGGTATTGGGACAAATTTGCTCCTTCGTTATGTAAGAGCTAGTCTTATCTCTTTTGTCATTTTAACATTCATCTTTTCCATAATCTTCTGTAGGACCGAGCAAGTGAGATATACAAAAGGCTGGAAGACCAGAAGTGTACGAGAGGAAGGAATCTGGACGCCTTGGTGGCTGCTTGTATCTACATTGCTTGCCGGCAAGAAGGCAAACCACGCACTGTAAAAGGTGTTGCCATGATGTCTGATTATGTAGATTAATGGTTTAGTTCTCTTTTTGAACTTCTCTGAACCTTTGGGTATTAACTAGAAATATGCTCAATGGCCAATGGAGCTACAAAGAAGGAAATTGGCCGAGCAAAAGAATTCATTGTGAAACAATTGAAGGTTGAAATGGGAGAATCAATGGAGATGGGGACTATACATGCTGGAGACTATCTGGTGAGTGAGACCAAGTGTTATGGTCTACTATTCTTTGTGAACACATTCAGTACACTATGAATGTTTGTATATTATCTGACATGGACAATGCATGAATGTCAGAGACGTTTCTGTTCTAACATTGGTATGAACCATGAAGAGATTAAGGCTGTCCAAGAAACTGTCAAGAAGTCAGAAGAGTTTGATATAAGGTAGGGGTACTTTTGGCTGCAGTTTATTGTTTAATCAAGTTCACAATATTAATTATTCGTGCCTTAGCCACAAGTAATTCTTAGTCTAGTATTAAGTCGTTTGTGGATATGAATGTAAAAATACAAATGTCTCTGGTTTTTGGCCTTTTGGTGCAACTTATAGGATGTATGGGATGAATACAGTATGTTAGATTTCATGAATTCACTACAGGAAACGATTTCAGTATAGATAGGAGCCCCTCTTTTTGTTTTCGCATTGGGGATTCTCAGACTTGTACCTACGGAGCACTTTCTTAGTGCTTTGCTGTTTATATCAATAATATAATACTTATTAGTAGTTATTTACCAGTTCGAGAAAATAAAAAATAATATAAGTTTCTAAGTGAAAACGCATTGGTTTTTGCGGTGGTGTGAGACTTCCGTCACATTTAGTGCAACCTCTTTTAATTATGAATTTGGCAAATTGCATTCTCTGCTGGAACTTGGAGAACAAGTTCTTGATAAATGAAACCTGCTGTCAGGTCTTTGCATAGTTGGAAGGGAGCTAGGGGCTTTTGTCAGCTGAGTCCGAGACTTGGGTTGAACTTTTTCCCCTCTTTCAAGACCACGTGAACAATGTTTAACGCTTTATTTTTAATGCGAAATATATGCAAGTCTCCATGAGTCCATTTTGGTAAGAACATTGGAGTTCTAAAACAGCCAACTTTAAAAAAAGGAGCAGGATGGGAAATGGGTGTCATCTCTCGGATCACTAGCCATAGACTTCTATATGTCTATCGTGTTAAATTAAATAACGATTTAAATGTTTATTCCTTGTTTTGCAGGAGGAGTCCTATATCAATTGCTGCAGCAATAATATACATGCTGACGCAGCTTACAGATTCAAAGAAACCTCTGCGAGGTTTGTGCATTTACCTTCTTTTTGGGAATCTTGGCAATATGTTTTGAATCTATTTGGTGCTTATATGGGAAAACCATGCTATATTTTTAACGCTTCTGATGATCTTATTTTTTATGTTTTCCACGTCGGCTAATGCTTGATCGGGATCTGCTGAATATGTTTTGTAAATCTTGGGTGTCTGTACTAGCTCTGTATTTGTGGTTTGACTGAGGTTGTACATGCAGATATCTCAATTGCAACCACAGTTGCAGAAGGGACTATCAAGAATGCATACAAGGATCTCTATCCCCATGCTGCGAAAATAATACCTGAATGGTATCTCAAGGATAAGGACCTTAAGAGCCTGTGCAGTCCCAAGGCATAAAACATTTTGTTTTATTGCATTATAGGAGCTGCTTATAGGGACTAAATCTTCAGGGAGTGCCAAGACTAGAGAACATCAGATATTGGAGTTATAAGGGGACTGTAGTGTAATATGTGATCCCTGGGTAATCAGATTTCTCATTTCCATTTGTCTTCCCTTCCCAGGAAACAGATAGGCTAATTTAATTGATATATGATGGGGCCATTGTTTCTCCAAATTTTGATGGCTATCTATTGTCATTGGCAATATTCTCGTCCCCTACTGATAAATTCCTCAGGGTGAGGGTCAGTGACATACAGTTTGAAACTCGGTGGATAATAGCACCTTATTTTTTCAGATTTTTGTCTATGGCAGAGTCTGAGTCCGTGACTAATCCACGTGTTGCAGTTTTACCACCAGACCAGAGCCCTAGGGCTTCTCTTCCTCATTAAATCCACTTATATTCGCCTTTAGCAATAATTCATAGTCGAAATAGTGCCAATTTGAGCAATTTATCTGAGAAAAAATGTGAAGCTAAATGGTAGTTAAGGGCATTGGCATTGACCCATGGGAGCACAAGGTCGTTTTCTTCAACCATTAAAATGTTTTGGATACTTCAATCATGTTAATTTCTGTATTGCTTGGAAGTATTTGCCATAATCTTGATTTCCTTGTTGCTGCAATATAAGAGGATCGTCTTGCCTAGTCCTTAATTTCAAGTTTTGTTTCTTGCATTTTCTAAATACTTCTTACAAATGCACAGATTTGAAATCTAATTTTTTTTGGAAATGTTGTACATAATACCGCATTATCCTAAAAATGTGCAAAATTAAGGTCCCTACATCGGGAGAGATCCCATCTAGTGAAAGTTGGTCCAGTATTGTTCAATATATAGACCTGTTTATGCCATGTGTCCACCCAACAATTTAATGGCTTAGATTCATTTTATTGTAAACAGTTAGAAAAGCTAAGGCAATTTTTAATTAAAGATGATAAGAAAATACAAAACTAACGGCGGCCGTGTATATCAACTTGCCTGCCATTTTATCTCTTTTCTTAAACACTACAATGCAACATTAGGGCCACTTTTGTTGGGTTTATTCGACTCGATAACTTTAATTTATTCGGTTTAGATAGAGAACTATAACTTCATTTTTTATTTTTAGGAAGTAAAGAATCTTGGACCAAAAACTAAATCAAAGTGCCTTCTTAAATTTAATTTTCTGAAAGATGAGTTGAAGCCAAGCAAGAAAAGTCTGTATGTCCGAACTCATAAGTGAAAAGGTTTAAAAACTAAAAGTATCAATATAAGAGGAGCTCTTGGATCTCATTATTTGAGAGCTTTTGTGTCAACATGAAACAAATGATATTTGTCAATGTAATGTGTTATTTGTCAAACTCCTGCTCAAAAGATTAGAAAAATCCATTCAAAATATAAGAAATCAATTATGATACTGTAAAAATAAAATTCTGAAAACTTTTGAAATGCACATAGCTCTAAGCTTTACTATGACTCCATTGTGGGTCCTAATGCTGCATTGTAGTGTTTAAGAAATGAGAAAATGGCAGATAAGTTGATATACACGGCTGCTATTAGTATTTTTATTTATTTGTTATTTTCTTATCATTTTTTAATTGAAAATTGCCTTATCTTTTTTAATTGTTTACAACAAAATGAATCTAAACCATTAAATTGTTGGGTGGACCGTGGACACATGGAGTAAATCGGTCTATGTATTGAACAATAATGGATCAATTTTCAGTACTGGAGGGGATGTCATCCCCCTACATTTCCCTCATCGATCCATTTTCAGCTTGAGAGTTATAATGAAATTCAGTTGGAATAGTAGAACCGCAGCAATGGGATCATTAGTAACTTTACTTAACAAAGTAATGAAATGACAAACTGTCCCTCTAAGGCATGTTTAGAAGGAGATGAAGCTCCAAATCGAAATGATTGCTACATTGTTATCTTACGGCTTGTTTGGATGATTGTTACACATCGTTTCATAATGTATTGTATTATATTATATTGTACTATATCGTTTAATGAATACAATGTCCGGATAGATTGTATTGTTTACCGTTGTTTCATCATATCACGCATCAGCAATATGAAGAATAAACTTGCAATATTATAAAGAAAAATTATGATACAGAGTAAATTTATTATATAAAAAGGTAGGGTAAATGATAAAATAAAATTATTTAATAATAATGAAAGGTGAGATGAGAGAAAAAGACAAGATAACGACGTAATCACACCAAATCGGTCGTTAGATAAAGTGACACATTTCATCGTTACATAACAATGAATTTAACGATACGATACAATAAAATTTAAGTAACAATCAAAACAAATATCGTATTTAAAGTAACAATACGATACAATATAATCAATAAGTAACAACCATCCAAATAAACTGTTAATAATAATAAAAAAAAAACTAGGGTCATTATCCTTTTCAATTTATCTATATTTTAATAGAATAGAGCAATTATATGAGATGAGAATCATAATATAATATTGCCACGTGCACATATGGATAAAGCCTGGAGTTTTCTTCCACAAACTGGTACTAGTAGATTATAGATTATTTTAATTAATAATAAATGGGAGTAGAAGATAGGAACAACATTACTTTGACAATTTTTTTATAGGCTGCAGACCATTATCCAGACACAAGTTTCTCTGTTTAAATCTTTCTTTCTTTCATTTTAACTTTTCATTTACAGCTTACTAAACTTGTCAACACTTCCAAGTGTACAACCGTTTTCTTCCATCATATATGGATCATTGTCTGCGGGACCTGTTTTTTACGTCACCTTATTTGTATTTACATATCAACGGATCGAGTTTTAACTTTTTGAAAAAGAATAATTACAAGTCTAGTCTGGCTCCTATGCAAAATTGACAAAAAAGAAAAAAACTCTATGCATTCTAATTTATATGAGACTTTTTGTTTTTCGAAATTTGAATTATATGAAATTTCACTAATAGTCTAAAATATTTTTTTATATCATAAGCAGGGGTGTACACATAATTTTTTTATAAGTGGTGTCGATATTTTTATCAAAAAGTAGGGAATAAATAATATTATCTATCATATTTATGTACAAGGAGTAGCCTTAGACCATTGGTTTTGTTGACTTTAAATTAAAAGAAGTTTGGAGCTCAATTCTACCTAGCTATAATTCTTAACACCAGAGTCTCTTTCAAATATTTGCCAAAAATATATTGTAGTTGAGGCGATAATTTATATCAAGTGGTGTCATTTGCTTTATGTTATTTGCTCCACTGCTTCGTCCCACGTGCATCTGCCATTGATCATAAGGATATGAGAAAAAGATGTCGTTTATATAGTTTTTGAATATTTACATTTTAATTTGAAAATATTAAGTTGATCTACAGAGCGAGTACGTATTTGTTATAAATGAAGGGTTAATTATTTGAAATATAAAGCACGTTTTATATTATAATAAGTTCAATTATATTGATAGTGCACACCAACAATGTTTATCAATTGGATCTTACTTATTTTTTACACACTGATAGTAGATGCAATTATAACCCTACAAATTACAAGATACATGAAATATTCTTGATTTTGATCAAATTCACCTTGTTATGTGAGAAATGAATGAATCCAATTCCATGCGTTTAACTCCACCCACAGCCACTGACTTCCTAAGTGCTGCACTCAAATCTTTTGCTCTGTTCCTCATCTCATCTCCTTCTTTTGATGCCATCAATTTTTCCACAGCTTTCTGCACCATATTTGATGTTACAATCTCCTGTCTACGAGCCCATTCCTTAACAACAAGACCAACTTTAAGAATCTTTGTAATAAGTACAGTATTCCTAGGTTGATCAGAATGCATTGGCCATGCAACTATTGGCACTCCCATTGATATACTTTCCATGCAAGAATTCCATCCGCAATGACACATAAATCCACCGATCGAAGAATGTGACAAAATTTCCAATTGGGGTGCCCAATCTCTAATCACAATTGCCTTTTCTTTAACTCTATCTTCAAACCCTTTTGGTAATTCAATTTGTCTCAAATCTTTAGTGAACACATTTCCTTTATCAGCATCTCTTAATACCCAAATGAACTTTTGCTTGCTTTGTTCCAATCCAATTGCCATTTCCTTGATTTGTTCATCAGAAAATGAAGTTGTGGTACCAAATGATACATATAACACTGAGTTTGGTTCTTGTTTGTCTAGCCAAAGCAAACATTTGTGGCTTCTAATATTGGACCCTTTTTTGGTCCCACTTAATGTTACAGGATTAAATGGTCCAAGAGCCCATTGTTTCTTGTTACCATTTATCTGTTCTTTAGACAACAAATCAAGAAATGGACTTTCTATAACTCTGCATGTGTTATAAATTTTGCCAGAGTTAAATTTCATGTATTCATATTCTGTTTTCAAGAATCTCTCAAAGTCAGAACTAAAACAACCTTCAAGTGAAGGAAGATCTTTTAATATTTCAGCATCAATTGGGAAAGGTCTGCCCATAGTTTCCCATATAAACAAGAAAAGAGTAAAAGCTGACACACTGTGGAAAGTGTAAGCTTCTGCATTTTCTAAGGACACAAAATCTTGAACCACTGATCCCATTAAAGAGTCATTTATTATAATGACTCTTTTATTTTTGGCTGAAAGTGTATGCAAAAGTTTTTTGACTGGTTTTCTTAGGTGAGTGGATGCTTCAAATGAAGGCTGAAGATGGGATGGGAATGTAATAGAAGAATTGGGATTTGGAGAGGGAGATATGAAAGTAGGGGTAGAAAATGCATGGAAATGAATGTTGGAAACTGAGTCCAAGCCATGAACTCTAAGTTTAGCTTGAAGATTATGTGTTTTTGTGCTAACATAATGGATTTGTATATTGTAAGATGCTATAAGGCAAGAGAGTTGAAGAAGTTGGTTAAGATGGCCTTGTGCTGGAAAAGGGACTACAACTACTACAATTTTTTGACTCATTTGGCTATTGTTGTTGTGGAAATGGAAATTGGATGCCATTGTTTTGAATTATGTGCTTTGCATTTGTCATAACTCTTTCCCCTATTTATTTAGAGAGGGTGGCGACATTTGGATAATGGTGACTTGATTTGTTTACTATTATTTATGAAATTATCAAGTTATAGCATGTGAATAGTTGGTAAGGCCGCAGAAATATAGGGTAAGACTGCGTATAATTGATCCTAAGGTCCGGCCCTTTTCCGAATCCTGCGTATAGCGAGAACTTAGTGAACCAGACTGACACAATGTACTATCTAAGCAAGTACACTGACACATTCAATGAAGATATAATTTTGTGAATTGCCTATCTTGTATGGGGATGAGTCACATGGCACTAATAGTAGGCAGAAAGTTTACAGTGTAGGACAGGGTTGGTTAGTTATCAAATAATAAATGTACTTGCTTGAATAAGAGAGTTTGCAGTAATATATGAGTGGTGACAGTAGTTGAGGAAAATATATATGAAGCTGACAGATGTAAAGGAGACATAAAAGAGAGACAACTATGTTTTAATTGATAATCTAAGTACTTTTCACCTATCACTGTTTTCTTGATTAAGAATAGGGGTGTACATAGGTCTGGTTGGTTCGGATCTTACAACTATCAAATCAAACTAATTATGTCGGGTTATTAAATCTAAAGACCAAACCAAACCAATAAAATTTGGGTTTTTCAATCTCAGTTTTTTTCGGGGTTTTTCGGATTTTCGGATTATTCGAGTTTTTTCGAGTTTTTTCCGGTAAAATCTTCCTAGAACAAAACATATAACTCGTGCTCAAAATATTTCGTTAACCCTGGTAAGATACAACTATATAAATTATTTTCCAAGAAAATAATACAAAATATGAGATGTGTCATGGCATTGTCCTAAAATATTCAACAATAAAATTATGCAATATAAATATTGCAAATCAAATAATAATAATAAATATAATCTAAAAGTACTAAGTCATGCTAAAATAAGTAGACTAATAAGGAAGTATTAATTACATGACTAAACGCTAAAGAAAAAAAATAAAAATAGGTTATACATTTTTATCTTAAATTATTGCAAAACAAAAAATAGATATTCAATACATTCCCGTTCATAGTATTGAATTGAATGTCTTTTGTTAGCATTAATATTGATTTGATTTTGGTTTGAGTTTTTGTTAGCATTATCTAATTTACTAATATTAATGGCTATAAAACTTATTGGAACATTCAAAAGTTCTAAGTCCAACCAAGAAATAATACCTTAAAAGATAAAATTATGATTTTTTTAAGAAATATTTATAAATTACATTACAATAAGTACATTTATATATTAAATATATTTAAAATTTCTATATATGTAATGTCGGGTTGGTTTGGTTTCGGTTTGACTTTCTTTAGTTAAACCAAACCAAACCAAACCAAACCAATTATGGTCGTTTTTTTTTCTTTCCAAAATCGAGCCAAATCAAACAAAACCATAGTCGAATATTTTTTTCTAGGTTTGACTCGGATTATCGGGTTGGTGCGGTTTGTCGGTTTCCTTTGTACACCCCTAATTAAAAATATGCAATTCCTCAAGGGAAGAGAATTCATATTTAAACTATGGTTTGGGTGGTAAAATTTGGATAAGCTCGGATTAGGAAAGTGAATGTAGGCAGTGGATAAAGCTAGTTTGTCACTATCAATAAAAAATTTAAGACAAATACAAGGTTCGAACCAAAGCTACTGAATTCGGTCAAACCTGTTCTCGATACTCTAGCTCCGCCCTTGATTTCAATGTGTTCATTTACACGAAATGAACCAAATAAAAAGTAATATTCCTTCCGTTTCAGTTTAAATGACATATGTTCTTTATTAGCTCGTTCCAAAAAGAATGAATGAAAATAATTTAATTTTAAACTTTTATTTTACCTACTTTACGCTTAATGAGAAGTTTTTATAGCCATATAAATGTTATAGCCCCATAAAACTTTTGTCCTTTAAATTGTTAGGATCACATATTTCAAAAATCATTTTTTTTTCTTCTTAAAATTTATCCAAAGTCAAACTATATCATCTAAATTAAACCAATCTAAATTAAACCAAAATGAATACCACTTAGAAGCTAGAATAATAGGTGAATAAGTAAGTACATTTTCTTTAGTTGGGGGGACAGGGGAGGGAAAGGGAACAGATCTTTGCCTTTGTACTTACCAAGATACGTTGTCGAGGGAATCTACTTTTCAAGTACTATTAGTTTTATTTATCACATGTCCAAAATGAAACCATCAAATTACAGTTTAATAATAATAATAATAATAATAATAATAATAATAATAATAATAATAATAATAATAATAATAATAATAATAATATTAATAATAATAATAATAATAATAATAATAATAATAATAATAATAATAATAATAATTAGTCCAATTGACGACTGGAATTATAATACAGGTAACATATGTAGCTAATTTGTAGCAGTGAACTTGTAATCTGTAAACGTGAAGAGAATAGAAGAAGTGAGAAAGATTATAGACTGGGGCTACGCCATGTCTGCTGAGAACCGAAGCTTCGAGAGTCTTTCTCTCTTCTGTATTATCTGAAAATGAATCATGTTGTTTATTACATAAGTGGGCTTCACTATTTATAGTGACCCGGTAAGAATGGAAAATATAAGAATAAATTTTTATAAATTACTATCTTTTAGTAGTAATTAGTCATCTATAAATACGATTTGCTATATTACGGATTATAGATATTTTTTCTGTGGTTATAAGATGCATTTGATGTATTCATGAATACAGTAGCAAAAATAGGCGTGAATCAGGGAAGTCCATCTAATTAGTTGTTGTATTCGAGTGTATTCGACTGTATTCATGGAGTGAAATATGGGATTACAGCTGGACAGATTATTGTATTTGACTGTATTCACGGCGTGAAATAGGGGATTACACTGTTTTTAAAACGGAAAGTGAATCAATTAACATAATAGACTACTAATATAACTCAACAAACTCAATTATAACACACAAATTTTATATTTTTCAGTTATAAAAAAGATTCTTAACCGAAAAATACCCCAAAAACATAGCAATCTTCAGAGAAATTATATAATACATCTGAATACATAAATTATATTAATTAAAAAAATATATAAATAAATTCATGGCATATAACGAGACAGTGAATACAATGAAATACATAGAATACAGCGGGATACATTGAAATACAATGAAAAAAAAGACATTAAATACAATGAAATACATGAAATACAACGAGATACATTGAATTACAATGAAAAAAAAAGATAGTGAATACAATGAAATACATAAAAATACAGTGAGATACATTGAAAAGCTCTTAAAAAAGGTAACAGAATCTTCAAATTGCTCAACCCCAAACTTCAGACGACCTATTTTAGTCGACGATTTTCCGATGACCCATCGGATTTCGACCATGATTCCATAAGCAACAATGAGAGAAAGAAGAAGAAAATGAGAAAGATCGCTGAAGAAGAAATTGCTAGCATCCGTAACGCATCTGAAGAAGTTAAAGTCTCAAAATTGAATTTGGCTAGCACCCACTGGTAACAAATCAGAAGAAATTGCTAGCAACCACTGAAGAAGAAATTGCCAAGAAGTTAAAGTCCCAAAAAATACCTGTTGATTATAAAGAAGAACAATCTACTTCCGAAAACAATCAAAATCAGAAAGGAAGAAGAAGAAGAAACATACTGGAGTTGGCCATGGAGATTTCATTGCCTTCATTAGGGTCAAGCCAGAGAGGCAGCGTATTTTATGAGAGAGAGGGCAGCGTATTTTATGGCTTAAGGGTAGGAGGTGACCATAAATAGGTATTTGGCTATAAAAATCAAAAGGTAGTTATAAAATATAATTTTTTAAAATGGTATTTATTTAAAATAAATAAGATATCAACCTTTGCTATAGGAGGTAACTAATCTTAATAATGAGGTGGGTATCTGTACAATTGGGCTAAATATAAATATACTAGTAAAGAAAGAAACTAGGCCCAAAAGCATTAACCAGCATCTAATACACCTATTCTAACAGCCCTCCTCAAGTTGGAGGGTGACAAAACCCCCAACTTGCGAGTGTGTATGTGATGAGCAGGACCAGGTAGAACCTTGGTAAGTATATCAGCAGTTTGAGAGGCACTAGGAGTGTGGACAAGAGAGATCAACCCATCTCCAAGTTTGGCACGTACAAAATGACAATTCGATTCTATGTGCTTCGTCTGCTCATAGAAAACAAGATTTTTAGCAATATGAAGGGCAACATGGCTATCATAAAACACATGCACAGGTGAGGAAAGAAACACACCAAAATCAGATAACAACCTGGACAACCAAGTTACTTCAACAACTGCCTTGCTCATAGACTTGTACTCAGCTTCTGCCGAAGAAAGAGAGACCACAGGTTGCTTCTTGAACTTCCAACCTGATGGGTATAATTTATTCATATAATTTTATATGTTAAATATTAAAAAATTTAAATAAAACATGAATAAATATACCATGTTCTCCCATATTTTCGAACATACTTCGCAGGAGGAAGAGCGTATGAAAATTAAAGAAAAGAAGCAAAAAAGAGTGAGAATTGAGTAGTCAACCTGGAATGAAGAAGCAAAAATAGCACCATAGTTGCGACAATGACAATTGGAATTCATGAAGCAAATTACATAGTTGCAACTAGCAAAGTATAGTTGAAACTATGGTTCTTCCTCTACAGAATGAAACTCATTTGGCAAAGTTATAGTTGCACCTATAATTTTCATAGTTGCAATTACAATTTCCATAGTTGCAGTTACAATTTCCATAGTTGCAACTATGGAGAACCTTAGGCAAGAAAACTCTATAAATAGAGTGTAAATTTTGAAGAGAAGGCATCGAGTCTTGAGCAGATAAGAACTATTCTTGGTCTCTATTTTGTCTTTAATATTACTAAGTCCTAGTAGTTATCCTTTTGTGAAAAATAATATCTTTGTACCAATTCTTCGTATTTCTAAACTAGGTTAGTTTTCTTACTTCATAATGGAGTAATCTTTTTTGTCGGAATAGTTGATGAAGCTTGATATATATATTATAATACTATCTCAGTTTTAATACATTCTTGGTTTGGAACTTTCTATTTATATTTTATATTGTGCTATAATAATAGTTTTTAACTTATCATTGTTATTACTTTTATATTTTTATCTTTGAGTTATTCTCATATTAATTTTGTAATTCTCACGGAGCAAAATTAATATATAGTAACTATTGAATAAAATAGTGAAGTGAGAGTGATTATTAGTAAGCTATTATTAAAAGTCGGTAATCTTGCTTGCCTCAATTTTAATTCTCACGGAGGAATTGTAGTCGCAGGAATATTGATTTAGTAAAAATATTCTCACGAAATATTTACTATCTTTTAGCACAATTCAAACCAGAAGATATTTCGATTTAACCGTCACCAGTTCTAACTCACTTAGTTACATAACCTCACGGAGTGTTATTAGTTGATTAATTCTTGGTGAGATAAGATATAATTATATTAGCAATAAGCAATTATCTTTTAGAGAAATACATGTAGAAAGTGAGATTTTATTATAATATATTATCAAGTGAATTCAACGATTCCCAACTCTTTTAAATTATAAATCTTTCGAAAGTTGTTTGATTTTCTTAAGTATTCAACAAGTTTTAATTCCACAAACTTTTCATCAATCTGATTCTCTCAAATAGTAACTAAAATATTAAAAGTCTGTAGCATAGATGTTCCAATCTCTGTAGGACGATATCATAAACTATACTAAAATTTGACGAATCACGAGCAGGAAAATCCTATACACATTGGCCTCGTCAAATTTTTGGCGCCGTTGCCGGGGATTGGCATACATCTACTTCAGCTTAAATATTTTGTTACTAATTTGAGAATTTATTACTGTTATTTTTGTTTCAGTTAATACTTTCACTAATCAAGTGCTATAACTACTACTGTGATATTAATCCTAATGTAATGTTTATGTTTATAATAGTATTGTAAAAGTTTTTTTTTCTTTTTTGTATTATTTCTTCCTACTAGTTCCATCATTAACTGTTTTTAGCAAATTATTCGTATTGCTATTAGTACTCTCTCCTTTATCATAATAATAGTGTTATAACTACTATTTATTATTTTTTTAACGTGTATATTTATAACTATTATACTATTGTTAGTTCTTTCACATTGAATTTTTTTTTACTACTGAAAAATATTCTTATGACCATTCCAACTACATGTACTATCACTAATTACCTTTTCCATATATAGTAGTATTATAGTATTGTTTCTTGTCATAGTTCACTGTTGCATCGTTTTGTTTTTCTTTATAACTATCTTGTTATAAGTTTGAGTAAAATATTATTATTCTCTATAGATAATAAAATTATTGTATAATTATTTTTGCTTAGCACCTACTGTTTTTATCATTTTTTTAAAATTTTTTATACACTTATATTTTTTTCTTGTACTTTCTTTACTTAAGAATTTTAAGTAGTTTATGACTCGCTCTTCTACAAAAGAGTTGGTCAGTTTCGATCCTGAAATTGAAAGATTTATTCGATTGCGCAGGATAGAACAAACATCGTCTTCTCAAGGAGCATCTTGTAAAGAAATGGAAAACCAGGAAGCAGAGGACATTAACCCACTTGGGATCCCACCACCAGTCCATGTAGAGGAGCAATTTGATGAAGTGGCGCCAAGGCCAGCAAACAGAATCCTTAGGAATTATACTAAACCTGATCGCTTCAATTGTGAATCTAGTGTTAGGAAGCCCCCAGTGGCAGCCAACAACTTTGAAATCAGGACCGGCCTGATTCAGACAATTCAACAATCTTGTATCTTCATTGGTGATACAAGTGAAGACCCACATGTCATTTAATTGATTTTCAAGAACTTGTAGAAACTGCTAAGTACAATGGAGTACCTCCTGAAGCTATCAAGTTAAGGCTATTTCCTTTTTCTTTAAAAGGAGATGCCAAGACTTGGTTGCGAAGTTTGCCTCAAGGGTCCATTACGACATGGGACCAGATGACTCATAAGTTTTTAAACAAATATTTTTTCCCTGCTAAAATAACAAAGTTAAGACAAGACATATCTAATTTCTTGCAAACTGACACTGAGTCAGTTTATCAAGCTTGGGAAAGATTAAAAGCAATGTTAAGAAAATGCCCACACCATGGCATTCCTGAACATATGCAATTGTACATTTTCTATCACGGGCTAAAACCCTCTGCTAGAAATGTAATAGATACAGCTGCAGGAGGTTCTGTAATGGGAAAAACCACAGAGGAAGCATTGCAGCTGTTGAACGAAATTTCTGAGAACGCTATCCAATGGCCATCTGAGCGTGTAATCATTAAAAAGGCTGCTACGGTAAATCAGGTTGATGCTTTAAATACACTAACACAACAAATTGTTTCTTTGGCACAAAAGTTTGAATCTTTTCAGGTGAATACACAACAATCAAACCAATCTGAGGCTTGTGACATGTGCGAAGGAAACTACCAGAACCATGAATGTCAAGCAACCAATCAAACGGATGAACAGGTTAATTTCATCGGTTACAAGTCATATCCTTTTGGGAGTTCAATGGTACAGAAGCATCCAGGATTTCAGTGGAGTAACCCAAATGGTGCAGAAAACTCTCAAAGCTTCCAGAAACAACATGTACAGGGTCCGCCGGGATACCAAAGTTAAAATCGTGGGCAGCTGAGTTACAGACCTTATCAGCAAGCAGGACCATATCAACAAACAGGATCATACCAGCAGAGGACCCAACAAGCTCATCCAAGTCTTGATGACCTTTTGTACAAGTATATTAAGGTCACTGATGAAAAGATGGAAACCCAAAATTCATCCCTCAAAAATCTGGAAATTCAGTTAAGCCAATTGGCAGCTCTTGTGTCAGAAAAGATTCAGGGTCCCTTACCAAACAATACAGAGAAAAATTCAAAGGAGCACCTTAAGGCCATCACTTTATGGTCAGGTAAGGAACTTGATGAACCTTATGCAGACAGACAAGAAAAGAACCAGACAGAACAACAGGTAGACAAGGGTAAGAATTTTGAAAAACCATCTGAACCATCAAAGGAAAAAGAAATAAAGAATAAGGAAGAAAAAATTTCTGAAAAAATGACTGCCCCACCTGTGACAATTTTTTTCCACAAAAAATGAAACGAGAAAATCTTGATGGTCAATTTTCAAAGTTTTTGGAAATCTTAAAACAGATTCATATTAATATTCCTTTTACTGATGCTTTGTTGCAAATGCCTTCATATGCTAAATTTTTAAAAGAAATTTTGTCAAGTAAAAGGAAATTGGAAGAAGTTTCTGTGGTAATGCTTACTAAAAAATGCAGTGCTATACTTCAAAATAAACTACCACAAAAACTTGGTAATCCTGGCAGTTTTACCATTCCATGCACTTTGGGAGGTGTATATTTTGAAAAAGCACTTTGCGATTCTGAAGCTTTAACAAATTTGATGCCATTTTCTATCTTTAGAAAATTGGATCTTGGTGAAATGAAGGACATAGGTGTTTCTCTTCAGTTTGCAGATCAAAGTACTAAGAAACCTAAGGGAATAATTGAAAATGTACTTGTAAGAGTTGATAAGTTTGTTTTCCCTGTAGATTTTATAGTACTTGAAATGAAAGAATGTCTTGATGAACCAATAATTTTGGGTAGACCATTTCTTGCTACAGGAAGAGA
Source organism: Nicotiana tabacum (assembly GCF_000715075.1). Taxonomy (NCBI): domain Eukaryota; kingdom Viridiplantae; phylum Streptophyta; class Magnoliopsida; order Solanales; family Solanaceae; genus Nicotiana; species Nicotiana tabacum. Next base: position 97,949,879 of record NC_134084.1, on the reverse strand, counting down.
AATCATAGATGTTCATCAAAGGCAACTAATCTTGAGAGTTGATGAAGAAAGAGTCATTTTAGATATGCAAAAGATACTAAGAATTTTAGGAGATGAGGCATCATCTTCATGCTTTTCTATTGACATGATTAGTGATCTTGCAGATGAATTCAAAGATGATCAATTAATTTCAGACTCAATGGAAAGATGTTTGACCAAATCAAGCACCGCACAAGATGATGATCCCGCAATTAGGAGAGAAGCTGAAATACTGGAAAAAGATTCTGAGGATAAGGAGATGCAATCAGAAGAAGTTCAACCAAAAATTGAACTCAAAGTTTTTCCTTCTCATTTAAAATATGTTTATCTTGAGCAAGAATTATTTTCAGTAATTATTTCATCTTCTTTGACTACAGAACAAGAAGAAAGACTAATTCAAGTCTTAAAAGCACACAAAGGAGCCTTAGGATTGACTGTAGAGGATATCAAAGGGATTAGTCCAACAATTTGTACGCATAGAATCCTCATGGAAGATAGCTACAAGCCAATAATCCAACCCCAAAGGAGATTGAATATTGCAATGCAGGAAGTGGTGTAAAAGGAGATTGTCAAGATTCTAGCGGCAGGTATATTTACCCAATTTCAGATAGCCCTTGGGTAAACGCAGTTCAGGTAGTACCAAAGAAAGGAGGTATGACAGTTATAAAGAATCAAAATAATGAACTCATACCTACGAGGACTGTTATAGAATGAAGAGTCTGTATTGATTACCGACGCCTCAATAATGCTACCAGAAAAGATCATTTTTCTTTACTATTTATTGATCAAATGTTAGAAAGAAATACATGATATGGTTTTTACTGTTTTCTTGATGGCTATTCAGGGTATAACCAAATACCAATTGCACCCGAGGATTAGGATAAGACAACTTTTACATGTCCTCATTGAACATATGCATACAGGAGAATGCCATTTGGTCCGTGCAACCCCCTGCTACATTTCAGCGTTGCATGTCAGCAATTTTTTCTGACATGACTGAGAAATTTCTTGAAATTTTTATGAATGATTTCACACTCTTTGGCAAAATATTTGAAGATTGTCTTTACCACTTGACTTTAGTTCTTAAGAGATGTGAAGAGACAAACTTGATTCTGAATTGGGAAAATGTCATTTTATGGTTACAGAGGAAATTGTTTTACTCACTGCTAATGGGATAGAAGTTGATAAGGTTAAAATTAATCTCATAGCAGGATTACCCCCTCCCACAACTATTAAAGGCATTAGAAGCTTTCTAGGTCATGCAGGTTTTTACAGACGGTTCATAAAGTATTTTTCAAAGATTTCAAAACCTCTGACTAACCTCTTGATGAAAGATGTTAAGTTTGATTTTTCAGGTGATTGTATGATAGTTTTTGACACCCTTAAGGAGAAATTATCAACTGCCCCTGTAGTTGTGTCCCCTGATTGGAGTCAACCTTTTGAGGTTATGTGCGATGCTAGTGATACGACAGTTGGAGCTGTTTTAGGCCAAAGAAAAGATAAGATTTTTCGTCCAATTTACTATGCCAGTAAAACACCAAATGAGGCTCAACTGATAAAAAGAGTTACTGGCGGTAGTATTTGCATTTGATAAATTTCGTTCTTATTTGATAGGAACAAAGGTGACTGTTTTTACTGACCATGCAACTTTAAAATACCTCTTAGCCAAAAAAGATGCTCAACCTAGATTGTTAAGATGGATTTTACTTCTACAAGAATTTGACTTGAGATAAAAGACAAAAAAGGAAAAGAGAATCAGGTAGCTGACCATTTGTCTAGACTAGAAGACCCTCCCCTTGAGTTCAGCGAGATAAAAGAAGAATTTCCTGATGAACACATTTTTTCAGCTGACTCTGTTGTGACTCAACCACCCTAGTTCGCAGATATTGCTAACTACTTGGTTGGAAGATGGACACCCCAAGATCTCTCTTACCAGCAAAGAAAAAAGCTTATTTCTGATGCTAAGTATTATTTGTGGAATGAACCTTACTTGTTTAAAATTTGCAGATAATATCATTAGGAGGTGTGTACCTGAAGAGGAGATGACCAAAATTTTGTATCACTGTCATGATGGAGCAATTGGAGGTCATTATGCTGCAAACCGTACGACATTTAAAGTATTGGAGGCCGGATTTTTCTGGCCAACACTCTTCAAAGATGCCCGAGCATATGTTGCACAATGTGACAGGTGTCAGAAGATAGGTAATATCACTTAGAGAGATGAGATATCATTACAGTCAATACAAGTATGTGAAATATTTGATGTTTGGGGAATAGATTTCATGGGTCCTTTTCCTTCTTCTCATTCATTTGAATATATCCTTGTGGCTGTGGATTATGTATCAAGATGGGTTGAAACTATCTCCACAAGGAAGAATGATGCTCATACAATGTGTAGTTTTCTTAGAAAAAATATTTTTACTAGATTTGACACACTTGAGTCATCATTAGTGATCACAGAATTCATTTCATGAATAGGCAATTTTCTGCTTTGCTATCGAAATATGGGGTGACTCATAAAACTGGAACACCATATCATACTCAAACACAGGGTCAAGTTGAAGTTTCAAACCGTGAGCTAAAAAGAATTCTTGAAAAGACGGTTGAAATTTCAAGAAAAGACTGGTCTTTAATATTAGATGATGCAGTATGGGCATACCGAACGGCGTTCAAAATGCCAATTGGAACATCCCCATACAAATTAGTCTTTGGAAAGGCTTGCCATTTGCCAGTTGAATTAGAACACAAAGCTTTTTGGGCACTGAAAGTATTAAACTTTGAATTAACCTCTGCTGGTAAAAAGAGATTTTTTCAGGTTAATGAATTGGAAGAACTGAGGTTGGAATCTTATGAAAATGCCAGAATATTCAAAGAAAAAACAAAAATATGGCATGACAATTTGATCCGACAAAAAAGTTTTATAATTGGAGATCAAGTACTTCTTTATAATAGCAGGCTGAGGCTATTTCCAGGGAAATTAAAATCCAGGTGGACAGGTCCTTATAATGTTACAGATGTTACTCCATATGGGGCAATTGAAATTCAACAGATCAATGGAGGAGAAAAATTTAAGGTAAATGGTCACAGGTTAAAGTTGTATTTTGGAGGACATTTTGAGCAACAACCATCGGTAACCTTAATAGCCTAATACATTCCGCTGTTAATAAGTCGAGCTGACGATGTTAAACTCAGAACTACAATTTCCTTACCCGTAGCCATTGAAGGTGAAGCAATGGAGCCTCATAACCCCAATATAATTTGTATAAATAAATGCTTAACCAATTGATCTGGTTAATATCCAGATTATTGTACAACCAGGACATCTCATGAAGGCCTCTACAAAAACAGAGCCATCTATATAGGAGTAATTCCATGGTAGTTGGTATGCCTAAGTTACTGGTTGGTTAACCATCTAATTGTGTAAATTAATTATTGGCTCAGGTAAATTTTCTGGTTTATATCAAAACCCGGACCCTATGACTGTTAAGGTGTTAAATTAATCTAGTCTATTACACATTGAATATGTGTGGTCATAGTTTCTTTCAAGCTTTCTTCTGTGACTGTAAATTTGAAAGCTAAAAAGATTTTTAATTTTTTTTAAAAGTACTTTATGTATTTCTCTCTCTCTCTCTCTCTATATATATATATATATTGTATAATGTTATAATAATTTTTTCTTCTTCTTAAATGATTGTGTCGTTGTAGGTTTTTAATTAGTAAAATAAATTTTTTCTATTGTGCACAAATATTAAGTCTTTTTTCATTATCATATCAATTCCATGTCCATGACTTTAATTTATGTGAAGGCAAAAACTAGCGTCTTCAACTCGCGAGATCAAAGGAATTGAGAAAAGTTATCATCACAAGAAGGTATACTCAATAATTTTTCTAGAACTTGCTCTAATGTTCTTCGAGGCGAAATAATGGATGACACTAATTATTGAAAGATAAAATTAGGCTTTATTTGATACACCTTTTAGCCTCTTTTAGTTTATTCTCTCCAAGAAAAAAAAATGAAGCTTTTACCTCTTAGAACCTATCTTTGAGCCATTATCTTTTTTTTTTTAAAAAACACCATGGTCTATAACCCCCAAAAGAAAGGAAAAAAAAAGAGATGTATATTACTGCTACAATTATTACTTCTTCCAGCCATGATAAGTAATGTTTGTTAGAAAAAGAGAAGAAAGACTGTGCAAGGCATGAAACAGAAAAGAAAAAAGAAAAGGAAAAAGAGAGAGATATAAATATAAGTGTGTGTATATTCTTATATCTCTTTATAAAAATAAAGCAAAAAAGAAAAAAAATGCAAAAATATTGGGGGAAAAAAGATGGAATAATTAGTATCAAGGAACATTTGCTCCAAGCTAGAAGAAGAAAAGTAACAACAAAAATATCTTTATCCTACCAGCCTGAAGCCTGACATTATAAGCCAAGAAAAAGTCCTAAATAGGTTTCAAAAATCAGTGTTGAATCTATATTAGTGGAAATTAACATGAAGAGCAAGCCTATGGACGGACAATTGTGATATTCAAGACTTGTGGTCATAAAGTTATCAATTCCGAAAGATTCAAGAGGAAAAGAATGCAAATTTTGTTTTTTCAAAAGTAAAATCAAAAGCAAGGTAAAAGATTTGGTGAAGCTTAAAAGATTAATCATTTGGCATGATGAAGGAAGTTATTTTGAATAAATTTTCTATCCTACAAAGACCAACGTTTTGAAGAAAATGTTACCAAAAGAAAAAAAATTATCAGTAGAAATGTTTTTCCTCGAGGACGAGCAAAGATTCAAGTGTGGGGGAATTTATGGGTATAATTTATTCACATATTTTTATATGTTAAATATTAAAGATTTTAAATAAAACATGAATAATTATACCATGTTCTCCCATATTTTCTAATATACTTTGCAGGAGGAAGATCGTATGAAAATTAAAGAAAAGAAGCAAAAAAGATTGAGAATTGAGTAGTCAACCGGGAATGAAGAAGCAAAAATAGCACCATAGTTGCGACAATGGCAATTGGAATTCATGAAGCAAATTACATAGTTGCAACTAGCAAAGTATAGTTGAAACTATGGTTCTTCCTCTGCAGAATGAAACTCATTTGGCAAAGTTATAGTTGCACCTACAATTTTCATAGTTGCAATTACAATTTCCATAGTTGCAACTATGGAGAACCTTAGGCAAGAAAACTCTATAAATAAAGTGTGAAGTTTGAAGAGAAGACATCGAGTCTTGAGCAGAGTAGAACTATTCTTGGTCTCTATTTTGTCTTTAATATTCCTAAGTCCTAGTAGTTATCCTTTTGTGAAAAATAATATCTTTGTACTAATTCTTCGTATTTCTAAACTAGGCTCTTTTTCTTACTTCATAATGGAGTAATTTTTTTTATTGGGATAGTTGATGAAGCTTGATATATATATTATAATACTATCTCAGTTTTAATACATTCTTGATTTGGAACTTTCTATTTATATTTTATATTGTGCTATAATAATAGTTTTTAACTAATCATTGTTATCACTTTTATATATTTTATCTTTAAGTTATTCTCATATTAATTTTGTAATTCTCATGGAGCAAAATTAATATATAGTAACTATTGAATAAAATAGTGAAGTGAGAATGATTATTAGTAAGCTATTATTAAAAGTTGGTAATCTTGCTTGCCTCAATTTTAATTCTCACGGAGGAATTGTAGTCGCAGGAGTATTGATTTAGTAAAAATATTCTCACGAAGTTTTTACTACCTTTTAGCACAATTCAAACCAGAAGATATTTCGATTTAACCGTCACCAGTTTTAACTCACTTAATTACATAACCTCACGGAGTGTTATTAGTTGATTAATTCTTGGTGAGATAAGATATAATTGTATTAGCAATAAGTAATTATCCTTTAGAGAAATACATGTACAAAGTGAGATTTTATCATAATATATTATCAAGTGAATTCAATGATTCCCAACTCTTTTAAATTATAAATCTTTTGAAAGTTGTTTGATTTTGTTAAGTATTTAACAAGTTTTAATTCCACAAACTTTTCATCAATCCGATTCTCTCAAATAGTAGCTAAAATATTAAAAGTCTGTAGCATAGATGTTCCAATCTCTGTGGGACGATATCATAAACTATACTAGAATTTGACAAAGCACGAGCAGGAAAATCCTATACACATTGGCCTCATCACAACCCACCAAACTACCACCAAGAAAGATGCAGAAGCCAGTGACTGACCTCCTACTGTCAGGGCAAGAGGCCCAATCACCATCACAAAACACCTGCAAAGACATATCAGGATCATTGTTGTAAAAGACCCCTGAATCAGCATAACCCTTGAGATATCTGAGAAGGTGAAGAACACCCTCCATGTGGGGTAGGCAAGGTTGCTGCATGAACTGACTCAAATATTGGACTGCAAAACTGAGGTCAGGTCTGGTATGGGTCAAAAAATTTAGCTTGCCTATGAGACTTCTGCACTTTTCAAGTTTAGGTAAAAGATCACCTTCCTTGGCTGTCAACTTCACATTTAATTCAAGAGGGCAGGTGACAGAAGAACACTCAAGAGAGTGAAACTCATCTAAAAGGTCATGAATAAATTTCCTTTGAAGCAACAAGACCCCAGAAGAAGGATAGAGAACTTCAATACTAAGAAAGTAGTTAAGGAGACCCAAATCCTTTATTTTAAATTGATCATGGAGAAAACTCTTCAAGGTAGAAATTCTGTCAAGTCAATACCAGTTAGGATGATGTCATCTACATAAACAACCAATATAACCAAAGAAGCCCCAAAACCCTTAGTGAAAACAGAATAATCATTGAGAGAATGCATGTAGCCTCTAGAAGAAAGAGCTTGAGACAGCTTAGCATACCATTATCTGGAAGCTTGCCTTAACCCATAAAGGGACTTCTGCAGCTTGCATACCAAAGGTGCAACAGAAGATGTAGAGGAAAAAACAGAGAGTCCAGGGGGGATGTTTCATGAAAACCTCTTCATCAAGATCACCATGCAAGAAAGAATTATTGATATCAAGCTGGAACAAAGACTAGAGTTTCTTGACTGCTACAATAATTAAAGTCTTAATAGTGGACATTTTGACAACAGGGGAAAATATTTCATGAAAGTCAACCCCTTCCACTTGAGTATCACCCTCGACCACCAACCTAGCTTTGTACCTTTCTATACTACCATCAGCCCTATATATCGCTTTATAAACCCATTTAAACCCAATAGGCTTCTTGCCATATGTCAACTCAATAATTTTCCAAGTGCCATTGGCTTCCAAAGCCTCAAATTCCTTTTTCATAGCATCTTGCCACTCAGGAATTATGGCTGCTTGAGAATAAGAATGATGTTCTGGGATATGCAACTGACCATCAGAGTGGATTGAGATGGAACTGGAGGACAGAGACTAACAAACATAGCTATTAAGATAACTAGGAGGGTTATGTGGTCTAGAGGATCTTCTCAAAATAGGCAAAGAAGGAGAAGAAACAAGAGCTGAATGATCAATAGAGGAAGAGACATGAGGTAAAGTACTAGGAGGTGAACTGGGAGTTATAGAGGAACCAGGAGCAGAATGTAAAACAGGAGATGGAGGATCAGTAGTTGAAGAAGAGGCATATGAAGAAGAAAGGGGTACAGAACAATCAGTATCAAAATAGGTAGATATATGAGAAGGAAGAATGTGAGGAGACTGATTGGAAGCCTTAAAGAAAGGAAAAATGTGTTCCAGGAAAATGACATCCCTGGAGATGAAACAGGTTTTGGAAGTGAGACTATAAAGTTTATAACCTTTCTTAGCAAAGGGATAGCCCACAAACACACATGGAATGGGTCTGGGAGAAAATTTGTCCTTGGGCAACTTAGTTATAGTGGAGTAACACAAACAACCAAATATTTAAGATAAGAATAAAAGGGAACAGAACTATATAACAATTCATAGGGACTTTTGTGATTAAGGAGAGGAGAGGGAAACCTATTGATCAAGTAGGTGGCAGTAAGAAGGCATTCTCCCCAGAATCTAATGGGAAGATGAGATTTAAATAATAGAGCTCTTGTAGTTTCAAGCAAATGTCTATACTTCCTTTCCACCACTCCATTTTGTTGAGGAGTGTGTGGGAAAGAAGTCTGATGTTGAATTCCTTTTTCAGAAAAGAAAAGAGAACCTGAAGTACTAGAGCCCAATTCTAAAGCATTATCACTTCTGACAGATTGAACCTTAGTGTGGAATTGAGTTTCAACCATTGCAATGAAAGCCTTGAGTAAATCAAAAGCATTACTCTTGGCTCCCATAAGATGGGTCCAAGTGGCCCTTGAGAAATCATCAACAATGGCCGAGAAGTACTTGGAACCATTATGAGTGAGTGTGTGATAAGGTCCCCAAGTATCTATGTGAATTAATTGGATAGGGTGAGTGGACTGTATACTACTATCAGGGAAAGACAGTCTTGTTTGCTTGGCTAATAGGCATATAATTGTTTAAGAGGAAATTTACAATTTATAGCAGATATAGTTTTCAGTTTAGAGAAAGGAATATGCCCAAGTTTGTAATGCCAAAGAACTTTAGCTTTATTCATATTATCAATAGCAGATATTGTATTTACAGCGGAGCATTCATCAGTTACACTAGTATGAATAGAAGAATTAGAAACAGAAGCATTTGAAACAACACGATGTGCAAGATAAGAAAAATCTGGATTAGAATGACAAACTGAAACAACTTGTAGAGTCCATTGTCCAGCTTACCAAGTACCACTGGCTTCCTCACTGAAAGGCCCTGTAAAGTACAAGCAGCCTTGTTAAACTATACCATGTCATCACAATGAGAGAGTAATTTATGGATAGAAATGAGATTATACTGAAAACTAGGAACATAAAGAACATTGTGCAATGTCAAATTAGGCAATAAAGCCAATGATCCAATATTGATAACCTTGACTTTATACCCATTTGGAAGAGAAATAAGGTATGGAACAGGTAAGGTTTGGACATTAAAGAGTAAATTTTTAGAGGATGTCATATGGTCAGAGGCCCCATAATCTATGATCCACTATACCATCCACTTTGGTCAACATACATGCACCATAAGATACACCAGGAGGAACTAACTCACCAGCAAAATTGGCTGACCCATTAAGTTTGAAGTAGATGGAGAAGGAGACAAATGTGATTGTTGAAGCAACAACATCAATTGAGAATATTGATCCTTGGTAAGCCCAGAAATAGCATACATATCTTCAGATTGTGGAAGAGAACCATGCTGAGTAGAGATCTCACCAGTGGCAGATTCAGGATGGCTGGTAAGCTCAACATGTGCAGCAGTCTTTCTAAGATTAGGAGATCTGGTGAACTTGAAATTTTGGGGATAACCATGGAGCTTGTAGCATTTGTCTATGGTATGACCAGGTTTCTTACAGTATTTGCAGGTGACATTTGGTTTAGATGGTTCAAAATTCACCTTAGAAGAATAGCCCTCCTAGAGACCCCAACTTTAAAAGATGTAGAGGTAGAAGGAAACTAAGTTCCAGCTGACACATTCATTTGCTTCTCATCAGAGAACAGAATGCTATATACAACCCCAACTGAAGGAAGAGGCTTCATCATCAGAATATTACTCCTGATTTGTACATATGTATCATTTAAACCCATTAAAAACTAATAAGCCCTCTGTTCCTCATCCTCTGCAGACTTAGCCCCACAAGAACACATCCTAGTTCGACCAGCAGATATGGAAGCTATTTCATCCCATAATTATTTGATTTTATTAAAATATGAGGCTATATCGAGAGACCTCTAAGAAATGTGTGCTAACTCTTTATTAAGCTCAAAAACTCTAACACCATCAGCCTTTCCATATCTCTCTTCTAACTCGTTCCAAATTTCCCTAGCAAACTCTGAATACTCCACACTGCGAGATATTTCCTTAGACAAAGAGTTTACCAACCAGAAAATGACAAGGTCATTACACCTCTGCCATTGTCTGGCAAGAGGTGAAGTAGGTGAAGGCTTCTGAGAGTTTTCATTTATAAAATCTAACTTGTTTCTAATTGAGAGTGCAATAGGGATATTACACCTCCAGCTACCATATCCTGTTCCATCAAATGGAGTGGATACTAACGAGGACCCCAAAACATCTGATGGATGCATATAGAGAGGATGGCATGGATGAGTATAGTCATCCTTATGGAACGCAGTGTGAGAAATTGTAGGAGTTGAAGATGTATCAGGAGTTCCGTTAGTCATGCTATCACATTCACAATCAAATACACGGAGAATCTAGATCATGCGAGCAAATATTCTAAGATGTAATGAAGAATGAAGTCTATGTTACCAATCTCTTTCGCGACCGGAAAGAGCTACGGCGTTCAACAAGCAAATAAGACTTCAATGCCAACCGCCGCCATAGAAGTTCGATACGAGCAAACCCTAATTTCAGTCGAAATCCTTGAAATAGTCTGAAAATAAAATTCACTTCTCTGACACACTGGAGTGAATGATTGAACGCAATATTTGAGAAAAATCGAACACAAAACCAACACCTGATGACAAACATAAAAAAAAAATTAGAATCAGATGAAGTTCATAGAAAAACAATGAGAGAACTCGAGTGTAGGATTGATTGAGTTCTCAGCACGAGATTTAGACGGATCTCGGCTCTGATACCATGTAAACATGAAGAGAATAGAAGAAGTGAGAAAGATCATAGACTGGGGCTACGCCATATCTGCTGAGAACCGAAGCTTCGAAAGTCTTTCTCTAAAAATGAATCGTGTTGTTTATTACATAAGTGGGCTTCACTATTTATAGTAACCCGGTAAGAATGGAAAATACAATGGGATGGGTATCTGTACAATTGGGCTAAATATAAATATACTAGTAAAGAAAGAAACTAGGTCCAAAAGCATTAACTAGCATCTAATACACCTATTCTGACATAATCTAATCTAATTTAACTACGAATATTAATCAAGTTGATTTTCGGGTATTTTTCACTTTTAGCCCGTGACTGTGATGACCCAAAAGGTCATCACTTGTTTTAAAACGAAACTCCATATTCCCAGGACTTGAAAACCTCATTTAGAGTCACCACGATTTGCATGTCCAGTCCGGGCACGTAGCCGGAAAGTTTAAATATGATGATCTGTGAAAACAAAATGATGAGTTTTGATTATAGAATGAGCTAATTTGACTTCGGTCAACGTTTTAGAAAATATGGGACTTGGGCGTATGCCCGGAATCAAATTCCGAGGTTCCAAGCCCGAGAAATAAATTTTCAAAGAAAATTGTTTTCGGAAATTGTTTAAAGAAATTTGAAATGAAATTTAATTAGAACATGATGGTATCGGGCTTGTATTTTGGTTCCGGCACCTGGTACAAGTCTTATATATGATTTAAGACATTTCTGTGGAATTTGGTGAAAAGCGGATGCCATATGACGTGATTCAGACTTAAATTGCAAAATTTATGTTTAAAGAAGTTTTGAGAAAATTTCAGTGATCTCGGGATTTAATTTGATGTTCATGATGTTATTTTGATGATTTGATTACACGAATAAGTCCGTGGGATGTTTTGAGTTAGTATGCACACTTGGTTTGGAATTCCGAGGGCTCGGGTGAGTTTCGGGATGTTTTAGACTTAAAACCAGAAGTTGTAGGTCTCTGCAGCCAGGCTTCGTGGTCCGCGGTGGAAGCTTCGCGGCCGCGTGCGGGCTTCGCGACCGTGGTGAGCAGGGCCAAGCCTTCGCGGCCGCGCTCGATTTCTTGCGGTCCGCGGTGGGCTCCTGTGCGGCCACAGTCCATTTCGTGCGGTCCGCACTGGGCACTGGACCGCAGTACCTCAGACCTGTGCGGTCGCAGTCCATTTTGTGCGGTCTGCACAGGGGGTCTGAGAGGGGTATAAATAGACGGGATTTTCAGCCATTTTTCACTTTTCAGAACCCCAAAAACATAAGAGGCGATTTTTCAAACAACCTTTCTTCTCCAAATCAAATTGTAAGTCGTTTTTAACTAGTTTTCTTCAATTATTAACATTTTTTAACATGATTTTCATGGGAGAAATTGGGTGATTTGGGTAGAACCTATGTTTTTCAAAAATTGGGGATTTGGACCTCGATTTGAGGTCCGATTTCAAAGCAAATTACATATTTGAGCTCGTGAGGGAATGGGTAATTGGGTTTTGGTTCGAACCTCGGGTTTTGACCACGTGGGCCCGGAGCGATTTTGATCACATAGGCCCGGGGGCGATTTTGACTTTTTGGGTAAAACTTTTGAAAACTCATTTTTCATGTATTCAAATTAATTCATTTAGCGTTTATTGATGTAATTAAGTAACTTGTGGCTAGATACGAGCAAATTGGTAGAGGAATCGAGGGGTAAAGCTATAATTGAAGCTTGAGTTGTGTTCGAGACATCGAGGTAAGTGTTTGGTCTAACCTTAGCTTGTGGGATTAGGAGTTGTGTCCTATTTGCTATTTGCTTCATGTCGAGTACGACGTATAGGCATGGTGACGAGTATCTATACGTTGGTGTCAAACATGATCGTGAGTCTTATCTTGTGATTTTCATGATCTCGTTGTATTATTCATGCCTTGGTGAAGATTTCTATTTACTGTGTAAAGTTGTGGAAAGAATTGTGACCTATGAACATTGAAGAGCGTTGGCTCCAGTTGTATAATGAATTGTGAAAGTATAAGTGAGAATCGAAACCCTAGAGCATTGGCTCGAGTTGTGCAGTGAATTGTGAAGTAAGAGTGAGAAAGAGAAGAGATCGTTATGTTGCCCCCTTGCCGGGCTATTGTTGAGTTGAGGTTCCCTTGCATTGTGCTCTTAATTGATATTACGGACGATTAGGTTGATGATTCTTCGTGTTAGGTGTTGTAACAAGTTTGGTTATAGCTGGGTAGTTAGGTGTTGTAACAAGTTTAGTTATAGCTGAGGTAGTTAGATGTTGAAACTAGTTGAGTTATAGTTGAGATAGTTAGATGTTGGAACAAGTTTGGTTATGGCTGTTTCTCCCTTGCCGGGACGTATATACTTGTACTGTTGAGTTCTCTTGCCGGGATAATGTAGCCTAGTGTTGATCCCTTGCCGAGACGGTTAATTATGATTATTGTTGACTGTATATTTGGAACGGGTTGCACGCCGCAACAGATATTATATTGGATCGGGTTGCACGCCTCAATAATGTTACGTGGAACGGGTTGCATGCCGCAACAATGTTAAAGGATAAGGGATCGGGTTGCGCGCCGCAACAGTATTGTCGTTATATTGATTGTAGACATCGAGTGTTCTTTCATACTTTATTAGGTTTCTAATTGAATTGATATGTTTCCCCGAAGCATGTTTTTCCCTCCCTTTTAAACTGTTATTACCTGTTTATATTTCTGTTGTATATTATATAACTGCACAAGTTTATCTGGAGTCTGGTCCTAGCCTCGTCACTACCTCGCCGAGGTTAGGCCAGACACTTACCAGCACATGGGGTCGGTTGTGCTAATACTACACTCTGCACTCTGTGCAGATACCAGAGTAGCCTTTGTTCAGCAGCAGTAGCTCGGGAGCCAGCCTTCAGTCCACCGAGACACCGAGGTAGCCTTGCAGGCGTCCGCAGGCCCTGCGTCTCCTCTATCTTATTTTATATTCTATTGTCTCATGTACTCGAGACAAACAGTGTTATATTTCTTTCAAATGGTTGTATTTAGTACTCTTAGTAGTCCGTGGATGTTGTGACACCAGGTTCTGGTTAGAGGCACATGATGGTCTTTGAGACATTTTCGTTTTCTATTTATTTAAGACTTCCGCTAAATTTCATATTCCGCTGTTATTTAACTGTTTATTCCCTTGTTAATACAATTGGTAAGAAGTTCTAAAATAAAGGAGTTAATGATTTCTAAGTTCATGGCTTGCCTAGCTTCTACGAGTGGGTGCCATCACGACTCCCGAGGGTGGGAAATCCGGGTCGTGACAATGACAGAAACAGAAACTATTTACATTTGGTAGTCGAAAAAGTGTATAAAATATGTATAGTTTTTGTATATAACATACAATATATATATATATATATATATATATATATATATATATATATATATATATATATATATATATATATATATATACTATTTTCTTACTTGAAAATCGTTATGTTTCAATTGGTTATTTTCTAATAGCGTAATAGACTACTAATTTGAAACGAAAGGATTATGACGATAAACGAATAGTTACTTTATCGACGGAATTTACTTTTCAACTACTAATTTAATGTTGCATCACATGTCTAAAGTAACACCCTCCAGTTTGCTTTAATTCCATACATTCTTATTAGCTGTGAACATATGGCGGCTCAACAATTTTGTTAAGTAGAAATTATTGTGCTAAAAAGACTAGAAAAAAATAAAACAAAGTTTCCTATTATGGCATTATATACAATATGAACTGGATTGTTTTCATGTTTCTATAATTGAAAAAGTTACTATATTTGGCATAGTTTCTAAGTTCAACTTTGAGCTCATACATTTTCTACTTGTAGATTAAACTTCAATTAACGCTAACAGTACTGCTACACGACTTCGATTATTTTTGGTGACATCCTCATAATTTTTTGACATGTATGTCTCCCTAAGGGTTAAATTTGCTAAAATTTGGGAGGGAGTAATTCTATAGTCTATAGATATGATGTATACATTTATTTATCGAGAAGATGTAATTTTAAAACGGAAAAGGGCAAAATACATCCCTCTAACTACAAGAAACAGAATAAATTTGACCTTATTCTAAATTTGGTCTCAAGCATAACTTTATCATTAGTGGATTGATTCAAACTTGTCCTTCAACTATGAAAAATAGAACAAATTTGTCCTCCTATTGAATGTGCAGGGTCGGATGCACATAGAACGGAATAGTATCACGCGACACCGCTTTATCAAAAAAATCTTACGAGACATATTAGTAATACTGCACTGAATGGTAAAGAAATGACATCACTTAGACATATATTGTTGCTTGGCATGTTGGTTAAGTTCCTATGTTTGCTCTAAGAGGTTAAAGGTTGGAACCTCAACTAAAACAATTTTTTGGCAAATATTGAGAAATGCTCTATTTTTAAAGTTTGTAGATCGGTAGAATTGAATTCATGGCCTCTTCTAACTTAAGATTCAACAAAATCAATGGACTAAAACTATTTCTTTGTTAGGTAATGTGATAACTAATATTATTTATTCTCCACTTTTCTATTAATACTAACACCGCTTACAAAAGATTCTGCATATGTCCTGTGGATGCGGTCACAGATATGTCCTTATCATAATAAGTAGACTAGCCCCTTAAAACTAACAGAATTTATTTTTTTAATCAACACTTTTATTTTAGGATAAAACTTTGATTTTTATTTTTAAAACAAGGAGGCGAAGAACAAAAAGAAAAAAAAATATCTAGATTCACCCCCCTCCCCCAAGAAATACACATCAAAAGCAGAAATTCACAAAATATTCAGTTTTGCTCAAAGGATAACTAGTAAGTCTTCTATCTTCAGTTTCTGTCTTTTTGAAGATTAATACTCTCTTGTCTAAATAATTGTAATTATATACATATATTTAGCTCAAAAAATAAAATTGATATTTTATGAATTTTATTCTTTCCAGCATGGCAGCAATCACAATTTCTTCAGCAAAATCAGAACTTGTTAATAAGTGTCATAATAACTCCCTGCGATTTCTCCATTTACTTTAAATTATTTTTCACGAATTTAACAATTTCAATTTGTATTTGGGTCCTTGATTAATATTTCTTCTCCCATAAAAATGATTAATTTTCTAGAATTGGTGTTCTATTTAATAACTGTTAAAATTTCAGGTGAGTATAAAATTTTAAATAGGGAAAAGACATGATTATGACGAGCAATTAGATATTTTTTTTTACTCTTTTACCATTATGGGTATGCGTAGTTTTTCTGGTTTAAAATTTTTTCAAGAAAATTTTAGGGTTAAGATTATTATCTTGCAAAGTTGTAAGTGGCACTCGATCATAGTAATAAAATATATTTTTAAATGGGTAAAAAGAAAAAATTGGAAGTCTATTAGTTTTGAGCGGTAAATATGAGTCAGTCCACTTATGATAAGGGTATATTTGGTACCAAAGTTAAACGGAGGACAAATTTATTCTATTTCTTATAGCTGGGAGAAAAATCTGAACCAATCCGCTAATGATAAAGTCATGTTTGGGACCAAATTTAAAATAAGAGCAAATTTACTCTGTTTCCCATAGTTAAGGGTCATTTTTAGCCACTTTCTTACTCCTAGTTCTTAATTACCCGTTGGAACTCGTAATAAATTAGTTCAAATTGTATATGATCTCTTAACACTTCCAGTTGTTTCTTTGAGTATATTATCTAATAAAATTGTACTGCACTATTTTAGGCATATTTAATTCAATCCAATTTTTGAACATGATCCATTCTACTTTCCAAAGTTAGGGTACGAACTACGAATATTAGACAAGTATTGTACATCTAATATAATATTTATTGTCTGTCAACAAACTTTATTGGATGACTCATAAAAGAAGAATTCCTGGCCAGCCACACGTAAGAATATATTTTTAATTTATATAAGAGTAAAAAAAAATCACATGTTGAAAAAGAAAAAGGATACATGCATCAGAACCTTGCCAGATTTTTCCATTATATGCCATGCATTAATGTTTATTCAGATGATCTTCTGTACTTTCTTTCTACTTGGTATGAAATAAGAATTCCCTTCCATACGCAACCCCTTATTTTTACTATTTATAGTATGTAGTTTTGCATTTTAAGAAACCAGTTTCACCAATGATTTGATGGATTACTCAATTATATTAGTACTAATTTGTAAATCTACTATTCGTACTGGACCTAATTATAGGAAATGCCTCAAAAATGGTAAAACATGAACAACTCAAGTTTGTAATAGGATTTGGACAAATAAACCAAATGTATGAGAAAGTCGAGTGCTTTTGGATGTGAAGTAGCACACTAGACTAAATTGAGGATAAAGAGGCTGTTGTCTATTACGTTGTTCGTGGAGACGAGAGGTATCAGATTAACCAGAGGTTTTGAGTTCGAGTGTTAGGAATAATTTTTTGAATAATTTTTTTAATAAGCTTTACGTTTCGTGGTGTGAATCCAAGATTATTCAAGGTCCCAATACTGAATACAGAGGCGGATGCAATGTATCGGCACCAGATTCAGTTGAATCCGGTACTTTTGATGCAGAATAATGTAAAAATTCACTAATATTGCAATAAATAGCAATATGAACCTATAACTTTAACAAGAAATATGTTCAGTGCTAAAAACTTTAAAGGTTGAACCCATAAAACTTAAATCTTAGATTCACCTCTGACTGAATACCAAGCGGAAAACCAAGAAAAAAAGTACTCCCTCCGTTTCAAATTAGATGAGGTACTTTTCTTTTTAGTCTGTTCCAAAATAAATGACACATTTCTAAATTTAGAAATAATTCAACTTTAAACAATTCGTTTTACCCGTTTTATCCTAAACGAAAAACTTTTATAACCACACAAATGTCATGACCTCATAAAGCTTTTATCCCTTAAACTTTTAAGAATAGAAGTTTCAAAAGTCTTTTTTTTTTCTTAAAGTCCGTGCCGAGTTAAACTATCTCGTCTAAATTGAAACGGAGAAAGTAATTTTTTCTTCAAGCCATAACGATATGACTATATATAAATTTTTCTTTATATGCCAAGTGTCTAATGGCAAAATATATATTAAATTTTAAAACTTTAAAGTCGAGTGGTGAAAGTGGTGGGATGTCTTTGAGTTTGAGACGCAAGGAACTCTACTGCTAAGATCCATTATCCATATATATTCCACATGTGAACCAAATCTTCGAATCCAAATGATGTGACCATCTGGTATTCCCTAGTCTGCATGTGAAGTTAAACGACTTTTGCCACTCTGATGTGATTGGGCATGTAATACCCTACTTGATAAAATTATTTAATCGTACATTTTCTCTTTTGAAGTTTTTTTTAGTTTTCATACCATATTGATATTTGGTGTCTCAGTTAATTAGTATTCGGCCCATGTAAAATCCATTAAAGAAGGAAGCATTCTTTACTTGGATTTTTTTTTTTTAATTTTATTTCCTTAATTCTAACACAGAGACTTTAGGAAGTTACGAGCTATTATAAGTTTAATTGCTTGCCTAGTTCTTCACACTATTACCTAAAAACTATTCAAATGAAAGTTACATATGTAGCACTAAAACTTAAGAGTATTTCTTAGTTATTTTGTATCCGAAACAATTTATCCCCGAGTTATAATTGCTATATGACATATAACATATTAGTATATCTTTCTCATCATTACGAAACAAAACATTCATACGTAATCATTACTTTGTAGTGTAACATCTTTGAATATCATGATGATTGTTTATACATTAACGAGTGACTAAACTTTCTCATCTAGAGTTGATGTAACCTATTTGAGGATAATTTTTTAGTGTATTTAATATAAATTTGCTTTTGACTTTTCTGTACTTGTTCAACTATGTTTTCGTGTTGTTGATTGAAGTGCTCTCAATTGACTATGCTTATTTAGTGTATATTACTTGGAAAATAGTACACATTTAGGTATTTGTTGAACAACATCACTCCTAATAACGTATATGAGAAATCAATATGGAGGGTTTAAGGGTGGGATTATGAATAACAAAATCTTGATGCGATCATATAGTAAGCGGTAAATTAGTGCCAGCTAGCGTAATTCGGAAGAATACGTCTAGTAAATTGTGGTAGTTGCTCGAAAGAGAATTACGACACCCAAAATACTCACGATCGGTAGAGAATACTTAAGCGAATTTGTAGGAAATATAGTGGGGAGGATTTCGACAATAGGGGAAATCATAACCCTAGACTTTTTCAATCTTGCCTACAATATTGCTCCGTTAGTTATAAACTATAGCATTTTAATTACTTTGTCCTTAGTTAGTAAATACTCAAACTATTATTTAATATTTTTGAAGTTTGATTACTTGAATTCTTGCGAAACTAGTGATTGTGATTAGTAGGTTAATTTCCTGGGGGATTCGACTTCGGCTTGTAAACCAGATTATATTTGCAACGACCACTAGACCTCTTAGGAGGCATAATTGGACGTGATCAAATTTTAGAGTCGTTGCCGGAGAACTAACGGTGTTATTAATTACGGCTAGAAGAATTGTTAGAATTCTTAGTTTAGTCAGCTTTCTCGATTTGAAATTCATTATATTAAAACTCTAACGTTTGTAGTCTTGTGTGTTATAGGTGCATGCCTAGAAACTCCTTAAGAACTAGAGAATTGTACGAAGCATTACCGGACCTTGAGAAAGCTTTCAAGGCACTAAATCGAGCAAACAAGAAAGACAAGCGACAACAGAACTCAACAGAGTGAATCAAACTAGACATGGGTGACGTCATAGACAATCAAAACAATAGAGATATTGGGAACGACCTGAACAATCAGGGTATGGCACCTCTTGTGCCAGAAGCAACCTTGTATGATTGGGCACAACCCACCGCCGAAAATCTGGCAACCGCAATTGCAATCCCACAAATACAAATGAAATCACTTCAAATCACAAACAACATGTTACATTTATTGCAGAACAAAGGACTGTTCTCGGGGTCTTACATTGAAAATCCACAACAATATCTGAATTTTTTTTATCGATTTGTGTCATGCAAAGGCAACCGAATGTGACGTCGAAAGCAATAAGACTGTTGTTATTTCCATTCACATTGACAGGAGAGACTCAGACTTGCCTCAATTCGCTCCCCATAAACTCCATCACTATTTGGGAGAAATTAGTCAAGCAATTTTTGGACAAATTCTACCCAACCAATAAGACTGCTGCACAAATTGATGAGATCTTAAGCTTCAGGCAGAAACCAGCGGAAACACTGTAAGAAATATGGGAGAGGTTCAAGGGGATGCTGGTCAAGTGACCACACCACGACATTCCTGATCAGATGTTGGGGCAAAGGTTCTACTTGGGATTGGCCGACAACTTGAAGGCCAATGTTGATGCTTCAGCAGGTGGAACATTTTTTGGCAAATCATTCAGAGAATGTAAGGTCTTACTTGATAAAATTGCTCAAACCTCAGGGTGGATGAAAAGAGACTCTACAATCACTCATGTAGTTCACTTAGTGGCTCTAGACCCAAACAACTTCATAGCTGCGAATATGACCACTCTAATGACACAAATGAGTATCCTCACCAAAAGATTGATGAGTCTGGCTAAAAGTAGGTGCACATAGTTGACACGACAAATAGAGGATTATGCATATCATCCATTAATCGACCATATTTGTGTTCGTGGAGTGGAGAAAGTGACAATCAGAACTATCAAAAGAATATGAACTATGTGGGTAACTATGGAGGTTAGAGACAAAGTGGTCAGAATTGGGGACAACAGAATCACCAGTATCAACTAGCACAGTAGCAGTACAATAACAACAACAATCCTAGAGCTATGCGACCATAGAGTCAAGCCATGCCTTACCAAAGGCAACAAAGTTACAACCAGCAAAACTAGCAGCTAGCTTATCAACAACCCCAACAACAACAGATAATGAGACAAGATGATAGGTTGTCTGAAATTAAAGGAATGCTGTAACAACTCATCGGGTCTAGCGAAAAAATTCAAGAGAAGGTCGAAGCATATGACTCAACGATAAAAGGCATCAAGATTCAACTAGGGCATATATCTTTGGCTCTGAATAATCGTCCCCAAGGGACGCTACCTACAGACACACATGTCAATCCTAAAGAGCAGGGTCCGAAGCAGCTGACGGCGGTAAGTCTGAGAAATGATAGAGATCGTGATTTAAAGCAAAATTTTTTTTGCGAAAGCCGACCAATTGAGATACTTTTGCCTGTACCAATTGAGGTTGATGAGTCAACTAAGCTAACAGAGGTAAGAGTGCAACTGACCCAGGAGGAACTAAACAAAGAAAAAGACTGAGAAAGTGCAAGAGAAGACATTAGAAAAAGTGCCTAAGCAGGATCTAACTCAAGTCACAAGAAAGAAGCGAACTCCAGCACCCTTCCCCCAAAGGTTGGCCAAATATCAGAAGGATGAGAAATATAAGAAATTCATGGAGATGTTGAAGAAGATTTAGGCGAACATCCCACTGATTAATGCCTTGAGGGAGATGCTCGGTTATGAAAAAATGATGAAGGACTTGATGTCTCGTAAGTTCTACTTTCAAGACTTGGAAATTGTGACACTGATTCAGACATGTAGTGGTGTCATGACAACACCTATAGCTGAGAAGTTATCTGACCCAGAGAGTTTCACAATTCCATGCACCATAGGCAGCTATGCTTTTGCTAAAGTATTGTGTGATTTGGGGGTGAGATAAACTTTACGCCTTTGTCTATCTATAAAATGTTAGGCATTGGAGGAGCAAGGCCCGTATCCATGTTACTACAGCTAGCCGACCGAATGGTAAAAAGGCCATTATGTATACTTGATGATGTACTTGTGCAAGTTGGAAAGTTTGTGTTTCTGGCATATTTTATCATTCTGAACTGCCAGGTTGATGAAGAGATTCTCATAATTTTGGAAAGTCCATTCTTGGCAACATGGAAAGATTTGATTGATTGTAAAATTGGTAAGCTAAAGATGAGACTAAACGATGAAGAAATAACATTCAATGTGCAGAAGTACATGCGGCGACCCAATGAGTTTGCTAATTGCTCTCTGATTGAAGGAGTGAACGTGATTTTGGAGGAGGAAGATGAGGTAGTGAATGCAAAAGACCCTGTAGCAGCCTGCCTCATAAACTTAGAAGAGGTAGATAGTGAGGACATGACATAGTGGGTTTTGGCTCTTGAAGGCCAAGGGTACTGGAAAAGAGAGCTTGAATTCAAGACTTTACACTTAGAAGAAAGAAAAACCCCTCCAGCTAAGCCATCAATTGAAGAGCCACCACAGTTGGAGCTAAAACTGTTACCGTCTCACCTCAGGTATGCTTTCTAGGGACCTAACTCGACCTTACCTGTTATTATCTCATCTGATTTGTTAGATGTGGAGGTAGAACAACTTTTGCAGGTCTTGAAGGAGTGCAACACTGAAGTTGGTTGTACCATTCCAGATATAAAGGGTATCAACCCAACCTTTTATATGCATAAGATTCTGCTGAAAGATGGGCAGAAACCTTCCAAAGAACATCAAAGAAAAATGAACCCCAACATGAAAGAACTGGTGAAGAATGAAGTGATCAAGTGGTTAGATGCAGGAATCATTTTTCCCATCTTTGACAACAACTAGGTTAGCCTAGTTCGGTGTGTGCCAAAGAAGCGTGGAATCATTATAGTTCAAAATAAGAACAACGAGTTGATGTCAACAAGAACAGTCACGGGATGAAAAATTTGTATGGAGTAATGAAGATTGAACAAGGCCACCCGAAAAGACCATTTTTCGCTGCCATTCATTGATCAGATGTTAGATAGATTGGAAGAGAGGTCCCACTTTTGCTTCCTGGATGGATACTCGGGGTATAATCATATCTCTATTGCTTCAGAGGATAGAGAGAAAATGTCGTTCACCTGTCTGTATGGCATCTATGCCTTTCAGAAAATACTGTTTGGCCTATGCAATGCATCTGCCACATTCCAAAGGTGCATGATGGCCATCTTCACAAATATGGTAGAAGATATGATGTAGGCTTTTATGGATGATTTCTCAGTGGTGGGGAACTCATTTGATGACTGCCTTATGAATTTGAAAAGAGTATTGAAGAGGTGTATAGAGACTAATCTGGCACTGGACTGAGAAAAATGGCATTTCATGATACAAGAAAGTATAGTCTTGGGACACCTAGTATCAAGTAAGGGCATTGAGGTGGACCGTGCTAAGGTTGATGTAATTGAGAAGTTGCCTCCACCCACTTCTGTCAAGGCCATAAGAAGTTTCCTTGGTCACGTCGGCTTCTATAGGCAGTTTATAAAAGATTTTTTTCAAAATTGCTAACCCTTTGTGTAAATTACTTGAAAAAGATCACCCCTTTGTATTTTCTGATGATCAAGGTAGCATTTGAGGAGTTGAAGAAGAGGCTGGTGCACCAATCATAGTGGCACCTGACTGGGAGTACCCTTTTGAGTTGATGTGTGATGCAAGCGACTATATTGTAGGAGTAGTTCTTGGGCAACAAAAAGATAAAGTCATGCATCGAATCTACTATGCAAGTAGAACCTTGACTGGTGCCCAACTAAATTACTTAGTGATTGAGAAAGTGGTGTTCACATTTGACAAATTCAGGTCATACCTGATAGGCTCGAAGGTAATTATTTATGCTGACCATACTGCTCTCCGGTACCTAATTTAGAAGAAGGAGTTAAAACCGCGCTTGATTCGATGGGTTCTACTGCTGCAAGAATTTGACTTGAAAATCTATGACCGAAAGGGAACAAGAAACCAAGTTGCTGATCACTTGTCCAGGCTTGAAGGAGCTGAAAAGAAGGTTGAGGTGGAAGAGATGGTGGAGACATTCCCTGATGAACAACTGTTAGCCACGAGCTTTGAGGTAGCGCCATGATATGAAGATATTGCAAACTACCTGGCAAGCGATATTGTTCCCTATGACTTGTCCTCTATGTAGAAGAAAACGTTTTATCGTGATTATCGCATGTATTTCTAGGATGAACCATATTTGTTCAGGATTTGTATTGATAACATGATCCGAATATGTATCCCAGAGATAGACCAAGTTTCTGTTTTATAGGCATGTCATGTTTCGCCTTATGGAGGCCATTTTGGAGGAGTAAGGAGAGCTGATAAAGTGTTGGAGTCGGGCTTTTATTGGCTGACGTTGTTTAAAGATGCACATTTTTGGGTGAAGGTATGTGATGAATGCCAACGGATAAGGAATATTTTTCTTCGACATGAGATGCCCATAAACCCAATTCAAGAGATGGAAGTATTCAATGTGTGGGGAGTCGATTTTATGGGATTATTTGTCAGCTCATATGGCAACAACAACATAATGGTATCTGTGGACTTTGTCTCGAAATGGGTAGAAGCCGTGACACTCCCAATGAATGATGCAAAGGGAGTCATTGATTTTCTAAGAAAAAGTATCTTCACCCGATTTGGCACCCCAAAGGTGATCATCAGTGATAGAGGCATCCACTTTTGCAACCGAGCCTTTGTAAAGTTGTTAGAGAAATATGGCGTTCGCCATAAGGTTCCCACTCCGTATCACCCACAAACAAGTGGACAAGTGGAGGTGTCAAACAGAGAAATCAAGAGTGTTTTGACCAAGACTGTGAATGCTACTCGGACGGATTGTGCGAGAAAATTGGATGATGCACTATGAGCTTACCATACTGCATTCAAAGGTCCGATTGGTATGTCAACATACAAATTAGTTTTTTGAAGGGCGTGTCACTTATCGGTGGAGTTAGAGCATACAACATTTTGGGTATTAAGGCAATTAAATCTTGACATAGAGGTCGCTAGTACGAGTAGAGTCATAGAGCTGTATGAACTTGATGAGTTCCGCAATCATGCTTAAACGACAACCACATAAAAATTTGAAATTTAGTCTACACGCGGCTTAAACCAAAAGGTGCATTGAGAAGTACCGAAGGAGATCCAAATCTTGACTTTTCCCTTCTCCATGAAGTGTTGCACTTTAGTTGCTTCCGAGTTGTAAAATAGAGAGGCGGATTCAAGATGTAAAGTTGATGGATATAATCTTTATCTTTTTATCACTGAATCCATTACAACTTTTATAATTATGAGTTCAAAATATAGTATTTACTGAAATTTTGTAATCTTTAAAATATATCTAATGCAGAATACCATATATGGCCCCCTAAACTTGACCATTTTTTTCATCCGAACACCTAAATTAAGAGCAGTACCTATTGAGCACTTTAAGTGAAGACAAATTGTGTCAAGTAGATACATATTTCGCAGCCCCAAGCAAACCTAAGTGTGTATATGTCACTTGCTGCCAACGCGGCAAGTAGGACGAATAAGAAAAGAACACATTGCTAAAGAAAAAAAGCCAAAATTGAAGGACCCTTGGAGATGAAGACTAGTCACTTTCTCCGACCACTATTTGTATTAAAATTGCTGGGTGCAATTGAACATTGGCCCGTCTTTGCCCTCTTTACCCCCTTTTGTTGTATAAATCTTCCAAAGATTATGAATGGATCGGTAATCGTAGCCCGCCCATTACTGTGTAAAGAGTTTCTCCTGATCTCACGTGTATATCCAAATTGACCTTGGCTTCAATCCTATTATGGCGGTAGCAAATTTACCCTGGCTATTATACTATCCAATCAAATTGTCCTTGACATTGGTAAAGTTTTAAAAATTAGCTCCAACTCTAATAGAGGTCTATGACCCAAATTTTAAAAATGACACATAACACCCTTCACTAAATTAAAGCTCATTGAAACCCTCATTTTTCTCTCCAAATTACCCACCAAAAAACTAGGTGAGTCTTTAACACAAAATTATGTTATTTAGACAACACAAGAGTTGAGATTTTTATTGTGAATTAAAGTAGATGTAAAATTTTTGGAAGAATTGGCTATTTCCGGAGACGTTGCTGACAGTTGAGGATGTCGTGTTGCTGGTGATCCTGTGATATGCCTGCTGCAATATAAATTCCCTCATGGGTTATATCATGTTCATCTTTTTCCAAAAAAAAAACACACACACACACACACAAGCTAAAAGAAACCCAATCCAACCCCAAAAAATAGTTTTGGACACATAAGCACTTAATTAGAGAAAAAGATGATTAAATAAAACTCAATAGCAACTGACCAAATTAAGGAGATGATTGACTGAGACTCAGATAAAATCACGAGAGAACTCTTGTTTTTTTAAATTTCAAGAATCTAAATTTACAAAAATGGTGGAGAAATGGGATTTCCAATGGACTTTAAGTTAGTGAGGGGTGCTAGGTGTAATTTTGAAAATTTGGATCATATACCTCCAAGCAAAAGTTAGCTAATGAGTTAGGATTTATCAAAATACTATTACACGTTTCATCAGACAAATATGGACACTCTATAACAACCCGCACGGTGCTTAATAACATAAATGAGACCCAATATTGGATAAATAAATAATTGTATACATTTGATTCTTGATAACATGCAAAGAAAATAAATATGTGCCTGAACTCGGCTCAAAAAGCTACTTCAAGAAGTGAGGATTCTCTTATACCGCATAAAGAGACTGCATATCATTCCTTCAACCAACGTCGAGGGCTCTAACAAACACAACGAGTAGGATCTGCTCTCCTTTAGTTCATGTATTAATGTTATGCATAAATTATCAATACACCAACTTAGTTCTTTTTTGTGTTCCTTCTATGCAAAGCTAATTGACTGCTCTTTTGACTTCTCTACATAGTTTATGAAAGTCTTCGTAAATGACATATTCTAAACTCTAAAGTACATAGACTAGAAGTTGAAGAAAATAATATACCATTGTTATCTTTCTGAAGTAAAAAACAAATTATTAACAAATCTTTTCTTGAACATAATTTCAGGAGTAAAGGGTAAGCAATTCCAAACCCTATTGAACCAAACTTGTTAAGAACTGACATCTCCAAAGTGCGCTCTGCAAGACAATAAATGAGCTGTAAACATTCAGAAGAGTAGAGCCATAAACTAGGACTCTTGTTTCTACAACTATCCACAATCGTATACTTTCTCAGCAGAAAACAAATGTTTTGTACAGTTCTTAGACATGTTTGAAGAACATGTAAATGCCCCGTGAAACTAACCCCAAGAGCTGACATGCTGCAACGTATTATACTGAGGTCCTACAACATGTTGCAGTGGATAAAGCAGTGGCTTGTATTAAACAATTATGATGAATACTAGTTTGTACATCTTAGAGACTATTAAGTATCATTCTACCTAATTGCCATAATTCGAATATCACCTACGGGTTCATTGACTCAATTGAAGTTCATATAAGAAGTTTTATTTCAAAAAAAAACTAAGACAGTAACATTAAGAGTATGATTGGAAAGTCACCAGGTAATTGGAATTGGTATAATTACTAAGATAGTATATACAACCTAGTAATTATACAATATAGTAATTACGACGACATGTTTGTTTGTCATAACATAATTACAATGTAATTACAAACATACTGTTTGGTTACCCGTAATTACAAAGTTAGGTTAAATTTTAATAAATGAAGTAACTATCAAAATTTAAAAGTTAATATAATAAATATATGCCTATAAATATTTTTATAAGTATAAATGATATAAGATTTGGTATTTAAGATGCATATTTTTTCTTGAATATACATTAATTAGTAATCATATATTTATAATTAATATTGTAAAAATAATTGATATATATTTTCCAAATTAATAATATTTATTTTGATTAATTATAAAACTAAAATCATACGTTTTGTAATAACACCATAGAATGCATGTTTGATAAAATAAATTAATATTTATAAATATAATATCATAACATTATTCAAATATTTGACAAAACTAATCTATCAATTCTAACTAAAAAAATTAACAATATGCAATGTGAAATAATAAGTAAATACTACTAAAACAGTAAATTGAAACCATAAATATAACACTATTTCAAAATCCCAAAAAAAAAGTTTAACATATGTCAAATTCAAACATAATAAAAATTATAAGTTCCAATACAACTTAAGATTAGGAAATATAATAAGGTTATAGCCTCATTCAACAACGAAATTCTACTTTAATGACATCACCCATTATATGCCAAATTTGTTAATGACTCGTTATTTCTAATATTAGGAGGTGTAGTTTCAAAAACTAGAACAGTAACGCAGTTACGCTAAATGAGGAAAATAAAACAAATAGAATATAAAATATACGATCAATTACGTGGATTCACAAGAAGTAAAGGTACAGAAATAAAAGATAAATAATGTACAAAAAAATATTTTAAAATTAAAAAAGAAATTTAAAAGTTAAAATAAAATAAAAAGTTAAAATGAAAAGAAATTAAAATAATGGAAATAAAACGTTATAAAGAAAATAAATTAAAATAAAAACAAAAAGGAAGGAAATTAAAAAATAACCTTGTAATTACACATATTACCACCAAGTCTCACCTCCCCTTGAGAATTAGAGAGTGTAATTACACCTCTCCAATTACACTCAATTCCATGTTGATCAAGTAATTACTTGACCAGACAAACATGCCAAATTGTGTAATTACACTCAATTACATCCAAATTCAATTTCAAACAGGCTCTAAATGAGTTTGCTCCATAAAGTATATATAGTAGTTCCTTCACCTTTTCATACTGTTATGAGTCTTAAAAATTACCAACCCATGCACAATTATAATTCTATCTTCCACAAAGCAATCCATACATATAATCGTTCTTCTAAGTCCTCCCCGACTTTGCATGCGACACGGAGGGTTCGTGCAGTCCTCACCTGGACACAGCGGCGAAGCTATGAATTTTTTCCATGGTGTTCAAGCTTGAAAGAAGTGAAAAAATTCCCGATAAAAAATGTTCAATATGTATTATATACCTCTAAAACATAATATTTTACTTCTTGCTGAGTAATATGTTTCTATCACATTGGAAGTAGGTTGCGAGGAACCATATTTTAGTCGACTGTTGTAAGCAGACCCTACAAGTTTCAACATCATTCACCCAATTGCCTTTTCGTAAATCCTAGCTTGTTCTATAGCTGTAACGACCTGACCGGTCGTTTTGAGCTCTAACGCGTCATTCCGCAGTTTGAGGCCATGAGCAGCTTCACTTCAGGTATTATGACTTGTACGCATGGTCGGAATTGAATTTCGAGAAGTTCGGAGTTGATTTGGAAAGAAAATTCTCAATTTGGAAGCTTTAAGGTAAAATAATGGACTAAGATTGGATTTTTGAGTAAACGACCTCGGAATCGGGATTCGAAGGTTCCAACAGGTTCGTATGATGATTTCGGACTTGGGCGTACGTCCGAATCGGGTTTTGGAAGACCCAGGAATGTTTCGTCACCTATTGTGGAAGTTGACATTTTTGAAAGAATTTCATAAGTTTGGGTTGAAGTACATTTCAGTGTTATCAGTGTGCGTTTGGGATTCCGAGTATGGGAATAACTCCGTATGGTGATTCTGGTATTGGGAGCGCGATCAGAAGTGAATTCGGAGGTCCGTGGGTCATTTTGAAGTCATTTGGCTAAAGATAGAAATTTAAAGGTTTTTGAGGAATTTGACCGGAAGTGGACTTTTTGATATCGGGGTCGGATTCCAATTCCGGAAGTTGGAGTAGGTCCGTAATGTCGAATATGACTTGTGCGCAAAATTTGAGATCAATCGGACGTAATTTGATAGGTTTAAGCATCGAATATAGAAGTTTGAAATTCTAAAGTTCATTAAGCTTGGATTGGAGTGCGATTCATTGTTTTAGCGTTGTTTGATGTGATTTGAGGCCTCGACTAAGTCCGTGATATGTTTTGAGACTTGTTGGTATATTCGGACGGGTCCCGAGGGGCTCGGGTGAGTTTCAGGGTGGTTTCGGACCATTTCTATACCATTTTAAGCTGCTGGTTTTTGGCTACAGCAGTGTGCTACGTGATCGTGGGGAATTGGCCGCGATCGCGATGAGTAAAATGGAAGAAAATGGCCAGTGATTCGCGATCGCGGAAGGTCTTTCGCGATTGCGTAGAGGAAAGTTTCTGCTGCACTAACCCTACTTTGGAAGCTTGTATCTCGCAATCTATAAGGAATTTGGAGATGATTCAAAAACAAAAGTTGTAGCCCTTTATGTCTAGTTTTCAGAAAATCAAACCATTTGGTATTTGGAGTTGTGTACAAAAAGGTATGAGTGTTACACTACAGCCTATCCGGGAAGAGTTTGGAAATCGCGAAGAAGAAATTTGTGTTGCACAGGGCTGATTTTGGAAGCTTATATCTTGTAATATATAAGGAACTGGTAGATGAGCAAAGCATGAAAGTTGTAGTCCTTGGAGTCTAGTTTTCAAAAAGTTAAACCATTTGCAATTTAAAATTTTGTACAAAAAGTTATGGCCATTATACTAGAGACTGTCTGGAAAAGCTCGGCATTTGTTCTTCGCGATCGCGAAAAGCAAATTTTGGGCTGAGAAATGTTGTGCTTCGTGATTGCGAAGCATTTTCCGCGATCGCGAAGAGTAAATACCTTGGCAGAAGCTATATTTCGAGGTTTCAGCCATTTTTATCATATTTGGAGCTTGGATTGAAGCGATTTTTGAGGCGATTTTCACCCTATAGATTGGGGTAAGTGTTCTATATCCGAAAGTAATTATATTTCATGATTCTATGGTTATATTCATCATTTATTTTGGATTTAAATGGAAGAAATCAAGATTTTTGTAAAACTTTTCAAGATCCTAGATTCAAGATTTGGACGTCAAGTTGTTATCGGAATTTGATAAAATTGGTATGGTTGAACTCGTATCGGAATGAGTTGTCGGATTTTGTGAGTTTTTTCGGATTCCGGGCACATGGGCCCAAGGGCGATTTTGTCAACTTTTCGAACGAAGTTAAGAATTTATCTAAATTGAATTATTGTGAGTATTAGAGCCTATGTTTATGGATTTTCTCATTTATTGGCTAGTTTTGGAGCGTTGTGCACCGATTTGAGTCGTCGGAAGGGATTGGAAGCCGGTTTTGGAACTTCAGAGCGAGGTGGATCTCCTTTCTAACCTTGTAAGAGGGAATTGTCCCCATAGGTGAATTAATTGGATATGTGCTCCTATTTGTGGGGGCTACGTACACAAAAGGTGACGAGAGTCCGTGTATAGCTACTATTATGCATAAGTCCGGATAATTTAGGACCCAAAAGCATGCTCTACTTGTAATATTTGGAATCTTGTTGTCGATTTAAACATGCTTAAATCATATCGAAATGGTAAATGAATTTCTAAAGGAATTAAACATTTGAGCTCTCACTATTACAAATTCTTCTAAATAATCCTTAACTCTCCCCTTCTCAATCAATTTATTAAATGCCAAATACATAGATAGACATTTAAAGTCTCAATGTAGAAAATTTCTTGGTGACCTTAAAATTTAACCGTTGCAATAAAGGCACCAGAGCACTATTATGCTGAAATGAAAACTAAAGAAAGACCACGTAAGATATACTTTAAGTGCTCATATTCATAAATGTTTCAGGTGTTTCATGAGTGAAATTTACAGAAACATTAATATCAGAATTAGAAATTACACTAGGGCATAATATGCCTATCCCCGTCAACTAAATTTGGGCAGAAGATAAAAGAGGGACGAGGAAAGGAAGAGTTTACGGACCTTAAGAAAGTGTATCGGCGCAACGTCTGGCAAAAAAAGAATTTGAACCGGAGAATCGCCGCCGGCGAGAGGGCAAAACAAAATTTGGATAATTTTTCAATTTGCGTGTGTCATCCTTGCAAAGGCCATGCTAATCTTCACTGTATCGTTCCAGTTTTATCCGATGTCCCCGAAGAGAGAAACTCCACTGTTGAGCTTCGGGGTATAAAATCTGAAGAGCTTCAGTTCGTGGTCGGTGTGGGACTATTAGTTCAAGAACTGGAAAAGGGACTGACTTGCTCGTTTACTTGAGCCCTTTTCTAAAAGCCCATAACAAAATGGGCTGCTTGTGGACTATACTACTATAATAGAAGGGATTTTTACATTCCTATGGGGTATTATCACTTTTAGTCCGTGTCAAAGATTATTTACGTCTCATAATCGAAAAATTAGATAATTTTTTTTATATAGCATACAATATAAATATATTGCTATTATTTTTACATCGGCTATAAAGTATCATTTTTCCATTCCTATACTACATATCAAACTTATTTACCCTCCCTAATCAAGTTTTAACTTAATTATATAGGTATATATAATTTATCAATTATATACAAATTTATATTAATGAGTATCCCTTTATATTAGGAATTGAATAGGGAATCAGTTATTTCCCATCTCTCCCCTCCCCCTCTTTCTCCATCTCTCTCTCTCTCTTTCTCTCATTCTCTGTTCGTTCTTCAATTTTCTTCTTTCGTTTTTCTCTATTTTTTATCTATGAATTTTAATTGTTTTCATATAGAGTTTTAACTTATCAATTTCCTTTGATGTTGCACAATTGGTGTTCGAATTGAAATTGTCAATCAATAAATTTGAAGGTGTTTGATTCTCTACCATTGACGGCCATAAAAAAACTTCAAAGCTTTGAATTCGAATTTGGGTTTTCAAAAACTATTATTTGTTTGGATTGGGTATTGTTGCAAACGTTTGAGAATATTCTTTAGAGTCTATATCTCAATTTTTAGGGTGTCTGGTGAAGATTAGATTTGATTTTGGCTGAATTAAGAACACATGACATACAATATAGTTACGAAATTGTATTAAGTTGTATGTAAATTGTATTTAAGTTGTAATATGTTGTAATTAATTTTTTAAAATTTAAATATTTCATGAAAGTTGAAAAATAGTTATATAAGGTATGAATCGTTGTATGAAATTTATATTTAAGCTATAAATACTATCTTTTTACGTAAAGTTATTGATATGTATCAAAATTGTTTTAACAGAGGAAGTTTTGCTTGGAATTTCAGTGAAGAAGAAGAACACATCACTTAAAAAATATATACAAATCATATACAAAATACATACAAAAGATATATTGTATAAAAAATTATATGTAAGTTGTATGATATTATAGTTGTATTTAACTGGTTAGAAATGATGTATAAAAATTGTAGATAAATTGTAAATATGTTGAAAACTATCAAATTTATTGTATGAAATTTATTTTTACTATGCATTTTGTTGATAAATTCAAATTTGTATTAAATTTGTACGAATTTTGTTTTTAATCTGTATGTTGATGTACCATACATTGTCCTTTTCTCAAATTGATTTATTAAGGAAAGAAAAGTAGAGAATAAATTTCAAATAGACTCATGTGCACTATTTCATATTTGTTTGAACTGAAAAACTTGAATATTGATAGGAACCGAATGATTTGGTGGAGAAATTTTGAGTGTCACATTAAAAGCGCCATCGTCGCATTTAAGAGAAACTGAGTTTTATGTGAAATTTGAATTTTGTATGAGAAATTAACTGGATAACATAGATTCTTGTTGGAAATACTAATACAAAACTGAATCTTAAGTTTGGAGGCGATATATTACAAGATATAAGTGATCAGTTTCTGATCCTTTTCTTATTCCCAAACTGAGTTACACTCCTACTAATTTAAATTTAATAGAGTATAAAAGCACTCTAATTACTCAGATTAACATTAAGAAATCACTAAAAGAAAATTGACCCAACATTTAATCCCTTTTCTCATTAAATTGGGATTCATCAGAAAATTAAAAGAAAGGCCGAAACGGTTTCCCACTGCGAGCACCGATGTGCAACACCGGGAAGGGATGCTAAACACTTGGAAGGAGTCTTATTAAAAGAGGAGTGGAAAGAAAATATGAACAAAATGTAACAAAATCCCCTGATTTACGGCACTAATAATGGATTGTATATAATTTGTACGTAATCCTTATTTAGGATGAGTAATATATAAAATTAGGACAATTTTGGTAAATAAGTTTTAAATATTGTATAGGAAGAGAAAAAGTCCATAGGGGAATAATCCTTTCTCAAGTCAAACGCTACTTGAAATATTATGTTTTTTTAGAGAAAAAATGACTTTTTTGAGGTGTGAAAAATAGATTTATTGATACTAACTCTATTAATTATAAAAGGGTAACTTTGACCAGATAGTATGGAGAAAGAGTAAATTTGATAGGATAATATAATGGAGGTTAGATATAGATAATATCCGAAAATATGAGGTTAAATTTGACCCTTTTTCGGAGAATAAATCTTGAGGAGCTGAACAAAGTTCTGCACTGCTTCTTCCTTTTTCCCTTTGGTTTATTACTGCTAAAATTATCCTTTTATTACATTGAGATAATTCAGTATGACTATAGTTTGAGAGTCTGTAAAAGTATGCGCTTGATTGCAGAGGCGGATTCAGGATTTGAGGTTTATGGGTTTCTATTGTAATTTTAAATTAATATGCAATAATAACTGGGTTTACAGTCAAATATTTATCAATATTTAGTGAATTTCTTAATATACATACATAGTCTACGTAAGAGTTATTGGATTCCCGGGAACCCGTAATCTATGCACTAGGTCCGCCTCTGCTTGATTGTTACTTACAACTTAAAGAACTACTCCTATATTTTTGCAGCAACATGCATGTCAACATTGCAATAAATGAAGACCTTTCTTTGTAGCTACACATTTGTGCTAATATCATTGAGCTTTTAGTTAGCTGCTGATGCCTCATATATGTGGAAAACATCAACATATTCATTCTTATTGAGTATGATTGGTTCTTGTACTTATTGAAACTCATCTATATAACACTATATACATTCTAGGTCTTCCAAATTCCAATGGCTGAACTCTCCTAGTTTGCACGTTTATGTTATAGAAAGATAGGATTTTGAAGGTGACCGGTGCCATAACTTCTTTAATGTATACCTTATAATGATTAATACGGAATTTGTGAAGAACGTTTATTCAGTATTTTTGTAGTTTATTCGGGTGAACTATAAATATTTTTTATTTGCAAATATACAAAATTACATCTCAAATATAAAAAACCAAATGTAATTAGTATTTTAAATAAGGAAAGATGTAATTTCCTAGTGAAAATGTTAATTTTACTTGTGTTGTTATAATAAAGGTGTTATTCGAATAACACCGAATAACACTTTTATTATAACAACACAAGTAAAATCAACATTTTCACTAGGAAATTACATCTTTTTATGTATGCTAAAAACTAATTTACATAAGCAAGATAACATCTTCAATAAGAGAATTACATCGACTACAATAAGAAATTTAAAAAAATCTTCAATAGGTAAATTATGCCCCATAAGTATAAAATTAAATAAACTATAAGTTCCCAAAAATCAAAATCATAAATCTCACATTTTTAAGCAATGTTTACGAAATTTTCATTATAATTTATTAGTAAAGAGATTTACATTATATTTAAGAACCATATAAGAACACAACTTTTATGATATAATTAAAAAAAATGGAAAACAAAATCAATCTCAATCCAATCCAAGATTCCCATTAAGACCCAAGTTTTTCGGATTTGAAAGAAGAAAACTCATAAATTTAAGATTAAGGGTGTGTTTGGTATGAAGGAAAATATTTTTCGGAAAATGTTTTCCAATTTTCCCATGGTTGGTTGGCTTAAATGTTTTGGAAAATATTTTCCTTATGAACTCATTTTCCTCCAATTGGAGGAAAATATTTTCCTTATCAAGAGAAGGGAAAATATTTCCCAAAACTCCTTCTCAACTTTCCCCACCCTCACCAATCCACCCCACCCCCTCTCCAAAAAAAGGATTTTTTTTTCTTTTAAATTTCAGTTTTTCCGTTACCACCCACCCTATTTTTTAACCTTAATATATTTTTTTTGCAATTTCAAATTTCTATTTTTTCATTTTTTTTTGCACCACCCACCCTCCACCAAACCCCCCCCCCCCCCCCCCGAAAAAATATTTTTTAAATATATTTTAATTTTATTAGTTATCGGCTTAAAGACTTAAAATTTTATAAGTTCCAAAATTATGAGTTCGGAGGTTTCTGTATTTGGAAGTTTACGAGTTTAGAAATTATAAAGTTTACGGGTTCAAAATTCCACGGTTTTGAAAGTTTAGCGGTTCGAAAGTGTCACGACCCAAAAATCCCTCCAAAGGAGTCGTGATGGCACCTAGTCTCTAAACTAGGTAAGCCTAACATTAACTGAGACAATATTTATATTTGCTAACTTTAATTTAAATAACTCTTAACAATTTACAATTCCCAAAATCGGTGGTACAAGTCACAAGCCTTTCTAAGAGTAATTATACAAAATAAATACATCACTACTCCGAAACAAAGGGAACAAATGGAAATAAGTACAAATGAAGGTGACTCCGAGGCCTGCGAACGCTGTAGTAGCTTTATCTTGAGTTTCCACCGCAACGACCCGCACAATTACTACCGATCAAATACCTGGATTTATACACAAAAATGTACAGAAGTGTAGTATGAGCACACCACAGCGGTGCCCAGTAAGTATCAAGACTAACCTCGGTGGGGTAGTGACGAGGAACAGTCCAGACACCTATTGGCCAAACAAATTGAACAGGATTTGATAATAAACTATCAACCTAGAAATGACATAGTAGTATCAATAGTAGGGAAAGAACAAACTACAATCTGTAGAAATAATAAAGAGAAACACGGTGGAAACGAAAGATAACTAAATAAATTAACACCAACATAGCTGGAACACAGACAAGTAAAAATGTACTCAAACAAGGAAGGCGATGTCAACTCAATAAATCATATCGTTTCCGATGCACAATTTCCAGCCATTTCAAACTCGATGTCTCATATCATAATCTCAATTACCAAACTTTTAGCACAACCTGACACCTTGTGCCCATATATTTCTATCTCACTTTACACAACAACGTTATCATGTTACTCAGTTCATAGGGTCCATAACTAATGGAGTTAAGATGTTCAAGGAGTCTGATTTACATAACATAAAGTAGAGTACAACTTCTAAACCAATTAAGAACTCAGCAAGAAAGATGAAGTTATTTTTAGAAATCATTTGAATAGAGAAAGTACCATTTTCAATTAAAGTACAATATCGAATGGATTATTACCTTTAACAAGGAATTTAATAAATTAACTTAGTATAAATTTCATTTTTTAGTAAAATACAACCTCAGAAGGTTTAAGGAAATTTAATTGAGTAACTAAATGAATTGAAGATGAAACAATTATTGAAATTTTAAAGTATTGAAAAATATGTATATAAATACGACGAAGTATTGAAAACATGATGTGGTTCCTTCACAAAGGATCACAGCGGTAAAGGAATCTGAACAGTTAAAATATTTGAATTGGTAACAACAAATAAGCATATCAAACAGAAAGTGCACGACATCACTCTTCGTGCTTTTACTCTCGTTCTCACCATAAGAATCAATATTCACTTTTATTCTTTCTTGTTGCAGGCGTGCAATCCGATCCCATTTCAAATACTACCGTGGCGGCGTGCCACCCGATCCGATTTCATATATCACCGTGGCGGCGTGCCACCCGATCCTATTTCATATATCTTGTTGCAGGCGTGCAACCCGCTCCCATTTCATATATCTTGTTGCAGGCGTGCAACCCGCTCCCATTTCATATATCTTGTTGCAGGAGTGCAACTCGCTCCCATTTCATATATCTTGTTGCAGGCGTGCAACCTGCTCCCATTTCAAATATCACCGTCACTAGTGGCATGGTGATTACTGGATTTTGAGGCTTTTGAGGTTCATGTTTTGTCACGCCAAAGTTTATGAAATTTATGGGTCCGGAAGGTTGTTGGTTTGAAAGTTTATGGCTTCATGTTTATTATATCTAAATTATTTATGTATACTCTTGATAAGTCATTTTCCTTAATTTGTGTACCAAACATCGGAAAATGAATAAGATTACTACTTGTTTTCCAAGAAAACATTTTCTTGGAAAATATTTTCCACAGAAAATATTTTCCGTTATACCAAACACACCCTAAGAGGAATGCTTATTTTATATAATTTTAAAGTTTTAGAGTCTCTTTTTTAAGTGTTCTTGCTGGAGACCATATATAAAATAATAAAATAGAGAAACAAAATATAGAAAATAATAAATGACAAATAGAAAATTGGGAGGCAACCGAAAAGGGAAATGACTGGGACAAAAGGAAATAAAAAGCACAAAGAAAAGGAAAAATCGGACAAGGTTCAAGATAAATTCTAACTTGAATTTTACGTACGAGAAAAACTTTCAAAAAGGTCTACCAGTCATCACCTTTATCTAATTTACAACTGCGGGTGGCAAGATCAGATATTTAATTTAGTTTAAGAAAATTTTAATATATGTATATAAGAATTTTATCATCTTAGCAGGTGCCATGCCACCCTTTCCTAAAGGGGTGGATCCGCCCGTGCTTGAAGGTGCGTTCATATACCAATTTAGTTGAGATAGTATATCCCTATGGATCATGCGCATCCATCTAACCAAAGGCGGCCAGAGGGTAAAGCCATTTAAGCGGTGGTTTTAGGCCCCAAAATTTTGGGGGCCCCAATTTTTATTTTTCAATTCTTATTTGATGTCCGATATTTAATTTGGAGTATTGATTAATTCAAATTTGTACCGTGTAAAGTCTTTAAAGTGGGAATTGTTCCTTATAAGAGATTTTTTTTTCATTTCAAATACTGAAACCGAATACTTCCGATTAAAGAAGGAGATATGCTATCCATCCCACCACAACTGTTCTCGCGGCGCCCCAAATCTTTTTAAGAAAATATTAAATATTTCAAAGTAGAAAAGTAAAATATTTTATATAAAAAAAGGATTACATTAATCATTAGAAAATATGTAATACACTTTTAAACTTTATTTTTTCCCTAATTTTTTCATCATTGCAACAAATATATTGAAACATCAAAAAATTCTTTTAATACGAAGTTATCAACTTCTTGAATCATGTCCTATTACTTAAGATCATACTGCACTTGAGACATTAAATGGTTTATGCGAAAATTTTTAAGTAATTTTATTCTCAAAAATCTAGAAAAATATACTTCAACTAAATTTTTAAAAGGGCCTTACATTAAAATTTGGCTTTAGGCCACCAAACTTATTGAGCCGCCTCTGCATCTAATATATAATTAAGACCACTAAAACAACAAATATTAATTTAAACTTTTAGCTATACGAGGGCCCAAAATTGAAGACGGTGAATGCAAAAGGGAGGATTTGCATCTATACCCGCTTTTTGGGTTACGTTTTAATTTTTGTCTGCTTTGCAAAAAAATTGCAAGCGTACCCACTTTTTCGCGTAATTTCAGCATACGGGGTTGAAGTAGCAAAGACAATCACACAAAACTTCAGCATTCTAGTAGCCGAGCCTGAAGTAGCAAAGGCAATACGCTGAAGGTTTTTTGTCATGGATAAGATGCTGAAGTTATTTAGTTCATTTATAAAAACTTCAGCACTAAAATAACTGAAGTATTTTTGTCCCGGATTCATTAGTTTTGTCATAAAGCTTTTTCAAAAATTTCAGCAGAAGATGCTGAAGTTATTTAGTTCATTTGTAAAAACTTCAGCACTAAATAAGCTGAAGTTTTTTTTTGTCCCGGATAAGTTTTTTCAAAAACTTCAGCAGAAAATGCTGAAGTTATTTAGTTCATTTGTAAAAACTTCAGCACTATAAAAGCTGAAGTTTTTTTGTCCTAGATTCATTAGTTTTGTCATAAAGCTTTTTCAAAAACTTCAGCAGAAGATGCTGAAGTTATTTAGTTCATTTGTAAAAACTTCAGCACTAAAATAGCTAAAGTTTTTTGTCCTGGATTCAGTTTTGTCATAAAGCTTTTTAAAAAATTTCAGCAGAAGATGCTGAAGTTATTTAGTTCATTTGTAAAAACTTCAGCACTATATAAGCTGAAGTTTTTGAAAAAGCTTTCTAACATACTAGATAAATAATCACCTTATTCTTTCATAGTGTATTACTACTATAAAATAATCAGATTGCCAACAGTATCTAAAATCATAAATTTTAGAAACAATAAACGTGAAAAGAACAGAATTACGTGAAAATATTCACAAATTATTTTCTACTAACTTACACAATTATTTATAATTTATTTTTAAATAATCTGATAAACATACTTATGACAATCATCCCATGAACTGAAGCAACAGAAGAAAGAAGAAGAAGAAGAAGAAGAAGAAGAAGAAGAAGAAGAAGAAGAAAACGAAGGAGGAGAATGAGGAGGAGAAAGGGGTCTGGAGTTGTTTAAAAAGTAGGTACAAGTTAAAACTTTTTAAAAAATGGGTATAACTTAAATGGGAGCGACCAAATAGGCCTCCCCGTGCAATTTTTACATGCAAAAGCTGGGAGATGAGGTACATTTCCCGGCCCGTAATGGAGGTAGATCATTATTAAAATACTCATTTTCAATCATTAGAAAAAGAAATCGGAAAAAAAAACTTGTAGGCATATTAAACCTTAATATCCGTAGAAAAGGATTACTTATTTACTTTTCCAAATTCCCCACGTGGTTAAGAAGATCGAAAGAATAGTTATTGAGATTTGACATACATAAACATTCTCACTCACACTATTCAATTATTCAGTAAAAAGAGGGGAGTTGTGAGCAATTTATGTTGGTTTTGGGGCTTCTGATCTGGAGTTGCCCCCTCGTGTTTTATAGCCAGCGAATTCTGAATGAAAACTCTTGTGCCGAAGTGATTGACATGGTTCCACTATAGTTGATAGATCAAGAATTCAGATAGTAGTCATGTTAATTTTGGTTGGAATCCAAATAATTCAAGCCTCTAAAAATCACATGCCCTAAAATGCGAAAAGCTTCAGAGGAGGTGGGAATGT
Source organism: Nicotiana tabacum (assembly GCF_000715075.1). Taxonomy (NCBI): domain Eukaryota; kingdom Viridiplantae; phylum Streptophyta; class Magnoliopsida; order Solanales; family Solanaceae; genus Nicotiana; species Nicotiana tabacum. The sequence continues at coordinate 97,909,330 of NC_134084.1, read as the reverse complement.
TGGGTCCTCACTAATTGTGTATTTGATGCAACAACACCAATAATATAAAGTTCGTCTTTTTAATTGAGAATATCTTAAGGTCAAGTGTCCCCCTTTTATATAAATTAACTAGTGTAATAAGCACAATATTAATGCTGAAATAACTCCTTGATAAGGGGTAAATTCCATTAAAATCCTTGAACTAGTATACATTAGTTAGCAGAAATATACAACATTTCATTTGGTGGGCAATCCAAGTCTAACAATTTTAAGATTTTTTTTAAGCAGTGAAGATCGAGCTTAGCAAAATTCTCTCTCTCCCAAATCTAGGTAACTTCATCCCCCAAAACCTTCCGATATAACCAATGAACACAATGGGGAAGAAGATCAAAATCGACTACCATCCTCCAAAGATAAACTCCTAGCTTACGAGATGATGACAAATTCTGGATCAATCTACCTCGAAAACAATGCCAACCCAGTTTAATCCCCAATCTCATGTTCAATCCAACCTATGGAGGAAGAAGAGATTGAGGAAGAATATATAATAGAATTAAACACCAAAAGGCATCAAACACATCCAATTAACCTATGAAGATCGAAATCGTATGTATTCTCCTTAGAAACACTCCTTAATTATCAAATTAATTGGGAAGCGTATACAACACCAATACCTAAAGGAGAAAATCATCAAATTATGGAAACCCACAAAAGCATTCCCCCTGATCGATCTAGGTCATGACTACTTTGTGATAAAGTTCACCAAAGAAGAAAATAAAATCTAAGCCCTCAAAATAACCTTGGTTCATTAATGGTCACTTCCTATCAGTTAAACAATGAGAACCAAACTTTGTTGCAGGAAAAGAAAAACAAATTCACACTGCCGTATGAGTATGTCTACCACAACTACTTATGGAATTCTATGATGGAGTAATCCTAAAGAAGATTGGGAATTGTATTGCAAAACTACTAAAAGTGGATGCATGCCCTAGTGCAACACTAAGGGTTTGCTATGCTTGTGTAGAGCTTCCACCGGAGAATCCTGTCCAACCTAGTATTTTGATTAGATCTCATCTCTAAAAATTATCATACGAAGAAAATTTTTTTTATGCAAAAATATGGCCGACTAGGGCACACTAACCCCTCCTACCCATACATCCTAAAGAGCCCAATAGTCATGGAAAACCAAAACTTATACGAGGACCAACATCTAATAAGTGATACTTGGCACAATATCTCCTTCCCAAAAAGAAGAAACTTCAACAAATCCAAAAAAATAGAGAAGCTTCACCCAGTACAAAAAGAGCAAATCTGGGATGCCTCATAAAATTCCAAAACAGGTATAGAAGTAAAAGTTTTGATGCAAAATCAGGTAAGTACCTTAACACGCAAATTTTTTGTTATAAACCAATTTAATTGCTGTCTCTTCGTCTTCAGAGCCTTCATTAATTAACTACAATACCACCTCCTCTTCCAAGACTTTGAAAATCCAAAAGCCTTGTCTCACTTATCCACAACTATAATGCATGCTCCCATAAAAAAGTAGATTTATAACATTTATACCTCTAGTAAATTCTCCTCTTTAATGGAGGAAGATAATAATTCCCACAACCCCAAGACCCTAACGAATGAACTCAAAGACAAACATCCTAGCAAAACCACCTCTTCGATACCCCCTAGGCGGTCTCTATCTCCAAATGCCACACAAGCCAATCCGACTTTGCTACGTGGCATAGAAAAATCATGCAACACACTAAACCCTAACCTACTGACACCTAATATAAATACTACTACAAAACTAATTGGTCACCGAAATCTTCAAACAACCCACAAATTTGACACACACTTGGCCGAACCTACTAGCCAAGTGTCATTAACCTTTGTAGAACCAATTACCATTGATCCTCATCCCCAAGGCACCACAAACTACATGCAAACACAATCTTCAATAAAAAATTTGCAATCATTACCTTTAAGCACTCACTCAAACAATGCTACCACTTCCTCTATATCATCTAGCTCCACTCCTCACAACTCCTCAAACGTTCCTGTAACATCTCGGCCAGTCGTTTCATGAGTTATAGCCCCGTTTCTCTTATTTCTACTTCTTTGTATGTTCCTCAGCTATATTTCATCGTATCGTGTTGGTTGGTTTGGGTCCGCAGTGGTTTTGGTGTGGAATGAGACACTTAGTCTCCTATTTAGAAGTTTAAGTTGGAAAAGTTAACCGGATATTGACTTATGTATAAACGATTTTGGATGTGAATTCTGATGATTCGGTTAGCTCCATTAGCTGATTTTGGTCTTAGTAGCGCATCCAAAATGTAATTTGGAGTTCCGTGATGGATTTAGGCTTGAATTGGCGAAATTGAAAATTTGGCATTTCTCAATCAGCAGTGGAAATTTTGATATGTCACAACCCAAAATCTAACCACGTCATGATAGAGCCTATCGTGTTACTAGGCCATCCAATTATTACCCATTCACTCCGTTTCCAATTTAAAACTTAAGAAGAATCATATTTTAAACAGAAATCCAACAAGATAAAAATAGAACTCAAATCTAGCGAAAAGAAATACATAATCCCAACCTCGTGTGTCACTAAGTCATGAGCAACGTAGTACAACTATTTGAAATATATAAGACTAAATAGTCTGAGAATGTCTGAATAAAAGTACTATAAGGAAGATAAGGAAGGAGAAGGCGAAATTGCGGTCGCCAAGCAACTACCTCGCAATCTCCACAGAAAGTCCTCAACCGGCAAGAAACCGTGCCCCGAGATACCTGGATCTGCACATAGGGGTGCAAGGGGTAACGTGAGCACACCAACTCAGTAAGTTGATCGCAGCGGACTCGACCTGTGGAAGAGTGGGCGCTAATACTTTTACCCAATAGCGGTATCGGGGTCAATTTTCCACAGGGAACTTCAATTTGGAGTTGCGTGTTTGTATAGTCTAGGACTATGTTTTAGCTCCTAATTGATCTTCTAACATTTTTTGTTTTCTTTTGATTAATAGATACAATTTATCAACTACAATTGTAAAGCTAAGTTATGCTAAAATTATGATTCTAAGTTGTATGCAATATAGAGAAAGGCACTAGGGCCGTGGCATGTACCTAGGTGGTCAACTAACGGGTAGAGATTTCTAATGCAAGAATGATGACTATGAGACTTATCCTATAACCATTGCACTTTTGCACTCACTCTCACACCTCTCGGTAGAGAGAGTGATTTTGCCCAATTGACTCTCTCGAGACCAATTGAGTAGGCCATTTGCCCAAGCAACTTATGGTTCAAGTTGGGTAATTACTCTATCGAGGTTTAACCCGTTAATTGGGACTACCATTCTCATGGGTCCATCCCAATTCCTTGTTAGAATTAATCTTGGGTCATAGACTCTCTTTCTCAAGAAGAGTCAAGACTCACTAAGCTAGACTTAGTGTTTGCAACCACCAAATCTTAATGAAAACATAAGATTAATTCAAATAACAAATACCCAACATCATTCATGCACTAAACAATCACACCCATTAATTACCCACACTAGGGTTGAGCCACAACCCTAGCTAATGGGTTCAGCTAGCCATAATAGGAACATAAATTGAAGAAATAATAGATGAAATTGACATAACAATTAACTACAATGTTAATCTACTCAAATCCACGTTAATACTAGAAGAGATTGCCCAAATAGGCTAAAATCATGAAATCCCAAGTTCAGCTGCTCTATGCTCTCAAAACAGATCTAAAAAACTGCTTCTAAAAAGTAAAATGTTCTATTTATACTACACAGAAAAAATCAGACAAAAATACCCCTGAGGGTCTGGCGCGGACCGCGCACAAATGACGCGCGGCCGCGGAGGGTTTTGGGTCTTCATATCTTGCTTCTGGCACTGGGGACGCGGACCGCACAAAAGTGATGCGCGGCCACGTGAACTTCATCCACGCGGACCGCACTGATTAGGTATGCGGCCGCGTGGGCTTTTGCCTTGAATGATTGAGTCTCTGACACTCTTAGGCGCGGACCGCACGGAAAGGGGCGCGGACCGCACGGAAAGGGGCGCGGACAGCGTGAAAAGGAGAGCAGACCGCGCAGCTTGACTTAAAAATGGCATGGCCTCTGAACTTTCCTGTGCGGCCGCGTGGCAAAACAGTGCGGACCGCACAGGTCATTTTGTTCCCCCCTTTTGTTGTCTTTTGACACTTGGCAGATTTCACTCCTTTTTGAGCCGATCTTTAGTATTTGTCATCTTGTCGCTCAACCTGCAATCAAGCGCAACTTGTAAGCATTTTGGGAATAATTATGGCAGTTAATGCACAAAGCTTAGGTAAGAATGGGTATAAAACATGTAGAAATCACAGTTATCAACTCCCCCAAACTTAAACCTTTGCTTGTCCTCAAGCAAATAAAATGAGACCTACCCCTCAATGGAAAACACCCAAGTAATTCCTGTTTATCCTAAAGTAACCTCAACAAGCATCAATTGGGACTAACAATTGCCCTCAATGCGAATGCATCATTAACACATTTAAACTTTGAAAACTGGTGGATCAAGTGCGACACAAGAGCATCAAGAGTTGACACATTTCATCAAGGAACCTTTCTCAATTTCTTTAGTCATTGTGGAACCCAAACTCACACATCCTCGACTTTCCTGAGTGAACCTCACCTTTTAGAGTATTTGCACACAAATCGAGGTGAATGGACTTCTCTCTCATCTCTCACAAAGAAAAGGACCTAAGTCCGGCTCTAAGTACCATATGCTTGCCCCTTATGTAAGTATCCACTAATGTAGGCTTCCCTCAACTCAAGATCATATAGGGCTTTTTAGGAGTGATTGTGAAGGCTTTGGATAAAGGTAGGACGTGTTTTTGTTCAAATGGGTTCAATCTTCCCTCAAACACTTCTTTTGATTTATTTTGGCACACTTTCTTGACTCAATTGAGTAATTCACTTCCTTCAAGGAGTTAGAGAGACACATTGTCACTCTTTCTTTTGCAATTCAAACCCTTTCTCCCTTTTTATCACTTTTCCACACCTTTTTCACTTTTTTGTTGTCCTTGGATTCACTTTTTGGTTCTTATTCATTTTTGTCTTTCTTTTTGTCTTTTTCTCTCTTTTTCTTTTTCATTGCCTTTCTTTTCCTTTTGCTTTTGCGCCTTTTTACCATATTGATGCCTTTCTTGTCTCTCCCCCCCCCAAACTTAGACATTTGCCATTTACTCAAGGGAAGATTTGGGTGCCAAGAGAGGGTTTCGTTAAGAACGGGTATAGGCTTGTAGCTTGGTTCATGAACGAAAAAGGTTTAAGGCTCAAAAGGGTTGAACTAGGGATTATTTCATTGGTAGGTCATGGAAATTGTTCAAATTTTGCATTTTAGATCAATGAGAGCCTATAATCACCTCTCAAGGCAAGTTCCACCTATGATTTTGCTTCAACAAACATTCAGGGCAAGTTCTAGACCATCGGCTCGGTACTTGGGCTCACGATTCGAATTCTCACTACACACACTCAAGGATTGCCTAAGACGAAGTCGAGGGTCCACAATGACCTTAGATATGATTTAAGCGCACAATGGCCCAAAATGACCACATGATGATTGTTTGGTCAACACAAGAGTCTCAAGGCCACAACTTTCACCATCCTACACACAACATAATGTCTTTGACCATAGGATCAAGGCAAATGTGCTAGGCCCAAGTGAAGCTTTTCCTGAGGTACCCTTAACTACAAAAACTTGAAAATCAAAAAGAAAAATCAAAAACGGACTCAAACCCTTAAGAAGGTTGTCACGCCATCTATCATTGGGAAGAGCCACCCGGTTCGCACAACCTCTACCCTTGGAAAGAACCGTGGCATTAAGAAAACAAAGGGCTTATTGCAAACACAAAACAAGACAAAAAGGCTCCGAGCCTAACTTTGCAACTAAGACGAAGAATTTTAACGAGAAATAGAAAAACAAAATGAAAACCGAATGAATATGTACAAAAGGGGAGTAGAATATACAACCAGGGGGGAATGAATATATACATCGAATCTAAAGAGCATCTGGAATGAACAGTTATATACAAACCATCTACCAATTACTAATGTCAACAAGCTAAATGTAAAGATAATATGTACAGTAATCCAGCAGTTAATCAAAATAGTAGGGCCACACCCCCACGAATAAAAGCTAGCATTGTCCCCAATGCTAACTACCAAATAAAACATCAAAAATCAGCAAAGGATATAGAGCGGCCCCTCAAGCCTCATCAAACTGGTCCCCAGCCTGATGCTGTTGTGCTGCTGGGACAGGTGTCTGCTCCTGATCCGGCTCATCAACTGGTGGAACTGAAGAGGGCTCAACATCTGCATTACTAGACGGGCCCACCTGAGTTGGAGCCACCTCGATCACTATTCCCTCTGTGCTAGGGAGCTTTCTCTTCTTCCTTGGCCTATCCTCCTCTGCCTGTGGCTGCATTGCTGCTGGCTCTCCAGCTGGATCTCCAAATAGTAAGTCGAGTGGCATCTGATCCGCTAGCAGCTTGTCCACATCCACTCTCAACTGTGCAACTGACTCCTTGGAAGCTTTCTGCTTCCTTAGCTTCTTGTACTCCCGAGCCAACTTTTCCAATGCCTTTCCATGTGCCCCAACCACCTTAGTCAAGGCATCCTACGTCGCCATCATCTTTTCCTGGTTGGCCAGGATCTTCTTTAATGCACCCTCAATGAAGGAGGGAATATCAACAGTAGCTGGTGCTCCCTGTGCCTGCACAACAGTGGTCAAAGTAGACAACTTGGATGTCGCAACTGACATCCAGTTGTTCAAACTGGCAAGGGAGTGAGTGAGCTGGTTGGCAGTGAACCGGTGAGTCTTTGATGAAGGAATCACCGGATCAGCTGCGACAGATGGACCAGCTGTGGAGGAAGGGCCTGGGGGCAGTGCCTCATCAGTAGTGGGTTCAGGGGGTTGCTCAGTAGCAACTGGCTCTTCAGACTAGCCAGGTGCGGAGGGGGTGGAAGCTTGAGTCTTTTTGCCTCTCTTTGGGTTGTCCAGACCCAACTGATCATACTATGAGTAGGGGGCTACTGGAGGTACCATAACATCATATCTTTTCTTCTTCACTTTCAACTCTCTGAAGTAAAGGGAGAGTGTGTTCGGAAAAGGGTAGTTTGTTTTTGTCTCATTACCGATAGTAGAAATCACTCTCAACATTATATTACCTACATTCAGAGGGAAACCCTCCATGAGAGATACTACCAAGACCGCCCGAGGAAGGGGAACAGAGTGATCGTGTGTAGACGGGTCAAGTCGACTACACACGAAGGTCAACCACACTTTTGCTTCAAAGTTGAGGGTGTTCCGAAAAATCTTTTCCTGTGCCTTCAACCACACAGGGACTGTACCTGGAGCTGCTAAATGCTCGACCAACCACGGACGAACCTCCTCTTTCATTGCCAGCTTCTCAAGATACTGAGACTCATCCTCTTCTTCAAACCCCAAGAAGTCATTCAACGACTTCCCATCAAACATCACGATCTTGTCCCTCACTTTTGTTGCTTTGGAGTCCCGAACTGTGTGGTGGACATTGCAATAAAACTCCTTTACCATGTGCTCGTTTGCAATTTAAACTCGCTCTTTGAAGAATCCCCACCCCTCTCTAGTGCAGAATTGTGCTTGCACATGAGGGTTGAGTGGGACAAGATCGGCATCTATGAACCGCCTTTCTGGAATCAACTTTCTCTTGGGCCACCATTCCCTGAATTGTGGAAAGCGACCTCACTGACAAACCTATCTTCCCATGCCCCCGGTCGCCTGGTCCTCTCTATACCTCCAACCTGTGGTGCATCTTCCTTCGGCATATCCTCCACTTTCCCCTGATAGTGAAGCTGTGGGAGAGGTGGAGTAGGTGTTCTCATTTTCTTTTTCTGCTCCGAACTCGTCAGACGAGTCCGAGATGATATTTACCGGCCTTTTGGAAGTGGCTACATCAGCACAACCAGGAGATAGGGAATCCCGTAGCTGAAAAGATGTGGACATGTGTGTGGGGGCAGACTCTGAAGTGACACTCCTCGAAGGTGCATACTCACTCCCCGTGGAGTGAGCTGCAGCTCTATCAGCTTCCCGGGTTTGAGGATTCAACTTTACAATTCTTTTTCCTTTTCCCCCACGGGAGGAACCACCTCTCCCTGGTGGTATTTGTTTGCCCGCTCGTTTTTTAGCCACTTGCTTTTGAACCATTGTCTGCAAGGAATACGTGTCTAACATTGTTAGTAGAAGCACATAATATGAAATAAACATTTCAGTTGAATGCACAGTTGCAGACACAGTTACATAGGCAGAAGGGCGCGGACCGCAACAAAAAGCACGCGGTCCGCGCAGTATACTGATACCCACACATGTTTCTCTGAATAAGCCGACGCGGTCCGCACTGTTTTGGACCGCGACCGCGTGGCTTTAGCGCGGAATGCATAGAACTGGCACGCGGATCGCGCTTAGAAGGTTCGTCCTTGCACACAAGGGGTGATGCGGACCGCGCAAGAATGCTGCACGGCCGCGTAGGGCAAATATAACTGAGCCGGGATATTCTTCCATTAAGTCCCATTTTTGTTCACAATTTGAGTCCTAAGTGTCCCTACTCAATTAATTAACATGCATTTATGCCCCATGATTTAACCAAAACAATAAAAATCTAAACTAAAAGTTAACTAAGAAGAAAAAGGACGAAAATAAGAAGTTATACTAGTAGGGAGTGATTAAAAGAAACAAAAATTAGGCTATGAATAAAATAAACAAGAGTTGTTACCAGGGAGTAATGAGAAATCAACTAACTGAGCAGGAGATGTGGATGTACAGTGAAAATTAAAGCTCCAGATGAAAATTTGCGAAAAGGTTCAAATGAGGCCCAAGGCTTCTATTTATAGAAAAACCCTGGGAACTCACAACTTACCTACCAGCGCGGCCGCGCGAAAATGGCCGCGGTCCGCGCTGGTTTTCATTCCTTCACATTTGACTACTCAGCCCACGCGGACCGCCCTATTTTGGTGCGCGGCCGCGTGGAAGTTATCAGAGACTTGGTGATTTCAGCTTTACCCACGCAGACCGCACTGCTTTGGAACGCGGTCGCGTATGAATTTTATCAGAGAGCATGCCATTTTAAGTTTCCACACGCAGATCGCATAGCAAGGGACGCGGACCGCGTTGAATCTTCTGAGAATGAACTTTCAGCTACTCAAGCCCATGCGGACTGCACTGCTTTGGTGCGCGGCCGCGTAGGCCATTTTCAGGGACTGACCATTTTTTGCACTTTTGCCCTGCACTGGTGCAACATTATTCCCTGCAACACTTCACAAATTATCAGCTCAAAAATCTTATTCTACAACAGAAAAACAAAGAAAAGGAAAAGACATGGGTTGCCTCCCAAGAAGCGCCTGATTTAATGTCGCGGCATGATGCATGTGACCATCACAGTCATTTCAAATGAATGCGTGCCACCACGTGGCTGTCATCACTCTTTCCCAAATAGTTCTTGACACGATGCCCATTGACTCGGAAAACTTCACCATTTTTATTTTTGAGATCAATGGCACCAAAGGGAGTTACACCAACCACTTCAAAAGGGCCGCTCCACTTAGACTTCAGCTTGCCCGGAAATAACCTCAACCGGGAATTGAAAAGAAGAACCATGTCACCAACTTTGAATTCCTTCCCTCGGGCATACTTGTCATGAAAGTACTTCATTTTGTCCTTATACAAGGACGAGCTAGAGTAAGCATGAAACCTAAATTCATCAAGTTCATTCAATTGCTCAACCCGGAGATTTGCAGCTACATCCCATTCTAAGTTCAACTTTTTCAGAGCCCACATAGCCTTATGTTCCAATTCTACCGGAAGATGACAAGCCTTCTCAAACATCAAATGATACGGCGACATACCAATCGGAGTTTTGAAAGCTGTACGATAAGCCCAAAGAGCATCATCCAATTTCTTCGACCAGTCGGTCCTATTTGCATTGACAGTCTTGGACAAAATACTCTTGATCTCACGGTTGGACACTTCGACTTGGCCACTCGCTTGAGGATGATAAGGAGTGGTCACCTTGTGATTTACCCCATACTTGGCTAGCAAAGAGTCAAAAGCCCGGTTGCAAAAATGAGAACCCCCGTCACTGATGATAGCACGTGGAGTGCCAAACCTCGTGAAGATACTCTTTTTCAAGAACACCACCACACTTCGAGCTTCATTATTTGGCAAAGCTATGGCCTCAACCCATTTCGACACATAATGAACCGCTACCAAGATGTAAGTGTTTCCACAAGAACTTACGAATGGTCCCATAAAGTCTATCCCCCAAATATCAAAAATGTCAACCTCTAGAATCGTGTTAAGGGGCATCTCATCTCTCTTCGAAATCCCTCCGGCACGTTGGCATTCATCACATCTTTTCACAAAGTCACCGACATCCTTAAACAACGAAGGCCAATAGAAACCACAGCTCAACACTTTAGACGCCGTCCTCGCCCCTCCATGATGGCCACCATAGGGAGAAGAGTGACAAGCTTCCACAATACTCAATTGCTCTTCTTCGGAAACACACCGGCAAATTACACCATCGGTGCAAATTTTGAAAAGATACGGCTCATCCCAAAAGTAGTCCAAGCAATCCCGCTTGAGCTTCTTCCTTTAGTTAGAAGAGAGCTCACACGGAACCACACCGGTAACAAGATAATTGGCAATGTCGGCAAACCATGGCATGTCTAGCATTGAAACCGAGAGGAGTTATTCATCCGGAAAAGCATCATTTATCTCAAGGCCGTCCAAAGGCCTCCCTTCTTTCTCCAATCGAGACAAGTGGTCCGCCACTTGATTTTCACTACCCTTTCTATCAACAATCTCCAAATCAAATTCTTGAAGAAGAAGCACCCATCTCATTAACCTTGCTTTAGAATCTTTCTTTGTCATCAAATACCTAAGGGCGGTGTGATCGGTATGAATAATCACTTTGGCCCCCATAAGGTATGGGCAAAACTTTTCCATGGCAAAAACAATGGCAAGCAATTCCTTCTCGGTGACCGTGTAGTTCCTTTGAGCTTCATTCATTGTCTTACTTGCGTAGTACACCAGATGGAACATTTTGTTGATTCTTTGGCCCAAGACCGCCCCCACCGCAACATCACTAGCGTCGCACATGAGCTCAAAGGGCAAGCTCCAATTTGGTGCAGTAATGATAGGGGTAGTCGTCAACTTTTGCTTTAGAAGCTCGAAAGCCTCCATACATTTCTCATCGAACACAAATTTGGCATCTTTCTCTAGCAATTTACACAACGGGTTAACTACCTTAGAGAAGTCTTTGATGAATCTTCGGTAGAAACCCGCGTGACCAAGAAAGCTCCTCACCCCTTTGACAGAAGTAGGGAGAGGGAGCCTTGAGATAACCTCAATTTTCTCCTTATCAAACTCAATCCCTCTTTTTGAAATTTTGTGACCCAACACAATTCCTTCTTCTACCATAAAATGGCATTTCTCCCAATTGAGAACCAAGTTTGTGTCTTCGCACCGGGCCAACACACAATCCAAGTTTTGCGAGCAATCACCAAATGAGTCCCCAACCACACTAAAATCATCCATGAAAACCTCCAAAATGTCCTCCACCATGTCGGTGAAGATTGCCATCATACATCGTTGGAAGATCGCCGGTGCATTGCATAATCCAAATGGCATTCGAGAGAAGGCGAATGTGCCATAAGGACATGTGAAGATTGTCTTTTCTTGGTCTTCCGGGGCAATGAGAATTTGGTTATAGCCTGAATATCCATCCAGAAAATAATAGAAAGCCCGCCCCGCAAGACGATCAAGCATTTGGTCCAAGAACGACAATGGGAAATGATCCTTTCTAGTCATCTTGTTCAACTTCCGGTAGTCCATGCATACCCTCCAACCCGTCACCGTACGAGTCGGAATAAGTTCATTGTTGTCATTGGTCACCACCGTCATTCCTCCCTTCTTTGGCACACATTGTACCGGAGAAGTCCACGAACTGTCAGAAATTGGATACACCACACCGGCGTCAAGCCACTTGATGACTTCCTTTTTAACCACCTCTTGCATGGCCTCATTGAGTCTCCTTTGATGTTCAAGAGACGGCCGAGCATCCTCCTCCAATATTATCTTGTGCATGCAAAACGCGGGGCTAATACCCCGAATATCCGCCAAGGTCCATCCAATCGCCCGCTTGCGCTTTTGAAGAACCGCCAAAGTGGCATCAACCTGCACGTTAGTCAAGCAAGAAGAAAGAATAACCGGCAAAGTGAAATTAGGACCAAGAAATTCATACCTGAGGTGAGGAGGAAGTGGTTTCAACTCCAACACCGGTGGCTCCTCAATAGATGGCTTGGTGGGAGGAGTTTTGCGATTTTCAAGATCAAGAGATAACTTCCTCGGTTCATAAGAATACGAGCCCATGCCATGTAATGCGTTCACACACTCTACCCTTCTAACATTATCATCAACATCAATGTTCAATAGCACGACCTCAAGTGGGTCCTCAAAATTTGCCATTGCGCTTGTGTCATCCACTATCACCGCCGTGACAATGTCAACAAACGAGCACACATCGGTGCTATTTGGCTGCCTCATTGATTTGCATACGTGGAACACCACCTTTTCATCACCAACACGGAAGGTCAATTCTCCTGCTTTCACATCAACCAAGGCATTCCCCGTAGCTAGGAAGGGCCTCCCAAGAATAATAGGCACCTCAAAATCCACTTCGCAATCCAAAATTACAAAATCAGCCGGCAATATGAGCTTATCAACACGAACAAGGACATCATCAATAATTCCCAAAGGCCGCTTCATTGACCGGTCCGCCATTTGAAGCCTCATAGAAGTTGGACGAGGTTGTCCGATTCCCAAGGTCTTAAAGACCGAATATGGCATTAAATTGATACTTGCCCCCAAGTCACAAAGGGCTTTTGCAAAGTCGGCACTTCCAATGGTACATGGGATAGTGAATGCGTCGGGATCCTAAAGTTTTGGAGCCATAGAATGCACAATTGCACTCACTTGATGGGTCATCTTGATTGTCTCACACTCCATTGATCTCTTTTTTGTAACCAAATCTTTCATGAACTTTGCGTATCCCGGCATTTGCTCGAGTGCCTCTACCAAAGGCACGTTGATAGTCAAACTCTTCATCATTTCAATGAATTTCTTAAATTGGTTGTCACCCTTCTGCTTGGCCAACAATTGAGGATATGACGGAGGAGGTCTAGGTAAGGGTGCCTTGGCTTTGGGTATATCATTGACGTGTTCCCTAGACGGGTTCACAGCCTCTTGAGTCTCCTCCTCACCTTCATCAATTTCAATTCTCACATCATCATTTGCACTTGGTTCAACAACATCCTCAACTACCAACGGGATCTCATCATTTTGCAACTCATCTTCATCCACCGTAACTTGGTTTCCTCTTGAGGCATGCACATTACCGCCTCTTCCACTTTGCGTTGTCACTGCCATCACATGATTATTGTGCCCACCCTTGGGGTTTACTACCGTATCACTTGGTAGAGCACCCTTTGGGCGAGTATTTAAACATTGAGAGATTTGGCCTAATTGCACTTCCAAGTTTCGGATAGATGTGTTATGCGAAGCTAATTGGGCCTCGGAATCTTGACTCTTTTTCATCATTTGCTCGAACATGCTCTCTATTCGACCCATGTCATTGCCCGATGAACTCGACCCTTGAGATTGAAACGGAGGCGGGTTATTGGGTTGTTGATACATTGAGGGCCTTTGAAAGCCTTGCCCCCTATTACCTTGTCCACTATTGTTGTTCCAATTGTTGTTCCCGTTCCAATTACCTTGATTTCCCGAATTATTGTTCCCCCAATTGCCTCCTTGATTGTTGTTGTAATTCCAATTCCCACCTTGTTGATTGCCCCAATTTCCTTGGGCTCCCCAGTGTTGATTCCCTTGATTACCTCTATTCCCTTGGTAGTTGTTGACATATTGGACTTCCTCACTTTGGTCATCAAAACCTTCATTCGAATATCCACCACCATCATTGTTATTGTCATATTGTTCACAATTACTTTGAGGTTGTTGTCCTCTTTGCCTCCTTTTCAACATAGCAACCCCTTCCATTGCGTTGACTTGGCGCGGGTTTTGGACTTGTTGCAATTGCGCCTTTGCCAATTGATTCATAGTTGTTGTAAGCTCAGCTATAGCTTGACCATGATCATGCAATTCCTTGTGCAAATAGATGACTGTGGGGTCACCTTGGGGCACGTTTGCTCGGCTTTGCCATGCCGAAGAGGTGTCGGCCATTTCATCCAGTACATCACATGCCTTTTGGTAAGAAAGTTTTATAAAATTCCCTCCGGCCAATTGGTTCACAATGCATTGATTTGTGGTGTTGATGCCCCGATAAAAGGTTTGTTGCATCATAGCCTCGGTCATGTCGTTATTAGGGCACTCTTTCACCATTGTTCTATATCTTTCCCATATCTCATGCAAAGGTTCCGTTGGCTCTTGCTTGAAAGCTAGAATTTCATCCCGAAGAGCTGCCATATGACTTGGAGAGAAGAACTTGGCAATAAATTTGTCCGCCAATTCATCCCATGTTGTAATAGAATGATTGGGGAGCCTTCATAACCAATCCAATGCTTTACCCCGAAGAGAAAACGGGAAAATCCTCAATCTCAACGCATCCTCGAACACGTTTGTCTGCTTGCTACCCCAACATGTATCCACGAGCCCTTCAAGTGCTTGTAGGCGTTTTGATCGGAGGCACCCGTGAAATAACCTCTTTGCTCGAGCAAGGTCAGCATAACATTTGTGATTTGAAAGTTCCCCGCCCGGATTCGAGGAGGAACAATAGCACTGGCGTATCCTTGATTTGGTAGAACTCTAGGAGCCACTCCCGGCGGTTGCGGAGGAGGGTCTGGAATGTTGATGTTCTCATTTGCATTTATATTGACATGTCGGCCTCTCCGTGGAAGTTGAGGTAAGATCTCATCTTGTTCTAGATCTTCTACCTCCTCCCCCGCTATCACATTGCCGAGAGGGTCATTTGCATTAAGAGCCATTGTACCTGATTGATCGGCACACACCAAGTTAGTAAATAAGAAGGAAAGAGAAGCAAAACACAATACTAGCTGCACAAATAGTCAACACCGTAAAGCTCCCCGACAACGGCGCCAAAAAGTGATCGCAGCGGACTCGACCTGAGGAAGAGTGGGCGCTAATACTTTTACCCAATAGCGGTATCAGGGTCAATTTTCCACAGGGAACTTCAATTTGGAGTTGCGTGTTTGTATAGTATAGGACTATGTTTTAGCTCCTAATTGATCTTCTAACATTTTTGTTTTCTTTTGATTAATAGCTACAATTTATCAACTACAATTGTAAAGCCAAGTTATGCTAAAGTTATGATTCTAAGTTGTATGCAATATAGAGAAAGGCACTAGGGCCGTGGCATGTACCTAGGTGGTCAACTAACGGGTAGATATTCCTAATGCAAGAATGATGACTATGGGACTTATGCTATAACCATTGCACTTTTGCACTCACTCTCACACCTCTCGGTAGAGAGAGTGATTTTGCCCAATTAACTCTCTCGAGACCAATTGGGTAGGCCAATTTGCCCAAGCAACTTATGGTTCAAGTTGGGTAATTACTCTCTCGAGGTTTAACCCGTTAATTGGGACTACCATTCTCATGGGTCCATCCCAATTCCTTGTTAGAATTAATCTTGGGGTCATAGACTCTCTTTCTTAAGAAGAGTCAAGACTCACTAAGCTAGACTTAGTGTTTGCAACCACCAAATCTTAATGAAAACATAAGATTAATTCAAATAACAAATACCCAACATCATTCATGCACTAAACAATCACACCCATTAATTACCCACACTAGGGTTGAGCCACAACCCTAGCTAATGGGTTCAGCTAGCCATAATAGGAACAGAAATTGAAGAAATAATAGATGAAATTGACATAACAATTAACTACAATGTTAATCTACTCAAATCCACGTTAATACTAGAAGAGATTGCCCAAAATAGGCTAAAATCATGAAATCCCAAGTTCAGCTGCTCTATGCTCTCAAAACAGATCTAAATAACTGCTCCTAAAAAGTAAAATGTTCTATTTATACTACACAGGAAAAATCGAACAAAAATACCCCTGAGGGTCTGGCACGGACCGCGCACAAATGACGCGCGACCGCGGAGGGTTTTGGGTCTTCATATCTTGCTTTTGGCATTGGGGACGCGGACCACACAAAAGTGACGCGGGACCGCGTGAAATTCATCCACGCGGACCGCACTGATTAGGTGTGCGGCCGCGTGAGCTTTTGCCTTGAATGATTGAGTCTCTGACACTCTTAGGCGTGGACCGCACGAAAAGGGGCGCGGACCGCACAGAAAGGGGCGCGGACCGCGTGAAAAGGAGCGGGGACCGCGCAACTTGACCTAAAAATGGCATGGCCTCTAAACTTTCTTATGCGGCCGCGTGGCAAAACAGTGCGGACCGCACATGTCATTTTGTTCACCCCTTTTGTTGTCTTTTGACACTTGGCATATTTTACTCTTTTTTGAGCCGATCTTTAGTATTTGTCATCTTGTCGCTCAAACCTGCAATCAAGCGCAACTTGTAAGCATTTTGGGAATAATTTATGGCAGTTAATGCACAAAGCTTAGGTAAGAATGGGCATAAAATATGTAGAAATCACAGTTATCATAAGTAACAAGTCAAAACTATGGACTGATGGTAGTGACAAACCAAACCTCATACATGTTGCAATAGATAATTGTATGGAAATGTAAACATGCTTACAATTCATGTAGCTTCTCAGAAATAACTAATCACAGTATAAACAACACAGAGTATAAAGCTCAGGAAACTCTAAGTACCAATGCACAGATAGCATGATCAATGTTACGTATGATACCTTCGCTCACAGTGCTCAACTACTCGGTACTGTATATAGACCATTCGGACCAGGGAAGATCCATCTCGGAATGTACGTACATCATACACTGTAAGTCACCCAATAACAAGGAAAATAGGCCAATCCAGCCTCATAGAGAAGATCATCTCCATACCAATACTTCGAACAAGATCCATGTCTAGGGAAGATCCATCCCTCAATATCATCAACTACTGCACTTACTGGGGATGTAAAGACTCCGGAGGGGCTTCTCTGAGCCCAAGAACTATATCAATGCCAGCGAAGGCATGATCAATATCTTGCTGCGCGTGTAGCCCGATCCCATACTGTCAATCAATTGCCGGCTCTCGACCTCATTAAGTCAATACTCTCCAGTCTCACACACAATGGGCTAAAAATGTCATGATACAAGCCCGAACAATGATATGATATGTCAAGTAGCAATAATCAAGACTGAGGCATGATATACTATGCATGAACATGTCTGAGTATAGATTATAAATAAAGCTAATGACATGACAACAAGAAACGACCTCTCGGGTCTCAACAATATAGACATGAAGCCTTAACATGATATTTATCATGATTTGTAGCTTATCAACTTAATCACATAATTACAACACAATATCAACACAAAAGAGTCACTAAGCGGTGCCATAGAATGATCCAGGCCATATTTCTCACGGTGTACGCCAGCCCGCCCGTCACTTGGCATTGCTTCATCTCAACAGTAATCATAGAACACATATTTCGGGGTTTCGAACCCTCAGAACCAAGTTTGGAAGTGTTACGTATCTCAAGCCAAGTCAAACTCTAGCCGCGACGCTTTTTTCTCATGATTCAGCCCCCAAATTCTCCGAATCTAACCAACCATCAAAATATGCTAAGGGAACAAAACCCACTCGAAAATAATTAAATTACAACATAAATCTCGAAATTGACTAAACCCGACTGTCACACCTCCTTTTTACACACCCGAGGGATAAGGGAGTTTTTTCAATTAAAGTGACATAACTCGAAATGGGATTAATTAAATTATCAGAGTCACCACTTGAGATAGTTTATTTGGTGTCCCAAGTCACTGGTTTATTTTAAATCCCAAATCGAGGAAGTTTTGACTTTTAAAGTCTGCGAACCAGAAATTCTAGATAAGGAATTCTGTTAACCCGGGAGAAGGTATTAGGCACTCCCGAATTTCGTGTTTCTAGCACGGTCGCTTAGTGATTACTACTTGGCTTAAATTGTTTAACTACTCATTTTTAGGACCTATGTGCATTTATCTTTTTACCGCTTTTCATTGTTTGATTATTCATAATTAAAGAATTGAGTTACGCATACGTATACTCTTTTCCTTTGGCGCGTCAAAAATCATATCACGCAAACGTGTCCACAATTAATAATACTTTATTAATTTTTTTAAGAAAAGTTTGGTTGAAGTTGAACGAACGCATCCCTCGAGTTACTTTTAGAATTAAATTCGTAATTATGTTACGCAAACGTATACATTCACAATACTAGTCTAAATCGAGCCTAACACAAACTACGATTATTCAATTTTTAAAAGCAACATTTGTGAGGGCCATGGATGATTTAATTGATGGCACACCTCAAATCTTTTCTACAAGGGGTAACTCTTGGCTTAATTTTATGATGCCATGAGTTAAGGGGTTTTGTTTGGCATGGCACACCTCAATTGATTTTAAAAGAATTGTACTTAATTAAGGCAATCTAAGGGTGTTCTTATTTAATTTAAGACTAACCTAAGCTTAATATAAGGCTATTGATTATAAACAAGTTTGTGATACATGTATTGGACCTTTAATCATTTTTGGATAAAGGGATTGGGCCAGCAGTAGCTCGTTAGGTCATTTGGTTAGAGATCCATCAGCGTTTAAAACTGCCTTGGGCTTGGAATTTGGCCCAGAAATGAGGAACTCAAGGGCCATTCACACCTGATTTTTAGACCAAGTTTGGCCCATCTTGGGCTTATATTAGGCGGGCCCAGTTGCGACTATTTACTGGTTGGGCCTTTCTACCTTTGCATAGTATATATATTAGTCGAACAGGCTGCAAATAAATTCACGAATAGGAAAAATCGAAATACAACTCCAATTTGAAAATTAGTTACACTACATTGATTTGCAAGACATATTAGATATACATTTATAATTCGCGAGGGAAAAGCATTTACAGCTGGGTCGAGCTATTGGGTTCAATTGCCCAGGCCCAATGGCCTAGGACCAGACTTGCTCAAACGATTCCCACATTGGGCCTTGTTGCAAGTCTGGCCCAATTTGTATTCAAACAATTATGCAGAAGTTATGCTTATCACAAAGCAAACCATCTGGTTATGACCTTGAGCTAATAATCAAACATAAAATGAATTTGAAAATTAGTGTTCCAGCAGTCCATTTTACCATTGATAGTCCACATATTACAACATGCTCCTAAGTGCAACTATGTGTCTAAAGAAAAGCAAGAAAAAGAAAAGTTTAATATAAAAAAGTAACATTTTTCTAATTCTAAGTCTTCAGCTATTACCAAAAACCCTTGAACCAACTTCAGCTTGCAAGAATTTCAGCTATGAAGCTATTTCCTACAAGCCAAGCCTCGAATTCCATGCTCTGAAATTCCTTTACCTTATTGCCACTTTCATAAAAAAGCCACAGAAATAAAGTACACACTTCAGTGTTTGCAGCAATCTATTTGCTGGTGTATTTTTAACTAGAGCAACAGAAAGAAAGAAGGAGAATTGCTTCAGCCATCAGAATTCACATTTTTAGTATAAAGTCTTGCCTAAAAATCTTTAGACATCTTTTAAAAGAGTTACAAACACTAGTAAGCCAAACAAAGTAGTCATGTTGGTGCATTTCTATGTTCAAACAATAAGATCTACTACATTTATACCAGATAAATCAAATATCACATGGAAACTCATTCATTATACATGTTTTTATTGCAAACTTAATGATGCTATATTACCTCAAAACAAACAGTACATGAGAGGAGGTGGAATTAATATCTTGTAGCAGCAAAAAACAAGCAGTAAAAATAGAGCTGAATACTAATCAAAACTTTGGAAAAGAAGCAGCCAACAAAATCAAACAGTAACAGTGAGAATCAATCCTAGAAAAATACCCAGAATCAACAACTTAGAAAACCTCCAAAACCAGAATACCAGCCTAGAAGTCTAACCGGAAAAAGCTGAAGTTTTCTGAGAACTTTTAAGAAATTTTTCTCTTTGTTTTTCAGAACTTTTAAGTGCAGAAAAATGCTAATGAATGTGTGTGTGTGAGTGAGTGAATGTTTCCCTTTTATAGAATGTACTAAAAAAGCATCAAAAGGGCATATTCTAACCTAATATTCTGAATTTTTAGGATAGTACAACATCTTTTGACAGCTGTATGTCCTTTTTTCTTATCCAATGTCAGCATTTTGCTAAGGATAGGGACATCTGTCCTAAGTTCTAGAACTTTCTGATTTTTACCTAATATGAAACTACAATTTTACCCTTTAAATTCCTGCCTATTTCATCTTTACCTAAACTCTTTTGGTTCAATTAAGTTCCTAAAATTTCTATTGGTTTTTAAATCATGTCCAACACAATTAGAACAAGTCAAAAGATACAAAATGTTAACAGAACTATAAGAGAGCTGATGCAATTTTAAATTGAAATCAACCTGATTATTGATAAAAAGGCTGTTCTATCTATCTAACTACAAGACTAAACTTCAAACAGCTACAGTGAATTTTGACATCTCTATTTTACACAAGGCAAATCAAGGTAGTGAAGTCAATAATTCTAAAGATTAATCAGCTAACTGATGTTTCTAAGGCTAAAATTAATTAAGTCCAGAAGTAAACTCAATCAAGAATTTCAAATCCTGAAAACAAACATTGGCTAATCACAATATTTTACGAACTAATTAAGAAGTCTGAAACCCTAAACTAACCAATTAATTAACAATTAACTACAGATTAAAACTAATAGATAGAAGAAAAGAAAAGAAGAAAAGAACGGACAACCATGTAAAGAAATTAAAAATAAAGGAAAACCTAATTGCTGGCTACATGAAAGGAAAAAAAACAAAGATGAGGCAGACATTAAGAACAAGGAAAAGAGAAAAAACAAAAGACCTGAGGCTGTTTTGGAATGGTCCAGTTGATGAAACTTCTTGCAGGACACACCCATGAACTTATACAGCCATTAATTGGCTATTTTTAACAAGAACAACCAACTAATGATCGTCTGGGTTCACAAACTCCATGCACTGACCAAGAAAGAATAAAGAGGAATTAGGGTTTTTTCCTCAGAATCTTAGATTCAAAATTTGAGGGAATTGAGGCTGATTCGAAGGGGATTAACGGTGGTTTAGGGTTCGGGGGGGGGTTCAGGGGGGTGCAAGGATCATAGGGTGTGAATTTGGAGTGATTTGGGTAAACTAGGGTTTTGGGGTTCTGAATTTTGATCTAAGATTCGAAGAGTTTAATAGGGATTTGGGGAAATTGGTTAGGAGATTCATAAAGAGGAGACGAAGGGGAGTCTGGGGTGTTGATTTGGGGTGGATTGGAGCGCCAGAGCCGCCGTGAGGCGATTCCCGGCAGGTGGTTGATGGCGGAGCGGTAGAGAGAATCCTAGGGCGGCTAGGGTTTGGGGTTGAGAGTGTTGGAAATGGCTGATGGGGTTTGGAATTGGGGGGGGGGGTAGGAGTTTCGGACACTTTTATATTAAAGGCCTCATCAATTTTGAGCCGTTGGATCTTGGTACAAAACGGTGTCGTTTGGGGATCGGGGAGACCTGGACCGGGTAAACAGATTTGGGCCTGGGTTTGGGTAGTTGTTTTGGACGGGTTTGCGCCTAAAATCAGCCCAAATTTTGAATTAAAACCCCTTTTCAATTAATCCCTTATTTCCTTTTCTTTTTCTTCTTCCTTTTAAAAAAAAATAGAAATCCTAAATTAAAAACCTAAATTAATCTAAAAATGTGAAGTTAAACTAATTACCTAATTACAAAAATTATAAAAAATAACTTAATCCTAAATTAAAAGTGAAAAATCAATAATCTAAAAATAAAAGGAAAAAATGTAAAAATGGGCCATTTTTGTGATTTTCATTTTTAATAAAGCAAATAATTAATTAATTAATCCTAAAAATACAAAAACAAACCTAAATGCAATGCGTGGTATTTTTTTGGAATTTTTTCATGATTTTTAATAAAATTAAACGTGCGCAAAAATGCAAACAATTAATAGAATTCTACAAAATATTCCTAAAAATGGCAAATAATTAAAAACAAAATCAATTTTCTTGGGATTTTTTAGGAGTAGTTCGTATAGGGCAAAAATCATATGCTCACACTGACCCCCGAGCCCACGTCTCGGAATTCGACAAAATTTACATCAATGGAATCCTTATTCCCCCACGAGTTCATTCATATCAAAAGTACCAAAATCCGCCCACAATTGACCCCTCAAATCCCTAATTTTAGGTATCCAATTTTCCAAGCCCTAACCCCTAATTTGGTACTAATTTTCCCATAGATTTCAAGCTTACAACCTTAAAACTTATCATAAAAATGAGTTTAGGGACCAAGGGCCTTACCTCTAAGAAACCTTCTTGAATTCTCCCTTCAATTTGCTCTCCAAAGCTTCTTCCCATTTGGAATATTATAAAAAATAACTCAAATTCGCGAAGGGTGAAATATATATGTTCTGACCCAGCAAAACCGCATATGCGGTCCAATTATCGCACCTGCGATCATATTCTCGCACCTGCGCCATCGTAGGTGCGCCAAAAGTTCTGCTTCTGCGGCTCCAACCTTTCCCTCTCTTGGCCGCATCTGCGACTTCACTTCCGCTTCTGCGGGCTCACACCTGCGGTCCCCAAGCCGCAGGTGTAGTTATGACAGAAAACTCAGCAGCTTCAGCTGCAAATTCCCAACTCAAAACTTCCCGTCAACCATCCGAAATCACCCTGAGGCCCCCGGGACCTCAACCAAAAGCACGAACAAGTCATATACCACTATCCAAACTTATACCAATCTTCAAAACACCTCAAACAACATCGAATCAACCTAATAACATCGGATTCAAGCCTAAGGTTCCAAAATTCTTCCGAATTTCGCTTTTGATCAAAAAGTCTATCAAACCTCGTTCGAATGACCTGAAATTTTGCACACACGTTGCATTTGACACAACAAACCTACTACAACTTCCGGAATTCTATTCCAACCCCTATATCAAAATCTCACCCATCAATCGGAAACGCCAAAATTCCAATTTTGTCAATTCAAACCTAAATCTACTCCGGACCTCCAAAACCCATTTCGATCACGCTCCTAAGTCCCAAATCACCTCCCAAAGCTATCCAAACCATCATAATTCACATCCGAGCCCTTTTTCACATAAGCCAACATTCGGTTGACTTTTCCAACCTAAGCTTACTCAAAAGAGACTAAGTATCACATTCCTTTCCAAAACCTTTTCGAACTGGAACTAATCAACTCGATAACACGTAATACAGCCGAACAAGACAATAAGAAGCAAAAAAGGGGAAACAGAGCGGTAACTCATGAAAAGACCTACCAGGTTGTTACGTCTTCCCCCTCTTAAACAAACGTTCGACCTCGAATGAGTCAAGAAACATACCTAAAGTCCCAATAGGTGAGGATATCCGCTCCGCGTCTCCCGCTCGATCTCCCTGGTAGCCTCATCCACAGGCCGACCTCTTCACTGCACTTTCACTGAAGCTATATCCTTTAGCCTCAACTTTCGAACCTAACACTCCAAAATAGGCACTAGCTCCACATCATAAATCAAATCACCATCCAACTAAACCGTGCTGAAATCCAAAATATGAGACGGATCGCTAGTATACTTCTGGAGCATAGAAACATGAAGTACCGGGTGCACACTCGATAAGCTGGGTGGCAAAACAAGCTCATAAGCCACCTCCCCAATCCTTCGAAGCACCTCAAAAGGCCCAATGAACCGAGGACTCAATTCACCCTTCTTCCCAAATCTCATAACACCCTTCATGGACGAAACCTTCAATAGAACCTTCTCACCAACCATGTAATACACATCCCAAACCTTCCTGTCAGCATAACTCTTTTGTCTCGACTGCACTGTACGAAGCCTCTCCTGAATCGCATTCACCTTGTCTAAAGCATCCTGCACCAAGTCTGTACCCAGTAGCCTAGCCTCGCCTGGCTCAAACTAACCAACTGGAGATCAACACCATCTCCCATACAAAACCTCATATGGAGCCATCTGAATACTTGACTAATAGCTGTTGTTATAAGAATACTCTGTGAGCGGTAGAAACTGATCTCATGAACCTACAAAATTAATGACACAAGCACACAACATGTCCTCCAAAATCTGAATAGTGCGTTCAGACTGCCCGTTTGTCTGAGAGTGAAAAGCTGTGCTCAACTCAACCTGAGTACCCAGCTCTCGCTGTATAGACCTCCGAAACTATGATGTAAACTAAGTGCCTTTATCTGAAATGATGGAAACTGGGACACCATGCAACCGAAAAACCTCTCGGATATAGATCTCTACCAACCGCTTTGAAGAATAGGTAGTACGCACGGGGATAAAGTGCGCGGACTTGGTCAGCCGATCCGCAATCACCCAAATAGCATCAAACTTCTTCAAAGTCTGTGGGTGTCCAACTACAAAGTCCATGGTGATCCGCTCCCACTTCCACTTTGGAATATCTATTTGCTGAAGCAAGCCACCCGGTCTCTGATGCTCATATTTCACATGTTGACAATTGAGACACCGAACTACAAATCCCACAATGTCCTTCTTCATTCTTCTCCATAAATAATGCTATCTCAGATCATGGTACATCTTCGCGGCACCCAGATGGATTGAATATTGTGAGCTATGGGCCTCCTCTAGAATCAACTCTCGAAGTCCATCTATATTGGGCAAGCATATCCGGCCCTGCATCCTCAATACCCCATCATCACCAATAGTCACATCTCTGGCATCGTCGTGCTGAAATCTATACTTAAGGACAAACAAATGAGGATCATCATACTGGCGCTCTCTGATACGATAAAATTAAAAAGACTGAGAAATCACACAAGCTAAGACCCGACCGGGCTCCGAAATATCCAACCTCACAAACCGATTGGCCAAGGCCTGAACGTCAATTGCAAGAGGTCTCTCTCCAACAAGAATAAATGCCAAACTCCCCATACTCACCGCCATCCTATCAAGGCATCGACCACCACAATGGCCTTCCCCGGATGGTACAAAATAGTAATATCCTAGTCCTTTAGCAGCTCCAACCATGGGATCTTTCTACTTAAACAAGTGCTGGAGGCTACGATGATTAGTAAACACCTCACAATACACGCCATACAAATAATGCCTCCAAATCTTCAACGCACGAACAATGCCAGTCAACTCCAAATCATGAACGGGGTAGTTCTTCTCATGGGGCTTCAACTAGCAAGAAGCATAAGCAATAACTCTACCCTCTTACATCAACACATACCCGATACCAACTCTCGAAGCATTACAATACACGGTATATGAACCTGAAGCTGATGGCAAAACTAACACCGGAGCTGTGATCAAAGCAGTCTTGAGCTTTTGAAAGCTCGCCTCACACTCGTCCGACCACATGAATGGAGCACCCTTCTGAGTTAGCTTGGTCAAGGGCGATGCTATAGATGAAAATTCCTAAACAAACCAGCGGTAATAACCTGCCAAACCAAGAAAGTTACGAATCTCTGTGGCTGAGGATGGTCTGGGCCAACTCTGAACCACCTCTATCTTCTTCGGATCAACCTGAATACCCTCACTGGACACCACGTGCCCCAAGAAAGCCAATAAACTATGCCAAAACGCACACTTGGAGAACTTTGCATAAAGCTTCTCTTCCCTCAATCTCTGTAACACAACTCTGAAATGCTCCGTGTGCTCCTCCTGACTACGCAAATACACCAGATTATCATCAATGAAGACTATGACAAACGAGTCGAGATAAGGCCGAAACATCCTGTTCATCAGATGTATGAACGCTGATGGGGCATTGGTCAGCCCAAAAGACATCACAAGGAACTCATAATGACCATATCTGGTCCTGAAAGCTGTCTTAAGAATATCCGAATCCCTGATCTTCAGCTGGTGATACCCTGAACGAAGATCAATCTTGGAGAACACTCTCGCTCCCTAAAGATGGTCAAACAAATCATCAATGCAAGGCGGGGGATACTTGTTCTTGATGGTAACCTTGTTCAACTGCCTATAATCAATACCCATCCTCATAGTGCCATCCTTCTTCTTCACAAATAGAACAGGAGCACCCCACGGTGAAACATTAGGCCGAATAAACCCCTTATCAAGGAGTTCCTGAAGTTGCTCCTTCAACTCCTTCAGCTCTGCTGGTTCCATATGATACAGTGGAATAGAAATGGGCTGAGTGCACGACACTAGAACAATACAAAAATCAATATCCCTGTCTGGTGGCATGCCCGACAGGTCTGCAGGAAACACATCGAGAAAATCCCTCATAACTGGAATAGAATCAATGTTGGGAGCCTATGCACTGACATACCTCACAAAGGCTAAGTATGAAAGACAACCCTTCCCAACCATCGCTGGGCTTTCAGAAATGAAATCACCCTACTGGGAACATCATCGGTCGAACCTTGCCACTCAATCTGTGGCAACCCTGGCATAGCCAATGTCACTGTCTTAGCATGACAGTCCTGAATTCCCTCTCTCAATCTTACTAAGGTAGGATCTTCATATTGCCGTGCTTTTACCTAAGCAACAAGAGATCCACTCGGGTATCCAAACCCCCAATAGTCACTACACACAATTGATATACACAGTCCACAATAATGGTATTGCCCACTAGAGTAGATACATGAACAGATAAAACAAGAGACTCGCAGGGCATATACAAATAATGGGAAAAATATGACGATACATAAGAAAAGGTGGAACCGGGATCAAATAATGCAGAGGCATCTCTGTGGCAAACTAAGATAATACCTGTAATCACAGCATCTGAAGAAATAACATCTGGTTTGGCTAGGAGGGCATAGAAATGGGCCTTACCATCACCTGATCGACCTCCCCCTCTAAGGCGACCCCTAGCTGACTGACCTCCACCCCGAGCTGACTGAGTGGGTTGGGAAGCAACTGGTGCTGAAATCAAAGGATGACTCCTCTGCTAGGATGAACCTCCCATAAGGCAGGGATAGAACCTCTTGATATGACCCAAATCTCCACACTCGAAGTAACCCATCATAGCAAGTGGCGGTGGGGACTGAAGGGAGCCCCGTGCACCGGGATGCCCACTAAAAGAACCAGGCATAGAGGAGCCCTGAACAGATGGTGCCTGAGTTGAACTCTGAGCTGGAAGGGCCCTGAGAGATGAGTGACCCTGATGTGAACTGTGAGAACCATGGACAGATGACCCACCACGGTGACCTGAACGGGCTGGCTGAGCATGCCTGAATGAACGACCTCTGCCGTGCTGAAACTGGCCTCCCGAAGAAGAACCCCCAAAAACTGCCAGATCCCCGATGCCTTTTGGCCTCCCTCTACTTTCACTCCTGGTGACAAACTGAATCAATCTCTCTAGAAATGTCAACCACCTCCTCATAAGAAGCGCCAGATACTCTCTCTCTTGTCAGAAAAATCCATAGATGATAGTTGAGGCCATCAACGAACCTCCTGATCCTCGCCCTGTCTGTAGGAAATAGCCAGATGGCATGACGGGCCAACTCGGAGAATCTCATTTCATACTGCATTACAGACATGCCCTCCTGACGTAGCTGCTCGAACTCCCTACGGGAATGCGGTACATACTTCTCTAGGAAGAGAATGGAGAACTGATGCCAGGTAAGGGACAGTGCACCAACAAGCCTACGCCTCTCATAAGCCTCCCACCAAGTGAAAGCAGCCCCAAAAAACTGAAAAGTAGTAAATGAGACCCCACTAGTCTCCAGAATACCCGCTGTACGGAACATCCTTTGACACTTATCCAAGAAACCTTGGGCATCCTCACCCTCTGCACCACTAAAAGTCAAAGGCTGAAGTCTACCAAACCTCTCCAATCGATGCTGCTCGTCATTAGGCATAACTGGAACCACAAACTCTTGAGCAGGTGCAACCGGCTGGGCTAGTGGTGCATCCGGTGTTTGGAGTCCCTGAACAACCTGCTCGGGTGTATGGGCGATAAGAGTCTGAGTGCCTCCCCCAGCTTGAGAAGTAGCTGCTGTATTAGAAACTGCGACTGCTTGAGCAAAACTAGTGTACACAATCAGAATCTGAGCCAAAGTCTCCTGGAGACCCGAAATAGCAATAAGAGCCTGATCATGAACTGGGGCGATGGGTGGATCTGCAAGTGTTGCCCTAGCTGCTGTGCAGTCCACACCCCAGCCTCTACCACGGCCTCGACCGCGTCCCCGGCCTCTAGCGGCCCCAACTGGTGGTACTGGTGGTCATCCATCCTGACCTATAGCACGTGTCCTCACCATCAGTGAGAGAATAGAATAACAGAAGTTTAGTACTCGGATCAACAGATTCACACGACAGAATTCAAGAATATGAAGTTGTTCCTAAAGGTTCTGCAGCTTCCCAAGGATAAATACAGACGTCTCCATAGCGATCCGCGGGACTCTACTAAACCCATTCATGACTCGTGAGACATATGTAACCTGGGATCTGATACTAACATATCACGACCTAAAATCTAACCACGTCATAATGGCGCCTATCATGTTACTAGGCCAACTAATTATTACCCGTTCACTCCGTTTTCCAGTTTAAGACTTAAGAAGAATCATATTTTAAACAGAAATCCAACAAGATAAAAATAGAACTCAAATCCAGCGGAAAGAAATACATAATCCCGACCTCGGGTGTCACTAAGTCATGAGAAATATACTACAACTGTCTGAAATATATAAGACTACATAGTATGAGAATGTCTGAATAAAAGTACTATAAGGAATATAAGTAAGGAGAAGGTGGAACTGCGGTCGCCAAGCAGCTACCTCACAATCTCCACAGAAAATCCTCAATCGGCAAGATCAGCAACCACTACCGTGCCCCGAGATACCTGGATCTGCACACAGGGGTGCAGTGGGTAACGTGAGTACACCAACTCAGTAAATAACAAGTCCAAACTATGGACTAATGGTAGTGATGAACCAAACCTCATACAGGTTGCAATAGATAATTGTACGAAAAAGTAGACATGCTTAAAGTTCATGTAGCTTCTCAGAAATAACTAATCACAGTATGAACAATACAGAGTATAAAGCTCACGAACCTCTGAGTACCAATGCACAGATAGCATGATCAATGTCACATATGATACCTTCGCTCACAGTGCTCAACCACTCGGTACTGTATACGACCCACTCGGCTTAGGGAAGATCCATCCCGGAATGTACGTACATCATAGACTGTAAGTCACCCAGTACCGAGGAAAACAAGCCAATCCAGCCTCATGGAGAAGATCCATCTCCATACCAATACTTCAGAGAAGATCCATGTCCAGGGAAGATCTATCCCTCAATATCATCAACTACTGTGCTCACTGGGGGTGTAAAGACTCGGGAGGGGCTTCTCTGAGCCCAAATGCTATATCAACGCCGGCGAAGGCATGATCAATATCTTGCTGTGGCGTGTAGCCCAATCCCATACCGTCAATCAATTGCCGGATCTCGGCCTCACTTAGTCAATACTCTCTAGTCTCACACACAAGGGCTAAAATGCCATGATACAAGATCGAACAATGATATGATATGTCAAGTAGCAATAATCGAGACTGAGCCATGATATACTATGCATGAATAGGTCTGAGTATAGATTATAAATGAAGCTAATGACATGATAGCAAGAAACGACCTCTCGGGTCTCAACAGTATCAGCGTGAAGCCTTAACATGATATTTAGCATGATTTGCAGCTTATCAACTTAATCACATAATTACAACACAATATCAACATAAAAGAGTCACTAAGCGGTGCCATGGAATGATCCAGGCCGCATTTCTCACGGTGCACGCCCACATGCCCGTCACTTGGCATTGCATCACCTCAACAGTAATCATAGAACACACAGTTCGAGGTTTCGAACCCTCAGAACCAAGTTTGGAAGCATTACTTACCTCAAGCCAAGCCAAACTCTAGCCCGCGACGCCTTTTCCTCTCGATTCGGCCTCCAAAATGCCCCAAATCTAACCAAAATCAGTATATAACCATTAAAATATGCTAAGGGAGCAAAACCCACTCCAAAAATAATCAAATTACAACACAAATCCCGAAATTGACCAAACCCAACCCCCGGTCCCACGTCTCAGAATTCGAAAAAATTTACATCAATGGAATCCTTATTCCTCCATGAGTTCATTCATATAAAAGTACCAAAATCCGCCCACAATTGACCCCTCAAATCCCTTATTTTAGATCTCCAATTTTCCAAGCCCTAACCCCCAATTTGCTACTGATTTTCCCATAGATTTCAAGCTTACAACCTTAAAAATCATCATAAAAACGAGTTTAGGGACCCAGGGCCTTACCTCTAAGAAACCCTCTTGAATTATCCCTTCAATTTGCTCTCCAAATCTTCTTCCCGCTTGGAATGTTATGAAAAATAACTCAAATTCGCGAAGGTGAAATATATATGTTTTGACCCAACAAAACCGCATCTGTGGTTCAATTATCGCACCTGCGGACCCGCACCTACGATCCTAAGTGCCATCTGCGGATTTCACTTATCCGCCCAGCCACCGCAACTACAATAATATTCTTGCACCTGCACCATCACAGGTGCGCCAAAAGTTCCGCTTTTGTGGCTCCAACCTTTCCCTCTCTTGGCCGCATCTGCGACTTCACTTCCGCTTCTACGGGCTCGCACCTATGGTCCCCAAGACGCAGGTGTGGTTATGATAGAAAACTTTGCAGCTTGAGCTGCAAATTCGCAACTCCAAACTTTCCGTCAACCATCCGAAATCACCCCAAGACCCTCGGGACCTCAACCAAAAGTACAAAAAAGTCATATACCACTATTCAAACTTATAGCAATCTTCAAAACACCTCAAACAACATCGAATCAACCAAATAACATCGTATTCAAGCCTAAGGTTCCAAAAATCTTCCGAATGACCTTATTTAGGTCATTCAGAGGTGATTTGGTAGGTTTTGGCATCGTTTGCGGAATTCAGAAGATTAGAAGTTCTTAGGCTTGATTCAGAGGGTGATTTGGTGTTTTAATGTTGTTTTCAGTGTTCCAAAGGTTCGACTAAGTTTTAATGGTGATATGTGACTTGTTGGTATTTTTGGTTGAGATCCCAAGGGCCTCAAGATGAATTCAGATAGTCATCAGAGGATTTGGAATTGAGATTGTACAGTTGAAGCTGCTGCTTCTGATGTTTTCGCACCTGCGGATTGGGGATTGCAGGTGCGAGGTTGCAGATGTGGTGGAGAAGCTACAGATGTAGAAATTGAGGGCTAAGAAAAGAACCACAAATGTGGTGGGTTTGACGCATCTACGGGCCCGCATGTGCGGTTACTGGGGTGCAAATGCGGTCTTGGATTTTTAAGTGAAAACCGAAGGTGCGGTTGCTTGGACCACAGAAGCGGTTGCGCAGTGCAAGAAAGTGGCCGTAGGTGCGGAAACGCCTGGGCAGAAGGTATAAATTGGACCCTTCGTGAATTTGGGAAATCCTTCACCATTTTCATTCAGATTTTTGAGCTTTTTGGAGGGTTTTGAAGAGGGAATCAAGGGGATACTTATTGAGGTAAGTTATTTGAGCTTAATACTTGTGATTATGATAATTTTTAGTTGTTTAAGGATGATATTGATAGAAATTAGAGATGAAATTGAGGGGTTATGGCTTGGAAATTGGAGAGTTTAATTTGAGGATTTGAGGGACCATTTGATGTCGAATTTTGATGATTTTGGTTTGTATAGACTCGTGAGTTAAAGGAGTTTCTAGTTTTATGATTTTTATCGGATTCCAAGATGTGGGCCCGGGTGCCGGGTGTCACGACCCAAATCGATGTGCCGCGACGGGCACCCGGTACCTTACTCGACCGAGTACTAACGTAACGTATCTTTCTTATTACATCATCATATACACGTGACATACGGGCCTAATAAGCCAACATAATTATTTATAAACTCAAAACATAGGCCGACAAGGCCATACAATCTTTAACGTATATATGTCTATAAGCCTCTAAGAGTACATAAATTTCATAAAGGTCGGGATAGAGTCCCGCCATACCAAAAAATACACATCTAAATTATACTAACCAAACAAGCAACTCCGAAGCAAATGGAGCGCACCAACATCTTCTGCTGAGCAGATAGCCTACTTGGACGGCTCTTGACCTGTCTATCGGGACCTGCAGGCATGAAACACAGCGTCGCCAGGCAAAAGGGATGTCAGTACGAATAATGTACCGAGTTTGTAAGGAACATAAATAAATACATAAGAGACATGGAAGAAATATAGAGTACATGACTCAACCTGTAAGTCTGAATAACTTTGTAAATCATAAATTACTTTTAGCATCACGCATGTACATATGAATGTCATGTCGTGCATAGGTACATGTTTCATAATATCATCAACCTCTAAAGGCATACCATCATATCATATCGGCCACCGTGGGCAAAATCATCATCGTATACCAGTTGATCAGGTGGTGGTGCGTATATAACACCATAACCTTTCCCATATCCCATATACATACATACATACATACACACATACACACACACACACACACACACACACACACACTATATATATATATATATATATATATATATATATATATATATATACACACACACACACTTACATATATACGCATATATAACGTCATCTGGTCATGGGTCAATGCACATGTACGAAATGCATGAAAAGTACGTTAATAAAATCTTTCGGAATTTCATAAGACCATTTTGTCTTTGAGCAATATCATAAAGTAAACTCTTTTTTTTTCAACTTTCATATTTTTCTAAGACACATGAATAGATAATAAAATATTATGACACATGGAAATTCAAGAACATAGATATCTCTAATACTTTTATGAATAGAGTCATTTATGGAATTTGTGCATTTGCACGTTTCGTTCGTATCATATGGATTATGCCAAAATAAAGAAGGGATAGCCTTAACATACCTGGAGTAGGGAAAAATTCGTATAATATTTCTTGGAAAATATTGCACCGTACTCCTTTAGAACTGCACAATTTTACGTTGCTATGATTCTAACAATTCTCGTTGGAATTGTTTGGTCGCAAGAATTTTATTGAAATGTTGCTGGATAGGGTTTGAACCCGTAATGTTTATTAAACCAAATTCTGGTTTGAAAATGTCTTGAATAGGATTTTAAGAAGAAACCAATTTTTGAAATGTTATGAATCTAAGCTTTGTAACGTCTTACACTTACTTTGGTCATAAGACACTAAAGAAGAGTTTGTAAACTTTGGTTGGGAATTGTTAACGTTCTGGTTTTGTATTGAAGTGTTTTTAATAAAATCTTATATTGTTATCTTCATTCTTTTGGTGGCTTACATAATCAATGGTTGGTGTCACCTTTCTTTCAAAGTGTGACACCTTGCTTTCTTTATTAGTTAGTCATTATAAGGAAGCGGTTGCTTGCCACGTTGGGGTGTTAAATCTTATCCCACTTATTAGCTAACTGGGTAATGTCCTGTTATCCAGTAATTAATTAATTACCCGTATAATTTAAAAATTATCTCAACTTAATTAAATAGTAATATCTTTCAACATATCTTGTACACCTTACTATTATGGCTATGTAGTACCTTGTACGGAACTAGTCCATAAATACTGGGTATTTTAGCTCGTCCCGAATTTTATCCCAACATGCCAAACTTGGACGAAAATTCATTTTCTTCGATTTGCTTACCCTCTCACCTTCACGAATTTACTCGTCACTTGTTTGAAATGACATAATACTTATAATCTCCAAATAATCTTGTCCTTGAACTGATGTCAATTATCGTATAACAAATTCAACGTACATTACTACAGGGTATAACATTGTCGTAACTTAATATTGCGAAGTGTGATATTACCGTAAATGTAATGCTGTTGGGTAGAACACTATCGTAACTTCATACTGCTGGACGTAACATCATCATAATATATTACTGTAGAGGGTGACATCATCGTAACATATTACTACAGAGCATAACATTGTCGTAATATAATATTGCGGGACGTAATATTGATGTAATATTACAGGGTGTAACATCATTCCCCCCTTTGGAACATTCGTCCTCGAATGTTGACTAATGCTCTTATCATTTTCTTAACTTATATCTTCTGAATACTTTAGAACTTTCCTTGCCATCTAGGCGATTGTTCTGTGAATAAGTCCAAAGTTTAGGGCATCCCCCCTTAGGCCTCCTTCTCATACCGCAACTTGTAGTCGGAATCCTTCCATTCTCGTAACTGTTGCTACCTTTCATCATGCAGCCTGTATAGTTTTGATCTTGTAAGTGTTCCCAATCTCTAGGCTTCACATGTAGAGCTTGATAAGATGTCCCTTTAGGCATTTATGAGTATACTAAAGTTCTTCGCTCGGTACTTGGTTGAATTCACGAATATTGTTATATCTCATCACACAGGTCCGATTAACCATCTATGTGAATTTACTGCCATAACTCTTACTTTAATTTATCATTGCTAAGGTCTGCTACCAAATCCCAGCTTACTCTCGTTGCTCATTCCATATGTATAAATTTAAGTCCTTTAATGCTTCCTCATTACTGTTCATCTTTAGAATGACGACCTAATCTTATCTCATACTTTGTAACTCTTGTCCATCCATTATTGATTCACCTTAATATTGACCTACAATATACCACTAATAACTTAACCTTTTATGTAATATTGCTGCTAGGATTCATGTTTTATCGGGGAACGTCTGAAATGATTAGATTGATCCACCTGGGGCGATACCCTGCTTTCATAGCCATACCTCACAACATCCCAATGTGATTCACCTTGCGTGGGTACTTTAATCCTGTCCAATTCATAAGATCCGTTTCTTTTCTTCATCGAATCATTATTCAATCGAAGGCCCAAACATCATCTTTTATCTATCACAATTACACCCTCATTCTATTACTAGAGTGGAATTCTAAATGCTATTAGTCTTAGACTCCTTTGAGTTCATTCAGGCTATAGTGAGCTTTGTATAATTTAGAGAAACCATCTGCTCTTCTTGTTTTCATGGTCTTAATCCTGAGGACTTATCTATTTTCATTACTTTCTCACTCGCCCTTTCTTATCCTTACTCTTGTCTTCTAGAACCTTGTCGCTTCACCATACAATGGCTTGCGACCTACACAACTCTATTTATTTTACTTGCAACCTTTCAACTTGCTTGCATCATAGATTTTCTTATGTCATTCTAGGACATCAAGCGAGACATCACATAGTCTCCAACTCTTCTTTACTGTCTTAATTAGCCTCCTCGATACCTAGAAACCATAGGCTATGAGATATGCCACTGACTATGCTGCTATCATTCCTGGATATTGAATCCTAGCACTTCTAGCCTTCTATCCAAAGTATGGACTATTCACATATTCTGCCTTTGAGTATCTCGTACGCTGTTCACATTTACCTTACTTACCTTAAAATCTCGCATCGTATATTCTATCTCTTTTGTGACCTCCCTTCCACCTAGGTGTAATTCACGTCAATAACTTGAATCTCTATTATAATACTCGTACCTTTGATACATACACAATCTGGTGGGAGCTTTGTACTGACTTCTTATGAGACTGGTACTTCTTCTAACCGGCTTCCTTGTAGAGCCATTATAGATTATGGTTGTTGTGTTATTTCTCTTAAACATTTGATATTAAAAGTGATTCTGTCATGTTTTCAAGCATAACTTCTATGATTTTTCTAGGTCCAATAATCAGACTCCTGATTTACTTGGGTGATGTAATTCTTTAGTTTCCTCTTTCTTCTGATCAACCTTTACGTAGACTTAAGCTATCTTCCGATCTGTGGCTCATGGTATCAGTTATTACCTTAGCCTTTCATGGGAGTTATTGAATATCCATGATACAATCTTTTAACAATTCAATCCTTTGTCTATGCCCTTGGCTCAATTCTTTCTTTTAACTTATACCGAAATCTTTTACGGATGTATGATAGTCAACATATATGCTGCATGTATAAAAATTCAAACTCTTAAGTGCGTTCATAACGTCACCAACTCGGGATCATTGATCAAATCATTTCTTTCGTTCCTTCTCAGTTTTCTTTTAATGTAAGTTACTACCTTTCCTGATCTTTATTCCCCCTTGTTGTGTGCATACTTAGCTTATCTTAGCTCCCACACATGTCGAAATTTCCATATAACTCATATGATATTTGAATATTTCTTTTGATTTTTACTTCCCGTTCACTAGCCACGGTAGATTCCTCTTTCTTTTGGAGGACGTACAATATTGTTGTGAAACTGTTGTTAGAAGACCATTTCCTCTTTAGGTCACTGTGCTTAAGTTGAAGCCTTCTTCCTCATTTCCTCAGCTAGTCCTTCACTATAGTACTTGGGGAGGATCCTCTGACTTTTGTAAAGATGCGAGCTTATTATATCATATTCTGATAGAATTTTTGATGTTCGTGCTCACTTGTAATTATCCTTAGTTACTTACCTCCACACTCACTTGCTCGTACGACTGCTTCTGAACTGAAGTTTTGACTGTCTCCCCAGTGGCACTCTCTTTTATTCCCGTAACATTCGTACGGTACCTTTAACTACCCTGACTCCTATTTGAATATATTTCAAGTATTACAATAACATTACTACGAAGCTGAATTCACTATATTAGGTTTTTCTATGTTTATCTTGCATGATCTGCTGATTCGTCTGTAACCTCCTGTCTAGCCGTTAATAGGATCTTCCTTAATCAACTGCTAACTATTCGCTGGTCCATTCTCATATAAATATTTCACATAATCTTTCTTGGGTTATTCCCTTTGTCTTAACTTACGTCTCGCACTGGCTCCTTATTTATCCATAACATTCCGGGCAGGAACACCTCACTTCTTCTCCTTGACATCGTGTTTGCGTAATGTTTTAGGATCGTAGCCTATCTGTAGGCTTTGAATAGTGCAATATCATCCCTTTCTTATTTTTATTGCATTCTTCCTTTACCATTTCGTAGCTACTAGAACCACTTAATTCTGACATAACACCACATCACTCCATATTCCCCCTTTAGAGGAGTACTAAGAGTTGAAGCCACGAGGATCTACCTATAGATGTGTTACCTCTTCATCTTTGGCGTCTTTTCTCATCATCGATGACCCTTACTCGCCTTGCGGCAATCCTTCTGTACCAATGATAACAAAATTCCTCACTCACGAGGGTGATACTTAGTGTAACTGGCACATACAATCCCTTAATCTTACTTTGCTCACATTGCTTGCTCTAAGGAAGCGTCTCCCTGAATGACCATTCTCTGAATTCATCATGAATCTTCTTCTGTAGTCCATTTTATTACCGCCTGAACGAAATCTGAAATTTCCATGATGCCGAGTACTTTCCAATCATTCAGTCCCTAATTCATGTTTTTTTATCTTTCCACCAGTCCATGCTGACTTTTATTACTCTGGGGTCTAACTTTTTCTTCTGAATCACGTTAGCATCACAAACTTTTTTCTTGAAGTGAGGATATGACTTTATAGCCTATACTCTTTTGTTGTCTTAAGGCCCATCACCTTTCGTCTCTTTCTTCATTTGACTATAGGTTTTGTAACACTCTACCATTTTCATCCATGTATCACACCTTATTAATAATGCTTCCTTATCTCTCTTCTCATTACTCTGCTAATATTTCTGCATATCCCTTTTCTTGTGAAAACTTCAATACGACATTCTTTCGCTTTTAGATTTCCTTTGCTCCATCCAGTGGCTCTTCAAGTTGCTTAACGTTCTCACTTTACTCGGGACGCGAGCCACACTAAGGTAATATTTATCCGTTCAAGGCTTATAGTGCATGTCCTTGTATTACTCATATCTGGCTGCACTATTTTAGAGTGCACCATCTAGGTGTCTCATAAAGATATCTATTAGCACATTTGCAATATCCTTCGGAAATGTCAACTGACGCAATCAATTCATCCATCATATCTTCTTGTACTACTTTTGTTAACCCCCCATAGGGCATATCTAGAAGGGGTGCGACTAATTGTATATACCTCTGTTACTATTGAAAAAAAAGCTTATGTTCCTCTGCCTCAATTATAAACGTTGTTAACCTTCATTAACTGGGTACCTCGTACCCTTTTTTGCCTTGGTCCTTTTACTTGCTGAAACTTGTACTTATCTTCTTAATATCTTATTGTCCTTTACCATAAAGATGTATAGGCATTATTGCCTTAAGGCTTATTATAAGGAAGCTTACACCTTTCAGTACACCCATGATCTGCTAAAGACCTCATATTTACATATCGTAGGCATCACACAAAAATCCAATTCCTCTGACTCAGCTTTTCCACAACTATCTCTCTTTCCAACTATCTTTTCGGATGTAGACATCGTCTTATTACGAATAAAATAGAATTTCAGAACTTGAATTCTTATTAGTGAGCTCTACCATATGATCTAGAGTAAGAAGAAAGAGTGACAATCCTAAATGCCATGTAGCCCCCTACTTAGAAGTGTGGTGCATGACACACCCATAAATAAGACTCTACTAGACACGGCTTGTAGAATCCCTAGGACATAACTGCTTCGATACCACTTTTGTCACGACCCAAACCGATGGGCCGCGATGGGCACCCGGTACCTTACTCGACCGAGTACCAACGTAACATATCTTTCTTATTACATCATCATATACACGTGACATACGGGCCTAATAGGCCAACATAATCATTTATAAACTCAAAACATAGGCTGACAAGACCGTGCAATATTTAACGTATACGACATATGTCTACAAGCCTCTAAGAGTACATAAATATCATAAAGGTCGGAATAGAGTCCCGTCATACCAAACAATATACATCTAAATCATACTAACCAAACAAGCGACTCTGAAGCAAAAAGAGCGCACCAATTTCTATCGCTGAGCTGATAGCCTACTTGGAGGTCTCTCGACCTGTCTATCGGGACCTGAGGGCATGAAGCATCGTCCCCAGGCAAAAGGGACGTCACACGAATAATGTACCGAGTATGTAAGGCACATAAATAAATACATAAGAGACATGGAAGAAATATAGAGTACATGACTCAACCTCTAAGTCTGAATAACTTTGTAAATCATAAATTACTTTTAGCATCATGCATATACGTATGAATGTCATGTCATGCATAGTTACATGTTTCATAACATCATCAGCCTCTGAGGGCATCCCATCATATCATATCGGCCACTGTGGGCAAAATCATCATCGTATACCAGCTGATCAGGTGGTGGTGCGTATATAATGCCATAACCTTTCCCATATCCCATATACATATATATACATACATATATACGTGTATATAACGCCATCTGGTCATGGGTCAATGTACATGTATGAAATGTATGAAAAGTATGTTAATAAAATCTTTCGGAATTTCATAAGACCATTTTATCTTTGACCAATATCATAAAGTAAACTCTTTTTTTTTCAACTTTCATATTTTTCTGACACCCATGAATAGATGATAAAATATTATGACACATGGAAATTCAAGAACATAGATATCTCTAATACTTCTATGTATAGAGTCATTTATGGAATTTGTGCATTTGCACGTGTCGTTCGTATCGTATGGATCATGCCAAAAGAAAGAAGAGATAGCCTTAATATACCTGGAGTAGGGAATTCGTATACTATTTCTTGGAAAAGATTGCACCGTACTCCTTTAAAACCGCACAATTTTACATTGCTATGATTCTAACAATTCTCGTTGGAATTGTTTGGTTGCAAATTTTTTATTGAAATCTTGCTGGATAGGGTTTGAATCCGTAATGTTTATGAAACCAAATTCTGGTATGAAAATGTCTTGAATAGGATTTTAGGAAGAAACCAATTTTTGAAATGTTATGAAACTAAGCTTTGTAACGTCTTACACTTACTTTGGTCATAAGACACTAAAGAAGAGTTTGTAAACTTTGGTTGGGAATTGTTAACGTTCTAGTTTTGTATTGAAGTGTTTTTAATAAAATCTTATATTGTTATCTTCATTCTTTTGGTGGCTTACATAATCAATGGTTGGTGTCACCTTTCTTTCAAAGTGTGATACCTTGCTTTCTTTATTAGTTAGTCATTATAAGGAAGGGGTTTGCTTGCCACGTCGGGGGGTTAAATCTTATCCCACTTATTAGCTAACTGGGTAATGTCCTGTTACCCGGTAATTAATTAATTACCCGCATAATTTAAAAATTGTCTCAACTTAATTAAATACTAATCTCTTTCAACATACCTTGTACACCTTACTATCATAGCTATGTAGTACCTTGTATGACATTAATCCATAAATACTGGGTATTTTAGCTCGTCCCGAATTTTATTCCAACATGCCAAACTTGGACGAAAATTCATTTTCTTCGATTTGCTTACCCTCTCACCTTCACGAATTTACTCGTCACTTGTTTGAAATGACATAATACTTATAATCTCCAAATAATCTTGTCCTTGAACTGATGTCAATTATCTTACAACAAATTCAACTATCATTACTACAGCACATCGTCGTAACTTAATATTGCAAAGTGTGACATTACTGTAATGTAATACTGTTGGATAGAACACTATCATAACTTAATACTACTGGACGTAACATCATCGTAATATATTACTGCAGAGGGTATTATCATCGGAACATATTACTGCAGTGCATAACATTGTCATAATATAATACTGCGGGACGTAATATTGACGTAATATTACGGGGTGTAATACCGGTTTTGGGTGAATTTTGGGATTTTGGTAAAGTTTGATAAATTTTCACATGGAATTGGTGCATTGAACTATATTGATTGCATTGTATTGCTTTTGGTCAGACTTAGGACGTTCGGAGGCCGATTCCAGAGGCAAGAGCGTCGCAGAGTAGGGATTTGACCGGTTTGAGGTAAGTAATGATAGCTAAGATCTTGACCGTGTGCACCAGTCTTGCTCAGGCAGTCGCCATTTCTACTACAGTAGCTACTTCTTAGGTCGGGGGAGGCACTTTGACTCCCGCTACCCGTACACCCGAGCAATTTGTTCAGCGACTGCAGACACTGGAGGCACCACCAGCCCAACCGGTT
Source organism: Nicotiana tabacum (assembly GCF_000715075.1). Lineage (NCBI taxonomy): Eukaryota > Viridiplantae > Streptophyta > Magnoliopsida > Solanales > Solanaceae > Nicotiana > Nicotiana tabacum. Next base: position 97,868,108 of record NC_134084.1, on the reverse strand, counting down.
GCACCTCCTCAGGATAATATGGTACCCGTCATGCCTGATGACGAGCACCGTAGATTGGAGAGGTTTGGTAGACTTCAGCCTCCGACTTTCAGTTGTACAGAGGGCGAGGATGCCCAAGGTTTCTTGGACAAATTTCAGAGGATGCTTTATATTACGGGTATTCAGGAGACCAGGGGGTCTCATTCACTACTTTTCAGTTCTTTGGAGCTGCCTTTACTTGGTGGGAGGCTTATGAGAGGTGTAGGCCTGTTGGTGTAGTGCCCTTTACCTGGAAACAGTTCTCCGTTCTCTTTCTGGTGAAGTATGTGCTGCAGTCTCGTAGAGAGGAGTTGCGCAGGCAGTTCGAGCAGTTGCATCAGGATGATATGACCATGATGCAGTATGAGATGAGGTTATCTAAGTTAGCCCGTCATGCTATCTAGTTGGTTCCCACAGACAAGGAGAGGATCAAGAGGTTCATTGATAGCCTTTCATACCAGTTACGGATTCTAATGACCAGAGAGAGGGTGTCCGGTGCTTCTTTTGAGGAGGTGGTTGACATTTCTCAGGAGATAGAGTTAGTTCACCACCAGGAGCAAGTTGAGAGGGAGGCCAAGAGACCTCGGGGATTTTGTAGTTTCGGTGGTGTTCCTCCTGGAGGTTAGTTTCAGCACGATAGAGGCCGTCTATTCAGACATGCTCAGTCAGCTCGCCTAGTTCACCGTGGGGCATCATCGGGTCATGGTTCCCACAATTCTCATCAGGGCCATTCATCACTTATTGCTTTACCAGCCTGGAGTTTGTCCCGTGCTTCGTCAGTTTAGGGCTCTTCCATGCTAGGTTCTTTTACTAGTCATCCTGGTGCTATGGGTTCCATTCAGTCCCCATCACCAGCACCAGAAGGTTGTTATGAGTGTGGAGAGTTGGGGCACATGTGGAGGCAATGTCCTCGTTATCATGGGGGTCCGCCTCAACAGAGGAGTCAACCATCAACTTTAGCACCAGTTACTTCACCACCCACCCCGTCAACTAAAGATGGAGGATAGTCAGCTAGGGGTCGCCCTAGAGGGGGAGGTCGATCAGGTGGTGGTCAGGCCCATTTCTATGCATTCCCAGCCAGATCAGATGCTATTTCTTCAAATGCTATGATCGCATGCATTGTCTCAGTTTTCCACAGGGATGCCTCTATATTATTTGATCCCGAATCTACTTTTTCATACATGTCATCATATTTTGCTCATTATTTGGATACGCCCCGCGAGTCTCTTATTTTATATGTTCATGTATCTACTCCGATGGGCGATAATGTTGTTGTGGACCATGTATATTGATTGTGTGTGGTGAATATTGGGGCGTTGGAGACCCGAGTGGACCTTTTGTTGCTTAGTATGGTTGATTTTGATATGATATTGTGCATGGATTGGTTGTCCCTGAGTCGTGCTATTTTGGACTGTCATGCTAAGACAGTGATATAGGCTATGCCTTTGGTGCCACAGATTGAGTGGCAAGGTTTGACAGATGATGTTCCCAGTAGGGTGATTTCATTCTTGAAAGCCCATCGAATGGTTGGGAAGGGTTGTCTTTCTTATTTGGCCTTTGTGAGGGTTGTCAGTGCAGAGACTCCTTTCATTGATTCGTTTCGGTAGTGAGGGATTTTCCGGATGTGTTTCCTGCAGACCTGCCGGGCATGCTGCTGGACAAGGATATTAACTTCGATATTGATTTGGTGCTGGGCACTCAGCCTATTTCTATTCCACCATATCGTATGGCACCGTCGCAATTAAAGGAATTGAAGGAGCAGCTTCAGGAACTCCTTTATAAGGGGTTTATTCTTCTTAGTGTGTCATCTTGGGGTGCGTCTATTCTATTCGCGAAGAAGAAGGATGTCACGATGAGGATGTGCATTGATTACATGCAGTTGAACAAAGTCACAATCAAGAACAAGTATCCTTTGCCTCGTATTGATGATTTATTTGACCATCTTCAGGGAGCGAGGGTGTTCTCCAAGATTGACCTTAGGTTAGGGTATCACTAGTTGAAGATCAGGGACTCGGACATTCTTAAGACAACTTTCAGGACCCGATATGGTCATTACGAATTCCTTGTGATGTCTTTTGGGCTAACCAATGCCCTAGCAGCGTTCATGCATTTGGTGAACAACATGTTTTAGCCTTATCTCGACTCGTTATTGTTTTCATTGATGATATTCTGGTGTACTTGCATAGTCAGGAGGAGCACGCTAGCATTTGAGTGTTGTATTGCAGTGGTTGAGGGAGGAAAAACTTTATGCAAAGTTCTCCAAGAGTGATTTTTGTCTCAGTTCAGTGGCGTTCTTAGGATACGGGGTGTCTAGTGAGGGTATTCAGGTTGATCCGAAGAGGATAGAGGCGGTACAGAGTTGGCCCAAACCATCCTTAGCCACAAAGATTTGTAGCTTTCTTGGTTTGGTAGATTATTACCGTCGGTTCGTTTAGGGATTTTCATCTATTGCATTACCCTTGACCAAATTGACTCAAAAGGGTGTTCCTTTCAGGTGGTCGGATGAGGGTGAGGCGAGCTTTCAGAAGCTCAAGATTGCCTTGACCACATTTCAGTGTTAGTTTTGCTATCGGCTTCAGGTTTTTATACAATATATTGTGATGCTTCTCGAGTCCGCATCGGGTGTGTGTTGATGTAGGAGGGTAGAGTGATTGCTTATGCTTCTCGTCAGTTGAAGCCTCATGAGAAGAACTACCCTGTTCATGATTTGGAGTTGGCTGCCATTGTTCACGCTTTAAAGATTTGGAGGCATTATCTCTATAGTGTTTCTTGTGAGGTGTTTACCGATCATCGTAGCCTCCAACACTTATTCAAACAGAAGGATCTCAATCTGAGGTAGCGGAGATGGTTGGAGCTGCTAAAGGACTATGATATTACTATCTTCTACCATCCAGGAAAGGCCAATATAGTGGCCGACGCCTTGAGTAGGAAGGCAGTGAGTATGGGCAGTTTGGCATATATTCCTATTGGGGAGAGACCTCTTGCAGTTGATGTTCAGTCCTTGGCCAATCGATTTGTGAGGTTGCATATGTTGGAGCCCAGTCGGATCTTAGCTTGTATGATTTCTCGGTCTTCCTTGTTGGATCGCATCAGAGAGCGCCAGTATGATGATCCTCACTTGCTTGTCCTCAAGGACAGAGTTCAGTACGATAATGCCAGAGATATGACTATTGGTAATGGCAGGGTATTGAGGATGCATGGCCGGATATGTGTGCCCAATGGAGATGGTGTCACACCTCCTTTTTCCCTCACACACCGGAAGGGTATAAATAAATGAGTTTTTCCAATTAAAGGACAATCAAAACGGGATTTATTGTTAAAAGATTTAGAATTACCACTTGGGAGATTTACGGTGTCCTAAGTCACCGGTTCGAATCCCGAGTCGAGGAAAAGGTTGATTTTGTTTACAGTTCGCGAACTAGAAATCCGGGTAAGGAATTCTGTTAACTCGGGAGAAGGTGTTAGGCACTCCCGAGTTCTGTGATTCTAGCACGGCCGCTCAACTGTTATAATCGGCCTATTATATGATTTAAAAACATCTTTGAAACCTAAGTGCTTTTTTTTTCTAACTTTTGGAAAACCACTTTTACTTATTTAAAGAATTAATTCAAGGTCATTTAAAACATATCGCAAGCCACACCATATGTAATGCACCCGTGGTTCACGACACGCTCTATTTAACCTTGTTGAAAATTAGAACCGGGTCACATGAAATGCATCCCCGGGTTTTAACATGTTTACTTCTACTATCATTATTCAAAATTATGGTAGGGTTACATGAAATGCACACCCGAGCCCTTTTATCTAATTTGACTAGTTCAGTTGATGAATAGCAACCCAATTTCTATACTGTGACAAAATCATGTTCAGCTATAACCAATTCAAGTAAAGCGAGCAGATAACCGAGCGATCAAATTCAAAACCATGGAGAACAGTTACAGAATCAACGGGATCATATCACCAAACAAATAATTAATATTAAGCTTGCATAAAACGAATAGAGGATGAGAGAGTTGAACCTTAATAGAGCCGGGCAATTGGTTGTTTCAATGTTTAACACTCGAAATGGGCCGAACCGCTGACAAAATCCGAATTAGCACCGGAGACTCAACCAAACACGGACTCAAACCCACACTTTAATCATTGTTTATGCTGACAAAGATTAGGTCCAGTAGCCCACGAGACCCTGTTTGATTTCTTCAATTCCATGAAACCCTTTTATGACATAATTAATAGATTCAAAAACACTTAATTTTCTTTAGATAAAAAAACGGATTGTTTCCCATTCCAAGGTGTTAGAAGTTGCAAAACGTTTGCACCTGAAAGAACACATTGTCTTTGATGGGTCTGGAAATGAATTCAAAATAACTCTATGTTGATAAAGAAAGATGGAGATTTACAATATCACTCGTCAAACCAAATAGAGCCACGATCCGCGAACTGAAATGCCAAAACTTTGAGCCGGAACCTCGCCGGAAATTCAAAACAAACATCATCTCGAACAACGTATCAACGGACACCTCTACGGACCTGACCCCGGCGACCTCGAGCGGAAGCACGACCCAAAGAAACAATAGACTACTGACTGAAAACTGTCGGCTTACGTAGATCTCAGGGCTGTTTTGAATGGCAGAAAAATGGAGATGATGAGCTGCGTTTTGGTTGTAACGTTGCTGCGCAGCTTTTTTGTGTATGTGTATGGTTGTGTGTGTCGTGGTGCATGTGTGTGTGTGAAGGTGAAGATCGCCGGAAATGGTAGCCTCGTGGTGGACGACGATCATGAAATGTGTGAGCGTGAAGGTCGGCTGACTTCTAGGCGAGTGTAACAGTGGGGATCCGCTCAGTGGCGTTCAAGGTTAGAAGAGGAAGAAGCTATGGCTGACAAAGTTATCGTTTGGGATGGAGTTGCAGCCGCGGGTAAGGCTACCTGTGTGAGAGGTTCGACGATGAGGGGTGTGGACGTCGGGTTGAAGATGAAGAGGGCAGGGGGGTATCTTTGCTGCGCCGGGGTCGTCGGAGAAGATGATGCGGGGGGGGGGGGGCTGTTTTTGCGCAGCTTTCTTGTGTATTTTTTTTGTCCATCTTTTTTCGTTTTTTCCTTTTCTTTTATTTATATAGTATAGGTTTTTGGTAGGGTTTTAGGTTAAGGGGTATGGGCCTAAGAATTATGGGCTTGGCAATTGTGGGCTAGGTCCAAAATTAGGCCTAAAGATGGGTTGCTCGAGCCCAAGCTCCATTCTTTCGCTGCGAACGAGATTAAAATACGGGCCCATTTGTTAATTATTCCTACTATTCAAATAATTATTAAAATAAAAATAACCATTGAAACAAATCTATTTTTGGTATTTTCAAATATCATATTAAAATAAATATATAATACTATCGTTGTATATATTTTTTTAAGATTTTTTTAGATTAAAAATGACTACAAAATATTAATGAACCTATTTTTGTGATTTGTTTGTTTTCTTGTAATAAAATAAAGTAAAAGAGTCAAAATTACTTAAAATATCTATATTATGCCTAAATTAAATATTTTATGCTAATATATAAAAAATCTTGGGGAGGGTCAAAAATCACATGTTTACAGTTGCCCCTCTTTGACTGGAAACGTACAGAGTTTCAGACAAAGACTGACTAGACAGGTTTTTGACCCGACCCTTATTTAGAGAGACTAAAGCTAAGAGAGAATGGAATGTGACAGAGCCCTGGTATCTGGGCTGCCTACATATCCTTGGCTATAAAGGAATCAGGCCACGTGTAGTTCAGAGGTGAGTGAGATGATGGAGTATGCCGAGGTGAAGAGCCGGTCGAGGTACCGTTCCGTCGAGGTTCCGGTCTGCAGTCCTGCTATTACATAAAAATCAAAACATGAAAAGGACTAGATAAGCATATCAACTACGAGTTACAAGATTTCTATCTATAAGTCTTCGGAAGCTTGATCTTGAGTCTTGAATGGTTCTTCATGAAGACTTTATATTTGAACCTTGGCGCTTGTTAGCTGCAGGTGCTAGCTCGTTCTTCTACAGCTTTTGGGTCAAGATTGGACATGTAGTGCTTGTGACTTCCACCACGTCTTAAGCAGTTCACATCTTTCATCAACTTCTGCATTTGGATTCACTTCTTGCCTTTCTCTCTTTTCTTTATTGTGACTAACTTCTGTTGATCACCTCGGACTGTTGATTCGCATTCTTGCCGCGAGATTCTTTGGTTGCTGACTTGAATTGCAATATAATATGCTTTTCCTTTTCTTCAGGTGGACGCCTGACTGTTGAACTCGAACCGTCTTCTCTTGTTAATTGACACTGTTTTCCTTTGCACCTTGAACCATTTTCCCCTGAAACTTGAACTGTCTTCCTTCGAAACTGCTTTCCCTTGAAACTCGAGTTGTCTTCCTTCGACACTGCTTTCCCTAGAAACTTGAGTTGTTTCCCCTTGTTCTCCAGGTGGGCGCCTGATTACAACAAAATAGACAAAACAAAGAAATTTTCTGCCCCAATTTGCACTAGGAAGATTTGTGGGTTGTTAGCAAAATAGTAAACCACTTGTACTGTTGATGCAGTAATGAAATTAAACTAAAGAATAGACTAAGAAAACTATAAACTAAGCTTGACTAAAGTAAAAACTGACCCTATTCTCCAAGCGGGGCTCCCTGACTGCTAACTTGAAATGTATTCCCTGCTCTCCAGGCGGCCCCCTGACTACTGACGTGAAATGTATTCCCTGCTCTTCAGGCGGGCTTCTGACTGCTGACTTGAAATGTATTCCCTGCTCTCCAGGCGGGCTCCTAATTGCTGGACTTGAAATGTATTCCCTGCTCTCCAGGCGGGCTCCTGACTTCTAACTTGAAATGTATTCCCTGCTCTCCAGGCAGGCTCCTGACTTCAAGATAGACAAAACAAAGAATTTGAAAGCTAAAACTTAAATTGTACTCCCTTGTTCTCCAGGCGGGCTCCTGATTGCTAACTTGAAAGTATTCCTTGCTTTCCAGGTGGGCTCTTGACTTCAACTTGAAAGTGCTCCCTGCTCTCCGGGCGGGCTCCTGACTTCAAGATAGATAAAACAAAGAATTTGAAAGCTAAAGTTTAAGTTGTACTCCCTTGTTCTCCAGGCGGGCTCCTGACTGCTAACTTGAAAGTATTCCCTGCTCTCCAGGCAGATTGCTGACTTGAAATGTATTCCCTACTCTCCAGGTGGGCTCCTAACTTCTGACTTGAAAGTGCTCCCTGCTCTCCAGGCGGGCTCCTGACTTCATGATAGACAACATAAAGAATTTGAAAGCTAAAATATAAATTGTACTCTCTCGTTCTCCAGGCGAGCTCCTGACTGCTGCGCTTGAAAGTATTCCCTGCTCTCCAGGTGGGCTCCTGTTTGCTGACTTGAAAGTATTCCCTTCTCTCCAGGCAGGCTCCTGACTTCAACATAGACAAAACAAAGAATTTGAAAACTAAAACTTAAATTGTACTCCCTTGTTCTCCAGGCAGGCTCCTGACTGCTGACTTGGAATGTATTCCCTACTCTCCAGGCGGGCTCCTGACTTCAACTTGAAATGTATTCCCTGCTCTCCAAGTGGGCTCCTGACTTCAACAAAATAGACAAAAACAAAGAAAATTTTCTGCCCCAGTTTGGTGGCTGGGGACAGATGTGATTGTAAAACTAAATCATATTACCAAGTATTACTAAGGATTTGAAAGCTAGGTCCCATTATTCAGGGGGTCCTGACAACTCTTAACTAAACTACAATTTAAAATCTAAGTTTTATCTTCTACAGGTGTGACTTCTGCTAAATCTTGCTATCTAAGAGGATCTTTAAACTACTCCCCATTATCCAGGAGGGTCCTGAAAATCAAAAGTCCAATTTTATCTTAAGAGTGACAACTTTTATGGTTGAATTATACTACCCTACAAAAGACTTTACGCTAAATGTTGTTATCTAATCGAAATCTTAAAGCTAAGTCCCATTATTCAGGAGGGTCCTGAAAACTCCTAATTGAATCCCATCTCAAACATGCAAACTTCTAAGCTAACTTATATTCTTTTGGGATACATTTACACTAGATTATGCTATTTCTGAACTTTAAACTAGGTCCCATTTTTCAGGAGGTCCTGAAAATAAAAAATCAAACCTTTTTGGTGACTACCTTTCTCCACGGAGGGTTTCTCCGAAACAAACGGGATTTCTGCCCCTGTTTCAAATCAAAGAAAAATCTTATCAGTTTAAAAATGTGGTGGTTGGTTTGTGGCCTTGACTTTGAGGGCGGTTGCTCCTTCACTTCCCATGATAACTGATTTCCCCTCGAGGACCTTGCTTGCTTATGGACTAGCCACTTTCTCTACCATCCTTATCACAGAAAATACCCCTTCTCCGTTCAGACTCAATTCCCTTTATCTGTTGCATTGCTCATGAACTGACATTTACCAACCTTTGTGTTTCACCAAAAATACCTTTGATTCGTTCACCTAACACCCTCCATCTTGTTGCATTGTTCCTGAATTGATATGAACCAAACCGTCGTGTTTCACCGAAAATACCTTTGATCTGTCCAACTAACACCCTCTATCTGTTGCATTGTGCTCTTGTGTTGACGTGTACTGCACCTTTGTGTTTCTCATGAATTCCAAAGCACGACAATTGCCACCCACTCATCGTGCATGTTGTTTTTCTTGACTTAAACTACAAGCTCTGGCCTTGAGGTCTGTTGCTCCTTCACTTTCCACGATAACTTTGATTTCTACTCGGAGGACCTTGCTTGTCACTGATTAAACACCTTTTTTCGATCTTACCATAGAAAATACCTTTTATCCGTTCACCAAACCCCTCCATCTTGTTGCATTGTTTATGAATTGATATGTACCAAACTGTCGTGTTTCACCAAAAATACCTTTGATCCGTTCACCTAACACCTTCCATCTGTTGCATTGTTCCTAAATTGATGTGTACCAAACCCTTGTATTTCATAAGGATCCCAAAGCATGTTGATTATTACCAGCTCAATGCGCTTGTTGTTCTTTCCTGACTTATGACACCTTGATGTATTGGCCAGATCCCGTTTTGTGCAATTGAAAAGTTGGTGGAAAATTTTGAAGTCATTTCTCACTTATTTTGACCAAACAGACTCAGGAAGAGGAGGTAAACAAGACAAAAGGAACAGAGTAAAGGACAAAGGAAAGAGATGATTCCTAACAAGAAAACTACAAAGTAGAAACCTATCAGATGTGGATACCAACTCTAATGACCATGACATGCACATGTTGATTAAGTGGCCTAATCTGTCAAACAAGTCTGATGTTCAACTCTTGTTATACCCCTGAACCGTGAAACTGGACTTCAATGCTCCGATTATCCAATCTGATTCACAATCCTTATTCGACTTGCAGTGCCGAAGGGGTTTCACCATCAAGCCTATCTCATTTTGTTCTTTCTCTCAACTTGCCGTCGCCTTACGGTGCCCGCGATGGTTTTTACCAATAAGACTCTCTCATTTTTTATTTCTCTCAGCTCCCTTTGCCTTACGATGTCGGTGAGGGTTTTCACCAATAAGACTCTCTCATTTTATTTCCTGCTTGAACCAGAGTGTTGCCCCTGACATGAATTACCTTTACTTGCTTGACTAGGCATTTCTCAAAGACTGATCAGAAGGTCTTTCTTTGGATTGTAATGTGGGCTTTTGGACAGGGTTAGAAGGAAAGGGTATAAAAGGCTCAAAACAATTCAAAGGGGTTAAAGTTAAAACTTTCGGAATCACGTTTCTCACAACAAACACAACTTCTGCCCCAGTTTCTTGCATGGGGGACTTTTGGATTTTTTTTGTTTTGATGAGGCCGAACCGTGAGGCTGCCTACGTATCCTTAAAAAGAATCAGGTCGAACGTAGTTCATGTCATAGAAATTACTTTGTTGTTGTGTTTTTCTTTTCTCTTTCTTCTCTTTTTTTTCTCTTTTTCTTTTTATTGTTTTTCTTCTTCTTTTCTCTTTTTTTTTCTCTTTTTCTCTTTTTCTTTCTTACTCTTTCCTTTTCTTTCTCTTTTTCTTTCTTCCTTTTCTTATCTTTCATGTTTGCGTTTCTGATATTCGCTACTGATTCCGAAAAAGGGGTATGAAAGAAAATAAATAAGGTTTAAAAGGGGTGACCAGGGATAAAGTGTTTAGATAGCAGAACAAAATGCCTTCGTCATTTCATCCTTCAAAACATGCCAAGTACAAACAACACAATTAAACAAACCAAGGAAAACATTCGTAACATCTTTTGGTTGCCCCAGACTTGATCACCGTACCCACACATTCGCCTTCTACATTTGTTATATACAAAGCACCATTGGACAACACTCTCACTCTCATTACCACGAGTGGCCCCCTACAAATTTGGGGCAAACTTGCTTTTATCTTCAAATTGATGCGGTAGGATGCATTTCAATAAGGGTTCTTTATGTTCTATCTGCCCCAGTTTCACACAATTCGGGCTTGAAGTGATCCCAAAATGCCTTTACTTATTTCCCTCAAACGTCCCTACATCTTCAACATTGTTTCATTGCTTCGTGATTAAACTGGCTTTTAAAACCAAGTTGAGAATTACGCGTGCATGTCACATCACTAGAGTCAACAGGAAAAGAACTATAAAAGAAAAGAGAACTAAACGAAAATGACTAGAAATCACAGAAAACAGAAAATTGCATTAGACAGATGGTGATTGGGTTTGGACAACAAAACAAACAAACTAAACTGGGGCTACAAACCTAGAACAAACCTAGACAACACTAAATAGGCTACTAGACTAAACAAACTAGGCAAAATAAGAGGATAGAAGGGTTTGAGTCACAAGACAATATCTAGATTACAACCCTGAGATAACCCGGACAACAGAAATGACAACAAAATAAACCACCAAAAATCCTCCCGACTAACCAAGACAGGAGCGTCTTTCCAATTGCCAAGCTCGGCATCTTAGCCACTGAATTCTGCATCAATACTACTAGGACCTTAACAAACTTCCATCACATTGTTCTTAACAAATTGCTTTTGGGTTCCCTTTGCTGGCTCGTTCTTAAGATCAACCTCTGATAGCACTGAAAACTTTGCAGCACGTGGACCTTCGAGGATCTCAGAAGAATTCTCATATTCTTTTTCAAAACAAATCATACTCACCATATGCATCTCATTATGAACAGGCGATGGACTTTGGCTAGTGTCTGCTGCATCTGGATTTTGCACGACAATGTCACCTGCATCAATAAGCTTCTGAATTGCTTTATTCAAATTCCAACACTTCTCTATGTCATGCCCCGGGGCATCTGAGCAATATGCGCACCTTTGAGAAAAATCAAACTTCTTTGACAGAGGGTTTGACATTTTTATATGAATCGGCTTCAACATGTCCAATTGCTTCAACTTTTGGAACAAACTGGCATATGACACTCCCAATGGGGTGAAAGCCTTTACTTTTTTCAGCAATCTCTCATTCTTAAATGCTTGATTGGGCCGGAAACCTGGTCTAGGGGGTTTTCGATAGGCTCGTGGGGGTGGATAGGCATTTTTTGGAGCTGGGTACTAAGAGAGTGATGTACAATTTTGGGAGTTCCGTGGAGAGAAGTGTCATTGGGGAGGATCATCTGGTGCATCAGGATTTCCATGGGGACGATGTCGAGGATGGAAGTGTTGATCGGGAAAGCCCATAGGATCATCTTTTCTGTTTCTCTTTCTTCCACCCGAGCTTACTGGGTTGTTCTGAATGCCTTTCGAACAACTCATGATTTTGCCTGACTTGATTCCCTCTTCTACTAGCTCCCCCATTTTTAACACATCATTGAAAGGCTTTCCCAAGGCCGGGATCAAATGACTAAAGTAGTGGGCCTCTAGGCTTTTAGGAAGAGCTCAACCATTTCTTCTTCCCCAATCGGGGTATTGACTCGAGCAGCCTGCTTCCTCCATCTGAGTCCAAATTCTCTAAAGCTCTCCTCCGGCTTCTTTTCCATTTTAGATAGGGAGAAGAGGTCTGGGGTAACACCTGATCTGTATTGAAAGTATTGAACAAAATCTTGAGCCATGTCACCCAATGTAGGCCACTTACCAACATCTTGACGATTATGCCATTCCAATGTTGCCCCAGTTAGTATCTCACTGAAGTACGCCATCAACAAATCATCTTTCTCGCCAACACTTCTCATTTTATTGCAATAATCCCTCAGATGGGCTACCGGATCCCCACACCCATCATACAAGTTAAACTTTGGCACTTTAAACCTTGCAGGCAGATGAACGTCGGGGGACATAGACAATTCTTTGTAAGACATGCTACCCTGGTCTCCCGTTCCTTGCTTGTTCATTGAAGACTGTTCTATGCCTTTCAGCCTCCTGGGTATCCCATCTCTCCCTTTTCTTCCTGTGAACTCTTTATTTAGAACATGAGACCAATCCCGCGGACCCTGCTTGTATGAGTTGGAAACCTTGTGGGCAACCTCTGAGGGGTAATATTGGTCATCATGAGCTTTGAATGAGTATTCATTTTTGGGGATAGTAGATGTGACAGGAGGGCGATTTTGGGGGGAAGTAATTGGAGGATGAGTGATGTAGCTACTAAGACGGTTGGGAAAGCTGTGATAAGCGGGTAGATCTGGAGAGTATGGAGGATCATCTGACATTGTGTTCGGAGCTTGGGTAAGGAGGACATCTAGGAGGCTAGGTGGTGGCGGGGGTGGTACCTTCCTAGTCATCCAAGCCTAATACATGTCAGCCATGTGTTGTTTTAACATCTTTACCTCTTCAACCAACCCATTGTTCTGTTCAACCAACTACTTTCGAGCGCCGGTATCAACCAACTCAGTTCCGTTGTCGTCTGCCATTGCCTTTTGACCTTATGTTGTAGAGAAGAGTTACAACTTTAAACCACAAATCAACCAACCTTCTGCTATGAATATAACAAAAATGAAGCCATCACGTTAGCGTTAGGGCATTTAACATAAGATAATCTCACTTTATGTGCAATGCACCTAGCCACAGTTATCGGTTCTAAAATGACTTCGAGGGTACAAAGTTCAGTTGGCATAATCCTAATTTGTTCATTTCAACCTCTCTTTTCTTTACTTTTCTAGCACTTGCTGCCTTGCCCATTTTCCTTCATTTCTCTTTTTTTAATCAGTACTCTCTCTTTCTCTCATATTCACATCCCACAATTTCACCTTTTTCTTTTTTTTTCTTTTAATAATAATAAAAATGATTCGATCGAACCCTATGTAGGTTGCCTATGTATCATGACCCCGCATGAATCAGATCTTTGCGTAGTTCGGGAAGATCGAGAGTAAAGCACATAAACTAACGTTTTCTCTTTCATTTTTTTTTCTTTCTTTTTTTTTCCTTTTTACCTTAGTTACTAATCCGATGAGAAAAGAGAAATAGAAGAAGCAAATTTTTTTTTTGAATTTTCTAGACTGAATGCTCTATAACCTATTCTAAGCTCAAGCTTAATGAGCATGTTTTTTTCTTTCTCTATTAAGGAAAATCCTCGAAGAGAAAACCCCTTCTTATTCATTTTTTATGAAGAAAATCTAAAGAATAAATCACAGAAAAATATTTTGAATTTTCAATTGATATCCTGACGCAAGATTCCGAAACAAGCAATGAAAAAGATAAAAAAATATTTTTTGATTTCAAAATATTTTTTGATTTCCCTTTTGATTGCTTAAAAGAACTCTGAAAATAAACAAAAGATAAAGTATGTTGTTTTCTTTTTCTTATACTAAAGGAAATATAAAAGCAATTTTTATTATTAATTGCCTAAAGGAAAAACAACCTCGAAGGAAATTGTTTTTTCATTATAGAATTAGTATTCTAAAGAAAACTTATAACGAAAATATAAAAACACAAAATTTCTTTTTTTTTTGACTTGTAACACATTTCCAAATACCAAATAAGGAATACAATAACAAAAGACTAGGCGAACTTAACTAGACTATTACAAACTCTAACATCACCGAAAAGACCGAATACTACTATACATGACTAGAAAGTAAAACATGAATAATTGACTCAAAAATATAAAATGACTCCTCGAGCAACTTCTGAATGCAGTGATCCTGGGGTATCTTTCATGCCCAAACTCCAGTAAGTAAATCCACACCTATATAAGAAAACTTAAACCAACACTATGTGAGACAATAATATTCCCTACTAGACACATGCAAGACATGGTTGCGGTTGTTTTTGCAAAATGGCTTATTTGGCCAAAAGGTGGCTAGAAGTGCAAAATTCGGCTAAGACCCCGCAAAGACAAGAACCTAAGATTTACTAGAAAAACCGGACTCTATGTGGGTTGCCTACGTATCACGCCCCGAAAGACGAGAATCAGGTATGCGTAGTTCGGGCAGATTGGATACGGGCGAGAATAAATAAATAAAAGAAACACGACATATAGAAAACACATTTTTTCTTTTTTTTTTCGAAAAATGATGAAACATATAAAATCGTTTTGGATTATCCTTTCTTTTTTCGATTTTTCTTTTGATTTTTAAAAAATGATAAAAAGTGCAAAATCTTTTGAAGCTTCCATGCTCTTTTTCTTAGTAAAATGTAACAAAAATATAATTGGGCCCTACTCGCTTCATCCTCACACTTCAACCTCTCTCTTTTTCTTTTCTTTTTTTTTCTTCTTTCTTTTTTCATTGTTGCTTTTTCATTTCTTCATTTACCCTCAGCTATCATCGGTCCGCCAAATAACCTTTCTACCCTTGAATAAATGCAACATGTAGCACATAAGATGCATCAGGATGATCTTTTATTTTTGGGGTATACCTGTCCTAGACGGACCCAACCCCTGTGTTGAGTTCCCAAAGTCAAATGCACATGATGCAAACAAACGTGCCTACTAGGGATCCGGCATAAGAGTTATTGTTATACTAGGTTTAAACCTGGGTTTATTTGTTCTAGACCTGGCTTACTCGAGCAGACAACTCGAGCTAGGGGGGGGCAGCGTACCGGGAATACAGAAGCTTCACCGGCTTTGCAACTTGTCCGAACCTCGTTCTAAATTTGGAATATGACTCTAACAGAAAAGAAGTCACACGAAGTGCACACTTCTTCATGATTTAGAAGACTCAGAGAGAAGAGGGATTTCGCAACAATTTATATACAGTTCACGGAATATCAAAGCGGTAAAAGCAATTAATTAGCACATTAGGCCCAAATCATGTAACAAATTCAAATAATGGATAAAGCCAACTATAACGATTATTCTAAGCTCGAATTCTTGAACCCTCAACCAGAGATTCAGGCTTCTGTCCCCAGCAGAGTCACCAAAGCTGTCACACCTCCTTTTTTCCTCACACCCCGGAAGGGTATAAATAAAGGAGTTTTTTCAATTAAAGGAAAATCGAAACAGAATTTATTGTTAAAAGATTCAGAGCCGCCACTTGGGAGATTTACGGTGTCCCAAGTCACCTGTTCGAATTCCGAGTCGAGGAAAAGGTTGACTCTATTTACAGTCCGCAAACCAGAAATTCGGGTAAGGAATTCTTTTAACCCGGAAGAAGGTGTTAAGCACTCTCGAGTTCTATGATTCTAGCACGGTCGCTCAACTGTTATAATCGGCCTATTATCTGATTTTAAAATATCTTTGAAACCTAAGTGCTTTTTTTCTAACTTTTGGAAAACCGCTTTTAATTATTTAAAGAATTAATTCAAGGTCATTTAAAACATATCGCAAGCCACACCACATGAAATGCACCCGTAGTTCACGACTACGCTCTATTTAACCTTGTTGGAAATTAGAACCGGGTCACATGAAATGCACCCCCGGGTTTTAACATGTTTACTTCTACTATCATTATTCAAAATTATGGTAGGGTCACATGAAATGAACACCCAAGCCCTTTTATCTAATTTGACGTAGTTCAGTTGACTAATAGCAACCCAATTTCTATACTGTGACAAAATCATGTTCAGCTATAACCAATTCAAGTAAAGCGAGCAGATAACCGAACAATCAAATTCAAAACCATGGAGAACAATTACAGAATCAACGGGATCATATCACCAAACAAATAATTAATATTAAGCTTGCATAAAACAAATAGAGGATGAGAGAGTTGAACCTCAATAGAGCCGGACAATTGGTTGTTTCAATGTTTAACACTCGAAATATGCCGAACTGCGGACAAAATATGAATTAGCACCGGAGACTCAACCAAACACGGACTCAAACCCACATTTTAATCATTGTTTACGCTAACAAAGATTAGGTCCAGTAGCCCACGAGCCCTGTTTGATTTCTTCAATTCCATGACACCCCTTTATGACTTAATTAATAGATTCAAAAACACTCAGTTTTCTTTAGATAAAAAAAACGGATTGTTTCCCATTCCAAGGTGTTAGAAGCTGCAAAACGTTTGCACCTGAAAGAACACATTGTCTTTGATGGGTTTGGAAATGAATTCAAAATAACTCTATGTTGATAAACAAAGATGGAGATTTACAATATCACTCGTCAAACCAAACAGAGCCACGATCCGCGGACTAAAATGCTAAAACTATGAGCCGGAACCTCGCCGGAAATTCAAAACAAACGGCATCTAGGACAGTGTATCAACGAACACCTCGACGGACCTGACCCCGGCGACCTCGAGCGGAAGCACGACCCAAAGAAACATTAGACTACTGACTGAAAACTGTCGGCTTACGTAGATCTCAGGGCTGTTTTGGATGGCAGAAAAATGGAGATGATGAGCTGCGTTTTTGTTGTAACGTTGCTGCGCAACTTTTTTTTTTGTGTGTGTGTATGTCTGTGTGCGTCGTGGTGCATGTGTGTGTGTGAAGGTGAAGCTCTGCGGAAATGGTAGTCTCGTAGTGGATAATGGTCAGGCAGTGTGTGAGCGTGCAGGTCGGCTGACTTCTGGGCGAGTGTAATAGTGGGGATCCGCTCAGTGGCGTTCAAGGTTAGAAGAGGAAGAAGCTATGGCTGACGAAGTTATCGTTTGGGATGGAGTTGCAGCTGGCGGGTAAAGCTAGCTGTGTGAGATGTTCGACAATGAGGGGTGTGGACGTCGGGTTGAAGACGATGGGCAGGGGGGTCTCTTTGCTGCACCGGGGTCGTCGGAGAAGATGACGCGTAGGGGGGGTCTGTTTTTGCGCAGCTTTCTTGTGTATTTTTTTTGTCCGTCTTTTTTTGTTTTTTGCTTTTCTTTTATTTATATAGTCTAGGTTTTAGGTTAAGGGGTACTGGCCTAAGAATTATGGGCTTGACAATTGTGGGCTAGGTCCAAAATTAGGACTAAAGATGGGTTGCTCGAGCCCAAGCTCTATTCTTTCGCTGCGAACGAGCTTAAAAATATGGGCCCATTTGTTAATTATTACTACTATTCAAATAATTATTAAAATAAAACTAACCATTAAAACAAATCTATTTTTGGTATTTTCAAATATCATATTAAAATAAAAATACGATACTATCGTTGTATATATTTTTTTTAAGATTTTTTTTAGATTAAAAATGACTACAAAACATTAATGAACCTATTTTTGTGATTTGTTTGTTTTCTTGTAATAAAATAAAGTAAAAGAGTCAAAATTACTTAAAATATCTATATTATGCCTAAATTAAATATTTTACGCTAATATATAAAAAATCTTGGGGAGGGTCAAAAATCACATGTCTACAGACGTGCTTTCGGAGTTGATTATGGGGGAGACCCATATCTCACAGTATTCTATCCACCCGGGTGCCGTGAAGATGTACCAGGATTTGAGACAATACTATTGGTGGAGGAGGATGAAGAAGGATATAATGGGGTTTGTAGCGCGGTGTCTCAATTGTCAGCAGATGAAATACGAGCATCAGTGACCGGGTGGCTTGCTTCAGCAGATAGATATTCTAGAGTGGAAGTGGGAGCAGATCACCATGGATTTTGTAGTTCGACTCCCATGGACTTTGAGGAAGCTTGATGCTATTTCGGTTTGTGGATCGGCTGACCAAGTCCGCGCACTTCATTCCTATATGTACTACCTATTCTTCAGAGCGGTTAGCTGAGATTTATATCTGAGAGATTGTTCACCGGCATTAGGGTCCCAGTTTCCATCATTTCAGATAGAGGTAGTCAGTTTACATCATAGTTTTGGAGGGCCGTGTAGCAAGAGTTAGCTACTCATGTTGAGTTGAGCACAACTCTTCACCCTCAGACGGACGGGCAGTCCGAGTGCACTATTTTGATATTGGAGGACATTTTACGCTCTTTGTCATTGATTTTGGGGGTTCATCAGACCAGTTTCTACCGCTCGCGGAGTTTGCATATAACAACAGTTATCAATCGAGTATTCAGATGGCTCCATATGAGGCTTTATATGGGAGACGATGGAGATCTCCAGTAGGTTGGTTTGAGCCGGGTGAGGCCAGGCTTTTGGGTACAAACTTGGTACAGGATGCTTTGGACAAGGTGAGGGTGATTCAGGAGTGACTTCGTATAGTGTAGTCGAGACAAAACAATTATGCGGACAGGAAGGTTTGGGATGTGTCTTATATGGCTGATGAGAAGGTTCTACTGAAGGTTTCATCCATGAAGGGTGTTATGAGGTTTGGAAAGTAGAGCAAGTTAAGCCCTCGGTTCATTGGTTCTTTTGAGGTGCTTCTAAGGATTGGGGAGGTGGCTTATAAGCTTACGTTACCACCTAGCTTATCGAGTGTGTATTCGGTATTTCATGTTTCTATGCTCCGAAAGTATATCGGCGATCCGTCTCATGTTTTGGATTTCAGTACGGTTCAGTTAGACGGTGATTTGACTTATGATGTGGAGCCAGTGGCTATTTTGAAGCGGCAGGTCCGAAAGTTGAGATCAAAGGATATAGCTTTAGTGAAAGTGCAGTGGAGAGGTCGGCTCATGGAGGAGGCTATTTGGGAGACCGAGCGGGAGATGCAGAGCAGATATCCAAACCTATTTGAGGCTTCAGGTATGTTTCTATATGTGTACGGCTAAAATTAGAGAATCCGATTTTGGGATCATCATGGCATTCCATAGGCTCGAGGTTTGGTGAACCAGAAGGCTAGAG
This sequence comes from Nicotiana tabacum, assembly GCF_000715075.1. NCBI lineage: Eukaryota > Viridiplantae > Streptophyta > Magnoliopsida > Solanales > Solanaceae > Nicotiana > Nicotiana tabacum. The sequence continues at coordinate 97,849,067 of NC_134084.1, read as the reverse complement.
GCATAGCTCGACCTTGGGGAGGTACAAATCGGTGGCTATGATGAACGAGTGGGAGATTCCCAAGGCAAGTGTTAGAGCTGACCAAGTCCATAAGAATATTGCAAGTCTGTACGGTAGCATTAAATAGCTGTACCAGCTGCAAATCTTTGTAATAAATGCATATGTACTATGTTGGGAATCCCCCTCCTATATAAAGGGGACCCTTGTTATTTTTTGCACACATAATATTCAATACAAGAACAAGAACATTCTCTGCTCTCTAACTTAAACATATTCCCCCTTGATTTTATCTCTTACATTTATTGCGTTTCATTGGTTGTTCTTCATTTATTACTCATCATTGATCATAAAGAGCCCTCGTCAAAGCTCTCAGAACTGTTGGTCCTTCATCGGCTATCTACAGTGGAAGCACGTGATTTTTGCCCTATATCTTCATCGGCTATCGATTGTTCTTTAATTGGAAAAACTCCCTTGTACCCTCGCGGGTGCTGAAAAAAGGAGGTGTGACATACAGCCTAACGCTTTAGCTCGACCTCACGGCCTAGTATAGGCTAGCTCGAGACCTCGATTCTCGGCTACTCAGTTTGCATAGCATTCTATCTTCAAGCCCTTACCTTATTTTCTAGTATCGCGCTTAGCATCTATCGCCTAACAACTAGCATAAAAAGAAATCAGGGATTTTTAGAACCACAAAATCAAATCTAATTGTAATTATCATTTTCCAGGTAAACAGTTTGGCGCCCACCGTGGGGCTAAAACTAATAGTGATTATTTTCGTGCTGGTTTACTGAAAACACAAGTTATTCTTTACACTTTTTCTTGCCCAAGAATCTTTGATTTCAGGTTAAAATGTCTAACTCAGTGAATGCACATGAAAACAACAGTCTTGAAGACCATGGAGAGAATGGTGTAGCTGTTCCAGGCGTCAGTGTACCACTGCGAAACATTGAGGATGCGCCAGAGCCAATCCTTGTGGATGTGGTCTCACACAATTCCCAACATGTTGATATAAGCTCCCACACTAACAGGAGTATACACCAAGAAAACCAATAAGAAGCTCAGAAAACCCCAGCTCGAGAGGAACAAGAGGTTAGCCTTCACGTTATTTTTGAGATGTTGCAGGCACAACAGCAGGCGATTGCTCAACTGCAAAGCCACCAAAAACTCCAAGCATAGCAGAACCAGAAACAGCCCCTCAAGCCGAACAGGTGCTGGAAAGATCGAGCGATAATGGGTCAGCAACCGACCCCGCCATTATGAAGATGCTTGAGGACCTCACAAAGAGGATTGAATCGAGTGAAAAGAAGATAGAAGCTAATGATAAAAAGGCGGAGACCTACAATTCAAGGGTCGATCAGATCCTAGGTTCACCCTCGATCCTGAAGGGTGTTGATTCAAAGAAATTTGTACAAAAGCCATTCCCGTCAAGTGCGGCTCTGAAGCCCATCCCGAAGAAATTCAAAATGCCCAATCTACCGAAGTACAATAGAACCTCGGATCCCAACGAGCACGTCACTACTTACACTTGTGCCGTAAAGGGAAACGACCTGAAGGACGATGAAATTGAATCCATCCTGTTGAAGAAATTCGGGGAAACACTTTCAAAAGGGGCCATGATGTGGTATCACAACCTATCCCCAAATTCGATAGACTCATTCACCATGCTGGAAGATTCTATAAAAGTGCATGCCGGTGCCATCAAGGTTGCTACAAGGAAGTCCGACGTCTTCAAAATCAAACAGAGAGAAAACGAGATGTTGCAAGAGTTTGTATCTCGTTTTCAAATAGAGCAAATGGAGTTAGCACTAGTCTCCGATGACTGGGCGGTGCAGGCCTTCACCTAAGGTTTGAATGAACTAAGCTCGGTAGCTTCGAAGCAGCTAAAGCAGAACTTGGTTGAATATCCTGCCGTGACTTGGGCGGATGTCCACAAACGGTATCAATCAAAGATTAGGGTCGAGGACGACCAACTGGGAGCCCCCTCGAGCTTAGTATATCCTAGCAGGCTCCTAGCAAAAGGGTCAAAGCCAAACAAGGAAAGGGACCAACCATACACTGAAGATCGAAGAAATGCCCCAAGGCGTAACATACCCCGACTAAAGGGCAGAATCCTCGGGGACTCGTGAGAAGATCCGGTTTCGACAAATACCCAGGGCCAATGGAGGCACCCCGATTATCTGAGTACAACTTCAATGTTGATGTTTCATACATCGTATAAGCCATAGGCAAAATTAAAGACACCAGGTGGCCAAAACCAATACTTTCAGACCCGTTGCAAAGAAATCCTAACCTAATGTGCGATTTTCATGGCACACATGGTCACAGAACCGAACATTGCCGACATCTCTGAGAAGAAGTAGCCCGACTACTTAACAAAGGGGACCTCCGAGAATTCCTCAGCGATCGAGCCAAAAATCAATTTTGGGAAAAAGAGACAAACTAGAAAGATGAAATAGAAGAGTCACAATATGTGATCCACATGATTGTTAGAGGAATGGACATACCACGGGAACCCATTATCAAAAGAACAAAAATATCCATCACCAAGGAGAAGCAAACTCGAGGTTATGTACCCAAGGACGCTCTCACATTCAGTGATGAGGACATTGAGACCTTGTCTCAGCCTCATAACGATGAATTGGTAATTTCTTTTCTTGTAAGTACATTTCAAATTAAGCGTGTGCTTGTGGATCCAGGTAGCTCGGCCAACATTATCATGTCGAGGGTGGTGTAGCGGCTCGGACTGCTCGGCCAGATTGTGCCTGCCTCTCGAGTCATCAATGGATTCAACATGGCGAGCAAGAAAGGGGAAATCACCCTCCCGGTCAACGTGGCCGGCACAACCCAAAAGGTCAAATTTCATGTCATCGAAGGGGACATAAGGTACAATGCCTTGCTCGAAAGGCCATGGATACACTGCATAGGAGCAGTACCATCAACCCTTCATCAAATGATGAAGTTTCCGATGAAGGACAGAATAAAAACTGTATACGGGGAACAACATGCAGCAAGAGAGATGTTCGTGGTGCACAATGTGGAACCGACATCGACACCTTCAACATTGAAGGAGCCAAAGGATAAGAAAACAGCGAACTAGCAATCACGAGCTACATTCTCGGCTGCACCCAAGTCAATTAGCAAAGGACCGTACCGCATCCCCGAAGTAGGCATTTGAAGAATATCAAGGCTCAAAGCGAATCACTACTAAGGTATAACCGTCTCCCTTTTTCATTTACATTTTACACTAACCTATGTGCAGGAGTCCGGTTAGAGCAATCGAAGCACTCTCCAGCTTGAAGACCTTAGGTTTTAAAGCATGCATTGCACTCTTTTCCTTCGATCGGATTTTATCCCAAGAAGGGTTTTACCGGCAAGGTTTTTAACGAGGCAACATCTATATACTATCTAAGGAGGACTTAACAAGTATTCAAGGCTTCTCTTCAATGATCCTCGAACACTGGGGGGCACCCCCCTGGGATATCACCTTCTCAAAAAAGTCAAGATGAGCCAAAAAGGGTCTCGATAGGAAAATGATGTATCGGGCCAAACGGTCGAATGAACCATGTCGGTATAGAATAATTGAACCCTTGACAATGAAAACATGTATACTTGTACCAAGTAATCAAAGGAGTATCTTTTGCCACCAAAAAAGCTTTGTACTTTAAAGAAATCTGCTATTTTTATAAGAAACGGCTCCAGGGCCAGAAATTTCCCGAACACTCGGGGACTGACATCAAAAACTCGAAGCGGTAAGACCTTCGAGTCGGAAACTTCAAACTTGTAAGCCCTCAACAAGGCAACATCAAAGTTTACAAAGAAAGGATCCAGAGCCAAAAAAGTGCTCAGAGTCTCGGGGACTGTCACCGACTGTCACCCATCGAGCTGTCAAAAACTTGAGGCCATAGGGCCATGCGGGTAATCTCGAGCTCATAAGACCTCTATAAGGCAATACCAAATCTGTAAGACCTCAAGCAAGGCATGAATCATACTTGAACCAAGAATCTGTAAGACCTCACGCAAGGCATGAATTATACTTGTGCCAAGTAACCTATCTGTAAGACCTCAAGTAAGGCATGTTCAAATTTATAAGACCTTGCAAAAGGCATAGTCCCGATCTTAAAGTTAAGGCTATATATTCGAACATGTAAGACCTCTAAAAAGGCATACCCTCGATATAAATGCCGAACCTACTTCACTCGGGGACTAAAGGCTATGGCCAAACACAATGATTACGGTCACAAGGCTCCGGCCAATAACGCGACTCGGGGACGCCCGACCGTCGCCATAAAATCACAGGCCTTCAATTAATTTGAACAAACTTCAAAAAGAATTGGTTAACCAGGCTACCCTCGACATAAGCAAAAGAGCTTCAATCATATCAGCTCCAAACAATAAGAAGGCTTCGAGACAATTCAGCCATCGAGCGAAACCTTTGTGCTCATTTACCAGTAAATAACAGCTCACAATCGAGGCATTTATCGAACCGTTGAAGAGTCGGAAAAATACAAAAATTTCAAAAAGTCTTTAACAAGGGAAAAATAAAGCCTATATTAGAGGTCGTACCGACACAACATGTAAGAGCCTAAGCCCTAGCTTATATTAGAGGTTGTATCGACCCAACGCGTAAGAGCCTAAGCGCCAACCTATATTAGAGGTCGTACCGACCCAACGCGTAAGAGCCTAATCGCCAGCCTATATTAAAGGTCGTACCAACCCAATGCGTAAGAGCCTAAGTGCCAGCCCATCTTAGAGGTCGTGCTGACCCAACGCATAAAGGGCCTAAGAACCAGCTTTCAAAAAACTTAAGGGTCGATGAGCTCGAGTCGGAACCGACTCGAAGTCTAAACCCAAAATAGTTAACTAAAAAGCTCCTAAGGGTAAATACATAAGAGCCTACGATCCAGCCTAGCAAGCCTTAACGCCGATTGATAAACCTAAGGGTTTTTACCTTGTAGTCCGATTCATCTGGCTAAACATTGACACACGTCAAAATTCAAAATAAAGAAAGATGTACAAAAGAAAAATTCATGAAAAGGGAAAACCGAAAGGTTCCTTTTTATATGTATATGTGAAATAATACATGAAAGGCTTCATTTACAAATGTTCTCTAAGAGCATCATACACATGATTCAGAAAGGGAAAACCTAGCCTACGTTCCCCTCGGGGACTGCGGCCCCATCGGCCTCTTGCTCATTATCTTCGACATCAGATGCGAGGAACTTGGCGTCGTATTCATCCGCCTTGTCCTGCTCTATCTCTTTCGAGAGATCGAAGCCCCTAGAATGGATCTCCTCGAGGGTTTCCCTCCGAGATTTACACCGGGCATATTCATTCTTCTGCTCTCTATCAGAAGCCCCTCTAAATTTAACCCAAGCTTTGGCATAATCTTTTAAATAGACAGCCACTTTCTTATCAGCCTTGGCCCGAATCCTTTCAGCTTCAACCCGAGCGTCCACGACCCCGACCTTCATCTTCAAAAGGTCAAACTAAACACTTGCAATCCTACTCGTCTGGACTAAGCTGTTTTCACGAGCACTCCGGAGATGCACCTCAAGGGCAGAAGCCTTAGCCAAAGCATTCTTCTTGGCCACAACTTAGGCATCTATCTGAGCCCTTAACTCATCACACTCATACTTGGCCTGACCAACTTCACCCCAAAGGCATTCTAGGTCTTTCGTCTTACTCTGCAACTGAAGTGTCAAAATATTAATCTCTGAGGGTAGAAGAAGAAACATGAATCCTCTCGAAACAAAGGTTACCTATCTCTCGAGGCGGCCTTCATAGTTCGGGCTTCAATTCATCTCGTACCAAAGGTGTATCAACTCCTTTTTCCTTTCATCACAAAGGAGCCTGAGGGATTTCTCCCCATTCAAGGCTTTCTGCAACCTGGCTTCATAGCGAAGCAACTCGGACTTGAGCTTGTCAAAGGCCTATGAAAAAGCCCAGTGAGAAAATGAAAATGCAAAACTGAAAAACCAATGAAGTCAACCAAAACTCACCACAGAACAGAGCCGCTGAGCCTTCTCAAAGGTTGAACGTACATCTATTGGCCTAATCTCATCAGCCCCAGTCGAACCGCTCTCGATAGGGATATGATCACTCGAGACCCTGCTCAATTTAGGTGGCCCCGGCCTCGAACATCCTGCGAAGTACCTTCGTTAGGAGAAAAACACGACCACAGAAAACCTTTATCTCTTGAAGTACCTTCGACGGGAAAAGAACATGGAGGCAAAGAAGGAACTATTTTCCCGAGGCTAGAAGCCTTGGGTGCTGCAGGCTCAGCTGATACATATTCTTTAAGCCTCCGGGCAAGGCTTGCCTCGCTATGAGCACCTTCGCCCTTCGAGGATTCCTTCCGTTTGTTATTATTCCGCGGCCCAGAAGCCGACGACCCTTCCTCCTCTCCGAAGGGGCACGGTCTCACATCAGGAAATTCTCCAATGCCTGCGGTGATAGAGTTAACACACATAAAAGAAAGTACCTTTCAAATAAAATAGACCACGCATCACGTACTGTGGTGTTTGGCCTCCCATCTACCTATGAACAGATCATGCCACTTACGCTCATTGTAAGTTGAGCAAGCTGCTAGTTTTCAAGTCCAATCCGCCAGATCAGGGACCTCGTATGGCATCCAGGGGATTGTTGTACAAAGGAAAAAGGGAAACATCTTTATGGAGTCTGCCTCCACTATGAACAAAAATGATAAAAACACAAATGTACCACTTATATGTGAAATTCCATTTATCGGGAAATGGCAGGAACTCTGTGGGTATAATGTCAATGGTCCGTAGTCGTACAAATCGACTCATCCACCCTCGGTCCTTGTCTTCTTCATTGCTGGCAACAAAGGGTCGAGTGGATCGACGTCGTACAGTAACCAGGCCTGGATAATGTAAGGGACAATATAATCTAACGAGATGGTTGAGGGTGAACTCGAGCCTGACTTTATCTGCAAAGTACCTTATCATAAACACTATCCTCCAAAACGACAGGTGAACCTGTGCCAGGGTAACCTGATATCTTCTGCAACACTCGAGCACGACTCTATCAAGAGGGCCCAATGTAAGGGGGTACATGTATACGTTCAAAAACCCCTCTACATGAGTCATGATGCTCTCTTCCATGGAAGGTGCCTGCAGTACCACATTTTCTCCCCATCCATAGTCTCTCCTAACCACCTCGAGGTGTTTCTCTCCTATTGATGAGATAAACCTCGACGCATGCTCTCGGTGGCCCTGAACATTGGATAGTTTCTCTAATGTAAAGTCCCTACTCGAGACAAAGTAACTCGAGGTTAGCTCACTGGACGCCGACGGTGTACCATCGACGAGCGGGAAGCAGAGGCGGAACTCTCCTCTTCTTGGTGAACAAATTCGGGCATAACAACCATAACTACTGTAAAACAAGAAGAAGGAGATGAAAACTTAAGCAAAAGTTTTGAACTAAAACGATGGAAGCACTGATGCAAGGAGGAAAAGCTCTACAAAAATAGCAAAGTCATCAAATAAGAGGAAAGCAAGCTCATATATAGAGCAACCGGCGTCTGCTGCCTACTCTAAAGGCCAATTAATTCTGACTAGGCCATTATCACTTTTTGGGAAGTGTACCGGCGGGACCACGTCGTCCACTTCATGACCATGTCATATAAACGACGCTGTCATGCGGCATTCGAGGGGTCAAGATTCTTGTATCAACCTAGTATTGAGATGGTGCCCGATCTTGAGGATCCCTGTTACTATAACTATGGGCTCTAAGGAGCTATCAACATCAATCTAGCCTCAAGATGCTGCCCGATCCCAAGGATCTTTGATACTACAAAATGGCCTCTAAAGAGCTGACATCAAAATTCAAAAGACTAGCTTTGCATAAGCACTGAAAAATAGAACTTGAAGACTTGAAATAAAAGGGTCTCTTTGCATTCCCAAAAATATGTTTACAGATTGTATATTTACAAAACTCCCCCGAGGAGCCCATACACAAGAGGAAGAAAAGAGGAAGCAGAAAGGACGATGCGAGACTATTCCTCACCCTCGCTACCATCTGAACCACTTCCAGAGTCCTCATCTGAAGTAGTTAAAGGTGCTGATTCTTCCTCAAGGGTCCTGGCTTTCTTGATCTCAACAGAGAGATTGACACCTTCGGCCCTTGCTTCCTCAAAGGTCTGCCTTCGAGCTTGCAGACAAGCGTAAGAAACGTCCCGAGCCAACTTGTGCTCGGCCTTCTCGGATATCTCCCTTGCTCGATCGTTTGTAGTGGCGACATCTCTCTTGTATGAGAATGCATCTTCATCGGCCCCAGCCTTGGCTTCAGATAAAGTGACCTCCTTTTGAGCACTTCAAAGAAGATCTTAGGTCGAGGCCAACTCTCCCCGTAAAAGATCCCTCTCCGAGGTCACAATCTCATTCTATCTCTTTAGCTCGAGGATCTTCATGACCTTGGATGCAACCTCTCCCCGAAGTTACCCCACCAGGGCATCCTCTTGCCCAATCTGCAAAGGTGGAACAAGATAGTAAGCATCAAGTTATAAGGATGTAAAGATGAACACATGAATGCCATGTTGCCTGCTCAGCAGAGTTAGTCCGTTCCTGGTGCACCCCCTCCAGGCTTTCCCGAAGCTCACTCAACTTCTCTTCCTTTCAGGCAAAGGAAAACTTCGACTTATTCAGCTCCGAGGTGAGCTTCTCAAGTTCCTTCTCACGGCATGAAAGCTCATCTTGGAGCTTAGAAAAGACGTGGTCATATAACTTCTTGACCTACAACAAAAGCAAAAGAGTTATAAGGATAAGACAAAAACTTGAAACGTAAACGGCATGTCAGGAATATTACCTGCTGTTGAAGCTTCTCGGCCTCCTCGAGAGCAACGGAGGAGTTGAGGTCTGTGTCCACATCGATGCCGACGAAGTATTCCTTGAACATATCGTCCTCTCCCTGAGAGGCCCCCGACGGTACCCTTGTTTTGAGCATCCCTTATTTCCCCCAGAGAAAATGCAGGGCCCGATTCAAAACCGCCCACGATATCTATATCTATAGGTGTCTCTTCTTAACCCCGAAGAATTTCGGACTCAGGCCCTTCAAAATTTCTAGTCGAGCATTCGCTGGCATAGACTGTACTACGTCCAACTCGAGGCTCGGGGACTGCGTCCAAACCTTCCTCGAGGGTCTCTTCAGTAGGAGTTTGGTCCACATTGGCCACCCCCAACTCGTTGGCTTTCCGACCAATAGCTTATGGAGTTTTAGTACTCTGTCTTACCCTTTGTACCAAAGGGCAATCGTCATAATCATCCTCATCCTCACAAATACTTGCTGCCGTAGTCGAAGTCGAGACCGTGGCATCGGTCTTAGTTGGAGGCTCGATCGATGCCTCCTTCTTCCTCTTCTTGCCTTTGCTGGGTTTCGAGGCTTGTTCTTCACTGGTAGGAAGCGATCTCATCAGCACGCCTTCCCCGAGGCCTACACAAGCATGACGTATTTAACTCACCGCCATAAAGAATACTCATAAGGAACTTGGTAATGACGATAATGAAAAGCATACCGTGGTTCTTGGCCTGCCACCGTGTTTTGGCCAAATCATGCCAAACACGCTCATTGTAAGGAAAATCAGAGTCTAACTGTCTGATCCATCCCGAGAGATCCTGAACCGCGCCAGGGTACCAAGCGGTGGCTGCATAATCAAGAAAAAATCATTTCAGGAGGGGAAGAAGGGGCAATAAAATATGATCAAGGTAGGAACACTTACGCTTCATGTTCCATTCCTCTGGAATGGCATCCTATCGGCAGGAATAATGTCTGAGGTTCTTATTCGGACAAACCGGCTCATCCATACCCGGTCCTTGTCCTCGTCGGTGCTCGCAAAGAATGTCTTGGCGGATTGAGGATAAAGCTTGATTAAACCTCAGAAGAGATGAGGGCTGTACAATCTAACCAGGTGGTTGAGGGTGAAGGTCATTCCCTCAACCCGGTTGGAGAAATATTTGAGCATATAACAACACTCCAGAAAGAAGGATAAATCTGATCGAGTGTCACTCGGTATTCACGACAAAAGTCGAGAATCATCGGATCTATCGATGGGGAAGAAGGGTCTACGAGGCCTATAGTGAAGGGGTATGTGTATATGCTGAGGAAGCTGGCTTTGTGGTCTACTATGCTTTCCTTGGCTTTGGGGATCTCTACTTGCACTGCCTCCCACCATCGACAGTCTATCTTTACCCTCTTCCTGTCGGTCACCACACTAATGTACCGAGATATGGTCTCGCATCGGCCCAGTGTAGAAGGGGGGTTTTCTATGGTAAAATCGGAGATAGTATCGAAGTGGCCAGGGGTACACTGTTCGATACTTGGAGGTACTTTTATGTTGCCTGTTATACCCAATTTTTTCCTATATTTTTTATATGCATGAATACCTTCAAAATAGCATATATATGCATATATAAGAATGCACAAGGTTTTATAATTTTTCCCATAATTTTAAGAATTTAAATTGATTTGTTTCCTCCCCTTTTATTCATAAAATCCCCAATAATTATATCTCAAATTATTGTTATGATGATTCAGTCATTTAATTTCTATATTTATGCCAAAATATGGTTAAAATATTTTTTGTGCATTTTTTATAATTGCATTTGGTATTTTCAAAACTAAATTGCATATAATTGCAATATTAGCCCATTTAATGTATAATTATATTTATTGGAATGAAATCGACCTTCTACATTTTTAAAATGTTAATATACATTTTAAATCATTTTAGTAAACAAAATTATTTTCTAGAATTAGCTGTTATTTATAATAAATTATATAGGGGAAAATTGGCTATTTAAAATATAGCCAGATTTGCATTTCAATTGTAGCCCAATTTAAACCCAACCCCAGCCCAATTTAAGATTAAAAACACCCGACCCAAACCCAGAACCTGCCTACCTGACCCAAGACCCGTCAAATCCTAGCCGTTGATCTAAAAGATCCACGGCCCTCATCCATTCTTACCATTTTTAATTCCAACGACCCCCTAACCCTATCTCATTTCCCAAATCCGCCGCCTCTGTATTCTCTCATCTCCTCTCCTGTCTCAACACCTTAATCTAACCTCAGCTCCTTCAACTGCCGACCTTCTTCTCCAGTCTTCTCCTGCTATCTCCCTTCAACTCCTAAGCCTCCAATGGCTCCTCTAATGCTACGCTTGCCTTCTTTAAGGTCTTCAAGGGCCCTGGGCCATGCCGACTTGCATCTAGGGTTTGCTACTTGCCTGTTGTTGGCCACTCCGGTGTGATTTTGAGCAAAATCACGCCGTATTTGTTACGATCCTTGGGATTCTAGACAGGTTCTTTCATCTATATTTGGGTTTCTTCTGTAACCCTAATTTCAGCCTACATCTCTTAGATCTGTACAATTTTAAAATGATTTGAGTCTGTTTCTTTTATGTTTTACACTATCCTTGGAACTCTTTACAAGAATCATTGATTTTAAAGTGTTTTCACCTTCTTCTAAAATTAGGGTTTTTAGAACTTCTTCTAAAACCTTGTTTAAACTGATTCTTTATGTTTAAGCTTCTATCTCTTTCATATTTCGACTGATTCTATGATTTTACAACCTTTTCAACTCGCTTATGTTGAAAGCCCTAAATTTCTAAGATTTCTTTGTTAGGTTCTGTGTGTTAGCATGACTGCTCGTTTCTTGTTTAAGTTTCTGTGATTATCTAGGCTCGAATATATTCTTACTGAGTTTTTAGCCTAACTTATATCACCTCTATGTGATTATGTTCATCTTGATTGTTCAGACTTGCCTCTTTCTATCGGTATTATTTAACATGCTTGTTTACTATGTCTGGTTGCTCTTACTCTATTTATATGCTGAATACTGAATCATGACTTTCTCTTTGATTGATTCTGGATTCCCTATTATAGGGTTTGATTGAAAGAACTTCCTTTAAACCCTCAATTTCTACCTCTTCTATTCAAATTAACTGATCTGCCTACTTTGTCTGTTGTGGTACTTTATTCTTACTGAACTATTTCCTTAATTGGATTTTTCTGAACTTAGCCCCAATTACTTACCCTATACTTACTGAATTTGATTCTATCCTTATTAGTCATATACTGATTTCTTTCCTTATATGCTACTTGTTCTTACCGTTTGAATTAATTCCCTTAATTTAAGGGAGTACTGATCCTGATTTTGCTCTAATTGATTCTGAGTTCCATAATTACTATGCTACTTGTGCTACTTGCTACTATTCTGAGTTAGCCGTCTGCAAGCCAAGGCTAACCATTATGTTCTCCTACTCCTTCACTTTGTTTACTGTCTTCTGTACTGGTATGTTCTAGATTTAATTCAAGTTCCAACAACAATATGGATCTTTTATGGCTTCAGTTCATCCTGTTTCTAGTTTGCTTTTACTTATGGTTTTGCTGTGAAACTTGCAGTTAATATGATTACCTGATTAGCATGTCATGTACTCCCCTTCCTTAGGACCAATGTAGACGTGTTACCCTCTTTATGTCTGATCAATTGTTTCTGAGCATGTCTGTACAATTACCTCTACTTGTTATGTGTTTACAATCATGTACTCTATGTATCCCCAATCCCCATCGCCCCTGTATGTAGGTTTGTTCCTTCTGTTTTGGTCCTGTGAGTATTGCTGATGTGGTTTTGAACTCCCTGTTTGATTTACTATTGTCTAATTATGTCACTCTATTTTCAAAGTTGTTTTACTACATGACTCTCTCTTTTACTCCCACAAAGTATTTCAAACAAACCTCCTTTTAATACTGTTTTCCTACTAAAACCTTTCAACTTGTGTCAATCACTTTCACTCTACTCACTTTCACTCTACTCCTAAGTTAATAGGTTCTGCTCCCTCCACTATGTGTACTGCCTTGGGATCCTCTTGGGAACCCTCTGAACTCTGGCATATTGAGTTTGGCCCTTCCACACTGCACTTATTCAATTTTGGTTACCAAGTTTAGGTGTAAGCACTGCCCGGGATCGTTGAGATCCTTAGGGAACTTTGATGCACCCAGACTATGACATTATCTATGGAATTTGGGCATTTGAGGCTATTGAAGGCTTTGGAAACCTGGGCCTATTAAAGGCTCCATATAGAATAACTTCTTATTTTCTTAATTAGTTATGTAATTCATTCATATGGTCTGTAATAATTTGTAAACGAATATTGGGGTAATTAGTGAAAAGGGTGGGTAGCTACATGTTTGTGGGGTAATACGGGTAGAAACCAAGCCTATAGGACCTTACAACTTGTTATGTTTGTCTCACCATGTTAGAAATCATGTATATAAGTTTCAAGTAATTCTATAATAGAAGTCATATTTACAAGTCTTAGAATCAGCTTCAGAAGTAGATGCCATGCCTATTGGATATAATTCAATCCAAATTCTGTTATGACAAGTGTTTACACATGTTCATGCCTGCAAGTTTCTAAAATCAGTATTCAACAACTAGATATCATGCCTATAGGGACAACACAAAAAATTCTGCCTATCGATCCGAAGTAGCTCAGTTTAAATAAATTAACTATTAGCTCACTTCTAAATTGTTTAATTAGGTGGTTTATATTTCTCGGAAACGAGTCCTTTTTTAAAAATTGTCTCAATTTATCATTAGACAACATGCCTATAGGGATAAAAAAGTCCGTTTTAAAACCTGTCGCGCCCCCTTTTTCCTTTGCGGAATCAGGTTCATGACATTTTGGTTATGGAACAACTCTCCCCTTTTGGGAAAGGGGGTTTGCAGTTTGAAGAGTCGCCACCTAACGATTTAATGTGCATTAAGACATCTATAGGGTTAATTTATAACTACGTTTGGTAACCAAAGATAGGGTAAGTGCTTGAAATTATCCCAAGGGGAAGGTGTTAGACACCTCTCAGGATCCACTAGTGTGGTTCCCGGACAAATAATTTTTGTGAATTTGTACAATTAACAAATAAATAAGTAGGGCTCAAATAGTAGGGGATTTAAGTTTAAATGAACAAGTGTTTGAAAAACAATTAGTGAAAAGCGAGATCTTGAAAAAAGTTACAATCTAAGCACATTCAGAAATGTAAAACGGGGTGTCCTAGGTTTGCTTATAATATTGACATCAATGCAATACCCGGTATGACACTCCTAAAAGAGGGGCTACAAGTGGTATTAACGCACCGGTCATCATATCCATATCTACCCTTTCCCACCCTGTGAAGGTAATTAAAGCGAGGGTTGGTCTCAACCTCTATTGCATGTTGTTACCCGTCCCTTCCTATCAGTCCCGGAGGAATTTAGGACTCTTATCCTATAAAGGGGGGGGGGGGGTGTTCTAGGCAGACCCTCAAGTTTAAAGGCAAAATACTAGGCTACAAATAAGAACACATAGGACTGGATTTAGGGGGGAAAACACAGAAAACAGATAGAAGGCTTCGATATACCTCCACAAGTAATGCACATAGATAGCATAACTTATGCACAATTAAGGTTTAAATTCAGATCCTATACATGATATTTAAGTGACAACATCAGAATTAGATTTATTACATGACTCAGAAAAGAAGTCCGAATCAGGGTTGCCTACTGATTTTAACAGTTGATAATTAAGCAGCATATATAAAGAAGCATATTTCCAGTTTTGACAAATTTAGCACCTAAGGCTTGCATAGGTGTAAAACAGTGTTCCAGTTATCAGAGTTACTAAAAAACAGTTTGGAAATTGTTTGTACCTAAAACATGCTATTCTAAATATTGCAAAGACACCCAAGGATTATTACCAGTTTGTTTAAAGCAGGATGAGACTGTTGATACTCCTTTTCATGCATCGGTAGTTTAACTATGCGTAGCTAAATGTGGATGAACGAGAACCTAATCAAGGTATCTAATTATTTATATGTAGGATTCCTAAACCAAGATTTCTAAATGCACATCATGATTGCAGAATTTCCTAAGAGAAGAATTTCCTAAGAGAAGGATTTCTAAATGCACAGCATGATTGTAGAATTCCCTAAGAGTAAGATTTCTAAATGAAATTTCAGAACATGTTTACGTGAGTAGAATCACATAATAGCAGCTTATTTTATTGTTATTATCTACCCTATAGACAGGATTTCTAAGTGTGGATGAGATGCTGAAAACAATATATATAAATCTTAAATAGCATGATATCTAATGCATGTCATGCTTGGCATGTTGTACCTAAACATGGCTGTTATTGCGCATAGAGAAAAGTAAACCTAGAAACATGATTTCTACCCTGGTTATACTACAGCATGCATATTACCTACCCATTTTCACTATATAACCCCAATACTTGTTTACAAATTATTACAGACCAATACTGAAATGAATTACATAAGCAGGAAAGAAAGATAAAAGTTACACTATAGAAAGACTGAAAACAAGCCCAAATTTTCAACAGCTGATTAGGACTTCCTCCCTGAGTTATGTAATAAATCACCTCAAGTGACAAGATTGTTCCATAGCCTTTCTCATACCTGGGTGTGTCAGAGTTCCCTAAGGAACTCAAGGGATCCCGGGCAGTGCTCACACCCAGATTTCATAGCCAAGATAGAGTAAGTGTAGTGTGGAAAGGCCAGCTTTTATGTGTCCAAGTTCAGAGGGAGCTCAAGGGTCCCAAGGCAAGGCTCACACAAAAGGGGCAGAACATAGTGGTCTAAGAGTATATGTGAGAGTTCTTGACATAGATTTAAAAGAGGTTGAATTGGAAAGCAGTTTTGAAACAGCATGTTTGAAATAAGTTTGCAAAACAACAAAAGAGTTGCTTAGGGAAAAAACAGTTTTGAAAGGAAAAGGGGATAGGAGCAACAACAACTTGGAACAAGCCAACACACATAGAGCAAACTCAAAGAATAGTATCATTCACAAGCAGGGAAGTAAGGGGGCTGGGGGCATAAAGAGCCCAAATCAGAAGCACATA
The DNA here is from genome assembly GCF_000715075.1 of Nicotiana tabacum. NCBI lineage: Eukaryota > Viridiplantae > Streptophyta > Magnoliopsida > Solanales > Solanaceae > Nicotiana > Nicotiana tabacum. Next base: position 97,833,154 of record NC_134084.1, on the reverse strand, counting down.
AACATGGATGAGAGGAGAAGCATATAGACCAGCAAGTACAACGAACAAGTAGCAATTGATTGGCCTCCAGAATAGAAAACTACTAATTCAAAGTGTTAACAAGGGAAACATGCTCGAAATTAGAATATTAATAAGACATAGGGACAGGGTATGGGAGTGGTCATGTTGAGGATAGGGGTTTATTACACATAATTAGTCATGACACTTAGTGTTAACCAAGCATTAATATGGCATACTAGTTAAGGGGAATAAACAAGAGCTCAAATAAACATGCTGGTTACACTTGAACAAGAGAGGGCAGAACTTAAGCATGCTGGATAAAGCAGTAAACAAGAAGGGCAACACTTGAGCCATTAAATCAATGCAGGAAAAAGACATGGGTTAACAGACATGGAGCACATAGAGTTGAGTTTCAGAATTGAACTAGGAAAATACCAGTTAAGGGAGTAAAGTGCAAAAAAAGTAAAGCAAGTAGAGTTCATAGTTTAGCCTTGGCTTTCAGCCGGCTAGCAAAACAGTCAGCACAAGTAGCAGAGAAAGAAGAGAGAGTTTGAGTGTGTATGTGTATTTGAACTATTTTTTTTGTATAAGAGTCAGGATGAGAGAGTATATATAGCACTTAGGGAGATGAAACAAATAAGGTAAAAATGATCTAGAGTTCATAAATAAAGTATGTAAATATAATCAGCAAGTTAATTGGGGCTAATCCCCATTAATTTTGCACAAACAGATTCAGGAAAGTCACATTAATATAAGGAGAATCCATTACCAACCCTGATTGGGGCTTAAATAAGGTAACAAATCATAAATTGACCATAAATTAATCAATCAGTCGGCATAAGGCAAATAACACTAATTGCAAGCTACAAATAAGAAAAGTAAGTAAAACCCCAAAGAATACTGACTTTAACGGGAAAAATTGATTCAAATCCATAATAGAAATCAATTAAGCAAAAAATCCCAAAGAATACTGGTTTTAGCAGGAAAACTGGTTCAAATCCTTAATAGAAATCAATTAGTATGTTGGGTTGATAGAATAAACAAATAACGGAGAAAAAATAGAAGAAAATCAGTACAACAAACAGAAACACCTAGGTTTTAAGTATATACACGAGAATCAGTCAAGATAGTAAAGAAACAAAACACTGAAGAGTTAGAAAAACCCTTTTGAAACACTTAGGGTGAACCCTAATTTCAGAAGAAAGAGAATGGAGTCGAAATAGTTAAACAGGATAGGAGATCTTCAAGAGAAAGTGACAGATAATACTCGAACCATTTCAGATCTACAAAGATCTGAACGGATTCGAGTAGTTGTAAAACTAGGGTTTTCAAAAATAGCTGAGATGAAAGAAACTTGATTAAAAACCATAGATTCGAACTAAAAACGGAAGGAAATCAGTACTCACAAACAAGGATGGCCCTAGACAGGCCTGTAAACAAACTTTGGATGAAAGAACACGTCGAATCTCCTTGAGATTTTTTTAGGGATCCATGTAATCAACAACCAGAGGGTATAGAAGGCCGGTAGTGGCCGAAAAATACTCAGAATCTCCATAGTCGAGAGTTTCTCGCCGGTGATGATGATTAGGGTTAAGCCTAGGATTTGAGAGCATTTGAGAGAAGAGGGATCAGATATCGATATGAGAGAGGAGTGAATGAGAGGGTTTGGGGGGAGGGGGTTAGGTCTAGGTTTAACTAAGGAAAGGGGAACGGGAACCATTGATCTGAATAATCAACAACCAGGATTGAATGGGTTAAGTGGGTTCCGGGTGGCCTTAGGGATTGGGTCGGATTTGTCCTGAGATTTGGGTTGGTTTAATTTAATTGGGTTGGGGCTGGTTATAATTAAAATAAGGGTGGCTAGTTGTTAAATTCCCAATTAAAATTAGATTAAATAATTAATAAAAAATAGCTAATAATTAGATAAAATAAAATTAAAGCTAAATAGGTGAAATTAAGGTAATTAACTAATATTAAAAATATAAATAAATGATTATTGAATTAAAATAGCATAAAGTGTACAATTAGGCTATAATTGCAAAATTATTTTTATTATAGCCAAACAATGCCAAATTGGCTAATTTGTGAAATAATTAAATCCTCATAGGATTAAAAATGATATATTGAGCTAAGAAATACTTTGAAATTACTTGTAATGTAATTTATGAATAATTATTGGATATAAAATACTAAATAAATTAGAAAATAAATTGATAATAATATGAACAATTATGGAAAAATATCAATTATTATAAAAAGTGATTTTGAAGGCATATATGCAAATTTAAAAAATAGTTTGAGGAAAAATTATGTATCAACAGCTGCCCCTCTTTACCCGGAAAGATTGAAAGAGTTTCTGGGTAAAGAAATGATGACCGATTTTGACCGAGCGAAATGGTTTGAAAAGGTTAGGCTGCACCTTGGCTTCTAAGTTGCTTACATATCCCTGGTTTCGTAGGAATCAGGTCGTTTGTAGTTCTGGATTTATCGGTGGAGTATACTAATGAAGCGATTTCAAGAATGGACGCAACATCTAGGGCTGGGTGAGTGGACGATTTACGGGAATTGTTAAGTTTGATATGGCTGAGGGAACTGGAGCGGGATTGCTCTTGCTGGAATAACCGTTACTAGCTGGCTTACCTGCAATAAGCAATACGAGCATATATTGTGCGTAAATTTAAACATGATGCAAATTCCAGTTGGACCATGAATGTTGTCTTCGGATGATGGGGATGACATCCTTAGACCATGATGTCCTGGGCCATGAAGAGTGTGATAAAAGATTCGCAGGCCATGAAATGATGTTCTCGGGCTATGAGGATGGTCCCTCCGAACCATGACGCCTTTGAATAATGATATGCAAAATATTAAAAGGGATTCTTAGGCCATGACATGGTGTTCTCGAGCTATGAAGATCGTGCCTCCGAACGATGACGCCTTTGGATGAGTTGGCAATATTTTAGCCCATGAAGGATGCAGTAGTATGATGCAGACAAGACAGAGCTTAGTCTTGCGAATTGAAGGACAGAGCTTAGCCCTTAAGAGTAACGAGATAAATGGTGCTTGGGATAGTATTTAGTTTTGAAGAAAATGGGAGGTAGATCTTAGCCTCGGAAGGCAGAATGGTAGCCTTGTGCAAAGATGCAAATGTAGGTGGAGGTAGAGCTTAACCTTGGAAGGCAGAATGGTAGCCTTATGCAGATTGGAAGGCAGAATAGTAGCCTTATGCAATGCAAATGTAGATGGAGACAACGTTTAGTCTCGGAAGGCAGAATGGTAGACTTATGCAATGCGGATGCAGATGCAAACAACGTTTAATCTCGGAAGGGAGAATGGTAGCCTTATGCAGATTGGAAGGAAGAATAGTAGCCTTATGCAAATTAGAAGACAGAATAGCAGCCTTATGCTATGCAAATGTAGATGGAGACAGCGTTTAGTTTCGGAATGCAGAATGGTAGCTTTATGCAATATAGATGCAGATGGAGATAGCGTTTAGTCTCAGAAGGCAGAATAGTAGCCTTATGCAATGCAGATGCAGATGGAGGTAAAGCTTAACCTCAGAAGGCAGAATGGTAGCCTTGTGCAATACAGATGCAGATAGTGGTAAAGCTTAACCTCGGAAGGGAGAATGGTAGCCTTATGCAAATTGGAAGGCAGAATAGCAGCCTTATGCAATGCAAATGCAGATAGAGATAACATTTAGTCTCAAAAGGCAGAATGGTAGCCTTATTCAATGTAGATGCAAATGGATACATCGTTTAGTCTCGAAATGCAGAATAGTAGCCTTATGCAAGAAACAAAATAACAAATGACAGTGGAGTTTTTCTTAGATGATAGCAGATTGCCGAGTTGTGATTACTAGGAGCATTGTGATGTACGGGATGTCACTGCTTTGTGCTGATAGCAAATGTTGGAAAGTGTAACGGTTCTGAGAATCGTATTTTGAACAATGTTTGTCTTGTGGGCACACAATATGTCTAATGATTTCACAATCCTAGTGCCTGCATTCAAAGAAAAATCGTGAGTTTTGTAAGGGGAAAGGTTAGCTCGTATCCCCGTTGGCTTTTGCTTGACTCGTTCGGCTTTGATCTGGTGATACCGTCTGTATCATTGGGGTAGCGTTGCTAAACAAAATAGTTTCAATAATAACATACATGATTTTGTAAAAGTATGACATAAGTGTATAATTAAAAAATAGCTTTTAGATGAACCGCCGACTGTGATATAGCTCGGGACATTGCAACCTATCCCGCTACAGAATTTTGAGGATCCTCCTCAAAATTCTGCCCCTGTTTGATGGGTTGACGTTTCTGACTACTGCTCGTACGATGATTGGCTGAATTTACTTTGGAATTTTGAGGGTCCTTCTCAAAAATCTGTCCCAATTTCCAATTGCGGGGGAAAATGAAATTTTTATTGAATTGTGACCAAACCCATAGGGCTGCCTACGCATCCCCTCTTAAAAGTGAATCAGGTCAGGCGTAGTTCAATTTACATCATATAAGGAAAGCATAAAGATTACACATAGTACTACTTGACTGCATCTGAATTGATCGGCTTTGACCAGACTTCTCCGTCCATTTCTGCAAGTATGAGGGCTCCTCCTTTCAAAACCCGGTGAACCATGTATGGACCCTGCCAGTTGGGAGATAACTTCCCTTTGGCTTTATCTTGATACGGGAAAATTTTCTTTAACACTAGTTGCCCCAGTGTGAACTGTCTTGGCTTAACTCTCTTGTTGAAGGCTCTGGACATTCTGTTCTAGTAGAATTGACCATGGCAGACTGCATTCATTCTCTTTCCATATATAAAGGCTAGTTGCTCATAACGACTTTTTACCCACTCTGCATCGTCGAGCTCAGCTTCTTGTATGATCCTAAGGGAAGGGATTTCTACCTCAGTGGGAATGACAACCTCTGTACCATAAACCAGCATATATGGGGTTGCTCCAATTGATGTGCGGACTGTGGTGCGATACCCCAATAGAGAAAATGATAACTTCACGTGCCATTGTTTATGCTTCTCTATCATTTTCCTCAATATCTTAATGATTTTCTTGTTGGTGGCTTCTACAGCTCCATTCATCTGAGGCCTATAGGCTGTGGAATTCTTGTGTTTAATCTTGAAAGTTTCGCACATAGCTCTCATTAAGTAGCTGTTGAGGTTGGAGCCATTATCGGTAATGATTGACTCTAGAATTCCGAATTGACTTTGTAAGATGCTGCTTCGACTCATTTGGTGAAATAGTTGATGGCTACTAGGATAAACCTGTGTCCATTGGAAGCAACAGGCTCGATTGGTCCAATAACGTCCATTCCTCAGGCGGCAAATGGCCACGGTGAGCTTGTTGTGTTAAGCTCGCTTGGAGGTACCTTTATCATGTCTGCATGTATCTGACAACGGTGGCATTTCCAGACATACTGGATGTAGTCCGTTTCCATAGTCATCCAAAAGTAACCAGCCTAGAGTATCTTCTTTTCTAAGACAAAACTGTTCATATATGGACCGTAGGTCCCAGTATGAATTTCCTCTAGTAGCCTAGATGCTTCCTTTGGGTTGACACATCTTAATAATCCTAAATCGGGAGTCCTCCTATACAGGATTCCTCCGCTGTGAAAGAAGTTGTTGGACAATCTCCGAAGTGCGCATTTCTAAGTAGGATTTTCAAGCTCTAGGTACTCTCCTTCTGCCAAATATTCCTTGATATCAAGAAACCAAGGCTTTTCGTCTGCTTCTTCTTCAACATGGGCACAGTAAGCTGGCCGATTATGGATTTTCACCGGAATGGGATCAATGAAATTCTTGTCTGTATGTTGTATCATAGATGATAGGGTAGCCAATGCATCAGTGAACTCATTCTGGATTCTGGGAACATGCTAAAATTCTATCTTTGTGATACTCTTTCTCAATTCCTGTACATGATGCAGATATGGGAGTATCTTGGAGTTCTTGGTCGTCCATTCTCCTCAATGGGCATTTTGAGTCCTAAGATGCAGGCTTCATACTCGGCCATATTGTTGGTGCGAGGGAACCTGAGTTTGGTAGACACCAGATAATGCTGACCGGTTTCTGATATTAGGACTGCTCCTATGCCAACTCCTTTGAAGTTTAATGCTCCATCGAAGAACATTCTCCAACCGTCAAAGAATTCCGCAATGTCTTCTCCTATGAATGATACCTCTTCATCGGGAAAATACGTTTTTAGGGGTTCATATCCTCCATCCACGGGAATTTTAGCAAGGTGGTCTTCCAGTGCCTGTCCCTTGACTGCTTTCTGAGTAACGTAAACAATGTCGAACTCACTAAACAGGATTTTCCACTTGGCTAGCTTGTCGGTGGGCATGGGCTTCTGAAAGATGTATTTCAAGGGATCCATTCTCAATATGAGATATGTAGTATAGGCGCAGAAGTAATGTCTCAGCTTCTGAGCTACCCAAGTCAAAGCACAACAGGTGCATTCCAATAGAGAATATCGAGCCTTGTACGGGGTGAACTTCTTACTTAGATAATAAATTGCTTGTTCCTTCCTTCTTGTTTCATCATGCTACCCCAGAACGCAGCTGAAATCTCCATCCAACACTACAAGGTAGAGTAATAAGGGTCTACCTGGCTCGGGCGGGACTAAGACTAGTGGTGTTGACAAGTACTCTTTGATTTTGTCGAAGGCCTTTTGGCAGTCATCGGTCCATTTAGTGGCGGCGTCCTTCTTTAACATCTTAAAGATTGGCTTGCAGATAACTGTAGACTGTGCTATGAATCGACTGATGTAGTTAAGCCTTCCCAAGAAACTCACCACATCCTTCTTGTTTTTTTGGCGGTGGTAGTTCTTGAATGGCTTTAAATTTTGATGGATCCAGTTCTATTCCTCAGTGGCTCACAATAAACCCAAGCAATTTTCCTAGCAGGAACACTAAATGCGCACTTTGCGGGGTTTAGTTTCAGGTTGTATCTCTGCAGTCTATTGAAAAACTTACTCAGATCTTCTATGTGGTCAGTGGCCTTCTTTGATTTGATAATAACATCTTCCACATATACCTCTATCTCCTTTTGTATCATATCATGGAAAATGGTAGTCATGGCCCTCATATAGGTGGCCCCTATATTCTTTAGGCTGAATGACATCATCTTGTAACAGTACACTCCCCACAACATAATGAAAGCCGTTTTCTCAGCATCTTATTCATCCATCCACATCTGATGATATCCGGCGAAGCAATCTACGAATGATTGTAGCTCATGCTTGGCGCAATTGTCAATCAGGATGTGCATATTTGGCAAAGGTAAAAGTCGTCTTTCGGACTAGCCTGGTTGATATCCTAGTAGTCGACACAGACTCTGACCTTCTCGTCATTCTTTGGCACTGGCACAATGTTGGCTAACCACGTCAGGTATTCTACTACCTTGAGAACCTTAGCTTTGATCTGCTTGGGGACTTCTTCCTTGATTTTCAAACTCATATCAGGCTCGAACGTTTTGAGCTTTTGCTTTACCGGGGGACATATTCTATCGGTTGGTAATTTGTGAGCAACAATAGACGTACTCAGACCAGTCATGTCATCATACGACCAGGCAAATATGTCCTCATATTCCTTTAGAAATTCTGTGTATTCTTTCTTCTCTGATGGCGATAGGTGAATTCTGATTCGTGTTTCCTTGATGTTTTCTGCATCTCCCAGGTTGACAATCCCGGTCTCGTCTAGGTTGGACTTAGGTCTATTCTTAAAGTTCTCAACTTCTTTGACAATCTCGTCAGGTATGTCATCTTCCTTTGAATCAATGTCCATTTATTGCGTTGTCTCATTGCATGTCACAATCATTGGTTCATCAAGATAAGTAATAGTAATGTTGTATGGGTAAAGCATGGAGAGAAAACGATAGCAATAAATATTAATGTATAAGAGAAATCAAAAATGATTTCAAAAAATTGAATAACTATTTTGAACATTGAAGATCTTATTGCGGGAATTGAAAAATGCGAAAAGAAAATCATTTAGTAAATAAAACAGTGAATAATGCTTGTTTTAGCCTTGCTACCCCGAGGCTCGTTGGGCTTTGATTGTCCTGATGGTCCATTTCTTAAGATGTGCCCCTCTACTCACAGCTTGTATGGAAGGGCCTACCTCCCCCTCCTCTTCGAGAATAACACAACAGTCCATATCACTGTCCTTTAGAAATAAGTTCTTCACTGCTGCAAGTGCTTCTTCTTCATCTAACCCATAAATAATGTGGGCCCGTGAGAAGGTCTATTCCAGATGCGGTATTGGCTGCTCTAGTGGATAGTAAGTACCATGCCATGGTGGCGACCAATTATTGAATTCTTCCCAGGTGTATTCATATCCCAAACTGAAGGTAGTGCCATGTTTCTTGAGTTTTATGGGATTAAAGATTCCTTGGAGGTTTTTGCCGAGCCCTTTGCCAGTTCGTACCCACTCCAACTTAGTATACTCTCGATTTTGCTATCCCATCATTTGTCTTTGTCGATAGCATTAACCCATTCAATATGGTGGTAAGTTTCTCCACCCAGCTTCCTTCTTCCCTCGATTACCGGAATGGTCTGGCGACTGTATATAGGGTTGCTACCGTCGCTATGAATGATCACTTCTTGGTGATTCCATTCGAACTTTACTGCCTAATACATCGTTTATGCTACGGCCCCAGTAGTATAAATCCATGGCTGTCCCAGCAACAAGTTGTAAGATGTTTGTACATCTATCACCTGGAAATCGACCTCGAACCAGGTTGGTCCCATCTGTAGGCATAGACTAATCTCACCAATGGTGAATCTACGAGAACCGTCGAAGGCTTTCACATTGATTGCTCCATCCTTTATCTCATGCAGTGCTTTACCTAACTTCTTGAGTGTTAGCAGCGGATAAATGTTGAGAATGGAACCTCCATCGATCAGGATTCTGGTGATGAAATAATCTTCGCATTGCACAGTGATGTGCAGTGCTTTGTTGTGCCCCAGCCCTTCAGGTGGCAACTCATCCTCATGAAAGGTGATCTTATGGCTTTCTAGCACTTGTCCTACCATATTATCCACTTCCCCGCTAGTGATGTTACTTGGTACATACGCTTCATTTAGCACCTTTAACAAAACATTTTTGTGTTTCTCAGAATTTTGCAGCAAAAAGAGAATGAATATTTGTGTTGGCGTCTTGTTTAACTGGTTGATGACCGAATATTCCTTGGCCTGTATTTTCCTCCAAAGGTCATCCGGACCTATCTCAATAAGGGGCGGCCGATTGGAGGCCTTCTTGCTTGATTAAACCAGATGTTCAAAGGTATAGACTCTACCAGTTCTTGTCATACCCTGTGCTGCGATAGTTTCTTCAATCCTTAGCTTACCTTTCCTTCTCACCTTGGCTATATAGTCCCAGGGTATAACATTTGTATAGAAGGGTGTCATGGTTGACATCACCACTGGGATTGGCACAGCTATCCTCACTTCGAATGGAACATGTGCCTTGGGTGGCAAGACTACAACCTCAAATGGTGTGGGTGCATTTACCGGAGACACAAATTCAACCTCAATTGGTACCAGTGTCTTTGTAAAGGGTGCTGTTTCAAACTTAAGAGGTACAGACATATTCACCTCAGCGTCCTCAGACGGTTGGATCTGGACTATGATTGGATTGAGAGTAATTGTCAGTTTCTTCGGGTCATCACCTTCTGCGATCAACCTGATTGATCCCTCGGGATCCCAGTCATCTTCTATTTCAATCATATGGATACCTCTACCCTTATGGTCCAACTGAGGGTTATTGCGGACGTTTGGAGTGGGTTCCTTTGCCATAATGATCTTGTTATCAATCAAATACTGTATCTTGTCTTTCAAAGAGCGGCACTCATCGATGATGTGCCCTTTCATACCGGAGTGGTATGCACAGGACTTGTTTGAGTTAACCCACTGAGAAGGTTTCTTGGGGGTTGCTGCAGGGATGGGGGTGACATAACTAGCATCTTTGAGCCTCTCATACAGCTAGTCGATGGGTCCAGTGATGGCTGTATATTATTTTGGAGGTCTGCGATCAATATTAGGTCGGGGTCTAGGGAAATTTTGGCGTGCAGGGGGTGATTGATAGTGGGATGGTTGAGCATTATAAGTTTGGTAGACATGAGTGGGTTGGAGTATCTGGGTGAAGTAGGTTGATATGTGGGAGGTGGAGATGACTGATAAGTTGGTGGCAGAGCTTGGTATGAGGGTGAAGATGCTTGGTAATTTGGGGTTGGCTGGTGTATGAGTGGATGTGTTGGGTAATCTTGGTATTTGAGGGGAGACTTGGTCCTTTGTGCAACTATTACGGCCCGTACATCCCTTTTCTTGGACATACCACCGGACTGTAAAGCCTTATTTGTAGCTTGCAAGGACTCAAAATTTGTAAATACCTTCTTCAATTCTTTTACCTAATTTGATAATGTCGGAGCACTTGTGGTTCTCAATCATCATCAGTCATTCATAATACTACGAGTCCTAAGCCCGGACAAAGAACTTGTTCATTTGCTCCTCTTCTAAGGCGGGTCTGACCTTAGTAGCTTCAGACCTCCAGCAAGTAGCATACTCGCGAAACATCTCTGTGGGCTTCTTCTTCAAATTCTGGATATAAAACACATCTAGTGCGTTCTCTGTATTAAACCTGAATCTGTCCATAAAGCCAGATGCCATGCCTACCCAGCTAGACCACCTTTTTGGATCTTGGCTGATGTACCAAGGCAATGCATCTCCTTTCAAACTCCTCATGAACAACTTCATGCGGATTCTTTCATCCTTCCCTACTCCAACCATCTTGTCACAACATGTCCTCAGATGGACCCTTGGATCATCTGTACCATCAAATATTTCAAACTTAGGAGGTTTGTACCCCTCAGGCAGTTCGACATCAGGCTATATGAAAAAGTCCTCATAGTTTAGTCCCTCGATTCCTTTGCTTCCCTCAATGCCCTGAATTTGACTGGTCAGTTTCTTAAGTTCCTTGACCAAGTTCCTGATAAGTAGATCCTTTTCATCAGAATTAGGTGTGCATTAGATAGGTTGAGTGGAGTGTGACATGGTCTCCACGTAGATAGGAGTGTTATGGTGGCCTGGTGTATGGATGTGGAAATGGTCATTTGTGGAGTTCTGAGGTTCTGGGATGAGTAGTGTAGTGTTGTTTGGGGTATGGCAGGTGTTGCATTGGTTTTTTGGTGGAGCAAAGTGATGATGAGGCGCGGGATGATTCTGCTATTTTGGGATATTTTGAGGAGGTGTAGGATTTTGACCGTTGGGGAAGTTGATATCTGGGGTGCTGAGAGAAAATGACAGGTTTGCCAGATTCCGAACCTGTTCGAGCTCTTCCTAGACTTTCAACAGTTTCTGTTCAAGTTGTGACACATCCTCGTTAGGAACCCAAATACCATGGCCATCAGTGGCCTCTACCCGTTCAGATGTGTTCTCCTTCATGATGTTGTTTAAATCTTCCATCTTGCCTTTGTTCTTGCCTTTAATAGGACTAAGAGGAGGAGTGGGTGGAGGGCCCTTGGATCTTGTGAAATAAGATGATGATGCCAGAGTGCACGAACTACCCTTTGGGGAGGGGAATAATAAACACAAAATAAAACAAAAGGTAATCAAGTCAGTGAGGGTTATAAAAAGTATTGCAATATTTAAACACATAGTGCGGGAATGTAAAGCGTGTCCTAATTTGGGATCCTTTTTGTGCCTGAGGTAGGCCTAGCGACAAATAGACTTGGAGAACTTTTAATGCTAATAAATGCTTCATTTCATAATATAAAAATAGGGGAATCACAAAACGATACTAAGATGATAATAAGTCACTACTGGCACTTGGCCTTATTACATTTGGAAAGCGAGCAAACCTAATCTATTTGGCCTCAGAAGGACCTTCCTCATGTTAAATGCTCTCATTGATCAAATCCTCCAATTCGCGTAGGTTTACCGGTAAAAATGCCTTTGGCAGGTGTTCTCCTTTGTTTCCCTCAATGTACTGGCAGTCGGTGACTCTCTTTCTCAATTTTCCTTCCAATTCCAGCAGGCTGTATTCTAGATATTCCAACTTTTTGCTAGCTTTGGTAGCCCTCTCTTTCCACTCATTGATTTGGTTATTTGATGGAAGACTCCACCACCAGTCTAGCAAGAGTTGGGGCATGCTAACTATACCGAAACTGGGGACCTCGTGCCTCATTTTCTGCAAAACAAAAGGGTTAGACCCTACCCCTACCAGACTTGACTATTTATACATTTATGATCAGCACATCGACATTTAGTTCTCCAAATTAATGCACAAAACATGACGATGTCCATTTGGGTTTAGGGAAACCTAGTGGACTTTGGACAAGGCTATCTTAAAGGATCATTATGTGGACAACGTAACTGTCCCAGCTAGGTTTGACCATGATGCATGCGCAATTTAAACAGAGTAAGGTTTCTATGGGGTTTTAGAATGGCACCCTTGAGCGGAGAACTCAAGGGGGAAGGCACGGAACTGTCGACTGCACCACTGATCGACTAGTTTTACCGCAAATAAGCCTTTCCGAATTTAGAGGGTAATGATATAGGAAGGGCGCAACCACTCATCAAGCATTTCTATAGCATTTGTTCGGCACGAGTGGAGTATAATGTTGAGCATGATTATGCAATAATTAAAAGCATGTTGACATGTATTTGCATGTTAAGAAAGCGATAAATACAACAATTTTATAATTTAAAGAAGTTATAAAGGAATGAAACAAAAAGTTACGTCAGTTTTGCTTTTGAATAAGAAATTAAACACTTAAAGGAATTAACAAATAATCGCACATAAGGAGGGGTACAAATTCATAAAAACGGTATGAAATGGTAAAAGCCTAAATGTCCCCAGCAGAGTCGACATGCTGTCGCGCCCCCTTTTTCCTTCGCGGAATTGGGTTCATGACATTTTGGTTATGAAACAACTCTCTCCTTTTGGGAAAGGGGGTTTGCAGTTTGAAGAGTCGCCACCTACGGATTTAAGGTGCATTAAAACATCTATAGGGTTCATTTATAACTACGTTTGGTAACCAAAGATAGGGTAAGTGCTTGAAATTATCCCAAGGGGAAGGTGTTAGACACCTCTCAGGATCCACTAGTGTGGTTCCCGGCCAAATAATTTTTGTGAATTTGTATAATTAGCAAATAAACAAGTAGGGCTCAAATAGTAGGGTATTTAAGTTTAAATGAACAAGTGTTTGAAAAACAATTAGTGAAAAGCGAGATCATGAAAAAAGTTACAATTTAAGCACATTCAGAAATGTAAAAGGGGGTGTCCTAGGTTTGCTTATAATATGGATCACATCAATGCAATACCCGGCATGACACTCCTCAAAGAGGGGCTACACGTGGTATTAACGCACCGGTCATCATATCCCTATCTACCTTTTCACGCCCCGTGAAGGTAATTAAAGGGAGGGTTGGTCTCAACCCCTATTGCATGCTGTTACCCGTCCCTTCCTATTAGTCCCGAAGGAATATAGGACTCTTATCCTATAAAAGGGGGGTGGGTGTTCTAGGCAGACCCTCAAGTTTAAAGGCAAAATACTAGGCTACAAATAAGAACACATAGGACTGCATTTAGGGGGGGAAACACAGAAAACATATAGAAAGCTCTGATATACCTTCACAAGTAATGCACATAGACAGCATGACTTATGCAAAATTAAGGTCTAAATTCAGATCCTATGCATGGTATCTACGTGACAACAGCAGAATTAGATTTATTACATGACTCAGAAAAGAAGTCCGAATTAGGGTTGCCTACTGATTTTAACAGTTGATTACTAAGCAGCATATATAAAGAAGCATGTTTCCAGTTTTGACAAATTTAGCACTTAAGGCTTGCCTAGGTGTAAAACAGTGTTCCAGTTATTAGAGTTACTAAAAACAGTTTGGAAATTGTTTGTACCTAAAACATGTTGTTCTAAATATTGCAAAGACACGCAGGGATTATTACCAATTTCTTTAAAGTAGGATGAGACTGTTGATACTCCTTTTCATGCATCAGTAGTTTAACTAAGCGTAGCTGAATAGGGATGAACGAGAACCTAATCATGGTATCTAATGATTTATATGCTGGATTCCTAAAGCAGTATTTCTATATGCGCAGCATGATTGCAGAATTTCCTAATAGCAGGATTTCTAAATGCACAACATGATTGCAGGATTTCCTAAGAGCAGGATTTCTAAATGCACAACATGATTGCAGAATTTCCTAAGAGTAGGATTTCTAATGAAATTTCAGAACATGTTTACGTAGGCAGAATCAGATAATAGTAGCTTATTTTATTGTTATTATCTACCCTATAGACAAGATTTCTAAGTGTGGATGAGATGCTGAAAACAGTACATATAAATCCTAAATAGCATGATATCTAATGCATGGCATGCTTGTACCTAAACATGGTTGCTATTGCGCATAGAGAAAAGTAAACCTAGGAACATGATTTCTACCCTAGATTATACTACAACATGCATATTATCCACCCCTTTTCACTATCCAACCCCAATACTTGTTTACAAATTATTACAGACCAATACTGAAATAAATTACATAAGCAGGAAAGAAAGATAAAGTTACACTATAGAGAGTCAGAAAACAGGCCCAAACTTTCAACACCTGATTAGGACTTCCTCCCTGAGTTATGTAATAAATCACCTCACGTTCCAAGATTTTTCCATAGTCTTTCTCATACCTGGGTGTGTTAGAGTTTCCTAAGGAACTCAAGGGATCTCGGGCAGTGCTCACATCCAAATTTCATATCCAAGACAGAGTAAGGTGCAGTGTGGAAAGGCCAGCTTTTATGTGTCCAAGTTTAGAGGGAGATCAAGGGTCCCAAGGCAAGGCTCACACAAAAGGAGCAGAACCTAGTGGTATAAGAGTATATGTGAGAGTGCTTGACATAGATTTAAAAGAGGTTGAATTGGAAAGCAGTTTTGAAACAGCATGTTTGAAATAAGTTTGCAAAAAAACAGAAGAGTTGCTTAGGGAAAAACAGTTTTGAAAGGACAAGGGGATAGGAGCAACAATAACTTGGAACAAGCCAGCACACACAGAACAAACTCAAAGAATAGTATCATTCACAAGCAGGGAAGTAAGGGGGCTGGGGGCATAAAGAGCCCAAATCAGAAACACATAAACATGGATGAGAGGAGAAGCATATTGACCAACAAGTACAAAAAACAAGTAGCAATTGATTGGCCTCCCGAATACAAAACTACTACTTCAAAGTGTTAACAAGGGAATCATGCTCGAAATTATAATAGTAATAAGACATACATATATGGTATGGGAGTAGTCATGTTGAGGATAGGGTGGGAGTAGTCATGTTGAGGATAGGGTGGGAGTAGTAATGTTGAGGACAGGGGTTTATTACACATAATTAGTCATGCCACTTAGTGTTAACCAAGCACTAACATGACATACTAGTTGAGGGGAATAAATAAGAGCTCAAATAAACATGCTGGTTACACTTGAACAAGAGAGGGAAGAACTTAAGCATGCTAAATAAAGCAGTAAACAAGAAGGGTAATTAAAAACATGAGCCATTAAGTCAATGCAGGAAAAAGACATGGGTTAACAGACATGGAGCACATAGAGTTGAGTTTCAGAATTGAACTAGGATCATACCAGTTAAGGGAGTAAAGTGCAGAAAAGTAAAGCAAGTAGAGTTCCATAGTCTAGCCTTGGCTTTCAGCCGGCTAGCCAAGTAGTCAGCACAAATAGCAGAGAAAGAAGAGAGAGTTTGAGTGTGTGTGTGTATTCTGAACTATTTTTTTTTCGTATATGAGTCAGGATGGGAAAGTATATATAGCACTTGGGGAGATGAAACAAATAGGGTAAAAATGATCTAGAGTTCATAAATAAAGTAGGTAAATATAAACAACAAGTTAATTAGGGATAATCCCTATTAATTTTGCATAAACAGATCCGGGAAAGTCACGTTAATACAAGGAGAATCCATTATCAGCGCTGATTGGGGTTTAAATAAGGTAACAAATCAAAAATTGACAATAAATTAATCAATCTGTTGGCATAAGGCAAGTAACACTAATTACAAGCCACAAATAAGGAAAGTAAGTAAAACCACAAAGAATACTGATTTTAACTGGAAAAATTGGTTCAAATACATAATAGAAATCAATTAAGCAAAAAATCCCAAAGAATACTGGTTTTAGCAGGAAAACTGGTTCAAATCCTTAATAGAAATCAATCAGTATGTTGGGTTTCAGAAATAAACAAATAACGGAGAAAACATTGAAGAAAATCAGTGCAACAAACAGAAACATCTAGGTTTTAAGTATTTACACAAGAATCAGTCAAGATAGTGAAGAAACAATGCACTGAAGAGTTAGAAAAACCCTTTTGAAAACACTTGGGACGAACCCTAATTTAAGAAGAAAGCGAATGGAGTCAAAATAGTTAGCTAGAATAGGAGATCTTCAAGAGAAAGTGACAGATAATACTCGAACCCTTTCAGATCTACAAAGATCTGAACGGATTCGAGTAGTTGTAAAACTAGGGTTTTCGAAAACAGCTGAGATGAAAGAAACTTGATTAAAAGCCATAGATTCGAACAAAAAACGGAAGGAAATCAGTACTCACAAACAAGGATGGCCCTAGACAGGCCTGTAAAAAAACTTCGGACGAAGGAACATGCTGAATCTCCTTGAGATTCTTTTAGGGATCCATGTGATCAATAACAAGAGGGTATAGAAGGCAGGTAGTGG
Organism: Nicotiana tabacum; assembly: GCF_000715075.1. Lineage (NCBI taxonomy): Eukaryota > Viridiplantae > Streptophyta > Magnoliopsida > Solanales > Solanaceae > Nicotiana > Nicotiana tabacum. Next base: position 97,816,416 of record NC_134084.1, on the reverse strand, counting down.
CCGGAGAATACTCAGAATCACCATAGACGAGAGTTTCTCGCCGGTGACGGCGATTAGGGTTAGGCCTAGGATTTGAGAGCATTTGAGAGAAGAGGGATCAGATGTCGGCATGAGAGAGGAGTGAATGAGAGGGTTTGGGGGGAGGGGTTAGGTCTAGGTTTAATTAAGAAAAGGGGAATATGGACCATTGATATGAATGATCAACGTCCAGGATTGAATATGTTAGGTGGGTTCCGGGTGGACTTAGGAATTAGGTCGAATTGGGCCTGGGGTTTGGGTTGGTTTAATTTAATTGGGTTAGGGCTGGTTATAATTTAAATAAGGGTGGCTAGTTGTTAAATACCCAATTAAAATTAGATAAATAATTAGTAAAATTAGCTAATAATTAGATAAATTAAAGCTAAATAGGTGAAATTAAGGTAAATAATTAATATTAAAAATATAAAATGACTGATTATTGAATTAAAATAGCATAAAGTGTAAAATTAGGCTATAATTGCAAAATTATTGTAATTATAGCCAAACAATGCCAAATTGCTAATTTGTGAAATAATTAAATCCTAATAGGATTAAAAATGATATATTGAGCTAAAAAATACTTTGAAATTACTTGTAATGTAATTTATAAATAATTATTGTATATAAAATACTGAATAAATTAGAAAATAAATTGATAATAATATGGAAAATTATGGAAAAATATCAATTATTATAAAATGTGATTTTGAAGGTATATATGCAAATTTGAAAAATAGTTTGAGGAAAAATTGACTATCAACAAAATCTGCTTTGTTTCACTATAAGACACATTTATCAGTGTTCCGAGTAAGCAAGCCTGTAGGGCATTTTCAAAACTTGCAATTCTGAAATTGTTTCTGTGACTTAATGTTCTTCTGGTTTAACAATCTTTTAAAAATCAATATGAAACTGATAGGGTCATTACTTCTGAGTTTATAAAATAAACTGCTTGTTTTCTGTATAATCACTTAGACATCTTGCCTTAGGATACTGTTTAACAAAAACGCCTTTATTTCTGTTTGAGTCGTGCTGTTTACATGCCTTATTTGTGGAGGTAAACTGAGCCTCTTATTTTCTCCTTCTTATTCTTCTTTGCTAAAGTCCTAATTGTTCTTGCCTGTCGCCTTAGTATTTTCACCTTTAAAACCTTAGGGATATGTCTAGAACCACCTATAGGTAGAGGTCCTAAATCCCTCCGGGACCATTAAGAAGGGATGGGTAACAACACACAATAGAGATCGCTGACCAACACTCACTTTGAATGACCATTAAGGGGATGGGAAGGGTAGATATGAGATATGATGACTACGCACTAATGTCACGTGTAGCCCCTCATTGATGAGTGTTTACTGGACATTGTGTAGGGTGATCCTATATGCTAATCAACCTAGGACTCCTCCTTTTCAAAATTCCTTTTGTTTAAACTTTGTTTTATAATAAAACGTGTTCAAAGTCTTTATCTTATTTGAGTTATCCAACGTGCTTTAGTTGCAACCTATTTGATTCAACTATTTATTTGGTTAATGAACTAATTCGTAAATATTAGTTCTGCCAGGACCCACAGTTGTGGACCAAGAGGGGTGCCTAACACCTTCCCCTCGAGGTCATTTCGAGCCCTTACCCTAATCTATGGTAATGCAAACCAATCCAACAGTTAATCACTCTAGGTGCCCTAACGCACCATAACTCGTTAGGTGGCGACTCTTCAAATACCCAATTCCCAAAAAAAGGAAAGGAGTTATCACACCTCTATGAATGTCGAAACCTGGACTCTCTCTGTGAGGAGGGAAAAAAGGGGGCGCGACAGCATGACGACTGTACTGGGGACATCTATTGGTTCTTACCATAACGAACTTGTCTTTTTACAAATTAGTACAAGCATGCTTTATACCGTACCCTTCTCCATTATTTGAATTTAACTGTCTATTTTTTAAGCATTTATGATTCTTTATTCCTGAAACTGACTTGTCTCTTCGTTTCTTTTTCTTGTAACTGTCTTTCAATTATTTAAATTTTGTATTTATTTTTCCTACGTGCAAATACCTGACTACATGTTATTAATTGCTGCATATATCATGCTCCACATCATATTCCACTCGTGCGCATTAAATCCAATAGCAATGATTAAATGAGTGGTTGTGCTCTTCCTATTTACTGCCCTTAAATTCGGAAAGGCTTATTTGTGGTAAAACCAGTCGATTGGCAGGGCAGTCGACGGTTCCGTGCCTTCCCCCTCAAGTTGTCCGCTTGAGGGTACCAGTCTAAAACCCTATAGTAGCCTTACTCTGGTCAAAATTGTGCATGCATCATGGTCAAACCTAGTCGGATCAATATGATGTCCACATAATGATCCTTTAAGATAAGCCTTATCCAAAAGTCCATCAGGTTTTCCATAATCCCAACGGACATAACCACATTTTGTGCATTAATTTGGAGAACTAAATGCCGATATGGTGATCATAAATGTATAATTAGTCGAGTCCAGTGGGGGTAAGGTCTAACCCTTTTGTTTTGTAATAAAGAACGAGGTCCCTATCTTCGGTATGGTTAGCACACCCTCACTCTTGCTAGAATGGTGGAGGAATTGGAAGGAAAAGTGAGGAAGAGAGTCACCGACTGCCAGAACACTGAGGGAAATAAAGGAGGACATTTAGCAAAGGAGTTCTTACTAATGAACCTACGCGAACTGGAGGATTTGATCAACGAGAACATTTAACTTGAGGAAGGTCCTTCTGAGACCAAATAGATTAGGTTTACTCGCTTTCCAAATGTAGTAAGGCCAATTGCCAGTAGTGACTTATTTTATTATTATCATAGTGTTGTTTTGGGATTCGTCTATTTTTATATTATAAAATGAAGCATTTACTGGCATTTTAAGTTCTCCAAATCTATTTGTCTCTAGGCGTACCTCGGGCACAATGAGGTTCCCAAATTAAGATGCGAATTTACATTTCCGCAATGTGTTTAAATACTGCAAACATTTCAGAATCCTCACTGACTTGTTACCTTTTTTGTTTTTACTTATTTTTTTATTATTCCCATCCCCTTAAGTTGGTTCACTCATATTGGCCTCGTTAGCATATCACACCAGATCTAGAGGCCCTACACCTCCTCCTCCTCCAAGCAACACACAAGGCAGAGGAAAATCGAAAATGGACGACTTAAGTGGAATCTGAAAGGAAAATGTTGAGAACGCAGAGATTTCAGATGGTTGTAGTAGTCCGGCCCCAAATGATCTGGTTTTGAGACTTGAATAAAAGATACTAGAACTACAAGGAGAACTTGAGCAGGTTCGCAACTTGGCAAACTTGTCACTCACCCTTAATGTCCCCGATATCTACCAACAAAACACAAAGAACCCGACACCTCCTTAAAACACACAAAACCAACAGTAACAAAATCCTCTCGCACCAAATCAATACGTAACTCCACCCCAAGACATCAATCCGCTGCAAATGCCAACTCTGCAACAACCCCATCAACCAATTCAGTACCCACCAACCACCACTTACCATACTCCCCAAAACACACCACAACCCATTCTCGATCTACAAAACTCCACCAATAACCATCAATACACCTAAGTTCCTGGCACCCATCAAAGCAACCCCATATACATAGAAACTATACCTCATTCTACCCAACCAATCTCCTGTGCATCGGAACCCTCTGAGAAGGACCTGCTCATTAAAAACATGGCTAACGAACTCAGGAGGTTAACAAGATGAGTTCAAGGTGTTGAAAGAGACAGAGGGATAGAAGGCTTGAACTATGAAGATCTGTGCATACAGCTGAATGTCGAACTGCCAGAAGGGTACAAACCTCCCAAGTTTGAGATGTTCAATAGTACAAGTGATCCCAGGGTTCATCTCAGGACTTATTGTGACAAGCTTGTCGGGGTCAGGAAAGATGAAAAGTTCTGGATGAAGCTCTTTATGAGGAGCCTTACTAGGGATGCTTTGTCTTGCTATATCAGCCAGAATCCCAAGAAATGGTATAATTGGGTGAGCATGGCGTCGGATTTCATGGGCCGGTTCAGGTTTAACACAGAGAATGCACCAGATGTCTTTTACATTCAGAATCTTAAAAAGAAACGTATTGAGACTTTCCGTGAGTACCCTACTTGGTGGAGGTCGAAAGCAGCCAAGGTCAGGCCCTCTTTGAACAAAGAACGGATGAATAAATTCTTTGTCAGGGCACAGGATCCGCAATATTATGAGAGGTTGATGGTCATCGAAAATCACAAATTCTCTGACATCATCAAGCTCGGGGAAAGGATCGAGGAAGGAATCAATAGTGAATTTTGAGGCACTACAAGCCACAAATAAGGCACTACAATCAGGTGGCATATCGAAGAAGAGAGATGTTGGGGCAGTTATGGTGGCTCAGGGGCCAAAATTTTCACTTGTATATCAAACCCCTCCACCCACAGATCAAACACCACCTCCCACATACCAAACACCTCCTCCCACATACCAAACACCTCCACCCACATACCAAGCATCACCGCCTATATATCAGCCTTTATCTCCCAGATATTCTCAACCCGCCACTGTCCATCACACATATAATTCCCAACCATCCCAATTCCAATCACCACTAGCTCGCCATAATTATCCAAAACCAAGACCCAACTTCGAGCGCAAGCCACCCAGATAATACACCGCCATTGCTAAGCCTATTGTCCAATTGTATGAAAGGTTAAAAGCTATAGGCTACATCACTCCTGTTCCTGCTGTAGCATTAGAAAATCCTTCCCAATGGGTCGTTGTGAACAAAACTTGTGCATACCATTCCGGTATGAAATTTCACACCACTGCTGAGTGCCAAACATTGAAGAATAAGATCCAGACACTCATTGACAACAAGGTCATACAAGCAAAGGAAGCTCTGCCCAATATCCACAACAATCCCTTCCCTGATCACAGAGGTGATGGTGTACATGTGATAGAGACAAATGAAGAATGGGACCCTAAGGGGTCAATCAGGCTCATTCGAGAAGGCGATGACTTTAAGGTTGCAGTCACACTTACTCCTATTATAGTCCAGACTCAGGCACTAATCGATATTGAGGTACTTGCATCAGTTCCATTCGAGGTGGAAGTGGCTCCACCCGCAGCCACCTTCGCTCCATTTGAAGTAGAAGTGGTCACACCTTTTACTGTGACGATATCAACCACACCCCCATTCAACTCAAAAGCAATACCCTGGGATTATGTTACCTAGGCTCGGTGAAAAGGGAAGGCCAAGGTAGAGGAATCTGAGGCTGCGTAAGGAATGACGAGAACTGGAAGAGTCTATACACCTGAACACCTGGGAGGTTCAAGTAAGGAGGCCACTACTAGGCAGCCTATCATTAATACCGGACCAGATGACCTATGGAGGAAAGTACATGCAAAGGAGTATTCTGTTGTTGACCATCTAAACAAAGCCCCTACTCAGATATCTATCCTATCACTATTGCAGAATCCAGAGGCGTACAAGAATGCCTTAATGAAAGTGTTGAGCGAGGCTTATGTGCCCAATAACATCACTAGTGGAGAAATGGACAACATGGTTGGGCAAGTGCTGGAGAGCCATAAGATTATCTTCCACGAAGATGAGCTACCGCCCGAGAGTTTGAATCACAATCGGGCATTGAATATCACAGTGCAATTTGAAGACAAGTTCATTGCCAAGTCCTGGTTGATGGAGGTTCGAGCCTAAATATTTGCCCATTGGACACTTTGAAGAGGTTAGACAAAGATTTTCATGAGATACAGGTAGGAAGCATGAATGTGAAGGCTTTTGACGGGTCCCAGAGGGCCACGATCGGGGAAATCAACCTTTGCTTGCAAATAGGGCCAACTTGGTTTGACGTTGAATTCTAAGTGCTCAACATACCAGCCTCATATAATATTTTGTTGGGCCGACCATAGATCCATGCCGCTTGAGCTGTGCCTTCCATACTACATCAAGACGTGAAGTTTGAATGGAACTGCCAGGAAGTAATCATTCACGGAGATGGGAGTGACCCCATCTACACCAGTCAAACCATCCTGGCTATTGGACATAGAAGAAGGCTAGGAGGGGAAAATTATCATCACATCAAATGGGTAAATGTCGTCGAGAAGGATAAGTGGTGGAGTAACAAAATAGAAAGCATACTAGTATGGTCCGAATATGAACCCGACAAAGGGTTGGGAAGGAACCTCCAAGGCATTACCAAACCAATACAGCTAAAAAATCATGGTACCGCCTTTGGGCTCGGATACCAGTACACATGGAAAGAACATAGGAATTGGTCGCCTCCATGGCATGAACCATATTACCCTCTTGAGCAACCTATGCCACGTTGGAAACAGGCTTTTCATCAGGTTGACACAATATGGGGAATTGTAGAGGAAAAAACACTAGTTGGGTTGAAGAATTTGTTCTTGGAAGATGAGGACATGGATTGCAGTACCATAATTGAGGAGGAGGAGGAAGAAGGCCTCACTATTAAGACTGTGGCGAAGGGAGCTGTTCTCAAAAACTTGACCGCCACACCATCCCGAGCCCGCCGAGTCCCTGGGTAGCTTAGAGGATTTACTTCTATAGCCGTTTTAGTATTTAAAATTTCTTGTAGTTTCGTTTTAATATTTACTTGTTTCAAAATAAATGCTCGATTCGTCGAGCCGTGCTTTGTCTAAACAATTTCTCAAGTTTTAATCAAATGCATTTGCTCTTTATTATTCACTACTATCTTTACACTTTTTCTTTCCACAACGCTATTATTACTTTTCTTGATGAACCAGTGACTGTGACATGTAATGAGGCAACGCAACATGAGAATAGTGGTTCAGATGAGGAAGACGAGATACCTGAGGAAATTGTCAGGGAGGTCGCAAATTTTGAGAATAAGCCTAAGTCCAATCTGGATGAAACCGAAGCAGTAACTTTGGGAGACGCCGAGACCATCAAGGAGACCTGCATCAGCATTCATTTGTCACCAACAGAAAAGGAAGAGTACATTCGTTTCCTAAAGGAATATGAGGACATCTTTGCATGGTCATATGATGACATGGCAGTTTTGAGCACCTCATAGTGGCTCACAAGTTGCCAACTAATGCCATGCGTCCGCTAGTAAAATAAACCTTAGATGAATGGAGCCGTAGAAGCCACCAACAAAAACATTAAGAATATACTAAGGAAAATGGTAGAGAACCACAAAAATGGCATGAGAAGTTACCTTTTACATTATTGGGATACCGCACTACGGTTCGCACATCGACCAGGGCAACTCCCTACATGTTGTTTTATGGTATCGACTATCATCCCAGCCGAGGTGGAGATTTCTTCTTTAAGAATCATACAGGAAGCTGAACTCAGCAATGCATAATGGATAAGAAGTCACTATGAACAATTGGCCCTTATCGATTGAAAGAGGATGAACGCAGTATGTCATGGCTAGTTTTATCATAATAGAATGTCCATAGCTTTCAACAAAAGGGTCAAACCGAGACAGTTCGCACCAGGGCAGATGGTATTGAAGAAAATCTTCCCATATCAAGATGAAGCCAAAGGAAAATTCTCTCCCAACTGGCAAGGTCCATACATGATTCACAGAGTACTAATAGGAGGAGCACTCATACTTGCAGAAATGGACGGAGAAGTCTGGCCAAAACCTATCAATTCAGATGTAGTCAAGAGATATTATGCTTAGATATTTTACATTTCTTTTCTGATGTAATTGAACTACGCTTGACCTGATTCCCATTTAAGAGGGGATACGTAGGAAGCCTTATGGATTCAGTCATATTATAATAAAATTTTCATTTCCCCCAAGATCAGAAACTGGGGCAGAATTTTGAGGAGGGTCCTCAATTTTCCGGAGCAAGTCTAGCCAGTGCCAACACATGTCAGATGGTCAGTAAGCAGTTAAGAAACTGGGGCAGAATTTTGAGAATGATTATCAAAATTCCGAAGAAGGTTCAGCAAGATCCATTATCTGTAAACGGTCAAAGATCATCTACCAAATTGGGGCAAAATTTTGAGGAGGACCCTCAAAATTCCAATAGGAGAGAGCTGCAATGCCTTCGAGATGTGTTACGGTCACTAGTTCATCAAAATTACTTGATATATTAATACTTTTCTAAAACAATTCTATTTTTTATCAATAATTACATATTTTCTAAAACTCTATTTCTATAACAGTCAGGTGTTACCCAAGGAACTTGAAAGGCTTTTAGAATGGAGCAGAGCAAGGCCGGCAGACGAAGCACGAACCAACCTCCCTGCACAAAACTTACAATTTTTCTTTGAACACAGTCAAATTTTGACGTAACGATAACACTCGCAAAACATGCATACGCAAAGATAATTCACTATCAGTCAGGCCACCAGACATCGAATACATCTCCAACTAAGAAATACACTACTCTTATCTGCTACTCACTCTTTGCATGTGACTAATCCCTGTCCCCCCTACTTGCAAGAAGCTAATCCCTGTCTCCTTGCATGAGTTTTATCCTTGACTCCATACCTACATGAGGCTAATCCTTGCCTCCCTAACTGCATGAGGCTAATCCTTGCCTCCCTACTTGGATGAGGCTTATCCCTGCCTCCTTGCATGAGTCTAATCCTTGACTCCATACCTGCATGAGACTAATCCTTGCCTTCCTAACTATATGAGGCTAATCCTTGTCTCCCTACATGCATAAGGCTAATCCATGCCTCCCTACTTGCATGAGTCTTATCCTTGATTCCATACTTGCATGAGGTTAATCCCTGCCTCCCTACTTGCATGAGTCTAATCCTTGACTCCATACTTGCACGAGGCTAATCCCTCCGTCCCTACTTGCATGAGTCTAATCCTTGACTCCATACCTGCATGGGGCTAATTCGTGCCTCCCTACTTGCATGAGTCTAATCCTTGACTCCATACTTACATGATGCTAATCCCTGCCTCCCTACTTGCATGAGTCTAATCCTTGACTCCATACTTGCATGAGGCTAATCCCTGCCTCCTTACTTGAATGAGGCTAATCCCTGTATCCCCATTTTCATGAGGCTAATCCTTGCCTCCCCATCTGCATGGGACTAAGCACTGTCCCTTTTTGCACAAATATTGCTCTATTGCTTTTACTATCTAGTTGCTTTCCAATCGGGCTACACTCTGCCCTCTATTTCACAAGACTAAGCCTTGTCTTGTTAACATTATATTATTGCATATCATGGGCTGAAATATCGCCAATCTATTCGAAGGCATCATAGTCTAAATATATCATCCTCATAGCCGGAAGACACCATGCCATGGCCCGAGGATCCCTCAAAATTGCATATCATTATTCAAAGGCGTCAAGGTTTGGAGGCACCATTTTCATGGCCCAAGAACATCATTTCATGGCCTGCGAATCCCTCACTAAAAAATTCATGGCCCAGGACATGTCCAAGGACGTCATCTGTAACTGCCCGAAGACAACTTGCATTGTCCAAAGGGAATTTGCATCATGTTTATATTTTCGCAAATACATGTTTGCAGCATCTTTTGTCTGTAGGTAACCAGTAAGCAACCGCTATCCTAGTAGGAGCAATCTCGCTCTAGTTCCCTCAACGATCCCGAGATTTAACCGCTCACCGTAGCCGCTTCCGCATCGCATGTCCGTTCTTGTAGTAATTTCATCGGCATATTCCGTAGATGAATCCAAAACTACACATGGCCTGATTCCTATAAACTAGGGATATGTAGGCAACTCGAAGACCGGAGTCCAGCCTCTATCTTTCAAAGCATCCCATCCAGTCAAAATTGGCCATCATTTCTTTATCTGAAAACTCTTTCATCCTTCCCGGGTAAAGAGGGGCAACTGTTGATACCCAATTTTTTCCTATATTTTTTATATGCATGAATACATTCAAAATAACATATATATGGATATATAAGCATGCACAAGGTTTTTATAATTTTCCCCATAATTTTAAGGATTTAAATTAATTTATTTCCTCCCCTTTTATTCATAAAAAATCTCCAATAATTATCTCTCAAATTATTGTTGTGATGATTTAGTCATTTAAGTTCTATATTTATGCCAAAATATGGTTAAAATATTTTTTGTGCATTTTTTTATAATTGTATTTGGAATTTTTAAAACTAAATGCATATAATTGCAATATTAGCCCATTAAATGTATAATTACATTTTTTTCATAAAATCGACCTTCTATATTTTTAAAATATTAAATATATATTTTAAATCATTTTAGTATACAAAATTATTTTCCAAAATTTAGCTATTATTTATTATAAATTATATAGGGGGAAATTGGTTATTTAAAATATAGCTAGATTTGCATTTCAATTGTAGCTTAATTTAAACCCAACCCCAGCCCAATTTCAGATTAAAAGCTCCCGACCTAAGACCCGTCAAATCCTGGCCGTTGATCTTTTCCGTTGATCTAAAAGATCAACGACCCTCATCTATTCTTACCATTTTTAATTCCAACGACCCCTAACCCTATCTTATTTCCCAAATCCGCCGCCTCTATAGTCTCTCATCTCCTCTCTCAACCCCTTAACCTAACCCTAGCTCCTTCTACCACCGACCTTCTTCTCTGGTCTTCTCCAGCAATTTTCCTTGAACTCCCAAGCCTCCAATGGCTCCTCTAATGCTATGCTTGCCTTCTCTAAGGTCTTCAAGGGCCCTGGGCCACGCTGACTTGCATCTAGGGTTTTCTACCTGCCTGTTTTTGGCTACTCCAGTGTGATTTCAAGCAAAATCACACTGTATTTGTTACGATCCTTGGGATTCTAGACAGGTTCTTTCATTTCTATTTGGGTTTCTTCTGAAACACTAATTTCTGCCTACATCTTCTTGATCTGTATGATTTTAAAACGATTTGAGTCTATTTCTTTTATGTTTTACACTATACTTGGAATTCTTTACAAGAATCATTGATTTCAAAGTGTTTTCACCTTCTTCTAAAATTAGGATTTTCGGAACTTCTTCTAAAACCATATTTAAACTGATTCTTTATGTTTAAGCCTCTATCTCTTGCATATTTCGACTGATTCTATAATTTTACTACGTTTTCAACTCGCCTATGCTGAAAGCCCTAAATTTCTAAAATTCTTTGTTTGGTCTTGTGTGTTAGCATGACTGCTCGTTTCTTGTTTATGTTTCTGTGATTATCTTGCCTCGAATATGTTCTTACTGAGTTTTTAGCCTAACTTATATCACCTCTATGTGATTATGTTCATCTTGATTGTTCAGACTTGCCTCTTTCTATCGGTACTGTTTAACCTGCATGTTTGCTATGTCTGGTTGTTCTTATTCCATTTATATGTTGAATACTGAATCATGACATCCTCTTCGATTGATTCTGGATTCCTTATTTTAAGGTTTGATTGAAAGACCTTCCTTTAAACCCTCAATTTCTACCTCTTCTATTCAAATTAACTGATTCGCCTACCTTGTCTGCTGTGGTACTTCATTCTTACTGAACTATTTCCTTAATTGGAGATTTCTGAACTTAGCACCAATTGCTTACCCTATACTTACTGAATTTGATTCATTCCTTATTAGTCATACACTGATTTCTTTCCTTATATGCTACTTGTTCTTATCGTTTGAATTAATTCCCTTAACTTAAGGGAGTACTGGTCTTGATTTTGCTCTAATTGATTCTGAGTTCCATAATTACTATACTACTATGATACTTACCTTATTTTTTTTTATCTAATTTCGAACTACTATATATATACACTATTTCATTAATACAACACACGAATACTTTGGTTCAAAGCTCTCTCTCTCTCTCTCACACACACACACACACTTAAACTTTTTGCTCTCTCTCTTTGTGCTACTTGCTACTATTCTGAGTTAGCCGGCTACAAGCCAATGCTAACCATTGTGTTCTCCTACTCCTTCACTTTATTTACTGTCTTCTATACTAGTATGTTCTAGTTTCAATTCAAGTTCCAACAACAATATGGTTCTTTTATGTCTTCAGTTCATCCTTTTTCTAGTTTGCTTTTACTTATAGTTTTGATGTGAAACTTGCAGTTAATATGATTACCTGATTAGCATGTTATGTACTGCCCTTCCTTAGGACCAATGTAGACATGTTCCCCCTCTATGTCTGATCAATTGTTTCCGAGCATGTCTATACAATTACCTTTGCTTGTTATGTGTTTACAATCATGTACTCTATGTATCCCCAATCCCATCACCCTTGTATGTAGGTTTGTTCCTTCTGTTTTGGTCCTGTGAGTATTGTTGATGCGGTTTTGGACTCCCTGTTTGATTTACTATTATCTATTAATGTCACTCTCTCTTTTCAAAGTTGTTTTACTGCATGACTCTCTCTTTTACTCCACAAAGTATTTCAAATAAACCTCCTTTTAATATTGTTTTCCTACTAAAACCTTTCAACTTGTGTCAATCACTTTCACTCTACTCCTAAGTCAATAGGTTCTGCCCCCTCCAGTATGTATACTGCCTTGGGATCCTGTTGAGAACCCTCTGAACTCTGGCATACTAAGGTTGGCCTTTCCATACTGCACTTATTCAATTTTTGTTACCAAGTCTAGGTGTAAGTACTGCCCGGGATCCTTGAGATCCTTAGGGAACTTTGATGCACCTAGACTATGACATTGTCTATGGAATTTGGGCATTTGAGGCTATTGGAAACCTTGGCCTAATTGAAGGCTCCCTATAGAATAACTTCTTATTTTCTTATTTACTTATGTAATTCATTCATATGGTCTTTAATAGTTTGTAAATGAATATTGGGGTAATTAGTAAAAGGGGTGGGTAGCTACATGTTTGTGGGGTAATACAGGTAGAAACAATGCCTTTAGGACCTTACAACTTGTTATGTTTGTCTCACCATGTTAGAAATCATGCCTATAGGTTTCAAGTAATTCCATAATAGAAGTCATGTTTACAAGTCTTAAAATCAGCTTCACAAGTAGATGTCATGCCTATAGGATATAATTCAATCCATATTCTGTTATGACAAGTGTTTACACGTGTTCATGCCTGCAAGTTTCTAAAATCAGTATTCAAAAACTAGATATCATTCCTATAGGGACAACACCAGAAATTCTACCTGTCGATCTGAACTAGCTCAATTTAAATAAATTAACAATTAGCTCACTTCTAAACTGGTTTAATTAAGTGGTTTATATTTCCCTGAAATGAGTCCTTTTTTAAAAATTGTCTCAATTTATCATTAGACAGCATGCTTATAGGGATTAAAAAGTCCGTTTTAGAAACCTGCATTGTTTCACTATAAGACGTAGTTATCGTGTTCCACTAGGCAAGCCTGTTGGGCATTTTCAAAACTTGCAATTCTGAAATTGTTTCTGTGACTTAATATTCTTCTGGTTTAACATGCTTTTAAAAATCAGTAGGCAATTGATAGGGTCATTACTTCTGAGTTTATAAAATAAATTGCTTGTTTTCTGTATATTCACTTAGACATCCTGCCTTAGGATACTATTTAACAAAAAAAACTTTATTTGTATTTGAGTCGTGTTGTTTACATGCCTTATTTGTGGAGGTAAACTGAGCCTCTTATTTGCTCCTTCATGTTCTTCTTTGCTAATGTCCTAACTATTCTTGCCTATCGCCTTAGTATTTTCACCTTTAAAACTTTAGGAGGTTGTCTAGTGCCACACCTCCTTTTTACTACCCCCGAAAGGGTATATAAGGGAGTTTTTCCAATTTAAGTTACAATCGAAACAGGATTATTTAATTAAAAATCAGAGTCACCACTTGGGATAATTTATGGTGTCCCAAGTCACCGGTTCAAATCCCGAATCGAGGAAGGATTGACTCAATTTTACAGTCCGCGAACACAGAACTCCGGGTAAGAAATTCTATTAACCCGGGAGAAGGTGTTAGGCATTCCCGAGTTCCGTGGTTTTAGGACAGTCGCTCAAACTGTTAATATTGGCCTATTTATTTGATTTTTAAAACATCTTTGAAACCTATGTGCATTTCATTCCTTTTAAACTACTTTTAATAATTCAATTAATATACAACTAATTATTTGATCACACAATTCGAATCATGTCACGGGAACCGTACCCACGATCCACAACGTATTTATCTATTTAACAAGATTAAATGGTGACCGAGCCACATAAATGTACCCCTGGATTTTAGAAATTAGGCATCACAACTACGTCATGGGAACCGTACCCGTAGCTATGACAATTATTTAATTAACGCGCCTAAAGCAAAATACGAAAGTTCATGGATTATTTCCTACTTTGAAATTATTGTAAGACTAAGAGTTATAGAAATTATTGTAAATATGTGTATTACTTAGCTATGATTGTAGTTAAGAAGATTATCTACATTACAGGTCATTGACGGGCTAGTAATTAAACATAACCAAGATTACTTCATGTCCAATTATTAAGCAAGAATGTGATTCAACATTACATGGCCTCATGGCTTAACCATTGATCAAATGCCAATTAATAGAACAATTCAGAACCAAAAATCAACACAACTAACCAAACATTATATGATATAATCCAAAGACTCAAGTTCGTTGCACCTTTTTCCTTTTTTAAAAAAAAAAATAGGTGTAAGATTTTGCAACAATAACTAATTAATATTCAAGCATACCATAAACGTTGGTTCATGATTTCAGCAGTAAACAAGCCAAACTAAGCAAATAACCAAGTGACAAAACTCAATATCACAATGAATAACCTTCACATGTTCTATGCTTCAAAACGGTATATTCATAACATAGCAATTAAAATGTAAACTGAAGCAAAAGAATGAACTTTAATGGCGAAATTTCCTTTCATGTTAGTAGTGAATCTTCAACCTTGAATTACAATGCAAAGCTTCAACCAAATTTGAAGGCACACGGAATATTTGGCCGGAACTCTACCCAACGAGCACTCCAACTTGGCCGCGAACTATAGCTACGACCTCGACAGAACCGGATTCGAACACCTTATTTCACCTGCTTTGCTAGAGTAATGCAGAGACGCAAACTTCTGTCTTAGAAGATGAAAGCTGATTCCAATAAGTAGCAAAAACAATCTTGGCCTATGAATGAAATAGACTATAATATGTTGGTGGTCAACAGAACTTTGGAAATTTTTGAACAAAATGTGCAATTGGCTTGGAATTTCCAGTAGTAGATAGTTTCTGTGAGTTTTCCTCCTTTGGCCGTTTTTGTGATGTTAAAAAAGATGAAAATTATTGAAGGATCAACCTTTAGTTTTCTAAAAATGGAAGTTCCTCCATCTCCCAGGGCTGACGTTCTTCGGGGGTCTTTTAAGCGTGGAAACAGCTGATACCTCGAGGTCCCGGTGTTGAAGGGTCTAGGTTAGTTTTGTAGGGTTCTGGAGTATGGGCCTAGGAATTATGGGTTAGATCCGAAAATTATGCTTAAAATAGTTTGCTTGAGCCCAAGTTTTATTCTTTCTCCGTGAATAAAACTAAAAATACGACCTCATTTACCAATTAATCCTATCTAAGTAAAATAACTATTAAAATAAGACTGACCGTTAAAACAAAACTATTTTTGGTATTTTTTTCAAGATTAAAAATGACTACAAAACATTAATGAAACTATTTTTTTTTTAATTTTTATTTTCCTGTAATAAAATAAAGTAAAAGAGTCAAAATTATTAAAATAGCGATATTAGGCCTAAATTAAATATTTACCTGCTAAAATATAAAAAATCTTGGGGAGGGTCAAAAATAACATGTCTACATCTAGAACCACCTATAGGTAGAGGTATTAAATCCCTCCGGGACCATTAAGAAGGGACGGGTAACATCATGCAATAGAGATCGCTCACCAACACTCGCTTTGAATGACCATTAAGGGGTTGTGAAGGGTAGATATAGGATATGATTACTACGCGCTAATGTCACGTGTAGCCCCTCATTGAGGAGTATTTATCAAACATTGTGTAGGATGATCCTATAGACTAATCAACCTAGGACTCCTCCTTTTCTATATTCCTTTTGTTTAAACTTTGTTTTATAATACAACTTGTTTAAAGTCTTTATCTTATTTGAGTTATCCAATGTGTTTTACTTGCAACCTATTTGATTCAACTATTTATTTGGTTAATGGACTAATTCGTAAATATAAGTTCGACCGGGACCCATAGTTATGGACTAAGAGGGGTGCCTAGCACCTTCCCCTCGAGGTCATTTCGATCCCTTACCCTAATCTCTGGTAATGCAAACCAATCCAAGAGCTAATCACTCAAGGTGCCCTAATTCACCATAACTCGTTAGATGGCAACTTTTCAAATACCAAATTCCCAAAAAAGAAAAGGAGTTATCACACCTCCATGAATGTCGAAACCCGGACTCTCTCCGCGAGGAAGGAAAAAAGGCGGCACGACATTGCCCTTGGACGGGCATGATAAAGAAGCGGCGCCCTCTTTCGGAGGTACTGTTTTTGATGTTTTTGCCATGATTATACCTTAGTGTCAAAGAAAGAGGATGAAGAAACAAGCACGGAAAGAAGATAGATGCAGAAATTTGTGAACTTAGCCCTAAAAACTTGATGTTGTAAAGTGTGAATGACAAAACAAATTTAAGTATTTATAGAAGCCATTTGGGCAATGTTTGAGGAGCGAAAAGGTCGAACCAATGACGGTTTGTGGGCTTCTCGATAATTGTGCTGACAGTGGCCTCTACGCAGCCTTTGAGTCATGGCATTTAATGCTCTGATGGGCTGACGTCATAATGGGAGTATCGAAGAGGCAAGAATTCAAGACCGTTTCTTATCATTTTACTCTAAGAAACGCGGGGACTATCTGTATACGGCTAAAATCAGAGAGTCTGATTTTGGGATCATCATGGTATTCCATAGGCTCGAGGTTTGGTGAACCAGAAGGCTCAAGGCATATCTCGACCTTGGGGCGGTACAAATATGTGGCTATGACGAACGAGTGGAAGATTCCCAAGGCAAGTGGTTAGAGCTGACCAAGTCCATAAGAATAGTGCAAGTCCATACTGTGACATTAAATAGTTGTACCAACTGCAAATCTTTGTAATAAATGCATATGTACTATGTTAGGTATTCCCCCTCCTATATAAAGGGGACTCTTGTTATTTTTTGCACACATGATATTCAATACAAGAACAAGAACATTCTCTACTCTCTAACTTAAACGTATTCCCCCTTGATTTTATTGCTTACATTTATTACATTTCATTGGTTGTTCTTCATTTATTACTCCTCATTGATCATAAAGAGCCCTCATCAAAGCTCTCAGAACTGTTGGTCCTTCATCGTCTGTCTACAGCCTAACACTTTTGTCACGCCCTGAGCTCGCTGGCGGGACCGGCACCTAGTGCCTCATCTATCCTTGTGTACTACTTGCGACTAAGAGACTCGGAACATGTAATGTCATACTTTGGCTATGAGCCACATTAAAAGATAAAGTGCGATACAAAATATAAAACTAAATGGAGACTAACACTAACTAATGTCAACATAAAGCTGGGACGGCAAGGCCGTTATAATCACTACAACTAATAACCCAATAAAATATTCGTATAGGGCCTACAAGCCCAACATACTGCACTAACCGACAGGATATGTCTACAAGACTCTACTGATAGATGTACTGTAATTGGAATAGGGCCCCGACCTACCCATAACCTATCTGCATATATACACAAGATATACATCACACTACTGAACCCGGCAACTCCGAAAGAAGGGGAGCTTACCGATAAAGCTGAACTTGGGCAACACCTACTGAGGAGGTCTACTTGTCTGTCTGTCTGAACCTGCACGCATGAAATGCAGCGCCCCAGAAAGGGACGTCAGTACGAAATAATGTACTGAGTATGTAAGGCAATATACTGAAGCTGAAACTGAACTGATAATATAATAACTAAAAACAACTGAGAGTCAAGGAAAAATCTGAAGATATGCTCATCTGCTGATATTGACTCAACTCTCTCAATATAGTGAGTAAAATAGATGTCCGGCCTTATAAGGCTCGGTATACATATATATCTGCTCTGCCGTAGTAGGCTCGCTCATAAGTGCTCGGCCATACTATGCTCTGTAGCTCGACCAACTGGGCTCGCTCATAAGCGCTCGACCATAGTAGGCTCGATAGATATATATAAAACTGCTCTGCCGTAGTAGGCTCGCTCATATGTGCTCGGCCATACTAGGCTTTGTGTCTCGACCAACTAGGCTCGCTCATAAGCGCTTGGACATAGTAGGCTCGGTATATAACTTATCATCTGATCAAAGGTTGCCCAATAGGGGCCTGACCATCGATTATAGCTCGATGGTAGTGAAAATACTTTTAATATTGCATATATGCAAATTCTCTACTCTCTTGACTGGGTGAAGGAAGTACTCAACTGAATATGAAGTCCCGATAAGGAGAATTTTAAAACTTACAAAACTAGAAAAATATACGCAATTTGTGAGACTAGCAAAATATACGTAAATTACGGGATATGAATTTTTCTCTATGCCTCATTATCGAACTTGTGTAATTACGATATCATGCTAAAATGAAGGAAAAGCTTAGCCTTAACATACATGTTCCTGGAATTATTTGAACGAACTTGCTTCTACGAAATATGGACGAAATTCACACTTGAACGAACTTGAAATTTCGGACGAATTAATCTGCTTTTAACATTTTGAAGAAAATGTTGGCTTTAAGGATCGAATTGTTGTAATCTTGAAATTTGAACGAAATGTCACTGCTTTCTCACGTTTTGGTTTTAAAAACCAAGGAATGCAAGTGTTTTGTTTGATTTTCAATAATGGGAGAATGTTTTTGATATCTTTTGAAGATAAGATTTTAAGTCTTAGGTTAGTCAATTTTTTGATTTGGCCATAAATAGCCCCATGGCATAGATGGCTCATGAGTCATCTTAGCCTTGTGGCATTTCAGCCACATTTGTTTGAGTAAGTTTTTGTTAATATTTATCCACTTATTAGTTAACTGGATAATGTTTTATTATCTGGTAATTAATATATTACCTGCATAATTTAAAAATTAACACAAATTACTTAAAATTCTATTTATTTTTAAAATACTTCATATATACTTTATATATTATACTACTGTGGTCATATGGTACCTTGCATGGTACTAGTTTATAATTATCGGGTATTATCGCTCGACTCATATTTTATTTCAAATTGTTCATTTTCAAAGAAACTCATTTTCTTTAATTCGTGTACCCCGTTATCCTTCATAATACTTATTTATCGCTTGTTATAAATAGCGTAAGTACGTTAACGTCAAGATGATCTCATCCCCGCGTCTACGTTGGTTAACTGAAAACGAAATTATAACGTGCGAAAACGCAAGATGTAACATCCTTCCCCCCTTTAGAAACATTCGTCCTCGGATGTTTAATCCCCGTTATCTATATAGCTTTGGTAAGGTCGTCTGTGTAACACCACCACCACCAACTTTTCCTGTAGAAGCTTAATAATCCAACGACACACAAGACCATAATTATGAATAACGACAATAGCCTCTCATGACCAACGACAATAACCAACACAAGAATTTACACACGTACCTTATAATTATGACGTCTCAGTCGGACCCTTCTCTGGAGGAGGGAATAGGTAGGGATATCTAGACTTTATGTTTTCCTCGGCCTCCCAAGTCATTTCTTCTACATTGTTGTTCCTCCAGAGTACTTTCACTGAGGCTACCACCTTATTCCACAGCTTGCGGATTTGTCGGTCTAGGATGGCAATCGAAACCTCCTCGTATGATAAGTTCTCTGTAATTTGTACATCATCTGTGGGCACTACTTGGGTAGGATCACCAATGCACTTCCGTAACATAGATACGTGAAAAACCGGATGGACAGACTCCAATTCCGAGGGCAATTCTAACTCGTAAGCTACTTGGCCCACTCTCCGAATGATCCTATAAGGCCCAATATACCGTGGGCTAAGCTTGCCTTTCCTGACAAATCTCGTTATACCTTTCATAGGTGAAACCTATAAGAATACCCAGTCATTAACCCCAAACTCTAAATCTCTTCACCGTACATCAGAATATGACTTCTGTCGACTCTAAGCTGTCAACAGTCATTCTCGGATAAGCTTTACTTTTTCTATGGCCTGCTGAACCAAGTCTGGCCTATATGACCCATATTTTCCAACATCGAACCACCCTATAGGAGATCTGCACTTATGCCCATACAAAGCCTCGTACGGAGTCATCTGGATACTGGAGTGGTAACTATTATTATATGCAAACTCGACAAGAGGTAGATGTTCATCCCAACTTCTTTTAAAATCCAACACACATGCTCGCAACATATCTTTGAGCGTCTGAATCGTGCACTCGACTTGTCCATCCGTTTGTGGATGAAAAACTATACTGAGATTCACCTGAGTTCCTAGACCTTTTTAAAATGACCTCCAAAAATGTGCTGTAAACTGGGCCCTATAGTCAGATATAATAGATACGGGTACTCCGCTTAGTTGCACTATCTTCTTAATATATAATTTTGCATAATCCTCTGCTATATATGTAGATCTGACCGGTAGGAAATGAGCTGATTTCGTGAGCCTGTCAACTATCACCCATATGGAATCAAACTTACAATGGGAATGAGTTAAACCTGAGATAAAGTCCATGTTTATCGCCTCCCATTTCCATGTCGGGATCTCTATAGTCTATATTAGCCCTTCGGGCTTCTGGTGCTCTATTTTCACCTGCTGACAACTAGGGCATTGAGCGACATACTCAGCAATGTTCTTCTTCATATCGTTCCACCAATACACATCCTTAATGGCATGATACATCTTTGTCGACCTAGGGTGAATGGAATACCATGAATAATGTGCCTCTAACATAATCCTGTCTCGTAGCCTTGCTACATCTGGAACACACAAACAACCCCTGTACCTGAGAACCCCATCTCCTTTGAGTTCTAACAATGGCTTCTTCTGTTGTGGAACCGGCTCTCTCAACTTGGCTAAATCTTGATCCTCGTATTGCCTCTCCTTTACTTCAGCTATGAGAGATGATTTTGCGGTATTTTGGAGCACAACTCCTCCATTGCCAGAGTCTACTGACCGAACCACCAAACAAGCCAATTGATGAATCTCTCTTGTTAATTGTCTTTTCTCGGCCTCTACATGTGCTAAGCTACCCATAGATCGACGACTTAAGGCATCTGCTACAACATTAGCTTTCCCTGGATGGTAGAAAATGTTAACATCATAGTCTTTTAATAACTCAAGCCACCGCCTCTATCGCAAATTCAACTTTTTTTGCTTGAAGATATATTGCAGGCTCTTATGATCTGTGAATATATCAACATGCACACCATATAAATAATGCCGCCATATCTTAAGTGCATGGACAACCACAGCTAACTCGAGGTCATGGGTTGGATTATTCCGCTCATGCTTCCTTAACTGTCTTGAAGCATATGCAATTACTTTCCCATGTTGCATCAGGACACATCCTAACCTGACACCTGAGGCATCACAATACATGGCATAACCATCTGGACCTTCTGGAAGTGCCAGAACTGGCACT
This sequence comes from Nicotiana tabacum, assembly GCF_000715075.1. NCBI lineage: Eukaryota > Viridiplantae > Streptophyta > Magnoliopsida > Solanales > Solanaceae > Nicotiana > Nicotiana tabacum. The sequence goes on along the minus strand of NC_134084.1, from coordinate 97,794,879 downwards.
AAGGTCAATCTGTTCTTAAGTTCTTGGAAACTCTGCTCAGAGGCCTCTGTCCACTGAAACTTAGTCGCTTTCTGCGTTAGCTTTGTTAATGGTGTTGAAAGAGAAGAAAAACCCTCTACGAACCTCCGGTAATATCCTACTAAGCCTAGAAAGCTACGAATCTCTATTGGAGTGGTAGGTCTAGGCCAGGATTTCATAGCCTCAATCTTCTGAGTGTCTACCTTTATACCTCCGTCGGATACAATATGCCCCAAGAATGCTACGGATTTTAACCAAAACTCACACTTAGAAAACTTAGCATACAATTTATTATGGCATAGGGTTTGGATTACTGCTCGCAGGTGGTCTACATGCTCATCCTCTAAACGTGAATAAACCAGAATATTATCAATAAAGACTATCACGAACAGATCCAAATATGGCTGAAATAGGCTATTCATCAAGTCCATAAATATGGCAGGTGCATTCATCAACATGAAGAACATAACAAGGAATTCAAAGTGGCCATATCGGGTCATAAAGGTTGTCTTAGGAATATCTTTCTCCTGAACTCTGACTTGGGGGTACCCCAACCTCAAATCTATCTATGAAAAGCATCTAGCTCCCTGCAACTGATCAAACAAGTCATCTATCCTCGGAACGGGATACCTATTCTTAATAGTTACCTTGTTCAGTTGCCTATAATCGATACACATCCTTAGCGAGCCATCTTTCTTCCGCACAAATAGTACCGTTGCCCCTCAAGGTGAAGTACTGGGCCTGATGAAACCTTTCTCCAGCAAATCTTTTAACTACTCCTTCAACTCCTTCAATTTGGCAGGTGCCATTCTATACGGTGGGATGGATATTGGTTGTGTTCTTGGAAGCAAATCGATGCCAAAATCAATCTCTCACTCTAGAGGAATATCTGGAAGTTCATCTAGAAATACATTCATGTACTCCGTTACTAGTGGAATAGACTGAAGTGTAGGTATCTCAACTTCTTCATCTTTAACTCGCACAATATGATAAATGCACCATTTTGCTATCATTTTCCTCGCCTTCAGATAGGAAATAAACCTGCCGCTGGTGTCGCTATATTACCTACCCATTTAAGGACTGGCTCACCCAGAAAATGAAATCTAGCTGTCTTTGCTCGACAATCAACTGTGGCTTAACAAGCTGCCAACCAGTCCATGCCCATGATAGCATCGAATCCAACATCTCTAGTTCAACTAGGTTGGCTGAGGTCTGACGACCACAAACTGATACTGTACTACCTCGGTAAACGCATTTAGCGATAATTGATTCTCTAACCGGTGTAGATATCGCAAAAGGATCACTTAGTATTTCAGGAACTATACCAAATTCCCGCGTGACAAATGGGGTAATACATGGTAAGTATATCCTGGGTCTATCAAGGCATAAACATCGTGAGAACAAATGGTCAACATACCTGTCACAATGTCTTGTGAGGACTCTTGGTCTTGTCGACTTGCTAGCGTATAGATACGATTTTGGTTACCACTTGAACTGGACCCTCTACCTCTGCCTCAACCTCTACCAGCTAAAGACTGAGACTCGTGCCCGGAAGAATGCATGGACATAGTTGATCCTGTTGCTGAATTCGCTGGTTGCGCCATACCCCCAGAATCTCTATTTGGGCAATCTCGCATCATATGCCTCGGACGTCCACATATATAGCAAGCATCGGAACCGGCTCGGCATTGGACCAAGTGTCCTCGACCGCAAATGGCACATTGCGGAGAAAATGGCCCTGTCAATCTCGAACCTCATTGTTGCTGCAAACTTGACGTCTGGGAGCTCTCACCTGGTCCTGACTGAGTATAGCGGTCATACGTGTAACCATGTAGATGAGGTGGTGGAGGTCTAGGTGGCCGTTCGTAGTACTGCGGCCTGTAGCTATCCTAAGACTACTCTTGAGACCTGGAAAATCTCATCCTCTTACGGTGCCCTGACATAGTTCTCTTCGTACTCTGCTACCGATGCCTACCCCTCTCTATATTTTGGGAAAATGCTTGAATCCGCAAGATATCCATACAATCCTGTAATGCAGCGGTGACACACACCTCAGTCAACTCTAGGGCCAACCCTGCTATAAACCTGTGGATTCTATCCCGCATAGTAGCAACTATGAATGGTGCATATCTGGCCAATGAGTCAAAATAGAGACTATATTCTCGAACACTCATATTGTCCTGCTTGAGGGCTAGAAACTGATCGAGTCGAGCCTGACGGATCTCTCGTGGTAAGTATTGGTCAAGGAAGGCATCTGAAAAATTCTCCCAAATAGCAGGAGGTGCATCACGTCCCATGGACATTTCCCATCCCTCATACCAAAGGATGGCTATATCTCGGAGTCGAAAAGCTTCTAACTCAACTGCCTCTTTCTCCGTGGCATGCATAACCCGAAAGATCCTATGAAGATGATCTATGAAATCCTGCAGATCCTCCCTCTGATTTGTCCCTGCGAACTCTGGGGGATTCAAAGAAATAAACTCTCGGACCCATGAACTCCTAGATCTCTCAGAAGGTCCTGCACTAGCGGATGCCCTAGCCTGTTGCTGGGTAGCTACCAACTGTGCCAACAAATGCATCGCACCCCTCAAATCCTGATCTGATGGAAGCGGAGGGGGAACTGGATATGCGGTTTCCCTAGTAATATCCTCAGGTGGCGGAGGAGCTGGTAAACGCTGGGTAGGGGTCTCTCCCCGCGACTTCGATTGGGCCCCATCTACTGGGGGTACTCTGCTAGTCCCCTCACCTACTGCTGTTTCTCTCCTCCAGCTAGCCATAGCCTTCCTTGTTACCATCATCTGCGCATGCAAACGTCAACACGTAAGTTTAACTCAAATATCATATAACTCAGTGCTACAACACGATTTAGATTTGAAAGAAAAGTAACCAACTCTTAAATGCCCTATAGTCCCCTGCTTATATAATGTGGTGCACCACACATCTATAAACTAGACCCTACTAGACACGACTTGTAGACTCCCTAGGACAGAACTACTCTGATACCACTTTTATCACGCCCCCAACCGGTGGCGGAACCGGCACCTAGTGCCTTATCTATCCTTGTGTACTAATTGCGACTAAGAGACTCGGAACATGTAATATCATACATTGGCTATGGGCCACATTACGAGATAAAGTACGATACAAAATATAAAAGTAAATGGAGACTAACGCTGACTAATATCAACCTAAAGTTGGACCGGCAAGGCCGTCATAATCACTACAACTAATAAGCCAACAAAATATTCTTACAGGGCCTACAAGCCCAACATACTGCACTAACCGACAGGATATGTCTACAAGCCTCTACTGATAGATGTATTGTGATCGGAATAGAGCCCCGACCTACCCATAACCTATCTACATGTATACGAAAGATATAAACCACACTGTTAGACCCGAAAACTCCGAAAGAAGGGGAGCTTACCGATAAAGCTGAACTCGAGAAGCACCTACTGAGGAGGTTTACTCGTCTGTCTGTTTGAACCTGCACACATGAAATGCAGTGCCCCCAGAAAGGGACGTCAGTACGAAATAATGTACCAGGTATGTAAGGCAATATACTGAAGCTGAAACTAAACTGATAATATAATAACTGAAAATAACTGGGAGTCAAGGAAAAATCTGAATATATGCTCATCTGCTGATACTAACTCAACTCTCTCAATATAGTGAGTAAAATAGATGTCTGGCCCTATAAGGCTCGGTATACATATATATCTGCTCTGCCGTAGTAGTCTCGCTCATAAGCGCTCAGCCATACTAGGCTCTGTATCTCGACCAACTAGGCTCGCTCATAAGCGCTCGGCCATAGTAGGCTCGGTATATATATAATTGCTCTGCCATAGTAGGCTCGCTCATAGGCGCTCGGCCATACTAGGCTCTGTGTCTCGACCAACTAGGCTCGCTCATAAGCGCTCGGCCACAGTAGGCTTGGTATATAACTTACCATCTAATCAGAGGTTGCCCAATAGGGGCCTGCCCATCGATTATAGCTCGATGGTAACGAAAATACTCTTAATATTGCATACATATAAATTCTCTACTCTCTTGACTGGATGAAGGAAATACTCAACTGAATATGAAGTCCCGATAAGGAGAATATTATAACTTACAAAACTAGAAAAATATAAGCAATTTGCGAGACTAGCAAAATATACGTAAATTTCGGGATATGAATTTTTCTCTATGCCTCGTTATCGAACTTGTGTAATTATGATATCATGATAAAATGAAGGAAAAGCTTACTCTTAACATACTTGCTCCCGGAATTATTTGAATGAACCTGCTTCTGTGAAATATGGATGAAATTCACACTTAAACAAACTTGAAATTTTGGACGAATTAATCTGCTTTTAACATTTTGAAAAAAATGTTGGCTTTAAGGATCGAATTGTTGAAATCTTGAAATTTGAACGAAATGTCACTGCTTTCTCACGTTTTGGTTTTTCAAACCAAGGAATGCAAGTGTTTTATTTGATTTTCAATAATGGGAAAATGTTTCTGATATCTTTTAAAGATAAGACTTTAAGTCTTAGGTTAGTCAAATTTTTGATTTGGCCATAAATAGCCACATGGCATATATAGCTCATGAGTCTTCTTAGCCTTGTGGCATTTGTGCCACATTTTTTTGAGTAAATTTTTGTTTATTTTTATCCACTTATTAGTTAATCGGATATTGTTTTATTATCCAGTAATTAATCTATTACCCGCATAATTTAAAAATTACCATAAATTACTTAGAATTTTATTTATTTTCAAAATACTTCTTATATACTTTATATATTATACTACTGTGGTCATATGGTACCTTGCATGGTACTAGTTTATAATTATCAGGTATTATCGCTCGACCCGTATTTTATTCCAAATTGTCCATTTTCAACGAAACTCGTTTTTTTTAATTCGTGTACCTCTTTATCATTCATAATACTTATTTATCGCTTGTTATAAACAGCGTAAGTACGTTAACGTCAAGATGATCTCATCCCCGCGTCTACATCGGTTAATTTAAAACAAATTATAACATACGAAAATGTGAGATGTAATAGCTTTAGCTCGATCTCTAGGCCTAGTATAGGCTAGCTCAAGACTCCGATTCTCGGCTACTCGGTTTGCATGGCATTTTATCTTCAAACCATTACCTTATTTTCTAGTATCACACTTAGCATCTATTTCCTAACAACTAGCATAAAAATAAATTACGTATTTTTAGAACCACAAAATCAAATCTAATTGTAATTACCATTTTCAAGGTAAACACTAGACTCGTTCGAGGGCAAATGTTTGTTTAAGGGGGGAGGATGTAACGACTCGGCTGGTCGTTTCATAAGTTAAAGCACTGTTTCCCCCATTTATGCTTCTTTATGTGTTCCTGAGCTGTATTTCATTGTATGTTGGTTCGGATCCGGAGTGGTTTCGGTGTGGAATGAGACACTTAGTCTCTTATTTAGAAGTATAAGAGATAACTGATTTGGAATTTCGGTGTGGAATGTGTAAATGATCTCAGATTTGGATTCTGATGGTTCAGTTAGGTCTGTTAGGTGATTTTGGACTTGGGAGCGCGTCCAGAATGTAATTTGGAGGTCTGTGGTGGAATTAGGTTTGAATTGGCAAAATTGAAAATTTGGCATTTCTCGGTCGGCAGTGAAAATTTTGATATCAAGGTCGGAATGGAATTTCAGAAATTGGAGTAGGTTCGTAGTGTCATTTCTGACGTGTGTGCAAAATTTCAAGTCATTTGGAGGTGATTTGGTAGGTTTTGGCATCTTTTGCGAAATTCAGAAGATTAGAAGTTCTTAGGCTTGAATCAGAGGGTGATTTGGTATTTTGATGTTATTTTGAGTGTTCTGAAGGTTCGACTAAGTTTGAATGGTGATATGTGACTTATTTGTAGTTTTGGTTAAGGTCCCTAGGGCATCGGGATGAATTCAGATGGTCAGCAGAGGATTTGGAATTGAGATTGTGTAGCTGAAGTTGTTGCTGCTGACATTTCTGCACCTGCGGATTGGGGACCACAGGTGCGAGGTCGCAGATGCGGTGGAGAAGCCACAGATGTGAAAATTGAGGGCCAAGAGAAGAATCGCAGATGCAGTGGGTTTGACGCATCTGCGGGCCCGTAGGTGCGGTTCATGGGTGTCACGACCCAAACTGGAGGGTCATAACTAGCATCCGACCATACTTGCCGAGCACCAACGTACATTTCATCTAACCTTCTTTATTATCTTTTAGGGCTGACGAGATCAATATAAATGGTAGACATGGATCATGGATAACCAACCATAAAATATGATGGCATGAACATACATAACATGGGATGACTAGACAATCAAGAAACTATATATATATGGTACGAGCTACCACGCTACCATAAAGACTATACAACAAAACCTAGCCGACAAGGCATACCAAACTATACATGAGTCGACACCTATCTATGAGCCTCTAAAGGAACATAAGTGTTGCAACATAGCCGGAACAGGGCCCCGACATACCCATAATGTCTATAACAAAAAATGCAAACCAAGACCGCGGCAAGTCCGGAGAAGGGATCTCGCCAATCACCGCTGAACTGGACAGCCTACTGTGGTGGGGGAGCTGACCCTGCCTGTCTATCAAGACCTGCAACACGACATGCAACGTCCACAAACAAAAGGATGTCAGTACGAATAAAGTACTGAGTATGTAAGGCATGGAACCATAAATACGAACACTAATGTAAGCAGGGATAGAGAATATACAACCTGGAACATCTGAGTACCTCTGAGGGCTACTGACATGCAATGCATGATACATATGTATGTATACATAAACTTTTAAAACATACGCCTCTGTGGGCATCATCATCATCATATCGTACCCGGCCATAATAGGCTCGGTAAAAACGTACCCGGCCATCATAAGGCTCGGTAGAATCGTACCCGGCCACGTGGAGCTCGGTAAAACCTAACTGATCAGTGGTTACACAATAGGTGTCGTACCCGGCCGACTATAGCGCGACTCGGTAGAGTAAAATAGATACATATATATAATGCATGCTCGTCTCATGGAATCACATTCTAAACCTTTCGTAGTGATGTAAGGTCGGTATCCTCTGTACACGTCATTAGGACTAACTCTTCACTATGAACCTTATAAGAATCAGGAAGTACCAACAACATTGATAACATAAGAATAAGAGAAGCAACATTAACATCAATCGTTCCATAAGAGGGAAAGCAATGTAAGTACTGCTAGCTTTTAAGAGTAGAGTATCTTTGGAAGCTCTTTCATTACATTATGTACAATCGGAGTCGTGAAAAAGAAGGAAAGGGATAGCCTCACATACCTTGTATATACTACCCCAATCGCAAGCTATGCAAATGTCACAACTCCTTAGTCTACAATAAGAGAAACAATACTATCGTTATCATTTAAGCGTCATAACTATTATGTATCGACCACAACCTATTTTACGTTGAAACGGACATCACCTCCCCTATATATATGACTTCACACCATTCAAAACAATCACCAAACAACCCAAACAACATCAATAAAAAACATATTGAGCCTCCCAAAACAGTCCACGCACAACCTAATTACATCATACATACAAAGACCACCGTAGTCGTGTCAAACGACCCAGAAATGTTACGAATAACTATCAGCCCACAACCCTAAATATATATGGTATTTCTCCATACCCTTCCACCTACAAAACTCCACAAAATAGTAGTAAAACACGCAGCCCAATAGCAACACAAAACAATCCGCTACAAGTGAATAACTCGAACTCACGGCTTCCGATCACCGCCCGTGAGTTCTTACATGTATAGAACGAATTACCATGAATTCACAGCAGAGAAAAATGTATGAAAGATGGAAGTAACTTACCTTACTTGTTGGATAACTCAGCCTTTCCCTTGGTTCTTCAAACTCTAGGTTTTACCTTCAAATAGAACTTGAAAGAGAGGGAAAATCGATTAGGGTTTGTGTGGGATTTTTGGGGAGGACTTGCAGGGGCTAACTTTGGTTTTGAGGGTCTGAAATATGGATGAAATAACTGAGTTCATAACCCCTTAAAAGTACTCTCTTGGCCGACTTAGGTCTTTTAATTTTGTCCTATCATTTTGGCAAGTAGGCGATGCACCTACTTGTCATCTACCAATCTGCACAGGCTTGTGAAAATATGAATATCTCTATACTCTGAAATCTTATTGACAAACGGTTTAATGCGTTAGAAACTAGACTCATAGATCTTTAATTTGGTGGGTAGATCACCCCGTAATTCCTTGTAAATTGGGAGAAAAGCTTAGAAACATTTGACCTAATGTTTAAGTAAAAGTATGAACCTAAGTTGCAACAACGTTTGTCGATCTAATATAGCCACTGTCACTTCTTCATATGATAGCTCCTCTGTAACTTGTAAATCTTTGATAGGGACGACTCGAGAAGGGTCTCCAATACATTTCCTCAACATAGATACATGGAATACCAGGTGGACAAATTCCAATTCGGATGGCAATTCTAACTCATAAGCAACCTGTCCAATCCGTCGAAGAATTTTATACGACCCGATATACCTTGGACTCAGCTTACCTTTCTTCCCAAAACGCATAATACCCTTCATTGGTAAGATCCTCAGGAAAACCCAATCACCAACCTCAAACTCCATATCACGACGTCGGACATCGAAATAAGATTTTTTCCTGCTTTGTGCCGTCCTCAATCACTCCTGTATCACTTTCACCTTCTCAATTGCTTGGTGAATCAAATCTGGCCTATATAATTCTGCTTCACCGACTTCGAACCATCCAACTAGTGATCATCTCCTCCCGTATAGTGCCTCATATGGGGCCATTTTAATACTGGAATGGTAGCTATTATTGTAGGCGAATTCTATGAGTGGAATATAGTCATCCCAATTTCCCTTAAAATCTAGAACACATGCTAGTAGCATATCTTCCAGTGTCTGAATGGTACGTTAAGCCTGATCGCCAGTCTGCGGATGAAATGCAGTGCTGAGATTCACTTGTATGCCTAAACCTTTCTGAAAAGACCTCCAAAAGTTAGTTGTAAATTGAGCTCCTCGGTCTGATATAATAGATACCGGCACACCATGAAGCCTAACAATCTCCTTGATATACAACTTCGCATAATCTTCAGCTGTGTAAGTTATCTTAACTGGAAGAAAATGGGCACATTTTTTAAGTCGATCAATTATCACCCAGATAGAGTCAAACTTATGATAAGAGCGAGGTAATCCAATAATGAAATTCATATTAATCACCTCCCATTTCCAGGTCGGAATCTCTATATTCTGAAGCAATCCACTGGGTTTCTGATGTTCTATCTTTACTTGTTGACAATTGGGACACTGGGCTGCAAATTCTGCAATAGACTTCTTCATGTTATCCCATCAATACTGCTCCTTGACATCATGATACATCTTTGTCGAGCTGGGATGGATGGAATATCGGGATTGATGAATCTCATTCATAATCTTCTCTCGCAACCCTGCCACATTAGGCACACATAATCGGCCCTGGTATCTCAGTACCCCATCTCTTCCGTTCTCAAAAGCCATACTTTTACACTGCTGAATGCTCTCTCTTAATCGTACTAAAATAGGATCTTTATATTGTCGTGCTTTTACCTCGGCTACCAAAAATGATTCTGATGTATTATGTACAGTAACACCTTCATCATCAGAATCTAACAATCTGATTCTCATATTGGCTAGCTGATGAAGCTCTTTAGTCAACCCCCATCTACCTGCCTCAATATGTACTAAGATTCCCATTGATTTATGACTGAGAGCGTCTGCCACAACATTGGCTTTACCGGGATGATACAATATCTCGATGTCGTAGTCTTTCAGTAATTCAAGCCACCTACGCTGCCTCAAATTCAACTCTTTCTGCTTGAAGATGTATTGTAAAATCTTGTGATCTTTGTAGATGTCAACATGGACGCCGTATAAGTAGTGCCGCCATATCTTCAAAGCATATATTACTGCAGCCAATTCCAAATCATGGGTTGGATAATTATTTTCATGCTTCTTCAATTGTCTTGATGCATAAGCAATCACCTTCCCACGCTGCATCAATACGCACCCCAAACCTATACCTGAGGCATTACAATATACCACATAACCTTCTGTTCCTTCAGGAAGAGTGAGCACTGGTACGGATGTCAATCGATTCTTCAGCTCCTGAAAACTACGTTCACAAGTGTCAGACCACTGGAACTTGGTAGCTTTCTGTGTTAACTTAGTCAATGGTGATGATATAGAGGAAAACCCTTCTACAAACCGCCTATAATATCCTGCTAGCCCTAGGAAGCTGCGGACTTCTGATGGTGTTGTAGGTCTCGGCCAATTCTTTACTGCATCGATCTTCTGAGTGTCGACACTAATACCCTCGTCAGATATCACATGGCCAAGGAACGCTACTGAGTTCAGCCAAAATTCACATTTGGAGAGCTTAGCATATAACTTACGATCCTGAAGCATTTGTAATACTATCCGCAAGTGGCCCGCATGTTCCGCCTCCGAACGAGAATATACTAGAATGTCATCAATGAATACAATCACGAACACATCAAGATAGGGCCTAAATATAGTATTCATGAGATCCATAAAAGCTGCTGGGGAATTTGTTAGCCCGAACGACATTACCAATAACTCAAAGTGCTCGTATCTTGTTCGGAAGGCCGTCTTTGGAATATCCTTCTCCTTAACCCTCACCTGATGATACCCTGAACGTAAATAAATCTTGGAGAAATACTTGGCACCCTGGAGTTGGTCAAACAGGTCATCAATTCTTGGAAGTGGATACTTGTTCTTTATAGTAAACTTATTCAACTGTCGATAGTCGATACACATCCATAACGACCCATCTTTCTTCCGCACGAAGAGGACTGGTGCACCCCAAGGTGAAGTGCTAGGTCTAATTAAGCCCTTATCCAGCAAGTCCTTCAACTGCACCTTCAACTGTTGCAACTCTTCTGGGGCCATTCTGTATGGAGGGATAAAGATCGGTTGAGTGTCAGGCAGCACATCAATGCTAAATTCAATCTCCTTTTCAGGAGGAAGTCCTGGGATTTCATCTGGGAAAACATCTGGGAATTCGTTGACCATGGGGATTGATTGTAAAGTAGGTGGTTTCGCCTCCGCATCCCTAACGCGAACAAAATGCTAAATGTAACCTTTTGAGATCATTTTCCTTGCCTTAAGATAGGAAATAAACCTACCTTTTGGTGTAGCAATATTCCATTTCCATTCAATAAGGGGTTCACCAGGAAATTGAAACCTAACCATCTTCATACGACAGTCAACATTTGCATAGCATGAGGCCAACCAGTCCATTCCCATTATCACATCAAAATCAACCATTTCTAACTCAAATAAATTTGTCGAGGTTTGACGACAACAAATCATCACAGTGCAACCTCTATATACCTTTCTAGCAATCACATAATCTCCTATCGGAGTAGATACCACAAGGGGTTTACTTATCAATTCAGGTTCAATGCCAAACTTATTAGCCACAAAGGGTGTAACATATGATAATGTAGATCCCGGATCAATCAGCGCATATACATCGTAAGAAAACACAGATAATATACCTGTAACAACATCTGGAGACGAGTTGAGATCCTGTCGACCTACTAGAGCATAGGTTCGATTTTGACCACCACTCGAACTCGGCATTGCACCTATACCTCTACCAGGACCTGCCGACTGCTGAAAACCCCGTGCTGGAGGTCGAACTGATGAGGAAGAAGCAGACACAGATCCAGTCGGCTGAGTCATACCATCACCTCCCCTATTAGGACAATCCCGCATCATATGGCCAGGCTGTCCGCAAGAATAACATGCATCAGAACCTCGACGGCACAATCCAAAGTAGGCCTTGCCGCACTGATCACAACGTGGTGTTGTCTGTCTCGTCTGACTAGTATCCATGTGATGTTGCGAGCCTGATGCCTGCGAACACTGACCTGGACTAGAATGGGTAAATCAATCATATCGAGGCCTCTGAAACTGTGGAGGAGCACTAGCTACAGGTGGCGCCGAACTCCTCGAAGACTGGGGCCTGACGCTACCTCTAAAGTTATTAGAAGACCTTGAAAATCTCGCTCTCTTATGTTGGCCCCTATCCTGCTCCCTATTTGCCCTCTACTGGCGCTTATGATCCTCTAGGGTCTGGGCATAAGCCTGAATACGGGAAATATCCATGCCCTCCACCAAGGAGGCAGTCGTGCACTCATTTATCAGATGTGATCCCAATCCGTTCACGAACAAATGTACCCTATCACTCATCTCGGCCACCATATGGAGAGCATACCTTGCTAAAGAATCGAACTGCATATTGTACTCTCGCACACTCATATTACCTTGTCTAAGGTTCAAGAACTTATCAGCTTTAGCTCGTCGTATCTCAACTAGCAAGTAGTGACGAAGAAAGGCCTCAGAAAATTCCTTCCACATAGTTGGAGGAGCGTTCGGACCCCTAGATCTCTCCCAACTATCATACCATAGAATCGCTAAATCTCGTAGCCGATAAGAAGCCAACTCTACTGCCTCTGTATCACTAACATGCATAACCCGCAATGTACGATAAACCTGGTCAATAAAAGTTTGCGGGTCTTCCTTGGGGTCTGATCCGGTAAACACTGGAGGGTCTAAATTAATAAAATCACGAACTCTCGTACTAACTAGTTTATCAGTAGAACCTGTATTCTGCCTCTAAGCCTGAGCAGCTACCAAGCTAGTCAATAACTGCAAAGCACTCCGCATATCCTTGTCTGTAGTGTCAGATGGAGGAACTGGAGGTATTGGGTGCCTCCTAATATCCTCTGGAGGAGATGGGGTAGATGAGGTATGTGACAGCATCTCATTCTGAGCCTCACTTTGGCCTGCTCTGGCTTGGGGCACCTGACCGGTACCCTCTCCCATAGTTTTATCAAGCTGTCTACTAATTGTTTGCTTCCTAGTCGAAGGCATCGCTGATAGAAAACAAGGTGAATATTAGAGACGAACACTTACGACTCAACTCTACGCACGATCTAGATTCAGGAAGAAGGTAACAACCCTAGATGTCATGTAGCCTCCTGATTATAAATGTGGTGCGCTACACATCCATAATCAAAACTCTACTAGACACGGCTCATAGACAATCCCTAGGACAGACTTGCTCTGATACCAAGTTTGTCACGACCCAAACTGGAGGGCCATGACTAGCACCCGACCATACTTGCCGAGCACCAACATACATTTCATCTAACCTTCTTTATTATCTTTTAGGGCTGACGAGATCAATATAAATGGTAGACATGGATCATGGACAACCAACCATAAAATATGATGGCATGAACATACATAACATGGGATGACCAGACAATTAAGCAACTATATATATATAGTACGAGCACCACGCTACTATGAAAGACTATACAACAAAAACCAGCCAACAAGGCATACCAAACTATACATGAGTCGACACCTGTCTATGAGCATCTAAAGGAACATAAGTGCTGCAACATAGCCGGAACAGGGCCCCGACATACCCATAATGTTTATAACAAAAAATGCATACCAAGACTAAGGCAAGTCTGGAGAAGGGATCTCGCCAATCACCGCTGAACTGGACAACCTACTGTGGTGGGGGAGCTGCACCTGCCTGTCTATCAGGACCTGCAACACGACATGCAGCGTCCATAAATAAAAGGACATTGGTACGAATAAATACGATCAGTAATGTAAGCCAGGGAACCATAAATATGAACAGTAATGTAAGCAGGGATAGAGAATATACAACCTGGAACATCTTAGTACCTCTGAGGGCTACTGACATGAAATGCATGATACATATATATATATACATAAACTTTTAAAGCATACGCCTTTGTGGGCATCATCATCATCATATCGTACCCGGCCATAATAGGCTCGGTAAAACGTACCCGGCCATCATAGGGCTTGGTAGAATCGTACTCGGCCATGTGGAGCTCGGTAAAACCCAACTGATCAGTGGTTGCACAATAGGTGTCGTACCCGACCGACTATAGCGCGGCTCGGTAGAGTAAAATAGATACATATATATAATGCATACTCAACTCATGGGATCACATTCTAAACCTTTCGGATTGACGTAAGGTCGGTATCCTCTGTACACGTCATTAGGACTAACTCTTCACTATGAACCTTATAAGAATCAGGAAGTACCAACATCATTGATAACATAATAATAAGAGAAGCAACATTAACATCAATCGTTCCATAAAAGGGAAAGCAATGTAAGTACTGCTAGCTTCTAAGAGTAGAGTATCTTTGGAAGCTCGTTCATTACATTATGTACAATCGGAGTCGTGCAAAAGAAGAAAAGGGATAGCCTCACATACCTTGTATATACTTCCCCAATCGCAAGCTATGCAATTGTCACAACTCCTTAGTCTACAATAAGAGAAACGATACTATCGTTATCATTTAAGCGTCATAACTATTATGTATCGACCACAACCTATTTTACGTTGAAACGGACAAAACCTCCTCTATATATATGACTTCACACCATTCAAAACAATCACCAAACAGCCCAAACAACATCAATAATAAACATATTGATCCTCCCAACACAGTCCACGCACAACCTAATTAAATCATACATACGACGGCCACGATAGTCGTGTCAAACGACCCGGAAATATTGCGAATAACTATCATCCCACAACCTTACATATATATGGTTGTAAAACACGCAACCCAATAGCAACACAAAACAGTCCACAAAATAGTCCGCTACAAGTGAATAACTCGAACTCGCGGCTTCCGATCACCGTCCCGTGAGTTCTTACATGTATAGAATGAATTACCATGAATTCACAGCAGAGAAAAATGTATGAAAGATGGAAGTAACTTACCTTACTTGTTGGATAACTCAGCCTTTCCCTTGGTTCTTCAAACTCTAGGTTTTACCTTCAAATAGAACTTGAAAGAGAGGGAAAATCTATTAGGGTTTGTGTGGGATTTTTGGGGAGGAGTTGCAGGGATTAACTTTGGTTTTGAGGGTATGAAATATGGATGAAATAACTGAGTTCATAACCCCTTAAAATTACTCTCTTGGCCGACTTAGGTCTTTTAATTTTGTCATATCATTTTGGCAAGTAGGTTATGCACCTACTTGTCATCTACCAATCTGCACAGGCTTGCGAAATATGAATATCTCTATACTCCGAGATCGTATTGACAAACGGTTTAATGCATTGGAAACTAGACTCATATATCTTTAATTTAGTAGGTATATCACTCTGTAATTCCTGGTAAATTGGGAGAAAAGCTTAGAAACATTTGACCTAATGTTTAAGTAAAAGTATGAACCTAAGTTGCGACAATGTTTGTCGACTTTTGTTTCACAACTCGGTTGACTTCAAAACTTATGATACGGATATTATATGAT
Source organism: Nicotiana tabacum (assembly GCF_000715075.1). Taxonomy (NCBI): domain Eukaryota; kingdom Viridiplantae; phylum Streptophyta; class Magnoliopsida; order Solanales; family Solanaceae; genus Nicotiana; species Nicotiana tabacum. The sequence continues at coordinate 97,779,418 of NC_134084.1, read as the reverse complement.
TCAAATACCTTAATACATGACCTCTTGAGTGTATTAAGAACCCCTAGGTTTACCTGAAAATACGAGTTACAACATCCTTGATTCGTTTAACTTCTAATACTTGTTAATCACCCTTATACACCCTTGTATCACTTAAGACCAATAGGATTAACTTCTTATCATCTCAAAGGTAATTCCTTCTTGGATTTATGTTAACTAATATATGGCATGAACTAACGCGTGTGGATATGGGTTGTAACACTAGGGTGCAGATGCGGTCTTGGATTTTTAAGTGAAAACTGTAGGTGCGGTTGCGTGGATTGCAGAAGCGTTTGCGTAGGTGTGAGAAATTGGCCGCATGTGCAGAAATGCCTAGGCACAAGGTATAAATTGGACCCTTCGCGAATTTTGGCCATTTTCACCATTTTCATTCGGATTTTTGAGCTTTTGGAGGGTTTTGAAGAGGGAATCAAGAGGATACTCATTGAGGTAAGTTATTTGAGCTTAATACTTATGATTATTGTAATTTTCAGTTGTTTAAGGATGAAATTGGTAGAAATTAGAGATGAAATTGAGAGGTTAGGGCTTGGAAATCGGAGAGATTAATTTGAGGATTTTAGGGACCATTTGATGTCGGATTTTGATGATGTTGGTATGTATAGACTCGTGAGTGAAAAGAGTTTCTAGTTTTATGATTTTTGTCGGATTTTGAGATGTGGGCCCGGGGACCGGGTTTGGGTGAATTTCGGGATTTTGGTATAATTTGATAATTTTTCGCATAGAATTGGTCGATTGGCCTATATTGATTGCATTGTATTGCTTTTGGTCATACTTAGGACGTTCAGAGGCCGATTCCAGAGGCAAGTACATCACAAAGTAGGGATTTGACCAATTTGAGTTAAGTAATGACTGTAAATCTTGTCCTGAGTGTATGAAACCCCCGATTTCACATCTTTTCACTATTGTGAGGTGACACACATGCTAGGTGACGAGCATGTGGGCGTGCATTGTTGGGGATTGTGACTTGGTCCGTCCCGTAGCGACTATTAAGTTGCATATTTGACTGAAAACTATATGATACTTATGTGTTTTAGAAAGAATTTCTATAATTTGGGTTGAATGCCATATTTGGCCTCATGCTAAAGCTATTCGGACCATTAGTGGATTTTTTTTATTATTTCCTCACTGTTTTGATTTAAGATCTGTATTCAGTCATGCTATATTTTACTGATTTCATAACTCAGTCTTTATTACTCCATTTTAATGCATAAAATGATATTTTGGGCTGAGCACCTTGTTTTACTGATAGCTTGAGTGGCTTGAGAGGATTCTGACTAAGTGAGGTACATGGCCTGTGTTGTGAGGATATTATAGGATTCAGCTATGCGCCGTAGCATGATATTACTGATTTATGATTATGAGAGGCCGAGGGCCTGATTGATTATGCCATGAGGTGGCTTGTTATAGAGCTTGGGCTGTAGGAGCCCCTCCGGAGTCTACACAACCCAGTGAGGGCGCGTACCCTGAGTGAGTGATATGATATTTTGCCCGAGGGGCTGTTCTTGATTCATGTTGTGCCCAAGGGGCTTTTTACGAGTGACTGTGAGGTTTGCCCGAGGGGCCAATTCTGAGTGATGTTATACCCGAAGGGCGGTTTATGATTCATGTTACCCGAGGGGCTGTATACGGACTATGTTTGCCCCAGGGGCTATTTATGATTTTCATCACTTTTACTCTAAATTTCATTGAGCCTTTGTTGAAATTGTTGAAAAGCATCTTCAAATGATTTTTACCGAAGACTGGATTTTAAACAAGATGATTTGACTCATATACTGATTTAAAAGCATGTTGTACTTAATGAGTTTTCATGATATGGATTTTATGTGTTTTTTACTACTCAGTCTTTATTTAACTTTATTACTTACTGAGTTGGCATACTCACATTATTCATTACACATTGGTACATATCCAAGGGTTGCTGGATTTTCATGCTAGCGAGCGTTGATTTTCATCCACCGCAGATACTTTTTGGAGTTGGCGAGGTAGTTGTATGGCGATCGTAGCCTTGCTCTTCTACCTCATATCTTCCTATAGATATTATTAGGCGATTTCCAGACTATTTTAGTCTTGTTATATTTCGGAATAATTGTAGTATTTGCTCATGACTTAGTGACACCCGAGGTCGGGCTTTTATATCTGCATTTTGGTTTTGAATTTATCTTTTTTATAGAAATTTCAGTATGAAAAAGGTTATTATCTAAATGTTAATGAAATGTCGAGTTATTTTTGGACATATGTCGGCTGGCCTAGTTCTACGATAGGCGCCATCACGGCCAGGTTGGTTTCGGGGTCGTGATAGTTCCTCACTCTACTGAAAACCTCCCAACAACTTCTAATGAAAAATCCACCTCCCTTCCTACTGCAAATACCCTTCCCCCTACCCACTTATGTATCATAACCACTCCCTCCCAACCAACCCGAGGTTTTTAGGGTCATGCAACCTTCTTTTCTATGAATATCAATGGCCAGGAAGTATGAATTGTCCTTCAAAATCCAAACTTCCTAGCCAAACTTATCTCCGTAGGAATGGGTCTTTCCATGGAGAACTACGTCAACCACATATGGATGGCCAACTTACTCGACCCACTAGCCCCTGCCATGGCTCCAGCACTTTTCTTACAACATGCAAGCCCAACAGAATCATCTACACCACTTCAATCCACTCAATAGCATGGACCTAATCTGCCAACTTGCCATGAATTAAATCTGAGGAGCAAGTAATGAACAACCCCATTTTCTTCCCATGGAAACCTATCCCCCAGCATCACCCAATACCGCTTGACATCCATCATTAACAACCACCCCCCTCCCAACGAACCAGAACAAGAGGAACACGAGATGGAAGACGAGATAATAAAAGATATAATAGTCTTGTAAGGTAAAAATCTAGATGACCGTGATCAACTCTAGTCATTTTTAAAGTAAACAAAATACATTTTCTTTAGAAATTCACATTTAGTTTATTTTTAAAAAAATTGATACGGACCATACACGCAACTCATAAATCATCAAATAGAGCTATGAAAAGTCTCGTAACACAGAAAGAAAAGCCAATACTCAAAATGACCTACCGGGTCGTTATAACAATCTATATAAAATAATTCCATCTTTCAGCCGCTGCTTTATCACATTATGTCTCAATATCTTCCCATTAAAGGATTTATTTTTAACAATGGCTACTGTAGTTTGGCAATCACAATGCGTCAACATAGAAAGTGTCGGTTTAATTCCTAGTGGAATACATGCCAAGAGATTTTATAACCACTCATCCTCATTGCTAGCCAATTCCAATGCCACAAACTCAGATTCTATGGTAGATCTAGCTATTATTGTTTGTTTAACTTATTTGCGTGCCACAATACTCCCACCAAGGTTTAATACATAACTACAAGTGAATTTTGTCTCATCTGAATTAGAGATCCAGTTAGCGTCACTGTATCATTATAATACAGTGAGAATTCCACTATATCTGATACGATAATACATGGTACCTCTCAAATATTTTATTACTTTTACTAATACATTCCAATGGTCATGACTCTAATTTTGAGTATATCTACTCAATCTACACACATCATATGCTATCATGTTTAGTAAAATTTATCTAATGCATTAGACTACCAATAATTTGAGCATATTTATTTTTATCTATAATATCTCCATTATTTTTTTTATTGAATACTAGCGTCATAAGGAGTGCTTACAGGTAATACATTAAAATTGTCCAATTTCTTAAGAATCCATTCAACTTAATGTTCTTGATTCAACATCTAGCTATTATCGTGTCTAATAATTTTCATGAGTTCCATGAACATATCATTGATTTCATCATTTAATTAGTGATTTAGGTTGAAATATTTGGGGGAAATGGAGAAAACTTCTTAGGCCAAATTTTGGGAATTTGAGTAATTTAGGTATGGTTGGACTCGTGACTGAATGGATGTTCAGATTATTTTAACTTTTATCGGATTTAGAGACGTGGGCCCGGGGCTTGAACTTTTAACTTTTGACTTTTGACTAAGAACCTAACATTTTCATATGAACTTAGTTGATTGTATCGAATTGTTTCTGGCTAGATTCGAGGCGTTCGAAGGTCGATCCGTGAGGCAAGGGTTTGTTGGAGTAGAGATTTTCATGGTTTGAGGTAAGTGACATTTTTAAACTTGGTTCTGAGGGTATAAATCCCTGAATTACGTGTTATGTGGTTGGTATTGAGGTGACATGCGTATGGGCGTGTAATGTAGGAATTGTGGCTCGATCGATTCTGCAGAATTCTGTAGTTGAATAATCTTATTATTAATCGTATATTCTCCATGTGTTAGAGAAACTAGGTTGCGATTCATGTTAGAAATCATGCTTATACTATATGCTAGTACTGCTAAAACCTATAGAGGTCGTATTGTTTTTAAATTACTTGCTTAATTTGCAATTATGTACATTTACATCTATCACTTGCATATCATATCTCAGTCTCTGTTATCACTTACTGATGCATCATATCATAATTGTTTGGGCTGATTATCATGATACTTGTAAGCCCGAGAGACTGGAGAGATTGATAACTGAGTGAGGACGAGGGCCTGATTGTGAATATATTTATGGGATTGGGATGTACGCCGCAACAAGCTTTATTGATTTATGCCATGATTGTCTTATTATAGCGATTGGGTAGGATCCGCCCCTTTTGAGTCTGATATCAGTAATGAGCACAGGTACAATATGAGTGCGAGTGCCGAGAGCGAGTGCCGAGCGATTGGGAGGATTGAGTGACTGTGAGGATTGAGTGACTATGAGGAATGAGTGGCTGTGAGGATTTGGTAAATGGGAGGACCGAGTGATTTGATACTCCGAGAGTATGCATATGATTTCATCATTGTTTCGCATTATATTTGGCATATGGGAGGACCGAGTGATTTGATACTCCGAGAGTATGCATATGATTTCATCATTGTTTCGCATTATATTTGGCATACATAATTGAAATGTAAATACAGAGATGTATCATTCCTCCTTTCAGTTATACTTAGCATATTTTACTTGTTGAACGTGAAACCATGTCTACATTTCTATAATGTTATTTCTATATTTGGATTGTACCTGTTGAGCTCGTCACTTCTTCCAGCCCAAAGGCTAGTTTTGTTACTTATTGAGTACATTGGTCGGTTGTACTCATACTATGCTCTACACTTTGTGTGCACATCCAGGTACTTCTTGGTACGACGGTTAGTGACTATGGAGCTTTTATTGAGTTCAGAGATCCTTGAGGTAGCTGCTTTGGCGTCCGCGTCCTTGACTCTCTTCCTTTATATTTTAGTTTTATTATACTGTCTATCTTCCTTGATAGTGTTTCAGTACATACTATTGTATAGATACTCATCTACTCAGTGATTGCCGTATTTTTGGGGGAATTTTATATTGAGTTACGGTGTTTTCATCCAGTTTTTATGAGATTCTTACTTACTTAAACCTATTTCAATATATTTTTAAATTTAAGTTTGTTGTTTGTGTGAGTTGTCGGCTTTCCTAGTATCATGATAGGTGCTATCACGGTACTTGTGATTTGAGATCGTGACTATTGGCTATGCTGAAAGTAGTAGAACATATAGAGTTTTAGTCGCCAAAAATGACGTGCTTGAATGAAACACAATTGTTGAAACAAAATATGCTGAATATTTTGAGACTATTTTTCCTTTAAAGCTTGAGAAGAGTTCTCATGCTTTTGTTGCTCAAAGTAATAGTACTTCTTATGTTCCTATTATTCAAATTGATTTAAAAAGTGAGAATTTAAGAAGAAGCAAAAGACCAATAAAGAAAAGTCTTTTGGTAATAACTTTTATACTTATGTTGCGGATAATGATCCTTTGACATATACAGAAGCAATTTCTTCATGTGATGCCTCATTTTGGAAAGACGTTATTGATGTCGAAGTTAATTCAATTTTACGAAGTAAAACTTGAATTTTAGTTGATTTACCTTTGGAAGATAAACTCATTGGATATAAATGGATTTTTAAAAAGAAACTCAATCTAGATGGTTTCATTTATCAAATGTTGATTATGATGGATTTTTATAAATTGAAGAAGGTAAATTTATTTACACGAAATGTGTAGATGATACTTGTGTGATTATTTGCCGTTATGTGAATGAAATGCTTATTTTTTGTTTTAGTATTAATTTGTTACATAAAAGAAAACTTTTTTGTCGTCTAATTTTGAGAAGAAAGACATGGGAGAAGCTAATATTTCACTTACCCCAATCACTCCCTTGAAAATCTCTCCAAGAATAGCCTCAATCCGAGCTCCCATAATCAAATTGTGAAATAAACTAAAACCCTCGATTTTGATATTTTATAATCTGTCTAGAAGTGCTCAATTGCATTGCAGAAAATGCCTTGCGATCACGAAGCACATAACTAAGTTGCCCCAGAATCAACTCTATGCGAACGCGAAAAGCCCAGCGAGAACGCGATGCTCTGACTCCTCATACTTATGCGATCACGACCCTCTTCACGCGATCGCGAAGAACAAAGTCCGTGACCCAGCTTCTGCCTCATTCCTCTTCGTAAACACGAGTTAATCCACGCGTTTTTGGTGCACTAATGGCTAAAGCTTTGTGATCGCAGTCCTCAATTCGCGATAGCATATAACAAAAATCCTAGCTGCCCAAAATAAGCCTACGCGATCGTGGACCTTCTCACGCGATTGCGTATAAGAAATCCACTCGAGACCCTCGGGACCTCAACCGAGCATACAAAAAAGTCATAAAACGTGATACGAACTTAGTCGAGGCCTCAAATCACATCAAAGAATATGAAAAAAATGAATAACACCCCAATTCAAGCCTAATGAATTTATAAACTTCAAACTTCTACATTCGATGCCGAAACCTATCAAATCAAGTCCGATTGACCTCAAATTTTGCACACAAGTCATAAATGACACAACAAATCTATTCCAACTTCCGACATAAAAATCCGAGTTTGGTAACCACAAAGTCAACTCTCGGTCAAACTTCTCAATTTCCAAAACATCTAACTTTCCAACTTTTTCCATTTCAAGCCAAAAACAACTACGGACCTCCAAATCACAATCCGAGCACACTCCTAAGTCCAAAATCACCATACGGAGCTATCAGAACCATCAAAATTCCATTCCAGAGTCATTTACACCTAAGGCAACATCCAATCAACTCTTTCAACCTAGGCTTCCAACCTTGGGACAAAGTGTTCTAATTGATTCGGAAATATCCCTGGAACCAAACCACCTATCCCGGCAAGTCACATATCAACAATTGGGAATAGAATAAGTAGTAAATGGGGGAATGGGGCTACAACACTCAAAACGACCAGCCGGGTCATTAGATCTTCCCCCTCTTAAACAAACGTTCGTCATCGAACGGGTCTAGAAGCTTACCTCGAGTCTCAAATAGGCGTGGACATCTGTTCCGCATCTCTCACTCGGTCTCCAAGTAGCCTCCTCGACGGGTGACCTCTCCACTACACCTTCACTGAAGCTATATTCTTTGACCTCAACTTCTGAACCTACCGATCCAAAATGGCCACCGGCTCCACATCATAAGTCAAATCACCATCCAACTTAACCATGCTGAAATCTAAAACATGAGACGGATGGCGGACATACTTCCGGAGCATGGATACAGAAAATACTAGATGAACATTCGACGGAGTAGGCGAAAAAGCAAGCTTGTACGCCACCTCCCCAATCCTATCAAGCACCTCGAAATCTACAATCTACTTAATATCTTGCCCTTCTTCCCGAACCTCATAACACCCTTTATGGACGAAAATTTTAGTAGTACCTTCTCCTCCACCATGTAAGCAACATCACGAACCTTCCTATCAACGTAGCTCTTCTATATAGACTGCACCGTGTGAAGCCGATCCTAAATCAACTTAACCTTGTCCAAAGCTTCCTGAACCAAGTCAGTACCTAATAGTGTAGCCTCACCTAGCTCAATCAAACCCACCGGAGACCGACACCGTCTCCCATACAAAGACTCATACGGAGCCATCTGAATGCTTGATTGGTAGCTGTTGTTGTAAGAAAACTCTGTAAGCGACAGAAACCGATCCTAAGAACCCCCAGAATTTATTACACAAAGGCACATCATATCCTCCAATATTTCTACATAGTACGCTCAAAATATTCGTCCGTTTGAGGGAGAAATTATGTACTCAACTCAACTTGTGTGCCTACCTCTCATTTCACGACTCTCTAAAACCATGATATAAACTATGTGCCCCAATCTAATGATGGATACCGGGACACTGTGAAGGCAAACAATCTCCCAGATGTATATCTCAGCCAACCGCTCCGAAGAATAAGTAGTCCCAATTGGAATGAAGAGCTCGAACTTGGTCAACTGATCCACAATCACCCATATAGCATCAAACTTCCTCGAAGCCTATGGGAGCCCAACTACAAAATCCATGGTGATACACTCCCATTTCCACTCCGGAATATCAAGCATGTGAAGTAATTCATCCGATCTCTAATGCTCGTACTTCACCTGCTGGCAATTTAGGCACCGAGCTACAAACCCCACATATATCTTTCTTCATCCTCTTTCTCAAATAGTGGTGCCTCAAGTCCTAATACATCTTTGCGGCACCCAAATGAATGGAATACCGCGAACTGTGGGCCTCCACAAGAATCAAGTCATGAAGCCCATCTACATTGGGTACACGGATCCGACCCTGCATCCTCAACACCCCCATCATCCCTAATAGTAACATCCTTGGCATCACCATATTGAACCGTGTCCTTATGGACAAGCAAATGTGGATCATCATACTAACAATCTATGATGAGATCATATAAGGAAGACCGAGAAGCCACACAAGCTAGAACCCAACTAGTCACTGAAATATCTAATCTCATGAACTGGTTGGCCAAGGCCTGAACATCTAATGTAAGTGATCTCTCACCAACAGGAATGAATGCAAGGCTACCCATACTCACCGTCTTTCATCTCAAGGTATCGGCCACCACATTGGCCTTCCTGGGATGATACAGAATGGTAATATCATAGTCCTTTAGCACCTCCAACCATCTCCGCTGCCTCAAGATTAGATCCTTTTGTTTAAACAAGTGTTGGAGACTCCAATGATCCGTAAATACCTCACAAGACACACTATTGAGATAGTACTTCCAAATCTTCAATGCATGAATGATGGATGCCAACTCCAAATCATGAATGAGGTAGTTCTTCTTATCATGCTTTAATTGACACGAAGCATAAGCAATCACTCTACCCTCCTACATCAAAATACTCCCAATACCAATTCGAGAAGTATCTCAATACACTGTATAAGAGCCTGGGGCTGAAGGCAAAACTAGAACTGGAGTTGTGGTCAAGGCAGTCTTGAGCTTCTAAAAGCTCTCCGCACACTCCTCCGACCACCTAAATGGAGCACTCTTCTAGGTCAATTTGGTCAAAGGCATTGCGATGGATGAGAAAACCTCCACAAAGCGGCGATAATATCCAGCCAAGCTAAGAAAACTCTAAATCTCAGGAGCTGAGGACAGTCTGGGCTAACTCTGAATCGCCTTTATCTTCTTTGGATCCACCTTAATCCCCTCATTGGACACCACATGCCCCAAGAACGCCACTGAACTGAGCCAAAACTCACACTTGGAGAACTTGGCATAAAACTTCTGACTCTGTCAACCTCTGAAGTATAATCCTCAAATGCTATGCATGCTTCTCCTGACTATGTAAGTATACCATGATGTCATCAATGAATACTTTGACAAACAAATCAAGTTAGCTGAAATTCAATGTTCATCAGATGCAAAAATGTTGCTGGAGCATTGGTCAGCCCAAAAGACATTACAAAGAACTCATAGTGACCATAGCGGGTCTTGAATACTGTATTCAGATTATCTGAGTCCTGAATCTTCAACTAGTATTACCCACACCTCAAATCAATCTTATAGAACACCCTCGCTCCCTGACGCTGATCAAATAAATCATCAATGCATGGTAAATGATACTTGTTCTTGATTGTAACTTTGTTCAACTATCTATAGTCGATGCATATCCGCATATTACCATCCATTTTCTTCATAAACAGAACCGACGCACCCCAAGGCGACACACTAGGCATAATAAATCCCTTATCAAGATGCTCCTAAAGTTATTCTTTCAATTCCTTCGACTTTGTTGGTGCCATACGATGCAGAGGAATAGAAATGGGCTGAGTGCCCGACACCAAGTCAATACAAAATTAAATATCCCTGTCGAGTGGCATGCCCGACAGGTCTGCATAAGAGACATCTAAAAAGTCTCGCACTACCAGAACAGAATCAATAGTAAGAGTATTAGCACCAATATCCCTCACAAAGGACAAATATGACAGATACCCCTTCCCAACCATCTGTTGGGACTTCAAATAAGAAATCACCCTATTGGGAACATAGTATTGAGAACCTCTCCACTCGATCATTGGCAACCCCAGCATCGCCAACGTCACAATCTTAGCGTGACAATCCAGAATAGCATGACATGGAGATAACCAATCCATACCCAAAGTCACGTCGAAATAAACCATACTAAGCAATAAGAGATCAACTTTTGTCTCCAATCCCCCAATAGTCACCACACATGACTGATACACACGGTCCATAATAATAGTATTGCCACCAACATAGATACATGAAAAGGTAAAACTAAGGACTCATGGGGCATATCAAAATAACGAGTAAAATAGGGTGATACATAGGAATAAGTAGAACCAGGTTCAAATAATGTGGAAGCATCTCTGTGGAACACTACATCTAAAGAAACGGCCTCTGGCCAGGCAGGAAAGCTTAAAATCAAGCCTGACCGCCACTTGACCGGCCTCCCCCTCAAGGGAGACTTTTAGCTGCTTGAGTCCCACCCCAAGATGGCTAGGTGGGTAGTGAAGTAACTGGTACAGAAGTCATAGCCTGACCCCTCTATTGAATTAGACCTCCAGAGCGATGGGGAAACTGTCTCCACACATGCCCAAACTCCCTGCACACGAAGAAACTCCTCGGTGATGGTGGTGGGGACTGAATCGGCCCTTGAGTACAAGAATAACTACTAGAAGGACCCGACATAGATGAAACCTGAACTGATGGAGCACGGGATGAACTCTGAACTGGGAGAGAACTGAGAGATAACTGACCCGGACAAGCACTATTTGAACCATGGCTAGTTGATGCACCATGATAAACTGGATGAGCCATCTGAGTGGGCCTATAAGGACGACCCCTGCTGTGGTAGGACTACCTCTAGAAGAACACCGGGCCTCCCTCTCCTCACGCTTCTGACTACAGACCAACTATAGCCACCGAGCAATATTTTCCACCTCATCTAACCTAGCACCTAAGGCATTCTCCTGAGTCATAACAAAACGTAACTAATAGTTGAGGCCATCAATGAACCTCCTAATCCTCACCCTCTCAGTGGGAACCAACCAAATCGCATGACGAGCCATACTCTGAAAATCTCATCTCATACTAGGTCACAGACATGCCCTCTTGGTGTAGCTGCTCGAACTGCCTACACAGCTCCTCCTTGCGGGTTGGTGGAATAAATTTCTCCTAAAAGAGAACGGAGAACTCATTCCATGAAAGTGGTGCTACACCGAGTAGCGTGCTCCTCTCATAAGCCTCCCACCATCTGAAGGCTACCCCCGTTAGCTGAAAAGTAGTAAATGAGACCCAACTAGTCTCCAGAATATGCGTCGTGCGAAGAATCCGCTGGCACCTATCCATATAATCATTAGCATCATCTGAATCAGCCACACTGAATTATGGATGCCTCACCCTCCTAAACCTATCTAGTCTCTTATGCTCCTCGTCACTTATAATGGGACCCACTTGGGCCTGAGCAACTACAATAGGCTGGGCTGGTCATACCCTAGTGTCTGAAGTACCTGTACCACCTGCTCTGGAGTACGGCGGCAGGAGTTTGAGTACCTTCCCTGACCTAAGAAGCGACTATTGCGGCCGTAACTAAAATCGCCTGAGCAAGGCTAGTGAAAACAATCAAGATTTGGGCAAAAGCCTCCTGAAGGCCTAGAATCACAATGGGCACATGGCTCAACCATATCTAGAACCTGCTCCTGAGCGCGAGCAACTGGTGGGTCTACATGTTCTGCTCTAGCCACTGTACGAGCTGCACCTCGACCTCTACCGTGACCTTGGCCTCTCGTGGCCCTAGTTGGTGGTACTATTAGTCATCCGCTGGGTCTGTTAGAACATGTCCTCACCATCTGTGAGAGAATAGAATAAAGGAAGTTTAGTTCTGGATTCAATAAAATCGCACGACAAAAATACAAGAAAGTGAAGTTTTCCTAATGGTCCGGCAGCCTCTCAAAGATAAGTATAGACGTCTCCATACTGATCCGCAAGACTCTACTAAACCTGATCATGACTCGTAAGACCTATGTAACCTAGGATCTGATATCAACTTGTCACAACCCCAAATCACAAGTGCCGTGATGGCACCTATTATGATACTAGGCAAGCCAACAACTCATAAAAACTGGATGAAAGCACCGTAACTCAATATAAAATTGCCTTAAAAATCTGGGTGCCACTTAATACATGAGCATATATACAATAACATGGACAGAAACATTGTCTAGGAAGATAGAACAATACAATAAAACTAAAAGATAAAGGAGGAGAGTCAAAACTACAAATGCAAAAGTAGCTACCTCGAGGATCTTCGAATTGAATAAAAGCTCCAAAGTCCGCAACCGCCATACCCAAAAGTACCTGGATATGCACACTAAGTGCAGAGTGTAGTATGTGTACAACCGACCAATGTACTTAATAAGTAACAAAACTAATCTTTGGGCTGAAAGAAGTGACGAGCTCAACAGGCGCAATCCAACTATAGAAATAATAGTATAGAAATGTAGAGATGCTTTCAAGTTCACAGTTAAAGTTCAACAGATAAAATATGCTAAGGGTGATTGAAAGGAGTAATGACACATCTCAGTATTTACAGGTCAATTATGTATGCCAACTGTAAAGCGAAACAATGATGAAATCATGTGCATACTCTCAGAGTATCAAATCACTCAGGCCTCCTATTCACTCAATCCTCACAGTTACTCAGTCCTCACAATGACTCAATCCTCCCAATATCTTGGCACTCGCACTCACACTAAGTAGGTACCCGCGCTCACTACTGATAAGTCTGACTCGGGAGGGGCAGATCTTGCCCAAGCGCTATAATAAGCCAATCATGGCATGAATCAATAAAGTCTGCTGCAACATGCAGCCTGATCCAATAAATATCCTCACAATCAAGCCCGCAGCCTCAATTAGTCATCAATCTCTCCAGTCTCTCGGGCTCACATGATATGATGTATCAGTAAAGGGAAATAGAGGCTGAGATATGATATGCAAATGATAGATGTGACTATGTACGTTATTGCAAATTAAACAAGTAATTTAATAACAATACGACCTTTGTAGGTCCCAACAGTACCTGCGTAAAGACAAGAATGATTTCTAACATGAATCACAACCCAGTTTCTCTAACTCATAGACAATATACGGATAACAACAAGATTATTCAACTACACAATTCCACGAAATCGACCGAGTCATAATTCCTATGATGCACGCACATACGCCTGTCAACTAGCATGTCTGTCACCTCAATAACAACCACATAACATGTAATTAAGGGATTCATACCTTCAGAACCAAGTAAAGTATTACTTACCGCAGACCGTGTAAATCCCTACTCCAACAAGGCCTTACCTCGTGAATCGGCCTCCGAATGCCTCGAATCTAGCCACAAACAATTCAATACAATCAACACGTGCTATAGAAATCAATTCCATATGAAAATGTTAAGTTCTTAGTCAAAAGTCAAAAAGTCAAATAAAAAAGTCAACCCCCGGGCCCAAATCTCGGAATCTGGTAAAAGTTACAAAATCCAAACACCCATTCAACAACGAGTCCAACCATACCAAAATTAAATCTAACACAAAAATCCCGCTCAAATCCTCAAAATTTGGCCTAAGAAGTTTTCTCCTTATTTACCAAACTTTTCAACCCAAATCACTAATTAAATGATGAAATCAATGATATATTCATGGATATTAACCAAAACCAAGTAAGAATCACTTACCCCAATCACTCCCTTGAAAATCTCTCGAAGAATCGCCTCAATCCGAGCTCCCAAAATCAAATTGTGAAATAAACTCAAACCCTCATTTTTGATATTCTATAATCTACCCAAAAGTCCTCAATCGCGATCGCGGAAAATGCCTCACGATCGTGAAGCACAAAACAAAGCTGCCCCAGAATTAACTCTATGCGAACATGAAAAGCCCCATACGAACGCAATGCACTGACACCACTGACTTATGCAATCGCGACCCTCTTCACGCGATCGCGAAGAACAAAGCGTGTGACCCAACTTCTGCCTCATTTCCTCTTCGCAAACGCAACTTAATACATGTGTTCGCGATGCACTGATGGCTAATTCTTCATGATTGCAGTCCTCAATTCGCGATCGTATTGAAGAAAAATCCCAGCTGACCAAAATAAGCTTGCGATCGCGGACCTTCTCACGCGATCGCGTATAAGAAAAACAGACATGTAAAACCAGAAAACTTCAGTAGACTTTATCAATCTTCCAAGTTAAATTCCTCTCCGATAACAATCCGAAATCCACCCGAGGCCCTGGGACCTTAACCGAGCATACCAACAAGTCCTAAAATACGATACGAACTTCGTCGAGACTTCAAATCACACCAAACAATATCAAAAACACGAATAGCACCCCAATTCAAGCCTAATGAACTCTCGAGTGGTTGACCTCTCCGCTATACCTTTACCAAAAGCTATGTTATTTGACCTCAACTTCCAAACATGCCGATCCAAAATGGCCACCAGCTCTACATCATAAGTCAAATCACCATCCAACTGAACCGTGTTGAAATCTAAAACATAAGACTTATCGCCGACATACTTCCAGATCATGGATCTATAAAATACTAGATGAACATTCGACAGACTAGGTGGCAAAGCAAGCTTGTAAGCCACCTCCCCAATCCTCTCAAGCACCTCAAAAGGCCTAATATGCTGAGGGCTCAGCTTGGCCTTCATCTTGAACCTCATAACACCCTTCATGGGCAAAACTGTCATTAGTACCTTCTCCATTATCATGAAAGCAACATCATGAACCTTCCAATCGGCGTAGCTCTTCTATCTAGACTGCACCGTGGGAAGCCGATCCTGAATCAACTTAACCTTGTCCCAAGTATCCTAAACCAAGTTAGTCCCCAATAGCCTAGCCTTACCCGGCTCAAACCAACCCACAAGAGACCGACACCGTCTCCCATACAAAGCCTCATACGGATCCATCTAAATGATTGATTGGTAGCTGTTGTTGTAGGCAAACTCTACAAGTGGCAGAAATTATATATTCCACTATCTGAATAGTGCGCTTGTACTGTCTGTCCATATGAGGGTGAAATGTTGTACTCAACTGAACCTGTGTGCCTCACTCCTGCTGCACAGCTCTCCAAAAATGTAATGTAAACCATGTGCCCCGATCTGAAATGATGGACATCGGCACACCGTGAAGGAGAACAATATTTCAGAGTATCAAATCACTCAGTCCTCCCATTCATTCAATCATCACAACCACTCATTCCTCACAGTCCCTCAGTCCTCACAGTCACTCAATCCTCCCAATCACTCGGCACTCGCTCTCGGCACTCGCGCTCGACACTCGCACTCACACTTAGTAGGTACCTACGCTCACTCCTGATAAGTCAGACTCTGAAGGGGAGGATCCTTCCCATGAGCTATAATAAGTCAATAGTGGCATGAATCAATAAAAACTGTTGTGGTGTGCAACCCGATTCCATAAATATCCTTACAATCAGGCCCTCGGCCTCACTTAGTCATAAATCTCTCCAGTCTCTTAGGATAATAAGTATCATGATAATTAGCCCAAATAGTGATAATATGATGAATCAGTAAATGACAATAGAGGATGAGATATGATATGAAAATGATGATTGTGACATGAGTACATAATTTCAAATTAATCAAGTAATTTAATAACAATACAACCTATGTAGGTCACAACAGTACCAGCGTATAGCCTAAGCATGATTTCTAACATGAATCACAACCTAGTTTCTCTAACACATGGAGAATATACGGTTAACAACAAGATTATTCAACTACACATTTCCAAGAAATCGACTGAGTCACAATTCCTACGGCGCAGGCCAACACACCTGTCACCGAGCATGCACGTCACCTTAATACCAACCACATAACACGTAATTGAGGCATTCATACTTTCAGAATCAAGTTTAGAAGTGTTACCTATGTCAAACCGTGCAAATCACTACTCCAACAAGCCTTTAACTCGCGAATTGGCTTCGAAACGCATCGAATCTAGCCATAAACAATTCGATACAATCAACACAAGCTATACGAATCAATTCCATATTAAAATGTTAAGTTCTTAGTCAAAAGTCAAAAAGTTAACTCAAAAAGGAAACCTCTAACCCAAATCTCAAAATCCGATAAAAGTTAAAAAATCCGAACACCCATTCAACCACATGTCCAACCATAGCAAAATTACTCAAAACCAACACCAAAATCCCGCTCAAATCTTCAAAATTCGGCCTATGAAGTTTTCTCCATTTTTCCCAAAATTTTTCAACCCAAATCACTAATTAAATGATGAAATCAATGATATATTCATAGAATGTAACCAAAACCAAGCTAGAATCACTTACCCCAATCACTCCCTTAAAAATCTTTCCAAGAGTCACCTCAATCCGAGCTCCTAAAATCAAATTGTAAAATAAACACAAACCCTCATTTTTTGATATTTTATTACCTGCCCAGAAGACCTCAATTGCGATCGTGATAAATTTCTCGAGATTGTGAAGCACAAAAATAAGATTCCCTAAAATTAACTCTATGGGAACACGAAAATCCCCACTCGAACGCAATGCATTGACTCCTCAGACCTATGTGATCGCGACCCTCTTCACGCGATCTCAAACAACTATAATGACCCGACCAGTCATTTTGAGCATTTGCGCTTTGCTCGGTTGATTGAGGGCATGAGTAGCTCCATATGATGTATTATGACTTATGTGAATCGTCGGTTTTGTTTTTCAGGTTATTCAAAATTGATTTGGAAGAATGATTCTCAGCTTGAAGCTTCATATTTGAAAAGTGTGACCAAGTTTGACTTTTTAGAATTTGATCTCGGATTGGATTTCTGATGGTTCCTTTAGCTCCATTGGGTGATTTTGGACTTAGGCATGCGTCCGGATCATGATTTGGAAGTCCGTAGTGGAATTTGGCTCGAAATGGCGAAAGTTGGAATTTTGGAAAGTTTGACCGGGAGTGGATTTTTTGATATTGGGGTTGGATTCCGATTTTGGATGTTGGAGCAGGTCCGTAATGTTAAATGTGATTTGTGTGAAAAATTTGAGGTAAAACGGATGATATTTGATAGGTTTCGGCATCAGTTTTGGAAGTTTATTGATTTCGAATTGAGGTGTGATTCGTCGTTTCGATATTGTTATGTGTGTTTTGAGGCCTTGAGTAGGTCTGCATGATGTTACCAGACTTGTTGGTATGTTCGGATATGGTCCAGAGGGGCTCGAGTGAGTTTCGGATTCATTCCAAAGTATTTTGGAAATTTTGGCTAAGGTGTATCATTGCTTGTTCTGGTGCTTCCGCATCTGCGGAAGTTTGGGCACTGATGCGGGTGCATAGAAGTGGACAGTTGATCACAGAAGCGAGGGTTTGCACAAATACATGTTTGGGCTTCGCACATGCGAGTGTGCAGGAGCGTAAATAGTTC
Organism: Nicotiana tabacum; assembly: GCF_000715075.1. Lineage (NCBI taxonomy): Eukaryota > Viridiplantae > Streptophyta > Magnoliopsida > Solanales > Solanaceae > Nicotiana > Nicotiana tabacum. The sequence continues at coordinate 97,761,511 of NC_134084.1, read as the reverse complement.
TGCAAGTGCGAGGGTCGCCTGGTGAGTTGAGGTCACAGAAGCGAAGTGGTGACCGCAGATGCGGTGGTCGCAGATGCAACATTTTGACCGCAAATATGGAATTGCTGGGCAGAAGCTAAAAAAATCAAGGTTTTAGTTATTGCTTCATATTTTGAGATGTGGGACTCAGATTGATGCAATTTTTGGAGCAATTTTCATCACAATGATTGGGGTAAGTGTTCTACACTCAGTTTTGAATATATTTCATGAATCTATCTTCATTTTAGCAATTGGTTGATGAATTGAAAGAGGAAATTGGGAGTTTTCGCCTAAAGTTTCATAATATGATTTTTTTAGTTTTGAACACCGATTTGAAGTCGGATTTGAGTGAAACTAGTATGGTTGGACTCATAATTGAATGGATTGTCGGATTTAGTGAGTTTTCTCGAGTTTCGAAGCGTGGGCCCGGGTGTGAATTTTGGCTAGAATTGGGATTTGATGTAGAATTCGATCTTTATCAATTGTAATTGCTTCTTTGGGCTTTATCTGATGTATTTGAGTTGCTTTTGGCTAGTGTTGAGCCGTTCGGAGGTCGCTACGCGCGTGATGGCATTCTTGGGGCATTGCTTGGCTTGATCAGTGTCGGAATCGACTTGTTTAAGATAAGTAACTATTCTAAACATTGTGTTGAGGGTATGAAACCCCAAATTATGTTTTATGTGATTGGTGTTGAGGTAACGCACATGCTAGGTGACGGGCGTGTGGGCATGCACCCTGTGAGTTATGACTCTATTGTTTCCATGGCACTGTTTAGTGGCCCACTTTGTTGATAATTGTGTTTTTCACCATGTGATAAAGTAATTGTACTGTACATCATGCTAGATATCATGTTTAGGCTTTATGCTGATGATTTGTTGGGACCCCTAGCGGTCGTTTTGTCATGCCCCGAGCCTGGGGGAGAGACCAGCACTCAATGCCTCACTTATCCTTGCATACCACTTTCGAGTAAGAGACTCTGAACATGTAGTATCATACTTTGGCTATGGGCCACATTGCAAGATAATGTGCGATGTAAAATATAAAGCTGAATAGGAGACTAATGCTGACTAAACGTCAACATAAAGCTGGGCCGACATTGCCATCATAGTTACTACAACTGACAAACTAACAAAATACGTGTACAGGGCCTACAAGCCCAACATACTGTACTAACTGACAGGATATATCTACAAGCCACTACTGTTATATTTATTATGATCGGAATAGGGCCTCGACCTACCCATAACCTATCAACATATATACACAAGATACACACCACATTGCTAGACCCGGCAACTCCTAAAGAAGGGGAGCATACCGATAAAGCTGAACTCGGGCAACGCCTACTAAGGAGGTCTAACCGTATGTCTATCTGAACCTGCATGCATGAAATGCAGCGCCCCCAGAAAGGGACGTTAGTACGAAATAATGTACCGTACTAAAGCTGAAACTGAACTGATAATATAATAACTGAAACAACTGGAAGTCAAGAACATCTGAAGATATGCTCATCTGTTGATACTGACTCAACTATCTCAATATAGTGAGTAAAATAGTTCTCTGGCTCTATAAGGCTCGGTATACATATATATATATCTGCTCTGCCATAGTAGGCTTGCTCATAAGCGCTCGGCCATACTAGGCTCTGTATCTCGACCAACTGGGCTCGCTTATAAGCGCTCGGCCACAGTAGGCTCGGTATATATATATATATATAACTGTTCTGCCATAGTAGGCTCGCTCATAGGCACTCGTCCATACTAGGATCTGTATCTCTACCAACTGGGCTCGCTCATAAGCGCTCGGCCACAGTAGGATCGGCATATAACTTACCATCTGATCAGAGGTTGCCCAATAGGGGTCTGCCCATCGATTATAGCTCGATGGTAATGAAAATACTTTAATTCTGTATATATAAACTCTCTATTCTCTTGGCTGGAAAAAGGAAATATTCAACTAAATATGAATTCCCCATAAGAAGAATATGGTAATTTACAAAACTAGAAAAACATACGTAACTTGCAAGACTAGCAAAATATATGCAAATTCCGGGATATGAATTTTTCGTTATGCCTCGTTATCAAACTTGTATAATGATGAGATCATGCCAAAATGAAGGAAGGGCTTAGCCTTAATATACCTATTTCTACGAAATGTGAACGAAATTACACTTGAATTCCTTAACGAATTTGTTCTAATGGATTTTAAATTTTTAAACTTACTCCAACGTTTGAAGCGTCTGTTTCCTACTACTTGGTTTCAACCCAAAATAATGAAATGAAGCTTAAAGGTTTTTAAAAGATGTTGAGGGTAGATTCTTGGAATAGACTTTTCTAAGTCTTTCTAAGACTTTAATATAAAGCCTTACATTCTAATTCTTGCTTTTGGAAAGAATGACATCTTTAAGTCATTCTTTTGGCTCACCTTTAGACTTGGCAGATCATTTGGTTAATTAGCTAATTTTTGTTTATGCCTCGGTGGCAAATAAGTTACTACTTAGTCACCTCTTAACTTAGTGGCTTCTTGCCACGTAGTTGGGGGATAACTATTAAGTTTTTATCCGCTTATTAGTTAATCAGATAATGCCATGTTACCCGGTAATTAACCAATTACCCACATAATTTAAAACTTATCTCAAATTACTTAAAATCCTACTTATTTTTAATATACTTTATATATTATACTACCGTGGTGACATGGTACTTTGTATGGTACTAGTCCATAAATATAGAGTATTATCGCTTGACCCGTATTTTATCCTAAATCGACAATTTTCAACGGAACACTTTTTCTTTAATTCGTGTACCATTTATCCTTCATAACACTTATTTATCTCTTGTTCTAAATAGCGTAAGTACGTTAAGATTATATCATCCCCGAGTCTATGTCGGTTAACTGAAACGAAATTTTAACGTACGAAAATGTGAGATGTAACACGTTTCTTGCTCTCATCTCATTGATATTTCGTACTCAGTCACATTCATGCATTCATATCATATCTCAGTATCAGTTGTTACTTATTGATACATCATATCATTATTTCGGGTTAGTTTTCATGACATTGTGAGCCCATGGCGAGACTGGAGAGTGATGACTGAGTGAGGCCGAGAGCCTGATTATAAGTGACAATTATGGGATCGGGTTGCACCGCAACATGTTATATTGATTTATGCCATGATTGGCTTGTTATAGTGCTTTGGCCGTAGGAGCCCCTCCGAAATATGCACACCCATAGTGGGCGCGGATGATATTATTGAGGGATGGATTTCCTTGGACATGGATTTGTCCGAAGTATTTGATATCTGGAGATGGATTTCTCTACAGGGTTGGATTGCCCTTTTTCCTTGGTACTTGGTGACTTCTAATTAGTGATGTATATGTTCTGGGATGGATTTCCCTGGGCTGCATGGGCTATATACAGTACCGAGTGGTTGAGCATTTATATATTATTGAGGGATAGATTTCCCTGGACAAGGATTTGTCCGAAGTACTTGATACCTAGAGATGGATTTCTCTACAGGGGTGGGCTGCACTTTTTCCTCGATACTGGGTGACTTATAATTAGTTTTGTGTATGATCCGGGATGGATTTCCCTGGGCCGTATGGGCCATATAAAGTATCGAGTGGTTGAGTATAATGAGTGAAAAGTGTGATACAGTAAGGTTGAGTTCTACGAGAGTGTGAGTACATGATTCATCTTTGAGATACATGGCGTTGGCATTTATATATGGCACACATGCATAGAAACACATTTTCCTCATGTTATACGGTATCACATCATTCATGATATTTTACACCCATTGATAAGTGGGGATAGAGTGGTATTTCACTCTTATTATTTGGAAAGGAAATAAAACATTCTTATTGTGGAAAGGATTTTTAAGGAAAATTACAGTTTTCAAACCATCTCTTAATTCTTCGATGATTTCAATAAAGGATTTGGGTTTTACTAAAAATATTGAAAAGCAGAACTATTTTCGAAAAACTGTGCAAAAGCTGAATATTTTTATCTCTGAAATTATTTCCTTGTTTATATGCCCTACATTATATGAACTGTTGTTGGTTATTTGTGTTAGACCCGACCTATGTTCCAGCTCATCACTGCTTCCAACATGAGGTTAGGTTTGTTACTTTTTGAATACATAGGGTCGGTTGTACTCATACTACATTTCCTACACGTGCAGATTCTGGATGCAGATGTTGCTGCGTTCGATGATTGCTGGATTTGAAGACGTACATGCATTCCTATTATAGCTACCTCTTGTTCATGGTAGCCTTAGATTATAAAACTCTATTTATGTACTGTTCAAACAAAAAATGTATTCTTTTCATGTCTGCTTTGTAAAATCTATTTTTAGAAGCTCATGATTTATACTACCAATCCTTGGAAAATTTAATAGATCCAAAATAATTTATTCTATTTAATTGACTTGTTAACATTATTGAAATTGGATAGTTATTACTTGGCTTACCTAGCGGTTGGGTTAGGATCCATCACGACTAGTGAATTTTGGGTCGTGACAAGAACAAAGCGTGTGACCCAGCTTCTGCCTCATTTCCTCTTCACGAATGCGACTTAATCCACGTGTTCGCGAGGCACTGATGGCTAAAGCTTCGTGATCACAGTCCTCAATTCGAAATAGCATATAACAAAAATCCCAGCTGCCCAAAATAAGCATGCGCGACAGCGAACCTTCTCATGCGATCGCGTATAAGAATATCAGACATGTAACACCAGAAAACTTCAGCAGACTTTAGCAATCTTACAAGTTAATTTCCGCTCCGATAACCATCCAAAATTCACCCGAGACCCCTGGGACCTCAACCGAGCATACCAACAAAACCTAAAATGCGATATGAACTTAGTCGGGGCCTCAAATCATATCATACGACATCAAAAACACGAATCACACCCCACTTCAATTTTAATGAACTTATGAACTTCTAAATTCTATATTTGATGCCAAAACCTATCAAATCAAATCCAATTGATCTCAAATTCGAACACAGGTCCTAAATGACACAGCGGACCTATTCTAACTTCCGAAAAAAAATCTAAAATCGGTAACCACAAAGTCAACTCTCGGTCAAACTTCTCAATTTTCAAAACTTCTAATTTTCCAACATTCACCATTTCAAGCCAAAATCAACTAAGGACCTGCAAATCACAATCTGGATACAATCCTAAGTCCAAAATCACCATACGGAGCTATCAGAACCATCAAAACTCCATTCTGGAGTCGTTTATACCTAAATCAACATCCCATCAACTATTTCCCTAAGCTTCCAACCTTGGGACTAAGTGTCCTAGTTCATTCTGAAACATCCCCGGAACCAAACCACCTACCCTAAAAAGTCACATATCAACAGTTGAGCATAGAATATGCAGTAAATGGAAAAACAGGGCTACAACACTCAAAACGACCGGCTGGGTCATTTCACCAATAAACATACGATAAGATGTTTTAGATCCTATTTTTTTTCTTAGGATCAGCTAAGATAAATTTGGCAAGGCACCCCCATACTTTCGAATATTTGAAGTTAGGGGATGGCGTTTTCACAATTTATATGGAATTTTACTCGTTTTCTTAAAGTGAATCCTATTCTATAAATGACAAGCAGATAATATGGCTTCAGCCAAAATAATATTTGGGCACCAAAACTAAGAAGTACGCTATTAATCATTTCTTTTAAGGTTATTTTTTCCTTTTTGATACATCATTTGATTCTGGCAAATATGGAGGTGTTATCTTTGAATTATGTCTTCTTTCTCACAATAATCATTCAACAAAATAAAGTCGCCAACTCTATCAGATCTAACACTTCGATTTTCATACTTAATTGATTTTCCACTTCTAATTTGTAGATTAAAAACTTATCAAGGGCTTCATTGTTATTTCTCAACAAAAATATTTTTGTATATCTGGAAAAATCGTCTATAAATGTCACATAATAATTTTTCCTCCTCTATTCATAGTTTGTTTCGAGTATCCTAAATCAGTATGGATTAAACATACCAATTCACATTTTTTAAATATTGCAGCACATAATTTCTTAGTTTGTTAGTTTCTACACAAACTTCACACTTATCAATATTTGAAAAATTAATATTTGAAATAAGACCTTCAAAATGCATTTTCTTAATAAAAGATAAACTAACATGAACTGATCTAGCATGCCATTAATAAAAAGTGTCAATCAAATAAGTACAAGAACTAGTATTTTTATTTATAATATTTGTAACAACTAAACCAGTCATTTTGAGTATTTTTGTCTCATTTCCCCTATTTGATACTTTATGTATGTGTATTTGTTGTTATGTGACTTATAGGGACGATTGATTTGGTTTCGGGGAAGTTTTGGATTTAATTGGGACACTTTATTCTAAGGTTGGAAGCTTAAGTTGTGAAGGTTGGTCGGAGTTTTCCTTTTGCGTAGACGATTCTAGAATAGTATTTTGATGGTTTCAATTGGTTTGTATGGTGATTTTAGATGTATTCATATGCCCGGATTTGGATTTGGAGGGTCTTCGGTTGTTTTGACTTGAATTGGGGAATTGAAGGTTTGAAAGGTTCCTAGGTTTGACTGGGAGTTAACTTTATTGATATAGGGTTCAGATTGTTATTTTGGGAGTTGGAATAGGTTTGTTATGTCATTTGGGACTTGTACAAAATATTTAAGGTCATTCCGAAGTTGATTTGAAGTGGTTCGACATGAGATTTGGAAAGTTAGAAGTTGATTAGTTCTTTAGGATTGAATTGAGGTGTGATTCGTGGTTTTGATGTTATTATATGTGATTTGAGGCCTCAATTAGGTTTGTGATATATTTTGTGTAACGACCCGACCGATAGTTTTGCTTTCTAAATCCCTATTTCCCTATTTAAGACTTCCTGTATGTGATATTCACATTGTATGACTTGTAGGGACGATTGATTTGGTTTGTAAGGGTTTGGGATGAATTCGTAATACTTAGTTCCATAATAGTGAACTGCCTAAGGTGGCCAAGTTTGACTTGAGTCAACACTTTGAGTAAACGACCTCGAAATTGGGATTTGAAGGTTCCAATAGGTCCATATGAGGATTTTAGACTTGGGCGTATGCCCGGATTTGGATTTGGAATTGGAGTTGGAGGTCGCTAGGTCGACTTGGCTCTTTTTGCTGAAAGTTGGCAATTTTGGAGGTTTAGAATTTCCTAAGTTTGACCGAAAGTTGACTTTATGGCTATCGGGTTTGAATTTGGTTTCGAGACTTGGAATAACTTTTTTTGTCATTTGGAACTTGTCTGTAAAGTTTTGTGTCATTCCGAGTTGGTTGGGTAGGAATCAAGCGCTTAGTTGTGATATTAGCTATTCTTGAGTTTCATTGAAATTTCTATGTATTTTGTTGTCTGATTCGTGGTTCTGGATGTTATTTTGGTATTTTTTAGTTCACGAGCAAGTTTTTATGATGCTTTTAAACTTGTGTGGATGTTTGGTGTGGAGCCCGAGGGCTCTAGTGTGTTTTGGATATATTTCAGATTGGTTTGGACTAATTCTTAGCAGCTTGTGTGATGATACTGCAGTTATCACAAATGGAAGTACCAGTTCGCATTTGCAAGTGCCGCAATTGCGAAATAAATGTTGCATATGAGAAGGGGCTAGAAAAGGCAGGCTCCGTAACTGCGAAGCCAGCATTTCAAATGCGAATCCAGCATTTCAAATGCGAAAAGGGGGGGCTGGCAGGTCGCATTTGTGACCAATTGTCCGCTTTTGCGAAGGAGACTTTCTTTGCAAATGTGAAGTCAGTGTCACATTTGCGACAATCCCTATGTTCAGGAGGCATTGTATTTTCGATGCACTTGTCGCATTTGTAGGGTTAGCATTTGCGGCATTTGCAGCTCCTTTTTCACCCATTTGTTTTTAGACTTAGGCTTATTTTTCCCACTTTTCACTTGGTTTGGGTAATTTGGGAGCTCTTTGAAGGGGGATTTTCACCAAGCATCATAAGGGAAGTGATTTCTACCTATTTTGAGTTAAATACATGAATTATAGGTTAATTTTTCATAGAAACATGATAAAATTTGGGGATTTTATGGAAGAACCTAGGGTTTAGTAAAAATGGGGGTCAACCATGAAATTGAGTATGGAATTGAGAACAAATCATATGTTTTAGTTATAATGCCATGGGTAACAATTATTTTTGAAAATTTCCAAAATCCATGCACATGGGTCCGGGGATGACTTTTATGGGCTTTCCGAGTTGGTTGGAAAATTACACTAGTAGTTAAATTATGAACTTTTAAGCATATATTAATTGGTTTATACGTTCTTTGACTGGTTTTGGGTTACTTGACTCAATTTGAGGTTACAAGTGAGGATTGCGAGCCGAGTAGTGAGCTTGGAAGCAAGGTAAGTCTCTTTCCTAATCTTTAAGAGGAAATTATCCCCGTAGATATTTTAAATGTTATGTGCTACTTGTTGAGCACGCTACGCACGTATGAGGTGACGAGAGATCATGCGTAGCTAGATTCATGTTTATGTTCGGGTAGACATAGATTAACATCATGCTTTAAATGTACTATTTGAATCAATCTTGTTTACTTGATTACATAAATTTATGACTGAGATTAAGACTAGATTAAATATAATGATCGCATCTCTTACCTTGGAATTATAAAATATTCGATGAACGGTAGTCCCGTGTCCTCTCAACTCGCATGCATCTTCCCAGGAGATTCGTGCGTAATATTTGAGATTTGATTTGGTATCGACATCAGTTGATCTTGTGCCTTCGATGCAGGTTATGGCATTTTAGTGATTTCATAATATTTCATGTTCGGAAACATTAGTATTTATGTTTATATGTGTTACTACTTGTTATGTTCCATACGTGTTTACTTTATGCACTTTATTATTTGACAACTAGTAAGTGTCAAAGTCGACCCATCGTCACTACTTCTTGGAGGTTAGACTAGATACTTACTGGGTACGCGTTGATTTACGTACTCATACTATACTTCTACACTGATTGTGCAGGTACTGAGACAGGTACTTCCGGTGGTCATTCGGGCACGTAGACGCACTCTCGAGGACTTAGTGGTGAGCTGCTCTCCGTGCTTCGGGTGCTTCGATCTGCAGCACCCGAAGTCTCTTTCTTATCATGTTCATTATTTCTGTCTACTTTATTTAAGACAGTAGTTGTATAGGTTTTGTATATTCTACGAGATTGCTCATGCACTTGTTACATCAGATTTTGGGACTTTTTTCGTAGATGTTCATGATTGTATTGGATAATATTTCTATTACTTCGCTTATGTTTTATTCACACTTTGTGACTTGCTAAGAAGAAAAGTATGTTTTCTAAATTAAATTCCATTTACTTATCAAAATTTCTGATTTTAAAAGTTAAAGTGGAAAATTAATTTGGAGGTTCATGCGTTGGCTTGACTAACATCATCGTGATAGTTTAATATCAGAACACTAGGTTCATATAGGTCTCACAGGTCATGAGTAGACCTAGTAGAGTTTAGCGGATCAGTGCGGAGATATTCGTACTTATCTTCGAGAGGCTATAGGGTATTAGTAAACTTCTCTTTCTCCATCTCCCATCATGCAATTGATGTTTTACTAAGTATCTTTCTCTTATTCTCTCAAATAAGGTGAGCACGCGTGCAACAACAGTACCCGGTGGCAGAGGGGTTGCTTCCCAATCCGTTAGAGGTAGAGGCAGAGGTCGAGGGAGAGCCACAACTCCTGCTAGAGGATGAGGGCATCCTAGAGCTGTTCCTATAGTACCACTAGTAGATTCGGTGGAGGATCATGTTATTGGGGAGAAGGATGAGGCATATGTACCTGAGCCGGCCCCTACAAATTTTATGACTGTACTGGGCTTTCAGGAGGTCATGGAGAGTATACTACAGTGTATGGATTCTATGACTCAGACTGGACTATTTCCACTAGATCCAGCCACATCTCAGGTAGGCGGGGGAGCATAGAGCCCTACCACGTATTCGCTTAGGGCATATTGCTACGGTGTATCATACCCTAGGTGTACTGCCAGCAGGTGGGGTTCAGCCGGTAGCAGAGATTAGAGCAAAGACTATACCAAACATGACCATTGAGGAGCAGAAGCGTTTGGAAAAATAGACTAGGCTTCATCTTCCTATCTTTAGCGGTGAGATGTTAGAAGAGCCACAAGATTTCATTGACCTTTGTAGAGAGAGTCTGGATAATATGGGAGTAGTGGTGTCCAACGAGGCAGACTTCACCATTTTTCTGCTAGAGGGTAAGGCACGTGGATGGTGGCAATTTTATCTCCAGAGCTGGCCAATAGGTTCACCTCCTGATACAAATCTAGGTAAGAAATTGAGGAAATTAAAGACAAGATAAGTTGAAAAATAGATCCAACAAAGAAGTAATTGTCAAGCAATTGAAATAATCAATTACCCAACAAATTACAAAATTTAGTAGACCTAAATTATAGGATTACCATCAAGAGGCATGGAATTCCTCTTGTGAATACACCTTGCAAGAGTTTGAATAAACAAGTTGGAAACATGTGCTCCTCACAATTCTTCAAAATTCAAAGATAATTTAAACTAGAAATGACCCCATCATATGTTATTTATACTAGGTCCAAATAAGGTAAGAAAGACATAAATACCCCTATTGGGTCTAACTACTATGCCCACAAGAGAAATCTTATAACCCAAGTCTCCAATCACTGGCAAGCATGGCCTAGGTCCATATGCTTACATCCAAGTGATCAAGGGGGAACACATGTGCGCATATAACTATCCACGTAAGCATGGACTCTCACGTTGTCACCATCCAAGTCTCCATGATCCTCCAAAATATCAACCCTCAACACATTGTATACCTTCATGGGTCTTCCACTATTGTCTTCTAATGCTTCGAATATATCCAACACTTGGTAAAGGCCTTCTCCTATTGGCATAAGCGTTCCTTTCCTTTTGCTTAGAAATCTATCTTTCCTTAGGTATACTTATACCCAATCACCGGGTTGAAGGATCACTTTCTTCCTTCCTTTGTTCCTTTTGTAAGCTACTTGTTGATATTTCTCCTTAAGTTGTGCCTTGACCCTTTGATAAATCTTCTTCATGGCATAAACTCTCTTTTGTGCATCTAAATCAACAACAACATCTTCAGAAAGAGGAGTAAAATCCAAAGGAGTCAAAAGATTAAAACCATATAAAATCTCAAAAGGTGTCATGCAAGTAGAAGAATGCAAAGATCTATTATAAGCAAATTCAACCAAAGGCAATTGTTCTTCCCAAGATGTGTCCTTTCCTTCTACTATAGTCCTCAACATATTCCCTAATGATCTATTGACTACCTTGGGTTGACCATCCGTTTGGGGGTTACAAGAAGTAGAAAACAACAAATGAGTACCCAATTTTACCCACAAACTCCTCCAAAAGTGACTCAATAATCTAGAATCTGTATCACTTACTATTGTTCTTGGTACACCATGCAACTTAAGCACATTCTCGACAAACCAAGTAGAAATATGACTAGCATTATCACTCTTGTGGAAAGGAATAAAATTCAACATCTTAGAAAACCTATTTTTCACTACAAAGAGGTTATCTCTACCATTTCTAGTCCTAGGAAACCCTAGCACAAAATCTATAGAAATGTCTATCCAAGGTGCACAAGATATGGGCAAAGGTGTATATCATCCATGGGGGTATGTCCTAGATTTAACACTTACACACTCAAGGCATTGACAACAAATATTCTCTACATCATACTTCATCTTAGGCCAATGGAAATTCTCCTTAAGACCTCCACTATGCACCTAAATAACCAACAACTCTCTCCAAGATGACTTAGGCATACGCAATCTATTTCCTCTAAACAAGAACCAATCAAACTTATGAAACCTCATCAACTTTTCAGCCTCCAATTCACTAGGTCTCCAAAATTGTTCCACTTGATCACACCTATGATAGGCTTCTTTAAAGTCATCTTCTAGTAGGTATTTTTCTTTCATACTCTCAAAACCCAACAACCTAGAGGTAAAGGTATTTAAGAATATCGCCTAGACAAATCATGGGCAACCACATTATCCTTCCCTTGCTTATAGTGCATAATATATGAAAAAGTCTGTATGAATTCCACCCACTTAGCATGCATCTTGTTCAACTTACCTTGGCTCTTAATATGTTTAAGAGACTCATGGTCTGTTCTAATCACAAACTCCTTAGGCCAAAGATAGTGTTGCCAATTGGTCAAATCTCGCACTAAAGAAAATAACTCCTTATCATATTTGTAATAGTTCAAGCTAGATCCCTTCAATTTCTCACTAAAATATGTTGTAGGTTTTGGTCTTGCATGAGCATGGCTCCTATTCTTAACCCACTAGCATCATTCAATCTCAAAGGTCTTGTCAAAATTAGGGAGTTGCAAAGAGGTGCGAAACTAAGCTTCTCCTTCAAAAGACTTGCTATAAACCAGAATATCATCAAAATAGACAACAACAAACTTGTTAATGAACGGTTTAAGCACATGATTCATAAATCTCATAAAAATACTTGGGGCATTTGTCAAAACAAATGGCATAACGAGCCATTCATATAGACCATACTTAGTCTTGAATGCCGCTTTACACTCATCCTGGTTTCATCCTAATTTGATTGTAACCACTCCTCAAATCAATTTTAGAAAATATGCATACACCACTAAGCTCATCTAACATATCATCTAATAGAGGAATATGGTGGCGGTACTTTACTGTGATCTTGTTAATCGCACGGCAATCCGCACACATTCTCCAAGTGCCATCCTTCTTTGGAATAAGAATGACCGGAATGGAACAAGTACTCAAGCTTTCTTTTACCAATCCCTTGTCAAGCAATTCCTCCAATTGTCGTTGTAGCTCCTTTATTTTTTCCGGGTTACTTCTATATGCCTCCTTGTTTGGAATTTTAGAACCCGAGATGAAGTTAATTTGATGCTCTATTCCCCTCAAAGGTGGAAATCCTTTTGGAAGTTCTTCCGGGAACACGTCTTCATATTCTAGAAAAAGACAAGAAACAATACTAGGCAAAGAAGATGCTAGAGTGTTAGTTGATAAGATATAATCTTAGTGAACAGTAGATACAATAGGCATATTTTTCTCTAGCTCTCTCATATACCCTTGACTTTTCATCATTATGCACACTTTCTCTTTTGTCTTAGCCCTTTTCCCCTCATTTTTCAATTCACTCTTTTCTTGTGGAAAATTGCTCACATCACTCAATTCTTGCCCTCTTTTTTCCTCTTTAAAGTTTCTGTTAGACACTCCCTTACTTCTCTCATTCTTTTCTCTCTCATTCTCTCGTTTCTCTTTCTCTCTCAATCTATTCATGATTTTATAATCTTCATTCACTTGAAAAGGAGTCAATGGAAGAAGTGTATGTTTCTTTCCCTTGTACAAGATGGAGTATCTATTTGTTCTACATAGCTCCTCGGTTATATTGCCATGGTCTTCCCAAAATCACGTGACATGCTTACATCGGAGCAACATCACATAAAACCTCAACTTCATATTTCCCAATGCTAAATTTTACCAGGGCTTTCTTGATCACCTTGAGTTCACCACACTCATTCAACCATTGCAACTTGTATGGTTGAGCATGCATCATATTTTTAGACCCAAATTCTCAATCATGACACTACTAGCAACATTGGTACAACTCCCACTATCCACAATCAATGACCCAATATATACCTCGATCTAGCATGAAACAAGTTTTCTCTTTCGTCAAGCTCATCATTTTTTACGGTTGCACCCATCATTATTCTCACAAGACAATTTGGCATGTTCGTCTTTCTTCGATACCATCAAACACTTCTTGATCCTCTTCACTAGAAGACTCCTCATGAGAATCCTCATCATTTCCACTATTGGCTGAATGGATTCCACTCTCACTAATAATAATTTCCCTCCGGTTGGGACATTCCGCCATAACATGACCATAATTGTGACACTTTTAATATTTTATATTACTAGTAGAAGTAGAAGAGCGAGGCTTAGCATTGTTACCTCCTCCGCTCTTGTCATAATATGTATTGGCATCCTTTTTGTACTCCCTTGGTCTTTCATCCTTGGGAGATGGCTTCTAATAGTCTTTTATTTCTCCCTATGAAGTGTTGTACCTCTTGGACTTGTAGGCCTTGTCTTCCTCCAAGTTTCTTTCAACTTGACTTGCTGCTTGGAAGGCATCATTCAAAACCTCATACTTGTGAACCTTCATATGTGAAGTGATTTCCCAATTAAGTCTCGCGATGAATTGGATCACCATAGCATTTTCCTCCTCCTCAAATTTGGCCTTTATGAGAACAAGATCAAATTCATTGTGGTATTCCTTAACACTCTTGTAAGCTCTCTTGAGAAGCTCGTATTTGTAATACTTGGGAATAAATCTTATTTACATAACATTAATCAACTCTTCTCATTCCTCAATCAATGGAATGTGAAGTCTTATGCTTCTCATTTCTTCTGAATCCCACCAAGTAGAAGCAAAGTCTTCAAATTGAGTGATGGCATATCTTAATATTTGGGTACTAAAAACTCGGTTCGTCCAAAAGATCCTATTACTTTGAACAACCCAAGTCAAGTATTCATGCGTGTCATTACTTCCTTTTAAGGGAGGAAGGTTGACATTGATGGTATTTACCCCTCTATCCGGATCACCTTGGTTCTCCCCAAAGTATTTTCCATTGTTGCCTCAATTTCGCCACTTCCATTTAAACCTTGGTTTTTCATAGTTCATGCGTACCTGTTGGAACATCCTTTAGTTATCTCTTATTTCATCCCCTTGGTTAACATGACAAACCCTCCATACTCGGCCTCTTCTTCATTCTAAGATTATTCATGATCACCTTAAAGAACACCATGTTGAGATTGATAATGTGGTTGTTGGATAGGGGCGGTTTAATGTTGTTGTCCAATAGGGGGAGGTCGTGGGGGTAGGGGACGTGTTTGCACTGTGACTTGCCCCCTCTCCAATTTTCATAGGATGATTCTCTCCCGTTATAACAATCATTTGTTCGTTGAGCTTCACTGACAACTTAGTTTCTTCGAGTTCCTGGGTGAACTCTTCTATTCGTTTCATCATTTGCTCCATAAAAGACTCCATTTTGTTGGTAGACTCTTCACTAGTCCCCATCATACCTACAAAATGAGCAAACAAGTTAGTGAAAATAAGGACCTTATGTTCACTCCCTTAGTGTTTCACTCTTAGTGTCACTTAATTCCCTCGTTTTTCACTCAAGATCTTTGGCTTTTGATCTCACTTAAATGTTCTCAATAACTTTTGCCTTTTACCACTCTTGATTTCCCACAAGTTGATCTTCAACTCTAATCAAGAATACTTTCAACAAGAAGAACCGTCCACTTTGGGGTTAGAGTGGAGTTTATGTTGACACGAAAGAAAGACACAGTAAAACCAAACAGGCAAGAGCCAAGTAATTAACAACATAATCAAAGAGAATCATGAAATAATTGGCACGAAATGAAGATACGAACACAATAACCAGATTACCAAAGTAGGACTAATTACTAATGTTAACTAGATAAGAATAATCAATGAAAACAACTAGGAATAAGAAGAACACAAAAACTGAGCCAGAGAAAATCGTGTCCACAATTTATTTTTCGTGGCCACTGGGGGCTGCGGTGGTGCAATTTCGTGCCCACGATTAATTTTGTGTCCATGATATTTCTGATTTTCTAAGGTTCAAGTTTGTCTTGCTCCACGAAATTTTTTCGGCTCCACATTTTTGGTCCAAGAATCTGGACTTTCAGCTTCTTCTTCTTCTTCTTCTTCTTCTTCTTCTTCTTCTTCTTCTTCTTCTTCTTCTTCTTCTTCTTCTTCTTCTTCTTCTTCACTTTAGGCTCAATTTTGAAATTTAAAATTCATCCAAATCATGCTCAAATACCTTCAAACTTCATATTTCACTTGGGAATCACCTTAAGATCAAACCCACTAGTTTTTAACATCAATTTTGTGAATCACATAAATTTAAATGGATCAAATTGTACATTTTTTTTTCATGAACCCACTTATGAAGATGATGAACTTGAAGAACAAGAAACTTTTCAAATTCACTTGTCGCAACCTAAATCAGTTCAAATCAACTTCAATTGATATAATTTAACATAAAGAACAAACCCTAATAAATTTCAAACATAAATATGTATCTGGATCCAAAAAATGAAAGATTCAACTTAAGAACATGATGATTTTTTTCTTGAATTTTCATTTTTTGATTATTTTAAAATCTTATCAAATAATTAGCTAGTGTATGTATAAAAAACACTAATCCAAGATCTAATACCAAATGATATAAATCTAAGTACGTTATTTAAGAAATTAAAGACAAGATAGAAATTAAGAATAGACCCAATAAAGAAGTAATTGTCAAACAACTGAAATAATCAATTACCCAACAAATGACAATACTTAGTATATCAAAACT
Source organism: Nicotiana tabacum (assembly GCF_000715075.1). Classification (NCBI taxonomy): domain Eukaryota; kingdom Viridiplantae; phylum Streptophyta; class Magnoliopsida; order Solanales; family Solanaceae; genus Nicotiana; species Nicotiana tabacum. The sequence continues at coordinate 97,745,027 of NC_134084.1, read as the reverse complement.
ATAGGATTATCCTCAAGATAAATTCCATTCCTACTGTGAATACACCTTGCAAGATTTTGAATCAAAAAGTTGGAAACACATGCTCCTCACAATTCTTCAATATTCAAAGATATGTTAAACTAGAAATGAGCCCATCATATGTTATTTATACTAGGTCCAAATAAGGCAAGAAAGACATAAGTAATCCTAATGGGTCTAACTACCATGCCCACAAGAGAAATCTTACTATTCAAGTCTCCAATCATTTGCAAGCATTGCTAGGTCCATATGTTTGCATCCAAGTCATCAAGGGGCACACATGTGCACATATCACCATCCGCGTAGGCATGGTCTTCCACGTGGTCACCATCAAAGTCTCAATGCTCCTCCAAGATCTCCACCCTCAACACATTGTATGCCTTCAAGGGTCTTCTACCGTTGTCTTCCTGTGCTTCCAAGATATGCCAACGCTTGGTGAAGAGGTTAAAATCCCTTAGTTCTTTGGCTTGAGATCTTGTGAATGACCTAGATGTCATTGGTGTTCCTTGAGGTATATCACCTACATTGACTTGGGATCAGTTCACACTACTTTTCTTGGAGAAGTAAATTCCACCTTCATAGATAGAGGAGTTACGGAGTTGGGTTGAGCGGCTCCGGCAAGTCCTGATGTCTGTGACCGACTACAAGACGAGATTCACTAACTTGTCTCGTCATGCAACTATCATACTCCCCACTGATGCTGAGAGAGTGCTAAGGTTTATTAGGGGTTTGAACCGTGAGATTCAGATATCTATGGCTCGAGAGGTGGAGATAGGGAATCTATTCTGCTAGTTTTGGAGATAGCTCGGAGGATCAAGCGTATCCGCAACAAAAGCGGAGAGTCCATGTCAAGGGATACACAACCTCGGCATTTTGGTAGATTTAGAGGCTCCTCGTCTGGAGGCAGGGGTCAGTTTATGAGGGCCCATCTTAGAACGCCCATGCATTCGGAACCATAGCCTACTCGGGAAGCTATGGCGTAACCCTACTTCAACGCTATTCCAGAGAGTACTTATCGTCTGCCAGTTTTGGGTTCCTCCAATAGGTACTTTGGTTATTAGGGTCAGACTCATAGTCAGTAGTTCTCCACTCTATGAAGTTTCTTTGCGTGCGGGGAGATGGGCCACCTGAACAGGTTTTGTCCCAGACTTTGGGGTAAGGCAGTGCAGCAGGACAATTGATCCATGATTACTACACTAGCTTTTGCACTTCCCGTTCGGTCGGCTAGAGGTAGAGGGCAGATAGGTAGGGTCACCCTAGAGGTGGATTCCATTTAGGTGGCACTCTAGCTAGATTTTATGCCTTCCCAGCCAAATTAGAGGAAGTAGCCTTTGATGCAGTGAACACGTGTACTATTTTTGTTTGTCGTAGAGATGCTTTGGTACTATTTGATACATGGTATACATATTCCTATGTGTCTTCTCTATTTTCTCCTTATCTGGATGTATCTCATGAGTCCTTGGGTGTTCCAGTATAATATGTATCCACGCACGTAGATGATTTTGTTGTTGTGGATCAAATTTACCGGTCCTGTGTGGTGACTTTCTTTGCATACGAGACCAGATCAGATCTTGTATTACTTGATATGATTGACTTCGAGGTTATCCTGGGCATGGATTGGTTTTCTTCATTCCATGCCATTCTTGGCTGCCATGCGAAGACTATTACCTTGGAAATGCTAAATTTGCCTAGGTTAGAGTGGGGAGGTTCATCTATTGGTACTTCTAGTCAGGTTATTTCTTTTGAAGGCTCGACATATGGTCGAGAAGGGTTGCTAGGCCTATTTGGCCTTTTTTGGGATACTGTTATGGAGACTCCCATGATATATTCAATGCATATGGTGCGGGAGTTTTTTGATGTATTTCCTGCTGATCTAAAAGGTATGCCACCAGATTGTGATATTAATTTTGACATTGATTTGACCACAGGCACCCAATCGATCTTTATGTCGCCCTATCATATGGCCCAATGGAGTTAAGAGAGTTGAAGGAGCAACTTTAGGAGTTTCTCGAGAATGAATTTGTTAGGCTGAGTGTGTCGCCTTGGGTGCACCAGTATTATTTGTGAAGAAGAAGGACAGGAGTATGCGGATGTGCATTGATTACTGCTAGCAGAACAAAGTCACCATCAAGAATAAGTACTTGTTCCCGTGCATGGATGATTTGTTTGATCAGCTACAGAGTGCTAGAGTGTTCTCGAAGATCAACATGAGATATGGGTATCATTAGCTGAGGATTCATGCTTCAAATATTCTGAAGATACATTTGCGGACTGGATATGGGCACTATGAGTTTCTTGTGATGTCCTTCAGCTTGAGTGATGCCCCATCAACATTTATGGATTTGATAAATCGGGTGTTTAGGTCATATCATGACGCATTTGTCATTGTTTTCATTGATGACATATTGATCTACCCGTGTAGCATGGAGGATCACGAGCAACATTTAAGGATAGTACTTCAGACCTTGAAGTAACTAAAACGATATGTTAAGTTCTCCAAGTGCGAGTTCTGGTTAGTTTTTGTGGCTTTCTTGGGGCATGTTGTATCAGGTAAGGGTATTAAGGTGGATCCCAGGAAGATTGAGGCAGTTCAGAGTTGGCGGCGTCCTAACACAACGATCGAGATCAAAAGTTTCTTGCAGCTAGCAGGTTATTATCGTCGGTTTGTGGAGGGCTTGTCATCTACTACAGCTCCTTTGACTAGATTGACCCAGAAGGGTGCAAAATTCAGATGGTCCGATGATTGCGAGGCAAGCTTTCAGAAGCTTAAGGCTGCATTGACTACAAAACCATTGTTAGCTTTAACCTCCGATTCGGGGATATATACTATGTATTACAACAATCCATGCATTGATTTGGGTTGTATACTGATGCAGGATGGGCGAATTATCACATATTCTTCACTTTAGTTGAAGCCCCACAAGGAGAACTACCATGTGCATGATTTAGAGTTAGCTGCGATAGTTCATGTTCTTAATATCTGGAGGCACCGTGTTTATATGGTGTTGTGTGAGGTTTATACCAATCATCATAGTTTGCAGCATCTAATTAAGTAGAGACATCTTAATTTAAGGCAGCGCAAGTGGATTGAGTTATTGAAGGACTATGATATTATCATCCTCTATCATCCAAGTAAGACGAATATGGTCGCGTATGGCTTGAGCAAAAAGGCCAAGAGTATAGGTAGTTTGGTGTTCATCTCAGCATAGGAGAGGTTATTGGCTTTGGACATTCAGTCCTTGGCTAACCGACTTATGAGGTAGGATATCTCAAAGCCTAATCGGGTTCTTGCATGTGTTGTGGTTCAATCTTCTTTATTTGAGAAAATCAAGGCTCGTCAGTATGATGATCCACACTTGCTAGTTCTTATGGAGAATATTATGGGGTGACATCAAGAGGTCACTATCGATTATGATGGTGTTCTACGACTTCAAGGTTGCTTATCTGTTCCTAATATTTATTTCCTGAGTGAGATGATTCTAGAAGAGGCACATAACTCATGTTATTCTGTTCATCTAGGTTTTATGAAGATGTATCATGACTTGAGGTAGAATTATTGGTTGCGGCGGATGAAGAAGGATGTAGTTTAGTATGTAGTGTGATATCGTACTTGCCAGCAGGTTAAGTACGAGTATCAGAGGTCAGGTGGCTTACTTCAGCAGATGGTTATACGGGAGTGGATGTGGGAGTGCATTACTATGGATTTCGTGGTTGGTTTTCCGTGGACATTGAGGAAGTTTGATGCCATTCGGGTCATTGTCGACAGACTGACCAAGTCTGCATACTTTATTCCGGTGATGACTACATATACTTCAAAAAGGTCTGCCCAGATTTATATTCAGGAGATCGTCCGATTGCATGGCATGCCTGTTTCCATCATTTTAGATAAATGCAATTAGTTCACCTCACATTTTTGGAGAGCTGTACAGAGTGAGTTGGGTACCCGGGTAGAGATCAGCACGACCTTTCATCTGCAGACTGATGGCAGTCACAACGGACAGTTCATATTCTAGAGGTTATGCTTAGAGCATGTGTGATTGACTTCGGATGGTAGTGGGATCGATTCTTACTGTTGGCCGAGTTTTCTTATAACGATAATTATTAGTCCAACATTGAGAGGAATCCATTTGAGGCCTTGTATGGTCGACAATGTCGTCCCCCTATTAGTTTGAGACCGACAATGCTACGTTATATAATACTTATTTGGTAAAGGATGCCTTGGATAAGGTAAAGTTGATTCAGGAGTGACTTCGCACAACACAATCTAGGTAGAAGAGTTACATAGATCAAAAGGTGCATGATTTGTCATTTATGGTGGTCGATAAGGTTCTCTTAAGAGTCTTGGAGATGAAGGGTATCATGAGGTTCTAAAGGCGGGGAAAGCTGAGTCTGAGGTCCATCAATTCATTCGAGGTGTTGGAGTGAGTTGGAGAGGTTACATACAATTTTGGGTTTCCGCATAGACTATCGAGGGTTCATTCGGTATTCCATGTGTCTATGCACCTGAGGTACCATTCCGTCAGGTCTCATGTATTGGATTACAACACACTTCAGCTATATAAGATCTTGGGAAATGAGGAGGAGTTGCCATTGTTGACAGGCAAGTCCGCAAGTTAAGGTCTAAAAAGAATTCAGTAGTGAAGGTATAGTGGAGGGGTTAACCAGTCGAGGAGGCGACTTGGGAGACCGAAGAGTACATGCGGAGTAGATATCCATACTTATTCAACACTGCAGTTAGGATTCTAAACCTATTCGAGGACGGATGTTTGTTTAAGTTGTGTAGAACGTAACGATCCAACCGATCGTTTTTCTTTCTAGATCTCCGTTCCCCTATTTAAGATTGTCGTATGTGTTATTATATTTTATGACTTGCAGGGATAATTGGTTTGGTTTTGGAAGGGTTCAGGGTGAATTCAGAACACTTAGTTCTATAATAGTGGCCTAAGGTGAGCAAGTTTGACTTGAGTCATCACTTTGAATAGACAACCTTGGAATTGGTATTTGAAGGTTCTAATAGGTCTGTATGAGGATTTTGGACTTGGTTATATATCCGTATTTGGATTTGGAGGTCCCTAGATCGATTTGGCTCTTTTTGCCGAAAGTTGGGAATTTTGGAGGTTAAGAATTTCCTAAGTTTGACCTAGAGTTGAATTTTATTGATATAGGGTTCGAATTTTAGTTTTGAGACTTGGAATAGGTCTTTGAAACTTGTCTGCAAAGTTTGGTTTCATTATGAATTGGTTTGGTAGGAATCGGACGTTTGGTTGTAATTTTAGCGATTCTTGAGTTTGATTGAAATTTCTATGTGTTATGGTGTCCGATCATGGTTCCAGATGTTATTTTGGTGTTTTGAGTTTGCGAGAAAGTTTGTATGATATTTTTAGACTTGTGTGGATGTTTGGTGTGGAGCACTAGGGGCTCGAGTGAGTTTCAGACGCGTTTTAGATTTGTTTGGACTAATTCTTAGCAGCTGGTGTGCTGGTGCTGCAGTTATCGCAAATGGGAAAAAGTGGTCTGGAGCAGGACATGTCACCTTTTCGACCAGTTGGCCGCTTTTGCAAAGGGGACTGACTTTGGAATTTGAGAAGTCAGTGTCGCATTTGGACATTCCCTGTGTTCAATAGGCATCGCATTTGTGATGCACTTGTTGCATTTGCTACATCTGTAGCTCATTTTTCACCTATTTGTTTCGGCACTTAGGCACATTTTCCCCACTTTTCACTTGGCTTTGGATATTTGTGAGCTCTTTGGAGGATAATATTCACCAAGCATCATAAGGTAAGTGATTTATACCTTTATAAGTTAATATATGGATTATGGTAGATTTTAACATAGAAATTTGTGAAAATTTGGGAATTTTATGGAAGAACCTAGGGTTTAGTAAAACTGGGGTTTGACCACAAAATTGAGTGTAGAATTGAGAAAAAACTATATATTCGAGTTTGTAATGCAATGGGTAACAATTATCTTCAAAACTTTCCAGTATCCGGACAAGTGGGCTTGGGATTGACGTTTATGGAATTTCCAAGTTGGTGGAAAACTATTCTAATAGTTAAATTATGAACTTTTGAGCATATATTTATTGGTTTATGCATCCTTTGACTAGTTTTGGGTAGCTCGACATCAATTTGAGGCTACTAGTGTGGTTTAACAGCCGAGTAGTGAGCTTGAAAGCAAGGTAAATCTCTTGCCTAATCTTTTAAGAGAGAATTATCCCTGCAGGTCTTTTAAATGTTATATGCTACCTGTTGAGGGCGCTACATGCGTACGAGGTGACGAGAGTCCATGCGTAGCTAGATTTAAGTTTATGTTCAGGTAGACTTAGAACCCGTTTGGACATAAGGATTTTTTTTTACTTTTTTAAAAAAAAAATCACTTTTTTCGAAATCAATGTTTGGCCATAAAATTTTCAATTTTCACTTGAAGATGAATTTTTGAATTTTTGAAAAATTTTAAAAACTGCAAAAGGCTGTGTTTTAAATTTTCACTCAGATCACTCACAAATTTTCAAAAACAACCCAAAATTATATTCATGTCCAAACACAACTCTAATTTTCAAATACAATTTTTACTTGAACTTTTTTTACTTTTACTTTTAAAATTGTACAATTCTTACGTCCAAACGCTCACTTAGATTCACATCATGAAATTCTAATATTGTAGGACATATTGCGTTCTTGTGTCATTGATTTCGGAGTGTCATGGGATTAGTTTCTATTGCTTGCAGAGTTTGCTTATAACAATAGTTACCAGTCAAGTATTCAGATGGCTCCGTATGAGGCTTTGTATGGGAGGCGGTGTAGATATCCAGTTGGTTGGTTCGAGCCTGGTGAGGCTAGGCTATTGGGGACAGACTTGGTGCATGATGCCTTAGAAAAGGTGAAGGTGATTCAGGAGAGGCTTCTTACCGCACAGTCGAGGCAAAAGAGTTATGCTGACAGGAAGGTTCGAGATGTGACCTACATGGTTGTCCTACATGGTTAGCGAGAAGGTTCTGTTGAAGGTTTCGCCCATGAAGGGTGTTATGAGATTTGGGAAGGAAGGGAAATTGAGTCGTCTGTTCATTGGGCCTTTTGAGGTGCTTCGGAGGATTGGGGAGGTGGCTTATGAGCTTTCTTTGCCACCTAGCTTGTTGAGTGTGCATCCGATATTTCATGTTTCTATGCTCTAGAAATATATTGGGGATCCGTCTAATGTTCTGGATTTTAGTACGGTTCAGTTGGATGATGATTTGACTTATGATATGGAGCCAGTAGCTATTGTGGGTCGTCAGGTTCGAAAGTTGAGGTCAAAGGATATAGCTTCAGTGAATGTGCAGTGGAGAGGTCGGCTTGTGGAGGAGTCTACCTGGGAGACTGAATGGGAGATGCGGAGCAGATATCCTCACATGTTTAAGACTTTAGGTTTGTTTCTTGACTCATTCGAGGACGAAGGTTTGTTTAAGTTGGGGAGGATGTGACGACCCGACTAGTTGTCTTATGATTTACAGCTTCATTTTTCCCATTTCTGCTTCTTTATGCCTTGTTTATCCATGTTATGTGGCATCGGGTTGGTCGGATCGAATCCGGAATTATTTTGGTAAGGTTTGAGACTCTTAGTCTCTTTTAAGGAAGCTTAAGTTGGAAAAGTCAATCGGATATTGACTTATGTGTTAGAGGGCTTGGATGTGAGTTCTGATGGTTCGGTTAGCTTTGGGAGGTGATTTGGGTCTTAGGACTGTGAACGGAATGAGTTTTAGAGGTTCGGAGTAGATTTAGGCTTGAATTGGCGAAGTTGATATTTTGGCGATTTCTGGTTGGTAGGCGAGATTTTGATATAGGGGTCAGAATGGAATTCCGAGAGTTGCAATAGTTCTGTTGTGTCATTTGGGATGTGTGTGCAAAATTTCAGGTCATTCGGACGTGGTTTGGTTGGGTTTTTGATCAAAAGCGAAATTCGGAAAATTTTAGAAAGTTTGGCTTGAATCCGAGGTTTTTTCGATGATTTGATGTTGTTTGAGGTGCTTTGAAGATTGGAACAAGTTTGAATAAGGTATTAGGATATGTTTGTGCTTTTGGTTGAGGTCCCGGGGGCCTCGGGGTGATTTCAGATGGTTGACGGGAAGTTTGGGACTTTGTTATAGCTGTTGAATTTGCTGCTTTTGTTATTTCAGCACCTGCGGATTGGGGACCGCAGATGCGATGCCGCAGGTGTGGGCATTTAGTCACCGAAGAGAAAAGGGGCCTGATGAGCAGCGATCACAGAAGCGGATAGGGTGAGGAAGGTTGATCGCAGAAGCAGTTTTAGCCATTAAGTGAGGAACCGCAGAAGTGGTTATTTGGCCGCATATGCGGTACCGTAGAAGCGGAAATTTGGCCACAGATGCGAAAATGACTAGGCAGAAAGTATAAATTGTGGCCTTTGCGAATTTTAGTTATTTCACCATTTTATCTCGGCTTTGGAGCTTTTTGGACGATTTGAAAGAGGAATTTCAAGTGAACTTCAATGAGCTAAGGAATTTGGACCTAAAACTCGTCCCTATGCTATTATTTCACGGATTAGATGTGATGACCCAGCCGGTCGTCTTAAGAATTAACGCCCGGACGGTCGTCTTAAGAATTAACGCCTCGATCCCCTATTAACTGCTTTCCCCAAGTTTATTTCTGCTAATGTGATTTGCTAGGATGTTCGATTTTGAGTTTTGGGGAGTTTTGGGACACTTGGTCCCTAAATGAGAGCTTAAGTGTTGGGAAGTTGACCGTAGTCGGAACAGTATGAATACAACCTTGGAATGGAAATCTGACGGTTCCCTTAGCTCCGTTGGGTGATTTTGGGGTTAGGAGCGTGTTCGGATTGTGTTTTGGAGGCTCGTAGCTAATTTAGGCTTGAAATGCCGAAAGTTGAATTTTGGAAGTTTCCGGTTCGATAGTGAGATTTTGATCCGAGGGCCAGAATGGAATTCTGAGAGTTTCAATAGTTTCGTTGTGTCATTTGGGATGTGTGTGCAAAATTTCAGGCCATTCGGACGTGTTTTGGTTGGGTTTTTATCGAAAGCGGAATTCGGAAGATTTTAGAAACTTAGGCTTGAATCCGACGTGTTTTGGTTGTTTTGATGTTGTTTGAGGAGCTTTGAAGATTTGTACAAGTTTGAATAAGGTTTTAGGATATGTTGATGCCTTTGGTTGAGGTCTCGGGGACCTCGGGATAAATTCGAATGGTTAACGGAGGAAATTTTGGAGTTGAAGTTGCTGCAGCAGCTGGTCTTCTGGTATTTTCGCATCTGCGGTTTGGGGACCGCAGATGCAGTGGCGCAGAAGCGGCTTTGTGTCAATTCCTCAGGAACCGCAGATGCGGTGAAGGTCTCGCAGAAGCGGAACCGCTCCTGCGGTTAGAGGTTCGCATATGCGGAAGCTGGCATTTTAATGAAAGTCGCAGATGCGACGTTGTGTCCACAGATGTAGTCTCAGGGCCGCAAATGCGGAAATCGTTGGGCAGAACATATAAATAGTTGTCTTCGCGAATTTGAGGGATCCTTTCATCATTTTCATTCGAGGTTGAAGGTTTTAGGAGAGATTTTTGAGGAAAACAAATGGGTATCACTTGAAGGTAACATCCTTGACTTCATAACTCGTTTTTATGTGATTAAAGGCCTAATTAATGGTGAGAAATTTGGGAAAAATGGGTAATTAGGGCTTGAGTTTAAGAGGCCTTTAAATGAGGATTTGAGGGGTCATTTGGACTCCGATTTCAGTGTTCTTGTTATATATAGACTCGTCAGAGTACGAAGTTTCTGAAAATGTAAATTTCACCTGATTCCGAGATGTGGGCCCGAGGGGCATTTTGGTCATTTTACATTATTTTGTGTATTAGCTTAGAATTTAATTGTAGAATCCGTTACTTGAAGTGTTATTTACATTATGCATTTGAATTGAGTAGATTTTGGCCATTTGGAGTTGAGTACTCGTGGCAAAGGCGTGGTGTTAGGTTGATTTTAAGATGGTTCGAGGTAAGTGGCTTGTCTAACCTTGTGTGAGGGACTTTCCCCTTAGGATTGGTATATTTGGTAATTGAAATGCCTTGTACGTGAGGTGATGAGTGTGTACTTGTGCTAATTGTTGGAAATTCGGTTTTCTTAAGTAATTACTAGTATGTTTCCTTTCTTGTTTCTATTTCTTGCACTATTAAGTCTGTTGTTAGCTTAGAAAAGCATGTCTAAGTAACTTAATTGCTTTAGCTGATTCAACCTGCCTTACTTGAATTCTGTGTAGCATGCTAGGCTAGAATCACTTAATGCCTTAATATGAAATTTTGTCATTTCTGTATACCTTCCTACCGTTGTTGTGTATTTATTTTGGGACTACGGATATGGGATTCCAGTAGCTCCCCCTTGTCTGTTTACTTTAGGACTACGGGTTAGATTCCTGGTAGATCCCCATGCACATTTACTTTGGGATTACGGGTTAGATTCCCGGTAGATCCCCCTGCACAGTTATATGGAACTACGAGAATGCACCTGGTAGATTTTCCCAGTACTGGGTATTTACATTTGGGACTACGGAACGGGATTCTGGTAGATCCCCGCGCACTATGAGTTGGACTATGGGACGGGATTCCGAGAGATCCTTCGGACATATATATATGATGGACTACGAGACGGTATCTCGGGAGATTCACTAAATATGTAAAGATGGGACTACAAGATGGTATCCTGGGAGATCCCCAATTGTTACTATTGGTGCTGAGCTGTATTTCCTTTCCATGTTTACCTTGTTCTGTATAGTTTTTCTTGTTTTGTTCATCCTGTGTTATTTTATTGTTGTACTTATTTATACTGTTTCATTCTATACTGTTGATCTTTATATTTTATTTAACCTTAGTAGGGCCTTGACCTTCCTCGTCACTACTCGACCGAGGTTAGGCTTGGCACTTACTGAGTACCGTTGTGGTGTACTCATGCCTCTTCTGCACATATTTTTCACGTGCAGATCCAGGCACTGCTGATCATGTCTACTATCCTTGAGGTAGGCGATCGCTCGAAAGACTTCGAGGTACATCTGCCGCATATGCAGACCGAGAAGTCCCTTTCTATTCCTACTTTTAGTATTTAGCCCTTCTGTACCTTCCTGTTCTTATTAGACATTTTGGAGTTAGAGCTATGTAGTATTGATCTTAGCTTGTGATTCATGGGTTTCGGTCTTGGATTTATGTTTGGTATTGAGAATTAAACATGGTGTATGCCGAGCGGCACATTTAAACACTATTACTGCTTTATTTTTGTTTTAAATTGTTTACTTCCGCAAATTTTGGTTTTTCTTCCGCAAATTAGGCTTACCTAGTCGTAGAGACTAGGTGCCATCACGATGGTTCACGAAGGGCGAACTGGGGTCGTGACAAGTTGGTATTAGAGCTCTAGGTTCATAGGAGTCATGGATCACAAGACAGTTTATTAGAGTCTCACTGATCGAAACTGAGACGTTTGTACTTATCTATGAGAGGCTATGTAACTGTTAGGAAAATTCCACTTCATTTGATTTCCTTGTCGTGCGATATTTTGACATCACCATTCTAAACTTCTATCTTCTATTCTCTCACAGATGGTGAGGACACGTGCTACCCAGGATGATCAGGCACCCGCGCCCCCTACTGCAGCCGTTAGAGGCCGGGGTCGGGGTAGAGGCCGAGGACGCGCACGTGGTGAAGCCAGAGCACCTGACACGCCTACTTCTACTACTACTCCAACTCTTCAGGAGACTCTAGCATTGTTCATGAGCATGTACACCACTCTGGCTTAGGCAGGGTTGCTTCCCCTTGCTGCAGCTACATCTTAGGCCGGGGAAGGAGCACAGACTCCCACCGCCCGAACACCTGAGCAGCGAGTGCATGTTGAGCAGGTCCTTGAGATTATTCTTGTACCGCCTGCAATGCCAGTTTAGCCCGAGGACAGGCCAGCGGCTTCCGAGGATGAGCAGTTGAGGGTTGAGAGATTCAAGAAGTACAAGCCCCCTGTATTTAGTGGTCTAGCATCGGAGGATGCTTTGGGATTTCTTGATGTGTGTTACCGCATTCTCCGTACCATGGGTATTTCAGGATCGAGCGGGATTTCTTTCACTACCTTCCAGCTTCGAGGAGCCGCCTATGAGTACTGGCGCACCTATGAGCTAGACAGTCCAGATGAAGCTGCTTCACTGACTTGGGCTCAGTTTTCAAATATGTTCCTAAGGGAGTATGTTCCTCATAGCCTCAGGGACGCATAGCGTGCAGAGTTTGAGCATTTGCGCCAGGGTGCTATGACTATTTTAGAGTATGTTGTCCGTTACACTAGCTTGGCTAGACATGCACCAGCCTTGGTTTCTACTGTTCGCGAGAGGGTTTGCCGGTTTATTGAGGGCATTATTCCCAGTATCAGATCTAGCATGGCTTGTGATTTGGAGATGGATATTTCTTACTAGCAGGTGGTGAGCATTGCTAGGAGGATTGAGGGTATGCATGCTAGGGAGAAAGAGGAGAGGGAGGCCAAGAGGTCTCGATAGTCGGGCCATTGTTCTGGTGCCCGTACCCCAGCTGCAGGTCATCATGGTAGGGGTTATATGAGTCGCCTTATTCATTCGGCTCTTCCAGCAGCTAGTGGTATTCCAGCTCCTCCTAGGCCTCAGGAGCCTTATTATGCACCTCCGATTTCTAGCGCGCCTCCGACACGGGGTGTTTTCAGAGGTCAGTCCAGTAGACCTAGCCCTAGCTAGTCACAGCCACCACGTCCTCCTAGAGCTTGTTTTGAGTGTGGTGACACACGTCATATGATGAGGGATTGCCCCAGACTTGGGAGGGGTGCACCTTCATAGACTTCTCAGCCACAACGTGCCCCACAGAGTTCTCAAGCTATGGTTACAGCTCCAGTTACTACCCCACCTACTTAGCCAGCTAGAGGTGGAGGTCGGGGAGGTAGAGGTCGCCCTAGAGGGGAGGCCAGGCCAGATACTATGCCCTTCCTACCCATACTGAGGTTGTTGCCTCCGATTTTGTCATCACAGGTATTATACGGGTTTGCCACAGAGATGTATCGGTTCTATTCGATCCAGGCTTTACTTATTCTTAATTCTCTTCTTATTTTGCTCCACATTGGGTGTATCTCGGGATTCTTTAAGTTCCCATGTTTATGTTTCTACTCCTGTGGGAGATTCTCTCGTTGTGGATCGTGTTTATCGGTTGTGTTTGGTTGCTTTTAGTGGTTTTGAGACTAGAGCCGATTTATTGTTACTCAGTATGGTTGACTTCGATATTATCTTGGGCATGGACTGGTTGTTGCCCCATTATGCTATTCTTGATTGTCACGCCAAAACCGTGACGTTGGCTATGCCAGGTGTACCATGTGTTGAGTGGAGAGGTACTTTAGATTAGGCCCCCAGTAGAATTATTTCTTTTCTTAAAGCTCAGCGTATGGTTGAGAAGGGGTGTGACGCATATTTAGCTTATGTGAGAGATGTCAGTATTGATACCTCTTCAGTTGGTTCAGTTCCAGTAGTACGGAATTATCCTGATGTGTTTCCAGCTGATCTTCCAGACATGCCACCTGATAGAGATATTGATTTTGGCATTGATCTGTTGTCGGGCACTCAGCCCATTTCTATTTCTCCGTATCTTATGGCTCCTCCTAAGTTGAATAAGTTGAAGGATCAATTACAGGAATTACTTGATAAGGGTTTTATTCGGCCTAGTGTATCACCTTGGGGTGCTCCTGTCTTGTTTATGAAGAAAAAGGATGATTCTATGCATATGTGTATTGATTATCGCCAGTTGAACAAGGCTACAGTAAAGAACCGTTATCCTTTGCCTCGTATTGATGATATGTTTGACCAGCTTCATGACGCACAGGTATTTTCTAAGATTGACTTGCGCTCAGGTTACCATCAATTGAAAATTTGGGAGTAAGATATCCCGAAGACTGCTTTCAGGACTCGGTATGGTCATTACGAGTTCCCTGTTATGTCATTTGGGCTGACCAATCCCCAGTAGCCTTTATGAATTTGATGCACAGTGTGTTCCGGCCGTATCTTGACTCATTCGTCATTATCTTTATTGATGATATTCTGGTGTATTCTCGGAGTCGGGAAGATCATGAGTAGCACCTGAGGACTGTGCTTCAGACTTTGATAGAGAAGTTATATGCTAAATTCTCAAAATGTGAGTTTTGGTTGGATTCAGTAGCATTCCTAGGCCACGTGGTATCGAGTGAGGGTATTCAGGTGGATCCAAAGAAGATAGAGGCCGTGCAGAGTTGGCCCATACCATCCTTAACTACAGAGATCCGCAGTTTCCTTGGTTTGGCGGGTTACTACCGTCATTTTGTGGAGGGGTTTTCATCGATTACAGCCCCTATGACCAGGTTGACCCAGAAGGATGCTCCGTTTCAGTAGATGGAGGAGTGTGAGGCGAGCTTTCAGAAGCTCAAGACAGCTTTGACCACAGCCCCAATTTTGATACTACCTACAGGTTCGGGGTCTTATACGGTCTATTGTGATGCCTCGAGAGTTGGCCTCAGAGCGGTGTTGATGTAGCACGGTAGGGTGATTGTCTAAGTGCCTAGACAGTTGAAGATACATGAGAAGAACTACCTTGTTCACGACCTTGGGTTAGCTTCCATTGTTCACGCCCTGAAGATTTTGTGCCATTATTTATATGGGGTTCCCCTATGAGATTTATACTGACCATCGAAACTTGCAGCACTTGTTCAAGCAAAAGGATCTAAATTTGCGCCAGAGGAGGTGGTTGGAGTTGCTAAAGGACTATGATATTACTATTTTGTATCACCCAGGGAAGGCCAATGTGGTGGCCGATGCTTTGAGTCGTCGGGCAGAGTGTTTGGGGAGTTTACCAGCATCACAGAGGCCTATGGCGATGGATATTCAGGCCTTACCCAGCCAGTTTGTGAGATTGGATCTTTCGGAGCCTAATCGGGTTCTAGCTTGTGTGGTTTCTCGGTCTTCCTTATTTGATCGTATCAGGGAGTGGCAGTATGATGACCCTCATTTGCTTGTCCTCAAGGACAAGGTTCAGCACGGTGATGCTAGGGATGTGACTATTGGTGATGATGGGGTATAGAGGATGTAGGGTCGGATTTGTGTACCCAATGGATGGGCTTCGAGAGTTGATTCTAGAGGAGGCCCATAGCTCGCGATATTCCATTCATCTGGGTGTCGCAAAAATGTATTAGGATTTGAGACAGCACTATTAGTGGAGGTGGATGAAGAAAGATATCGTTGGATTTGTAGCTCGGTATCTCAACGTCAGCAGGTAAAATATAAGCACTACAGACCGGGTGGGTTGCTTCAGCAGATAGAGATTCTGGAGTGGAAGTTGGAGCAGATCACCATGGACTTTGTAGTTGGGCTCCCACGGATGTTGAGGAAGTTTGATGCTATTTGGGTGATTGTGGATCGGCTGACCAAGTCCGCTCACTTTATTCCTGTGTGTACTACTTATTCCTCTGAGTGACTGGCGGAGATCTATATCTAGGATATTGTTCGTCTGCATGGTATTCCGGTTTCCATCATTTTAGATAGAGGTACCCAGTTCATATCACGGTTCTGGAGAGCCGTTCAGCATGAGTTAGGTACTCGGGTAGAGTTGAGTACAACATTTTACCCTCAGACGGACGGACAGTCCGAGCGCACTATTCAAATTCTTGAGGATATGCTCCGTGCGTGTGTGATTGAGTTTGGAGGGTCTTGGGATCAGTTTTTGCCATTGACGGAGTTTGCTTACAACAACAACTATCAGTCCAGCATTCAGATGGCACTGTATGAGGCTTTATATGGTAGGCGGTGCAGATCTCCGGTGGGTTAGTTTGAGCCGGGTGAGGCCAGATTGTTGAGCACAGACCTAGTTCAGGATGCTTTGGAGAAGGTTAAGGTGATTCAGGATAGACTCCACACAGCCCTGTCCATACAGAAGAGTTATGCGGACCGGAAGGTTCGTGATGTTTCCTATATGGTTAGAGAGTGGGTTCTGCTTCTGGTTTCTCCTATGAAGGGCGTTATGAGATTCAGGAAGAAAGGGAAGTTGAGTCCGAGGTTTATTGGACCTTTTGAGATATTGAGGCATGTTGGGTAGGTTGCTTATGAGGTTGCCTTACCTCTCAGCTTGGCAGGAGTTCATCTGGTATTTCATGTTTCGATGCTCTGGAGGTATCACGACGATCCGTCGCACGTGTTGGATTTCAGTTCAGCCCAGTTGGACAAGGATCTATCTTATATTGAGGAGCCAGTGGCAATATTGGATAAGTAAATTAGAAAGCTGAGGTCAAAGAATATTGCATCAGTGAAGGTCTAATGGCGAGGTCAGCCGGTCGAGGAGGTGACCTGGAAGACCGAGTAGGATATGCGCAGCTGTTACCCTCATCATTTCACTACTTCAGGTATGACTCTATGCTCGTTCGAGGACGAACGAATGTTTAAGTGTAGGAGGATGTGACGACCCGGCCGGTCGTCTTAAGAATTAACGCCACGATCCCCTATTAACTGCTTTCCCCAATTTTATTTCTGCTAATGTGATTTGCCGGAATGTTCGGTTTTGAGTTTCGGGGAGTTTTGGGACACTTAGTCCCTAAATGAGAGCTTAAGTGTTAGGAAGTTGACTGTAGTCAGAACAGTATGAAGACGACCTCGGAATGGAAATCTGATGGTTCTGTTAGCTCCGTTGGTGATTTTGGGGTTAGGAACATGTTCGGATTGTGTTATGGAGGTCCGTAGCTAATTTAGGTTTGAAATGCCGAAAGTTGAGTTTTGAAAGTTTCCGGTTCGATAGTGAGATTTTGATCCGAGGGTCGGAATGGAATTTTGAGAGTTGCAGTAGTTCTGTTGTATAATTTGGGATGTGTGTGCAAAATTTTAGGTCATTCAGACGTGTTTTGGTTGGGTTTTTGATCAAAAGCAAAATTTCGAAGATTTTAAAAACTTAGGCTTGAATCCGATATGTTTTGGTTGTTTTGATGTTGTTTGAGGTGTTTTGAAGATTTGTACAAGTTTAAATAAGGTTTTAAGATACGTTGATGCCTTTGGTTGAGGTCCTGGGGGCCTCGGGATGAATTCGAATGATTAACGGAGGAAATTTTGGAGTTAAAGTTGCTGCAGCAGTTGGTCTTCTGGCATTTTTGCATCTGCGATTTGGGGACCGTAGATGCAGCACCGCAAAAGCGGCTAAAGGACCGCAAAAGAAGCTTTGTGTCAATTCCTTAGGAACCGTAGATGCGGTGAAGCGCTCGCAGAAGCGGAACCACTCCTGCGGTTAGAGGTCCGCAGATGAGGAAGCTGGCATTTTAATGAAAGTCGCAGATGCGACATTATGTCCGCATAAGCGGGACCACAGATGCGGTCCCAGGGCCGCAAATGCGAAAATCGCTGGGCAGGACATATAAATAGTTGCCTTCGGGAATTTAAGGGATCCTTTCACCATTTTCATCCGGGTTTGAAGCTTTTAAGCGAGCTTTTTGAGGAAAACAAAGGGGAATCACTTGGAGGTAACATCCTTAAATTCATAACTAGTCTTTATGTGATTAAATACCTAATTAGTGGTGAGAAATTTGGGAAAAAATGGGTAATTAGGGCTTGAGTTTAAGAGGCCTTTAAATGAGGATTTGAGGGGTCATTTAGACTTCGATTTCAGTGTTCTTGTTATGCATAGACTCATGAGAGTATGAGGTTTCTGAAAATGTAAATTTTATCCGATTCCGGGATGTGAGCCTGAGGGGCATTTTGGTCATTTTACATAATTTCGCGTATTAGCTTAGAATTTAATTGTAGAATCAGTTACTTGAAGTGCTATTTATATTATGCAAATGAATTTAATAAATTTGGACCATTTGGAGTCGAGTACTCGTGGCAAAGACGTGGTGTTGGGTTGATTTTGAGTCGGTTCGAGGTAAGTGGCTTGTTTAACCTTGTATGGGGACCTTCCCCTTAGGATTGGTATATTTGGTAATTGAAATGCCTTGTACGTGAGGTGACGAGTGCGTACTTGTTCTAATTGTTGGAAATTCGATTTTCTTAAGTAATTACTAGTATGTTTCCTTTCCTGTTTCTATTTCTTGCATTATTAAGCTTGTTGTTAGCTTAGGAAAGCATGTCTAAGTGACTTAATTGCTTTAATTGATTCAACTTGCCTTACTTGAATTCTATGCAGCATGCTAGGCTAGAATCACTTATTGACATAATATGAAATTTTGCCATTTCTGTAT
The DNA here is from genome assembly GCF_000715075.1 of Nicotiana tabacum. Classification (NCBI taxonomy): domain Eukaryota; kingdom Viridiplantae; phylum Streptophyta; class Magnoliopsida; order Solanales; family Solanaceae; genus Nicotiana; species Nicotiana tabacum. The sequence goes on along the minus strand of NC_134084.1, from coordinate 97,726,801 downwards.
ACCTTCCTGTTGTTGCTGTGTATTTATTTTGGGACTACGAATGTGAGATTCCGGTAGCTCCACCTTGTCTGTTTACTTTGGGACTACGGGTTAGATTCCCGGTAGATCCCCCTGCACATTTACTTGGGACTACCGGTTAGATTACAGGTAGATCCCCCTGCACAGTTAAATGGAACTACGGGAATGCACCCGGTAGATTTTCCAGTACTGGGTATTTACATTTGGGACTACAGAACGGGATTCTGGTAGATCCCCGTGCACTATGAGTTGGACTACGGGACGAGATTCCGAGAGATCCTTCGGACATATTTATATGATGGACTATGGGACGGCATCCCAAGAGATTCACTGGATATGTAAAGATGGGACTACAGGACGGTATCTTGGGAGATCCCCGATTGTTACTATTGGTGTTGAGCTGTATTTCCTTTCCATTTTTGCCTTGTTCTGTATAGTTGTTGTTGTTCTATTTATCTTGTATTATTTTACTGTTGTACTTATTTATACTGTTTCATTCTATACTGTTGATCTTTATATTTTATTTAACCTTAGTAGGGCCTTGACCTTCCTCGTCACTACCTGACCGAGGTTAGGCTTGGCACTTACTGAGTACCGCTGTGTTGTACTCATGCCTCTTCTGCTCATGTTTTTCACGTGCGGATCCAGGCACTGCTAATCAGGTCTACTATCCTTGAGGGAGGCGACCGCTCTAGAGACTTCGAGGTACATCTGCCGCGTCTGCAGACCGAGAAGTCCCTTTCTATTCCTACTTTTAGTATTTAGCCCTTCTGTACCTTCCTGTTCTTATTAGACATTTTGGAGTTAGAGCTATGTAGTATTGATCTTAGCTTGTGATTCATGGGTTTTAGGGTCTTGGATTTATGTTTGGTATTGAGAATAAACATGGTGTATGCCGAGCAACACATTTAAACACTATTACTGCTTTATTTTTGTTTTAAATTGTTTACTTCCGCAAATTTTGGTTTTTCTTCTGCAAATTAGGCTTACCTAGTTGTAGAGACTAGGTGCCGTCACGATGGTTCACAGAGGGCGAACCGGGGTCGTGACATTAGAGCTAGAAATTATGGAATTTAAGGGTGAAAATTGGGGAAACTAGGGGGTTGAAAACTTAGACCTTTGTTTGGGGATTTGAAGGACCATTTAAGGTCGGATTTTAGAACTTTTTATATGTATAAACTCGTAGGGAGATAAGAAATATATTGATGTAAAAATTATTGAATTCCGAGATGTGGGCCCGGGGTGGTATGTATGAACTCTTGCACTTGGGCTGTAAGAGGCCCCTCCAGGAGTCTGTACACTCCCAATGAGCGCGGGTACCCATTGTGATGTGAGATTGAGCCCGAGGGATTGGTATTGTTCTATGTGATTGCCCGAGGGGCTGGTACTAATCTGAGATGTTGCCTGAGGGGCGGATTTGTTGATACTATGCCCGAGGGGCGAGCCTTTATGTGTTTACTTTTCATAATTGACTGTCAATTACCTGCTTAATTATTGTAAAAGGCTTTTTATGAAACTACATTTGAGTTAAAGAATTTTACCTATCTTTCACTAGTTTACTGTTTTAATTGTTTTACTGCTTCATTATAGAATGCTTTGTACCTTATGTAATTTCTTGTTTTCAGTCTTTATTTATATTTGTTACTCACTGAGTTGGAGTACTCACTTTACTCCCTGCACCCCTGTGTGCAGATTCAGGCATTGAGAATCCTGCCAGTGCGAGTTGAGAGCTCCTGACAGATATCGGAGTCCACGAGGTAGCTGTTCGATGTCTGCAGTCCCATGTTTATCCCTCTTTATTATTTCTATCTCTTATCAGACATTTGTAATAGTTTATAGACTCTTCAGACTTGTATTAGGTTTTATAGATGCTCATGACTAGTGACACTCCGTTTTCGGACTGTGTTGGGTATTTTCCGTGATTTATGCTATTAACCGCTTAAACCTTGGTTATCTATTCATGTTCAGACTGTTTCTTAATGCGTAATTGTTAATAATTGAAAAATGAGAAGTGCCGGCTGACCTTGTCTTCACGAAAGGCGCCATCACGATCGGGTTCGGGTTTGGGGTCGTGACATCTCCCTCTTCCATTACTCGTACGGATTAAAGCATCTTCTTCTACTCCATTAAATTCAAAGCATTCCTCAGTTATAGGAAGAATGATTTCCTTAACATGATATCAATATAAACATAGACTTTGATCACCTTTCTCGTAGCTGCAGAGCAGGCTTATGTTACTCAGCAATCTAATCTACTACTAACGTTAAGATTCTGATCAATGATTTCTAAAAGAATATAGTGGGTGATCAAATTCCTAGAGATAAACTGAATCTCTCTCTCAACACTAATAGAGAAAGATAAGAATATTTATCAGCCATATTATAAGGAAACAATTAAGAAATAAAAACAGTTGTACTCCATCTACCACACAACCTCTTTAATAAAGGACATGATGACTCATGTTTATGATTTTTGCCACCTAATAGTATGACCTTAAGAGTCACCTAAATATTAAGGGAGGGGCTGCCATGTGGGATTGGGTGGAAAAAGTTTAATCTTTATTCATTTATTAGGTAATTAGGTAATGTTTCGTTACCCGATAATTATTCAATTACCCGATTATCCATATAATTAAGAATTATCTCAACTTACTTAAAATACTACTTATTTTTAACACACTTTATGATCTAAAATATCTATGTAAAAATACAATACATTATGCATGCATGCTCATTTTTTGTTAGTTACATAGTCACATTTATTATAATACAATACATCAAAACTTAGTCAACATTAATAGTTATTATTACTGTACATGTATATTGATATGAATTAGACTACGTATATGTGGCATTAAGATTACCGACTATAAATAATGATTTACTTGCAACATGATACGGCTATAATGTGCATATTCATTATGATGAGAGTAATTTAATTATTGTGAAACATGGTTGTACATACAGGTAATATGTTGCTACACACAACTTACATTATTTAGAATTTATAACACACAATTATAGTTACATTGTTATATATAAAAATCAGTTTTCATATTTACACAGGGTATGTGATATAGATACAACAACAACAACAACAACAACAACAACATCCCAGTATAATCCCACCAGTAGGGTCTGGGGAGGGTAGTATGTACGCAGACCTTACCCCTACCCCGAAGGGCAGAGAGGCTGTTTCCAAGAGACCCTTGGCTCAAGAGAGCAACAAAAAGACAATATATTAGTACTATCAATAGAGTCATAATAAATAACATAAAATACATAATATAAAATAACAGAATAACAACAATATAAGAAATATAGGAAATACGAAAAAGGATGGAGAAAAGGATGTAAGGTATACTAATATCCAACCGACACAAGCCCTACATCCGTAGCCGATCGGTAGCCTCCTAAGACTAACTCCTAAATGGCTAGTGTTACTCTAGTGCGCTGTAGTAATACTCACAGACTTCCCCCTAACCTACAACCTTAATGCTCGACCTCCACAATTCCCTGTCAAGGGCCATGTCCTCAGAAATCCTAAGTCGTGCTAGGTCCTGCCTAATCACCTCCCCCCAATACTTCTTAGGTCTCCCTCTACCTCTCCTCATGCCCACCACAGCCAGTCGCTCACACCTCCTCACTGGCGCATCAGTGCTCCTCCTCTGAATGTGTCTGAACCATCTGAGTCTTGCTTCCCGCATCTTGTCCTCCATGGGGGCCACGCCCACCTTATCTTGAATAACTTCATTCCTAATCTTGTCCATCCTTATATGCCCGCACATCCACCTCAGCATCATCATCTCTGCTACTTTCATCTTCTGGATGTGTGAATTTTTAACCGGCCAACACTCGGTCTCATACAACATAGCAGGTCTAACCACTGCTCTGTAAAACTTACCTTTTAGTAACGGTGGCACTTTCTTGTCACACAAGACTCCCGTTGCACCTCCACTTCATCCACCCTACCCCTATATGATGTGTGACATCCTTGTCGATCTCCCCGGTCCCCAGAATAACTGACCCAAGGTACTTGAAACTACCCCTCTTAGGGATGACTTGTGAGTCGAGCCTTACTTCCACTCCTGCTTCCATCGCTCAGCCCTAAATTTGCACTCGAGGTATTTTGTCTTCGTCCTGCTCAGCCTGAAACCTTTATCTCAAGGGTATGTCTCCAAACCTCTAGCCTCTTGTTGACGCCACGTCATGTATCGTCAATTAGGACTATGTCATCAGCAAATAACATGCACCATGGCACCTCCCCTTGAATATGATGCGTTATGGCATCCATCACCAGGGCAAATAGGAAAGGGCTGAACGCAGACCCTTGATGCAATCCCGTAACAACCGGAAAATGGTCAGAGTCGCCTCCTACTGTCCTAATTCGAGTCTTAGCTCCATCATACATATCTTTAATCACCCTAATGTAGTCAACCGGGACCCCTTTAACCTCTAGGCATCTCCATAGGACCTCCCTAGGAACCCTGTCGTACGCTTTCTCTAGATCAATAAACACCATATGGAGATCTTTCTTCTTATCCCTGTATTGTTCCATCATCCTCCTAATAAGGTGGATAGCTTCTGTGGTAGATCGCCCTGTCATGAACCCGAACTGGTTATCTGAAATAGACACCGTCCTTCGCACTCTCATTTCTACCACTCTCTCCCAGACTTTCATGGTGTGACTCAGTAATTTGATACCCATATAGTTGTTACAGCTCTGAACATCGCCTTTGTTCTTATACAACGGAACCATTGTACTCCACCTCCACTCTTTAGGCATCTTATTAGTCTTGAATATAACATTAAACAACCCAGTAAGTCATTCCACGCCTGCTCTACCCACACACCTCCAAAGTTCAACTGGAATTTCGTCTGGCCTGGTAGCTCTGCCCCTCTTCATTTTACGCATTGCCTCCATGACCTCATCTACCTCAATGTCCCCACCATAACTTAGTTCATGTAGGCTGTTGGCACTCTTCAATTCACCTAGCACAATATCCTGATCCCCTTCTTCATTTAGAAGTTTATGAAAGTAGGTCTGACATCTCCTCTTAATCTGGTCATCCCCCTTCAAAACTTTGTCATCATCATCTTTTATGCACCTCACTTGGTCCAGATTCCGAGCCGACCTGTATCTCACCTTAGCTAGTCGTAATAACTTCTTCTCCCTCCTTTGTTCCCTAGTTCCTCATATAGATGAGCATAAGCTGTCGTCTTAGCCTCCATTACTGCCATCTTTGCCTCCCTCCTAGCTACCTTATATCTCTCATTGTTCGCTCTCCTCTCCTCCTCTCCAGAGCTCCCTACCAACCGCAGGTAAGCCGCCTTCTTCGCTTCCACTTTATCTTGGACAACTGCATTCCACCACCAGTCTCTTTTGTGGCCACCGATGCGGCCCGAAGATATCCCTAACACCTGTCTCGCCGCCTCCTTATATAATCAACCGTCGTCGACCACATAGTGTTTGTGTCCCCACTACTTCTCCAAGCCGCCATTGCTGATAACCTTCCTTCCAACTCCTGAGCTTTATCCTTAGTCAAGGCGCCCCACCTAATCCTCGGACGGCCTCGTACTGACCTCTTCTTCCTCCTTATCTTAATACCAATGTCCATCACCAAAAGCCTATGTTGCGTTGCTAGGGTCTCACCTGGGATAACGTCGCAATCCTCACACAATCTTCTGTCGCATCTCTTGAGGAGGAGATAGTCAATCTGAGTCTTCGCCGCCGAACTTCTATAAGTAACCAAATGCTCATCCCACTTCGGAAAACTTGAGTTCGCAATCACTTGATCGAATGCCTTGGCAAAGTCCAACAGCGAAGTGCCCCCTCTGTTCCGCTCCCGACATCATAGCCGCCATACACCTCAGTATAACCAACTGCTGACGACCCAATATGACCATTGAAATCTCCTCCTACGAATAATCTCTCCGAAGGCAGAATACTACGAACGATGTTGTCCAACCCCTCCCAAAAACGCCTTTTAATCTCCTCATCTAGGCCTACTTGCGGTGCGTACGTGCTAACGACATTTAAAGTACACTCACCCACCACCAATTTAATAGTCATTAGTCTATCATTCACCCGCCTGACCTCTACCACTGACTCTCTAAGATGGTTATCTACCAGGATACCCACTCCATTCTTACCCCTCAGGACTCCAGAGTACCATAACTTATACCCATCCACGTTTTTCGCCCTCGATCCAACCCACCTAGTCTCCTGAACACACGCTATATTAATCTTCCTCTTCTGAAGTATCTTCGCCAACTCTATAGACTTACTCGTTAGCGAACCTATGTTCCATGACCCGATTCTCAACCTATAGGCTCCATTGCCCCCTCTACCTCCCCTACCTCTCGTCCCACACCCTGAACCCAGCCCCTCACTCTGTCCCACCCGAGGACATGCCCTTAATCTATCATCCCAGATTGCAGCCACTACACCTACGACAAATCTCAAGAAGACTCACTAGTGCACACGAATCAAAGTAGAAGGAAACAAGTGACTACAAGTACACTAGTAGAATGATTGAACAATTGTGAACCAAAGTAACATCAATTTAGCTAACACCAAAAGGGAAACAGTAGAAAAGGAGGTACCAACTCCCGAGAACCAAACCTGTATTGATTTGTTGTACTTGATGTAGTTGTACACTCACGCACCGCTTCCCACCGCCCGTTGTGGACGCTCGTCCTGGTTGCTCTCCTTTGCTAGTGCTCGTGCTTCCAACTTGTCTCCACAACTTCGAGAATTTCCCCGAAAATACAGAAAATATCACGACCCGAAAACCAAAAAGGGCTGTCACCGCTACCACTGGTGACACCCAAATGAAAAAAATTGAAAAAATTGAACTTTTCTAGACCCAATATGGCAAAGATTTGAACTTTGGAGCAAAACCAAGAAATGGGAAATTCCTACCTAGATTGGCTAAAAGATTCAAGACCCAAAATGAAAAAGAATAATAACCCAATATGGGGAAAAAATCTGAACTTTCAAGACCCAATATGGAAAAACTTCTGGACTTTGGATAAAAATCAAGAAATGGGAAAATGGAAAATATATGAATGAAGCAAAAGAGTAGACGCGTTGATGAAATTAAGTAAATTTAAGTTTTTAAGAATGCAGCAGAAGAAAAAGGTGTAGTAGGGACAAGAGTCAATTCCTTGCTTACTATATGAAATGAGTAATACCTTAAAAAATGGAGTGAAACATAGAAAGACTAACAATAACAATAAGCACTAGTCCTGAACGGCTCAAATCATTTCAGATTCACAGCAATCAGGTGGTCAAAGTTTTCAGATCTGTACTTTAAGAAACAAATATGAAGAACGAAAAAATCTAAACAAAAGGGCAGATCTAGTTCAGCATAATGATACCCAAATCGATAAATTAAGCCTAATAAATACAAAATATGCATAAAACCCACAGATTAAACCTAAAACTTTACCTGAAAAAACCAAATATGAATAAAACCCACAAATAAATTGAAAATTTACCTGGAAAAAATCGATAAAACAAGATCTTTTGGGGTGAAAGGTTTCTAGAGAGAGAGTCTTTATATATATATATATATATATAATTTGTACAATTAACCTTGAAAGTTACATGAACAGAAGTATTGCGTTGTACATTGCCGCAAATACAAAATTATTCATTTGCTAGAGTCAAAACCATATTATAATTGATTTATGATGTAACATTTTATCTTATATCATCAAATAAGCATGTGATTTTTGCCCATATGAAATGCTCCTATAAAATCAAAGAAAATAGATTTTTTTCAATTATTTGTCATTTTATAGGATTCTTTTAGGATTTTTATTAATTATTTGCATTTTTATGCACATTTAATTTTTATTAAAATCATGAAAATGTCAAAAAATACCATGCATTGCATTTAGATTTTTGTTTTTATAGTTTTAGGATTAATTAGTTAATTATATTTTATTAAAGTTGAAAATAAATAAAAAATGGCTCATTTTACATTTTTTTATCTTTTAATTTTTAGATTATTGATTTTTTTTCCTTTAATTTAGGATCAAGTAAATTCTATAATTATTGTAAATATATAATTAGTTATATTTTACAAATAAAGATAATTTAGGACTTAGTTTAGGGTTTATCTAAATTAATTAGTCTTTAAAAAATTAAAAAAAAAAGGAATGGTTTTATGCCGAATTGGTCCATTTCTTCGTAAAAATTGCACGGTACGTCTTATTTGGTTGCTCTCATTTAACCTATACCCATTATTTTAAAAACCTTTGGCTTGTACCCACTTTTTAGACAACTTCAGCCCCCTTTCTCCTCCTCCTTCTCCTCCTCAAAGTTATATCCGCCCTCAACCTCTTTCTAAAGTCTGTAACAGTGTCTCCAAGCTCTGTGATATTACTAGAGTTGTTTGTGTATGAAAATCCAATACCAACAGGAGATTCCAAGAACAATAAGTTTGCAGCTGAAAATATTAATATTAATATACACAATTATTAGTACTACGAAGAGATTTTGAAGATATTTGGTTACATAAGGAAGTGAAAGAGGCACAAGCTAAAGAAGTAGTTGATGCAGTTGTTTTTCAATTTTGTTTTGTATTTCAAATGTGAAGAGTATATCGGAAGCAAATCTCTTTGTAATTAATCGTCTAATATTAGTAAGATGCTAAGTTTTTTTGTTGACCATGAGAAACGCCTGGCTTGAAAAGAACAGGTAGCCTACTAAAGTTTAATTCACTCTTTTTCTTCCCTTATAAATGTGATATTTTTATGTTATTGGTCTACAATTTGTTTAAGCTTTTCTAATTGATCTTATCACGATGAGGAATTGATGTACTAAGATTACTTTTCTGGGACGTTCTTGAATAATCAGCCTAGTATTACTCCTTCTAATGATGATTAATTAGAGCAGATATTTGGTTACATAAGGAAGATTATTTTCTTGACAATATCATTATGAAAGGAAAAAGACTCTAGAGCTGAAGTTCGCCAGTTACAAATAAAAACTTCAGCTCTAGAGCTGAAGTTCGCCGGTTACAAAACAAAAACTTCAGCTCTAGGGCTGAAGTTTGCCGGTTACAAAACAAAAACTTCAGCTCTAGAGCTGAAGTTCGCCGGTTACAAAACCAAAAACTTCAGCTCTAGAGCTAAAGTTCGCCAGTTACAAAACAAAAACTTCAGCTCTAGAGCTGAAGTTCGCCAGTTACAAAATCAAAAACTTGCTACTTCAGTCCCGTCTACTAGAATGCTGAAATTTTGCGTGATTGTCTTTGCTACTTTAGTCCCATATGCTGAAATTACGCGAAAAAGTGGGTATGTTTGCAATTTTTTTGTAAAGTGGGCACAAGTTAAAACGTAGCCCAAAAAGCGGGTATAGATGAAAATGCCCCCATTTCTTCCTAAACTAGCCCAATCCTAATTTAACCCAAGACTCCCCAAGCTCAAAGACCTTAAAAATCTGATCCCAACCCATCTTGCCCCCTTTTAATCTTGGCTATTGATCTCCAACAAGATCCAACGGTTCGAAACTCACCCCCCTTTTAATATAAAAGTGTCCTAAAATCTCCACCCCCCTCATTTCCAAACTCTTCCACTCTTCCACTTCTCTCTCAACTCCCTAAACCCTAAAGCCCTCATCTTTCTCCCTTCTCTCTACCCCACTTCCGCCGCCGCCCCTCCCCACGGTGGCACCGCCCGCCGGAAATCTCCATCGGCGGCGGCCAACCTCCAATTTTACCCAAATAACTCCAATCTTCTCCCCTTCTCCTCATCTACCTCACCCCACCAACTAACCTAAAAAAAACCAACACCTCCAAAACAAAAGGGTGGCCGAAACTCTCCCACCACCACTACTCCGCCGCCAGAAATCGCCCAAGACGGCGATGGAATTCCAAAACCCCTCAAACTCACACCATACACTCCTCTCATCCTCCTAAACCTCATCTTACCAACCAAATCCCAAAAAATACAACCAAAATTTCCTTAGATCTTGGATCTAAAAAGGCCAAAACCCTAGATCTACCCCTTTTTCATTTTTCTAGCCGTTAAAAAATCCCCCAGTCAAGATCTTCCATCAAGGATCTTAGATCCAAGACGGGAGACTTGGCTTGAGGGGTTTTTCACGATTAGACCCTTTTAATTTTGTAATTTTATTTAAGTGTTTGTTATTTATTTCCGTCATTTATGCATTTTTTTTTTATTTCTGTTAATTTCCGTATTTATTTCTATTATTTTTTCCCGCATTTTATTCTATTTTTTTATTTATTTACTTATTCTATTTTTTTATTTATTTATTTCTGTTATTTATTTTTAATGCATTTTTGTATTTATTTTGTTAATTATCATGTTTAGTTATTTTAATTATAATTAATTAATTAGTTAAAACCGGATTTAATTAAAATATATGTAAAGTTAGTATAATCATATTATGTTAGTTTTATATTATTATGTAGTTTTTATTTTATTTGTTAATTAATTAATTAGACGGATTAATCAAAAATTAAAAAAAAAACAGTGCTTCATTTCTTCCTCAATATTTCATTTTTGTTATTGTTGTTTTTTTTTTTGGGCCTGGCTAAATTGACAGGCCCATGGCTTTGTTATTATTTATTTATTTATTTATTTCTGTGTTAAAATTGGGCCTGGCTAAATGGACAGGCCCATAGCTTTGTTAAAGTTTAAGAGCCCAAGCTCTTTAGGCCAAGAGTCATCTGACTCAGGCTCGAAACCAATCCAGTTTTGAGGTAATTCCAAGACCCTTAAGGGTCAAGTTTTTAAACCTAAATTCTAAAAAATCATTCAGAAAGTGCTAGAACTTTCTAGAATAGGGACACCTGTCACAATGCTGAGTAAGAAAAAGGATAAGATCCAAAAAATATCCGGAAATAGGACACTTGTCCATTTTCTGAGATAAGGAAGGTGCCAGAAATTAGGCAGCTGTCCATTTCTATAAAGAAGATGCCATTTTCCCTAATTTATAGGGAATTCTGACAGATTCTTTGGACAAAAAAATTCTAATCCCTTTTCATCTCATCATTCTATAAATACACTCCTTCTTTTCATTATACACAGAGTTGGATATACATTTTAGACCTAAAAATACACTGATTCTGCACTACTTTGGGGTCTCTTTCTTTCACTATTAGCAAAGAACTCCTACTGATTTTTCTCACTAACTTTTGGATTTCTGGGTTATTGGAAGCTGGTTTTGGTTTTTTGTTTGGGTTTGCTGCTGTTTCTCACTCAACTTTTCAGAAACCTATTTTCTTTCTGTTTGTTTTCTTGCTACTGTCAAGGTACTTTTCTTAACAAAAAAGTGTAAAGTTTCATTCTTTTGCTGAATCATGATGGGAATTTGTTGATAAATCTGCAATTAGTTTGAATATTGCATGAACCATGTTAGTTTGAAGCTTGTTCGTTTGTTATGTTGTAAATTTGTTTACAATGTTTTAGGCAAATGTATTAGTTTAAAAGTGTTCTGAAAATTACAGAATCTGCTTAAAGATTCATACATTTATAAAATTTGTATGTTTATATGTAGTAGCATCACATAAATCATTTTCCAGAAATTCTGTTAGAATAGTAATAGGCAGTTTGGTTATTAAGTTAGCAAAAAATGTAATAATTTTACTGCATTTCCTTGTGTGTTAAACCAGTTTAATAGATTAGCAATTTACCTCACTGTTTTTAATAGTTAAATAATGTTGGATTATTATTAGCTTAAAGTCATAGAAATCAGATTTTTACAAAATAACTAAGTGATAACCATAATACATTTTTAGGTCCAAAGCCAATTGGGTTGATGAATTTGTGTTCTGATTTATTACTAAAATAAAATTAGTTGATCAATAGCATTTACACTTCAAGATTTTTTGAAATACAAATAAGCTTCAAAATCAGCATTTCGAAAATAAAGACTTAGGCAAATCAGTAGGAAGATTGTCCAAAATTTAACAGATTTCGATTTATTCAAAAACTCCTTTTTATTTTTTCTGTTTTAAAATATAGGCAAAATTTTACGTATTGTCATGACTAATGTTAATTTCAAGTTCCTTCAAATATGTGCTGGGCCGGAGTTACTTAGTAGGCCCAAATCTTCTTGAATCTATTATGTTCAAATCGATTGAATGTTTAATAATTTATTTGGGCCAGATTCATCTGAATTAAGTCAGGCCCAAGTTCTTTTAAAATAAATTTAGCTGTTTGAATAATAGACAATATATGTCTTGGTTAGAGTCCATTTGGAGTCAACCCTAGTCAGGCTCCAAAATTTCAAAATCTGGGCATGTTTGGCATATAATAAATAAAGTTGTCACATCTAATTCAAATAAGTATCTCATGTAGTATGTACCTTTACACCTAGCTACATGATGTAGAATAGTTTAGTGATATAATCACATCTTTAGGTGCACTTCAAAATTACGCCTTAATCAAATACTCGTAGTTTGCTTTAGGCTCGATTTAGACTATTATTGTAATTATGTATATGTTCGTGTAACATATTTGCAAATTTAATTCTAAAAAATAACTCGAGGGATGCGTTCGCGCAACTTCAACCAAACTTTTCTTAATAAAATAAACAAAGCATTATTAATCGTGGACATGTTCGCGTGACATGATTTTTAATGCGCCAAAGGAAAAGAGTATACATACGCGTAACTCAATTCTTTAATTACGAATAATCAAGCAATTAAAAGCAGTAAAATGATAAATGCACATAGGTCCTAAAATGAGTAGTTAAACAATTTAAGCCAAGTATAAATCGCTAAGCGACCGTGTTAGGACCACGGAATCCGGGAAAGCCTAACACCTTCTCCCGGGTTAACAGAATTCCTTACTTAGAATTTCTGGTTCGCAGACTTTAAAAAAATAAAAACTTCCTCGATTTGCGATTTAAAATACACCGGTGACTTGGGACACCATAAATTATCCCAAGTGGCAACTCTAAAATTAATAAAATAATCTCATTTCGATTTATGTCACTTTAATTGGAAGAACTCTCATATACCCCTCGGGTGGTAAAAAAAAAGGTGTGACAACATGTTTAAAACTAAATTACTTATTTATAATATAATATGCATACAATTTATTTTTTTGGTTGTATTGCTGTTATATAGTACTACTACATGCAAAAGCAAATCATTATAATATAACATATCAACAATTTTATTTAACAAAAATGTATCTAATTGCATGCTTTGTCAATAATATACTGTGCAAATATTGCATCAATCGTATACATGTATTTGTTGAACATATTATAATAACTTATGTACCCTACTATCATGGTTATATGGTATCTTATAAAATCAATATATACATTATTATTTAAAACATCTATGTAAAAATACATATATTTTCTTAACTTTTAAATTTTCCTAATCTTATATACAAAGTATAAATTTTCGTACGTTTAATTCTTAAAATGATAAAATGATAATCTTTTTTTCTTGTGCGAAAATAATTTCTATCTTTACAATAAAGAAAATCTCATAAACTTTCTCATATACGAAAGTAGTAATATTAATAACTATATAAAATCATATTCTTCAAACTATTTTACTTTACAAAAAAAATGTTCCACTCAAAATACCATATCAAATATATATAACGATGTCAATGTTGTTAAACTTATGAGGTGTAACACCTATAATAGTAACAAGTATTATCTCTATATATATTAGGTTAAAACACAATAACTTCAAAAATAAAATATTAATTTATTATAACAAATTAAATTATATATTGATAATATAAAAGTACGTATCAATGCATATAATTTCAAACTCGTTCTAAGTTACCGTAAGTATAAAAATTAAATTTATGCACCAACTTGTTAGGATGAAATCTAATTGATAGCCTTTACCCATGTTTTAAGTCATTGGGAATCTAAATTGGCTTCAATTGTTTGTCTCCTTATGTGAGGTTGTTTAAGGAACCTCGTTGTTTAATGTATGTCTGCTGACGAAAGGCCTGGGTTTTAAAGAATTATATGCGTAAGGGACAGAAAAAAGATTAATTTACAATTAATAAAAGAGTGAAAGCTAAAGGTTTGATCAAATGCTACATGTTTAGCATCGTCGTCATCTTCTTGAGCTTCATTATTATGGAGAAAATCAAATAATGTAGAGGTCAGAATTTGCTTTAAGAATTTAGCATATAAATCTAAAAATTTACATTATAAGTGCGATTTTAACTTCTTGTAGCAATAAGTAACTTTTTTTTGTGGTTAACGTGATACTTATACATATAAACATTCACAAAATTACACCAATATAGAGGGATGAGATCCCCTGTTCATTATCATCAATGTCTACCAAAGTCTCCCTATTACAAACATTGATTTTTCTTTCAAAAATAGTTCCTAAGGTGTTTGGCCACACTGCTTCGTTTGCAAACACATGCGGAACTGCCAAAAATTAGATATTGTCCAAAACTTTCTTCCTAGCTCATTCATTTGCGAGGAGGTCCGTACACTTGATTCTGTTCCCTGTAGTTATGGCCTATGACTGGGTTCCCCAACTGCTCCATCAGATACATGCAATCAGAAATTATGGAATTGTGAGTTAAGTTGCCATTCTTTAATACTTCCAACACCATTTCAGAGTCGTTGTGTCAATCATTAGAGGTGCCCAGCCTTGATCTAGGGCCATTTTCAGCCCCGACCATAGGGCTTAGAGCTCTGCCCTAAGACTATCAGTGTTTGGGAGCCCCCTCATGAAGAATAAGATCCAGTCACCCCTGCTATTTCTGAATACCCCCCTCCCCCATACCCCCTTTCCCTGTGTTAAGGCATGCAGCCCCATCAGTGTTCAGCTTATAATAGCCTTTATCTGGTGGTCACAACTTTAGGTATAAGGTGGTTGTTGCTCGAACATGCCTTAAAGTGGCTGCTACATGGTGGTATTCAACAACCGTAGCTATTGTTGGTTAACATTAATGTGATTTTTCCTCTTTTCAATGACATTAGAGTTCCTAGTTAACCATATTGCCCAGAGGCGGAAGGGCAGTAGTTGTTTTCATTTGATGCAAGCATTGTAATCCACATTTTGGAGCATATGCCATGTGTCTTCCCAATTGGACATAGAATAGGGGTTTGCATTAAGGCTAGGCTTTTGAGTGCAGTTGTGTAGATGCTGCCAGAATGTTTTGGCAGTGGCACATTCAAATAAGATATGGTTTATGTTTTCTATTGCATGATCACAGAAGTAACAATTAAGGATAATTCTCAGGCCAATATGATGTAAGTGATTTCCTGTAGGCAGCCTGTTTTGTTGCATGAGCCATATGAAGAACTTGATCTTATTAGGGGTCATTACTTTCCAAATCCAGCTGAAGTGGTCTTCGATAAAATTATTATTGTGTATAAGTGCATCAAGATAGGAGTAGACTGATTTGGTACTAAACGTGCCATTGGGGTTAAGATTCCAGATTAGTTTATCTTCGACAGAGGTGGAGGTGGGGATGAAGGTATTTTATATTATCAAAGCGATGTCATATGGGATTGGGTAGGGAATGTAGCTGAAATCCCAAACCCCATTAGAGAACACTTCATTAATCCTGGTGTTCATGTCTCTGTGGTGCCATGGACCATTAAGGAATTTATCCAGAGGTTGCATCTTAGGTATCCATGAGTCAGTAAAAAATCTAACCTTATCCCCTTTGTGAACCACCCATCTAGTGCAATTTGTGCAAATCTTCCAGCCCTCATGAATATTTTTCCAGGTTCTAGTTTTAGCCTTAGTCCTACTCCGTCCTCCATTGCAGAGCTTACCCATGAACACTCTAGCCCATATGGAGGTAGTATTATTGTAGAGTCTCCAAGAAAGACTGGTGTGACATGTTTTGTTCTTTAGGTGGGACTGTTGGAGGCCCAACCCTCCCTTGTTCTTTGGTTTGGTGACAATGGCCCACTTGACAATGTGTAACTTCCTTTTCATAGGAGTTGTACCCCAAATAAAATTCCTTTGAATTTTATCAATTTGGTTGGTTATTTGGGAGTGTAACTAGATGTATTGCATAACATGGTTTGGGATGCTACTAAGGCAGGACTTGGCCAGAGTGGTTCGACCATCTATGTTCTAGAACTTGGTTTTCTATCCTGTCATTCTACTGTTTAGGTTATCTATGATGAACTGAAAGTCACTATTCCTAGGCCTTTTAGTGAAGATGGAGAAACCAAGGTATTTCCCCAAAGTCTTTAGCACCTTTGATACCTAAAATGGCACTTCAAGATGTGGCACACTCTGTTTGGAAATTAGAGGAAAAAATCACTTTGGATTTCTGGAGGTTGACCTTCTGCCCAGATGCATCATTGAAATTGCCCAAAATGGCTAAGATTGTCTCACATTTTTTTTTATTTGCTCTGGCAAACATAGTGAGGTCATCAACAAAGAATATGTGGGAGATTCTAGGCCCTCCCCTGCTGATACTGATAGGGAACCAATCCTTATCAGTTACAGCATTGTCAATATCTCTTGAAAGCCTTTCCATGCATATGATGAACATGTAGGGAGACATAGGATCCCCCTACCTAATGCCTTTACTGGGCTTGAAGTAATCAGTCTGGGTACCATTGACAAGGATGGAGATGGAGCTTGTAGTAAGACAGGACATGCTGAGGGTGGTATGTTTAATGGGGAACATGAAGAAGAGAAGGGATTCTCTAATGAAAGACCATTCTAACCTAACAAAATCCTTCTCTAAGTTCATTTTCAGGATCATGTTGGCCTTCTTACCTTTCATATTTTGGAAGTGGGTAATGTACTCTTGGACCACAATGGCATTATCAGCGGCTCTTCTATTGGCTAGAAAGCTGGATTGAGTAGGGGAATGATGTTTTGAAGCAAGGTCTGATTCTATTGACACTAATCTTAGTGATCAGCTTATACAGTGTGTTGTACAGACCAATTGGTCTGAAGATTTTCAGCATAGTGGCATTAGGGAATTTAGGGATGAGGCAGAGATTGGTTTGGTTTATTTTAGAAGGGACCATACTTGTGGAAATGACAGTGTTGCAGAATTGGATTTTACTGTTAGAGACTATGTGCCAGTACTTCTGCCAGAAGAAGAGTGGAGGCCATCAGGCCCAGGTGCCTTCATGGCCTTAAAGGAGAATATGGTGCACTTAATCTCAGAGAGCCTAAGGGTGGAGTCAATGGTGTCCTACTCCCTGATATTTAGTACATTAGTACTATCAGTGATGTGGATCCTGTTCAACATTGAGCTACGATGTTCAATGGTATAGATCATGATGAAGTAGTTAAAGATTGTATCTTTAATGTCCTTGGGATTCTGAAAATTATTCCCAACCTCATCCTTTATGGACATGATTATGTTCCTCCTTCTTCTATTAAGTGTTTATATATGGAAGAATTTAATATTAGCATCACCCTCACTTAACCAACTAATTCTGGATTTAAGCTTCTAAAAGTCTTCTTTACTCTTTAGAATGACAGAGATGTCATGTTGGAGCTTGGCTTCAAGCTCTTAAAGGAAGGTGCTAAAGGGGTAGGCATTGGACTTCTGAATGCCAGAAAGTCTAGCAAGGATATGCCTTTTCCTATAGAAGATGTTGCCAAAAACATGTTTATTCCAGACAGCTACTCTATTGGTAAAAACAGAGGTAGCTTTCAGGATATTAGTACTAGCATCGAAAATGCCCTCCATAAGAGGGAGGAAGTCAGGGTGGCTACACCACATTGATTCAAACTTAAAAGGCTTGTTTCCTATGGAAGATGTTGCCAAAGACATGTTTATTCCAGACAGCTACTCTATTAGTAAAAACAGAGGTAGGTTTCAGGATATTAGTACTAGCATCGAAAATGCCCTCCACAAGAGGGAGGAAGTCAGGGTGGCTGCAGCACATAGATTCAAACTTAAAAGGCTTGTTTTCCCTGTTGTGATTCTGTTGGATTAGGCTTAAAAGAAGAGGATATTGGTCTGAGTGAGTCCTAGGAAGTTGTATAACAGTTGATTCAGGGAACTCCCCAATCCAAGCATCCGTTGCAAAGCCCTTATCAAGTCTTTCTAGGATTAGGTCTTGCTTATTGGAGTATTTTTTTAATAAACCAAGTTTATTTAGAGCCTTTAAAATATAGGTCCACCAATTTGCAACTGTTCAAGCATTTTAAGAATCTATTGTTTCTATTAGTGTTCAAGTTATTACCCCCAAACATATCCTTGGCTTTGAGAAGTTCATTGAAATCCCCTCCAAGAAGCCAACTACCCCATACACAAAAGCTAGATCCTCTAATGTATTCCAGAGCTTATTTCTATTATTGACATAGTCACTAGCATATATAGCAGAAAAAAGCCGTTTAGTGGAGGATTGGATTACCTTGACCATGACATGCACTCCCTATGGAGTAGTAGCTATTTCCTCTAACTTAGCAGATCATCCTTCCACATGACAACAATCCCACCAGTCTGTCCAGTAGAAGGGGATTGGAATTGGGCATCAAACTTGAGCTCAGCAGTGAGGTATTTGTGGTTTGCCATCTAGTCTCCAGTAAGACCAGCATGGCAGGGTTATAGAGCTTTACCATAGATTAGCAGTGCCTACGGAACTCCGCATTGTTGGCCCCCTAGCATTTCATATTATGAAGTTCATTAAGAGGGAGTTTTAGATTGGAGCTTTCCTTTTAATTCCCTTCCCCTTGCTCATGAAGGTTGGGTTCATGGTACCCGCCAGAGGGACTAGAGTCACTGCTGAATTTTTTGAGTATGGAAATGAGTGTACCCGAAGATCGAGTTTGTAGCTTTTGAGTCTTTTGGGGCACGGAGCAATAAGCATTTCTCCTGACTACTCTTTGAACTCTATCTCCAGGGGTTCCTGTATGAGGAAGTCCTTTGTCTTTGGCATCCCTAGATTTTCTAGGATGTTGTGCAAGTCCACATTGGACTCTCGAAGATAGTCCAATTCCATAGTAGTGCCCCTGCTCAGAAGATCGATTGTGAGAGTGGTTGTGATGGTGGTGGATGAGGAACTTGGACTATTGGTGGCCAGAGTTGGAAGGTTGGAGATGAGACTAGAGCCTCCAGGTTCATGAGTGGTAAAAAAGGGCATGGTCTGGCAAAACTGGCCCATGAGTGTGTTGAGTTCCTCTATAGAAATGGGTTGTTGGTGCCTCATGTATTGGGCTTGGAGTAAAGTGGACATCCATAACTGGTGTTCAAAGTTTTCCAGACCCTAGTAGAGAAGCCATGTGGCTTGTCGATCTACGTACCTGGGATTTTGGATGGTTATTTCTATTAGGACCAACCCAACCATCATTTAGAGGTTCTGGGTGTGTCCTTGGAGTGCCATTTCCAACCATGACTCCGGAATTAGCTCTAAAGGAATTGAAGTGGTGGAGATAGTTAACAGAGTTGTGGTTTGTGTTTGGGAAGGAGGGTTGTTGTTTTCCATCAGAAAGGATAGAGTGAATGGGGCTGGTGGTGTGACTAGGGGTGAATGAAGAAGAGGATAAGGGAGAAGCATTATAGTCCATCTCCTCTTTGGATTTCGTGTGGGACGATTTGCCTTCTGCAAATAATCTTGAGGGATTGACATGGGGTGTCACCTCAAAGATAGTATTGGTTCTTGGGTTTGTAATATGTAATTGATTACCTTCATTGGAAGAGGCAAAGTCGGGGGATAGAAGGGAGCGTGTAGTGTGTTGCGCAAGTGCAGGCGCATTAGAGTGGCCTTTCATGAGTGAGTGAGCCAAATTAGGATAGGTTTGTGTTGACAAGGGATCTTTTTCCAAAAAGGAGATACTCTCTATTTGTGTCAAAGTACCCAATTAGGGAGGAGCATTGTCATTTGGGATCCCATATTTGTAGATTGCATTTGGATTTTTGGGAATGGAGATATTCCTTAAAGTGGTATCTTTTGTGCTTATGTCTGACTTGTGCAGATGCCTTTTCGGCCCAGTCCGCTTTGCTTGTGGGGCTTCACTTATTTTGACAAGGCCCCCTTGTGATGATAGGCCTTTATCGGGTTTGGGCCTTAAGGACTTAGAGTATTGTTGGATCTCCAAAGCCCACCTCCTAGGGCCCAAATGTTCCCCTAGATTCAGATGTTCGTGTGCTTTAGGGTTGCTATCGCCACTAGGGGTGGCATAGAGGTCAAGGAACGTACCTGTAGCTTTATTGTACCGCCTTACCTAGATCGTGGGCTACTCCAGTGATGCTCCGACTGGCCTTGGCAAGTAATTTCTTTTGTGGGTTCCTTTTTTGTTCCGCCTAAATGGAACCATTTACCACAGGGAGTCTTCGGCATGAGTTGTACCTATAATTGTGGATATAGGGTTTGGATTAGTTGGGCTGTTGGCTTCATTGATATTGGGCGTGAATGGATAGTGGCAAAGTATATGGCCAATTCTCCCATATCCCTTGTAGAAAATCCTTTCCGCCTCATATAGGATGGGTTGGTTGTGGGTTTCGATGGTAACTGCGATGGTAATTGGAATGTCTAATGGAACCTGGACACAGATCTGGCATATCTGCCTCTAAGGAAAAGGAGGTACATGTATCTATTTTTAGTAGTTTTCCCACCCTATTGCCCACTTACTCAAGAATCACTCTGTTATAGACTGTTGGGAGCTGTAGGAGTTTGATCCAAATTGTTGTAATAGCAAGTTTGGATTCAGTTGGGACAAAGTTGGTTCCTATTTCCATTTAGAAAGGAAGTGGCCCATGATAAACTAGGGTCCCACTATCAGGACGTTGTTCATGCTAGCTTCTAGGTTGAATTTGACGATGAAGAAGTCATAACCTAGGTCGATTAGCATTAGGTGTTCAATGGGCTTCCAAAGATGTGCGAGCTTTGCTCGCAGTAGCTGATGGGGAATTTTCCTCCCAAATAGTTTTACTATTAGGGAGTTTCTTCAGGGTAGGTATAATCTGTTCTTGTCCTCCTTTGACAAAGGGATGGGGATATTCCCCGCATTTAGCTCGAACATGAGAGGAGAGTAAGTTAGTTCATATGAAGTGGTGGGCATCAAATTCTTTTCCAGAAGGATCTCTTTGAAAGAGATTTTTTAGGGGTATCCTCATCCATCTCAATTTCGGAGGAAATTGTAGGGGGATCCAGTGGTTCCGGTGGTCTTTTGGAGGATGGGTTCTCCATCGGGGGTGAGGATGCGACCATGTCAGTGGTATAAAGTTGCAGACAAGCTAACCACTCTGAGTTGGTTCATATGAAGTGGTGGACATAGCAATAAGTAACTTCAATTATGTTTCATATTATTGATTCTAATTTACTATAGCTAGTTATTGATAGTTATCATGTATGTTATTTGACAGTCTTAAGAATTCTTTACACTGTATTGAAGAATTTGGAAACTATATAGATAGAAGGGGAGCCTTGGTGCAACTGCTAAAGTTGCTGCCATGTGACCGGGAGGTCAGATGTTCGAGCCATGAAAACAGCCACATGCAGAAATGTAGAGTAAGACTATGTACAATAGACCCTTGTGGTCTGGCCATTCCCCGGATCCTGCATATAGCGGAAGCTTAGTACACCACCCGCCCTTTATATTGATAGAACCAGAGGCGGACGCAAGATATAATTTCATGGTTTCAACCTTTAAGACTTTTAGTATTGAATAAATTTTAATGATTTTTTTACTCATAAATTTTTGCTTTGTGTTGAAAGTTATAGGTTTAGATGAACCCGACACTTCTGCCTAGGTTCGCCCTAGGATAGAACTTACTATATTTCACAGAATTTTCAAATTTCATACGGTTCTAGAATACTCCAGTTAATTTTATCACTTCGAGTCGAATGTTATATACTTATAAATAGTAGTACTAGTTTTGGGTACACGCATTGCGCGTATATCCTATATTAACGAATAATTTTAAACCAAATCACATACACACACACACACACACACATACATACATACATACATATATACATACATACATACATACATACATACATACATACATACATACATACATACATATATATATATATATATATATATATATATATATATACTAAATAATATGTTTATTAATAAAATAAAAATCAAACACAGTTTACACTTCTAAAATGATGGATTTTTAAAACAATATTTAGTTAGCTCAAAAAAGAAAGAGATCTTGCTCCATGGAAGTCCTTGGGTACCTTATCGTGAATTCTATTTTTAAGTATAAGCATAATATACTTAATATATTGAAATTAAATGATAAGGTTGTAATAATAATAATAATCTTTTCATCTCCTTCAAAATTAAATCATTTGAACTTGATCTGCTTTCCCGTATTTTTTAATTTTCTTTAACTCTTTCATGTTTGAGTTTTTGAAAGCCGCGTGAGAGGGAGAATTATCCATCAACGGCTAAAGTTGTTAAATATTACTTGGGAAGGAGAAAAAATGTCATGACTTGGAATTTTCGCCGTCGGGATCGTGATGGCACCTAACATTTCACTTGCTAGACAAGCCAGCGTTAGAACATATTATACATTTTTAACAATTGAATTGAATAATGAGAAATATTGAAATAACTTTAATAAGAATGCGAAAGCTAAAACTATCAAACACCGACTACAAAATTGCTGAACCTGGTGTCACAAGTGCACGAACTACTAGAGTAATACATACAAGAGTCTGAAATAAATACAAAGTTATCTGAACGAAAATACACAGCTAAATGTAAATAAAGAAGGGGACTTCAGGAGCTGCAGACGCTGAGCAGCTGTACCTATGTCTCCGCAGGCTGTCCAACCCAAGCTCTCTAGTAGCCGTCGCTGGGACCGCTTCCAAAATTTGCACAGAAGTGTAGAGTGTAGCATCGGTATAATTGGCCCCATGTACTGGTAAGTCTCGAGCCTAACCTCGACGAAGTAGTAACGAGACTAGGGCGGGTCACCTACACTACAACCTGTACGCAGTATATAAGAATAAAAGAAAATAGGAATACTGAACAGAATTAAATAGTTCTGAAAACCACAGCCTCAAGAATAAACCAGTATTGTCCAGAATTACCAATCCTTAACAGTTCAAATAAAAATACCGAAAACCAACGCAACTCAAGAAATAGAACATATAGATTGTTACGGTGTGCAACCCGATACCACCAGACAATACAAAATCCTCCCTTATTTTACCCTAGTAATATCAACAATAATAAATAATATGTATATGTTGCGGCGCGCAACCCAATCCAACCATATATTAATATCAGTATCATAATTCACCCTTATTTCACCATATCAATCCACCCATATTTCACTTGCTGCGGTGTACAACTCGATCCTACCGTACAGTACGAATTCATCCTTATTCCACCATATCAATCCAGCTTTATTAGACTTGTTGCGGCGTGCAGCCCGATCCCACCATATTAGTACCAAACACTCAATATACACAGTCAAATCAACAGTTCAAACCACAAAACCTTTACAATCAATAAATTTCAAGCTGAATCGAAAAGAAAACCTTGTACAATATAAGAATCTAAACAAGTAATACTACACATCGAGACCAATCCAGTAATTTACAATTACAAGGTGCAAGCAAGTCAATTTAAACAAATAATAAGGATTCTTGAAACTATGAAAAGAGCTAACATCATTAACATGAGAAGATATTGATTAACAAGTAGCAGTTGAGTATGGAAGGTGTTTAGAGCATATAACAGTTAAGATGGGAAAGGAAATAATTAAGAAAAATCGGTAAATCGGGGAAAACAGATAATTCAGCGGCGTATAAACACTCTTCACCTCGCATCTACGCCACTCACATGAGAATCACATTGCACATAGTCTGAGGGTTTCTAATTCCCTGAAGTCAAGGTTAAACACAACACTTACTTCACTCCGCAGTCAATTCAAATCTCTACAGGGCCTTTTCCTTAAAATCCGCCTCCAAACTACTCATATCTGCCACAATTGACTCAATAATATCAAATATTGATAAAGGAATTAATTACAATACATAAATTTAGAATTCCCAAACTTTTCCCCAAAAAGTCAAAAATCGACACCGGGCTCGTTTAGTCAAAACCCAAGGTTCGGACCAAAACTCATTTACCCATTCACCCCCGAGCCCTATTATGTAATTTGTTTCGAAATCCGACCTCAATTCGAGGTTTAAATTCTAATTTTACAAAAATTCTGAATTCTACCAAAACCCCCAAATTCCACCATGAAAATCCTAGATTTTAGGTTGAAATCTCATGAAATGTAATGGGTAATTGAAAGAAAGTAAGTTAGAATCACTTACCAACAAATTGGGGAAGAAAATCTCATGGGAAAATTGCCTCTAGGTATTCTAGTTTTGAAATTTTGAAAGAATGGCAAAAATCCCGGAATGGGACTGTTTTATCACTGGGCGTCAATGTTCATCATGTTCGCATGAGCACTGACGC
Source organism: Nicotiana tabacum (assembly GCF_000715075.1). NCBI lineage: Eukaryota > Viridiplantae > Streptophyta > Magnoliopsida > Solanales > Solanaceae > Nicotiana > Nicotiana tabacum. Next base: position 97,702,422 of record NC_134084.1, on the reverse strand, counting down.
GTTCGCAAAGAGCAGCAACCCGAGTGGATTTCGCGTTCGCGAGTCCCTCATCGCATTCGCGAAGGCTACTCCCCCCGGCCTTCGCATTCGCGAGCCCGTGCTCGCGTTCGCGGTGAAGAGATGACTGGCACTCCCACAGGTCCCTAAAGTTATGCGTTCGCAAAGGGTATTACCCTCATCATTCCGCGTTCACGACCCAGCCTTCGCATTCGTGAAGAAGAAAACCTTCCCCAGTCCAGTTCACTCTTCGTGTTCGCGAGAGTACCTTCGCGAATGCGAAGAAGAACACACCAGATATTAGCTGCAACAAAACACCAGATTTTTCTAAGTTCCAAAACACTTCATAGCTTATTCGAAACTCACCCGAGCCCTCGGGGCTCCAAACCAAACATGCACACAAGTCCAAAAAATCATACGAACTTGCTCGCACGATCAAATCACCAAAATAATACCTAGAACTACGAATTGAACACCAAATCAAATGAAATTTTCAAGAAAGCTTTAAAACTTCTATTTTCACAACTGAACGTCCGAATAATGTCAAACCAACTCCGTTTATCACCAAATTTCACAGACAAGTCATAAATATAATAATGGTCTTGTACAAGGCTTTGGAACCAAAATACGAACCCGCTATCAACAAGAGTATCGATCGAATTTTAAAATCATTAAACTTTAAAACTTTAATTTTTCATCAAAAATTCATATTTCTAGCTAGGGACCTCGGAATTTGATTTGGAGCATACGCCCAGGTCCCAAATTACGAAATGGGCCCATCAGGACCGTCAAAATATAGATATGGGTCCATTTTCTCAAAATGTTGACCGAATTCAACTCAAATTAATTTTTAAGGCAAAAATTCTTATTTTTATCAGTTGTTAACATATAAGCCTTCCGGAAAACACCCGGACCATGCACGCAAGCCGAGGAAGGCTAAATGAGATAAAGGCTTCAAAACACATAATTGGGCTGTAAAACACGAGATGATCTATCAGGTCATCATATTCTCCACCTCTAAAACAACCTCTCGTCCTCGAACGGGCATAGAAAAGTACCTGGGTTGGCAAAAAAGTGTGGATATCTACACTGCATGACCGACTCGAACTCCCAAGTAGTTGTCTCAACAGGATGACCTCTCTACTGCACTCAAATTGAAGGATAACTCTTTGATCTCAACTGGTGAACCTGCCAGGCTAGAATAGCCACCGACTCTTCCTCATAAGTCAAATCCTTGTCCAACTAGACAGAGCTGAAATCTAGCACGTGAGATGGATCACCGTGGTACTTTCGGAGCATGGACACATGGAATGCCGGATGAACTACTGAAAACTAGCTTGCAATGCAAGCTTGTAAGCCACCTCACACACTTTCTGAAGAATCTCAAAAGGTCAGATGTACCTAGGGCTCAACTTTCCCTTCTTTCCAAACCTCATTACACCCTTCATGGGTGTCACATGGAGAAACACTCTCTCTCTGACCATGAATGCAATATCACAAACCTTACGGTCGGCATAACTCTTCTGCCTAGACTGAGCTGTGCAAAGCCTATCCTGAACGATCTTAACCTTATCCAAGGCATCCTGTACCAAATCTGTACCCAATAGCCGAGCCTCCCCTAGCTCAAACCATCCAACCAGCGATCGGCATCGCCTACTGTATAATACCTTATAGGGAGCTATTTGAAAGCTCCACTGGTAATTGTTGTTGTAGGCAAACTCCGCAAGAGGTAAGAACTGATCCCAAGAGCCTCCAAAGTCTATAACATAAACGCGAAGCATATCATCCAATATCTGAATCGTGCGCTCGGACTGTCCCTCCGTCCGAGGATGAAATGATGTGTTTAACTCAACCTGCGTGCCCAACTCACGCTACACTGCCCTCCAAAAAATGTGGGTGAACTGCGTACCTCAATCAGAAATGATAGACATGGGCACACTATGAAGATGAACGATCTCGTGAATATAAATCTTTGTCAACCGCCTCTGAAGAATAGGTAACTGCCACAAGAATGAAATGCACTAACTTGGTCAGCGTGTCTACAATGACCCAAACTGCATCAAACTTCCTTTGATTCCGTGAGAGTCTAACAAAGAAATCCATAGTGATACACTCCCACTTTCACTCAGGAATATCTATCTTCTGAAGCAATCCACCAGGTCTCTGATGCTCATACTTTACTTGCTGACAATTTAGACACCGAGCTACATATGCAACTATGCCCTTCTTCATCCTCTACCAATAATGCTGCCGCAAGTCCTGATACATCTTGGCGGTGCCCTGATGAATCGAATAACGGGAACTGTGGGCCTCCTCTAGAATCAACTTACGAAGTTCATCCACATTAGGCACACAAACACGACCATGATCCTCAAAACTCCATCATTTTCAACCGTAACCTGCTTGGCATCTCCGTGCCGCACTGTGTCCCTAAGGACAAACAAATGAGGGTCATCATACCGCCACTCTCTGATGCACTCAAACAATGAAGACCTAGCGACAGTACAAGCTAGAATACGACTGGGCTCAGAAACATCCAACCTTACGGACTGATTGGCCAAGGCATGAACGTCTAATGCAAGCGATCTCTCACCGACTAAAATGTATGCTAGGCTGCCCATACTTACTGACTTTCTACTCAAAAAATGAGCCACCATATTGGTATTCCTGGTGTCACACCTCCTTTTTACCACCTGAAGGGGTATATGAGAGTTTTTCCAATTAAAGTGACATTATTCGAAATGGGAATAATTTATTTATCAGATTCACCACTTGGAATAGTTTATTGGGTGTCCCAAGTCACCGGTTTATTTTAAAATCCCAAATCGAGGAAACTTCGACTTTACTTTATAAGTATGCGAATCAGAAATTCTATGTAAGGAATTCTGTTAACCCAGGAGAAAGTGTTAGGCACTCCCGAGTTCCGTGGTTCGAGCACGATTACTTAAATTATTAAAATTGGCCTAATTATCTGATTTATTACCTATTTTAAACCTATTGTGCATTTTTAAACTTATTAACCGCTTTTAATAATTACTGTTACATATTGCGAATCATGTCACGGGAACCGTACCCACAATCTACAACATGTTTAATTTTTTTAAGGATTAAATTGTGGCCGGGTCACATAAATGTACCCCTGGATTTTAGTAATTAGGCGTCACAACTACGTCACGGGAAGCATACCCGTAGCTATGACAATTATTTAGTTAACGCGCGTAAAGCAAACTACGAATGTTCAAAGCATTTCTAAACTAATTTTGTATTTATATGAGGGCCATAAATTATGGGATTTTATTTGTGTATGGCACACCTCAAATTATTTCAAGAAAAAGGTTACATATTTTAAGGGCAAACTAAAGGTGCTCCTATTTTAATCTAATTTAAAACTAATTATCGCAACCACGTCACGGGAACCGTACTCATAGTTGTAATAATTTAATCGTGCGCTTAGAGTTGTAGAAATCAATCGTTTAGGTGTAACCAAATTTTTTGTTATCTATGTGTGATAAAAAAAGAAACATTTTTTCAGGTTGTAGCTAAGATCGAGCGCAAGAATCTTTCTGATACTCAAGGCCCAAAATTCGAAGGGGCTTCAAAACACGGGCATAAGCTACCAAACCAAGTGATTTTTTGCAATTTAGCATTACTACTGAAGAATGTTACTACAGTCCCATCTTAAAATCAATAATATACAAATCACGAATTTTCACAGTAGGCCATCAAACTTTAAACGAGACTAGGATTCCATTTGGAAGCAACTATTGCATGAATAGCCTCTTTTACACCAGTTTTATCATTCCAAGTCCATTTTATACTAATCAAATTTCAGAATTGATGCTAACCCCTTTGAGATTCTTGAATTATCCCAAAAATCTCACTTTCAAATCCTACTCTAAATGAACATCATATTCATGTGAAGCACAGATTAACTATAATATGAAAGCTTTGTGCAATATCAAAGTAAATACTTCAACTCACAATTTTAAAAGTGTTACCCCAAAGCATATCAATCATTAACAAGAAAGAAAAACAAAATAGCCTAATTCTTTCTTCCTCTTACTAACACTCAAGAAATCTTTATAAAACTACATAGGAATCATGGAATGCTTCAGGCAAAATCTCATTACAAGTTCGAACTCAACAGGTTCTGGAGCTCATTCATGCATTATCCATAACCATTAGCCTACAATATTGAACATCAAGATAACTCAACTAATAGCATCCCTATATAGTCAACATTCTATCACAGTCCCGATGAATTGGACCTGTTAAAACCAACAGACTATCCTACCATACATGAAGTCATTACATTAGTTTACACATTAACACTTAAACCTTGCATACATGACATATTAGGACACCGATGTCAGCAACATTTGATCATGACATGAGAAAGAAAATCGAGTCTAAGAAAAGAAGAATAACAGAAAACAAACAACAGAGAAAAGAAGAGGAAGAATCTGAAGTCATATTCCAAAAACAAAAGGGCTACAATTCCATTTTTGTCACTTCAAGGCTTGTGAGAATACTTGGATACAATAAAGAACAAAGAAAGTAAGGAGTTCAGCAAGGAATGAATGAAATCAGACGCAGTCATGAGATACTATGCTTATATTATTTACATTCTCTCATCTAATGTAATTGAACTACGTTTGACCTGATTCCCATTTAAGAGGGGATACGTAGGCATCCTTATGGGTTCGGTCGTATCATAATAAAATTTTCATTTTTTCCAAGATCAAAAACTGGGGCAGAATTTTGAGGAGGACCCTCAAAATTCTGGAGCAAGTCCAGCCAATGCCAACATATACCAGATGGTCAGAAATCGGTTAAGAAACTGGGCAGAATTTTGAGAAGGATTTTCAAAATTCCGAGGAAGGTTCAACAAAGTTCGCAAATAGCCGAAGGATCATCTACCAAACTGGGGCAGAATTTTGAGGAGGACTCTCAAAATTCTAACAAGAGGAAGCTGCAGTGTCTCTAAGATGCGTTGTAGTCACTAGTTCATCTAAAATTACTCGATATTTCAATACATTTCTAAAATAAATCTATTTTATCAATAATTGCATATTTTCAAAAACTATATTTTCATAACAGTCAGGTGTCACCCAGGGAAACTCAAATAAGGTCCCCAGAACGGAGCAAAGCAAGGCCAGCGGACAGAAGCACGAACCAACCTCCCCCTTATAAAACTTATAATTTTTCTTTGAACGCAGGCACATTTGACGTAGTGATAGCATTCACAAACATGTATACACAAAGCAAATTCACTATCAATCCGACCAACAAACACCGAATATATCTCCAGCTAAGAAATAAACTACTCTTATTTGCTACTTGTTCTTTGAGGCTAATACTTGCCTCCATATCTGCGTGAGGCTAATCCCTACCTTCATACCTGCATGAAGCTAATCCCTACCTCCCTATTTGCATGAGGTTAATCATTGCCTCGATATTTTCAGGATGTTAATCCTTGCCTCCACACTTGCATGAGGCTAATCCCTGCCTCCACGTTTGCATGAGGCTAATCCTTGCCTCTGCATTTGCATGGGACTAAGCATTGTCCCTCCTTACATAAATATTGCTCTATTCTAGTACTATCTATTTTCTTTTCAATCGGGCTAAGCTCTGCCCTTCATTTCACGAGACTAAGCCTTGTCTTGGTAGCATCATATTATTACATCTCATGGGCTGAAATATCGCCAACCTATCCAAAGGCGTCATAGTCTAAAAGGCATCATCCTCATAGCCGGAAGACACCATGCCATGGCCTGAGAATCTCTCAAATTTGCATATCATTATTCAAAGGCGTCATGGTTCAGAGGCACCATTTTCATGGCTCGAGAACATCATTTCATGGCCTACGAATCCCTCACTAAACAATTCATGGCCCAAGACATCATGGTCTGAGGACGTCATCCTTAACCGTTCGAAGAGAACTTTCATGGTCCAATGGGAATTTGCATCATATTTAAAAATTTCGCACAAATACGTGTCCGTAGCATCTCTTTATCTGCAGGTAACTAGCATGCAACCACTATCCTAGCAGGAGCGACCTCGCTCTAGTTCCTTCAAACTATCTCAAACTTAACTGTTCACCATAACCGCTCTTGCATGTCGTATTCATTCTTTAATAACTTCATCGATATATTCTGCCAATGAATCCGGAACTACACATGGCCTGATTCCTGTAAAACCAGGGATATGTAGGCAACTCAAAGACCGAAACACGGCCTCTATCTTTCAAAACATCCCATTTGGTCAAAATTGGCCATCATTTCTTTACCCGAAAACTCTTTCATCCTTCCCGGGTAAAGAGGGGCAGCTGTTGATACCCAACTTTTCCCTCACATATTTTTTAATACATATATATACTTTCAAAATAATACATATGCAGTTATAAGCATCTAAATCAATTTATTTCTTCTCTTTATTTATAAAATATCCACTAATTATCCTTCAAATTATTTTTGTGATGATTTCGTCATTTAAATTCATTATTTATGCCATCATAATTGTTTAAATATTTTTAGTGCATTTTTTATAATTGCATTTACATTTTTAGGCTAAATTGCACATCTTTGCAATAATAGCCCATATTAACATATAATTACATTATTGATGCATAAAATTGTGTTTTATATTTTTAAAATATTAAATAACTATTTTCAATCATTTTAGTGCACAAAGACATTTTGGTACTCATTTATTATTTTTTATAAATTATTTAGTTGTTAAAATTGGCTATTTAAAATCTGGCCCCATTTTCTATTCAATTCTGATCATAAATTTGACCCAATACTCAATCCAATTTTAACCCAAAGTATACCCAGCCCAAACCCATCACCTACCCGACCCACTTCTTGCCAAATCCTGGCCATTGATCAAAATCCAGATTCACCTTTACCTAAATTAAACCTAATGACCTCCCCCAAACCCTTCATTTCCTCTCCTCTCTTATGCCGACATCTAATTCCCTCTTCTCTCAAATGCTCTCAAGTCCTAACCCTAACCCTAATCACTATCACCGGCAAGAAACTCTCATTTATGGAGATTCTGAGTATTCTTCGACCACTACCGGCCTTCTATACCCTCTGGTTGTTGATTACATGGATCCCTAAAAGAATCTCAAGGAGATTCAACCTGTTCCTTCGTACGAAGTTTGTTTACAGGCCTGTCTAGGGCCATCCTTATTTGTGAGTACTGATTTCCTTTCGTTTTTAGTTCGAATCTATGGCTTTTAATCAGGTTTCTTTCATCTCAGTTGTTTTTGAAAACCCTAGTTTTACAACTACTCGAATCCGTTCAGATCTTTGTAGATCTAGAAGGGTTCGAGTATTATCTGTCATTTTCCCTTGAAGATCTCCTATTTTGGTTAATTATTTTGATTCCTTTTGCTTTCTTCTGAAATTAGGGTTCTCCCTAAGTGTTTATCAAAAGAGTTTTTCTAACTTTTCAGAGTTTAAACTAATTGTTTCTTTATCATCTTGACTAATTCTCGTGTATATACTTAAAACCTAGATGTTTCTGTTTGTTGCATGGATTTTCTTCAATTTTTCTCCGTTATTTGTTTATTTATGTCAACCCAGCGTATTGATTGATTTCTATTAAGGATTTGAACCAGTTTTCCTGCTAAAAGCATTATTCTTTGGGATTTTTTGCTTAATTGATTTCTATTACGAATTTGAACCAATTTTTTCCGTTAAAGTCAGTATTCTTTGCGGTTTTTACTTAATTTCCTTATTTGTGGCTTGTAATTAGTGTTATTTGCCTTATTTCGATTGATTAATTAATTTATGGTCAATTTATGATTTGTTACCTTATTTAAGCCCCAATCAGGGCTGGTAAGGGATTTTCTTTGTATTAACGTGACCTTTCCGGATATGTTTGTGCAAATTAATGGGGATTAGCCCTAATTAACTGATTGATTGTATTTACCTACTTTATTTATGAACTCTAGATCATTTTTTTTACCTTATTTGTTTCATCTCTCTAAGTGCTATATATATACTCTCACTCTCTCAAAAGCTCTCTATTCTCTTCTGTTTCTTGCAATTCTCACTAACCCAGCTGGCTGTAAGCCAAGGCTAGCTATTTGCACCATCTCTGCTCTATACTCTGTATTCTCTCATTAACTGGTATGTCCTCATTCAATTCCCATGTCAAAACTATGTGTCTTCTTTGTTGCTGCAGTTCATTAGTTGTGACTTCCAGTTCTATTTACTATTCTACTGTCATGTGCTCAATATATAATCAACATGCCTAGATTATACTGCCTAACTACTGTATCACTTAGCATGATTGGAGTTTTGTTCTGTTAAAAGCTATGACTAGTATAGTTACTCATAAGGATCTGTTTACTATTTAGCATGCCGATTCCCGCCTTTAGATAATTGCATGAAACCTATTTGTTCACTAGTATGTCCAAGCTACATTGTTTGTTTACTGTCTCACCCAACATGTCTACATCCTGCTTGCTCTATATGTGATTTGTATTTCTAAACTTTGAATGCTTCATGAAGTGCCTGCCTAGTTTGTTCATTTGAGTCTTACCTATTCTAGTTTGACTAACTAGATCCTATTAAGATATCTTGCCCCACAAAGTATTCTGATTGTGTGCCTAAGACTTATGTGTTATCAACATGTATTTATTGTAATCTTTGTAACTAACTTGTCAATTCCATAACCTCATTTGTATATCTGTTTTCTTATACACTAGGGTGTATTTTATGTGTCCCCTAATCCTTCTCTCGCTCTATGAAGAATCTGCTTGCCCAAAATGTTTCTGAAACTGTATGTTCTGTGACTTGCTCTCTGATCTCAAAAATGTTCTTCATGTTTTCTCAAACTATTTTCCACCCTAACTAGTACTGATTTCAGAAATTCTTCTACTACTAAGGCCACTTTGGCTGTTGTTTACCGAACTCTTTCAAGTCATTATGCACTCTCACTTACTCTTAGTTCATTAAGTCCTGCCCCTCTGGTATGTGTACTGCTTAAAGACTCTTGAGGTATCTCTAAACTCTGGCATATCAGGGCTGGCACTTCCACACTGCACATAAATTAGTTCTTATTTGAGAAAGGTCTGGGTGTGCGCACTGGCCGGGATTATTGAGGTCCTTAGGGAACTCTGACACACCTAAACATGAATTGGGCTATGGAACTTTGGGCATTTGAGATTAGTGAAGGCTTGGTACACCCGGATTGCTTTGGGCCTACTTCAGGCTCCCTATAGTTTAATGTATATTTATATTTATATAATCTATTCAATTCTTGGTATGTAATAATTAATTGTAAACAAATATTGGGGTGACTAGTGAAAAGGGAAGATAGTTGTATATTGTGGGTAAAATTGGGTAGATAACATACCTATAGTGTCTATTTCGATTCAAATGTGTTTGTTAGATGACACGCCTATAGGGGCTTGTTTGGTTCAAATGCGTTTGTTTGATAATATGACTATAGGATCTTCTTTGGTTTCAATGAATTCTGCTTGCTTTGCTTTTAATAATTAGATATCATGCCTATAAGATTTAAAATCAGCTGTAATAGAAATCATGCCTATAGGGATTTTGCTTTGGTCAAAGAAATTCTGTTTGCTTCATCTTATGTTCAATTAGAAATCATGCCTATAGGATCTTAAACCAGTTTAGTTAGATTTAAAATCAGCTTAACTCGTACATGTAAGTTCTGAATCAGATCAACTAACCTACTCATTTCTTTAATAGTCACCAATATTGCGTTAAATAATATTACTGGAAAGCATGTCTATAGGATCCAAGTTGTTCGTTTTAAAATTGTTTACTATTTTAATGCATTCCTGATCAACGATTAGATACCATGCTCATAGGACATCACTATTATACGCCTAGGGAAGCCTATAGGGCGATTAAAATTCTGCAGACTATAAAATTATGTCTCGTATTTGTAACTGCTCATATTCAACAAGTCTAAAATCAGTAGGCAAACTGAACAGGTCTTTGACACTTTGGTTCTAATTCAATACTGTATTCTCTTTGATCACCTAGATATCATATTCTAAGGTTTTCTTTTAAATACCTGAAACTGTTGTTTGAGACGTGCACTTACTTGTTCTGTTTGTGGATGTAAAATGTGAGCTTTTAATTGTTCTCTCTTTAATGCAGTCCTAACTGTTTTGATTGACGCCTAAATTTGTCTCCTTTAAATACCTTAGGATGGACTAGAACTACCTAAATTAGAGGTCCTAAATACCTCTAGGGCCACAAGGAAGGGACGGTAGTGCACGCATAGGATATCTTTCAAGTTTGCTAGAATGCTTTAGGCTATGACCAAGGGGAGGGAATTGGGTAGTAAGGATATGATGACTACGCGCTAATGTCATGTGTATCCCCTCATTGAAGAGTGATTATCGGGTATTGTGTGGGTATGATCCTGTAGGCTAACCAACCTAGGACCCCTCTTTCCCAACTCTCGTTGTTTAAATGAATTTACTTTTCTTTATATATGTGCAAATTGTTCAAACCTTTTCCGTTGTTTTTATTACTTGAATCATATATGTACTTAGAATGTCAAAACATGCCTTTGTTTGCGAGTATGTGTTAAAGCTATTTTTTTGTTAAAATGACTAATTCACATAGTTTATGTTCGGCCGGGACCAACCGTTGTGGACCGCGAGGGGTGCCTAACACCTTCCCCTCAAGGTTATTCGAGCCCTTAACCTAATCTCTGGTAATGCAAACTAATTACATTAGTTAATCACTCTACGTTAACGCACCATAATCCGTTAGGTGGCGACTCTCCAAATACCCAAATTCCCAAAAGGAAACGAGTTATTCCCCCATGAACGTCGAAACCCAAACTCCCCCGAGGGAAAAAGGGGATGCGACAATGATGATAGAGAAGACAGTGAGGAGGGGGATTCTCTACATAGAAGACGACGACATTCCTCAACTCAACAGAATGCTTAATCTTTTAAGTAAGTTACACCAACCGAGGATGATGCCTCGGCACAATGGGAGGAGTATAATATGACAGAAAATGCCAACTCCCATTTTTGAGTCCCAGTCATCGTGCCCGGTATCGTGAGGATGAGTATCGAGTCCCTGCCATCTTCGGTTGATGAGCAACTAACAACCAGCATTGCATTTGTCATAGCCACTTCTCATCCTACAATGTCATCAGCTTCATCTCCTTCTTCACCAACTCTTCCTTCGCCACCAGCAACTGCTACATCATCTCCATCGGCCCAGTTTCCCGAGAGAAGAATGTCCCTCTTCCCTAGTCCCCAATTTAGGGAAACTTGGGGAAACATTATGCTTCCCCCTCAGAAGATCCCCAAAGGAGAAGGAGCTTCACCCTCTAAGTTTCTACAAGATTCCATCTGATATCCTAGTCGGTAGAACTTGCTAACTATCTGAACCTTTTGGCTTCAAAGAAAGATAGGGGAAAAAATACAAACTCTCTCGGGAGAGTGTCTATCGAACAATACCATGCGTAATGCAGCAACGATATAGTCTTTATTTCCCCTGTTATTTCTTCTATCTTTGTTATGACATGGTTTTGAATTTGTATTTTTGTTTTGCAAGCCAACTTCCTTGCTTCTGAGGGCCTTCAAAGGCTGGTTTCGTGATAAGGAGGAACTTACCCCCGAGCGAGATCAACTTTTGGCCGAACGAGACCAAACTGCTACTCGCCTATCAGAACTGGAAGCATGAGTTGCTAAGGCCATTTAATTGGAGGCTCGGTTACAGCAAAGCGAGCAAGAATTAGTGACCCTTAGCCAGGAGGTCGCCTATTTAAGGGCACAATTTGAAGAAACTAAGGCCAAATGGGTTGAGGTCCATAAGTCGTTCTTGCTGCATCCAATCGCAAGGCTGCCACTGTAGAAAGGTTGAATAATTGGTGGAAGCCTTAACCTCCAAAACTAAAGAAGTTACTGCTACCGAGGTGAAGTATGCCATGTTGGAGGAGAAACATAAGAGGACCATCGAGTAAAATAGCATTTTCAGCTCCATTGTCCGCGAGTTTGATGTCAGCCCCCGGGTTATCAGATCCGTGCAGCATAACCTTTTTGTCGAGGTCGACCAACTTAAAGAAGAACTCCAGCACTGAGCGGCTTCCCTCATTGTTGAAAAAATATATGCTATGTATAGCATGAGGAGAAAAACTTAGGAAGAGGCCAAAGCCGGTGTCATTGACTTTGATGCTAAAATTGCTAAGGTCCGTGAGCTGGAGTCAACTACCAAAAGGGGTCTTCCGGCCCAACCTGATGCTATCGACTCTTCTGGTTCCTGTTTCGAGTTCTCGAGAACTAAAGAAGAACCAGAAGGTGATGATGCTGAAGGCCAGGTATTGAGCCAGCGGCAAATCCTCCCACTTTCCCTAGGGGTGCAGATGCTTCTCTTACTCTGGGTTCCGGAGACGCAGTGGCTTATTTTTTCCTTTCTTTTCTTTTTCATACTTTTGTATTTGTGCTACTTAGCACATTTGTTGTGAATAGCAGCACTTTTTCGTTTAAATATTGTGAAAATTTTTCTCTTTGCATACTTTCGTTTAAGTATTCGCTCAACTCTTTGTGTACTTTTTGTTTGAGTGTTTGCGCAAGTATCTGCATTCTTTTCGTTTAAGTATTTGCACAAGTTTTACTCTTTGGGTCGAATTATGCAAGGCTTCGTTTGTGTTTTCCCCGACAGCGTTTGGATTCCGGGCATAATCTCTTCTGAAATCAACCCTTTAATGTGAGAGTTTTATAAGAGAGGGCCCTCTTATGTTTATGGTGCTCTTGAAAAAAACGTCTCCTGTTTATTACTGCACTAGAATTTGAAGCACTTATTTAACTTTCAAATGATAAATTAATTCATCACTCAATCAAGAAACAAGATATAATTTAAAGGTGTCACGACCTGGTTTTCCCATACTCGAGAGTCGTTATGGTGCCTACTCGTGAAATCTAGGCAAGCCGATTATTACAGATTTTATTACCCTTTTTCCTAAACCTTTTAACAATTCCAAATTAACGTGTGATCAACAACGGAATAACCATAATAATAAAAGACATGCGGAAGACAAAATCTGATAATTTAACTAAATACTAATACAAAATCCAACATACAACTCTACCCAAAATTAGTGTCACAATGTCACGGACCATCTACGAATACTACAAACAGTGGTCTAAATGGAAAATACAAGTCTGTCTCTGAAATGCTTAAAAACAGAATGGAAAAGATAGAAGGGGACGCTAAGGCATGCGGACGTCTGCAGGACTGCCTCGGGTCTCTGCTGGACTGAAGGTAGCAACCTCTTATGGTCCAAATTCTCCAGTACCGGGATCTGCACACAGTGCAGAGTGTAATATCAGCACAACCGATCCCATGTGCTGGTAAGTATCAAGCCTAACCTCGGCAAAGTAGTGACGAGGCTAGGACTAGACTACCAAATAAACCTGTGTAGTTAAATCATATACAACGGAAAAATAAAAGCAGATAATTACAAATAAAGATAGGAGGGGGAAGCAGTTAAAGATGGGAAGAGGGAAACATGATATGGGGTATATCGAGTACTAACAGAAGTTCAGTAGAGAAGCACAAAGAACACCATAATTCAATTATGAGCAAGAATCAGGAAAACAGTAACAAGGGCACGGCATCACCCTTCGTACTTTTACTCTCGTTCTCACCATATGAATCAATAGGTTCGGCACGGCATCACCCTTCGTGCGTTTACCTCACATAATCATGGCACGACATTATACTTCGTGCATTATCACTCATATCATGGCACAGCATCACCCTTCGTGCTTTTACATTTATAATATCGATACAACATCACCCTTCGTGCATTAACACTCACTCACAGATATCATGCATGGCATCACCCTTCGTGCTTTTATACTCTTCTTTACCCAAGCAACAATCACAAGCAATTCAGGCAAGGGAATCAATAAAATCACAATAGAATCCGGGAACAATAGTATAACAATAATATCCCGGCAAGGGAGGCAATATCATAAGCAACAACATCCCGGCAAGGGAAAACAATATCATAAATCTCATCTCGTTTCCACAATCACTTCACAATCTCAACTTGAGCCAATACTCAACAATGGTCAATTACCAAGAATACTTCCATAAGCCTTGTTCAACATTGATAACTATTATATTAAATATGGATAACACATAACGGAGTCACAACAATCATAGTATAAGACTCACGGGCATGCTTGATACCAACGTATAGATACTCGTCACTACACTTATATATCGTACTCAACAATTAACACATAGCAAATCAGACCACAACTCCTATTTTCTCAAGCTAAGGTTAGACCAAACGTTTACCTCAATACCACGAACACAATCACGCCTCAACTACCGCTTTACCTCTTGATTCCACCACCAACCTACTTGTATCTAGCAACAATTTTCTTAATAACATTAATAGATGCTAAATAAATCAATTCTAATGCATGAAAATAGGTTTTCTAATGATTTCCCCAAAAAGTCCAAAATCGATCCCTGGCCCGCTTGGTCAAACCCGAGGTTCAAACCAAAATTCGATCACTCATTCACCCACGAACTCAAATATATAATTTATTTTGAAATCAGACCTCAAATCGAGGTCCAAATCCCCAAAATTTGAAAATCCTAACTTATACACAAAATCACCTAATTTCCCATGAAAAACCCTTGATTTTGAAATGAAATCATGTAAAAAGATGGATTAGATTGAAAGAAATGAGTTAGAAATGACTTACTAATGATTTGGAAGACTTTGTGCCCTTGAAAAATCGCCCAAAGATGTTTTAGGGTTTGAAAAGTTGGAAAAATGAAGAGAAATCCATCTAAGTTTTAATTTACACAGGTACAGATGTCGCAATTGCGACTAAATTGCGAGCCCTTTGAAAATCTGCTGTCTTTGCAAATGCAAAGAAATTGTCGCATTTGAGACCCATGCTAATTCCTGTCATTTTCGCAATTGCGAAGGAAGACGTCGCATTTGCGATGGGTAGGCTTCACAATTCCCACCCAATGCTCGCATTTGCGAAGAGGGCCTGTCAGGCTTGGTTCGCATTTGCGACGCCTGGGTCGCATTTCCCAAGCCTGAGAACTTTGCATTTGCGAAGCCTGATCTTGCAATTATAATTTACACAGGTGAAGATGTCACAATTGCGAATTGCGAACCTTTAAAAATCCGATGTCTTTGCAAAGGCAAAGAAACTGTCGCATTTGCGACCCATACTAATTCCTGTCATCTTCGCAATTGCGAAGGAATACGTCGCATTTGCGATGGGCAGGTTTCGCAATTCCCACCCAATGCTCGCATTTGCGAAGAGGGCCTGCCCAGGCTTGGTTCGCATTTGCGACGCCTGGGTCACATTTCCCAAGCCTGAGAACTTTGCATTTGTGAAACCTGATCTCGCAATTGCGAGATCAAAGGCCTGGGCAAAAATACCAGATACCAATTGAAATTTCCTAAGTCCAATTCACCCCGTGACCTATCCAAAACTCACTCGAGCCCTCGGGGCTCCAAACCAAAACATGTACGCAAGTCCAAGAATATTATACGGACTTGCTCGTGCGATCAAATCATCAAAATAACATCAACAACTATGAATTAAACCTCAAATTCATGAAATCACTCAAGAACATTGAAATTTTTATTTTCTTAACTATAGGCCCGTTTCATACCAAACGAACTCTGATTCTTACCAAATTCCATAGATTCAACCAAATTATTATTTTAAACTTGTACCTGGCTCCAGAACCAAGATATGGGCCTGATACCATCAAGAAATCGCATCAATTCACTTCTAAATACCTTTACATTTTCTAGTAAACAATTTTCTTTAAAAACTATTTTCTCGGGCTTGGTACCTCAAAATTTGATTTCGGGCATATGCCCAAGTCCAATATTTTATTATGGACCCTACGAGACTGTTAGATCACGGGTCCGGGTTCGTTTACCAAGAATATTAACCAAAGTCAACTTTAATCAATTTTAAAGGCCAATTTCCTTATTTTACTTAGATTTCACATAAAAGCTTTCCAAAAATGCGCCCGGATGTGCAACATGTGCAACTTGTTTCTATGGGGCTGGCCGCCCAGTCCCAGGTCCCGATGATACAACTTTATTTTCGGGTTTCTTATTCCGGTTGATGTGGCAATCATTGTTGTCGTATCCTCATATCATTCCCCTAGTGTTCGAATGCGAATTTAAACACTCGATGTCTTGATCCTTCCAAGATTCCACTTGTAACACCCTGCAATATTACGATGATGTTATATCCTGCAGTATTACATTATGATGATGTTACGCTTCGTCGTATTAAGTTACAACAATGTTGCACCCTGTAGTATTGTACGTTGAATTTGTCGTAAGGTAATTGACATCAGTCCAAGTAAAAGATTATTTATAGATTATAAGGATTATGCTATTTCAAGCAAGTGATGAGTAAATTCGTGAAGGTGAGAGGGGAAGCAAGTCAAGAAAAATAAATTTTCGCCCAAGTTTGACATGTTGGATAAAATACGGCTTGGGATAATATACCCGGTATTTATGGACTAGTGACATACGAGGTAGCACATGACCATGATAGTAAGATGTACAAGGTGTATTTAAAGTGAGTAGTATTTTAAGTAATTTGAGATAATTCTTAATTACGTAGAAAATTAGGTAATTATAGATTTTTAGTGGGAGATTAATTATGTAACTAAGCTAATTGAGTAAATTAAGACATTTTGGATAAGGAGTTAAATCTCCCAATGTGGCAGCACGTCAAAGCCCATTTGATGACTCTTAAACTTGTGTTTTAAGGTGGCAAATAAAGAAAGAATGGTGGCTTAGTCACCACATAAGTGGGACCCACACTCAAGGACTTAAAAAGTCTATCTAAAATCATTTTAAACCTCTACAATTACAAGGAAAGCTTCAGTAAAGTTCTTGGATTTTGAATAACAAAACAACATTTTCATTCTCAAAGAAAACTACATCAGATTCCTACAAAATTCCTTACCAAAACTCTACAATGATATTCTAAAACATTACCTTAATAACGTGATTCTTTCAAGCAATTCTTACAAGATTTCAACCAAACTTCTTGTAACCAAACAATTCCAACGAGAATTGTTAGAACCATAGCAACGTAAAATTTTGTGATTCTAAAGGAGTACGGTGCAACCTTTTCCAAAAATATTATACGGATTTTTCCCTACCCCAGGTATGTTAAGGCTATCCCTTCTTTCTTTTTGGTATGATCTATACGACACAAACGAAACGAGCAAATGCATAAATTCCATAAATTACTCTATTCATAAAAGTATTAGAGATATCTATGTTCTTGAATTTTCATGTATCATAATATTCTATCATATGTTCATGGGTCTCAGAAGAATACGAAAGTTGAAAAGAGTTTACTTTACAATATTACTCAAAGGCAAAATGGTAATATGACATTCCGAAAGATTCTATTAACGTACTTTTCATGCATTGCATTCATGTACATTGACCCCTGACCAGACGGCGTTATATACGCGTATATATATATATATATATATATGTGTGTGTGTGTGTGTGTGTGTGTGTGTGTGTGTGTGTGTGTGTATGTATGTATATGGTATATGGGAAAGGTTATGGCATTATATCCGCACCACCACCTAATCAGCTGGTATAC
Source organism: Nicotiana tabacum (assembly GCF_000715075.1). NCBI lineage: Eukaryota > Viridiplantae > Streptophyta > Magnoliopsida > Solanales > Solanaceae > Nicotiana > Nicotiana tabacum. The sequence continues at coordinate 97,684,769 of NC_134084.1, read as the reverse complement.
ATTGATGAATTTTCCCACAGTGGCCGAGATGATATGATGGGATGCCCTCAGAGGCTGATGATGTTATGAAACATGTACATATGCATGACACTATAATTATTTCATGATTTACAAAGTTATCTAGACTTGCAGGTGGAGTCATTTACTCTATATTTCCTCCATGTCTGTTATGTAGTTATTTATGTGCCTTACATACTCTGTACATTATTCGTACTGACGTCCCTTTTGCATGGGGACGTTGCGTTTCATGCCTGCAGGTCTTGATAGACAGGTCGAGAGCCTTTCAAGTAGGCCATTAGCTCAGCGGAAGATGTTGGTGTGCTCCATTTGCTTCGGAGTTGCTTATTTGGTTAGTATGAGTTAGATGTGTATTGTTTGGTATGGTGGGACTCTATCCCGACCTTTATGAAAATTATGTATTCTTAGAGGCTTGTAGACTGATGTCGTGTACGTAAAAGATTGTATGGCCTTGTCGGCCTATGTTCAGTGTTCAAGTGGTTATTTTGGTCTTAGAGGCCCATATGTCTTATGTATAAGTTGGCATTACCTGTTGTATTCTACCTATTTCACGGCAGCCTCTCCAGCTAGCTCATTTACTCATGATAACATGATAAGAAAGATATGTTACGTTGGTACTCGGTTGAGTAAGGCACCGGGTGCCCGTCGCGGCCCTTCGATTTGGGTCGTGACAGAAGTGGTATCAGAGCAGTTCTGTCCTAGGGAGTCTGCAAGTCGTGTCTAGTAGAGTCTTGTTTATGGGTGTGTCATGCACCACACTTATAAGCAGGAGGCTACAGGGCATTTAGGACTGTCACTCTTTCTTCTTACTCTAAATCGTGTGGTAAAACTCACTTATAAGAATTCAAATTCCAAAATTCTATTTTATTCGTAATAAGACGATACCTACATTTGAAAAAAAGGTTGGAAAGAGAGAGAGTTGTGGAAGAGATGAGTCAGAGGAATTGGATTTTTGTATGATGCCTACAATAAGTAAATGTAAGGTCTTTTGCAGATCATGGGTGTACTGAAAGGTGTAAGCTTCCTGATAAGAAGCCTTAAGGCAAGAATACCTATCCACCTTAATAGTGAAAGACAATGACAGATTCAAAAGATAAATACAAGTTTCAACAAGCAAAAGAAGCAAGATGAAGAAGAGTACGAGGCGCCTAATTAATGAAGGTTAACAGTGTTTATAATTCAGGCATAGGAATATAAGCTTTTTGAGTTACATTCAATAGTAACAGAGGTATGTATAATTAGTCGTACCCATCTCAATTATGCCCTATGGGGGCTAACAGGTGTAGATTAAGAAAAGGACGGAACATCAAGATCAGACTGGGGTTAGAGTAACCCAAAATGGTGAATGGATTATTTGTGTTAGTTGACATTTCTGAAGGGTATTACAAATGTGCCAATAGATCTTCTTGTGAGACACTCAGATGGTGCACTCTAGAATATTATGATTAGATGTGAATAATAGCATGAAAAAAAATCAGAAGATAGGTACTGAAAGCCTGGATGGGATAACTATTACCTTAGTGTGACTCTTGTCCCTAGTAGAGCGAGGACGTTGAGCAAACTGAAGAGCCGATGAATGAAGCAAGGAGAGCTAAAAGTGAAAGAATGTTGTGTTGAAGTTTTCACAAAAAAAAGGGATATTCAGAAATATTAGCAGAAGAGAGATAAGGAAGCATTATGAATAAGGTGTGATACATGGATAACGACGGTAGGAAAAAAGAAAGAAAGAAGAAATGATAGTATTACAGAGTCTAGTCAAGTGAATGAAGAGACGAGAGGTGACAGGCCTTAGGACAACAAAAGAGTATAGGCCATGAAGTCATATCCTCATTTTAAGAAGTAAGTTTGTGACTCTAACGTGATTACCAATAGGAAAAGCTAGACCCCAGAATAATAGAGATCAGTACGGGCTGGTGAACAAGGTAAAGTAAACATGAATTAGGGATTTAGTGATTTGATAATGGTCGACATCATGAGAATTTCATATTTCGTTTCGGCAATAATAGAATGGACAACAAAGAAGATTCATGAGAAATTCAGAGAATGGTCATTCAGGAAGACGCTTCCCTAAAGCAAGTAATGTGAGCAAAGTTAAGCTTAAGCGATTGCATGTGCCAGTTACACTAAATCTCACCATCATGAGTGAGGAATTTTGTTATCCTTGGTACAAAAAGATTATCGCAAGTGAGTAAGGATCATCGATGATGTGAAAGGACGCCAAAGATGAAGAGAAAAAACATCTATAGGCAGGTTGTCAAAGCTCCAAGTCTTAGTACTACCCTAAATGGGGGAATATGGAATGATAAAGGAAGAATGCGATAAAAATGAGAAAGGGATGAGATTTCACTTACCCAAATGTTACAGATATGCTATGATTCTTGGACGTTATGTAAGCACGAAGTCAAAAAAAAGTAAGGGCTCCTGCCCAGGATGTTATTGATAGATAAGGAGCCATCACGTGAGGTAAGTTAAGATAAGGATATAACCCAAGAAAGATTATGCAGAATATGGATATGAGAATGGGACGACGAGTAATTAGTAGTCAATTCAGGAATAGCCTAGTCGTGACTAGACAAGAAGTTACGGACAAATCAGCAGATCATGCAAGATGAATGTAGTAAACCGCAACATGGAGAATTCATCCTCGCAATAATGTCATTATAATAATTGAGATATATTCAAATAGGAGTCGGGGTAGTTAAAGGTACCATATGAGTGTTACGGGGATAAAAGAAAGTGCCAATAGGAAGGCAATCAAAATGTCAGTTCAGAAGCAACCCTACAAGTACAAGGGCACGGAGGTAAGCAACTACGGATAATTATAGGCAAGGAAGGACATCAAAAGGTCTGTAATAAGCTCACAACTTTACGAGGGTCAAGGGTTCTCCCTAAGCACAACGACCTAAAGAGGAAATGGTCGTGTAACAACAGTCTCACAACAACATTGTAAGCACTCCAAAGGAAAGTGGCACCTACCGTGGCTAATGAACGGGAAGTAAAATTAAAAGTAATATTCGAGATCATATGAGTTGCACGGAAACTCTAGCATGTGTGGGCACTAAGATAAGCTAAGTATGAACGTAACAAGGGGCAGAAAAACCAGAAACAGTAATAGCTTACGTTGAAAGAAATCTAAGATGGAACAAAAGAAATTATTCAATCAATGATTCATAGTTGGTTACGTTATAAATGCACTTAAGGGTTCGGAGTTTTATATATGCAGCATATATAGACGTAGAAGATTCTGGTATACGTTAAAAGAAAGAATTGAGCCCAAGAAATAAGTGAAGGATTAAATTATTAAAGGATTGTATCATGCATATTCCTCAGCACCCATGAAAGGCTAAACATAATAACTAATACCAGAAACCCCAGATCGGAAGATAGCTTAAGCCGACGTAAAGACCGATCAGAAGAAGGAGGAAACTAAAGAGTTACATCACCAAGTAAATCAGAAGCTTGATTATTGGACCTAGAAGAATAGAAACATCATGATTGAGAACATTACAGGATCTCCCTTAAAATCAGAGGTACTAGAGAGATAGTACAACAACCATAGTTTATAATGGCTCTATGATAAAGCGGTTAAAAAAGAGTAACAGCCTCATAAGAAGTCATTATGAAGCGCCCACCGAATTGTAGTATTATAATAGAGCTTCAAGTTGTGGTGTGAACCATACCTATGTGGAAGGGAGGTTATGAAGAAGATAGAAGATATGATGCGAGATTTTAAGTAAGTAATGTAAAGGTGAACAACGTAAGAGATACTCAAATGCAGAAAGTTGTGAATAGTCCATACTTCGGATAGAATGCTAGAAGCACGGGGATTCAATATCTAGGAATGATAGCAGCATCATCAGTGGAATATCTAGTAGCCTATGGTTTCTAGGTATCGAAGAGCCTAATTAAGACAGTAAAGAAGAGTTAGAGACGTTGTGATATCTCGCTTGATGTTCCAGAGTTACATAAGGAAACCTATAATACAAGCAAGTTAAAGGAAGGTTGCGAGTAATATAAATAAATATAGGTAGGTCGTGAGCTTAAGTATGGCAAAGCGACAAGGTTTTAGGAAGGCAAGAGTAAGGATACGAAAGGGAGAGTGAGAAGGTGACGAGAATGGATAAGTCCTCAGGATTAAACCCATGAAAACAAGTGAGCTAATGGTTTCTCTAAGTCATAGAAAGCTCAGTATAGCCTGAATGAACTCAAAGGAGTCTAAGACTAATATCATTTGAAAAAGATGAGGGTGCAATTGTGGTAGATAAAGACTGGCATTTGGACCTTCATTCAAATAATGATTTTGAAAAAAAAAGGAAGAGAAGGAGAAAAGATTTCACTGATGGCACGAGATTAGGATACCATACCCCACATAAGGTGAATTACATTGAGACACTATGAAATACGATTATGGAAATCACTTCAAATATTCCTCAATGCAACGTAAGCCCTAGCGGCAATGTATTACGTAAGAAGTTTCAAATCTTCAAGTGGAGGTTTATAGATCAACATTGAGGTGAATCAACAATGGACAGATACTAGTTACAAAGTATAACATGAGATTACGCCATCCTTCTTAAGATGAACGGCAATGAAGAAGCATTAAGGGACTGAGATTTATAGCTAAAGGATAGGAAACAAAAGTAAGTGAGAGTTTGGTAAGCATACCTCAATAACGATAAATTGAAGTAAAAAAATTATGGTATAGTATGACCCATGTAGATGCAGTAAAGCCATACTAATGGATACCGGATCTATGAAATAAGATATGGCCATATTCGCAAGTTCTACAAAGTATCGAGCGAAGAACTTCAGTACACCTATAGATGCACAGAGAGGCATCCTATTAAGCCTTGTATATGTTTACAAAGTAAGGCCTAGAGATTGACTAAAAGCTAAAAGGAAAAATGAAAAATGAATCGCATAAGCTCACTTACAAAGCCAGGGTCATAGAGGCTGCATGACAGGAGGTAGCAGCAATTGCGAGATTAGAAAGATTTCGACCACAAGTCATGATATGAGCAAAAAGACTAAAGGGGGGAATTCCCTAGACTTTGGATTTATTCACAAAGCTACTACTTAAATGGCAAGGAGAGTATTAAGGTATTCACAAGAGCTATAAGTTATGAAAATGATAGAGCATTAGTCAACATTCGAGGATGAATGTTCCAAAGGGGGGAATGATGTAACACCCCACAATATTACGATGATGTTACGTCCTGCAGTATTACATTACGATGATGTTACGCTTCGCCGTATTAAGTTACGACAATGTTGCACTCTGCAGTATTACATTACGGTGATGTTACACTTCGTGGTATTAAGTTACGACGATATTGCACCCTGTAGTATTGTACGTTGAATTTGTTGTAAGGTAATTGACATCAGTCCAAGTAAAAGATTATTTGGAGATTGTAAGGATTATTCTATTTCAAGCAAGTGATGAGTAAATTCGTGAAGGTGAAAGGGGAAGCAAGTCAAGAAAAATGAATTTTCGTCCAAGTTTGACATGTTGGATAAAATACGGCTCGAGATAAAATACCCGGTATTTATGGACTAGTGCCATACAAGGTAGCACATGACCATGATAGTAAGGTGTATAAGGTATATTTAAAGTGAGTAGTATTTTAAGTAATTTAAGATAATTCTTAATTACGTGAAAAATTGGGTAATTATGGATTTTTAGTGGAAGATTAATTATGCAACTAAGCTAATTGAGTAAGCTAAGACATTTTGGATAAGGAGTTAAATCTCCCAATGTGGCAGCACGTCAAAGTCTATTTGATGACTCTTAAATTTGTGTTATAAGGTGGCAAATGAAGAAAGAATGGTGACTTAGTCACCACATAAGTGGGACCCACACCAAGGACTTAAAAAGACTATCTAAAATTATTTTAAACCTCTACAATCACAAGAAAATCTTCAGCAAAGTTCTAGGATTTTGAATAAAAAAAACAACATTTTCATTCTAAAAAAAACTACATGAGATTCCTACAAAATTCCTTACCAAAACTCTACAATGATATTCTAAAACATTACCTTAACAACGTGATTCTTTCAAGCAATTCTTACAAGATTTCAACCAAACTTCTTGCAACCAAACAATTCCAATGAGAATTGTTAGAACCGTAGCAACATAAAATTTTGCGATTCTAAAGGAGTACGATGCAACCTTTTTCAAGAATATTATACGAATTTTTCCCTACCTCAGGTATGTTAAGACTATCCCTTCTTTCTTTTTGGCATGATCTATACGACACAAACGAAATGAGCAAATGCATAAATTCCATAAATAACTCTATTCATAGAAGTATTAGAGATATCTATGTTCTTGAATTTCCATGTGTCATAATATTCTATCATCTGTTCATGGGTCTCAAAAGAATACGAAAGTTTAAAAGAGTTTACTTTATGATATTACTCAAAGGTAAATTTGTGTTATGACATTCCGAAAGATTTTATTAACGTACTTTTCATGCATTGCATTCATGTACATTGACCCATGACTAGATGGTGTCATATACGCATATATATGTATGTATGTATATGTATATGGGATATGGGAAAGGTTATGGTGTTATATACGCACCACCACCTGATCAGATGGTATACGTTGATGAATTTGCCCACAGTGGCCGAGATGATATGATGGGACGCCCTCAGAGGCTGATGATGTTATGAAACATGTACCTATGAACGACATGATATTCATATCCATATGCATGAAACTATAATTATTTCATGATTTACAAAGTTATCCAGACTTACAGGTGGAGTCATTTACTCTATATTTCCTCCATGTCTGTTATGTACTTATTTATATGCCTTACATACTCATTACATTATTCGTACTGATGTCCCTTTTCCCTGGGGATGCTCCATTTCATGCCCGCAGGTCCCGATAGACAGGTCGAGATCCCTCCAAGTAGGTTATCAGCTCAGCGAAAGATGTTGGTGCGCTCCATTTGCTTAGGAATTGCTTGTTTGGTTAGTATGAGTTAGATGTGTATTGTTTGGCATGGCAGGACTCTGTCCCAACCTTTATGAAAATTATGTATTCTTAGAGGCTTGTAGACAGATGTCATGTACGTAAAAGATCATATGGCCTTGTCGCCCTATGTTCAGTGTTTAAGCGGTTATTTTGGTCTTAGATGCCCATATGTCTTATGTATAACTTGGCATTAACTGTTGTATTCTACCTATTTCATAGCAGACTCTCTGGCTCAGTTATTTATGATATTATGACATAAAAAGATACATTATGTTGGTACTCGGTTGAGTAAGGTACCGGGTGCCCATCGCGGTCCATCGGTTTGGGTCATGAAACCACTCGTGGATGGTTAGATAATATTTAGTTCGGTAACAAGCTTAACTTCCCCTTAGGAACTTTGTTATCAAGCCAAAGACTATCTAACAACCACCCAGTAGCTTGCACTCGTGAATGGTCGGGTAACCCTTGTCCGATAGCAAATTTTACTTCTCGGTAGGAACTTTTGCTATCGATCCAAAGATTATCTAAACACTCCATAGAGATCCTTCATTTGCGTGCCTTGTCGTTATAAGGTCTTATTTGTAAGGCCTCGTTTTACCTAAAACTCGAAGTTTCATGCTGCCGAGGTTGGCTAATATGATCAAGGATTGTAGGATGCACTAAATTGTTGATGGAAAAGAGTTTACCAGAGTTTGACTTTTGTGCAAAATTTGAAGTCATTCCGGATTGATTTGACATGTTTCAGCGCAAATTATAGAATTTGGAAAATTCATAAACTTATAATTTGATTCGAGGTGCGATTCGTAATTTTGGCATTGTTTGACAAGGTTTGAGGTCGCGACTAAGTTCGTATTATAATTTAAACGTGTTAGTGTATTTGTTTATGGTCCTGAGGGCCTCGGGTGAGTTTCAGACGGGGTTCGGATTTGTTGAAGTTGCTGGTGCACGTTGGACATGGTTCAAGAGCTGAAGAAATGAAGGTTCTGGAATTCGTCACGGTTCAGCGCATCTAACGGTTGGAACTTTGTACCCATTTTAAGCTAATTTTGGGATTCATTTTCCCTATTTTCTCTTGGCCAAATTTTGGGGTTTTCCTCTACTCTTTCAAGACCCCTAACTCCTCTCTTCTTCAAGGTAAGCAATTCCCATTATCTTGGTGTGAAATTCTATCATTTCTACACTAGTATTGATGAAATCAACACATGAAATCCTTAGATCTTCAAGAAATTCCTTCAAGAACTCAAAAGGGGGGTTTGCAAGATTTCTTCCAAAAGAAAATCCTACACCCTTACACTTACATGTATGGATTTATTATGGTAATATGAGTATGAATTAAATATTGGAACTCATGCTATGGTGATTAGAAGCCATAAGTTCCCAATTTAAAAACGTAACTATTGTAGAGATTGAAAGGTGATTATTTGATGAAATTTTGTTGGTTAGGTGTGGATGGATGGTCATGCATGTGATGTTGGAAGTTATAGATTGTTTATGAATGATGGTGGGATAAGTTGTTGGAAAATGGTGGTAGTTAGATGAACTAATTTTATGGTTATGAGATGTAGAGATTTATGCTTACGAGGTGTTTGATAAAGTATCTAAATAGCCAAACTATGGAATTTGTTACTAATATTGTTCCCATTGGATATTGTTGTTGTATATTGAAGTTGCTTAGTGTAGTAGATCATTGTAATATCATTAAGGGGCGAAGTGGAGGTATGTTAGCTAAACTTTTCTCTTAGAATTGAACCTCCCAATGTCCTTGTAAGTCTCGAGTTGCTCATTATGAATCGGTTTTCCAAATAAGCTTGTGCCAAAAGACATTCGTGTTCAATATCTAATTCAAATGCTCTTGTTATGTTGTACTACTAGTTGAGAATGTGTTCAAAGTATGGGTTGCATATCTAAATGCCTTGACTTCAAGTTGTGTTTCAAATGAAATCTGATGACAATTGTGTAAGAAATCTTAAGACGCCTAAGACTCTTATTTGCTCATATGTGTGCTTAAATGTCTTTAATAGAAATGCCTTGTTGTTGGAAATTCCATGATGATGATTGAAAGTGAAAAGGTGTGCATGAAATATGAAACATGAAATACAAAACATGAAATGCAAAATGAGAAATATGAAATGTGAAGTATGAAACATGGCCAATGTGCCAAGAGAAATAATACAATTGTGAACACTAGTGTCAATAAAAAGGAAGATATGTGAAAGAAGTGTGCAATGGGATGATTGATAGAAAAGGATGATGTCTCGGATGAGACGGCCTAGCCCATCGGGTCGTGATCGGACACCATGCCGCACACATGGTGGTGATTGTCTTGAAAATTGTATTTTAAATCGGAATTGTGATTGTGATTGTGATTGTGGTTGATGTCTCGAATGAGACAGCCTAGTCGATTGGGTCGTGATCGCACTCTATACTAAATGTACGGTGGTATTGTGAATGGTGATAAATCGGTGCTAAGATCCCCCAACTTAAAACATGAAGGTTTACTTGAAAGGCTTATCTTGCTCCTAACTTGATGTTTGATATTGCTTGTGGTTTTGAATTGAAATTATGATTGTTCCTTCGTGCATTATTACTCATTCTTTGGAGAGGGTGTTTAGTTATACATACTAGTACTATTCCATATGCACTAACATCCCTTTTGTCGGGGCGCTACATCTTTAATGGATGCAGGTGGTTACATAGAAGGCGACATTGATCAACGATAGTGGTACACCCTCTTCCCAGCAAACTTGGTGAGCCCCAATTCATTCCGGTGTGATGTGTCTTTTGTTCATTATATTATCACGTTTTGAGGTATAGCCGGAGCCTTGTTGCCAACACTATCATAATAATCTTTTGTACCTTTTAGAAGCTCCATAGACATAGTGTGGGTTGTATATGATGCTGGGAAAGTTAAACAAGTTATATTGTGTTCGAATCACTTGTTCCACATCCTACTATGAAAATCTGTGTATTTTGAGACTTTAAAATAAAGTAACTAATGGTAATGAATTGGTATTGTATACATGCTCTCCTTATTGTCTAATTAACGAAAATATGTATTCTCTTTAATCATGAGTGAGTTTGGGTAGAAAGTATCTAACATGATTGTTTGACTGGGTTCACTCGGTTGAGCGCCAGTCGCGCTCCCCGAGTTCGGGCCGTGACATTATTTCTGCTGACGAAGCTTCCTTCGTAGTATGCTTTCCGTTGTTGCCTCGTTAAAAACCTGTTTTTACCAGAAAAACCAATTAGGATAAAAACTGGACGAAGGAAAAAGAGTGCAGCACAGATTTTTAGTGTAGGCGAGGCTCATCAGTAACAGTATCTTTTGAGGTGTGCCACGTTCCAGTTGGTTGGAAACTTTTCTCCGTCTTTATTTTCTAACTCGAATGTCCCTTTCTCGGTGACAGTAGAAACCTGGTAGGGGCCTTCCCATGTCAGACCTAACTTCCCTGCATTGAGCTCCCGAGTGTTTTGAGTTACTCTCCTGATAACCAAGTCTTCTACTTTGAAATAATGGAGATTGGATCTTCGATTTTAATATCTTTCTGTTCTCTATTTTTGGGATGCCATCCTTATATGCACTAAGTCGCTTCATTCATCGAGCAGCTCCAATTTGACCAATATTGCTTCGTTGCTCGTTTCTTCGTTTGTCCGAAAATATCTCAGGGTAGGCTCTCCTACTTCCACATGGATTAGGGCTTCTGCTCCGTACACAAGAGAGAAAGGATTTACTCCTATTCTTGACTTGGCTATTTTTTGGTATGCCCACAGTACTCCTGGCAGCTCTTCGGGCCATTTACCTTTAGTTGTTTCTATTCTCTTTTTGAGATTTTGTATAATTACCTTGTTGGTCGATTCTACTTGGCCGTTTGCACTCAGATGATAGGGTGATGATGTGATCCTTTTCATTTTTAAGTCTTCAAGGAACTTTGTGACCTTTGCACCTATAAATTACGGCCCATTATCACAGGCTATCTCTTTTGGTATCCCAAATTTGCAAATTATATTCTCTCACAAGAAATCTACCACCTCTCGTTTGCCAAAGATCTGATAAGGACCTTCTTCAACCCACTTAGAAAAATAGTTAGTTAAAATCAAAAGAAATCTTACCTTGATAAGGGGCCGGTGGCAGTGTGTTTACCGTGAAAATGATAATAACAATTAAATTTGTTGATGGGACTCTAAAAATACGTGATCTATTTTTATGCTAGTTGTTAGAGCAGTTGATGCTAGATATGTGAAGCTTAACGGTAGAATTACAAACTAAAGCAGAGTTATAATCAAACCGAGGGGCTAGCCGTCAGGGCCTCGGGCTAACCAATGAAGGGCCTCGAAATTGATGCATGGGCTCGGGCTCGAGCTATCGGGGGAAACTAGAAAGGGACTAACATTTAGAATATAATTAAAGGAGGCTCTTTATGGCCGATATCAATCAATAAATGAAGAACAAGTATGAAAGTAATAAGCAATAACGATAGCATCAAGAGAATATGTTAGAGAGAAAAGAGAGAGAGTTGTTATTGATCTTGTGTAGAATAGTTGGAGTAATAGCAGCCCTTTACAAAGTGATGAGGATCCCCTTTATATATAAGGGGAGATACAACATAGTACAGAATGCATTAATTGTAAAGATACGGAGATGGGACGGCTAGGCATGATACTAGACTCTGTCGGTGCTATCTGCTCGCCTTGGGAACTCCCCATCCTCGGCGTCATTGTTTGGTCGAGCGTAAATGAACATCGAGGGAGAGAACTCGACCGCAACCCCACAGCCTCAAGATCTCAATATGAGTTCCTGAAACCCCTTAATTTGAGTTGTCGTTCCGAGGACATCATTGCAGTGACATCAACCGATAAGAGCATTAAATGTCATGTTCCAAAAAACTGTGCAAGGGTCGCCGTCAAATGTGATAATCGAGGAACCCACGAACTGCCATTGGTTCGTCCTTTCTACTGCCCAAGCAGTTCCTATAAATACATCGACTGTTTGATAATCCTCATCTTCGTAGCATCTTCAAATTCACGAGTCCATACCCATATTCTTTTACACACTTCCATCTTGCTTTCTGAGATGAAATTTCACCTTTACAATGGCCAGGACTTCTAGAACGGTTCCCCGGTGGAATGAAGCTACATCTTCATCTCGATCGTCTAAGGAGAAAACCAAAGAGGTGCCCACATTGGAATAGTGTACTCCCTCCAAGCTTTGCATGTCAAAATATTTTACCGCCGATACTGCTTCATCCACAACAGGGCGATGTGAACATGTATCCCGATACATTAGTGTCGTGACCAACATTGAAACAATGAAGACAGACTGCCAATGGGGTAAGGCAGTGAAGGTGGAAATTCTCGGCCCCTATGAGAATATAATGGACCATAAGATCGGCTTCTTTCATGTGTATACCTACCGTTCACCTTGGGTCCCGCTGAGTCCTCTGAATCTTCTGATCCTTCTCCCCTGGATATAGATCCGGTTATCCTTAATTTTTGCGACAAATAACAAGTGACGCTCGGACAGATCTATCCCGCTATCTGGAGGATAGTATTGATGCTTCATCATTTTATCGAAGGAGTTGCGGGCGAGGTTTTTACCCTCAACTATTTGATCAGGTTATATAGCCCTCAATTTACTAAGGTTTGATCAGGCTCAATTATCGATCCAAAAAATCATTTTTCTCGAGTACCGACGAGGGGAAGGACCAAGGGCGGATGAGCAGGTTCGTCCGAGTAAGGACCTCGGACATAATCTCGGCCCGGAGGATGCCTTTTCCAGAGAGATGGAACATACAGCGTAAGCGATTCTCCCTTAATCACAATTTGTAATTTTCTTCCTTTTCCCCGGAATGATGACTTCTTTGTCGCTTCGCGCAGCAGCTGATTGGTTCCCCGAGGCAGTTTCGAACTTGCCAGATTGGATCAGACGGTGGGACCTCGCGTTCCCGTATCATGATCGGTCTTGGACCGACCTGGCCAAGGAACGATGGGTGGACAAGAATCATGGTAGATCCCCTTTGTTGTCTATGCCTTAGATTTGCGCTGTTGCGTTTCTCCCTGTACCCTTTGTGCTGACAAACTATGATTTTCGTGCTTGTGTAGGTCTTGGCAAAAATATGGAGATGAGACCGCCCCCTATGGTGGGGCGGAGCCTTTGGAGCCCGTCAAGGGTAAGAAGAGAAAAGGCAAGGCAGTTGTCATCCTTCCTACGACAAAGAAACCCAGGTCACTCAAGCATCAAGCCACTGCTAGGACCTCTGCTTCAATTTCAGGGGCGAATCCCAACACCGAGGAAGAGGATGACTGTTACGCCCCACAATATTACGTCAATATTACGTCCAGCAGTATTATATTATGATGATGTTGTGCTCTATAGTAATATGTTACGATGGTGTTACCCTCTGCAGTAATATATTACGATTGATGTTACGACGATGTTTTGTAGTATTTTACGTGGAATTTGTCGTAAGGTAATTGACATCAATCCAAGAAAAAGATTATTTGGGGATTTTAAGGATTATTCCATTTCACAAGTGATTAGTAAATTCATGAAGTTGAAAGGGGGAGCAAGTCAAAGAAAACGAATTTTGTCAAAGTTTGATATTTTGGGATAAAATACTGCCCGAGCTAAAATACCCAGTATTTATGGACTAGTGTCATATAAGGTACTACATGGTCATGATAGTGAGGTGTACAAGGTATGTTGAAAGATAGTAGTATTTAACTAAGTTGAGACAAATTTTTTTAAAATTATGCGGGTAATAGATTAATTACTGGGTAATGAAACATTATCCGGTTAACTAATAAGTGGATAAATTAATAAAAGCACCTTCCCAAGTATGTACGTGGTATCCCTCCACCCTCCCCTTTATTATGGTGATTCATCAATCACCTTTAATATGTGTCAAGACTTGAATACAAAGTCTTATCAAGACTTTTTAGCCTTATCAATCAAAAAGCAATTCATTTCATTTTCAAGACCAAAAAGAACAACTTCTACATTCTGTTAAAATGGTCAAAAACGTGAAGGAGCTTGATCATGTCACAAAAATTCATTTATTAACCAAGTGAAAAGCAGAAGCATTGTTTAAGCTCATTCAAATCGTTACTTTGGAGTTTAAGCCAAATTTCTTTCCTCAATGTTCAAAACACAGAATCTTAAATTCAATTTTTGGGTCTAAGTTCAATCCACGAAGGTTTGGGTCTAAGTGCAAATGCACAAATTCCATGAATGACTCTATTCATAGAAGTATTGGGGATATCTATATTCTTGAATTTCCGTGTGTCCTAATATTTTATCATCTGTTCATAGGTCTCAGAAAAATATGAAAGTTGAAAAGAGTTTATCTTATGATATTACTCTAAGGCAAAATAGTCTTATGAAGCTCCGAAAGATTTTACTAATGAACTTTTCATGCATTGCATTCATGTACATTGAACCATGACCAGATGGTGTTATATACGCGTATATATGTATGTATATATGTATATGGGAAAGGTTATGGCGTTATATACGCACTACCACCTGATCAGCTGGTATATGATGATGATGATGATATTGCCCACAGTGGTTGAAATATGATTCAAACAACATTATATATGCGTATATATGTATGTATATATATATATATATATATATATATATATATATATATATATGTAAATGGGATATGGTAAAGGTTATGGCGTTATATACGCATCACCACCTGATCAGCTGGTATACGATGATGATTTTGCCCACAGTGGCCGATATGACATGATGGGATGCCCTCAGAGGCTGGTGATATTATGAAACATGTACCTATGCATGACATGACATTCATACGCATATGCATGACGCTAAAAGTAATTTATGATTTACAAAGTTATTCAGACTGACAGGTTGAGTCATGTACTCTAAATTCCATCCATGTCTCTTATGTATTTATTTATATGCCTTACATACTCAATACATTATTCGTATTGACATCCCTTTTGCCTGGGGATGCTGCATTTCATGCCCGCAGGTCTCGATAGACAGGTCGAGAGCACTTCAAGTAGGCTATCAGCTCAGCAGAAGATGTTGGTGCGCTCCATTTGCTTCGGAGTTGCTCGTTTGCTTAGTATGATTTAGACGTATAATGTTTGGTATGGCGGGACTCTGTCCTGACCTTTATGACATTTATGTACTCTTAGAGGCTTGTAGACATATGTCGTGTACATAAAAGATTGTACGACCTTGTCGGCCTATATTTTGAGTTTATAAAGGATCATGTTGGCCTATTAGGCTCGTATGTCATGTGTATATGATGATGTAATAAGAAAGATACACTACGTTGGCACTCGGTTGAGTAAGGTATTGGGTGCCCGTCGTGTCCCATCAGTTTGGGTCGTGACAATGACGATGAATGCCAGTTAGCGCGAAGGACGAGGTTGAATGCGAGAGCCTCACAGGTGCCTCGATCGGAGGTTGCTGAGTTTGGAACGACTAACTCCGGTTGGTCTCAAAAATCGGAGACCCTTGAAGAGGGTGTTTATGTGGCCTCAGATCGCACGACCGGTTTTGACGCAGTTTCGATTGGGGCGATCGCTGTCATCGATCTTGAAGGGTCGGGGCCTAGAGCTTTTTAGGAGCAGGGCTTGCCTTTTGGAGAATTCGGTGACATGAATGACTTCATCTCATGCTTTCATGTCTCGTCAGGGGAACTAAGGGATGCTCGAGAACCGGACGTCGTCAAAGTAAGGATTCTTTTCCAAGGGGGAGGCTCCCTTGCCAACATCTTTGATGGTGTTAGTGATAGTATCAACCTTGACATTACTAGTGCCGTCAAGGCGGCGGAGAGATTCATGCAACAGGTGATAGCCATTTTTCATGCATTTCTTTTAATCTCGGGCGTCGTTCTTCGTCTTTCTAACTTTTCCGCTATGCCACAATACAAGGATATGTATGATCATGCCTTCTTTTGGATCTGGGAGAAGCTTTCTTACCATGAAAAGGAGTGTAACAAACTTACCTCAATGTTGCGGGATGCGGAGGCTTGTTCTGCCCAGGAAGGGAAGGAACTAGGAGAGCTCCGAGCTGCTTTGGAGGGAGCACTCCGGGAAAAGGCTGACCTTGTTGTACAGGTATTTCGCCTTGCTTGTACCCGACCTTTGCTCCCGTATTTTGACACAAATTGGCTTACTTTTCTTTTATAAGTCGAGCGGAATGGTTCGTAGATTAGTCAACTGAACACAGAGATCTCCAGGCTGAGGAAGCAAAGTGAAGTAGCGACTGAGGAGTTGGCGACATCCCAGGATCTTCTCGAGAATGCTCGCAAGGAGGTTGTTGCCTTGGCCGCGGCCAAGTTCAAGGTTGAAAGAAATGTTGCCACTTATATGGAGGACGCAGCCACGGCGCATAAAATAGCTCGTGATGTATCGATAGCAGCTGAGCAGAAGCTAGCATGAGCTATTAATCATGCTAAGGTGGAGGTAAGGAGAGAGACCCTAGAGGAGATCGGAGCTAGAGGCGTCGACTTGTCAGTTGATCTTGAGGAAGTCCACGAATTAGAGAGAGAACTGGCGCTTTTAATTGCCCCCAGTGACGAGGAGTAGTTCCCAAGTCGTTTTGCATCCCCTCTGTTTCCCTTTGTATGCAGCCCGCGGGGGATGAATTTTGTAAAGATGTCTCTTGTGGATACATTTTTGGCAATGTAAAAAAGAGGGATTTTCCTCCTTTCAGTTATTTCAGTTCCCCCCCCCCCCTCCTTTTATTCTTTTACTTTTGCGGATTGATTTTCGGCTTTTGATGTTGGCCTTTCAAAATCCGTTCTTGGAGCAACCGGGACCCGCAAACTAGGCCATGCCCCGGGGTTAAATTCACAGCTCCTATCAGACCGGTACTAGTGATATCGAGAGGCCCTGAGGCCTCGCAATTTTTTGAATTCTGCGGGGTGGTAATATTTGCTCGATCTGGTAAAGGGGGGTCCCAGGGTGATTCTGCCAGTACGTTTCCCTAGTAGAGGGTGATGCTAACACGATCAGAATTAATTGACCTTTTGGGTAGGCGGGCTAGCCATGACTGCTACGTCGATGTCCGACCGTAGTGGAGAGGGGAGTTCTTCCTGTGCTCCGCATTCGGTTGGTGATAGCGACTCACCTCCGATGTCCGGTGAGCGAGCCTCGGGGTGCCCTGCCTCGAGGAGAGTCAACACACTGGGGAGGCCTCCCAATGTTCCGGGTCACCGGGAGCACATGTCAAGGATCATCTCATCAGTGGGGGAGGAAAACCTCGAAATGATTTGAAAAGATTGCGGATGGGGAGAAGGCGCAGTATTACAAGTACCTTTTCCCTAGGAGAGCGTCATGACATACGTTGAGGGGTTTTTAAGCGTATACATGCATATTTTCACATCGGGTTCCCCCGACCGAGTCGTGCTTGACTTCTGTCGGAGATATCTGGTTACACTGGCGCAGGCTCACCCCTTCCTTTGGAAAACATTGCAGACGATGAGATATTTTGCCAATAAGTCCAGGATAGAGTTTACCCTTAGCCATCTCATGAGGTCATATCGGCCACTGCATACCGAGTTTTGATTGCTCTATAGCGTCGATCCACCCGGGCTCCTGTGGTTGGTAGCGAGGGCGACGAGGATCGTGAATGGATGAATCAGTTCGTTCGGATTCAAACGACCGATGTCATTCCTAGAGAATTTTTGTCATTTCCTAAGAAATGGAGCTTCACACGTAAGTGTCTCATCTGAACGGTCATCGTTTTGACCGGAGGTAGGCTCTGTAATGATACCTTTTTGTTCCATATTTGTAGAAACCCATTGGTCGTCGAACGAGGTCCCTCATTTAGCCGAGTGGTCTCGTAAGCTAGCAGCTTGCTCGATTTATGATAGGCACCGGTGGTGAGATCTGTCCAAAGGGAGATGGGAGGCAAAACAATGTGGTACGTATCCGGCGCTTCGCTTCCTAAAAATGGCACTTTTCTTGCTGGCTTATTAACTCAACTGCTGCAGGTGTCGGGGATTTTTCAAAAATGAGGTCGTGTCTTCCGGGGGAGGAGGAGAGATCACTGGCCTCGGGATCGAGGATTGATGACAAACGAAAAGATGCTCCGGGATGCGAAGCGGCTTACAGTGGGGCCACTCCTTTTTAGCGGTTA
Organism: Nicotiana tabacum; assembly: GCF_000715075.1. Taxonomy (NCBI): domain Eukaryota; kingdom Viridiplantae; phylum Streptophyta; class Magnoliopsida; order Solanales; family Solanaceae; genus Nicotiana; species Nicotiana tabacum. The sequence continues at coordinate 97,666,635 of NC_134084.1, read as the reverse complement.
AGAAGAAGTAATTCGGTCGATCGGCTACCTTCTGAAAGTGGTAAGGCATCGAATATTGGCTCGGCCTTTGGCGAGGCTCAACGGCTTGGCCTCATGGTGAGTTTTTGATCGCTGTAAGATTATTCCGGCCCCGTGCCTTTATTTTTTATTTAGTTTTTTTCGTAGGCCTTTGACACAATTAAATCTGAGCTGCTTCGTAGTAAGGCCCCGTTTAGGGAGGCTTTGGATAGGGAACAATCCCTTAAGCTTCTTTGTGCGGAAAAGGAAAGTGAGTTGGTTTCCCTGCGGTGCGAGGTGGATTGGAGCCAGAGCTGTGAGATTTACCTAGAAAAATAGGTACTCTACATTTCATGCTAGCTTGCATTCCCCCTTTTTACCTCGGCATCTTGATGTTTTGATATTTCAGTTGCAGAACAAGGCAGATGAGCTAGGACAGCTCTAGGGAGAGGTTGGTCGAGCCAAATGCGAATTTAATGAGCTGCAGGTGCGTGTAAGTGCCCATTTTATGGCCAAAGAGAGTGCTCTAGCCATGGTTTCTGCTCTTGAGGTGCAAATTCAGACCGTTCACACAAATGATTCTGCTTGAGCAAATATGATCGCAAGGATCTCGTCCGAGCTTTCGAACGCAAATACCGAGGTAGTGAATGTCCGGGCCGAGGTTGTGATGAGCAACACTAGGGCGGGATAGAAAGTGGCGGCTTATTTGAAGAGTGCTGCCGTTGTTAAAGCTGAATTGAAGAGAGCCCTTGATCGTGCAAGCAGTAGCAAGGAGCATGTGAGGTGCAAATCCCAGAGGGAAGTTCTAGAGAAGATTCATGCCAGGGCTTTGATCTCTCAAAAGAGATATAGCAAGCCAAAGGGGAGGAGTACGATGCCAAGTTTCTTCTATCCGATGCTGAAGACGGTGAGGAAGGGGCTGCCAGGCCATAGTCACCGAGGGGGGACGTTTATTTCCTGCCTTGTTCTTGTGCACATAGCTTTCATAGTATGTTGTAAATGGAGCTTGTATTTTACCACCTGTATGTAAAAGGGGGAACCCCGCAATTTGTGTCTTCTGTGTTTCTGTTTGTCAAGATCTCAACCAGGTCGATTCGACCTTTGAGCTAGTAGTAATCTTCGAACCCGTGGTGCGGCCTTGAGGTTCGTTAAGCTGGCGGCAGCGGCTCTTACCTTTTGCCCTTGGGCATACGCATATTAACTGTTTTGGGTTTAGTCTCTAAGTCGGGCTTCGACTCGAGCTCGATCGACCCTCAATTTTTGTATTTGTGTGGACTGGTGACAACAGCTCTTGTGCCTTGGGTCTAAGTGACCTTTTATGTATATGGCCCTGAGGCTCATGAAGCTGGTGATGATGGCTCTTACTCTTTGCCCTTAGGCATGCATTAGTCAACTATTTTCGATCCGGTCTCCGAATCGGGTTACGACTCGAGCTTATTTTGACCCTCAAGCTTTCAAATTTTAAGCTGGCGATAGTGGCTCTTACATTTTTGGTGGTTGCGACCATTTAGTGTGTATGGCCCTGAGGCTCAATAGCCTGGCGACAATGGCTCTTACGCTTTGCCCTTAGGCATATGTAGGATTTCTTTTCCTCTCGTTAAGGACTTTTTAAAATAATTTTGCTTGACCCGTCGTTGGTTCGGGAAGAACCTTAATTTCAAGTCATTTGTGGCGATGTTCGAGCACCTTGAAAGGTTTAGCTCGTAGGCTGAGTAGCTCGAAACCTTGTGATTTGGAGTTGATATGGTCGAAGCTCATTTGCCTATCGAGGGTAGCCTGTTTAACCGGTTCTGTTCAAAGTAGATTCGAAGTAATGGCCTATGATTTGATAGCGACGGTCGAACCTCCCCGAGTCGCCGTAATTCGGCTGGTGCAGCCGTATGACCGTAGTCATTTGTGTTTGGCCGGAGCCATTTTTGATCCCGAGTGTAGTAGTTTAGGTGTCTACATCGAGGGTATGCCCTTTTGGGAGTCATACAAATGCGACATATAGCCTAAATTTCGGGATTGAATTTATGCTTGTAGTAAGGTCTTACAAATATTTCATGCCTTTTAAGGTCTTACAGTATTTTCATGCTTGTTGAGGTCTTACAGTTTTTCCATGCCTGTTGAGGTCTTACAGTTTTTCCATGTCGTTGAGTTCTTTCAGGTGTAGTTGTTGATACTCGATGCGTGCTTTTATTTGAGACCGAGTCTACCCGCTTGGGGTCTTACGGCCCCGATTTTTTTAACGAATGGCGATCGGTAACAGTCTTCGAGTCATTGAGTTTGCTTAGGCTTGGAGGCCATTACTTGTGAGCTCGAATTTGCCTCATTGAGGGCTTATAAGTATGGAGCTCTGACCTTGAGGCCATGCGGGTGCCGAGTTATTGACGCTAATTTTCGAGTATTTCGGAGCATTCTCGGCGGAGGGATCCTTGCTATGAAAATGCTGAATTTTCTTTGGAATACGAGATGCTTTGGCGAAAGATATTCTTTGATTGTTTAGCATAAGTACATGTTGTTTTGTTGTCGTGAGCCCGGCTTGTGCGGACATGGCTCTTTTGACTGTTTGGCCTGGTACATTATTTCCTATTGGAACTTAGTTAGTCGTTCCCTGGTTCCTCTGAGTGGATGAACTTTCAATGGGGTGCCCTCCAGTATTTGGGGTTGATTGCAAAAGAAGTCTTGTAAGCTTGTTGGGTCCTCCTTAGGTAGCGCATGGACGTTGCCTCGTTAAAAACCTTGCCGGCAAAAGCCCATTTTGGGATAAAAACTTGGTCAAAGGAAAAGAGTGCAACAGACGTTTCAAAACCTCAAGGTCCTCAAGCCGGATCGGCACCTCGACTGTTTTAGTCTATGGCCTGCGCAAGAGTTATCGTGAAGTAAAATATAGAAAAAGGAGAGATGATTATACCTTAGTGGCGATGGCGCTTTTGGGCTCCGACGTTCATTTGGCAGATGCAATGTGGTCCTTCATTTGAATACAACCGAGGACATGTATTAAAAAATCGTGCGGATGACGTGTTGGGGTTCGTATTCTTTGTTCTTCTTTGTTGTTTCTCTTTCTCGGGACTGGTTTTAGTTCGATTGCTGAGGAATTCCCGAAGATGTCTGTTATCGAGTAGTTGGGCCAATTCCTCTCGGAGTTGCTTGCAATCCTCGGTTATGTGCCCGCGTGAGTTGTGAAACTTGCATATCAAGTTGTAGTTCCTTTAGGAAGGATCTGAGTGCATAGGCCTGGGCCACTTAGCGTCCCTGATTTTGCTGATGGCAAACACGATGTCCAATACATCGACGTTGAAGTTGTATTCTGATAGGAGAGGTGCCCCCGTTGGCCCAGTGTCCCCGTTGAATCCGTCTCTGTTGATGTGTCCTCAAGGGTTCTATCCTCTATTCATCAATCGATCATTGCGAGGCGGATTGCGTCTCGGGGAATTCCTCCTATCATTGAGGTACGACTGATACCTCTCTTTGTTTGATTTTGACTCCTTTTCTAGAAGTCTGCTCGGATATATTGAGCCCGAGAGGGCTCCCAGCTGGTCATCCTCGACCCTGATCTTTAATTGGTACCGATTGTGGACATCCGACTAGGTCACGGCGGGATATTCGATAAGATTCTCTTTTAGCTGCCTTGAGGCCACTAAGCTTCGTTCATTTAGGCCTTGAGTGAAGGCCTGAACCGGCCAGTCGTCGGAGATCGGGGGTAGTTCCATTCGTTCCGTTTGGAAACGACATACAGATTCTCGTAGCATTTCATTCTCCCTCTGCTTAATCTTGAATACGTCGGACTTCCTTATTGCCACTTTGATGGCACCGGCGTGTGCCTTTATGAAGGAATCTGCTAGCATGGCAAATGAATCTATGGAGTTGGGAGCTAGGTTGTGATACCACATCATGGCCCCCTTCGAGAGCGTTTCTCTGAACTTCTTCAGTAAGACGGACTCTATCTCATCGTTTTTTATGTCATTGCCCTTTACTACGCACGTATAGGCAGTGACATGTTCGTTGGGATCTGAGGTCCCGCTGTATTTTGGGAGTTATAACATTCTGAACTTCTTTGGAATGGGTTTTGGAGCCACTTCCTCTAGGAACGGCCATTATACGAACTTCTTTGAATCTATACCCTTTAGAACTGGGGGTGCGCTTGGGATTTGGTCGACTCTAAAGTTATAGGTTTCGACCTTCTTGTCGTTTAATGCTATCATTTTCTCGCCCAACTCAATCCTTTTGGTGAGGTCCTCTAGCATTTTTACAATGGCAGGAACGGCTACCGATCCATTGTTGCTTGATCTCTCCGGTACCTATTCGACCGGGGGAGTAGTTTCCGGTGCTACTATGCTGGGAGTCTTCGGGTGACTTTGCAACTGAGCGATAGTTAACTGTTGTGCCTGCAACATTTCAAAAATAACATGAAGACTAACTTCCTGCTCTTCTCGAGCTGGGGGGTTTTGGGCTTCCTATTGGTCGCCATATTGTATGCTCCTGTCGGTGTGTGAGGTTTCGTCGACCTACTGCATGTCCTACGAATCAGCGTACGCTGGAATTGGTCCGGGTGCATTATCAGGGTTCTGCAGTGGCGCACCGACAACTGGAATAGCCACACCATTTTCTCCGTGGTTTTCAAGGTCGTCGTTCTCAACTCTATTTACTGAGCCAGACATTTTGACCTGAAATCGAAGATCTCAGATAAGAAAAAGTATGAAAGATAACTTGCGTTGTGTAATGAAACCAGCAAGAAAATAATCACTATTAGTTTTAGCCCCACGGTGGGCGCCAAACAGTTTATCGTGAAAATGGTAATAACAATTAAATTTGTTGATGGGACTCTAAAAATACGTGATCTATTTTTATGCTAGTTGTTTAAGCAGTTGATACTAGATGTATGAAGCTCAACGCTGTAACACGAACTAAAGCAGGGTTATAATCAAATCGAGGGGCTTGCTGTCCGGGCCTCGAACTAACCGATAAAGGGCCTCGAGATCGATGTCTGGGCTCGGGCTTGAGCTATCAGAGGCAACTGGGAAGGGACTAACAGTTAGAATATAATTAAAGGAGGTTCTTTATGGCCGATATCAAGCAATAAATGAAGAACAAGTATGAAAGTAATAAGCAACAACGATAGGCCGAGAGAATATGTTAGAGAGAAAAGAGAGAGAGTTGTTATTGATCTTGTGTAGAATAGTTGGAGCAACAACAACACTTTACAAAGTGGTGAGGATCCCCTTTATATAGAAGGGGAAATACAACATAGTACAAAATGCATTAATTGTAAAGATACGGAGATGGGACGGATACCAGACTCTGTTGGTGCTATCTGCTCGCCTTGGGAATTCCCCATCCTCGGCATTATCGTTGGGTCGAGCACAAATGAACATCGAGGGAGAGAACTCGACCGCAACCCCACAGCCTCGAGATCTCGATATGACTTCCTGAAACCCCTTAATGACGAGAAATCAGACCCTCCAATTTTACCGTATACATAGTGGTCTGGCGATATCTATCCCCCACTTCATGAATGGCCATGGTGACAAAATTGAATGCAGTGGTCCTACCAGTTGATGTACCAACGGAGCGTAATGTTGACATTTATCTCATTTTTGAACATAAGCCTTGGCATCTTGTTCCATCGGGGGCCAGTAGTATCCCGCCCTAATTAATTTTAGCACCAAGGAATCGGTGCCTGGGCGATTTCTGTAGATCCCTTTGTGGATTTCTCGCATAACATAATTAGCTTTGGATGCTCCCAAACATCCGGCCAACGGGCCTTGGAAAGATCTTCTATATAATTGGTTTCCCTTGAAACTATATCGTGTCGCTTTAGTGCGTAGCACTCGGGATGCCTTAGGATCTTCAGGCAACTTTCCATGCTCGAGATAGGCAATGATCTTATTTCTCCAGTCCCAGAACAAGTTGCTCGTGTTTACCTCGTAAAAGCTATTTGCGCTCAATATCGAGTACATAAGTTGTACGACCGTACCAGAGTCCATTCCTTTCATTTTCATAGACGAGCCTATATTGGCTAGTGTGTCCTCTTCCACATTCTCTTCCCTCGGGATCTGCGTAATTGACCATTCCCTGAACCGAGCGAGCAGAGCCTAGACTTTTACTATATACTGTCGCATACGCTCCTCATTGGCTTCGAAGATCTCGTAGACCTGATTTACTACCAATTGGGAGTCGCATTTGATTTCTATGACCTCGGAGTCCAATACCCAGGCCAGTTCGAGTCCTGCAATCAAAGTTTTATACTCTGCTTCGTTGTTAGTCAGAGGAAAGGTTCTTATGGCCTTCCTTAGGATTTCTTCCGAGTGCGTGGTCAGTATTATGCCGAGCCCGGACCCCTTCACGTTGGAAGATCCATCCATGAATAGGGTCCAAAGTCCTGATGTTGATTATGACACCATTATAGCTTCCTTGGTAGCCAAAGGTAACAATCCCGGACTGTTATCGGCCACAAAGTCGGCCAATACTTGTGACTTAATCGTCGTCCTAGGCTTATATTCTATGTCAAATTCACTCATTTCAACGACTCACTTGGCCAACCTACCTGAAAGTTCAGGTTTATGAAGAATATTCCGGAGGGTTTCACCACGGCAATCGGATGACATTAGAAATAAGGCTTAAGCTTTTGAACGGCGACTACGAGAGCTAAGGCCAATTCTTCCAGATGTGGGTAGCGAATTTCTGCTCCCGTTAAAATTTTACCAACATAATCAATAGGAGATTGTGCACCTTTGTCCTCACGGACTAAAACGGTACTTACTGCTACATCTGAAACCGCTAAGTAGATCAACAATTGTACGCATTCCTCTGGTTTTAATAGTAGTGGAGGACTTGACAAATACATTTTCAAATCCCTCAAAGCCTGATGACATTCCAAGGTCCATTCGAAGATGTTCTTCTTTTTTAGCAGCGAAAGCAAATGATGGCATTTCTTTGAAGACCGAGAAATGAATCTGCTCAAAGCGGCTAGTCTCCCTATCAACCTTTGAACCTCTTTCACGCTTCACAGATGATTTGGGATGTCTTTGATGGCTGTAATTTTATTGGGGTTAACCTCGATTTCCCTTTGTGACACCCAGGAACTTACTGGAGCTAACCTTGAACGCTAACTTCTCGGGGTTAACCTTCATGTTATGCTTCCTTAAGATGTCAAAAGTTTCTTGCAAATGATTAAGATGATCACATGCGTTCAAATACTTAATCGGCATATCATCTATGTAAACTTTCAAGGTTTTCCCTAATTGTTTCTCGAACACTTTGTTCACGAGTCGTTGATATGTGGCTCCAGCGTTCTTTAGCCCGAAGGGCATTACATTATAGCAATATGTGCCGAAGTTCGTTATGAACGAAATTTTTTCCTGATCCTCCGGGTTCATCTTGATTTGGATGTACGCGGAGTAAGCATCAAGGAAACTCATTAACTCGTGCCCGGCCGTTGGATCAATCATGTGATCAATGTTTGGTAATGGGAACGAGTCTTTTGGGCACATCCTATTTAAATCCTTATAGTCTACGCACATGTGGAATTTATTATTCTTCTTTGGAACTACTACTATGTTAGCTAGCCAGTCAGGATACTTTAGCTCTCAGATTGAACTGATATCAAGCAAGCAAGTTAACTCTTCTTTGACAAATTTGTTTCTGACCTCAGCAATAGGACATATTTTTTGTCTTACCGGAGGGATGCTGGGATCCAGGCTTAGTTTGTGCACGGCCACTTCTAGCGGGATACATGTCATATCCTCATGCGGCCACGCAAAAATATTCACATCAAATTTAAGAAGTTCAACAAATCCAAACCTGAGCTTAGGGTGTAGTCATGTCCCCAAATGAAACTTTCTCTCCAAAAACTTTTCGAACAATGTGACTTGTTCAAGTTCTTCCGTTGTGGATTTTGTTGCGTCCGTCTTTTCTAGTACTTGGAAATATCTTGGTACCTGATAGGATTCCAATGACTCTTCCCCCTGGTTGACTTTGCTCGGCTTGGGAGTAGGCGTCGGTTCCTGTAATTTCTATGTCGCGTGCTCCTCTCCTTTGCTATTGGAAACTAAGATTGCATTCATTTTCCTTGCTACCGGTTGGTCACCTCTTATTTGTTTAATTCCCTTGGGAGTTGGGAATTTCAGCAACTAATGGTATGTTGATGGAACAGCCTTCATCTCGTGCAACTATTGTCTCCCCAAGATGATATTGTAACCCATATTGCCATCCACTACCTCGAAAAGGGTCGTCTTCATCACCTCCTTGGCATTCATGGGTAGAAGGATCTTTCCCCAGGTTGTCACGCTTTCCATATTGAACCCAGCAAGAAGTTTTGTGGCCGGAGTGATACTTCCGGTGAGCTTGGCTTGCTCCAACACTCTCCACTGGATAATATTGGCCGAACTTCCTGGGTCCACCAGAACACGTTTTATTTTAAATATCTAAAATATTTAGAAAGATTACCAGGGCGTCGTTATGTGGTAGCAACAGTCCATCTGTGTCTTCGTACGTGAAAGTAATGTCATCCTTGGCGACTTCCCCGAGTCTCGTGTTATGGGTTACCGACACCTTTGTCTTTTTTTCCGCCGAAAATGTCACACCATTAATCTCGTTCCCCCTCCCCCCCCCCAAAAAAAATTATGTTGATTATCAAAAGTGGAGGATCCTCTCCTACTTTCGAAGGCTCTGCGTTATCACAATTGCGACCACAATTGTTTTTAGCCTGATCACTAAAAAATTCCCTGAGATAGTTGTTTTTCAACAATGTCGCCACCTCTTCGGGCAAATGCCGGTACTCCCTAATATGGTGACCGTTTTTCCTGTGGTATTTGCACCACAAATTAGGATCCCTTTGGCTGGGATCAGATCTCATTGGCTTAGAGAATCATGCTTCTTTAATGTTCCTCATAGCCAACACCAGCTCCACTAAGCTGACGTTGAAGTTGTATTCAAAAAACCTGGGGTAGGAAGAATCTTGAGAACCTAATGTCCCCTTGTCTTGCAATGACCTATTATTACTGTCGCGATCACCTCTCCTATCGATAGTGAATCTATTCGCCGATTGGAAACCTCTGTCACGTCCTTCGGTCCATTCATAGGGCAAAAATTGACCCCTTGAAGACCGTCGATCTGTGCCGAAATCATCCTTTGATTTCTCTTTATTCTTCTCTCGGTCCTGAACCTTGGCCGACACCGAGAAACAGAGCTGATCATCCTCAATTTTTATCTTTGACTCGTACTGGTTATGAACATCCGCCTAAGTTGTTGCTTGGAACTCGAGCAAACTTTCTTTTAATTTTTAGGAAGTGTCAAAACTTCTCGGATTCAGACCTTTGGTGAATGCTTCAGCTGCCCATTCGTCCGGTAGCAACATCCTTTCCTTCTGGAATCTTGTCACAAACTCCCACAATAATTTAGACTATCCTTGTGCAATCCTGAATATGTCTGCCTTTCGGACCTGAACATTTCGGGCCCTGGTATGGGCCTTGATGAAAGAGTCTGCAAGCATCTCAAAGGAGTCTATGGAGTGCTCTGGCAAAAGCGAGTACCATGTCAGGGCTCCCTTTGTAAGAGTCTCCCCGAATTTCTTTAGTAAGACTGACTCAATCTCGTGAGGAGTTAAATCGTTCCCCTTCACTGTCGTTGCATAGGCGATGATGTGCTTCTAAGGATCTGAAGTCCCATCATACTTTGGCACGTCTGCCATTTTAAACCGCTTCGAGATCAATTCTAGTGCCGCATTTAGTTTGAAAGACAATTGTGTGTACTTCTTTGAGTCCGGCCCTTTCAACACTGGTGGTGCGCCCGGAATTTGATCCATTCGGGCGTTTATTTCCTTCATAAACCGCATGAATTCGATTTTAAAGGGATCACTCTCATTGTTGTGAATGGATCCGGTAACGTTCCCCCGGCCCCATCGAAGCCGACCTCGCCCCTCAGGATGTTGTTGTCGACCTTCTGCGTTGTTTGATTTGCGGGAGCACCGGGAAGAACTGGTCCTCGTCCATTCGCATTGTTGGAAGCACCCAACAACGCCTGCTTCAGCTCCGTCATGATCTGATCTTGTCGTGTGAGATGGACTATAATGGCCTCTTATTGCTCCTTCAAGATCCTTACCATTTCGACGACATGCTCGTCTTCAGCATCATTAGGAGTTACCTCTCGAACATGTCGCGGGTACTGTCCGCCATGGACCGATGTGGTCTCATCCCACTCGTTGCAGGTATCACTAATTGAATCCTCGTGTTGAGACCGATTACCTTGGGCCTCAACTTTGTGTGCGATATTAACACTGTTATCTGCTACTTTCTATGATTTTTTGCTAAGAACAAATAATCAAGCGAGTTAGTAATAGATGCAAGGAACAACTTAATTACACAACTGTCTAAGCCCCACGGTGGGCGCCTAACTATTTACCTGTAAAATAGTACAGTTGAATTTATACGTGGTTTATAGACAGGTGAATTAATTTGATCCCAAGATGATAAATAAATTAGATAAAAGAGTAAGACTTAGCCTTGATGTTGAGATAAAACAGCAGAATCGTGATTCCAGGAGCAAGGCTTCCTGGGACAATAATAACGATATAAATGAGCAAGAAGATAAAGTTATATTGAGCTTTGAATAGAGTGTATCGTATGTTTGTCAAAAAATTCGTGTCCTTTACAATGATAATAAAACTCACTATTTATAGTTGCACCTAGGGAACAAGGTTCTAGGATCAAGCCCCTCTTTAATGACAATTATAAGGGCCATTGAAGAGTGTGTAATGGTAGGCAGCAAATGACATATTCTCTGTAACGGACCACATACTTAATGTTGTAGAATATTCTCCATTAAATAACACCGGGCGACAGACATTTATCTCGCCTTTATGAATATCATTCTCTCTGATAACTGACGAGATCATTGCCTTCGGACTTGACTGTCTTCTATCTTAGGCTCCACGTGTCACTTTCTCATGCGATCATTTAATATGAAAATATTTTACCCTATACACTTTTACATTCTTAAATCATTATTGTTCCATTATTACTCTAAGATATTACTATCTAATAACATACGTTTGGTACTCTTCATAAACACACTAAATCTGTCATTTGGATATTGATGATTAATCTTTCCTCTATAAATCTAATTGCATAAAAACTTAAATTTAAATTTTGGGTCATACAAATATATGGTTCAATTTACGCAACAAACAAGTTAAACCCGTCTAACAACTAAGTAATTTGGATTACTTATTCAGTTAGAACTGACCCATAAAAGGACTTGTCAAAAGTCAAAACATAATTAGCAAAAATATAACCATGATACAAATTAAATTTTTTTTGTTTGTATTATAACTTAAATAACACATGGTTTAGCTAATTGTTTGACCTAACTCATTTTTACCTAAATAAATGTGAAATAATTTATAACCTTATTATATATTCAAATCTATCCAAACTTAATCCAATCTTGTCCATTTAATGGAACGTTAAACGTAGTTGGTCGTGACTAAGAAACTACTGGTTTCACTTGGAGGATCGGGAATGCCCAACAATTCAATTAATCTGGTAGACTACTAGGAGCTCGCCGATAGTAACCAACTTCCTGCCTTCTGTATCTAAAAAACTGCATGGTATGTCCCCCAATGGGATTGGTCTTTGGTGGAATATCCCTGCTTTTGATGGTCTTAGCAAAATGTTCCCATTTTTTACTTGAATATCATAGTTCTTCAATATGTAAAGCTTGAAATTATCGTTTGGTGATGGAAAGTAGAAGATTAATGATCCATTATTGTTAAAATCATTTAAATGTTGATAATTTATGCTTGAGTTTTTAGTTCAAATACCAATATAGTTATTTATTGTAAAAAGTTCAATTTCATTATTGAACCTTAGAAAGCATTAAAGAAGACAAAGTAGGTCCTTTTGATTTGGTATTATTTAACTTATAAATTGGTGATTGAGGATTACTTGTGTTGGCATTTGGAAGTTTTGTTTCAAATTTGAGATCATTTGGAGCATATTGGAGGTGATTTGATCGAAATTCAAGTTGTAAATTCGAATAACACTTGGTTAAAATAACACAAAGAATTATGTCAATCGAGTAAATTTCGACGAATAACTTAATAGATAGGTAAAATAAATATAGCATAAACTCTACCAATCCGGTAGAGAAATCTCTGAAGAGCAAAATCATGTCAACTTGATAAATTTGATGAATAATTTAACAGATAAGTAGAGTAAATATAACATAAACTCTACCAATCCTAAATAAAAACAGTAAAGAACAGTAACTGTGTACGGATCTGAGGGCCATTTCCTAAATACCGCCAATTTTGGAGGATATTTAGCTAAGACCTGCCCCTTATAGGATCATTCCTGTCAATCACCCTTCTATATTAAGATAGGATAATATTTGGCACAACCCGCGCCAGGTGAGGTATGCACTTGCGTCCACTTGTCGAAGACACAAGCATTGCTCTAAGTCCCACTGGGTCAAGCAACTTGGTTTTGACACACATATATAGTAGTCATTAACTAACTCGGTTGCATGCCCCCCAACTAGTTACCTCTTAGCCTTTTAAAATGTCCCTTCGTGTTCTCTAAATGTCTATTTTTTCTAAGCAGTAGTTTGGTGGGTTTTACTTTCAATCAGTCACTTGTCCTTTGTAATTTTATTTCCAAAACTGGACATATACATCTGATCCACTTTTAGGGGGTCATGACATGTCAGTGCTCTTTTGGCCAAAAGTATCTTTTAATCAAAAAACATGTGAAATCTTGTGGTAGCTATACGATATAAATTAAATGAGAAAATACTGCTCATTTCACCGAGAATCTCACTGAAGATGTTGAGATTGGTGTTATAGCTTAGTTGTCACAACTTCACATTACAATTTCTGAAACCAATCTCTCTTTCATTTCTGTCTAACAACCGAAGAAAAAGAAGAGAAAGATTTATTATTGAATACTCCCTCCGGTTCATAATAAGTGATCAATTTTTATTTTAGTTCAAAATAAGTATCCATTTATATTATCAAGAAAAAATTCAATTTGTTTTTCCAAAATTACCCTTATGTATGTATCCCTAAAAAGTCTTTTACTTCTCACATTAAATTATGTTGCAACACTTAAATAAGGGTAGTTTAGGCACACTAACTATTTTTGTCTAGAATTTAGTATTTCTTTAATAGGTGTGCCCAAGGTAAATTGGTCACTTATTGTGTAGCGGAGGGAGTAGTATACAAACATGTAATATCATTTTCAAGAAGTGAAGCATGAAGTAAGCACAAATAGTATGTAGCTGTAACTAATTTCAATCTTTCTTAAGAAATTAATTAACCAAAAACTAATTGGAGGAAACAAGGCTAACCTAATAGTCACCAAGCCAGCATGAGTAATTAGCACATTCTAATTCTTAATATGTAGAATGGAAAGTGACCTAACATGAAACAAGATTTCTATGAATGATAATCTTGATTCTTGTTCACTTGACTAGCAACTTGAACTGAGGTGCAAAGAAAAAGATCTCCTTTTTTTATGATCTTCACGTGCAATAAGGGTCCTATCATGTCTGATACACAATAATACGTATATTTCTATTTTATAGATAGGGAAAGGTAAAAAAAGGATCGATATATGTGGCAATATGGCACCAAAGTCTTCAAAAAATAGATACATTCTAGTATTCTCCAAGCGAACCTTTAAATAAAGCCAATCTCATAGGTTTTTGTGGAAAAACACTGAGTCATAATCAATTAATATCCCGTGCTAGTTTCTCCGCTTCTTGAGTTGCTTGAGTTGCTTTCAGTCTAAAGCTTTTCTTAATATTCCTGTTTTTGTGGGCTACATAAATCTCCTAGCTCTTATTCTGAATGATATATAGCATAAGTAGTACTCTATATGTCCCATTATATGTGACGTGCATATTATTTTTTAATCTGTTTTAGAAAGAATGAAGCATTTATGTGGTGAAATTCTTAGATTATCATGTCATTTTCATCTGCTAGCTGGTAACCACTTTTATTTTCAACTTTACAAATCTCACTTTTTATGGAAGTAGTCACCTCATATTTTTGGATGATTTGATAGTGTAATTCGATTGGTAGTGTGTATAAGTTAAACTTTTGGAAATATTACACTACAAATCAACTAGAAACTTAAGTTAATAAAAAAAAAGGAAATATTACGCTTCATCTTCAAAATATATATTTTCCTGTCTTTGTGGGAATCATGGACGCCAATTCGCATAGAATCATCCTGATAATTCAGAATCTTTCTGTTTATCTTGAAAATGGTATTAATAATTATATTTGATTTGTGGTTCTAAAAATATGTGATTTATCTTAATACTAGTTGTTCTGTGAATAATGCTAAGTATAAACGAACAAGAAATGATAAGCAAACCAGTGTGGTCACAAGACTGAGGGTCTCGAGCTCAGCGGCAGAGGACCTCGAGGGCAGCCTTTGAGGAATGATGATGAGCAATAAATGAAGAACAATAAATGAGGAACAACTGATGAACGCAATAAATGAGAAGCAATAAGTGAAGAACAATGCAATAAATTCGTAGAGTAATTGTTGAGTATGTTTAAGCAAGAAAAGCAAAAAATCTTCTGTTGTATTCAATATTATGTGTGTTACAAAATGGTAAGGGTCCCTTTTTATATAGGAAGGGGAATCCCAACATAGTACATGTCTAATAATAACGAGGAAATTCTATTGGTACAACTGTATAATAGCTTAGTACGGATTTGTACTATTCTTGCAGACGTGGTCAGCTCTAACCACGTGTATTTGGAAATTTTCCCGCCTTTCCATGACGATCATCGATTATGCTGCTCCGAGGTCGCCCATAGTGGGCCTTCGATGTGCTCCCTAGAGGGACAAACCTCGGGGTCGTACCACACGCTCTGCTTCGGGCTTCTCGAGGTTGGTCGTGGAGCAGCATAGTAGCCCCAAAGTCGAACTCCCTAATTTTGGGTGTATACAGATAGTCCCCACGTTTCTTAGAATGAAATAATAAGAAACAGTCTTGAGTTCTTGCCTCTTCGACACTCCCATTGTGACGTCAGCCACGTGAGATCATTAAATGGCGTGACAGAAAAAGTTGTACAGGGGTCTTATCAGACACAGTTCTCGAAAAACCCACGAACCGTTATTGGTCGCCCTTTCAACTCCTCCAAGTGACTTATAAATACTCCAATTTCCTATCTTTCAAACCTTTGCAACATCTTCATTTCTTCAAATCTTTGTTAACAGTTTCCTGTCTTCACCCTTCTTCTGCGTTCACTTCTATGTCAACTTGCTTTGAAATTTTTGTTACAACCATGGCCAAAACTTCTAGGGCAGTACCTCGAAAAGAGGAAGCCCGTTCTTCGTCACGCTTGTCTAAGAGCAAAAAGGTAGTGCCTCCCAGCGTTGAGGAGTGTGCTCCTAGGCCCTTCCATACATCGTCCGATCTTAAAATTGAAAAACCTTCTTCGATACCGAGCCGATGCAAGCCCATGTCTCGGTACATCAATTTAATAACCGACATAGAGAAGGTGAAACTAGATTGCCACTGGGGGAAGACGGTACAAGTAGAGATCTCTTCACTAGAAGAGGATGTAACTAAACACAAAGTTGGTTTCCTTAGCGTATATACATATCCCTTTACCTTAGGCCCTATAGATTCTTCCTCTCCACCGATAGACCCGGTGATCCTCGATTTTTGCTGACAATATCAAGCGACGCTTGGTCAGATTTATCCCTCCTTTTGGACAATCGTCTATTTGATTAGATACTTCTCGAACATGGTCGAGGGGATGGATTTCACCCTCGACCATCTGATTAGATTGTATAGCCCTCGCCTCTATCGAGGGGGCCTAGTCAAACTGCGGTGTCGATCCACCAAAGCATTTTTGCCAGCATCGACGAAGATAAAGATCGGGGTGGATGAGACGCTCCGTTCGAGTTAGGACTTCGGACCTCATTTCTACTGAAAAGATGCCATTCTCTGAGGAATGTAATATGAGACATAAATGTTGTTACACCGAGCATGTTTTATCATTTGAATGCCCTATTTTCCTCTTTCGAACTAATTCCTTTCTCTTTTGAATTGATTCCCTTCTGATTTTTTAGCCACCGTGTGGTTCCCCGGCACGGTCAAGGACCTCCCGGACTGGGTTAGACTTTTAGACTCCGCCTCTTTGTATAACAAGCATGTTTGGCGTGATCTGGCCAAAACTCGATGGGAGGCCAAAAATCACGGTACACCCTCACCATTATCACTTCTAAATCCCTTATGAATAGATTTCTTAGTGGTATGTTCAACATTTTACGCCTATGCAGGCCTCGAGGAAGCCGTTTTAATGAGACCGCCTCCTCTTGGTGAAGAGGATACCCAAAAGCCCACCAAAGATAGAAAGAGAAAGAAGGAGATGTTGGCGGAGTCCACGAAACCAAAGAGAGCCAAGGCTCGAAAGCCCGGGGCCGATGCAACGGTCCTAACTTCGTCAGCTACTGAGATTCTTCTTGCTGAAGACAAAGATGATGACGGTTGCCTATTAGTACATCGGGCAAGATGAAGAGCTGCTTTTAAGTTTGTTGGGCACAAGACTGCCGAGTCTGAGGTGGCCGGTGCGGTCCCACCTCGTATTGAGGAGACCCCGGAGGAGGGTTTGGATGCAGCCCCCGAGCCAACCATTGATCGGGATATAATTTGTGTCGACGAGCACTTGGTTGGCAAACTCGAAGGATCCAGCTTTGAGGCTCCTCGAGGGCGAGAGGAAGCCCCGATAGAAGTTGATGCCTTAGGTGACCCTCAACCAGGCCCGTCGTTTTCCCCAGAGCAAATACAGGATGCCCAGAACAGGGAGACTCCCGATGTGGGGCATCCCAGGGAGAGGACGCATTTGGATATTTCTTTGTCGGTGTTGAAGAGGATGATGATCTCGATGCCCCAGTCATTCTTGAGGAGGCTGCGAAACTCCAAAAACCGGTGATTTTGACATAACCTTTGTGCCTTGAGTTTTGATCTTTGTTTTTCTAACTTTTTTCTTTCATGTTATAGGTCATGATGTTGTACGACTAGGCCTTCTCCGAGTTAAGAGCTAAACTGACTCATAGTGAGGAGGAGTTTCAAAAGCTTTGCACGGAGTCGAAAGAGCTAAAAACTCTATACGCCCGAAGGGGGGAGGAGCTGAACAGCCTTCGAGCGAGCTCGGAGAAAGTGCTCCAAGAGCGGGCCAACTTCATCATTTCGGTATTCATAAGCTTGCTTTTTTTTCCATAACTTGGTGTTTACTATCCTGACTCAGCATTTGCAGATTGAGCGAAAGGATGCCTTAGCAGAGCAGCTTCGGGATGAAATTATGGCTAAAGATGTCGAGATCCTTGAGCTGAAGCGGTGCAAGGTTAGCATGGCCCTCGAAAGGGATACTCTCCGAGGGGAGCTGGCCTCGACCCAGGGTCTTCTTCACGGTGCTAATGAGAAGGCTCACAAACTCCAGGCGCTTTATGCTGAGTCGGTTGTAGCATTATGCATGGCCAAGTCTGAAGCCAATGCACTCTTATAATCGTATCGGGATGATGTTGTTGCAGCAAATGCTTGAGCCAGGGAGATATCTGAAGAGGCCGAGCTCAAACTGGATCACGCCCTTGCACATGCTCAGTTGGAGGCTCAGAAAAAGGCCTTCGAGGAAGCGCATGCCAAGGGTTTTGATCTCTACGCCGAGGTCGAAGAAGCGAGGGCCTTGGAAAAGGAGTTAGCAGCTCCGACTACTTCGGACGAGGGCTCTGCGAGTGGATCAGGGAGTGGTGAAAATGAAGACAAAGCCACCTTTGCTCTTTTTACTTCTTCTTCTTTTGTACATGGACTCCGCGTGGGAGTTTTATAAATTCACCTTTGTAAATATATTTTTGGAATACAAAGGATTTTGTCTTCAAAGTTTTGCCTTTTAGCGTTCATGCCGAAGTCAAGCTTCAAACTTGATTCTAACTTCTTCGAGCTCAGTCTCGGGGCAGTAGAGACCCTCTAGATCGGGTTGTTATGGTTTTGATTTCATACCTTCCCTAGGTCGGGTTGGTAAGGACTTGGTTTGACTCCTCGATGCGTCGAACATGGGGTGGTAACGTTATTCCTGTGACATGACCGTGAAGTGACCAAAATGGCCCTGTTGGTACATTTCCCAAAAAGTCATAATCGCATTGTGAGAGCTGATTGGCTATCAAAGTTAATGAATAGTCACCGCTCTTCTTATATATACTTGCTTTCCTTGTTTTGAATACTTTGCCGCTTTGTGCAAGTACCTTTCACTATAGATTTCCTTTTTTGCACTAGTTCTAGTGCTGCATCAAATCAAAGCTTTCACCTGAGTTTTCATCTTCCCTTTCTTGCGTTGAAGGAGCTATGGCTACCATGCCCAAATCCATTCACAGGAAGAGGGAAGTCCCACCTCTGCTTCCCGCCCGGCCGGTGGTACACCGCCGGCGTTTGGTGAGCTAACTTTGAATTGTTTCATCTCAAAGAGAAATTTTATGATAGACAAACCTCTCGAGATTCCGGGCCATCGATAACATGCATCGAGGTTCATTCGATCAATAGAAGAGAGACGCCTCGAGGTTGTGAGTATAGACTGCGGATCGGGCGAAAAGGTGAGGCTGCAGGTACCCTCCCGGGAAGAGGATATTCTAGCCCATGTAGAGGGGCTTCTGAACGTGTACACGTACCCTTTTATGTCGGGTCCTCTTGACCGACTCGTGCTCAAATTTTGTCGAAGATATCAAGTTACTTTGGCTCAGATCCATCCGTCTTTCTGGCGGATTGTGTTGATAATGAGATTTTTCGCTGAAAAGGCCGAGCTC
The DNA here is from genome assembly GCF_000715075.1 of Nicotiana tabacum. NCBI lineage: Eukaryota > Viridiplantae > Streptophyta > Magnoliopsida > Solanales > Solanaceae > Nicotiana > Nicotiana tabacum. Next base: position 97,647,835 of record NC_134084.1, on the reverse strand, counting down.
GAGTTCACTCTTAGACATCTCACCAGATTGTATCGGCCTTCACATCATCGAGGTCTAATTACACTATGACGCCGATCTACCAAGCCCTTTATTTCCAGTGATGAGGAGGACAGGGATCGAGGATGGATGAGTCGGTTTGTTCGAGTGAGGACCGTTGATATTATTCCTGCGGAGTTCCTACCGTTTTCCAAGAAATGGAACTTCAAGCGTAAGTGATACACTATATTCTATTATTTTTGTTCTCGGTGGAGCCAGACTCCATAAGGGCATTTTCTTTCCTTTTCCACAGCGATCCCGTGGATGCCAAATGAGGTCCCTGATCTCACGGGCTACACTCGCAAACTAGCGGCCTCTTCGACTTACGACGAGCGCAATTGGTGAGATTTGTCGAAGGGAAAATGGGAGGCTAAGCACCATGGTACGTGCTATGTGGTTTTTCTCTTGAGGAGTACTTTCCCTTTCGTACACTAATTTCTTTGTAGCAGGCATCGGTAAGTTTTCTGAGGTGAGACCGTCCCCTTTCGAGGAGGAGGAGGGACCTTCAATTTTTGAGACAGGGAAGGATAATAAAAGGAAAAGGTCCTCGAAGGACGAGGATTCCCATAGCAGAGCAGGAACCGCCCGGGGGCGCGAGGAGGACGTTGCCGCTGACGAAGACCTCATTTTTATCGGTCGCTTTATGGACATTAATACACCCGGAGAGGATGACTCTGTATTAATGGCTCGAACTAGGAGGCCTCCCGAGACTGTTGAGCCTGCTGGACTCGAGGCCCATAGTCTCGAGGGAGAGATTCCACAAGCGAGGAAAGGTGACGGTCCTTCATTACCTGGTTTGGTAGCTGGTTGTCGGACATCGGGAAGTATTCCGAGGAGAATGGGCCTTGACACATCTCCGCCCAATCAGAGCGTCTCAAGTTGTTCTACCGGGGGCCGATGAGACCGAGCCGATAGACGCGAAGTCGACCTTCGAGGAAGCTCAGTGGCTCTGCTTTATGGTGAGTTTTGAAGTTATTACAACTTTTCCAACTTCATGCTCTCTCCTTTTTAACCGAACTTTTCTTTCTCATTGGCCTTCGATAAGCTCATGTCTGAGTTGTTTCGCTGTGAGGCTAAGTTGCGTAAAGCCTTGAATGGGGAGAAATCTCTCAGGCTTTTTTATGATAAGAAGATGAGAGAGTTGACACATCTTTGATCGGAGTTGGACCGAAGTCGTGATTACAAAGGCATCCTCGAGAAACTGGTAACTTCTATTTTGAGGGAATACAGGCTGCTTCTCCCATCTTTGGAAACTAGCGTTTTGGTATCCCAGTTTCAGAGAAAGGCAGAGACCCTGGAGCGCCTTCAGGGCGAAACCAACCAGGTTAATTCTGAATGCAACGACTTGAAGGCATAGATAGATGCTCATGTTGCGGCCAAGAGGAACGCTTTAGCTAAGGCCTCCGCCCTCGAGATACAGCCTCGTAATGCTTGAAAAGGTGACTCGGTCCAGGCGAGAAGGATTGCTAAGCTTGAAATAGATCTTTTGAAGATGAAGGACGAAGTCGTAGAAGCTCAAGCCAAAGCTGAAGAGGTCCGAGCAAAAGCCGATAAGAAGGTGGACATCTATTTGAAAGATACTTCTAAAACTCGTACAAAGTTGATGGGGGCTTCCGATCGATAGAGGAGAAGCAATGAATATGCCCGATGCAAATTCTGAAGGGAAACTCTCGAGGAGATTCATAGTAAGGGCTTCGATCTCTCGGAGGAGATAGAGCAGGCCAAGGCGGATGAGTTCGACACCAAGTTCCTCGTTTCTGATGCTAAAGACAACGAGGAAGGGGCTGGTAAGGGAGCTGGTCCCGAGGGAGGAAAGGCTAAGTTCCCGAGGGTAGACCAGGTTTTTCTTTCTTGTTATTTGTATAGGGCTCCCTGCGGGAGCGTTGTAAATGTATCTTTATACTGTTATTTATAATAAAAAAGGAACCCTTTGGTTTTCCTTTTATATGAATTTCCACTTGCTTGTGTCTTTGTTTAAGATAGGAACCCTTAGGCTATGCTTGATGAGCAATTGATAATAGTTGACCGTCCAGGGCTCGATTCTCGAATCAAGTTTTGACTTAAGCTCATTGACCCTTAGGTTTTCAATATATTGGCCCTTAGCCTCTTACGTATTGGCCCTTAGGCTCTTTAGGTTGGCCCTTAGGCTCTTACGCATTGGCCCTTAGGCACTTTTAGATTGGGTCGATGCGACCTCTAATATGGCTATAGTTTTCCCCATTTCGGCTAAAAACTTTGAAGTTTTGATTATGCCTTGGCATGTTTTGTGTTCGTCCGACTCTTCGACGGCTCAAACAAGAACCTCGATTATGAGTTGATATGTGACGATAATTGAGTACCTCGGGAGGTTCTCTTGAAAGCTGATTTTTCGAAGCCTTTTTTGCTGAAGGTTGATTATCTCGAAGCCTTGTCATTGTTTGGAGCTGATATGATCGAAAATCTTTTGCTTATGCCGAGGGTAGCCTAATTAATCGGTTCTTTTCGAAGTATTTTCAAAGTATTTATAGGCCTTTAATTTTATGGCGGCGGTCGGACATCTCCGAGCCACGTTAATTTGGTCGAGTCTTTTGATATGACCGTAGTCTTTATGTTCGACCGTAGCCTTTAATCCCCAGGTGAGATGACCTCGGTGTTTATATCGAGGGTATACCTTTTTAGGGGTCTTATAAGTTCGATATATAGCCTTGGCCTTAATATCGGGGTTATGCCTTTTTAAGGTCTTATAAATTTGAGTATGCCTAATTGAGGTCTTACAGATTTGGTGTTGCCTCACTAAGGGCTTACAAGCTCGAAGTTGCCTGATCGAGGTCTTATGAATTCGAGTTTTCGATGGCTCGATGAGCTGATTGTCGATGACAGTCCCTGAGTATTCGAGAGTGTTTTTGGCCCTCGAGCCGTCTTATGAGAAAATAGTGAACTTCTTCGAGGCACAAAGTGTTTTGATAAGCAAAGAGTCTTTCTCAAATACTTGATATATGCGTACATGTTTTTTCCTTTGGAGGCTCGATTATTCTACATAGACATGGTTCATTTGACCGTTTGGCCCAATACAACATTCTCCTATCAAGGTTCTCCTAGGAACAGATCGATTTCTTTGAAGAGGTGACCTCCCGGGGAGATGCCCCCCAGTATTTGGGTTTGATCGAAGAGAAGCCTCGAATACTTGATGAGTTCTCCTTAGGTAGCATATGGATGTTGCCTCGTTGAAAACCTCGCCGATAAATCCAGTCTAAGGGAAAAAGAGTGCAACACATGCTTTAAAACCCAAGGTCTTCGAGCTGGAGGGTACTTCGATTTCTCTTAATCGAACACCTCTATAAGTTAGTATAAAACATAAGTGAAAAGGGAGAAGATTGTACCTTAGCATTTATAGTGTTAGAGCCTCGATCCGTTTTAATTTCTGGCTTCGAGGACGCGGCACAGTCCTTTATTCACTCTTGTCTTTTGGCTTCTTCGATGTAGAGGGTATTGATGATGGTGCTACATCGTGCACCGTGAAGATCTCTCTTGCTACGTACTACTCCCCGTACACTGCTTTTACTCTATCCTTAGTTGGAAACTTTATCATTTGATGAAGGGTTGATGGCGCTGCCCTCATACTGTGTATCCACATCCTTCCAAGTAAGGCATTGTATCTCATGTCACCTTCGATGACATGAAACTTGGTATCTTGGATTGTATCAGCCACGTTAACCGGAAGGATGATCTCTCCTTTCGTTGTCTCGCTTGCCATGTTGAATCCATTGAGGACTCGAGAGGCGGGTATGATCTGGTCAAGCAGTCCGAGCTGCTCCACCACCCTCGACCTGATTATGTTGGCCGAGCTACCTGGATCCATGAGCACACGTTTAATTTGAAACTTATTCAAAAGAAAAGAAATTACCAGTGCATCATTATGAGGCTGAGATAAGGTCTCGATGTCCTCTTCACTAAATGTGAGCATCCTATGGTATGTAACTCCGAGTTTGCTTTTCCCTGGTGATGGATATTTTCATTCGCTTGACAACGGGTCCCTATGGGGCATCGACCCTTCTAATGATCATGTGGATGATGTGTTGTAGTTCTTATGGTTCATTTTTCCTGTTCTCCTCTCTTTCCCAAAATTGGTTTTTAGCTCGGTCACTAAGGAACTCTCGAAGGTAGCCTTCGCTGATCAGTCGGGCTACCTCTTCTCGAAGCTGTCTGCAATCCTCGGTCATATAACCGTGAGTGCCATGATATTTGCATACCAAGTTAGGGTTACTTTGTGAAGGATCTGATAGTATGGGTTTTGGCCACCTGGTATCTTTGATTTTACCTATGGTCAATACGATATCCGAGACATCGATATTGAAGTTGTACTCAGATGACCGGGGTGCCTCTACCGGCCCAGTGTGCCTATCGAACCCGGTTTTGCTCATGAGTCCCCGAGAACTTTGACCTCGATATATCCTTCGATCACCTCGAGGTGCATTACACCTCGGGCATTTCTTTGATCTTCTACATACGGCTGATATCTTTCCTTGTTTGGTCTCGACCCTCTTTTTGTAAACCTTTGTTCCTTTGTCAAGAGCTTGCTAGGATATACTGAGCCAGAGGTGGCTCCCAGTTGGTCATCCTCGACCATGATTTTCGATTGATACCTGTTGTGTATATTTGCCCAAGTCACGGCAGAATACTCAACCAAGTTCTGCTTCAACTGCTTCGAAGCTATCGAGTTTCGCTCGTTCAAGCCCTGAGTGAAGGCCTGCACTTCCCCAATCATTGGAGACCGGTGGCAATTCCATAAGCTCCATCTACAAACAAGATACAAATTCCCTCAGCATCTCGTTCTCTCTTTGTTTGATCTTGAAGATGTCAGACTTCCTTGTAGCAACCTTCATGGCAATGGCATGCGCCTTTACAAAAGAAGCTGTCAACATGGCAAACGAATCCATCGAGTTCGGGGGTAGGTTGTGATACCACATCATGGCTCCCTTCAATAGTGTTTCTCTAAATTTTTTCAGCAATACAGATTCAATCTCGTCATCCTTTAAGTCATTCCCTTTTACAGCACAAGTATAAGTGGTAATGTGCTCATTGGGGTCTGTGGTCTCGTTATACTTCAGGACATCGGGCATCCTGAATTTCTTCGAGATAGGTTTCGCAGCCGCATTTGATGGGAATGGTCTCTGCATGAACTTCTTTGAATCTATACCTTTTAGGATCGGGGTGCACCCGGGATCTGATCGATCCTCGAGTTATAAGTCTCCATTTTTTTATCGTCAGCTTCTATCTTCTTTAATCGTGACTCGATTCTTTTAGTCAATTCCTCGAGCATTTTCATGATTGTTGGGTTAGTCCCCAAGCCACTTTCATCGAGTCTTTCTAGCACTGGCTCGTGCTGCATATTTACTGGTTCAGCGGTATTAGGAGTTCTGTTCTAACTTTGAAGTTGAACGATGGTGACTTGCTAAGCTTGCAGCATCTCGAATATTACTTGGAGATTGACTCCTCTTTCTTCCATTCCTCGTGCTTCTTGGCCTCCAACCTGGGCTTCCTGCGTCCATTCCTTGCGGGGTCTGCGCCTGCTTCCGTGTTTAGAGCATTATGGGAGCTGATATCAACTGGCTCCACGTTTGGCACTCACTCAGGGTTTACTAGTGGTACATTGAGCCCTATGCCGTTGTTTTCTCCAAGTCCTTCAATGTCATGAAGGGGTGCGTTTTGTATGCTAGACATGATCAAGCCTGAAATCAAAGAATCTTTGACAAAGAAAAGTGTAAAGAATAATGTGTGTTATCAGAAAACTAGCACCAAAACAATCACTATTATTTTTATCTCCACGGTGGGCGCCAAAATGTTTACCTTGAAAATGGTATTAACAATTATGTTTGATTTGTGGTTCTAAAAATATGTTATTTATCTTAATACTAGTTGTTATGTGAATAATGTTAAGTGTAAACGAACAAGAAATGATAAGCAAACCAGTATGGTCACAAGACTGAGGGCCTTGAGCTTAGCGGCAGAGGACCTCGAGGGCAGCCTTTGAGGGCTGATGATGAGTAATAAATGAAGAACAATAAATTAGGAACAACATATGAACACAATAAATGAGAAGCAATAAGTGAAGAATACTGCAATAAATACGTAGAGTAATTGTTGAGTATGTTTAAGCAAGAAAAGCAGAAAATATTCTGTTGTATTCAATATTATGTGTGTTACAAATTGGCAAGTGTCCCCTTTTATATAGGAGGGGGGAATCCCAACATAGTACATGTCTAATAATAACGAGGAAATTCTATTGGTACAACTGTATAATAACTTAGTATGGATTTGTACTATTCTTGCAGACCTGGTCAGCTCTAACCACGTGTATTTGGGAATTTTCCCGCCTTTCCATGACGATTATCGATTATGCTGCTCTTAGGTCGACCATAGTGGGCCTTCGATGTGCTACCTCGAGGGACACACCTCGGGGTCATACCTCATGCTCTGCTTCGGGCTTCTCGAGGTTGGTCGTGAAACGGCATAGTAGCCCCAAAGTTGAACTCTCCAATTTTGATAGTATACACTTTCTCAAGTTGCCAACTTGCTTTCCAACAGTAAGAGAATACATGGAAGGCAGAGCTAAAACCTAGAGCACCTTCAATTTCAACCATCAACATGTCTTTAGGCCTAATGCCTCGTTGGAAAACTTTTGCCTATGATTCAGCATCTCTCATAGTATTGGACCGACTCTTAGGTCCTGGGGCACAACCCCAATTTCATTTACTGTTGCCTAAGACTTAAAAGAAAAAAGAAGCAAATGCCATCTTGTCCAGAAGAATAAGGCAAACAGCATCATCATGTAGAAAGATCACATAAAGATAAATAGACAAAACTAGAACAGAATGTAAATAGGAGGGGAACATGATAAGTAGAAATTTTCCTTATATAGCCAGGTTTTAGGAACTCTTTGTGCACTTTTCTTTTGTGCTACCTCCCTCCTAAGGTTTACATACCCTTAAAAAACCATGTGTGGTTTTTCTCTTAGTCACCTTATTATTATAGGATATATTATTATTCATTTAAGTCATATAATGATATTGCGGTGGGAAAAAAAGAACGATCTTTTCGAACTTCTCAAATAATATACAAGACAAATCTTCTCAGGGGCGGAGACAACCTCATTGTTACGTGTTGGCAGAACCCAATAGCTTTGGCTCAATAATCATATATTTTTGTTAAAAAAATTATTGAATATGTGTAAATAATCTACTTAGAACCCAGTAAGTAAAAAAGATTATGGTTCAGAACTCATAAACTAAAAATTCTAACTCCGCCTCTGAATCTTCTGACTTTGTGATCAACTCAGATGCCTGACTTCCAGGCTTATCTTATGCTATAGAATTTGAATATGAGAATAGTAACAAAGAATGTGGCAAATTTCGCGGCTACAGTGTACATGATGTTTACACCAAGAGACACCTTAATCATAGACCTCAGTAATGTAGTTGTAATCTTGTTAATTAATACTTAAACTTGAACTATATATCGTACAACTTTGCCTAAAAATTAAAATTGGCTCTAATGACGTTTTGTCGCATTCTCATTCGTAGTCTCTCCTGCCACAGGTAGCAGCCAATTAAAAGCTAGATGCGCATAATTCTACTGCAATGTGTGTTATACTATATGGTATTCTTTTGTCTTAGTATTAATAATGTTTCTCCAGGACTTGGTCTTTCTTTTCCGCTTGATTGTCTCCTCATCGGCACAGGCAATAATGTGTTGGTATTATTTATAATGTAAATTCAAAAATTTCTTTGTGAAAATTCATTTACAATCAATAGTCATGGGTCTTTTTATTTTTAAATCTATTTTCAAGTGGCTTCTTGCATGTAGCCTTAAAGCCAAATGTTGAATGGTTTTGACAAGTGGTTATGCAAATCTACCATGTGTCTTCATGCATGAAAGACTAGGTACACTTGTTAATATTGATGTAACGACCCGACCGATCGTTTTGAGCTCTAGCGCGTCGTTCAGCAGTTTGAGGCCATGAGCAGCTTCACTTAGGTATTGTGACTTGTATGCGCGGTCAGAATTGGACTTCGGGAAGTTCGGAGTCGATTTGGAAAGAGAATTCTCATTTCGGAAGCTTTAAATTGATAGAAGTAACTAAGATTGGATTCTTGAGTAAACGACCTCGGAATCGGGATTCGAAGGTTTCAGCATGTTCGTATGATGATTTCGGACTTGGGCGTATGTCCGGATTGAGTTTTGGAAGAGCCGAGAATGTTTCGGCACCTATGGTGGAAGTTAGCATTTTTGGAAGAATTTCATAAGCTTGGGTTGAAGTGTATTTCAGTGTTATCAATGTTCGTTTGGGAATCCGAGTCTGGGAATAGCTCCGTATGGTGATTCTAGTGTTGGGAGCGTGATCGGAAGTGAATTCGGAGGTCCGTGGGTCATTTTGGAGTCATTTGGCTAAAGATAGAAATTTAAAGGTTTTTGAGAAGTTTGATCGGAAGTGGACTTTTTGATATCGGGGTCAGATTCCGATTTCGAAAGTTGAAGTAGGTCCGTAATGTCGAATATGACTTGTGTACAAAATTTGAGGTCAATCGGACGTGATTTGATAGGTTTAAACATCGAAAGTAGAAGTTGAAAATTTAAAGTTCATTAAGCTTGAATTGGAGTGCGATTCATGATTTTGATGTTGTGTGATGTGAGTTGAGGCTTCGATCAAGTCCGTATTATATTTTTGAACTTGTGCGGGTGTTTGGTTTGGAACCCCGGGGGCTCAGGTGAGATTCGGGATAGCTTCGGAGTGATTTGCTAAGAAATGGGACTGTTGGTACTGGTATGACCGCATTTGCGGTGTTTTGGTCGCAAATGCGACCATCGCATTTGCGAGATGGAGCTTGCAATTGAGAACCTGGGCTGATGAGGGGAGATCGCATTTGCGAGAGGGTCATCGCTTTTGCGATGCTGTCCTCTTCGCATTTGCGAGGATTTTGTCGCAAATGTGACCATGGCAGGGGGAGGCTGAGCTTCGCATTTGCGATGCCTTTGTCGCAAATGCGACCATCGCAATTGCGAGCCAGAGGTCGCAAATGCGACTTCTGCGTCTGGTGCAATGGATTTTTATTCCGAGCCTTAGCCCATTTCCCACTTGGTCTTAGGCGATTTTTTAGAGCATTTGAGAAGGAGTTCCATCATCATCAAAGAGGTAAGTGATTTTTTCTAGTTATGGGTTAAATGCAAGGATTATATATGGATTTAAGCATGTAGAATTGTGGGAACTTAGGAATTTTGAAGAAAAACCTAGAAATTGAGATTTTTGGATTTGGACCACGATTTTGGGCATGGAATTTAGAATAAATTATATATTTGAGTTCGTGAGGTCATGGATAAACTTTATCTTGGAAATATTTCGGAATCAGGACATGCGGGCCTAAGGGAAATTTTGTCAACTTTTCAATCGGGGTTAGGAATTGTTATAAATAGGATTATAATGAGTAATTGAACACCCATTAATGGGTTTTCATAATTATTGGCTAGTTTTGGAGCATTTTTGCATCGAATTGAGTCTTCGGAAGGGCATGGAATGCCGGTAATGGAACTTCGGAGCGAGGTGAGTCTCCTTTCTAATCTTGTAAGAGGGAATTGTCCCCATAGGTGAAATAATTGGTTATGTGCGTTTATTTGTGGGGGCTACGTACGCACGAGGTGACGAGAGTGCGTGCGTAGCTACTATTATGCTTAAGTCCGAGTAGTCTAGGACCCAAAAGCATGATTTACTTGGAATATTTGAAACCTTGTTGTCAATTTAAAATGCTTAAAACATATCGAACGTGTAAAAAGAACTTCTAAAGGACTAGACATCACTTTCCTAATTTTTAAAAGATAAATTGCCTTTCTTGGATGATTTCTCCTTGATGAATCCTTGATTGACTGTTTGAGTGTGTTTATATATTGTGGAACGGGCTGAACGCCTCGGTAGATTAAATAGATACATCTATGGTTCGCGCCATTCGACCCTCTGGCAGTGCACAGTTTAAATATTATTGGATTGGGTCGTACGTCCTCGGCATGATTTGCGCATTCTTGTATTGATTACCTTGAGTTTTATAGATGTTGATAATTGCTCTCCCTGACTTGAGATAAATGTATAAATGATGAAAAAAGAATTTGAAAATCTCCTATTAATGAAAGAATTGCTTACTTGCTTCATGTTATTGTGTTACAGCCATCTTTATGAAAATCCACGATTTACTATATTATTGGACCACTAGTAAGTGTCGAAGTCGACCTCTCGTCTCTACTTCTTCGAGATTAGACGGGATACTTACTGGGTACATATTGTTTTCGTACTCATACTACACTTGTTGTGCATTTTTGTTGCATAGGTTTATGTGTGGCTAGTGGCTTAGTGGCATAGCGGCATGGTTGATACGAAGACTTAGGTGAGCTGCATTTATCGAGACGACCCGCAGCCAGCAGAGTCTCCTTCAGAGAATTATACTGTATTTTCATTTTTGTCCAATCTGTATTTCGAACAGTTACTGTGTTTTATTTCATTCCCTAGTAAATGCTCATGCACTTGTGACACCGGGTTTTGGAATGATTATAGAGTATCTTGTATTAACTTCTTAACATTTATATTAAATTTGAAATGATTACTTTTTACTAGTAAATTGAAGGAAAATCATAGTTTTCGAAATTATTAAAACGAGAATTTAATTAAGTATTTTGGTTGGCTTGCCTGACAGCGGTGTCTGGCGCCATTACGACTCTTAGTAGATTTTGGGTCGTGACAGTTGAAGCCAAATTGGCTAATATATTTGGACAAGTGTTAAAAGGCTCTCCACACTTGTCATACATGCAACCTCCCTAATAGCCTATAAATAGGATGGTCATTAGCCATCATATTCACTCAATTCTTAACCAAGAATTCATCTTCCTATTCATTACTTTCTTCCTGCAACATTTTAATTTCTATAACAACTACAGAAAAAACTTTCATCCTCTCTTCTTTCTGGGCAACTGTTTTGTGCAAATTCTAAACTTCCAGCCACGAGTGCACGTGTTTGGAGGTACTGTAGAACCTTGGGGAGCGACTGGTCTTAACGATTTGCACCCAGTCGGGTCGAAATCGCTTTCAAGACAGTGGCTGGCTACGACACAGTATTTTTGATAAGTTGTAATTTTCTTTCCTTTTTGTTCTTAGTCAATATTATCTACTCATTTTCCTTACAATTTGAAAGTGATTTTCATATATAATATTGACTAATGGCCACCACTTTGAACAAAACACTTCCTGATCTATCAAAGATTGAGCCTTTAGATGGAAACAATTATAAGTGTTAGTCCCAAAAACTTTTAATTTTCTTTGAACAATTAGAAGTTGATTATGTTTTATTTAACGATCCTCCTGCTGATGGCAAGTCATTTCAGTTCAACATATTTCGGTTCAAGATTCTTTTTTCCTAATTTTTCTCAATCACCAAACGTAGAAAGAAGGTAAACAAGTTGAGGACCAAATGTTAGAGTGGCTGTTTCATCAGCCACTCTAACAGCAATGAACTTAGTAGGGGCCTCCCCATTCTTAGGCTCTCAAATGAGCACTAAAATCCATCAAACATATTATCTGACATTCTAGTGGATGAAATGAGCTATCAAAAAAGTCATCTTGAAGATTGTATTAATGGAAAAATAAACTTGACACTTAGATTAATGATGTGCTGACACGTAGCACCTGATTCAGAGCAATAAAGAAGATTGAAGAGGCGTGAGTGAAACACCCACGGGATTGTTTACAAAGATACCGCATCTAATAACAGGGAAAGAAGAAGGCGTGGGATGCACAGTTGGAGACTACAAAGGAGGAAGATTCATTAATAGCTACGGATATGAAAAGAAAATCGACTAATCTCTGATTATGCGCGATTGGCTATTATTACCATAACTGTTACAAATTATCGAGTAATTAACGGGCAATCAATGTAATTAATATTAGTAATGGGCAGGAATCAAGTAGGGCAAATCAGTTATATATTGTTCCTTATATAAACTCCTCTTTACCATATTTTGTAGGATCGACAAGGAATTCACGAAATTATACTATCAATCACTTATATTTTGTTCTCTGTTATTCGAAGAATTTTGCTCTCGTTCTCTTTGGAAAGAAGCTGTGAATATTAATTAAAAAAAAATCCTTATTCTTTCAATATTTTATTTTCATTGTCTCTTATTCATCTATATTATGAAAAGTAAAGTAAAATTGGTTATCAGAACCTCAAATTATTGTATTATTTGTGTATGGGTCCAAATTTGACTGACCACGACCAACAACGAGTACGACGATTGACGGAGCCTCCTTGAATTGACGTCCTGAGGGAGACGACCCTGAGACAAACCAGAGAATGAATGACCCTTGTAATAATGCATGCCCATTAGGGGACATTGGAAATATTCCTTCGAATAATTCCTTGTAATTTGTCTTTCACTGCTTAGAAGAGTCTGGCTCTTTATATATAGAGAGGGTAATAACCTTGCAGGGGGGATCCTGGCTACATTGCTATTTATGAATAAAAAGAAATATCGTGATTCATCTTCTCTTGTTCTATCGCTCTTTCTATAGATTATTATTCTCAGCTAAGATTTACCCCTTCAGCTTTGATTGATTTGTTCAAAAAAGTTTTAATATCTTTTGAGTCAAACAATTTGGCGCCGTCATGGGGATTTCTATAGCTAAAATCGTAGTTTTCATCTAGATTCTTAAAAAAAATAACCACCTCTCTTTAGCTCCACAAAGGCCAGCAATGGTAGGAAAGGGAGAAGCTAGGCTAAAGGCAATAGTATGTGTCACGAACAACCTCCTCAATTCCTTCAATGATGCCGGTGGAGAAGAAAACGAAAACGCAACACCAAGTGTTACACCCAAAGGAGAAATCTCACCTCCTCCGCACGAAGGTCTAACGGTCTCGTGCGAGAGTGAAACCTCAACATCCGCAGCAGGAGAAGCACCACCGGCTGTGAAAAAGCTACTAGAAAAATGGCTAACAAACACCTTGAGCAGCATGCTCGAGCAACCCCTTTAAGGAGATATCGAAGACGCATTACCTGCAGAAACCGCAGTTGTCGCTGATGAGCCAGGCACTACGCGAACAGGTAACACCCGTACTGTTGCTGATATAGGCAACGATGCACTCACGACCATCTTAAAGAAAATGGAAGAGATAGAAAATGAGAACAAAACACTTCGCGACCAGATGAAGGAAGATCAGGAGAGGGCTGATAAAATACCAGGCGCTCCAAAGTTGTTACCAAAACGCGATGTGGGCTGATTTGTCGAACAGCCGTACAGCGAAAGGCAGCTCCCCATTCTATTCTAAAGACCTTCAAAATGCCGCCATATTTTAAAATATACGATGGGACCACGGACCTGGAGGATCACTTAATCCATTACGTTACTACAGTAAAAGGTAATGATCTATCAAAGTAACAGGTACCGTTTGTGCTGTTGAAAATGTTCGGCGAAACTCTGATGGGGGGAGCGTTGACATGGTAACTCCCAACTACCAGCACGATCGATATCGACATTCGAAGAGATGGCAGATAAGTTCGCCACCGCGCAAGCGGGAGCGAAAAAGGCTGAGGCTAGGGTCAATGATATCTTCGACGTCAGGGAAATGACAGGCGAGGGACTTCGAGATTTCCTAGCCCGATTCAACAGAGTAAGGATGAGCCTACCGAACGTATTAGAAGGGATGGCAGTAGCAGCCTTTCAAAATGGGTTAAACAGAAACGGGTCAAAAGCAACCAAAAAACTACTCAGTAGACTTATGAAGTACCCCTACCACGTGGGAAGAGATCCACAACGCCTATTGCGCCGAAGTGAGGGCAGACGAGGACGACCTAAATGACCCGCTTTAGCGATTAACATCAGTCCAGACCGAGACAAGGAGAGATCATCGCAACGACGGGTGAAGGGATCAACTGCCTCATTTCAATCGAGCAAAGCATCAGCCTTATATCCAAACACCCAATCCGCTTCTTCCACGACACGCGGATGTTGAGCCCCGACACACCGCACCCCTCCGAAACGAAAGTGGTATGCCTCCATTGCTATCTGCTCATAATTTTATGTTTCCCCTTCAGAAATAGTGTACGCACTGGAAAAGCTCGGCATGAAGGTGCAGTGGCCGCAAAAGATGAAGTCGGATTCGAGCACCAGGAGGTCGAACGTCCTGTGTGAATTCCACCAGGAGAGAGGACACAAGACCGAAGACTGCATAGGTCTACAACAAGAAGTAGTAAGGATGTTAAACCAGGGATACCTGAAAGAACTGCTGAGCAATAAAGGACGACGGGCCAACTTCGCTCGTGGGCGCGATCAACCTCAAGGACCTCCAAAGCCACCATCACCAGCTCGTACCATACAAATGATCATTGGTTGAGGCGATGATACGGTAATCAACCATGTGAAATTCACCACCACACATAAACTCAAACGGACAGTTGCCCACGAACAGTATGATGACCTCGAAGACAATATCATATTTGATAAGTCGGATACCGACAAATTGTCTATCCCTCACTATGATGATTTGGTTTTAACTTTACGCATCGCGGATACCGATGTAAAAAGAATAATGGTGGATGACGAAAGTGGCGGGTGTATTGTTCACCCACGAGTTCTCGTGCAAATGAAACTCGAGGATAAAATAATACCACATTGCATAACACTAACGAGTTTTAATAATGCAGAGGAGCGAACATCTGGAGAAATAGTGCTACCCGTCCTGGCAGGAAGGGTCACCCTGGAAACGACATTCCACATCATGAACTAGGAAACAGCCTACAACGCCATCATAGGACGACCATAGATACACGCCATGCGAGCCATCCCGTCAAGTTTCTATCAAGTAATCAAATTTCCCACCCCATGGGGGATATTCAGCATCCGAGGCAAGCCACGCACCGCCCAAGAATGGTACCGGATTGCCCAAGATTACACACACAGCAAACAACTAAAAGGGGCAAGTGCGGAGGCATAGCAATCAGCCATGTTGGGAACCAAACCCGACGTACAAGTAGAGGCCATCAAAGACCCGGACATTGTAGAAGCTTGCAAGGTGACCATAGAAGATCTCGATCCCGTCCAATTGGATAACACCGATAGCACAAAAAAGGCTTATGTTGGACACAACCTCTCGGAGCCAGGTAAGTATCGTGAGTTTTTAACTAACAATGCCGATTTGTTTGCATTTTCCCACTCAGATATGCTAAGAATCCCAAGAGATATCGCCACACACAGGCTGAATGTCAATCCACTTTACCCGCCGGTACGGCAAATGAGGAGAAATTTCAATGTCACAATCAATGTGGTGGTCAGCAAAGAGGTTGATAAATTACTCGCCAACGGTTCCATCAGAGAACCAAAATATCCCCAATGGGTCGCCAATGTGGTCATGTTAGCGGATGTATGTTGACTTCACCGATCTGAACAAAGCATGCCCGAAGGACTCCTTTCCGTTACCCCATATCGACCAACTTATCGATGCAACAGGGGGCACGAACTACTAAGCTTCTTGGACGCCTACTCCGGTTACAACCAAATTCTAATGGCTGAAGAAGATCAAGAAAATACAACTTTCATCACTCACCAAGGAACGTACTGCTATAAGGTGATATCGTTCGGGCTCAAGAATGCAAGGGCCACGTGTCAAAGATTAGTCACTAAGATGTTCAAAGAATAGCTCGATAAGACCATGGAGGTTTACATCGACGACATGCTAGTAAAGTCGACAAAGAAAGAGGATCACATTGGCCATCTGAAGGAAGCCTTCAAGATATTAAGGCAATACAGGATGATACTGAATCCCAAAAAGTGTGCCTTCGGCTTAACTTCGGGAAAGTTCCTTGGTTTACTAGTGTCACAAAGGGGTATCGATGTCAACACGGATCAGATCAGGGCCATCGATGCAATACTGGAGATACTGACCACTAAAAAGCAGGTGCAGAAATTAACAGGGCGAATAGCCGCCCTATCAAGATTCATTTCATGATCCTCGGATAGATGTCACAAGTTCTTCAATGTGCTAAGGAAATACCACATGATGCAATGGAATGAAGCAATACGTCGACACCCTGAGAAAACTGAAAGTGTATCTATCTTCTCCACCACTACTCGTCAAAGCGGACCCGGGCGAATGTCTACTTGTATATCTAGTAGTTTCTGAAGTTGCAGTAAGCGCAGTCTTGGTCCATGAAAATAAAGGTACGCAATCTCTGATTTACTATATCAGCAAAACCTTAATCGATGCCAAAACAAGGTACCCTCACCTTGAGAAACTAGCTCTGGAATTAGTCATAGCAAAGCTTAGACCGTACTTTCAATGTCACCCCATAAAGGTGGTGACAACCTTCCCCTTAAGAGGTATCCTACACAAACCCGAACTATCAAGTAGACTGGCCAAGTGGGCCATAGAACTAAGCGATCACGACATAACGTACCAACCGCGAACTACCATTAAGTCGCAAGTGCTCGCCGACTTCGTCGCTGATTTCAACACGAAAATATTGCCCGAGGTAGAACAGGAAGCACTTCGTGCTTCCACATATACCACCTCTAGGTCCTCTACACCGATGGCACCTCTAACACCTCAGGATCGGGACTAGGACTCATCCTCGAAGTCCCTACAAGTGAAGTAATCTGCTAGTCCATACGATGCCCCGAGATGACTAACAACGAAGCCGAGTATGAACCCGTGATTGCAGGTTCGAAGTTAGCCCTCAAATATGGCTCCCGACAGCTCGTCCTCTATTGCGACTCTCAACTCGTGGTGAACCAGGTCACTAGGACTTTCCAACTCAAAGAATAGAGACTACAGAAGTACCAGTTGTAAATTCACAAACTACTGCCGAAATTCGATAAATGCTGCCTCGAACAAATACCTAGGGCGCAGAATATCGAAGCAGACGGCCTCGCCAAGCTAGCGGCGGCCACCAAAATTATCAACAGGGAAAACGTGGTCACCCTCCCCCATTCCGCAATATACCACGTCGAGGTACATTCTGTAAACCTAACTTGGGACAGGTGTAACCACCTTGTAGCATATCTGCAGGACGGAATGCTCCTGCAAGATAAAAAAGAAGCCAAAAAGCTCCGGGTATAGGCAGCCAGATATAGCCTCATGAACGGTGATCTCTACAAAAGAACATTCGGCGGCCCCTAGCCAAATGTCTTGGGCCAAATCAAATAAGGCGAGTGCTGGAAGAAGTACAGGAAGGGCACTGCGGCGCCCACACGGGAAACTGCACCCTCGTCCGGTGCCTCATCCGTGCCGGATACTATTGGCCTACTATGAAAAAAGAATTCACGGACTATGTCAGTAGATGTGAACAGTGTCAGAAGTACGCCCCTATGATACATCAAGCAGGGGAACTCCTTCATTCCGTCACTTCACCATAGCCTTTCATAAAGTGGGGGATGGACATAGTCGGTCCCCTCCCAGCAGGACGAGGTAAGGTACATTTCCTTTTGGTTATAACTGATTACTTTTCTAAATGGGTGGAAGCATGTGCATAAACTCAGATACGTGAGCAAGAGGTCATCGCGTTCATATGGAAAAACATAATATGCCATTTTGGCATCCCCAAAGAAATCAGCTACGACAATAGACCCTAGTTCAACGGAAAGAAAATGACCGAGTTTTTCGAAAAATGGCACATCAAGCGAATACTCTCCACGTCATATCACCCCACCGGCAATGGTCAAGACGAATCCTCCAACAAAGTAATACTGAATATATTGAAAAAGAAGCTTGAAGATGCAAAAGGGCTATGGCCTGAACTACTACCGGAAGTATTATGGGCATACCGCACTACGCCAAAAACCAGCATAGGAGAGGCGCCATATTCACTAGTCTACAGGACTGACGCAGTTATACACGTCGAGGTCGGAGAGCCCAATTTAAGATACTCCAACAAGAGCGGACCGAGCAATGATGAAAGTAGGCTACAAGATCTGGATGAAGTCAAAGAACGGAGAGACATGGCCCACGTAAGAATAGTAGCCCAGAAGCAACAAGTGGAAAAGTACTACAACAATAGGGCCAAGGTGAGACCGCTCAAAGTCGGAGATTACGTCCTCAAGGCTAAAACACAAGCCGCAAAAGACCCTAATGAGGGAAAACTGGGAACAAACTGGGATGGACCATACAAAATCACAGCCGCGACAAACAAAGAAGAATTCCAATTAGAAACAATGGAGGGAAAACTACTCTAAAACAACAGGAGTGTCGCCCATCTCAAATACTTCCACTTCTAAAAGAAGGCGTCACCTAAGTCGTACTCTTTTTCCCTCACCCGGGTTTTGTCCAGAGTCGACATGTGATTCTCATAAGAATATAATCAAATCTCCATTGTATACAAAGTCTATATGTGATTCTCACAAGAATATAATCAAATCTCCATTGTGTGTATAGAGTCGACATGTGATTCTTACAAGTATATAATCAAACCTCCATTGCATGAATAAAGTCGACATGTCTTCCTACGGGAATACGATCAAATCTCCAAGAAATGGCCAAGGCCATCGACAAAAACATGGGTTCGACCTCGTTCGAACTACGACGAGATCCTACTTCGATGACAATTCGAAGCAACATCCCAATGGCCAAGGCCATCGACAAAAACATGGATTCAACCTCGTTCGAACTACGACGGGATCCTACTTCGACGACAGTTCAAAGCAACATCCCAATGGCTAAGGCCATCGACAAAAACATGGGTTTGACCTTGTTCGAACTACGACGGGATCCTACTTCGACGACAGTTCGAAGCAACATCCCAATGGCCAAGGCCATCGACAAAAACATGGGTTCGACCTTATTCGAACTACAACAGGATCCTACTTCGACGATAGTTCAATGCAACATCCCAATGGCCAAGGCCATCGACGAAAACATGGGTTCGACCTCGTTCGAACTACAATGGGGTCCTACTTCGACGAAAGTTCGAAGCAACATCCTAATGTCCAATACCATCGACAAAAATATGGGTTCAACCTCGTTCGAACTACGACGGGATCCTACTTCGATGATAGTTCGAAGCAACATCCCAATGGCCAAGCCCATCGACAAAAACATGGGTTCGACTTCGTTCGAACTATGACGGGATCCTACTTCGATGACAGTGCGAAGCAACATCCCAATGGCCAAGGCCATCGACAAAAACATGAGTTCGACCTCGTTCGAATTACGATAGGGTCCTACTTCGACGACAGTTCAAAGCAACATCCCAATGGCCAAATCCATCGACAAAAACATGGGTTCAACCTTGTTTGAACTACGACAGGATCCTACTTCGACGACAGTTCGAAGAAACATCCCAATGGCCAAGGCCATCGACAAAAACATGAGTTCGACCTCATTCGAACTACGGCGGGATACTACTTTGACGACAGTTTAAAGAACATCCCAATGGCCAAGGCCATCGACAAAAACATGGGTTCGACCTCGTTTGAACTATGATGAGATACTACTTCGATGACAGTTCGAAGCAACATCCCAATGGCCAAGGCCATCGACGAAAAAAAAAAGAATCTTTGCCCAACATCTAAATCAATTTAACAACTCGAGGTATCCCAGATATCATAAACATTGCAAAGAAGAACAAATCGACAAAATATATTTTACATTGCATCAAAATGTTATTTACACTTGTCCTTACAAACGGGCTCAAGTATGCCCCGTACAAAAACCCCAAAATAAAAGCAAGTACAAATAAAGACTACACATCATCCCGGGTGGGGTAAGCATCTTCGTACTACGAGTCCAAAGCAAGACGGTTCGCATCATTAGAATTGATGTCATCCCCATTAGGTGTAAGGGGGTCGTACCCACAGGCCTCACGAGCTGCATGAGCTTCGGTGTGCAAGGTCTGAAGCTCCGCCTCAGTTGCCCTCCCCTCGACGTTAAAATCCTTGTACACGTCAAGCTGGGCCTCAGTATGGTCCCACAACTCATATAAATGACGAGGCATGACTGGATCGGCTGAGGCACGAGACGTAGAAGGCTGAGAACGTCGACTTGCATCCTCCGCCCTCAGCAAAGCCACTTGTCCATTTAACACAGACAACTCCGCCTCCAATTCTTTGACACGCCCTTCGAGCCTAGTGACCTTGCGATTAGAGGCCTCCTTCTTTTTAGTTAGCTCCGACCTACAAACACGAAGGGCATTCTCCAAAGATGCAGTTCCAGAAATAGCTGTTGAAAACTTATCAGTACCGACGCTCAGCTCGCCCTTACGTACCTCTACCTCCACTGGCCTCGCACTCAACTCAGTGGACAAACTGGCCACCTTTGCCTGCAAGTCGGTATTTTCGGCCATCACCCCTCTGCTCAACTCAAGCCTATCATCCTTTACCTTAAGGGAAGCCTCGAATTCACTGTTACGAGTGACAGTCTTAATGAGCTCCTCATCCCGCTCCCTCAACTCTTCAATCTTACGCTCTAGTTGGTCCTCCAGTTGTTTGATCCCCTTACAAAACAACTGAAACTCAGGGTCCTGGTTATAAATGTCGGCCATCACGTGATGCTTAGCACGATAATGTTGATATTTGGACGACATCTTCTCATAAAGGGCCGTCCTTTTCCTCTCCGTACGATCTCGCTCAATCTCCATGACGAGGGTCTGGCACAAAAAAAGAGAAGGGAGAAGTTAGAAACAAAATGCAGATCGACGATCACCATACAAACCCAACGACGGAAAGGGAAGGAAAGGCACCTACCCGCAAGGCCATACCGGCGACCTTCTGAGACAACTCCACGTCGCTCATCGCCTTAAGCACCTTGTTTTCAGGGGTAGCACATAGAGGAGCTAAAGTAGACGCCACTTGCTCGCAGTTCAGCAACAAGTTGTAGTCCTCCGGGACAACTATGTGATGATCAGACCCTTCCGTTCGGACCTCCCCATAAGTATGGAGACCTACAAACTCGTTGACATCCTTTGGGTCGACATCTGAACCTGAGTCGTCACCCTCAACATGACGGCCTCCGATGTTGGATGATGCACCACCCTCAACAGAGCGTACTGAGCCGACTCCTTGGTAAACTCCTTCCACTTGGGGAGATATCCCGAAAAATGGCGTCATCTATAAATACGGGCACGGGCGCTGTCTGTGATGCCCTTCTTCTATCAGCGCCCACGGCCACACCCTTCCCAAGCTCCATCCTCCTCCTTTTTCTCAATAACGGCTCATCCCTGTTAGAACATTCGTCCAAAGGATGTGAAGCCAGCACCGAAGAAGCTTCCTCCCTCATGACCACGACTCGAGAGGGACCTTCTAATTGAATAGGTTGAGGATGACCCTCTCGAACAGACTCACTCAAAATAAACTGCGTGTCTACGGCAGCAACAGTCTGTCGAAACGCAAGGACTGGCGCCCTCCGCCTGGAAGCTCCTCGACCTGTTATCATGAAGGGTTGTATTAATAAACAAGGTCATATGGCCAACAAAGTGGTAAGGAAAATATTTACTAAAGAGGAATTTAGGGCCATAACGCTTCGCGAAGGTAGGCCAATCTCGGGTCTCCGCTGCATGAGGCAACAAACGGGCTACCCAATCCCTGATATCCGCAATAGGGCGAGGTGGACGTCACATAGCTGCAAACGGGAAGCAAACAAACTTTATAATGAATACAGATGAATGAAGAGTAAAATGAGTGGCAACACTTACGAGTCTCATTATATCGCTCTGAGAACCTGGCGGAGTCAGAAATGACATGCTCGATCTTGACAAAGAAGTACTTGTGCCAAAACTTGTGACTTGCCCGGTCATCTGTCCCCACCACCTGCCCTTTCGTACCACGGAGCCTCAAATGCACCATGGTACCCCTGTGGAATCCAGGCGTGAACAGGTGCAAAAGGTGGTGAATTGAAATATTACACTCCGCCAATTTCGCATACTTGGTCAGCAGCAGAAGTATCTTGAGCGTATACGGCGAAAGTTATGCCGGAAAAACTTGGTAGAACCTACAGAACTCTTCTGCTAAGGGGAAGAGAGGAAGAGTATAGCCAATCATGAAAGTGTACTCATAGAAAGCACTATACCCAGGTCTGTGGACATCTATGAAATCGCTCCCCGCCGGAACCATATCTACATGAGCGGGAATGCCATATTTCACACGAAGAGCGTCAATGTGAACTTGCTCCGTCTTAGAGAGTACGGGGTTCGGAGTAGGAGGGGGATCTTTAAGGAAGTCACTTTGAGACAAGGGGTGTCTCGATAGTAATTCCTCCACCGTAGGAAGGTTGTCACCCTCTTCTACCGCCGTGCCTTTGTCACCCGAAAGGGGCACGTGGACGGTGGAACGGCTTCAAGAATTCCTTCGCGAGATCGGTGTTGCCTCGGTATGCTTATGTTAAAAGAAAGGAGGTGTTGATACCATAGAAACAAAGGAAGAAGATGAAGTTGTGAACGAAGAATATAAGAAGAAGAAGCAGAAGACTATCAGTGTTAGCTCGGAGAGATAAGGAGGTTATCAAGAGTGGAATGGCCAAAAACTTTCGAAAAAATCAAACCCTTCACCTATTTATAGGGTTGGGTGGCGCCAGGATCGAAGTGGAGAGTCACAAAGTAGCGCTAAAATCTAAGCATCAAGCCATCAACTCCTGCCTCGAGAACATGCGTGATGATGATGTACGTGAAGATGACATCATTCCCGGTAAAGTATATTACCCGGTGTCTTGCTAAGCACGCCATCATTCCCTCATTGGCCACTTCGTAACGTCACAATGGCTCAAATTTGTCCATAGGAATGCATGGTGTCCGCTCATCAAGGATGCACCCAGTTGCGACCCCGACAAGTGGAGGGACTAACTGTATGGGTCCAAATTTGACTGACCATGACCAACAACGAGTACGACGATTGACGGAGCCTCCTTGAATTGACGTCCTGAGGGAGACGACCCTGAGACAAACCAGAGAATGGACGACCCTTGTAATAATGCATGCCCATTAGGGGACATTGGGAATATTCCTTCGAATAATTCCTTGTAATTTGTCTTTCACTGCTTAGAAGAGTCTGGATCTTTATATATATAAAGGGTAATAACCTTGTAGGGAGGAACCTCGCTACGTTGCTATTTATGAATAAAAAGAAATCTGGTGATTCATCTTCTCTTGATCTATCGCTCTTTCTAGAGATTATTAATCTCAGCTAAGATTTATCCCTTCATCTTTGATTGATTGTTCAAAAAGATTTTAATATCTTTTGAGTCAAACAATTTGCTTTTTCCACAAAAACTATTATTTGGTTAAACAAAAATGACACAAAATCAAAGACACGTCCATGTGAAGAGAAATTTCAGAGCCGTTTACTCGTTGAGAAAGATAAAATTGTGGCCCTAGATAGTAAGTTGAAAGAGTGAATACAATAGGGAAAATGAGCAAATAAATGTAGCCATTATGGATCTATGACTCTCAAATTAGGATTCATTGAACAGAATGTAAAATAGCACATATCAATCACCCTCGTGTCGAATGACTTCTATAAAGGAAATGGTATCGTAGCTTCACCTAATTTGGAAAATCTTTAGTTGGTTCAAAACCCTTGTTCTGCAGATAAACTTTACTCAAAATAGAAGTAAGAGTGCAAACAGTAAGATGGTAGTTGGTTCATTGGAAAGTACTAATATATAATAGGTGTTAATTAAAAAATATTTTGGGTATAATTTACCTTAAAAACTAGGAGGCATGTATTGTGGAAGGTTGTTTACCTTGAAAATGGTAATTACAATTAGAATTAATTTTGTAGTTCTAAAAATACGTGATCTATTTTTATGCTAGTTGTTAGGCAATTGATGCTAAGTGAAAGATTTGGAAACAAGATGATAGCTTGAAAACATTGTGATAATCAAACCGAATGGCTAATAATCAGGGCCTCGAACTTGCGAATTCGGGGCCTCGAGGTCGAGTCGGATGCCCTGCCGAGGATAGTCGATGGAGGATTAAAAGTTATGATAGCTTTGATGGAAGCCTTTTATGACCAACAATGAGCAATAAATAAAGAACAATAAATAGAATACAACGAATATAAGCAATAAATGTAAGTAGTGAGATCAAGAGAATGTGTTAGAGAGCAGAGAGAATGTTCTTGTATTCTTAACATTGAGTATCAGATCCCTTACAAAATGACACAGATCCTCTTTATATATGAGGGGGAACCCCAACATGGTACAAATGCATTTATTGCCAAGATACATGGTTGATACAGCTAATTAATGCCACGGTATGGCTTGAACTAGCTAAATAGACTAGGTCAGCTTTTAGTAATATGCCTTGGGAACTTTCCACTCTTTCACCATAACTATCGATCTGCATTGCCCCGAGGTTGGACGTCGGTAGCCCCTCGGGTGTGAATCTCGACCATAGCCTCGAGCTTTTGGAAACGTGCTTACGAAGCGTCGTATGACCGAAAATAGGACCCTCCAATTTTACCGTATACAGATAGTCCCCGCGTTTCTTAGAGTAAAACGATAAGAAACTATGATTTCCGTCTCCTCGAACTTCTCGCGATGATGTCATACTTATGACGTAAGCCTTTGTGATAACTGAGGCCTCCCGTCAGTTCACCTTTCTAGAATCATTCAATGTACCGCCGATTCATATTCTCCAAAGTGATAACATCACCGCCGGTCCAGTTCCTAAAACGCATTGATTGCACCTGTCAGTACGTTTTTTAAAGTCATTGATTGCGTTGTTGGTTACGCTGCCACCCTTCCTATAAATGAAAGCCTACTTGAACAAAAAACTTCATTCAAATGTTCTTCAATAGCCTTTTACCCCCTTCTCTTCATCCTCATCCACTATTATCTTCCATGTTTGAGGCCCGTGGCCTGAAGGTCATATGGCAGTGTTCTCATCAGTTATGCCATGGCCCTTTTCTAGAGTTTTCCCCTACTGAGTGGGATTGTACTGATTTGTTGTTGTTGTTGTTTGTTGTTGTTGGCCCGAGATAATGAGAGAGAAATCTCAAATTATCTTCGCATTAAATAATACGTGGACTACGAACTTCTACTTATCTCCCCTAATTACCCAGTGTGTCATCTCACTCTTTTTGCTTTCCATGGAGTGAGGTGGTGCCATCTACTAACTGTTGCATCACGCACCGGTGCAACGTCTCAAGAAGTGGCTTCACAATAGTAGTGTTGGCGAGACCCATACTCGCCAGATTTTTCACCCAGCCACTTCTTTATCTTTTACTGCTTCTTTATCATCTTTTTCTTCTTCTTCTTCATCGTTTTCTACTTTTTCTTTAATCTTGAAGATACCATTTGAAAGATCGAGAGGAGGCCTCGAGGGAACGGTTCTCGAAGACACTGCCCCCGAGGATGTACCCCCGAAAGCAGATCAGGGTTGTAGTTGTTATATACATTTTTTCTTTTTTCTTTGGCTTCTCTATTTCTGTGTAAGGACCCTTTGTGGGCTTTTGTAATCATGTTTAAGGACCCTTCGTGGGTTTTTGTATTCATCGTTTATTAATGAAACAGTGCTTCTTTAATTTTGTACCTGATTTATGCTGGATTTCCTTTTACTTGCATTTATGAAGAATCTGAGTGCATAACTCTACCGATTGGTCTAAATACCGGGTTCGGGTGTAGGTGTTTCCGTGATCCTTGATTGGTTAATACAATATACTGTGGAGCCCTTTGTCATTCCTCGGGTTGAGCCCGAATTGAATTGATACGAGCTTAAGTCATCAAGACCCCCGAGTTCGAGTTGAATGAGAGTAGGGCTTCGAATTTTCAGAACGAAACTTAGCTTTTCAGACCCCGTCAATAGTCCTCGAAGGGGGACTTGCTCGGATGCCTGAGAATAAAGATAGCCTTTATGCTGTCGGAGACAATCCTGAGTGAGAGTTTGCTCAAGCTCGGGTGATTGGAGAACTTGTTTCGAATTTAGAGAAAAGATAGCCTTAAGGCATTATAGATAGATCTCGAATGAGGGTACACCTGGACTCAGATAGTCCCTGGATTAAAATAACCGAGGGGGCATTTAACTTGATCCGAAGGCGAGAAATAGCCCTCAGGCTTTATTAGTAGTTTTTGAGTGCAAATTGGCTCTGGCTCAGGTAGCTCGAGGGCCAGAGGATTGGGTAGATGTCTCGCATTTGCAATAGCTAAAATTCTCGAGGTAGGGTACCACCTTGAAGTCAGGCCCGTATGAGTAGATTTTTAGAGCTTATCTTCTTTTTGATAGAAGTCCTCAAGATCGGGTACTATCTCGAGGCTTGTAATGATATTAATGGCTCCTTGGAGCCTATCTTCTTCTTGACAGAGGTCCTCGAGATTGGGTACCATCTCGAGGCCTGTAATGATATTAATGGCTTTTTAGAGCCTATCTTCTTCTTGACAGAGGTCTTCGAGATTGGGTACCATCTCGAGGCCTGTAATGATATTAATAGCTTCTTAGAGCCTATCTTCTTCTTGACAGAGGTCCTCGAGATTGGGTACTATCTCGAGGTTTGTAATGATATTAGTGGCTTCTTAAGCCTATCTTCTTCTTGACAGAGGTCCTCGAGATTGGGTACTATCTTGAGGCTTGTAATGATATTAATGGCTTCTTAAAGACTACAAAGGTCCTCGAGATTGGGTAACATCTCGAGGCTTGTAATGATATTAATGGCTTCTTAGAGACTATATTCTTCTTGACAGAGGTCCTCGAGATTGGGTACCATCTCGAGGCTTGAAATGGCGCGGGGGTCTTTGATCCCCAAAGCCTCGCACGGCAACGTTAATTGCATGACATGGTTATGAAACGACCAAGGCAATCCCATTGGTACATCTTCCCCAAGCAAAAAATGGCTTAGTCAGCATTTTAAATTGGCCTTTGAGGCAGGCGGATAGTCACCGCCTTCTCCATATATAGGGTTGTCTTCCCTCTTTTGAGTATTACGCTATTCTGGGTAGTTATCCTCCTTTATAGAGTTCTTCTTTATTGTGTTAGGTCCTTCACCATTTCAACTTTGAAGCCTTTGCTCACATTCCCGCTCCAATTCCCTGGTTTTACCATAGTCATGGATGCTATGCCAGGGTCCGTTCGGCAAGGAGAAGGGAGTTCCGCCTCTGGTTCCTGCCTGGTTGGTGGTGTGCCATTGGTGCCAGGTGATCTGGCCGCTAGACATTTTGTTTCAAGGGGGAACTTTCTGTCAGAAAAACCTCCCAATGTTCGGGGTCATTGGGAGTATGCCTCGAAGTTTATTTCTTTAATAGGAGAGGGACACCTTGAGTTAGTGAGGAAAGATGTGGATGGGGGGAAAAGGTAGTACTATGGGTACCTTCCCTAAAAGAGAGTATCATGGATCATGCCGAGGGATTTTTGAACGTATACACGTATCCTTTACGCTGGGCCCCCTTGATAGGGTCGTGCTTGACTTCTGTCGAAAGTACTAGGTCACCTTGGCACAGGTTCATCCGTCATTCTGGAGGATAGTATTGATGATGAGGTTCTTTGCAGAAGAAGCAGGGCTTAAATTCACTCTTAGCCATCTCATCAGGTTGTACCGGCCTTTTCA
This sequence comes from Nicotiana tabacum, assembly GCF_000715075.1. Taxonomy (NCBI): domain Eukaryota; kingdom Viridiplantae; phylum Streptophyta; class Magnoliopsida; order Solanales; family Solanaceae; genus Nicotiana; species Nicotiana tabacum. The sequence goes on along the minus strand of NC_134084.1, from coordinate 97,620,273 downwards.
CCATCGAGGTATGCTAACGCTACGATGTCGATCCACCACGCTTTTTATATGAAGAAGATGGGGATCAGGGATGGATGAGCCGATTTGTCCGATTACGGACTGTTGATATTATCCCTGTGGAGTTCCTGCCATTTCCTGAGGGATGGAATTTTACACGTAAGTGGTACACTTATGCCTTCGTAGTTTTGTTTATGGCGGAGGGGGGATCCGTAAATGCGCCTTTCTTTCCCTTTTTGCAGCAATTTCATGGATGTCGTGTGAGGTCCCTATCCTGATGGATTGGGATCAGAAGATGGCGACCCATTCGACTTATAATGAGCGTAAGTGGAAAGCTTTGTCTAAGGGTAGATGGGAGGCAAAACACCATGGTATGAGCTATGCGATTTGCTCCCTTTTTGAAAGGCACTTTCTTTTTATGCATACTAACTCTGTCATGGTAGGCATTGCAGAGTTCTTTGAGGCGAGATCGTGCCCTTTAGGAGAGGGAGAAGGATCGTCAGCTTTAGGGCCGAGGGGTAATAATAATAATAATAATAATCAGAAAAGGCCTTCGTAGGGCGACGGAGATTATAGCAAGACGAGTTTAGCCTGGAGGCTCAGAGAGGGTGTATCAACCGAACCCCTAGCGCCCGAGATTTCTCGTTCTAGAAAAACTATCTCTCCTTCGATGCCGTCTTCTTTTACCGTCGAAGGTACTTCAAGGAACGAGGGCCCTCTGTCGCTGACTACTTCTCCTGTCGAAGGCACTTCGAGGGATGCTTGATGCCAGAGGCTGCATATATTGGGCGATCGTATCCCAACCGGGGGTGGTTCTACCGGGGTAGATGGAGATAGACTAGTAGATATGTGCTCAACTTTCGAGGAAGCTTAGAGGCTCTACTCTGAGGTGAGTTTTGGCCGTTCGTATTGGTTTGTAATTTTTACTCTCTTACCAAGTTTCTCTTTCATAGGACTTTAACAAGCTCAAGTCCGAGTTGCTCCATCGTGAGACCAGGTTGCGAGAAGTCGTGGATGTGGAGAAATTCCTCGGGCTTCTTTGCGATGAAAGGGAAGACGAGTTGGCACACTTGCAGTATGAGGCAATTCGAAATCTGAACTACGAGAGCTACCTCAAGGAGCAGGTAATGTTTGTTTCGAGGGAGTGTATGTTTCTTCTTCTACCTTCTGAGGCTAATGTCTTGTTTACGCAGTTGCAGAAAAAGACAGAGGACCTGGAATGCCTTAGGAGAAAAGTTGGTCAAGCTAAGTGCGAGCGTGAAGAGCTAAAGGCTCGGGTGGACACCCATATATCAGCTAAGAAAGATGTTTTGGCCAAGTTTTCTGCCCTCGAAGTGCAACTTTGCAATGCTCATGAGAACAGCTTGGTTCGAACGGACATGTTTTCAAGGCTCGAGTCTGAGCTCCTGAAGGTGAAGGCCAAATTCGTAGATGCTCGAGCTGAAGCCAGAGTAATCCTAACTAAGGCTGATAAGAAGGTGGCTGTCTATTTGAAAGATGCTACCGATGCTCGTGTTGAGCTAAGGGGGGCTCTCGACCAGGAGAGTAGGAACAAAGAGTACGTGAGGTGTAAATCTCGGAGGAAAACCCTCGAGGAAATTCATGTCAGGGTCTTTGACCTCTCGAAAGAGATAAAGCAGGCGAAGGTGGAAGAGTATGGTGCTAAGCTCCTTTTGTCCGATGCTGAAGATAGCAAGAAAGAGGCCAACGGACCATAGTCCCCGGGGGGCGTAGATTAGGCCCTTCCCATCTTGTTTTGTGTATAGTTCTTTCAAAGAACTTTGTAAATGAAGCTTGTATTATCTCACATATATGTATAAAAGGAAACCTTGCGGTTTTATTTTTCATGCATTTCCCTTTGCCTTGATATTTTTCAGTCATTAGCCAGATGAATTGGTCTTTGAGTTAAATGGAATCCTCAGATTCATAGTATGGCCCTAGGGCTCGTTGGGCTGGCCCATAGGCTCTTGCGCTCTTGGTCAGTATGACCATTCAGTATAAGCCGGCGTTTGAGCTCTTATGCTTTTGCTCTTAGGCATATTTAGTTAACTGTTTTGGGTTCAGTCTACGAGTCGGGTTTTGACTCGAGCTCATTCGACCCTTAAGTTTTTGAATTTTAAAGCTGGCCCTTAGGCTCTTATGTGTTTGGTCGTATGACCTTTTATATAGGCTAGCGGTAGTGTCTCTTACGTACTAGGTCGGTACGACCTCTAGTATGGACTGGCAGTAGTGGCTCTTACACATTGGGTCGGTACGACCTCTAGTATGGGCTGGCGGCAGTGGCTCTTACGCATTGGGTCGGTATGACCTCTAGTAGGCTTTATTTTTCCCTCGTTAAGGACTTTTGAAATTGTGTTTACCTAACTCTTTGATGGTTTGATAAAAACCTCGATTGTGAGTCGTTATGTGGCGATGATCGAGCACCTAGGGAGGTTTGGCTCGGGGTCTGAGTATCTCGAACCTATAGTTTGGAGCCGACATGGTCGAAGCTCATTTTCCTATGTTGAGGGTAGCCTTTTTAATCGGATCTTTTCGAAGTATTTTCGAAGTAATTGAAGGCCCGTGATTTATAGCGACGGTCGAGCATTCCCGAGTCATGTTAGTTTGGTTGGTACAGCCTTATGACCGTAGTCATTGTGTTTGGCCGGAGCTTTTTAGTTCCCGAGTGAAGTAGTTTCAGCGTCTATATCGAGGGTATGCATTTTTAGGGGTCTTACAAGTTTGATATATACCTTTAACTTTAAGATAGGGGATTATGCCTTGTGTAAGGGCTTACAAATTTTTACATGCCTTTGAGGTCTTATAGTTTTGGTTACTTGGTACAAGTATGGTTCATGCCTTGCTTGAGGTCTTACAGTTTTGGTCACTTGGTACAAGTGTGGTTCATGCCTTGCTTGAGGTCTTACAGATATTGTTGTTGCCTTATATAGGTCTTACGAGACCGAGGCTGCCCACATGGGGTCTTATGGCCTAGGGTTTTTGATAAGTCGATGGGGGTGGCGATTGGCGGCAGTCCCCGAGTCGTCGAAAGTTTCTTGGCTCGGGTTCCATTCCTCGAAAACTTGGTATTGCCTCATCAAGGGCTTACGAGTTCTAATCTTCTGACTCGGAGTTCATACGTCCTCGAGTTTTTTATACCAGTACCCGAGTGTTAGGGACATTTTTGGCTCTGGAGCCGTTTTGTGAACTTGATGTTGCCTCATTGAGGGCTTACGAGTTTGAAGCTCCGACCCGGAGTTCGTACGGTTTAGAGTTGTTGACGCCAGTCCCTGAGTTTTCGGGACGTTTTTGGCTCTGGAGCCATTTTTGCAAAAAATACCGAGCATCTTTGAAACGTGAAATGCTTTGGAAAGTATTCTTTGATTACTTGGTACAAGTATACATGTTTTTGCTGTTAAGGGATCAGTTATTCTGTATGGACACGGTTCGTTCGACTGTTTGGCCCGGTACATTATTTTCCTATCGAGACCTTGTTCAGCACATCTTGGCTTCTCCGAAGAGGTGACTTTTCGGGGGGATGCCCTCATTATTCGAGGTTGATTGAAAAAGAAGCCTTGAATACTTGTTGAGATTTTCTTAGGTAGCATATATAGATGTTGCCCCATTAAAAACCTTGCCGATAAAACCCTTCTTGGGATAAAAATCCGGTCAAAGGAAAAGAGTGCAACGTATGCTTTTGGAACCTAAGGCCTTCGAGTTGGAAAGCATTACGGCCATTTCGATCAGATACCTACATTCAGATTAGTATAAAATGTAGCTGAAAAAGGGAGATGACCATACCTTAGTGTTGACGGTGCTTCAGACCTCGATGTTATCTAATTGTTTGCTATGAGGACTCGGTATGGTCCTTCATTTTGTTTAGTCGGGCATAGCTGAGAATGTAGCTTGTTATCGCTATCTTACTATTTTCTTATCCTTCAGCTCCTTGGATGGTGTAGGTATTGGTGTTGGTGTCATATCGTGTACCGCGAATATCTCTTTTGTCGTATGCTGCTCCCTGTAGATGGTTTTTACCCCATCCTTTGTCGGGAATTTCATCATTTGATGGAGGGTGGATGGTACTGCTCTCATGCAGTGTATCCATGGCCTCCCGAACAAGGCGTTGTACCTCATGTTTCCTTCGATGACATGGAATTTGGCATTTTGAGTTGTGCCGGCCACGTTGACTGGGAGGGTGATTTCCCCTTTCGTTGTTTCGCTCGCCATGTTGAACCCATTGAGGACTCGAGAGGCGGGCATGATTTGGTCAAGCAGTTCGAGCTGCTCTACCACCCTCGACCTGATAATATTGGTCGAGCTACCTGGATCCACAAGTACACGTTTAATTGAAATGTATTTACAAGGAAAGAGATAACCAGTGCGTCGTTGTGAGGCTGAGACAAGTTCTCGATGTCCTCGTCGCTGAATGTGAGAGCGTCCTCGAGTATGTAACCTCGAGTTCGCTTTTCTCTAGTGATGGATATTTTGGTTCTTCTGATCATGGGTTCTTATGGAGCATCGATGCCTCCTAAGATCATGTGGATGACATGTTATGGCTCATTTGTTTCATTCATCTTGGTCATCTCTCTTTCCCGAAATTGATTTTTGGCCCGGTCGCTGAGGAATTCTCAGAGGTGACCTTTGCTAAGTAGTCGGGCTACTTCTTCCCGGAGTTGCCGGCAATCCTTGGTCCTGTGGACGTACGTGTTGTGAAATTCACACACTAAGTTATGGTTTCTTTGCGAAGGATCTGATTGTACAAGCCTTGGCCACCTAGTGTCTCTGATTTTACTGATGGCGAATACGATGTCTGAAATGTCAATGTTGAAGTTGTATTCCTACAAGTGGGACGCCTCCGTTAGCCATGTGTGCCTATCGAATCCAGCTCTGCTAACAAGTCCCCGAGGATTCTGGCCTCGATCCATCCTCCGGTCGTTGCGGATATGTTGCGCCTTGGGGCGTTTCTTCTATCTTTAGTGTATGGTTGGTATCTCTCTTTATTCGGCTTCGACTCCTTTGCCGGAAGCCTGCTAGGATATACCGAGCCCGAGGGGGCTCCTAGTTGGTCGTCTTCGACCCTGATATTTTACTGGTATTGGTTGTGGACGTCCGACCAAGTCACGGTGGGATATTCGACTAAGTTCTGGTTCAGCTACTTCAAAGCTACCGAGCTTCGCTCATTCAAACCTTGAGTGAAGGCCTGCACCGCCAAATCGTCAGAGACCGGTGGTAGTTCCATTCGTTCCATTTGAAATCAAGATACGAACTCTCGCAGCATCTCGTTCTCCCTTTGCTTGATTTTGAAGGCGTCGGATTTCCTTGTAGCTACTTTGATGACACCAGCATGTGCCTTTATGAAAGAATCTTCCAGCATGGCAAATGAATCTATCGAGTTTGGGGTCAAGTTGTGATACCACATCATTGCACCCTTTGAAAGCGTTTCTCCAAACTTTTTCAGTAGGTCGGACTCTATCTCGTCGTCCTTTAGGTCGTTGTCCTTCACTGCACAAGTGTAAGCGGTGACGTGCTCGTTGGGGTCTGAGGTTCCATTGTACTCCGAAAGGTCGGGCATTTTGAAATTCTTTGGAATGGGTTTTAGGGCCGCTTCCTGTGGGAACGGCTTTTGTACAAACTTCTTCGAATCTACACCTTTCAGAATCGGGGGTACGCTCGGAATTTGATCGACCCTAGAATTGTAGGTCTCTACCTTCTTGTCGTTGGCTTCTATCTTCTTCTCGCCCGATTCAATCCTCTTTGTGAGCTCCTCGAGCATCTTTATGATGGCGGGGTTGGCTGCCGACCCGTTGTTGCTTGATCTTTCTGGTATCTGCTCGGCTCGGGGAGCCGTTTCTCGAGCTACCATGCTGGGAGTCTTTTGGTGGCTTTCCAGCTGAGCAATCGTCAGTTGTTATGCTTGTAACATTTCGAAGATAACATGATGGCTAACCCCTTGTTCTCTTTGAGCCGAGGTTTTTTGAGCTTTTTGTTGATCTTCTTGGTGTATGCTCTTGTTGGTGTGGGAGCTTATTTCGACATGTTGCGCGTTGCGCAAGACCACGTCCACAGGAATTGGTTCTGCCGCATTCTTAGTGTTTTATGGTGGTACACCAACACCTGGAACATCTACATCATTTTCTCCATGGTCTTCAAGATTGTTATTTTCACGTGTGTTTACTGAGTTAGACATTTTGACCTGAAATCAAAGATCTTAGACAAGAAAAAGTGTGAAAGGTAACTTGCATTATGTAGTAAACCAGAAAGGAAATAATCACTATTATTTTTAGCCCCACGGTGGGCGTCAAACTCTTTACCTTTGAAAATGGTAATTACAATTAGATTTGATTTTGTGGTTCTAAATATACGTGATCTATTTTTATGCTAGTAGTTAGGCAATTGATGCTAAGTGGAAGACTTGGAAACAAGATAATAGCTTGAAAACAATGTGATAATCAAACCGAATGGCTAATAATCAGGGCCTCGAGCTTGCTAATTCGGGGCCTTGAGGTCGAGTCGGATGCCCTGCCGAGGATAGTCGATGGAGTATTAAAAGTTATGATAGCTTTGATGGAAGTCTTTTATGACCAATAATAAGCAATAAATGAAGAACAATAAATAGAACACAACGAATATAAGCAATAATAAGTAGTGAGATCAAGAGAATGTGTTAGAGAGCAGAGAGAATGTTCTTGTATTTTTAATATTGAGTATCAGATCCCTTACAAAATGACAATGATCCCCTTTATATATGAGGGGGAATCTCAACATAGTACAAATGCATTTATTACCAAGATACATGGTTGATACAGCTAATTAATGCCACGGTACGGGCTTGAACTAGCTAAATAGACTAGGTCAGCTTTTAGTCATATGCCTTGGGAATTTCCCACTCTTTCACCATTACCAGTGTTTTAAAAGGCGGAGGTGTGAGGCGAGGCATTTTACCCGATACGGGGCGAGGCAAAAGCCCTGAGACACGGGGCGTAAGTCCCATGGATCTTCAATTTTATAATTTGATAATTTATAAAATAATCTTAAAAATATTTTTATATGTGAAAACTACATTAAAAGTATGTACATACAATAAAAGAGCATAGGAAAATTGTTATAATTGTTTTATAAGTGAAATAACAAACAAAAAATAAATACTAACTAAGTCGCATCCTGACAATAAGGTTGTAAGTGACGCCTAATAAACCAAACAATATAAGGACCAACTTAAATTATCATGGCTATAATCTGAATGCCTCACGTGCAACAGTAACACAAATAAATGTCAACTCTGCAGATACAAAGACCACTTAACACTGCCTTTACTCTGCTATTAAACATTAAATAGTAATTTGGTGTAAATAAAATAATTTGGTTAGAGATACACAAGTATCATAATTAAGAGCTCAAGCGGTACTCTATCTTGCAAAAAAAACACAAATGCACAAAAGTTATACTATATCAATTATGTTCCAATATATCAAGCACCTCCCTAAACTCCTAGCAAGATTTTATCACCAGTTTTTAGTCATAGATACAGTTGCTCTATTAATCGCTATCAAAAACGAGGGTCTCATCAATTTCCACATCTTCCCGTCCTTCATCATCCTCGACTTCCATAGATTTTTTTGTAGATCAAAGGAGAAGCAAAAGGTAAAAGTATTAGTATTTTGACATAACAGATGATAGCATACAACTTTATAAAAATAGTAGTAGAATATTATAACTTACCTGATGATTTCTGCTTTTTGTTAGAGGGACCCGATTCACTTGTATCTCTTAAACTCCCAACATCAATGAATGATTCATGTGTAAGATCATTCTAGTATGGTGTAAGCGGCACCGTCCTAACAACATCAATATCAAATAAATTCTCTTCATCAATCCAAGAAGGATCTTCTGGAAGCACAGGATCTTCCTTTTCAGTAATCCATTCATCATCAGAATCAACTTCATCTACTAGAACTGGATCAAACTTTTGCAATTTTCTTTTTATGCTCCTTTCTCTCAGTCTAGTATTGTACCTCACATAAATGAGAGCATTTAATCTATGATGCTCAAGTTTATTTCTCTTCTTGGTATGAATCTAGCAAAAATCAGAAAACTTACATTAAGTTAAGCTATCATAAACAAACTAACAATAAGAAAATTTATGCAAAAGTATAAACGCTTACCAACTCGAAGGTACTCCAATTTCTTTCACAACCCGAGGAGCTGCAAGTGAGACTCAAGACACGAATTGCAAATTTAGTCTACTCTGGAGTTTGCCCGCCACGTATCCACCAATTCGTAGGAGATCTCACTTTCCTAGAATCCACAGCTATCTGACATCCAAAATCCCCTTTCAATTTATCATATGAATCGAACTAAACATCCACTTTAAATCTCTCTTCATAATCCAACATTCTTTCCATACATTGGTACAAACTTTGTTTGACTTCAATGTTGATAGAAAATATTTCCTCAAATCACAATTGCGGATTCAAATAGTACCCTGCAACATGAAGTGGACGACAGAGTTGGCGAGTCCATCTATCATCAATTCTTTTCCAAATGGGAGCATATTTGTTTTCAGTATATCCACAATTCAAGGCTATTTTTTCCTTAGCCCTATGTATCAAATCATATAAATATCTCATGCATGGTTTTTCCTCTGAATCTACTTCTCTCAAAACACTCACTAAAGGGGAAACACTTTTCACACAATAAGCAATATATGGCCAAAAATTTTGATCAAACAGAACTATGGCTCTCGTTTTTACCTCCTCGTGTTTCTTAGCCCAAACAGATTTATTCCAAGCTTCAGAAGAAAATATAGATCTAAGAGCTTGTTTTTGCTTTTGAATGCTTTGAAGTGTGAGATATGCTATAGCAAAGCGAGTAACAGCAGGACGAAGAAGTTCATGATTATTTGTATATGATCTCATTAAATCTAACACTCATGTATGTCCATAAATAAATCTCACCACTTCTTTTGCTTTTGTAAGTGTGTCTTGATGCATTTTCAATTTTCCTATGTCTTCTAATAATAGGTCAATGCAATGCGCTGCACATGGAGTCCAATAAATATGAGGCCTAGTTTCCATTATTCTTTTTCCAGCATTAATAAAATTAGAACCATTATCAGTTATTATCTGCACAACATTCTCTTCTCCAACTTCATCTATGATCTTATTTAAATGCAGCGCAAGTATTTCACCACTTTTTATAGAGTCCGATGCATCAATAGATCTCAAAAAAAAAAGTACTCGCGAGACTATTAATTAGAAAGTTGATAAAACATCTACCTTTTCCATCTGTCCAACTATCGGACATAATTGAACAACCATATTACTTCCAAGATTTCTTATGTTCATCTAACATCTTGTTAATATTTGTAACTTCATCTTTTAGTATCCAAGTTCTTAGCTCATGCATTGAAGAAGGTACAAAACCCGGACCATAATTTGCAACTCCTTCAAACATTGACAAATAGTACGGATCATTTGCAACATTAAATGGTATACCACTTGAGAAGAAAAACCTACCAATTCGCTGACAAACTTTTTTTCTTTCCTATTTTTTCCATTTGGAGTTCAAAGTAGCTTGTCTTGCTTGAGTACTAACAAAATCATCCAGCGGACCTCTAGCCTTTGGAGGCAAATTGCTCATAGTTGGAGAAGAACCTGATTCACCATCCATGTTATCACTTCCAGTTGCAACAGCTCGCATTTCTTCCAAAGTAGCCTTTCTTATGATTTTTACATTTTGAAGCTTTAGTAATGCTTTCTTGCATTCTTCAGCTACTTCATACGGTACCTTCGGACAAGGTTTTATCCCTTTGTGGGTGCCTGTTAAATGTTGCTTCAATCTGTTAATTGTGCCACTAATTTGTTGATTACAGAACTTGCTTCGAAAGTATTTCTCATTCAGGGTCATGATTGAATATTTCCATGCAACATCTGTTTTCCTTGCATTTTTAGAGCCCTCTTCATCCATTGTAACGTTTTAGCTTACCTACAAGAAAAGTGAGATAAGAACATGTAAATTATTAGAAGAAAATCTACATACAACAGAACATTATTGAACTTCAAATTTCATAAAATTCCTTTACAAAGGGAGAACATTTTTTGTTTCCTAATTTTGCGTTTCTTTATTTCGTTATTTGAATTTTGTACAACAGATAAATCTGAATACTTTTAGTTCTTTAAAAATTACTGAATCGGGATCAAGTTGGTACAGAAAGCTGAAGCAAACATGACAATGCCCACAAATCATGGCAACTAAATTTAAATAGGCTTAAGTGTACTGTTGGATTAAGAATTTCAAACAAGCAAATAAAGTAAAGTTTTTACAGTAAAGCATTGTTGGATTAAGAATTCCAAACAAGCAAATAAAGTACTGTTGGATTAAAATACAAAAAGAATATTAAATCTCAACCAGTAAATTTTTTTACCGTAGGAGGCTAGGAGCACATACAATTGGAAGAACCACATATGAATCTATGAAATACCGATTATACAATTACAATAGAACAAGAAAATCAGATTCAAGGATGGATAATCTCTACTTAAACTATTTGGAAAGGAAGTGTAGATGGGCATAAAGCAGAAAGAAACAAAAAAATCAAAAAAGTAATAAGAAAGATTAAGTTATACCTTTGGAGTTGTGGACTTAATATGAAACAGAAAAGTCAACACCGTATGGTCTTTTTATTTGCTTCTGGTAAGTCTTGTGCGGGTAAAAGTGAAAGGGTTGAAAAAAATATTGGGAATTGTATAAATTGTTCCTAATTTGGCTAAGTTCCATAGGGCGTAAGTCCCAGAAGAAAGCGTGCATTTCGCCTAGGCGTGCACCCCAGTGTATAGTGCGTACGCCCGAAAGAACTTCGCCTTTTTCTATCGCCCTGGTGCATTTTCAGTGCGCCCCGCCCCGGGACTCGCCCTGTACTCGCCCCAATAACGCCTTTGAAAACACTGACCATAACTATCGATCTGCATTGCCCCGAGGTTGGACGTCGGTAGCCCCTCGGGTGTGAATCTCGACCATAGCCTCGAGCTTTTGGAAACGTGCTTACGAAGTATGACCAAAAATAGGACCCTCCGATTTTACCGTATACAAAGATCATATAAAGAGACAACCGCTCAAACCCTCGACTAATGTGGGGACAATCTAATGCTCTCACCCCCGGTGTACCGGTATGCCCAAGGCTGGACTTTTGAAGAGTCCTAAGGCTTAATATTGGGTTAACGAAGAATAGGAATAATTATATTTTTAAAACAAAAGAACAAGAATAATTTTAGCTTTGATACAATGTTAAGAAATGAACAATAATGGTGTGTTTGGCATGAAGGAAATTTTTTTTCATGTTTTCATATTTGATTAGCTTAAATATTTTAGAAAACATGTTTCTCGGGAACTCATTTTCCTTCCTCCAATTAGAGGAAAATATTTTCACTATCAAGAGAATAGAAAATATTTTTTAAAATTCTGTTTCAACTTTTCCCACCCTATTCCCCATCCCCCCACCCCACCCCACCCCACCCCACACACACACACCCATCTGCCCACCTTATCCCTACCCAGCCCCACCCCCCACTCCACACCCACCCATCCCATACTCTACCTTTGACCCCACCCTAAATAGAAATATTATTAATAGTACTTTTTTTTATGTTGTAGATAGAATACTTTCTTTTTCATTTCAACAAAGTGAGTAGTTTTTTTTCATGATTTTAAAAAACTATTTTATTTTATTTTAAAAAATATATACTTCTTTCATAATGTAAAAAAAGTCTTTGTTTCATTTTAACAAAATAATGTAATAAAAAGTATTTTCGTTCATTTCAACAAAATGAGTATTTATCTTTTTATGATGTAGAAAAAATATTTTTTTTTATTTCAACGAAATGAGTATTTTTTTTCATGATGTAGTAAAAAGTATTTTCTTTCATTTCAATAAAATGAGTACTTTCTTTTCATGTAGTAGAATGAGTACTTTCTTTTTCAATCAAAAAACTGTATTTTCTTTTTAGTTATGGAGCACAAATTTCAACGTTATTTTTGCGATGAAAAAATAAAGCAGCAGATGAGTTTCTTTGGATTTGTGTGAATTTTTAAAAGAATAATTAAATTCCTGAAATAGAGTCCTGAAAATATTGGGTATTTGGGGTAGGGGATGGGGGAGAGCACGGAAACATGGGATTTGGGGAAAGGAGGTGAGGAGAGTAGAATAAGAAATTATTTTCCTAAAAAATATTGTATACTCTCTAATTAAACAATAGAAAATATTTTTCGAAAAAAATTTTTTACTCACCAACCAAACAAGGAAAAATAAGTGATAAAATCACTCATTTTTCAGGAATATATATTCCATGAAAAATAATTTCTTTCACACCAAACACACCCTAAGTCTAGCTCAATCACATAATCTGCCTCATAACATCAAGATTGTCCAAGGCCGTACAATGAAATCAACAATCCATTTCGATTAACGACAATTTAATAATATGTAAAATTTTCCTCTTCTATTTTTTTTATAAGAAAGTTGAGGCTAAATCGGATAAATTTCCTCAAAGCATACATTTGCAAATAATAGCGTGAGATGATTTTATATGAAGTAACATGGTGAGAAATTATCTAGCCGGACCCACCTTGGGAGGGAGTGAGGCATTGATTGTTGTAAATGTTGTATCTATTTGCAAACAATACAAACATGACAGTCCTTGACTATAAGCGTCCAACATTGACAGTGAAATCTCATACGACTACAATAACAATAATAACAAATTCAGTGCAATTCCATGCAGTGGGATTCGGAAATGATAGAGTGTACGCAGACCTTACCCCTATCTTGTAAAGATAGAGAGGTTGTTTTCGATAGACCCCTAGCTCATTGATTGTGACATCTCAGACAACAACAACAACAACAACAACAACAATAACTATAACAAACCCGGTGCAATCCCACATAGTGGGATCTGGGAAGGATAAAGTGTACACAGACCTTACCTTTATCTTGTGAAAGTAGAGAAGTTGTTTCTGATCGACCCCGGCTCATTGAAAGTGACATCTCAGACATACACCTATATATTCTCTTCACCACCCTTCCTTTCTTGAAGTCATTCAGCACATCTGCATATTCTCAAACAAAAGGTGAAGTATTTAAAAAAACAAGCTTTCCTTTGTTTCCACTAGAACTTCCCTTTCATACTTATTTGAAAAGAATGAAATTACCACCCCATTTTTTATTTAAGCAAAATGACTTGCTCCTGAAATTGCTTATATTCATACTATGCAGTTGTTCAAGCAACAAAAATAAACTCTGCTGTAACAATCATCAGTTTGCCACCCCTGCAGTTTCTACCTCCTCAAGTTTCTCACTGAACTATTTATCATTGAAACAATTACAACTTGAAGGGTACCTTAATTTTGACAACTTAGAACATGCAGCCAAAGACTTTGGTAATAGATGCCACTTCCTCCCATTAGCAGTTCTGTACCCAAAATCAGTTTCTGACATCTCTTCCACTATAAAACTTATCTTTGAAATGGGTTCCAAAACTGGCATAACTGTTGCTGCTAGAGGCCATGGCCATTCTTTAGAAGGCCAGTCTCAAGCTTATCAAGGACTAGTGATTAGTATGGAATCACTACAAACACCAGCAATGAAATTCAAGACTGGAGAAGTACCTTATGTTGATGTATCTGCTGGAGAGCTTTGGATAAACATCCTGCATGAAAGTCTTAAACTTGGGATTGCGCCTAAATCTTGGACTGATTATATTCACCTCACAGTTGGTGGCACTTTGTCTAATGCTGGAATCAGTGGACAAGCTTTCCGGCATGGACCCCAGATCAATAACGTCCAACAACTTGAAGTTGTCACTGGTATGTCCATGCACAACCATCTTTGAGGGTGTTTGAGTAAGGTTATACGCCTGGTCAAATTAGCTTATGGGCTCTTTTACTCGTGTATATACGCATCTGGTAAACATAAAAAGTGCTTCTATAAGACAATTCTGCTTAAAGCCATAAGTTGATCACCCATTTATTGGACCATAAATATTGGAAACCTTCACATCCTCCATTTTATTATATTTTGTTGGCATAATATATCGGCACCCCCTAAATTTGACACTTTTTGTTTGGTACAAACCTATACTAGTTTTGGTCTTAATTACCCCTGTCACATAGATATTTTTTGTCCAGGTAATTTTTTTTAATAATAAAATATATATTTTTACTGTTTAAATCATTTTTCAAGCCAAATTTGTGAAGAAAACATGTTTGGGACTTTATTATATTAGGATTTTTTTATTTAGCTAAACACAATTTAGTTTCACCCCAATTTCTTTTTATACATATTTCACCCAAAAAATGAAAAAGAAATATGCAGTTGAAATAAATCGTCATCGCATTTAAAGATGAAATACAAAAATACACAGTTGAAATACACTATTTTAGCTTAAAAACTGTTGTTCACTAAAAATAATGGATTTTTTATAGATTTCTCGAAGAAAAAAAAAATGAAGATTAAAGTTAAACAGTTAGAATAAATATCTTGTATATAAGGAAGAAATAAAATAAAATAAAATACATACTTGAAACACGATTATTTGTTGGGGGGGGGGGGGATTATCTATTTAAAATTAATTGATTTTATTCAAGTCTTTTTTTTAATATACATATTTGGCGAAAAGGAAAAATGCACCGTAAGATTGCACCAGGAAAAAACTAAAATTAAAATTGATGTAAAATATGTGTGGTATATTAAGAAGTAAGAAAAAAATACACAGTTAGAACCAAAAAATTCGTTATATATAATTATTTGCAAATTAACTGTTGAAAAATATCTCACTTGGAAGTTGATTTTTTCATTTCTCATAATTTTCACACGCCTCCGCTCTCTTTGCCGTGTGAATATTCAGGGGGGCGGCGAAGGCTATCAAACAGCCAAGTTCGGGGTAATTAAGATCAAAAATAGTTCAGGCGTGTACTGAATAAAAGGTGTCAACTTCAGGTGGTAATTAAGACAAAAAAATTGTTGAATAGTAAAAAATACTTGTTGTAGGTAAAGGAGAGGTGATTACTTGTTCGGAGGAGAAGAATGCAGACTTGTTTCATGGTGTACTAGGTGGACTGGGGCAATTTGGTATTATTACCAGAGCAAGGATTGCTCTTGAAACAGCACCTAAACAGGTAATGGTTGAACTCCAATTACCAAAGAAGTAAGATTACTTTAGGAACAAAACGAAGGGAAAAAAAACAAGCTCATTTAGCATAGCTAAGATTTACTTATTGACAGGTCAAGTGGATTAGAGTGCTGTATTCAGATTTTGCCATATTTTCCAATGATCAAGAGCATTTGATATCAACTCAGGATACATTTGATTATATTGAAGGGTTTGTCATTATCAACCAAACTGGATTATTGAATAGCTGGAGGTCTAGTTTCAATCGTAAAGATTCAGTTCTAGCCAGCAATTTCAGTTCTGAGGGTAGAGTTTTGTTCTGCCTAGAAGTTGCCAAATACTTCAATCCAGAAGACACAGATAGTATTGATCAGGTAAAGTATATCAAACTTCCAGCCTTAGACAACTATGCATAATCTAAACAAGTTCACAATATTAACTTATGTTTCCTAAATGTACAGAACATTGATATCCTCTTATCAAAGTTGAACTTTATGCGATCCACGCTGTTCCTATCAGAAGTCTCCTACGTGGAATTCCTCGACAGAGTGCATGTCTCTGAGATGGAACTCCAAGAAAAAGGGTTGTGGGATGTTCCTCATCCATGGCTAAATCTTCTAATACCAAAAAGCAGGATTCTTGAATTTGCACAAGAAGTTTTTGGCAAGATTCTTACTGACACTAGCAATGGTCCTTTACTCATCTACCCTGTCAACAAATCAAAGTAATAAAATTCTTCATAAATTATCAATCTACTTAGAGAAATATGCATTGTCCTAATAGTTTATCTGGGGTAATTTCTGTTATAGGTGGAGAAAAGGAACATCCATGGTTACCCCTGACGAAGATGTTTTCTACCTGATCGCATTCCTATCTTCCGCCATGCCATCTTCAACAGGCAGCGATGGACTAAGACATATTCTTGCTCAGAACAAAAGGATACTAAATTTTTGTGAAAAAATAAATATTGGAATGAAACAATATTTGCCAAATTACAAGACTCAGGAAGAGTGGAAAGATCACTTTGGCCCACAATGGATACCATTTGCTAGAAGGAAATCCACATATGACCCTTTGGCAATGCTTGCTCCTGGCCAGAGAATTTTCAGAAGGGCAGAAGCCTGTGAACAACAATAACCTCTTCAAAATAAATAACTTGGTACACAAGAGTTTTTAACTTTAGATATGGACATAATGATCCAAACTGGAAGTGTACATATATATATATGTAGTTAGTAGTATAACTGTTGTACTACTCTTTTGCAAAGACTTGTTTATCGAAAATACTACAAAGATGGTAATGCTGGCTAAACAAATTTAGCTACTGAGGTCAGTCGCAAACCAAATTCTCTAAAGAAAGAATTATAGCTGTGGTTGTACCATCGGTCGTTAAAGCTGCAGAAAATTATAAGTTTGCTGACTCGCATACTAGAGAAGCATTTGTTAAATGCCAGACATTTCAGACAAAAAGATAAATGCTG
This sequence comes from Nicotiana tabacum, assembly GCF_000715075.1. Taxonomy (NCBI): domain Eukaryota; kingdom Viridiplantae; phylum Streptophyta; class Magnoliopsida; order Solanales; family Solanaceae; genus Nicotiana; species Nicotiana tabacum. The sequence goes on along the minus strand of NC_134084.1, from coordinate 97,603,655 downwards.
CCTGAACATCAGTGGCATGGCCAAGTGTAATGAACAAATGTACATTCTTAAGAAATTAGAATACATAAAACGCCTTACACCACCTTTGCCTGCACCACTTTGTGGATGTTCCTACAGGAAAGGCCATCATAGGGCAGTATGGTCGACGTCTTGTGTACCAATTGATGGAAGAGGGCTCTGTCAAGCGGATCTTGGGGATGTTCCTACACAAAAGGCTATCCCAGGGAGGTATGGTCGATGCCTTATGTACCAATTGATGGAAGAGGACTCTAGGCGATCACTAATGAAGACGTGTCAAAGTGAGCCAGCCATTAAAGGGTGACTAAGACACCAAAAATGGGGGCAACACGAGCTAATGAGAGGCAAGAAGAATTTCCAACCAAGTCCTTCCATTAATTGATCATAATGATATCAGTATACTCAACTCAGTCACTCCTGGCAAGCGCCAAAAACATTAACTGAAGCTAAAGAGAGAAACATTATCTGAATCTTCAGAATAGAGAGAATTGTTTTGGTGGTAGAGTCACCATCGACCTACATGTTACGGGTCAAGCTAGTTTGAAGAAGGTGATCCTTCTAAGGTGGGGTAGGATGGAGCTAAAATTAGGAAGCTTAACTTGCAATACCATAGAACATCTACAATTGCTACTGATGTCCCCAGTTCTCTCGAAAACTGTGTAAACCTATAGACAGTACAAAGTGCAATGAGTAAGCATCATATGAACCATAAAACCTAGGCATTACAGCCAAAAAAAATCTCCCAGGCAAAACGAGTATACACATACAGAGGTGCTCCACTTCAGATGGAGATGAAGATAAAGAATAGTGAGACAAGATATTTAATGAACCATGAATCTCGATTCCTCCAAGGAAAATCTAGGCATTACAAAAGTGAAAAAACATTCTTGAATATAAAGGTTAATAAGACCGCATGGGAGCAATGCAAAAAATTGACACTGGCTTGACTTTCTCAACCAAACTAGCGAGCAGCCTGTGTTTGTGCATGTTCAAGAAGCTGGCTGACTAATTTGTAAGTACGACCAGAAAGGGCCTTGGTATGATCAATGAGCTGCTCATACCTGAACAAGACAATCAATAAAGATAACGCATTATAAATCAGGTACGATAAAATGGGTTAAAAACAAGTTGCTTTCATTAATCTATTAGAGTTAATACATCTGCATCAAACTTACACATTTGGTTGAGTTGGTTCCATTATAACTGTTCCTGACTCGGAATCAATCTTAGCGTCAAGCTTTGAGGTCCTAATAAGATTCACTATCCATCGCTCGGCCTCCTCGTAGTTCAAGTTTAGCTTCTCAGCTAGAACCCTGCCATATATGAATCAAAAGAAAATTGTGACTAAATGGGCACAGCTCTCCTTCCGCAAGCAACTATACTGCCAACATCCATGGGTAATAAAGGGGGATACAGAATATTAAATACAAGGGGAAAGAGGGTAGAAAGCAAACCAAATAGATATAAAAATTGTTGATGGTAGAAGTGACTTTCAAGCATTAGCTACATACCCCATGTCAACGCGTTGGTGAATGCGACAATAGGTCTCAGAGATAAAAAGGCGAGCATTTTCAAGGAATTCATCCCTCAATGGCACACTGGAAAAACTGCCCTCTTCAACTCGTTTTCCCAGAAATGGGTCATTCAAAATTACCTGCATGTGACATCCGTATTAAAAAGGAGGGAAACAACTGCATTCTAAAAGGAAAGCTCACAGGCTATATTAAACATACTTAGCTACAGGTAACAGAAACTAGAATGTTCAAGTACCAAACTTACGAGTATTATGCAAAGGTAACGTTGAGCTAGCTCTTTCAGAAAGTTACCAGAGAGCGTAGCTTTGGATGATTGATTTTTAAGTTTTAGGAAAACAATCCATGTTTTTCAGAAAAAATAAAAGATTAATATAACACAATATTTTGCAAAACATTGCCCCACTGTAATATCCATGCCCATTACTTAAACATTATAACATCCTAAATAAATGCATTACTGGTTTTTAATGTTTAAATTATAGCAATACCTAAAATAGTAAAAGATAAGAAAATTATTTATATTATAAAAAAAGCATAAGATAATAAAATATTCCACGTAACAAATAGGGAATAAAAATAGGAAGATTTTTCGCAAAATAAAATGACTATCTTTCCGTCAACAATTATAGCGGAATAAAATTCTACCTTTTCCTATGATAGAAACTGGAAGAAGCATCCTACTTAACCACAGCTACAGACTACTATTGAATACTGATCAGAGCTAAGAGTAGAATCCTATGATTGAATACATAAGAGTAGTCCTCTTAGTTCAAAACAAAAACCTCATTTCATAAATTATCTTAAAGCCAATTACAGCAACTGAAGTTTCTACATTTGACATACAAGAAATGAAGAAAAACTATGATGTTAAGCACGCATCAAAGCAGATAAACTAGGCGCAAAAGCTCACCTCTTCGCACTCCTTCATCTTTTTCTGTGCTCCATCAAAGTCATAGTTGACGTAAATACACGCCAAAAACTCTGTGATGGGATCTTTGCAAGAGTATTGTTCCTGCTGAATAACTTTTATAAAGTCCTTAAATTGAGGTCTTCTCCGCTTGTTCACAATAAATGCAGTCGCCAAGTATCGTAGCAAATGGGGAGCACTTGTTTGAATGGCATTCAAATACCTGCAAGATTTTCATGATTTAGAAGCTCAAGCACAAATAGTATCCCAGATTATCACAGCAAAAGAAGATATTTCAAACATAACTCAGCTGTGCGCACACAAAAAAATACTATACTTGTGTGTGTGTGTGTTGGGGAGGGGGGGGGACTCAGAGTGAATAAACTTCCCTAGAATATTTCCTGACATCATTCTCTTTACTCTGTAAGTGATAGTGTTAGAAAAGACGCCTAGCTGAAACAATATGGGAATAGCCAAAAAGGTGCAGCAAAAGAAAACAAGAATTTACAAGGGAGAGTAATAGAAGTACAGTCTCATACTTGTCCTGATTAAATAGGTCAATGATCTGTGTTCTGCCATTGTCATGGTTGAAGAAGATGAATAGACTCCAATGCATTAGCCATATTCTATTCTGAACTTGATTCAACGGAGTCGAGAAACTCTGCAAGACGTGCGACTCTCTTAGTAAACTTAGAAACAAAAAAGGAGCATCATTCAAGTTCCCTTACTAAATATTCCAACTTGTAAGATCAACTCAAACACGCAGATAGCGGACTCAGCATATGCATAATATTACCTTCGAGTCGATAATTTCCTTCAAGCGGTTGAGTTCCTCAAGTGCAATATCCCAATTCTGCATTAGTATCTCAGCAGCAAGCTTTCCCCACAATGCACTGACGCTCCTGTCACTGTTTGTACACAAGGCTCGGTATTGGTAAAGATAATCAGCAGCACCAGAGTAGTTTCCACATTCAAACTGGAACTTGGCATACTGATACAATGCCTCTATCTGGTCTGGACCAATCTGCAGAATTCATAACATCACTTTAACCAATTATTAAGAAGAGAGAACAGTGGGTATTCTTATATAAAGAGCCATTTAGCATCACTAATCAAATAGGAAAAGGTCTTCACAATATTAGCTGTCGGACAACTTCTATTAGTATTCAATCTCCTACGTATCTTGTATCCCAGTAAGTATTTCAAATACAAGAAATTCCATATTATGTAAACCAGAATAACCCCACTGACCTGGTACCGCTCTTGGAGCAGCTGAAGATTGTGCTGTTTGTCAGCTCTCAATTCCTGGACAGCACTGGAATTCTGCAAAAAATTAATCAATGGGGCTGCAGCTTCCTCAAGTGCTTTCAACCTTGCCACAACCTCAGCTCTCCTCTCCATCATCTCTGAATAACCAACAACATTATCAAAATGTATTGCAGAGTTAAACATGCAAAGGGAACCCCTAAAATCACCTCTGCTCATACAAAACATCTCCTATATTTAAGTGTATAGCACAAACTTAGCTTTAATCTTGCATATTGCCTATATAGACAATAGACCTCAAACTAAACAGAGAACATAGACAACAATCTTAAAATTAATTACCACGTCAAACACCCAAGGTTCTAGACTAGTGGTCAAAGAATGGGTGCAAGCCTTGGAGACTATGACGAAAATACCAGCAGACAATAAGCAAAAAACACAACGTTTATTTCTTCTCGTTTGCCTTAAGCCCTGGTGGAGATAGTCACTCGACACCTATGCTACTGGGAGTTAGCAGGTACTGGTGGAATGGTCGAGGTATGCCCATGTGGCTGGGGCAAGACTATATTATAGCAAAAACAACTAAACAACTCCAAGAACCTTAATAGACTAGATTAGCAAAAACACCTCCAAAGAACTCCAAAAAGGCAATAATCAAACAAGACATAGTAAAACACTTTAAAACCCTTCTTTTATGATGAACAACTTCTAGAGACCATATCAATCAAAATTACAAAAACGCCAAAAGACCCTTTACGCTGAAAAGGTTACAGGCAACAAGATTAGTAAAGAAACAAATTAATCAGCATTCGCCAATACGTGGACCCATATGTAAAAACACACATCGAAATAAAGAAAAAAAAAAAGGAGATACCTTGAGGGACATCTTCGGTATGATAAAGGGATTTATGAATGTCCATAGCATAATCAACCATATTAGTATGATTAAGAAGCTCAATCTTAGCCTTAAGCATATCTTCATCGGGGTACAATGTCCTCTCTTGCAAGAACTCCAGTAACGGGAAAACCAAGTGCCTGTCCAGTTGCGGCGCTATACGTGGCGTCAGGTCGTACTTCGCCGCCATGATTTTTGTTATTGGATTTGAGTTTCAAGGTAGCAGCGATAAAGCTCGCCGCTTTGTATTGTAGGAGAAGGGGGAAAGTGGATCTGTAGAACGTTTTCAGTAGCTTTAGGGTTTTGCTTTCCTCTCTAGAATATATTGTCGAAATACACCCTTGACATTTGATTATTGTTACCTTCACCCCACTTAAATAGGAGTAGTACCTTCTCTCTTTTTTTTAAACCTTTTTAAGAAAAACTGTAAGGGGTCGTTTGGTAGGAGGTATAACAATAGTACTGAACAGAGTATATTAGTAATGTTGGTATTAGTAATGCTAATATTAGTTATGCTGAAATTATTTTTTATCCACTGTTTGGTTTGGTGTATTAAAGCATTGCATAATTTTTTAAAAATTGGGTGTTTACAAAAGTACCCTCCATAATTTTTAACTTTAGCTATAAAAAATAATTTTATTGATAAAAATTAACTGTGCTTTTCCATGGCCAAAGTGTACAGAGGAAATCTATTTGCTAATAATACGGGGAAAGACTTTTATTAGGGATTTGAGGGGGGCAATTAGGTCTTTCCCCATGTTTATGCAAGCATTAAAACTCTTGCATTACTAATGTCATGGTTTCTTATGCATTGCTTATACATAGTATAATATCAAGTGTAATGTATAACTAATACAAGTATTAATTATACAAAGGTTGAAAAAATATACCAAACGAGGTATTAATAATTCACAGAATTAATGCTTGCATTATTTTTTCTAATACCTCCTACCAAACCACCCCTGACTCCTACTTACGCAAAGTGTCTACTGACTTTGTTAACCAAAACATAGGTAGATGACAGAAATTTATTTGAGTCCCGTTTGTTTTCACTTAATTGAGATCAGAATTTGAAAACTCAACTTTATATTAAGTGTATTTGCCTTTTTCTTATACTAGTATTTATAAACGTGTGTTGCACGTTAATAATGACACATAATGATTTAAATATTTATTTATATGAAGGAACAATAAAATTTAATTTATGAGAGAAATTTTATATATAATAATACAACAATCATCTAAATGCCGAAAAATATTATTACATTAGCATAATACGTGAATTTAAAATGAAAGGACATCATGAGAACTTACATAAATGATCAATTTTATTAATGTTAAGCAGATAATTATGTAGTGTAGCTTAAAGGTATCTAATATGATGGTATCTTGTCAAACACTTCTTTAAAGACGTTGTTTTCTTTCTGTATGTTTCCTTCTAATGCTTTGGTTGCTCTTTCATAACTTAAACTCTTGTTGTGGATATTGATATCTCTCTTAAAAGTGCAACATATATTTATTCGTATAAGAAAATATATTGTTGTAAATATAGTCCAATATTTAGGATGTTTGTCCTTGTACTTTATTTATTATAACTACAAAACATAAACATACTGAAAATTATTTTCACACAAATTTAAAATGATATTCTTTAGTTTTAGAAGAAGAAAGTTGAATTCGGGGATAAACACATACTTAGAAACACATTGACCGGTATCATAAGTTCTACATGTATGACGTTATTGTCGGAATTTCTATATACCATATGTGTACTATTGCATAAGTTATTCAGAGGATCTAAGTTTTCAGTAGCATGACGGGCATATTTTTCTTCAAAATCAATCTATATGCAATGGAAGATCAATTTTAACTTAGTCTATTATATATATGTGGTTATACCAACATAAGTGCGAAATAATGAACTTGGCAACAAATATGTACGGTAAAAGGTCATTTGATATTAAAGTATTTAAGTATTATTCTTGGTAGTAATTGTTGGTATCATCTTCTGCTAAGTCAAAACTGATAAACATTTTGTTTTTACCATAAAACTTAGCAATCAGTCTTTTATTTAGTTGATCAATATATTCATTTCTGCTAGCTAAGATATATAGCTCTTTAATTTCTATCATGTAATTTACACAAATTGTGTTTTAATCAAACGATGAAAATATTTTCTTTATTAAATGCATTATTATTACCATTGGGATTGATAACCAAGTGTTATAGAAAAACTAAATCATCTTTTCCTTCTTCATTTCCGACACGAAGCAAGAAGTCATTGAATGTTGGATCTGTTCTTACTTTTATATTTTTTGTATAACTTTACAATGGTTTTCGTAATATTTTTTTATTTGAGGCCATAAGTATAATTTTGGCAAGCTAGCTTTTACAGTTTTTGTTTTCATCAATTTTGGAACTACTTATATTACTTGACAGAAATCACCTCCCAAACTTTTATCACTTTTGCTTTCCTTATAAATTTGGCACTATTGTTATGCTTTGATATATTTGTGAGGGTTATTTCAGTTACTTGAAGAGGTATATCAAATCTAAAATAAGTTGTACGACCTCATAAAAAATCGTTGATGGTACGCCACTTGTTCTTATTGCTAACAATATCATGCCTCTTAATATGACATTTGCAAGTAATGCATGACATAGGAATATTATTTCGATTCCACCGGAGGCATCTACAAGGGATAATCTCGTTATATCAGAGTCGACTTTTTATAATATAGTCTTAAAAGCTTATTATTGTTCATGATTTAGCTTTGATTGTGCTACCTCAAACACTTGTATGGCCTTATTAATATTATACTAATCTTTTTTACTTTGTGATCTAATTTTTTTAATCTCTAACACTCTTTTTATAGAATAAATTTATGTACCCTAAGATTTTTTTTTAACTTGAAAAATAATTTTACTCATATGATGAATTTAAAAAATAATTTAATTGAATTTTCTTGCTAAATAATTAATTGAAAGATTTGATTATTTAGTTTTAACATAAAAAATTAATCTATTTTTTGTTGATTTAGATTTTTAATATTAATTTATTTCATGTTTGAATATTTAACCGTAATTATAATTTTATCCACCATAACTTTTATTTTCAAAGAGTAAAAAGATCAATCTGACATTCCACTTTTAGATCTTTATGTTTGCAAAATTATTAGTGATATTGACTCTTACCAATCCTTTTTTCTCTTTCTCACACATTTATATTCTTAAAAATTTTCTTAGTTGTTCTTTAATAAATGGGTATATTTTTCAATATTACGCGAAAAAATAATAATAAAAAAAAATATTATTTGAGTAGAAAAGCGGTTCAAATATAATATAATAATATATTATTGTGGGAATTTTTTCTCAATTTCAATGCTTTATGCGGTCCGTTTAACATTGCTTCTATTTTTTCTTGATATTGGATACTATAGAGTGGTAATGTATTACCAATATGGAGGATTCTTATGAAATTGATTTTATTAAACCTTCCTATATATTTTTAATAAGAATTCAATTGACAAGATTGTATTAATTTAAAATTTTAAATATTAAAAAAATTAACATAATAGTTATTGTAGTCCAAAAAAATAAGTTATTACAGTTATATCATTTCCCTATGAGTTATTTTGTTTAATATTTCAAGGCTATTTTGATCTATCATTATTGTATTCATGCTTTTATAATAACTAGTATCTATAAACGTGCGTTGCACGTTTATAATAGCACATGAAGGTTTAAATATTTATTTTTTATGAAGGAACAATAGAATTTAATTAGTGAGAGAAATTTTATATATAATATTACAACAATCATCTAAATGCCGAAAAAAATTGTTACATTAGCATAATACGTGAATTCAAAATGAAAGGATTTCATCAGAACTTACATAAATGATCAATTTAGTGATGTTAAGTAGATAATTATGTATTGTGGTATAAAGTTATCTAATGTGATAGTATCTTACCGAACACTTCTTTATATTGATATCTCTCTTGAAAGTGCAAAATATAGTTATTCATGTAAGAAAACATATTATGGTAAATATAGTTCAATATTTAGGATGTTTGTCCTTATGCTTTATTTATTATAACTACAAAACATAAACATACTGAAAATTATTTTCAAACAAATTTAAAAGGATATTCTTTAGTTTTGAAAGATAAAAGTTGAATTTAGGAATAAACACATACTTAGAAGCACATTGAGCAGTATCATAAGTTATGCATGTATGACGTTATTGTAAAAACTTTTATATACCATATGTGTACTATTATATAAGGTATTCAGTGAATCTAAGTTTTCAGTAGTATGACAGTCATATTTTTCTTCAAAATCAACATATATGCAATAGAAGATCAATTTTAACTTAGTCTATTATATATATGCCGACATTAACATACGTAAGAAATAATGAATTTGACAACAAACATGTATAGTAGAAGGTCATTTGGTATTAAAGTATTTAAGTATTCTTCTTGGTAGTTATTGTTGGTATCATCTTTTGTTGAGTCAGAACTGAAAAATATTTTGTTTTTACCATAAAACTTAGCAATCAATATTTTATTTAGTTAATCAACATATTCATTTCTGCTAGCTAAGAATGCTCTTTAATTTCTATCATGTAATTTGCACAAATTATATTTTAATCTAATGATAAAATATTTTCCTTATTAAATGCACTACTATTACCATTGGGATTGATAATCAAGTGTTCTAGAAGAATCAAATCATCTTTTTTTGGATGCTCTTCTTTGTTTCCTATAAGAAGCAAGAAGTCATAGAATGCTGGATCTGTTCTTACTATTATATTTCTTGTCATTTGAATATTTTTCATTTGAGGTCATAAGTATAATTTTGGCAAGCTAGTTTTTACAAATTCCGCTTTGGTCACTTTTGGAACTACTAATCGTACTTGATAGAAATCACCTCCCAAACTATTATTTTTCCACCAAACGGTTCATCGATATCCATCATATCTCTAAAACTGTGGGTGATTGTTTCAATCGTATGACGCTTAACCAAAAGCGCTTCATCCCATATTATCACTTTTGCCTTCTTTATAAATTTAGCATTATTGCTCTGATTTGATATTTATGATGATTAATTCAGTTATTTGAAGAGGTATATCAAATTTGAAGTGAGTTGTACGACCTCATAATAAAATTGTTGTTGGTACACCACTTGTTCTTATTGCTAACAATATCATGCCTCTTGATCTGACATTTGCAAGTAATGCATGACATAGAAATATTATTTCAATTTCACTAGAGACATCTACAAAGGATAATCCCACTATACCATAGTCAACTTTTTATAATATAGTCTTGAAAGCTTATTCTTGTTTAGGATTTAGCTTTAGTTGTGCTTCCTCAAACACTTGTATGACCTTCATAATATTATATTAATATCTTTTACTTTGTGATCTATTTTTTAATCTCTAATACACTTTTTATGGAATAAATTTATATACCCTAAGATTTTTTTAACTTAAAAAATTATTTTACTCATATGATGATTTATTAAACAATTTAATTAAATTATCTTGCTAAATAATTAATTGAAAGATTTGATTGTTTGGTTTTTAACATAAAATATAATTTATTTTCTGTTGATTTAGATTCTTAATATTAGTTCATTTCATGTTTGAATATTTAACCGTGATTATAATTTTATCCACCATAAGTTTTATGTTCAAATAGTAAAAAGATTGATGACATTCTACGTTTAGATCTTTATATTTGTAAAATCATTAGTGGTATGGATTCTTACCAACCTTTTCTTTTTTTTCTTACACATTTATATTCTTAAAAAATTTCGTAGTTGTTCTTTAATAATTTGGTATATTTTTCTATATTACACGAAAAATTGATAATAAAAAATTATTATTTGAGTAGGAAACCATTCAGATATACTATAATAATATATTATCTTGGAAATTTTTTTCTCAATTTCAACGCTTTATGCAGTCCATTTAGCATTACTTTTTTTTTGTTGGTATTGATGAATATTATAGAGTGATAATGTATTATCAATATGGAGGATTCTTATGGATTTGATTTTATTAAACCTTCCTACATATTTTAAATAAGAAGTTAATAGAGAAGATTGTATTAATTTTAAAATCTTAAATATTAAAAAAATTAACATAGAAGTTATTGTAGTCCAAAAAAAAGTTATTACAACTATGTTTTTTCCTATGAGTTATTCTGTTTAATAATCGGCTTTATAATAATATATGCTATCTTGTTTCTAAATGGATTTTGGCAATATACCTTTTTTACTCTTTAAAAATAGAGTTTACATTGGACAAAATTGTAATCTAATTAGTCTCTTAATAATTTGGATTTAGCAATCAACTAAAATTTTATTCATTAAATCTTTCTTTATTTGAACTATGTAATAAATCCTAATATTTTGGACTTTAAAGTTGATTAAGATTTTATCTTTATAAAATTACTTCCTTATTAGAACTATGTACGTAATATATAACTATAATACGTTTCACCTTAACTTGGAAAATCAAACGTGTATATATGCATATATCTTGGTCATTATATAGCATAACTAAAGTCACAGGTCTCTCTCCTAAAGCTACAAAACTATGGAGAAAGTAATTTATGAATTGCAACAATAATTATATTTCGCTAGGACGTACATCTATTTTAATATCTAATATCTATGCCCGAAAATAATTATAATAGTAGGATTCCTAAAGGTAATCATGTAGAATTCCTAATGTATAGTATTATGTCCTAAAACTAATAGGATTACAAGGTTAATGTCTAGAATTCCGATTATGTCCTTTTATTGTGAGTTATTATGCTTAATATTAAAAGGTTATTTTTGTAATCCAACTTTTTATTCATGCTTTTATAATAATATAGATATAAACTATCTTGTTTCTGAATGAATTTGGACAATATAATACGTTTTCAAATTAAATTAGTAATATGAATTTTTTTAAAAGTATGTCCTAAAAGTAATATGATTTGGCTAAAAATATATCCATATGCTTTATGTTTCTCTTTGACTTATTTTTTCTCTATAAAAACTATTTTGGGTCCATCACGACATTTTTGGCCAGTGGATCAATTTAGTTGTGAAAACGTGTCTTTGGATATATTGGCAAATTATTGTTTTATGAGTATTTTATATTTGTTGTTTTAGAGATATCCATCCTTGCTACTTCTTGCTCATGACATCTTGAATAAGATTTTGTTTTTCATGTGAACTAATTTGGTACTTGTCACGACCCTAAATCCGGACCCGGTCATAATGACGCCTCTCGTAAAGACAAGATCAGCCGACACTACCCATTTCAGTATTTAACAGTTAAACATTAAGAAACAGTCTAAGCATGATCAAATAAACTAAGGTTTAAGCAGTTAATAGCATAAATCGCGGGAAATAACCCAACACAACCCGATACTGGGGTGTCAATAGTCATGAGCATCTAACAAAACGGGATACTCCAATATGTATAACTACAGAGTTTGATACAGAAATTGAGAACATGTAGAAGTAAGATAGGGAAGAGCTCCGGGCTGCAAACGCCAACAGCTACCAAGAGACTCATCGGATCCGCTTGAGCCGAAAATGATCAGCACTCAGGAACGGGACCAGATACGCCTGAATTTGCACACAGGGTGCAGGGAATAAAGTGAGTACTCCAACTCAGTGAGTAATAATCATAAATAAAGACTGAAAGCAGGAAATCACGTAAGGCACAAAAGCATGCTATAAGGAAGCAGTAAAAACCCTTTTTAAACAGTAAACCAGTGAAAGATAGGTAAAAATCCTTTAACTCAAATTTAACTTCATGAAAAGCCTTTTTCAACAGTTAAGCATGGTAATTAACAGTCAATTATGAAAAGTAAACACATAAAGGTTCGCCCTTCGGACACAATATCAACAAATCCGCCCCTCGGGAAACATCTCAGAATAATAATAGCCCCTCGGGCTCAATCTCAGAACAGTGCAAGTCCCTCGAGCTCAATCTCAAATCACAATAGGCACCCGCGCTCACTGGCAGTGTACAGACTCCTGGAGGGGCCCCTTACGGCCCAAGCGCGATATCAAGCCACCTCGTGGAATCATCACTAGGCCCTCGGCCTCATATCAATCAAGCCACCTCGTGGAGTACATATCTCAGGCCCTCGGCCTCATAATCAGTATCAAAATGTTTCCTTACAATATAGACCCTCGGCCTTACTCAGTCAAAATCCTCACAAGCCACTCGGGCAATAGTAAAACATGATTCTCAGCCCAAAAATACCATTTAAAAGATCATGTAAGTGTTAAAACAAAGTAAACATGGCTGAGTACGAAAACAGTAAAATATAACATGACTGAGTTCAACTATAAAGTCAAAACAGTGAGAAAATACCAGTAAAAATCCCCAAAAGGTTCAAATAATTGGCACAAGGCCCAAATACGTCATTCAGCCCAAATCATGATGATATCAAATAGATTTCAGTCAAATACGCGGTAAAATAGTCATTCGAGATAGACTAAGTCACAATCCCTAACAGTGCACGACCCCGCGCTCGTCATCAAGCGTGTGCGTCACCTCAATATAGCGCAACGATGTGCAAGTCCGGGGGTTCATACCCTCAGAACATCATTTACAATCATTACTCACCTCGAACCGGTCAAATCTCTAGCTCGCGATGCCTTTGCCCCTCGAATCGGCCTCCACTCGCATCGAATCTATCCAAAATTAGAACGAGGACCTCAAAATATGCTAAGGGAATGAAGCCCAAACAAAAATAATCAAATTATACCAAAAATCCTAAAATTGGCCAAACCCGACCCCCGGGCCCATGTCTCGGAATTCGATAATTATTACATCAATAGATTCCTTATCTTCCTACGAGTTCATACATATCAAAAGTGCTGAAATCCGATCTCAAATGGTCCTTCATATTCTCATTCAAAGGTCTAAATTTCCAAGCCCTAGTTCTTCAATTTGTGGCTTACTTTCCATAATTATTTAGGTGGAATTCACATTAGAATCGAGTTTTAAGTCCAAAAATCTTACCTCTAAGTGATTCCTCTTGAATCCCTCTTCAATCTCCTTCAAAAAGCTCAAAAACGACCAACAATGGAAGAAATAAACCCCACATTCGCAGACAAAACGACCTTTTAAACCTTCTGCCCAACCCTAAATTCCTTCATCGAGATCGCGGGACCTCCTTCGCGATCGCGAAGCACAAATTCTCAGAACCCAAATTTTACCCTACGCGAACGCGTCAACTCCCACGCGAACGCGATGCTCAGGCATCCCACACCTACGCGATCGTAGACAGGGGATTGTGTTCGCGATGAACAAACTCCAGGTCAATCCCCTAGCCCATTTAACTCTACGCAAACGCGACCTTCTTCACGCGTTCGCGAACAAGAACCTCACAGCCTTACGCGATTGCGTCTCCAACTTCGCGAACGTGAAGAAAAACCTGGTCTGCCCTTCAAAAGCTCTACGCGATCAAGAGACTCCCTACGCGATCGCGAAGAAGAAAACTCTGCAACAGCTGAAGCTCAAAAATCTACAACTTTTCCAAAGCATGAAATGGTTCGATTGACCACCTGAAACTCACCCGAGGCCCCCGGGACCTCAACCAAACATACCAACATATCTCATAACCTTATTCAAACATGTTCCAACCTTCAGAACGCTCAAAACAACATTAAAACACCAAATTCGCATCAGATTCAAGCCTAAGAATTTCAAAATCTTCTAAATTACGCTTTTGATAAAAAAAAACCAACCAAACCACGTCCAAATGACCTGAAATTTTGCACACATATCCCAAATGACACCACGGAACTACTGCAACTCTCAGAATTCTATTCCGACCCCAATTTCAAAATCTCGCCTACCAACCGGAAATCGCCAAAATTTAAACTTCGTCAATTCAAGCCTAAATCTACTCCGACCTCCAAAACTCATTACGATCACGCTCCTAAGTCCCAAATCACCTCCCGAAGCTATCTGAACCATCAGAACTCACATCCGAGCCCTCTAACACATAAGTCAATATCCGATTGACGTTTCCAACTCAAGCTTCCTCAAAAGAGACTAAGTGTCTCAAACCTTACCAAAAATCATTCCGGATTTGATCCAGCCAACCCGATATCACATAATACGGATAAACAAAGCATAAAGAAGCAGAAATGGAAAAAACGGAGCGGTAAATCATGTGACGACTGGCCGGGTTGTCACAATACTTAACGAAACTTTTATTTTTTTTAACATGTTAACATGTAATATTATATATCTATGTCCAAAAATAATTATACTAATAGGATTTCTAAAGGTAATCATGTAGGATTCCTAACGTGTAGTATTATGTTCTAAAACTAATAGGATTACAAGGTTAATATCTAAAATTCCGATTATGTCTTTTTATTGTGAGTTATTATGCTTAATATTAAAAGGTTATTTTTGTAAACCAATATTTTATTCATGCTTTTATTTATAACTAGTCTCTATGTACGTGCCTCGCACGTAATATAAGCACGCTCAATAGTTAATCTCAAATATTTGAATATACCTGTTACCACAAAAATATTTTTTTTGAAGGGAAAAGGTACTTATATTAATAGTAATAATAACAGTAGCAAGTTAGGGTACGCGACATATAATATTAAAGACGTTATTTTTACCTAATTAATCCATTTTATATCACTGTTACCTTTTTAGTTACATATATGAAAAAAATAGACAAGAAAGATTTTCGAGCATATGAGAAGACTTAACAAATTGAACAATAAAAATTTGCTTCAAGTTGTGTACTTTAAACAATATGAAGGAGGTAAAACTTTTGGTCTTTGAATATGTCAACAATGTTGGCCTCACAATTCATTTAAACGTTTTAGCATTCATACTCTCATATAATTAATTGATCACTATTATCTTTTCTCTTTCCTTTTTTAACCTTTCAGGTATGATATTAAAATTTGAGTCTTTTTAGGTTGGTCTTAATTAATATATTATTTTTTTATAAAATTAAATGTCTTCCAATGGTTTAAGAAAGACGAACTAAAATCTATATAAATAAATATCTATGTTAGGCTATCTGACTATCTAGTCTCAGGCCCAATAAGGAACATTTAGTATCTGGGCGGCCACTGACCATTATTTTATTTTGTACATAGACACATTTGTATTTTGATTAGTTTTGGCTCTCTTTGTAAATGGAACTTGTATGTAAACATGCTACATATAAATAGAGAAAGGCTGAATGCCTAATTGGTTTTTCCTGCCATAAACATTGTATCTCTTCTTCTTCTCCTTCTCGAATATTCTGCAGATCTCTAATCTTCTTGTTCCTAAATTCTCACTCGATCCTGGATGTTCACATGGTATCAGAGTGTGGATCCTGATTGATCTCGTCACGTTGAATCGAGCGATGGTATCCTCGTTCAATTTCGAGAAAATTCAGAATCGTTTTTTCCTCTCTCGCAGAATATTTCCTTCAATTTTTCTTCGAATTTTCTGCAATCTCCACCTTATATCTTCAATATCTCGGCCGATTTGAGGTTTTTCTTTGGTTTCGAGTTGGAGACTATTGTTGTTAAAGTTAGGGTTCAAGTATTGTTTTGAAGCTAGGGTTCGAGTTCACTGTCGAAGTTGGGTTTTTTGATTTGCAGCCTTCAAATCCTGGTTTTTCTAGAGATTCTCGTGATTATCAAGGCCGTGCTCTTTTTGCTTGCAAAAGAGGCTGGTAATATCGTTTCTTCTCAAAATTTGTGTTTTGACAGTAGAGCTGTTGATTACTCCTTGAACTTTGAGGGTTGTTGTTGTGATATTTTGTGTTTTGGTGTACTTTGGATTGTGAAAATGGGTAGTACTGACAGAACCATTGATTCTTCCAGTCCAATGTTCCTCCATCCCTCTGATATCCCTAGGATTTCTTAGTTCACACACCTTTCTTTGGTACTGGATTTGGTGGGTGGAAAAGAAGTATAATTGTGTCTTTGTCTGCTAAGAATAAAATTGGTTTTGTAGATGGTACTTGCCCCAAACCTGCTGAAAATTCCCCACACATTAAACAATGGAACAAATGTAATAATATGGTCATTTCTTGGTTGACCAATTCACTTTCTCTAGAAATTTCTGAGAGTGTTCACTACTCAGAAACTGCTGAAAGTATATGGGAACAATTAAATAAAAGATATGGGGCAGTTAATGGGACGAAGGTTTTTGAGATAAAGAAACAATTTGCTTCCACTATGCAAGGAGCTCTTCATAGCTTCCTATTTCAACAAACTTAAAAAATTATGGGATGAACCGAGGGTGATGCGTAGTAATAAAATAAATGCTTGTGGATAACCTATTAGAGCAGAACTTCTGAAAGATAAAGAAGAGGATAGAGTCCACCAATTTCTATTGGGTTTGAATGAGATATATGTTGGGGGTTAGGAATAATATTTTGATGATGCAACCACTTCCATCACTTGATAACACCTATAACATTCTGTTACAAGATGAAAAATAAAGATAAGTAAATCCTGGTTTAAATTTCAGTTCTGAATATGCATCTTTTAATCTGTCTGGCTTCAACAACAAAGCACCTTTTGCTCAGCCTCAAAGACAATATACTCAAAGGGTTAATTTTGACCAGGGTAAAGGTAACCTGAGTAATCTTTTTTGCAAATATTGTAAGAAGCCTGGACACTTAGTTGATAAGTGTTACAAACTTCATGGGTTTCCTCCTAACTTCAAGTTTACCAAAGGCAAGAGAATTGCAACCAATGTGACTACAGAAAGTGAATTCCCCAATGATTCCAACCCAAACTCATCTAGTCTCACTCCTAATGTCAACAGTGGTGTTATGGTATCTTCTGAGGGTCAAATGTCTGCAATACCTGGTCTAACGCAGCAGAAGTACACTCAGTTAATGAATCTGCTTCAACAATCTCAACTGTCTGATTTAGTTACTTCACCTCATATCATGGTATCTGTCAATTTTGCTGGTATATTGTTGTCTGATTCTGTAGTGTCTGGTGCTAGTTCTTGTATGTTGACACAAACCACCAATCCTAGAAAATTAATTTGGATAATTGATTCTTATGTCATTGATCACATGACCTCAAATAAAGTTGTACTTTTCAATATAGCTATTTTAACTATCCCTTATCTTGTATCTCTTCCAAATGGATATAAAGTAAAGGTCACTAGTACAAGATCTTACTCTTTAAATGAATCTATCACTTTGCACAATGTCCTTTATGTCCCTTCTTTTCATCACAACTTAATATCTGTGAATAAATTAGTACAACAATTACGTTGTATAGTTATGTTCACACTTATTTTGGATGTTTTATCCAGGCCCATTTTATGAAGAAGCCTCTGGAGCTTGGTAGAGTGGACGATGGACTCTACAAGGCAGAGTTTCCTTTAACATCTCTCCCACAGAACTCTGTTACTAAAAACTTCAGTTCTTGCAGCTTAGTTTCTGATCTTTCTGTTCACAATCTAACATTTTTAAATACTTCCATTTCCACTTGTAATAAAGCTGCTCAAAATGACATGGATATTGTTTGGCACCAAAGACTTGCACATGTTCCTTTTGTGAGAATAAAAACTATTTCTGCTATTTCTGTTTCTCCTAAACAATATTTTCCTTGTAATGTATGTCCCATAGCTAGACAAACTAGATTGCCCTTCCCTGATAGTAGTATTCAAACCAATAAACCTTTTCAACTCATTCATGTTGACACTTGGGGACCTTATCACATTCCTACTTACTCCGATTATAGATATTTTCTAACAATTATGGATGATTTTAGTAGATCTACTTGGACTCACCTAATGGGGTCTAAAAGCAATGCTTTTTCTCTTCTCAAAGCCTTTGTTCTCATGGTCAAACCCAGTTCAATATGGTTGTCAGTCTATTAGAAGTGACAATGCATTAGAACTTGGGTCCAGTCATATAGCCATTTAATTCTTCTATGATAATGGCATTATTCATCAAACTAGCTGCCCACACACACCACAATAAAATGATGTGGTGGAAAGAAAATATAGGACATTACTTGAATCATCTAGAGCTCTTATGTTCCAGTCCAAGCTACCACTCAAATTCTGGGGTGATTGCCTATTAACAGCCACTTACGTCATCAATAAGCTTCCTTCCAAATTACTCAACAACAAATCACCTTTTGAAATATTACATGGAACCCATCTTATTCTCATCTAAGATCTTTTGGTTGTTTGTGCTATGCAACTATCCCAATTCCACAAAGGGATAAACTCAAACCAAGGGCCATGGAATGTGTATTTCTAGGATATCTTTTTGCCAAAAAGGGATACAAGCTATATTGTTTAGATACTCACAAATTTTTCATTTCCAAAGACATTGTCTTTCATGAGCTTGTGTTTCCCTTTGATACATTTTCCACTTCTTCATCTCCTGCCACACAGTCTCATAGTCTTCCTCCTAGTCCTACTTTGGATTATTTTAATGACACTATTGTTCCTGTTCTCGTTCCTACTCCTATTATACCTACTAATGTAGTTACTCCTAACAGTCATTCCTTATCCTGTCCCCTTGCATTATCTTTTGATAATGATATTACTCATTAACTCTAATTCTCCAGCTGCACCTTCTACTTCTTTGTCAACTCCTGCTTCTCCTCCTCCTCCTCCCAATCCTACTTCACCTACTATCAATCCTGACACAATTCCTCATGTTCTTGAACCTCTTGCTTCTCCCTTTAAGGAGATCTGACAGACCACACCATCTTCCCTTCTATCTACAAGACTATAAGTGTCAACTCTCTGCCTTCTTTTCTTGTTCTTCTGTTCAACCTACTGAATTTGAACCTTACACCTATACTCAGACATCACCTATTCCAGCACGGCAAGATGCAATGAGAAAGGAGTTTGATGCACTAGAAGTCAATAATACTTGGGATATTATTGAACTACCTGCAGGGAAGAAACCTACTAGGTGTAAATGGGTATATAAAGTCAAGTATAGAGCTGATGGTAGTGTAGAGAGATATAAAGCTAGGCTTGTGATTAGGTGATACATAGGTGGAAGGATTGGATTTCACTGAAACTTTTTCACCTGTTGTAAAATTGTTCATTGTTAAATGTCTTATAGTTGTTGTTGTTAAGCATGGTTGGTCTATGTTTCAACTTGATGTGAATAATGCGTTCCTTCATGGTGATCTACATGAGGAGGTTTACATGAAGCTTCCTCAAGGTCTTTCAATTTCCTCTTCTTCTTCTTCATATGCTCCGGCTTGAGGGGGAGTGTTAGAGATAGCTATGTAAATGTTAGAGATAGCTATGTAATTGTCCCACATTGGAATAGGAGTAGTATCCCCTTTGTATAGAGTAGCTATAAATAGCACCTCTTGTATTGCATCACATACAATATCAATATATCATATTTTCTCCCGTGCCTTCTCACATGGTATCAGAGCTATCGTGAGAGATTTATCACTGTGCATAAATTCCAGCGATTCCGGAAAGTAAAATCAGTCACCGGAACTTTTTTTTTCCGGCGAAGTTCCAACGTTGCGTGGGCCACCTTCCAGCCATTTTTTGGCGATGACTCTTCAGGACAGATTGTTTCCCTTGCAATTCCGAGCCTACCCATCCAGGTTACACCAAATTCCGACCACTTTTTTATTTTTCCGGCGTGAATAGTGATTTCAAAAGGTTGACTTCCGGCCATTTTTTGAAAAAGTTCCTTCAGAACAGTTGGGTCTTCTGGTAATTCCGATCCTACCCCTACTGTTTTATTTCATTCCGACCACTTTGAATATTTTCCGGCTGCAACAGTAACTTTCCAACTGCTACAGTAGTTTACTATTCTGGTTCAGTGTTCCTTACTCTATTTTCAGTGGATTACAGTTGATTATTTCTCTTATTTGGTAATAATTTACAAGATGTCTTTGGGAATTGATGTTTTTGGGTCTAAAAGCATGAGTTCTGGAAACTCTAATGTTATGATTACCTCAGAACCTTTAATGGGAGGTTCAAACTACTTAGCTTGGGCTTTATCTGTCGAGTTATGGTATAAAGGTCAAGGTGTGCAAGATCATCTAATTAAACAGTCTAGCGAAGGAGATGAAAAGGCGATAGCGCTTTGGGCAAAAATTGATGCTCAATTATGTAGCATTTTGTGGCGTTCTATTGATTCTAAGTTGATGTCTTTGTTTCGGCCATTCCAGACATGTTATTTGGTTTGGGCAAAGGCTCGTACGTTATACACTAATGATATATCTCGCTTCTATGATGTGATATCACGGATGACGAACTTAAAGAAGCAAGAATTAGATATGTCTACTTACTTGGGTCAGGTACATGCAATCATGGAGGAATTTGAGACATTGATGCCAGTTTCTACTAGTGTGTCAAAACAACAAGAGCAGCGACAGAAAATGTTTCTAGTTCTTACACTCGCTGGACTTCCTCATGATCTTGATTCAGTACGAGACCAGATTTTGGCAAGTCCGACTGTCCCTACAGTTGATGAATTATTCTCTCGATTACTTCGCCTTGCTGCAGCACCAAGTCACCTAGTGATTTCATCACAGATACTTGATTCCTCTGTTCTTGCATCCCAGACAGTGGATGTTTGGGCATCTCAAGCTATGGAGAATAGATGAGGAGGCGGTCATTTTGGGAGATCTAGACCCAAGTGTTCTTATTGTCACAAACTTGGACACACTCGCGAAATGTGTTATTCCTTAAATGGCCGTCCACCCAAAAATGCCTACGTTGCTCAAAGCGAGACTACAGATAACCAGGGCTTTTCTGTATCTAAAGAAGAATATAATAAGCTCCTTCAGTATCGAGTAAGTAAGCAAACATCTCCACAAGTAGCCTCAGTTGCCCAAACTGACACTCCTATTGCTGGTAATTCTTTTGCTTGTGTTTCCCAGTCTAGTACTCTTGGACCATGGGTCATGGACTCAGGCGCTTCTGATCATATCTCTGGTAATAAATCACTTTTGTCGAATATTGTATATTCACAGTCTCTTCCTACTGTTACTTTAGCCAATGGATGTCAAACTAAGGCACAAGGAGTTGGACAAGCCAACCCATTGTCTTCTATCACCCTAGATTCCGTTCTTTATGTTCCTGGTTGTCCTTTTAGTCTTGCATCTGTTAGTCGTTTGACTCGTGCCCTCAATTGTGGTATATATTTTATTGATGATTCTTTTATGATGCAGGACCGCAGTACGGGACGGACAATTGGTACAGGTCGTGAATCAGAAGGTCTTTACTACCTTAACTCGCTCAGTCCTTCCACAACATGTCTAGTTACAGATCCTCCAGATCTAATCCACAGACGTTTAGGACATCCGAGTTTATCCAAACTTCAAAAGATGGTGCCTAGTTTATCCAGTTTGTCTAGATTAGATTGTGAGTCGTGTCAGCTTGGGAAACATACTCGAGCTTCCTTTACGCGTAGTGTTGAGAGTCATGCAGAGTCTGTTTTCTCCTTGGTTCATTCTGATATATGGGGTCCTAGTAGAGTCAGTTCAACCTTGGGATTTCGTTATTTTGTTAGCTTTATTGATGATTACTCAAGATGTACTTGGCTTTTCTTAATGAAAGATCGTTCTGAGTTATTCTCTATATTCCAGAGTTTTTGTGCTGAAATCAAAAACCAATTTGGTGTCTCTATCCGCATTTTTCGCAGTGATAATGCCTTAGAATATGTATCTTCTCAGTTTTAGCAGTTTATGTCTTCTCATGGAATTATTCATCAGACATCTTGTCCTTATACCCCTCAGCAAAATGGGGTTGCAGAAAGAAAGAATAGGCACCTTATTGAGACTGCTCGCACACTTCTAATTGAGTCTCGTGTTCCGCTGCGTTTTTGGGGCGATGCAGTTCTCACAGCTTGTTATTTGATTAATAGGAAGCCTTCATCTCCCATCAAGGGTCAGATTCCACATTCAATATTGTTTCCCCAGTCACCCTTATACCCTCTTTCACCTCGGGTTTTTGGGAGCACATGTTTTGTTCATAACTTAGCCCCGGGGAAAGATAAGTTAGCTCCTCGTGCTCTCAAGTGTTTCTTCCTTGGTTATTCTCGTGTTCAGAAGGGATATCGTTGTTATTCACCTGATCTTCATAGGTACCTTATGTCAGCTGACGTCACATTTTTCGAGTCTAAACCTTTCTTCACAACTGATGTCACTTCTGCTGACCACCATGACATATTTGAGGTCTTACCTATACTGACTTTTGAGGAGTTTAGTAATCCTCCTCCACCTTCAACCACACTAAACCCTAATCCTCATTATGTTGGTTTGAGTTATCATCGTCTGTCATCTCCCCATTATGCTTTTATATCTTCATTGTCCTCGGTTTCCATCCCTAAGTCTACAGGTGAAGCATTGTCTCATCCAGGATGGCGACAGGCTATGAGTGACGAGATGTCTGCTTTACATACAAGTGGTACATGGGAGCTTGTTCCTCTTCCTTCAGGTAAATCTACTGTTGGTTGTGGTTGGGTTTATGCAGTCAAAGTTGGTCCCGATGGCCAGATTGATCGACTTAAGGCACGTCTTGTTGCCAAAGGATACACTCAAATATTTGGGCTAGATTACAGTGATACCTTCTCTCCAATGGCTAAAGTGGCATCAGTTCGCCTTTTTTTATCCATGGATGCAGTTCGTCATTGGCCCCTCTATCAGTTGGACATTAAGAATGCCTTTCTTCATGGTGATCTTGAGGATGAAGTTTATATGGAGCAACCACCTGGTTTTATTGCTCAGGGGGAGTCTCGTGGCCTTGTATGTCGCTTGCGTCGGTCACTTTATGGTCTAAAGCAGTCTCCTCGAGCCTGGTTTGGTAAGTTCAGCACGGTTATCCAGGAGTTTGGCATGACTCGTAGTGAAGCTGATCACTCTGTGTTTTATTGCCACTCTGCTTCAAGTCTATGTATTTATCTGGTAGTCTATGTTGATGATATTGTTATTACGGGCAATGATCAGGATGATATTACTAATCTGAAGCAACATCTCTTCCAGCACTTTCAAACTAAGGATCTAGGCAAATTGAAGTACTTTCTAGGTATTGAGGTTGCTCAATCTAGCTCAGGTATTGTTATTTCTCAAAGGAAATATGTGTTAGACATTCTTGAGGAAACAGGGATGACAGGTTGCAGACCTGTTGACACGCCGATGGATCCGAATTCTAAACTTCTGCCTGGACAGGGGGAGCCGCTTAGCGATCCTGCAAGCTATAGGCGGCTGGTTGGTAAATTAAATTATCTCACAGTGACTAGGCCCGACATTTCTTATCCTGTGAGTGTTGTAAGTCAGTTTATGAATTCTCCCTGTGATAGTCATTGGGATGCAGTTGTCCGCATTATCCGGTATATAAAATTGGCTCCAGGCAAAGGATTACTGTTTGAGGATTGAGGTCATGAGTAGATCATTGGGTACTCGGATGCTGATTGGGCAGGATCACCTTCTGATAGACGTTCTACGTCTGGATATTGTGTTTTAGTAGGAGGAAATTTGGTGTCCTGGAAAAGTAAGAAACAAAATGTAGTTGCTCGGTCTAGTGCAGAAGCAGAATACCGAGCAATGGCTATGGCAACATGTGAACTAGTCTGGACCAAACAATTGCTCCAGGAGTTGAAATTTGGTGAAATCAGTCGGATGGAACTTGTGTGCGATAATCAAGCTGCACTTCATATTGCATCAAATCCGGTGTTTCATGAGAGAACTAAACACATTGAGATTGATTGTCACTTCGTTAGAGAAAAGATACTCTTAGGAGATATTACTACGAAGTTTGTGAGATCGAATGATCAACTTGCAGATATTTTCACCAAGTCCCTTACTAGCCCTCGCATTGATTATATATGTAACAAGCTCGGTACATATGATTTATATGCTCCGGCTTGAGGGGGAGTGTTAGAGATAGCTATGTAAATGTTAGAGATAGTTATGTAATTGTCCCACATTGGAATAGGAGTAGTATCCCCTTTGTATAGAGTAGCTATAAATAGCACCTCTTGTATTGCATCACACACAATATCAATATATCATATTTTCTCCCGTGCCTTCTCACAGTTTGCAAGCTAAAGAAATCCCTCTATGGCTTGAGGCAGGCTTCTAGGCAATGGTATGCAAAGTTATCCCAAGCTTTATGTTTCAGAGGGTACACTCATTCCTTAAATGATTACTCTCTATTTGTCAAAGGGTCTTCTGGTGATATTGTCATTCTTGTTGTATATGTAGATGATATAATCTTGACAGGAAACAATCTTGTTGAAATTGCTGCTCTTAAGAAGTTTTTGGATAATGAGTTTAAGATAAAAGATTTGGGTCTCTTGCACTATTTCTTGGGGATTGAGGTTAGTACTTCACCTGATGGTGTATTCTTAAATCGGAAAAAATTTATTTTGGATCTACTTAAAGAATATAACTATTTGGAGGTGTCTTATGTTTCACCTTTGGATTTAAATTCCAAGTTGAAGGCTGACTCTGGTGAGTTGTTTGTCCATCCTGAAATGTACAAGAGTCTAATTAGCAAGCTTCTCTTCTTGACTCATACTAGACTTGATTTATGTTTTGGTGTACAACATTTAAGTCAGTTATTACAAGCTCCAAGACTGCCTCATATGACTGCTGCTCTTCACATGTTGAGGTACCTGAAGGGTATCATTGATGTTGGACTATTCTATTTTAACTCTCCTGATTGTACTCTCACAGCTTATTCTGATAGTGATTGGGCAACTTGACCTGATACTCGCAAGTCTGTCTCTAATTTTTGCGTTTTTCTGGGTGACTAATTGGTA
This sequence comes from Nicotiana tabacum, assembly GCF_000715075.1. NCBI lineage: Eukaryota > Viridiplantae > Streptophyta > Magnoliopsida > Solanales > Solanaceae > Nicotiana > Nicotiana tabacum. The sequence goes on along the minus strand of NC_134084.1, from coordinate 97,578,236 downwards.
GCATAGAAATCTAAGAAACAACCTGTTATTTCCCTCTCCTCCGCTGAAGCTGAATACATGGCACTGAGCAAAGTGGTGGCTGAACTCACTTGGCTCACAAGGTTGTTTCCTGATCTTTTTATTCCTGTTTCTTATTTTGTTTCTGTTTTTTGTGACAACCAGGCTGCTATTCATATTGCTAAAAATCCAGTGTTTCATGAGCGTACCAAGCACATCGAGGTGGATTGCCATTTTATCAAAAAGAAGTTAGCGGATGGCTTGATTCAGCTATTTCATGTTTCCACCTCTAATCAACTTGCCTACATCTTCACCAAACCTCTTACTGGTGTGCTCCATCAGTCATTTTTGTCCAAGTTGAAGGTGTTCTCCCCCTCCAACTTGAAGGGCGGTGTTAGGCTATCTGACTATCTAGCCTCAGGCCCAATAAGGAACATTTAGTATCTAGGCTGGCCACTGGCCATTATTTTATTTTGTACATATCCACATTTGTATTTTGATTAGTTTTGGCTCTTTTTGTAAATGGAACTTGTATGTAAATATGCTACATATAAATAGAAAAAGGCTGAATGCCTAATTGGTTTTTCCAGCCATAAACAATGTATCTCTTCTTCTTCTCCTTCTCGAATATTCCGCAGATCTCTAATCTTTTTGTTCCTAAATTCTCACTCGATCCAGGATGTTCACATCTCGCTCATGTGTTCTGTGTATAAAAATAGAAAGGAAAAGAAATATAGTTACATAACAATGATCAAGAATAAAGCATACATGTTAGGCCATAGCAAATTGAATATTTCAATAGGTGGTGAAATTGTATAATGGCAACGAATTTATTTGATTTTGTAAAAATATGTATGTTCAAAGGCTCTGTGTTATGTTTAGAATTGATATGTCTATCATATTTAGTTAGAAAAATCAAGTATTTCTGTTCCTCTGTCTCATCTTTTCAACCTGTATTCTAATTCTGATACGTCAATAGACGTTTCGCACATAAAACTCCAACAATAAGAAGAAAGAGATAAAAAAACTAAAAGGTATACCAAATGTTTGAAGAGTAAGAAAGTAGATATTAGAGGTATACGTACAACACATTGCAAAACTTGAAAGATTAAAGGGTATAATTAAGTGTTGTAACTATAGGTTAGATAAATAGACTAGCGAGCAAATGCCGGAGAGTTAATTTATAAATTTTTTAATTTGTTATACATATTTCTATTATATATCTTTAACAGTTTTTGGAAACGTCTTCTTCTATAAAATTTTCTTTCAAAAATTCCATCTGGTATCAAATTCCTAAATATTAGGCAAATTCTAATGCCTGCTTGATATTCAAAGGGTAAAATCCTAATTTCAGGTAAAATGGAACATAATGATTGGTAAAAATAGAATTTTACTGCAGCCAATGTTTAAATATGTAAATGTCTTGATTAAATTGCCCCTTTACTTATGTCATCATCCATCACAACACACTTTCCCATACTATTAGACCCCAAGCCCAACCCCACCTAAACTGTTTCTCACCTCTGTATTTGCCAAGTATATTCATAACATGTAATCTCCTCTCTATTCACTGTTGCACACATTATATGTGAATTACGTGACATGCTTTTGGAAACCGTGCACTTTTAAACAAAAATTTTCAAAACGGGCTTCTACAAAATAACTACAAGTTGCATAAAATTTTTACAAATAGATTGGAAGAAAATTCTATTGGACTTGTGTAAGACCCATATTTAAGTTGGGGTATGTTGTTCTTTTAACCTAACAAAAAAATACAAGAAAAGACAGAAAAAAGAAAAACCTAATCAATTTAAAAGAAAGGCAAAAGCCCACGTGAAAAAAGAAAGAAAAGGGAATTGGGGGAAAGGGAAAAGCAGCGCCGCTACAACAGAAGCAAAAAAAAAAAACGCAAAGAAGGGAAAAAGGAAGAAGAAGAAGAAGGAAGAGGAGGAGGAGGTTAGAACCAAACTTTGGAAAATAGGTAATATAATATTCTTATATTTTGTTTTACTAATATAAGAGTATATAAATTTAATAATTTAAGTTATATAATGAGATTGACTAATATAATTAGAAACAAAAAAAGATTAAGTAATCTTTCCCTATCTCATAGCACTTTGTGGAAGAATCATGGGTGACTGTGGAACACTTTACACTGAAGATTTAATTTTTTAAAACAAATCAAATCTTAATGTCTTTGTATGTAGTAATATGTGTCACACCTCCTTTTTTCGCACCCGAGAGGGTACAAGGAGTTTTTTTCCAATTAAAGGACAATCGAAAGGGGATTTATTTGTTTATTTCAGAGTCGCCACTTGGGAGATTTAGGGTGTCCCAAGTCACCAATTTTAATCCCGAATCGAGGAAAAGCATGACTCTATATTACAGTCTGCGTACCAGAAATCCGGATAAGGAATTCTGTTAACCCGGGAGAAGGTGTTAGGCATTCCCGAGTTCCGTGGTTCTAGCACGGTCGCTCAACTGTTATATTCGACTTGATTATCTGATTTTATACAAGTGTAAACTTATGTGCAAGATTTAACTTTTAACCGCTTTTATCATTTTACTGTTTTTATCAAGAATTGCAACGTTGTGAAAACATATCTCGAACCACGTTACATCAATGCACCCATGGTTGTTGACATGTTTCGACACGGTTGAGATTTGGATTTGGGTCACATGAATGTGCACCCGAATTAAGGAGAATAAATTATTAAGACGTGCCTAAAGCAACTAGCGTGTTGTTGTTTTGGGTAAGGCCGAAAAATTCGCTAAATGGCCTGTCCCGAATTCTAAGTGTTTTAATGTATATACAGTTAGAGGGCCTCACAGTTGTGTATATTTTATTTGACGAGGCTCGTCTCGTTCTACTTTTAAAAGGAATTCGCGACGTCATGGATATGCCTCTCGGATCACGTCACAATCAATGTACCCGTGATTAGAAATACATTTCGAATCCGTCGAGATTTGGATTTGGGTCACATAAATGTGCACCCGAGTTTAAGAAGGTAAGGTTTATTAAAGCGTATCCTAAAGAGACTAACGTGTTGTTATTTTAGGAGGGTTGTGAGATTTGCTAAGCAACCCGTCCTGGAAACTAAATGCTTCAATAATATACATTTAACAAGGGCCCCGCATTTGCACGTTTTGTTTATTTTCATCGAGGCTCATCTCGTTCTTATTTTAAAAGGATATCCTATAGCAACTACGTTTCTTATCGCGTTTGTCCTTATCAATTGAAAACAGTAGATAGTCCTAATTAATTACATGCTTGCAAGTTGTTTGTAACAACATTCAGAAATGCCTAAAATCAGAAACGAGGCTGTCCGAACAAGTAATCACAGGCCCAAATCCAGCCCAGTGTGATTGGCCAGACCTGGACCACTGCTTGTTCGAAGCAGGCTGGCTTGGCCTGTTTTGGCCTGAACTCGACCCTTGTGAGGTTGAGGCCCTGAATTTGTGTTCCTGATCTTAAGACATGGTTTTAAGAGTTATATATAGCAATTTACTGGAAAGGAAAGAACTCATTTAGTGTACGAATTTTAGGCTTGGCATGCATTACATGCTTATACTACACTATTGCACTAAATCTGAGATACAACCGGTTGCCTTAAGCATACTCTTATCACCATCCTATATACACAATCTAACATTCAACTAACATTCATTGATAGTTATCGGGCCTGAAGGCTATCTCCAACATCCAAAACAGGCATAAAATTTCCTACATTACATGATATTTAAAAGGGCAAACTATGTATATAAACAAAATTCTTCAGGTCTTTCATTTACATTCATGCTCAAATTTCCAGCTACATCTGACAGTGTATTGGGTGTGTACCTGGTATAGGAAGGAAAGGAAGAAAGAAAGTCATCAGTTGAGTAGTATGCACGAATACAGCAGCAGCAGACAGACAGCAACAACACAGCAACAAAATCAACCAACAAAGATGAAGCTCCCGAGTAGTCGAGCAACAAACAACAAATCCCAGAAACAGAGTAGGAACCAACAGAGACAGCAGAGTATTCAATGTAAACACCCCAGCAATTCAATAACTACAAGTGGCTCAAACAGGCAAACAACAGTAATTGGCCAAGACAGCTAAACCAACATAAACTCTTATGTAATTTTCAGACAGTGTTTGGTTACAATATTCCGAGACTTTATGTTTCTTGTTTTTCTTTTCTGAAGACTAAGAAAAATGTCCAGCCCCTTTTTAGTTCTGCAACAGCTTATTTATAAGCCAACAACCCAGTGCAGTCAAGCTGCCTGGATCCTGCCAGTTGCAATCTGCCCATACCCCTTAACTCCCCATGCCTAAAGGCATCTTTCTCGGTAAACTTAATCAGCCCCCCATGCTTTGTCCTATTGCTCTAATCAAGGATTATGGGTGAAATAAAGTATTCATTTGAACCCATGCTCTTATGTTTTGTTCCCCATTGTTATTAGGTTAATAGTATTTTAATTAACACTTGACATATTCTTAAGTTAAACCCCCTAATCAGACTTTGTCTTATGCCAAAACTACCCTTAACCTTGCATGTCACTGTATTACCCTAACTCTTAATAATTAGTATATAAACCTCTTTGATTTCAGCTAACTACTGACTACTTAACTTAAACTTAATGCTGCCTTCAGGTGAATCTGTTAGCTTTCCACAGTTAACAATCAATTTTCAGCCTAAATTCAAACCAATGATTCCAATTTAATCAAACGTGGGTGCCAATTAAAGGGTACAAGTTGGTCATGTCGATACAAGGAACACCAACAAGAAACAGGCATAGTAATCAATACTGAAATGCAACTCCTGATTTTCTAATCTTTCAAGTGAATTTAGTTGACGATGCTTATTTAAACGACTACGCGAACTATAATATACATCGAACAACCAACAAAATCAACAAACAAATCAACTTTAAACTCAAAATGTACACACAGGGATAGACGAGTCAGAAACCAAAACAAACCAGAACATGTATGACAGATAGAGTTTAAGATGACAAAATAAAAGGAAAAATACCTCCGGGACCTGAAACTAAGACTGACTCAATGCTCGAACTCGGGCCAGGTGATTTTGGGGTCTAATGGACTTTAACCGAAGCGTTCTCAACTGAGAACACTTCGGTAAAAGTCTGCTAGGCCCTGATCCTGACACTGATTCGGACAAAAACCCATAGATCTGAATCCTAGGGCTCTTGAGGTTCGATTTGGGAACCGTTCAATTCCAGTCAGATTCGAACGGAACCTAAGCCATTCAGGGGGTGAGGGAGGTCAGGAGGGGCCGTGGTGTGAGTTTGGGGTCAATCGGTGTAGATCTGGTTTTTACTCGAATCTTCGTTGGAAGATTCGAGAAGCTACGGGTTGATTCGAGGTGAAAGGTTAACGGATTCATGTTCAGGATGGTTGGGTGCATCGGGGATGTTATTTTGGTGGTCATCGGAACTGTGGTTACCGGGCTCACGGGGGAAAACCTAGGCTGCTAGGGTTTGAGAGGAAAGGGGTCCTGGGGAAGATGGTGAACAGTGGCTGAAGGGGGGTGTGGCTTGGGGCGTGGGGGTAAGGGGTTAGGTTTATATATGTATTGAGGGTTTAGATCCTGGCCATTGGATCAATTGAGATCAAGGGCCAGGATCTACTCATTGAGGAGAGACGACGTCGTTCGGGAGATGATAGTGGGTTAAGACCGGGTAGGGGATTGGATCGGGTCATGTTGACGGGTTTAGAGGAGGGCCTGGATCCGTTGGATCAATGGGGTTGGACGGCTTAGATCATCTTGCCTGAAACGACGTCGTTGAGGCGAGTTGAACAGCCTGATCTGGACCGTTCGTTTGAATCAGATCAACGGCTTTGGTAGGGACGCCGATACGGCGTCGTTTGAGTCCGTGTTTGGGCAGGCTCGTCTTGGACTGGATCAGTACTTTGGTTTTGGGCCTTGTTTCGGGGCCCAAATCAGATTTTCCTTTTCCCCTCTTTTTTTTTTTTTCAAATTAAACAAAAATTCCTAAAACAATGTAAAAAAAATAAAACCTGCACACATATTGAGTGGCACCCACAACGATAAACACACATAAATGAAAAAATAAAAATAAAATAAAAATAAAATAAAAATGGTTAGATCACAGCTTAGAACGAACGATGCACACATACATATATATTTTTTTTGAATTTTCTTTTAACGACAGGCATTTTTGTATTTTTGTTTGATAATGACTAGATGCAAAATGGACAGACCCACAAATGACCAACAACACATGTTACGGAAAGATCGAAAAATTGTACAGCGAAACCATTTGTCACTATTTTTATTTTCTTTTGGAGTGATTGCTCGTGAAGCAAAAATCACGTGCTTACAGCTGCCCCTCTTTGCCCGAAGACACGAAGGGTTTTCGCGCAAAGATAAAGCGAGCGATTTTTGCCCGTCCGAATACTCCGTGTGAAGCGTTTTTTTGAAAAAGATTTGACCGAACCTTTGCTTCAGAGGTTTCCTACATATCATGGGCTGAACTGGAATCAGGTCAATGTAGTTCGGGAAATTTTGGTAGCTGGGACTACCGTGTGACTATAGTGTTTGCTGTTGTTGTGCGCTGTTGTATGTTGCTGTAGGATGCTACTGCTCAACCGATCTCCCTATTACATTGCTCTAAAAGGAAAACAAGAAGCTAAGTTAAACTGAGGATCCTGAAACTTCATCCATCTTCAACTTGCTCTTGTTGCCTTGCTTTCTTGTCGGCTAATGCTTTCCTCCGACGCCTTTATTTTGTGAACTTGGAGATGATGCTGGTCCTTCACCTTTTCTGAATGTCAGTTCTCATCACTTTGCTTGATTTGCTGGGGACACGGCTTTCTTCTTTAGATCTTCCAATGGTTTCTTCAGTGGTATGGCTTTTCATCAGAATTGTTATACTGGGCATGCTACAACGTTCCCAAACTACTTCTTTTGAGACGCGTTCCTTCTTCCCTTTGAATGTGCGCTTGCTTTTGCAGTTGTCTGCTTCTTGGTGCTGGGGATTTTATTGTTTCCCGTTTGGGGATCTCTGTTGTAACCTTCTGTCTTCAGGTAGGGTGACTGATTCCAAAATCTAGAGCTGAATGTATTCCCGCATTATACTGGTGGGCGACCTAGAACTTAAATGTATTCCCTCATTATACTGGTGGGCGACCTAGAACTTAAATGTATTCCCGCATTATACTGGTGGGCGACCTAGAACTTAAAAGTATTCCCGCATTATACTGGTGGGCGACCTAGAACTTAAATGTATTCCCGCATTATACTGGTGGGCGACCTAGAACTTAAATGTATTCCCGCATTATACTGGTGGGCGACCTAGAACTTAAATGTATTCCCGCATTATACTGGTGGGCGACCTAGAACTTAAATGCATTCCCGCATTATACTGGTGGGCGACCTAGAACTTAAATGTATTCCCGCATTATACTGGTGGGCGACCTAGAACTTAAATGTATTCCCGCATTATACTGGTGGGCGACCTAGAACTTAAATGTATTCCCGCATTATACTGGTGGGCGACCTAGAACTTAAATGCATTCCCGCATTATACTGGTGGGCGACCTAGAACTTAAATGTATTCCCGCATTATACTGGTGGGCGACCTAGAACTTAAATGTATTCCCGCATTATACTGGTGGGCGACCTAGAACTTAAATGTATTCCCGCATTATACTGGTGGGCGACCTAGAACTTAAATGCATTCCCGCATTATACTGGTGGGCGACCTAGAACTTAAATGTATTCCCGCATTATACTGGTGGGCGACCTAGAACTTAAATGTATTCCCGCATTATACTGGTGGGCGACCTAGAACTTAAATGTATTCCCGCATTATACTGGTGGGCGACCTAGAACTTAAAAGTATTCCCGCATTATACTGGTGGGCGACCTAGAACTTAAATGTATTCCCGCATTATACTGGTGGGCGACCTAGAACTTAAATGTATTCCCGCATTATACTGGTGGGCGACCTAGAACTTAAATGTATTCCCGCATTATACTGGTGGGCGACCTAGAACTTAAATGCATTCCCGCATTATACTGGTGGGCGACCTAGAACTTAAATGTATTCCCGCATTATACTGGTGGGCGACCTAGAACTTAAATGTATTCCCGCATTATACTGGTGGGCGACCTAGAACTTAAATGTATTCCCGCATTATACTGGTGGGCGACCTAGAACTTAAATGTATTGAAATTGTTTCCCCGTTCTTCCGAGAAAATTTTCGACAATCGGCAGAAAATTTTCTGCCCCGGTTTTTGGTGACTTCCATGGCGGTGCATCTTGCTGCCATCATCAACCCTTTGTTTTCCTGCAGCAGACAAAAGGATCTAATCAGTTTTAATCGTGGTGGTAGAGGGTGCCTTTCTGGCGAGCAATTTTTCTCTCTTCCCCTTTTCTTGCTCTTTGTCCCCATAATTGGTTGGCGGGCAAAGTTGCCTGTTGGGGGTCTCTAGCCTGCTGGGGATTGGTTTTCAATTTATCCCCTTTTCTGCTTTCTTTTAAAACACATGATGTGGGAGTCTGCTTCTAACTCCCGAAACCACTCCCTTTTGGAGCTTACTTCTTCCAACATTTCCGAGCACAATCCCTGCATTGCCTGGGGCCGGCCTTTAAGACTGTTTGTATTATCCTGCATTGGATGAATTCCCCTTCGGTTTCTGGTAGTAAGCTTTGACAAATCCTTTAAAGACACATTTTGGGAAAAGAAATAAAGATATGAAAAAGAGAAAATCTTTCTGAACCAATATTTTGTGGGAGGAGACAATCAAAAGAACTTATCTGGAGGACACAACTGGTCCCCGTGATCATGACGTGCACCATAGATTCCCGACCCAGTCTATTTGTATCAATCGATTTGCCCGATGGTCTGACTTGCTGGGGATGATAAATGGATGTTCATCCTATTGCGAATGTGGTAGTTTTGCTGATCTGTCTCGTCGCCTCATAGTGCCCTTCGAGGGGTTTTCACTGATGAGACTCTCTCTTTTCTCTCATCTCCCGGCGCCTTATGGTGCCTGTGAGGGTTTTCACCAATAAGACTCTCTCATTTCATATCCCTCATCTTACATCGCCTCTCGGTGCCTGCGAAGGTTTTCACCGATGAGACTCTCTCATTTTATTTCTTTCGAGGAATCGGGGCGTTGTAGATACGACCCTCTCTTCTGGAGACTCCTTTGGCTATCAATTCATTCCCAGTCTTACGATCCTCTTCTTTGCTGGGGATTGGTGTATTATTCTCGGTCTTATTTACCTGACTCGACATATTTTGAACATTGATCGGGAGGTCTTTTGGACGTTGAATGTTGGTTCTGGTGTGGAGTTAAAGAAAGGCTATGAAAAAATGAAAATAATTTGATGGGTGATGTGCTACAACTTTTGGAATCAAACCTTTGTTGGAATTTTAAAACATAATTTCTGCCCCAGGTTTCTTGCTTGGGGAATTTATTTTTTATACTTATGTTGCGCTATGTGCGTTACGCACGCTTTACGCACACTATGTACATTATGCATCCTATATTCACTATGATGCATACTATGACCGAGCCGTGAGGCGCCTACGTATCCTCTTTGAGGAATCAGGTCAAACGTAGTTCCCACTGTTTTGTATTTGTGATTTTATCTTCTTCTCTTTTTTCTTTTTCTTCTTCTCATTTTTTCCCTGTCTTTTTCTTTTCTTTTTCTTTTCTTTTCCTTTCTCTTTTTCATATCTTTCTCATTAGTGATTCCAAAAGAGGGGTATTGAAAGAATTGCTTAAGGCTCAAAGGGGAAAGCAAGGGTTAAAAGTGTTTGGATAGAAGAAAGAATTGCCTCCGTCATCTCATTATTCAACAAATGCCAAATACAAACAAATAAACCAAAAGTTGCCATAATTAAAGAAGTTATGCATAATATCTCTTGACTGCATCTGAATTGATAGCCATGTCGACACATCTACCTTCGACATCTGTCAAACACAAAGCACCATTGGACAATATTCTGGTCACGATATAAGGCCCTTGCCAATTTGGGGCGAATTTGCCTTTCGCCTCGACCTGATGTAGGAGGATCTTTTTCAATACCAGCTGCCCTACTTCAAACTTTCTGGGGCGCACCTTCTTATTATACGCTCTTGCCATTCTCTTCTGGTACAGCTGACCATGGCACACTGCTGCCAATCTTTTCTCATCTATCAGGCTCAACTGTTCCAATCGAGCTTTGACCCATTCATCATCATCAATTCCGGCTTCAGCGACAATTCGGAGGGACAGAATTTCGACCTCCGCTGGTATCACGACCTCAGTTCCATACACCAACAAATAAGGAGTTGTGCCTATGGAAGTCCGGACGGTAGTGCGGTAACCCAACAAAGCAAAGGGTAATCTCTCGTGCCATTGTCTGGACCCTTCCACCATTTTTCGCAGTATCTTCTTGATATTCTTATTGGCTGCTTCGACTGCTCCATTCGCCTTGGGACGATACGGGGTGGAGTTGCGGTGTGTAATCTTGAATTGTTGGCATACTTCTTTCATCAGGCTGCTATTAAGATTCGCACCGTTATCCGTAATGATCACTTTTGGGATCCCAAATCTGCAGATGATATGGGAGTGAACAAAGTCCACCACCGCCTTCTTGGTTACTGATTTGAAGGTTTTAGCCTCAACCCATTTGGTGAAGTAATCAATGGTCACTAGAATGAACCTATGACCGTTGGACGCTGCTGGCTCGATGGGCCCAATGACATCCATGCCCCATGCCACAAACGGCCAGGGTGCTGACATCGTATGTAACTCTGTTGGCGGAGAATGAATCAAATCTCCATGTATCTGGCACTGATGGCATTTCCTTACGAAAGTGATACAGTCGTGTTCCATGGTTAGCCAATAACACCCTGTTCGAAGGATCTTTCTTGCCAATACATATCCGCTCATGTGCGGCCCACAAACTCCGGCATGTACTTCCGCCATAACCGTCGTTGCCTGCCCGGCATCTATGCATCTCAACAATCCCAAATCCGGGGTTCTTTTGTACAATACTCCTCCACTGAGGAAGAAACCATTCGACAAACGCCGAAGGGCTCTTTTTGGTCCCCAGAGGCATGTTCTGGATATATCCCCATCCTGAGGTATTCCTTGATATCATGAAACCAGGGTTCGCCATCTGCTTCTTCTTCTACGGCATTGCAGTAGGCGTGCTGATCACGGACCTGGATGTGTAGAGGATCAACATATATTTTGTCAGGGTGGTGCAACATTGATGCTAAGGTGGCTAAGGCATCCGCAACCTCATTGTGAACTCTCGGGATGTGTTTGAACTTTACCGATCGAAATTTCTTGCTCAGATCATGCAAGCATTGTCGGTATGGTATGAGCTTTAGATCTCGTGTTTCCCATTCACCCTGAATTTGATGTACCAAGAGGTCCGAGTCTCCCAAGACCAAGACGTCTTGGACATCCATGTCGGCAGCCAGGCGCAGACCCAAAATGCAAGCCTCATACTCGGCCATATTGTTGGTGCAATAGAAGCGTAGTTGAGCCGTGACAGGATAATGGCGCCCTGTTTCAGAAATGAGTACTGCTCCTATTCCAACCCCTTTTGCGTTTGCAGCTCCATCGAAGAAAAGCTTCCAACCCGGTTCCTAAGGTAATTCCAAATCAGTCGTGTGCATCACCTCTTCGTCAGGAAAATACGTTCTTAAGGGCTCGTATTTTTCGTCAACGGGATTCTCTGCCAAATGGTCTGCCAGTGCCTGGGCTTTCATGGCCGTCCTCGTTACGTAGATGATATCAAACTCTGTGAGCAGAATTTGCCACTTTGCCAACCTTCCCGTGGGCATAGGTTTCTGAAAGATATACTTCAATGGGTCCAAGCGGGATATGAGATAAGTAGTATATGAAGACAGGTAGTGCTTCAACTTCTGAGCTACCCAAGTTAGGGCGCAGCATGTTTTCTCGAGTTGAGTGTACTTGACCTCATGCACTGTGAATTTCTTGCTAAGATAGTAGATGACCTGCTCCTTCCTTCCTGTGTCATCATGTTGCCCCAGTACACAACCAAATAAATTTTCCAAGACCGTCAGGTAAAGGATTAGAGGTTTCCCGGGCTTAGGCGGGACCAATACGGGTGGATTAGACAGATACCCTTTGATTTGGTCGAAAGCCTCCTGACACTCTGCCGTCCAACCTACCGCAGCATCCTTTCTCAGCAGCCGAAATATGGGCTCACAAGTTGCTGTGAGTTGAGCGATGAACCTGCTGATGTAATTGAGTCTACCCAGCAGACTCATTACCTCTGTTTTGTTCCTTGGCGGTGGCAAATCTCGGATGGATTCAATTTTGGACGGGTCTAACTCAATCCCCCGTCGACTGACGATGAATCCTAGCAACTTTCCTGATGGAACCCCGAATGCGCATTTGGCCGGGTTAAGCTTGATATCATACCTCCGGAGTCTTTGGAAAAATCTCCTTAGGTCTGCCACATGGTCCTCCTGACGCCAAGATTTGATGATCACATCATCGACGTACACCTCTATTTCTTTGTGTATCATGTCATGAAACACAACAGTCATTGCTCGCATGTACGTTGCCCCGGCGTTCTTTAACCCGAACGGCATTACCCGATAGCAGTAGGTTCCCTATGGCGTAATAAACGCTGTCTTCTCAGCATCCTCTTCGTCCATTAGGATCTGATGATAACCCGCATAGCAATCCACAAAGGATCCGATCTCGCGCCCAGCGCAATTATCGATCAGGATATGAATGTTGGGTAACGGGAAATTGTCCTTGGGACTTGCTTTGTTGAGGTTGCGGTAGTCGACGCACACCCTGATTTTTCCATCCTTCTTTGGGACTGGTACCACATTGGCCAGCCACTCGGGATACCGAGTGACCCGAATGACCTTAGATTGTAATTGCTTAATCACCTCTTCTTTGATCTTTACACTCATTTCTGTTTTAAATTTCCTTAGTTTTTGCTTGACCGGAGGGTATGCCGGGTTAGTGGGTAGTTTGTGAACCACTAAATTGGTGCTCAATCCAGGCATATCATCATATGACCATGCAAAAACATCTTTGAATTCCCTGAGAGTTTCGATCAATTCTGCTCTGACATTCGGCTCAATGTGGATGCTAATTTTGGTCTCTTGGACGTTATCAGCGTCTCCTAGATTTACAGCCTCGGTGTCATTTAAGTTAAGCTTGGGTTTCTCTTCAAATTGACACAGTTCTCGGTTTATTTCTTCGAAGGCTTCCCCTTCGTCACATTCGGATTCATTATCACAAACGACCTCTTGCATCATTGAGTCAGATTCAGATTGATTTATTAGACTAGGTCGAAGATCCGCTGTGCATGCCATGTCATTAGGACCAGTAAAAAGAGAACTGTTCAGAAAAAGAACAAAACAAGAAATTAAAATGGGACAAAAGAAAAGAACTTTATTAAATTTGCAGGATAAAAAGGGTTCACACTTTTACAAAACGAAAGTAAAATTGGGATTACACCCTTGAATAATCCGATCAAACAAACAAACAAACAAAACATTAATCAAAGCCTACTACCAAGACTCCCCTCGGACAGGAAGAGGAGTAACCGTCCAATTGTTGGTCTTGGCCTCAGGCCCCACAAATTGTATCTCTGTTCGGCTGGAACCTTCTCCAGCTTCCACCATACTGACATCCGCGAATAGCCTCTCAAAACTCTGATTCAGGTCTTCATTTATACCGATCAAAGGTCCTCGAATCTTTGGGATCGCTGACCCCTTGGCACTTGCTTTAACAAAAGACCTTGAAAGGCGTGGCACTGGTTTAGGCAGAAACCAGACCTTCTTCTTCATTCTTCGCGCCTCCTTCCTGTCTGCCGCGGTTGGTTTGAACCCCAACCCGAAGGTTTCCAGATTCTTAGGAAGGGAAACAGGTTGGACTATCCCTTGAAGTTCAACTCCCAGGCCTTTTCCCGGTACAAATCCGTTACCCAGCATCTCCGAGACCATCATGACCGTTGCGGCAGCTACCCTAGGGTGCGGGATGATTTCTCCTTCAGAAATTTTGTTGGCTGACCCTGTATCGAGAATCTGGTAGACCCAGGGGCCCTTGTCATCAGTGGTCTCTATGAAAGGCACAATGGTTCCGCTCATGGTGCATGTTGTATCCTCGCCGTGCAGCACGACCTCTTGTCTTTCCCACTCGAACTTCACTGTCTGATGTAGGGTGGAAGGCACCTCTTTAGCTGCATGAATCCAGGGTCGTCCTAACAGCAAGTTGTAAGATACCGTAGCGTTCAATACCTGGAATTCCATGGCAAACAGGACCGGACCAATGGTCAGTTCAAGTACAACATCCCCCACAGTGGCTGTTCCGTTTCCGTCAAACCCTCGGACACAGATGCTATTCTCCCGGATTCTTCCATGGTCAATCTTTAACTGGTCCAGGGTGGATAATGGACAAATATTGGCGCTCGAGCCGTTATCCACCAATACTCGGGTTACCACCGAGTCTTCACATTTGACAGCTAGGTATAGAGCTTTATTGTGCTCCGTTCCTTCCACCGGCAGGTCATCATCTGAGAATGTCACTCTGTTTACCTCGAAAATCTTGCTGGAAATGGTTTCTAGGTGGTTTACAGAAATCTCACTGGGTACATGAGCCTCATTCAATATCTTTAACAGGGCCCGACGATGCTCTTCAGAATGGATCAGCAACGACAACAGTGAGATCTGGGCTGGCGTTTTTCTCAGATGTTCGACTACAGAATAGTCATGTACTTTCATCTTCCTCAGAAATTCTGCAGCCTCTTCCTCGGATACTGGCTTCTTGGTTGCCACTGGGTTGGTTTTTCTTAGCTCCACCGGAGCAAAACATCGCCCTGATCGAGTCAGCCCTTGCGCTTCACAACTGACTTCTTCCACCTGTTTTCCTTGGTACGTCACCACTGCCTTTTCATATTTCCAAGGCACCGCCCTGCTGTCAATCATTGGCAGTTGGACCACAGGCTTTATGGTCACCCGTTCTCTACATACCCCTTTCAACACGACTGCCGGTGTGGGCAGGATCCCTGGTATTACCAACTTGCTTGGCTCGGGTTTGCTTGTTATGATGGACGGGCTCTTCCCCAATATCACTACCGGCTTGACGCCTTGTCCCTGCGACTGTACACTCGTTCCTCCACTGGCTAAGACTTCTTTCGGGGCGGCTTGGATCATCATCACTGTTTGTGAGGGTTTTCTTAATTCTCCTCCCTCACCCACCAACTCAATCATGTGAGTTTTGTGGTGCGCTGGCAGTGAGTTTTGGTTGATGTTAGGAGCCTCCAGCGTCTGGACCTCGATCTTATTGGTGTCAATAAGATCCTGTATGGCATGTCTTAACTTCCAGCACTTCTCGGTATCGTGCCCGAGCGTCCCTGAACAGTATTCACAACTGATTGATCGATCTACATTCTGAGGTGGGGGATTGGGTTCCCGAGTCTGGACAGGACTAACCAAACCCAATTGCCGCAGCTTGTGGAACACAACGGTGTAAGTTTCTCCCAGTTCGGTGAAGGTTCTTTGCTTCCGCAACCTGTCATTCCTAGCATCTGGATTTCCCCGGAAACCTGCCCCTGAAGGGTTTCTATATGCCCTCGGTGGAGGGTAGGTGTTCTGTGGTGGCGCATATATGTTCTGGGGGGCCGGTGCGCGCCATTGTGAGCGAACCGGAGGCTGAGTGTATACCTGGGCTTGGTGTACGGAACAATGTGGTTCTCGAGGTGGATAGAAATTTTGTGGTGGGTTGTATGGGTAGTTTGACCTGTGAGGCCTGGGTTGGTTGTAGTGCAGCCTGCCAGTCCTGGACCAACTGCCTGCCTCGATCGTGGCAACCTCTTCTTTCTTTCTTCTTAGCGCACCTCCCGTGCCGCTTTGAATAGCCTGGGTTGTGGCCTTAAGCGCCGAATAGTTTAAGATCTTGTCCGACCTCAAACCTTCTTCTATCATGACCCCTATTTTGACCACCTCGTTGAAAGATTTTCCAACCGTTGTCACCAAGTGACCAAAGTAGGTTGGATCCAATGTCTGCAAAAAATAGTCCACCATCTCTCCCTCTCTCATGGGAGGATCGACTCTAGCTGCTTGTTCTCTCCAGCGGAACCCGAACTCGCGAAAACTTTCCCCGGGTTTCTTCCCAGTTCTCAATAACGTGAGACGGTCAGGGACTATCTCCAAATTGTATTGGAAATGACCTGCGAAAGCCTGCGCCAGGTCATCCCACGTGTACCACCTGCTAAAATCCTGCCTGGTATACCATTCCAGTGCAGATCCGCTCAGACTTTGGCCGAAATAAGCTATCAAAAGCTCATCCTTGCCTCCTGCCCCTCTCATTTTACTACAGAATCCCCGCAAATGTGCCATGGGATCACCGTGCCCTTCATATAAATCAAACTTGGGCATATTGAACCCAGCCGGGAGTTGGACATCCGGGAAAGGGCACAGATCTTTGTATGCCACGCTGACTTGACTGCCCAGCCCGTGTAAGTTCCTGAAGGATTGCTCCAGGCTTTTGAACTTTCTCAACACTTCATCCTGTTCAGGGGCCTTAACCAGCTTCTCAACCTCTGCCGGTACTTCCAAATGGGGATTGTAAGCTTGTGGTTCGGGTGCATGAAATGTAGGCTCAGGGGGATAGTATTGTGTATCGTGAGCCTGAAACAATGGCTCACTGGTCGTCCTTTGCAAAGGGGCCGATGTTGGTCCCACAAAAATGGGAATATTGGGGGTTGGGAGAGGTTGATGGGGTGGTGGAGCTTGGGAATCATGAGGGCTTCTTTCTTGATGATAGAGGGGATTTGGGCGGCTTGTGGAAGGGCCAGAGTGAGGGTACTCTGGCATGTGTCCCAGTGTCTCCGGGCTCTTTTGTGTTTTGGCCAGGGCTAGCTGCATTGCATGCATCTCTAGTCCCATCCTTTCAATCTTTTCCATTGCCTCTTTTAGCAACTGGCTCATCGGCCTTTCTTCCTCATTACTATTCTCTGAAGTAGTCATGCTTGTTGCTACCGGTCCTTTGGATCTGGTTTGGTATGAATGTGTTGCCAGAATTCTTTAACAACTAACTGTCTGGTATCAGACAACAACAAATTTTGTTAGTGTTAGAGCTTAACAGATTTGATCATAACACATAGAGGATGCAATGCCCCTAGGCAGTTAACCGTTTCTACATGCTTTGCTTCAAACCACATGCGTCATCCCGATTTGTTCATTCGTCTCTTTTTAAAGTATTCTGTGAAACCCCGCGTTTTATTTTATTTACATTTTCTTTTCTTTATTTATTAAAAGCGGTCGAATCTTATGGGGATTGCCTACGTATCACGTCCCCGCGTGAATCAGACCAGGCGTAGTTCTGCCTCAAAGTATAGACACATAGAAATTCTTCCGGAGTCACTTAATTTCATTATCAAAATTTGCTATTACACATTACTTCAAACAAAATAGCAACAGTACAGACTCCAGGGTTTTAAACTTGGTTTGAGGAAAAGAAAACAACATTGGGGAGACAACAAACAAAACAACCAGGACTCGATTAACAACTAATTTTCCAACTTAGGGACCCACGAGGCATCTTTCGGCCCTTTCGCGGCCCTGGGTGTAAGGTCTCGTTGCAAGCTCTTCAACTCGTTCATAATCCGATGGACGCAGCCCATGATGGAAGCAATGAGGTTTTCCCGAGGTGTCTGCTCGCATGCCAAACATTTTAGGTAGATGTAATGCCCGACTTCGTCAATTCTTGCCCGAATGTTGTCCCTTTCTGCGAACAATTGCCTTATCTGTCGGCTCTTTAATCCTAGCGTTTGTGCATTGGCGGCGAGCTGATCCTGGAATATATCCATTTGCCTTTCCATCCTTGTCATTGTATTGTAATAGCGTCTCCGGTCGGCCTGGGAATCTTGTGTTTGCTTGAAGATCCGCTCTTGCAAAGCGGAATTTGTTTCCTTTGCTGCTTTGACGCTCAGTTCACAATTCCTCATGACTTGCTGTAGGCGCTTCCTCCGGGCCATTGTACCTTCTGCCCATTTGGCCCTCATCCTTGCTATGCAAGCCTTTGATTGGTCTAATTCTTCTTGGCTCTGGATGACCTGATTTCTCAAACTGGCTATCAATCTTTCGTCGGAGCAGCGCTTCTGTCGGTCGATGTTATTCTTACTGGCTTGGCGAAGGCGGGCCCTCAGGGTTTGGTTCTCTTGGGCTAACTTGTCTTTTTCAGCCTGCTCTTGGGCGACTCGCACGTTGTTTTCGAATACCATCCTTTCAATTTGTCGCTTCAACTTCCTAATTTCAACCAGGTAACCTTCCTCTTTTGCGAGCCAATCCCATTGTTCTTGTGATGACTCAACAAAACTTCGGAGGTGAGGCCGTTTGGTTGGTCGTTTCACGATGCTCTTCTTGTTCTGCCAAGTGAGATAGGCCGGCGAGACTTCACCTCTAGACACATCATTTACCCGGGTATTTGCCGTTAAGTACTGGCATTCACTCCATATGCAACGAACTGTCTTTTCAGGAAATTGGCCGTCACTGCTGACCTCGACTGCATAAGTGCTGAGATCTTCGTCCGGGTGTAGTACTTGACATCTTCCCAACTGTCTCATTACCCTGTAAGGGGCATAAGGTTGAATACCCCTGAGTCCCATCAAGAGGAAGTGAGGACCAGTGGCGGGCATGTATATGATTTCTTCCACAGAAAGCCAACCCAAAGTCCAGTTTACTTGGTCTGCGGTGATGATCCGGAGATAGGATATCCATTCTTCAAACCCTCCCGGTGATCGAAAACCTGAAACCCTTAGGCTATAACCCTCGATGCAGCCCCCATTTGTAGACATGTAGTGCATATACTGAGGATGGTGACACAAGTGTTCGATCATCCACATCTGTAACAACAAGTTGCACCCTTCGAAGAAGTCTGCTCCAGCTTTACAAGCTGTGAGGGCTCGGTATATTTCTGACATTATCATGGGAGCAAGGATGCTTTTATCGTTGGTAATCAAGATTTTGACGATTCCAGCCACCTTTAGATCGATATTTCTATCTTTTCGGGGAAACACCACAAGGCCCAAAAATGCCACCATAAAAGCGAATCGCCTATGCTCATTCCATTTTACCAGATTTCCCCTGCTAAAAATACCACTTTCTGGATCATTAAATCCTCCTTTGCTCCCGTACCTCTGGTATATGAATTGTAGGGTAGAAAAACCTCTATCCAGTTCAGCGTATGGGACTCCTTTGCTTATCTTCAACAGATCCATGAATTTGTGTGAATTCACAGCCCTTGGAGCGATCAGGTATTTGTGTCTCAAACCTTCAGTGACGTCCATGTAACCCGCCATTTCTTCTAAGGTTGGGGTGAGTTCAAAATCTGAGAAACGGAACACATTGTGGGCTGGATCCCAAAATGTAACTAAAGCCTTTATGATGTCGCACCGAGGCCTAACTTTCAACAAATCAACCAAACCTCCCAGGTGCAGTTTGATCTTGTCTTGCTCTGACCTTTCCAAATCCTCCCACCATAATCGCACTTCCAGGGGGATTTTGCTTCTAACTGTTACCGGCAAACTTGGACTCATACTCATTCTGCATGAGCATTGGGGTGATTAAGCAAAGATCCAGACTCATTAGACTCAAATACCAAATTGACACACTTCTAAAAGAAAAAATGAAATTTGGTTGTTTTTCAAAAAAGCATGATGTTACCTTAAGAACTTTCGTTCTTTGGATTGTACCTATATTTTGAAAAACAAGTTGAGCCCGATGGGGGTTGCCTACGTATCCCGCACCATGCGTAGTTCGGGCATAAATTGAATTTTGGGGACACCCTATTTTTCTCTTAAAAATGAATCAAAGACTCCTTTTTTTCTTTTTTAAAACAAATTAATAAGACACACATTTTTTTCAAAATTCTGGCAGAGCTTTGACCATTTTTGTGACTTTTCAAGAATAAATAAGTAACCCCTTAACCATTATTCCTCTTCCTTTTCCAAACATTCCCGATATTCAGAAACCGGTCAGCATGCAAGCCTTGAAACAAGTAAATGCATAAAGCAAACAGGATGTAGCAGGATGGTCTTTATTCTCAGGTTGCCTGTCCTAGACGGACCCAGCCCCTGTGCTGAGTCCCCTAAGTCAAATGAACATGATGCAAATAAGCGTTCCTACTAGGGATCCGACATGAAGTTATGTTATGCTAAGCTGTAAAACCTAGGTGCTTGTTCTAGACCTGGCTTACCCGAGCGGACAACTCGAGCCGAGGATGGGAGCTGTGTACCGGTAACCAAAAGGCCATCCGACTTTGCAACTCCTCCGAATCCTCGTTCTATTTTGGCATATGACACTAACAGAAAGAAGCCACGACCAGCGTGCGCTCCTCAAGAGAGAAGAGAAGGGTTTCAGCACAGTTTATATATACAGTCCAAATAATATCAAGGCGGTAAAAGCAACACTTAGCACATTAGGCTCAAAACATGTAATAAAATCAGATAATAAATAAAACCAAATAGTAACAATTATTCTAAGCTCGAATTCTTAACCCTGAACCAGTGGTTCTGGGTGCAATCCCCAGCAGAGTCGCCAGAGCTGTCACACCTCCTTTTTCCGCACCCGAGAGGGTACAAGGAGTTTTTTTCCAATTAAAGGACAATCGAAAGGGGATTTATTTGTTTATTTCAGAGTCGCCACTTGGGAGATTTAGGGTGTCCCAAGTCACCAATTTTAATCCCGAATCGAGGAAAAGCATGACTCTATATTACAGTCTGCGTACCAGAAATCCGGATAAGGAATTCTGTTAACCCGGGAGAAGGTGTTAGGCATTCCCGAGTTCCGTGGTTCTAGCACGGTCGCTCAACTGTTATATTAGGCTTGATTATCTGATTTTATACAAGTGTAAACTTATGTGCAAGATTTAACTTTTAACCGCTTTTATCATTTTACTGTTTTTATCAAGAATTGCAACGTTGTGAAAACATATCTCGAACCACGTTACATCAATGCACCCATGGTTGTTGACATGTTTCGACACGGTTGAGATTTGGATTTGGGTCACATGAATGTGCACCCGAATTAAGGAGAATAAATTATTAAGACGTGCCTAAAGCAACTAGCGTGTTGTTGTTTTGGGTAAGGCCGAAAAATTCGCTAAATGGCCTGTCCCGAATTCTAAGTGTTTTAATGTATATACAGTTAGAGGGCCTCGCAGCTGTGTATATTTTATTTGACGAGGCTCGTCTCGTTCTACTTTTAAAAGGAATTCGCGACGTCATGGATATGCCTCTCGGATCACGTCACAATCAATGTACCCGTGATTAGAAATACATTTCGAATCCGTCGAGATTTGGATTTGGGTCACATAAATGTGCACCCGAGTTTAAGAAGGTAAGGTTTATTAAAGCGTATCCTAAAGAGACTAACGTGTTGTTATTTTAGGAGGGTTGTGAGATTTGCTAAGCAACCCGTCCTGGAAACTAAATGCTTCAATAATATACATTTAACAAGGGCCCTGCATTTGCACGTTTTGTTTATTTTCATCGAGGCTCATCTCGTTCTTATTTTAAAAGGATATCCTATAGCAACTACGTTTCTTATCGCGTTTGTCCTTATCAATTGAAAACAGTAGATAGTCCTAATTAATTACATGCTTGCAAGTTGTTTGTAACAACATTCAGAAATGCCTAAAATCAGAAACGAGGCTGTCCGAACAAGTAATCACAGGCCCAAATCCAGCCCAGTGTGATTGGCCAGACCTGGACCACTGCTTGTTCGAAGCAGGCTGGCTTGGCCTGTTTTGGCCTGAACTCGACCCTTGTGAGGTTGAGGCCCTGAATTTGTGTTCCTGATCTTAAGACATGGTTTTAAGAGTTATATATAGCAATTTACTGGAAAGGAAAGAACTCATTTAGTGTACGAATTTTAGGCTTGGCATGCATTACATGCTTATACTACACTATTGCACTAAATCTGAGATACAACCGGTTGCCTTAAGCATACTCTTATCACCATCCTATATACACAATCTAACATTCAACTAACATTCATTGATAGTTATCGGGCCTGAAGGCTATCTCCAACATCCAAAACAGGCATAAAATTTCCTACATTACATGATATTTAAAAGGGCAAACTATGTATATAAACAAAATTCTTCAGGTCTTTCATTTACATTCATGCTCAAATTTCCAGCTACATCTGACAGTGTATTGGGTGTGTACCTGGTATAGGAAGGAAAGGAAGAAAGAAAGTGATCAGTTGAGTAGTATGCACGAATACAGCAGCAGCAGACAGACAGCAACAACACAGCAACAAAATCAACCAACAAAGATGAAGCTCCCGAGTAGTCGAGCAACAAACAACAAATCCCAGAAACAGAGTAGGAACCAACAGAGACAGCAGAGTATTCAATGTAAACACCCCAGCAATTCAATAACTACAAGTGGCTCAAACAGGCAAACAACAGTAATTGGCCAAGACAGCTAAACCAACATAAACTCTTATGTAATTTTCAGACAGTGTTTGGTTACAATATTCCGAGACTTTATGTTTCTTGTTTTTCTTTTCTGAAGACTAAGAAAAATGTCCAGCCCCTTTTTAGTTCTGCAACAGCTTATTTATAAGCCAACAACCCAGTGCAGTCAAGCTGCCTGGATCCTGCCAGTTGCAATCTGCCCATACCCCTTAACTCCCCATGCCTAAAGGCATCTTTCTCGGTAAACTTAATCAGCCCCCCCATGCTTTGTCCTATTGCTCTAATCAAGGATTATGGGTGCAATAAAGTATTCATTTGAACCCATGCTCTTATGTTTTGTTCCCCATTGTTATTAGGTTAATAGTATTTTAATTAACACTTGACATATTCTTAAGTTAAACCCCCTAATCAGACTTTGTCTTATGCCAAAACTACCCTTAACCTTGCATGTCACTGTATTACCCTAACTCTTAATAATTAGTATATAAACCTCTTTGATTTCAGCTAACTACTGACTACTTAACTTAAACTCAATGCTGCCTTCAGGTGAATCTGTTAGCTTTCCACAGTTAACAATCAATTTTCAGCCTAAATTCAAACCAATGATTCCAATTTAATCAAACGTGGGTGCCAATTAAAGGGTACAAGTTGGTCATGCCGATACAAGGAACACCAACAAGAAACAGGCATAGTAATCAATACTGAAATGCAACTCCTGATTTTCTAATCTTTCAAGTGAATTTAGTTGACGATGCTTATTTAAACGACTACGCGAACTATAATATACATCGAACAACCAACAAAATCAACAAACAAATCAACTTTAAACTCAAAATGTACACACAGGGATAGACGAGTCAGAAACCAAAACAAACCAGAACATGTATGACAGATAGAGTTTAAGATGACAAAATAAAAGGAAAAATACCTCCGGGACCTGAAACTAAGACTGACTCAATGCTCGAACTCGGGCCAGGTGATTTTGGGGTCTAATGGACTTTAACCGAAGCGTTCTCAACTGAGAACACTTCGGTAAAAGTCTGCTAGGCCCTGATCCTGACACTGATTCGGACAAAAACCCATAGATCTGAATCCTAGGGCTCTTGAGGTTCGATTTGGGAACCGTTCAATTCCAGTCAGATTCGAACGGAACCTAAGCCATTCAGGGGGTGAGGGAGGTCAGGAGGGGCCGTGGTGTGAGTTTGGGGTCAATCGGTGTAGATCTGGTTTTTACTCGAATCTTCGTTGGAAGATTCGAGAAGCTACGAGTTGATTCGAGGTGAAAGGTTAACGGATTCATGTTCAGGATGGTTGGGTGCATCGGGGATGTTATTTTGGTGGTCATCGGAACTGTGGTTACCGGGCTCACGGGGGAAAACCTAGGCTGCTAGGGTTTGAGAGGAAAGAGGTCCTGGGGAAGATGGTGAACAGTGGCTGAAGGGGGGTGTGGCTTGGGGCGTGGGGGTAAGGGGTTAGGTTTATATATGTATTGAGGGTTTAGATCCTGGCCATTGGATCAATTGAGATCAAGGGCCAGGATCTACTCATTGAGGAGAGACGACGTCGTTCGGGAGATGATAGTGGGTTAAGACCGGGTAGGGGATTGGATCGGGTCATGTTGACGGGTTTAGAGGAGGGCCTGGATCCGTTGGATCAATGGGGTTGGACGGCTTAGATCATCTTGCCTGAAACGACGTCGTTGAGGCGAGTTGAACAGCCTGATCTGGACCGTTCGTTTGAATCAGATCAACGGCTTTGGTAGGGACGCCGATACGGCGTCGTTTGAGTCCGTGTTTGGGCAGGCTCGTCTTGGACTGGATCAGTACTTTGGTTTTGGGCCTTGTTTCGGGGCCCAAATCAGATTTTCCTTTTCCCCTCTTTTTTTTTTTTTTCAAATTAAACAAAAATTCCTAAAACAATGTAAAAAAAAATAAACCTGCACACATATTGAGTGGCACCCACAACGATAAACACACATAAATGAAAAATAAAAATAAAATAAAATAAAAATGGTTAGATCATAGCTTAGAACGAACGATGCACACATACATATATTTTTTTTTTGAATTTTCTTTTAACGACAGGCATTTTTGTATTTTTGTTTGATAATGACTAGATGCAAAATGGACAGACCCACAAATGACCAACAACACATGTTACGGAAAGATCGAAAAATTGTACAGCGAAACCATTTGTCACTATTTTTATTTTCTTTTGGAGTGATTGCTCGTGAAGCAAAAATCACGTGCTTACAATATGAATTAAATATGGGAATATACATAGAAACAAAGGCAATTTGTTAAAGGCATTCTTTTAATTCAAAGGATAAACTTTCTTACTTCACTTGCTTAAGTTTATCTTCTAGGTGTATAAAATTTTGTTAGGTATGAAAGAAAGCATTGTTGATAGTGATCCTATATGATTTAGATATATACACATAGTTCGCATAATTTGGGTAAAAAGAAAATTGAAAAATAAATAAATATACGAGTAACTAGAAATTGATATATTATAGACTAGTTAAATTACTCATAGCATGGATAAATATAATTCTGCGAATTGATGGTATAACATAAAACTCTAAGGATTTGGAATCTAAATTTAGCTATGAATTAGCTTAAATAAAGAAATTAACACAAGATCGATATTGATGTAATTATAGATTGATTGAAGAAAGTCGTACAGACGCTCGAGGTGACGAGTTTGGTATTTCGACACGAGAACTGTGAGTAGTAATCTTACCGCAATTTATATTTTCATAACCTGCATGGTTTATACATTATTTTGAAAATAAAATGTGTTACCGAATATTTGAAATTGCATGTGGGACAAGTCCTTTACTTGATATGGTATTGAATAGTTTACTTGAGATAGTTACAATTATTTAAAATATTCTCACTGTTACTAGGCATGTTATACTATTACTAGAGATATGATTACTGTTACCGAAATTGGATTACATGATTTGATAAAAAATGTAAAATGCCCTGTACTGTTTTGAAAATGTTTCCATGTGAAGATTTACTGTTTACAAAGAAAAGTATAAAAGGGAGAAGGCTTTAAAGGATCCCGTAGCTAACGGCGGGTTCGTTAGATTTGGTGCACCTTGTATTTACCGATTACCGAGTACAGTTAGAACCCTCGCTAGTGGGAAGGTAGAACTAGCATACAATTATAGTTTTCCCTCGAGTAGGGGCCTACAATTATATTTGACTCATTTTACGAAGGGGTCCGCACAGTAATACAGATTACATGATCCTTTTTTGAAACCTCTTAAATATAAAGATTTGCTATGACACAGTACTTACCAAATTTATTACTGAATTGTTAAATTGATTTTGTTAGAGGAAGCACATGATGAGACTGATTATTATTACCGTTTTAAAAAGGGCATTTGATTTTGTGATTATTATACAAACATGTTTTCTGACTTGTCCCCTATTAAAAATGGTTGTGGTTAAATATTATTACTCACTGAGCTAGCGACTCACTTCCCGCTATTATTTTTACAGAGACACCAATAGACGCGGACAAGAATTTCGTTAATTAGAGTACACGAGTTGGCATCTGCTAGTGAGCCCCACATTTATTCGTGTGGGCAAAGATTGTTATTTATTTGTTATAGTCTCTTTCTTGAAACTCTTAAAGTCGCTCCATATTCATTTTTATGAGTGTCGTAAGTATTCTTTTATTAGTATAGACTTGTGACTCGTATTAGACTTTCCTATCGTATACTTGGAGATGAAGTTAGTATTATTGTATTGAAAATACTTCGTGAATGAGGATTATAACTTGTTTGGTCGATATAGGTTGGTTGTGTTGTTGATTTCTAAGACATGTTTATTTTTGGATATAGTCCTAAAACAGGGGAAACTCTGTCCGATTTTCTGTAGATTACCGACGAGGCTTACTTGAGAGCACTTGTTCCTAAGCGCCAGTCATGATCCTAAATTGGGTCGTGACAACTTAAATATATTAATTTACGATCGTCCAATATCTCGTTCATGTAAAATAAGACCAAGAAAGTGCTGACAAGGATTCGCTTATTGATTGATTATCAAAATTTATCTCAAGGTTAATTAGATTAATTTTTAAAATAAATGAGAGATTTTTTATTAGGATAAAGCATTTAATTTGTGGTAGTTGAATTTCCTAATACTATAGAAGATGAGAGACGACAACACAACATTTTTAGGACATTTAAATAAACAAGTCCATAAAATTATAAGGCAAAATTTAGAAAAAAAAAATTACATAAGAAATTAAGAGAGAGGATTTAGATTGAACCCAAAAAAACACTAATGTTGTTATGCAATTTGGAAGTTTCTATGTGATTAACTTTTCAATTTTTTTTTTAAAATTATGCATGACTTTTTGAGATTTTTATTAATTATTTTACTCTAATACTTTTCACTAGAACCTTGACCATGCAACGGAACAACAAATTTATATGTCCGTTCTATTTTTTTTTACATCTTTCACTTGTATGTATAAAGATCCCAAAATAATTAACATAAGATACAAAAGGAAGGTCAATTATAATATAACAGATGCTTTTACACAACTTTAATTAAAAATTCAAATGCCCCCATGATCTATATTAAGCTTTTGATTTTATGATTATTAGGGTGTTTTGATACTAAAACAGAAAGTCATACCTTGATAAAAGACTACTTGCAGTCTTGCATATGTTAATATCTCTCGAACATATATTAAATTATAAAACGTACTAATAATCTTTAAATTGGATAAATTATTTAACGTATAGGCAAATAGAAAAAAAATCTCCCATCGCATAATTAGTTATTGGGCCCGTGCTCAGCACGTGCCAACCTTCACTAGTTAGTATTAGATTGTACTATTTTATCCATTATAGAACTATTTTTTTTTGACAAAATATTTACTGGTATAAAAGTCGATTAATATTTTAAGGATATTTTCGTCGTTCAACATTTAATATGAAATATTCGTGCTTTTATAATAATAGAGATATAGATATAAATAGGTAAATAGATAATATAGATATTGATATATATAGATAATTAAGTATTTATTTTTGTTTTAATAGGTTTGAATCACTTTGATTTTGCACAAAAAATTAAAATTATTCAGATATTCTATCTATTACAACCACATAACCATCCCATATGACAACTAACATTAACCACCTTAGTAGTTAGTCACCACGGAAATCACCTTCATCACAAGCCATCACTAACTGTCAGTCACTATAATGAGTAGATGAACGTTTTTAATTAGTGGATGAGTTTTGGTTTCTTTTCTATATTAGATATTAGAGAGGGTTGCAAACGCACCCTTGACTTTTGTCATTACTTTTACCTTAGTTATATAGCTTTTTTTGTTTCTTTTGTCCTCTCACTTTTTCTTCTGGCAAATAAGAATATATATGTTACTTTTTACTTGCACAATTATGGAGTAATTTTGTCTATGAAAATTTAGATAGATTGAAACAATTCATTTAAGTCTCCGTTGTTTTTTTTTCCCTTAAAAATTAAGACATTTGAATATTATAATGTCTATTTAGTTAAATACGTCTGAATTCAAATATCCAATCTGAATAATCAAATGTTGTATTAAAATCCAAACTACATAAGATTATTTGTTTTCTCAGTATTTAAAGGTGTGGCTTCATTAAAAATTCATAAAATACAAAAGAAATTACGTAAAATACTAATTAAACTTAATACTATTGTCACAACCCAAATCGAAGAGTCACGATGGCACTCGGTGCCTTACTTAACCGAGTACCAACATAACGTATCTTTCTTATCATACTATCATGGGCAAATGAGCTGGAAAGGCCGTCATGAGGTAACCAGAATAAAACATAAAGGAATACTCGACATATGACGACCCAACATGATATACAAACTTATACATGTGACATACGAGCCTATAAGGCCGACATGATCATTTGTACACTTAAAACATAGGCCTACAAGACCATACAAGTATCCATATACATGACATCTGTCTACAAGCCTGTAAGAGTACATAAACATCATAAAGGTCGGGACAGGGCCCCCATACCACTCAATACATGTCCAAATCATACTGACCAAATAGGCAACTCTAGAGCAAGTGGAGTGCACCAATACCTTCCACTGAGTTGATAGCCTACTAGGAGGATTGTCAACCTGTCTATGGGGATATACATGCATGAAACGCAGCGTCCCCAGGCAAAAAGGACATTAGTACGAATAAAGTACAAAGTATGTAAGGTAGGAAAGCATAAATAAGAACAATAATGGAAAAAGAGATAGATAAGATACAACATGTATGTTTATAAAATTTTATAAACATACGCCTATGTGGGCATCATCATATCGTACCCGGCCATAATAGGCTCGGTAAAATGTACCCGGCCATCATAAGGCTCGGTAGAATCGTATCCGGTCATGTGGAGCTCGATAAAACCCAACTGATTAGTGGTTGCACAATAGGTGCCGTACCCGACCGACTATAGCGCGACTTGGTAGAGTAAAATAGATACATATATATAATGAATGCTGGACTCATGGAATCATGTTCTAAACCTTTCGGAGTGACATAAGGTCGTCGCATCTTCGATTAACATAATGGACCTCCATACCATCAATATGAACCTCAATAGGATTCAAGGATCATACATACTTGCTTAGAATAACTTTATAAGGAAAGAACAATATGGACAACCATAGTTGCTAAGAGTAGATCCGATATGAAATAATGTATCGTTTACATTCATTTCACTTTAGATTTTACCAAAATAAAGAAAGAAGTGCCTTAACATACCTTTGCAATCTTTTGTCCCATCGTTAACCAAGCTCAATATGAACTTCTTACGTCTACAATGAGTAAACCAACTTCTTCGTCGTCATATAAGCATTGTAACTCTCATATTTCAAAATCAATATTTTACAAAAAAACGGACAGTATCTCCCATATTTTTACTACATCCCATAAGTTACTAAAAGTCACCAAACAGTCCAAACAATAATAATATAATTCACAATAAGCTCTCTAATTACTTCAACAACCATTTTGAATGGCAAGCTCGATTTACAATTAACAAAATATAATTTAATCCAATTCCTTTTCCATGAATCCGCCTACAATGCCTACAATATCTATAACATCATACTTATGCTTACCATATCATTTTCAGCCCAAAACATCATAAGAATAATCTTCAAAAATAGTCCACACGCCTAGCACCTTAACCTTTATCGTCAACCTCTTATTTTTCATGTTATCTTCTTCAATCAACTAAATTAGCACATAGATAAGGTTAACAATAGCAGACACAACATAATCAAACTATTTATAACAATTTCTAGCCACAACAAACTATATATATAGCCTCAACACATCCCACAAAAAAAGGCAACGATTTCTTATGCCATGTCAATTACTATCTTGTAGATTTTCACTCAAACAACCCAACCAAAACATGATTAACCTTAAGCACAACCAAGACCATGATTTACTTACTTTAGGCAGTAGATACAACTTGAAATCCCCAGATGGTGTAGCTCACAACAACCTTCAATCACACCATAACATTGTGGGAGTTGTATTCTCTTCTTGAACCAACTTTTGTATTCAAGGTTGTGCGTAAACACTTGTATTTCTCCTTACAACTCTAATATATATGAGCGAGGGACTGGTTATCACCTTAATAAACAATAACAACACGAAATCTAAGATTACATCACTTTGAAGGATCCTCTAAAACAGCCACAAGATGAAGAACTACGATCTTGGAAGCACCACAAGATTTCTAGCGTTGGATTCATATTTGTATCTTTGGTTTTTACTCTAGAATCATGAAGACTGATTGAGAGTGTTTTGGGAGAGTATAGGGTCCGGTTGGGTCAAAAAATGACTCCAAATGAGCCTTGCTTCGATCTTTAAAGGTTGGAGAATCACCCACTGCCTAAGTAGGTCTTATGGGAGCTGCTTGTGCAGTCTTGCGAAAACGCGAATATCTCTCTACTCCAATGTCGTATTGACGACCGGTTTAATGTGTTGGAAACAAGACTTGTAGACCTTCAATTTGGTATATATATCATCCCGTAATTCTAAGTATGTTAGGAGAAAAGCTCAGTTATATTTGACCTAATTTTCAGCATATTATGAATGTAACTTATGATGACCTTTGCCAACTTTTGTTCCACAACTCGCTTGACTTCAAAACGTAACACATGAATATCATATAACTAAAATAACTCATAACATAACCTCCTTATTATGTTAAGAACCCTAGTCTCACCCCAAAAGTACATGTTATAATATTCCAAACTTGTCGACTTTCGACGAAACTTATTTTATTTAATTCGTTTAGCTTCTAAGCTTTCCAACCCTCTTGGTACTTGTTATTTATGATCTTAAATATTTGTAACCTCCAAGGTAACATGATTAACTTGTTTTATGTATTTTCAAATATAATCTCATTTATGAGCTTACATCAGTTAACTTACGGCGTACTCTTACGTACAAAACATGGGATGTAACAACTATATTAGTAAAAATATACAAAAATTATATGATGGTCAGTGATGGTAATGACTAACGATGGTAGTTGTAGGTGCTGAATGATAATGGTGATTAGTGATTGTAATGGTCGTTAGTAGTAGCTTGTACTTATGCTGGTTGACACTAATAGCTAATGGTGGTGGTTGGTGATGGTAATTAGTGATGATGACAGATAATTATGGTAGATGATGATGATAATTAATGATGGTGGCGATGTGGTTAGTGATGATAATTGGTGGTAGTTTATGGTAATAATGGTTGGTGGTAATAATATTAAATGGTGGCTAATGGTACGGTTGATTGTGGCGATTGATGGTACTACCTAGTAGTGGTAGCGAGTAAGGTTTAATAGTTGATGGGCGACAATAGCGGCCGGTAGCGGTGTAAGCACCTTTTGTAAACAGTAAACACAACGAAGTAATTTTTTTCCATTCTCATTTAAGTGGATTTGTGAAATAAACTAAATGTATAATTTTTCACATTTTTTTTTTTTTTTAACTCCAGCTTCAATCCAGCTACTAGCTCATGAACCAAACATAGGATCCTATCTTATGAATCTCATCGACAATTCTCCTATCATTTTGAATACATGTCTTGTTTTCTCTACGTCCATGTATGTGCATCTTACTTTCTCTATAACAATTATATTTTAAACTCACATGCTTTTCTTTTAGCCAAATGGACTCGAACAAATTGGAACGAAACGGAATAAAAGGAAAATTGTATAGGCCTGTATTTAGCTAGGTTTTGTTTTGGTATAGTATTCCAACCGATTACCAAAATACCAAATTGAAAATTTTCAAAACTATTAGTCACCTTAATTTCAAAAGTCAGCCAAAAATGCAATTCATTCTCGTAAAAAAATATAATATACAAGAATGCTCCTTACCTTAGGAGCGAGATGCCTTACGAGCAAGATGAGTGATGCATCTTGCAAGCACCAGTGAAGAACGTAAGCGACGCTGGAGCTCGGGTATTGATTTCCAGATATGTTAATGTTGTGAGAGCTTGTATAATTACAGGTGAGATGTTCCCGGTTCTTATAGTACTACTCGGGATGTGAACTCTTTATACCTATTTATAATAAAAAATTTATAATTCCAGGAGTATTACTCGTCTAGCATAATTTAAAAAAGATGAAATCGGATAACTTCTTTGACCTTATTGGAGCTTTTGTAATATGTCCTGCCTATAAAAGATAGCGAAATAAAAAAAAAGAAATATAATCAAAATATACTGGCTAGAAAATCATTATCATTAACAAATATCTAACACATGCGAAGAATAAAATTTTAAAATATTAAACGACTAATTGAAAAACCATTGTACATTTACCAAATCTCGACATCTATGTGTACTTGACATGATTGTCACATCACCTAAACCATCGCTATAAGGTAATGTCAATGTATCATGCCATATCGCCATGTCCGTCATCTTATTTATGTTCATGTCGCGTTCCGCCATCTAATCGATGTTCATGTCGCGTTTCGCCTCAACATAAGTAATGTCTTTTCATGTGGCTTTCTCAACAAAAAAGAATGCGAATTGTATTTATTACTGACTATAGACAATGATATTCAACTTAATACCACCTTTATTATTCACCGTTGCATTTAAACGACACTACAACATTTTTACCGCATTATAGGAGACCCTATTTATTATCATATAAACTCAAATCAAACAAACCGACTTAAAAAGAGAAAATTCAAACTATATCGAATTTAACTAAGTAATTTTGATATAGTAATTTTTAACAAAACGAATACTGAGAATACTGAATTGAAGTTTTTCAAAACCGTAACAATCAATAAACACACCTTGTTTATCCCAAAATTGGGTAACAATTAAATTTGTACGAGGTTTAAAGAATACGTGATTTAATTCAATACGAATAATTAAGAATAACAGATAAATGAATTACAGATAGAATAAATGATCAAACCAATCGCAATGTTATGACTAAGTATGATCTTAGATTGAACAGTGGAACTCGTCCTCGATTGGACCCTCAGTTCAAGCCCGGTCGCGAATGAAGAAAAGAACAAGTGAGTAATGCCTTTAACAGTAGCTAGAAGAAAAAAAGTAAACTTTTATTGCTTTGAATTACGTGTTACCATGTGTCAAACTAAAGAAAAACTTCCCCTTTATATAGTAGGAGAATTTCAGTCCTAGTATAAGTCTAAAAAAGGTAAAAATCTTCTTTTTCCGGTGATTGTTGATCCATAATTGATACTGAATGAGATTCATGCCGTAATATCCAATTGAGAGCGAATATTACGGCCCCCTATCCGTAGTGCATAACCGTTCACCGGGTTTCCCGAGGTCCAGAAGCTATACTTGGTCCGAGGTGCATCATTTTACCATGTTCGATCTTAGATACATCGTTCGTTCTTTTTACGTATCAATACGAGGGGTTCTTGGCCTCGATCAGGATCATGTCGAGCCGCACTTCCACTTCGTTCTTTCATTGGGAAATCAGGAAAACGTTTACCCTCAAATTTACCTGTACACAGATAGTCTCCTCGTTTTTCGGAGAGTAGATTTATCAAAGTGTCGGGAAGTGATAAACTAACCATGATTCCTTTTTTCGTACGTTACAACCGAGATGACAGATAAGCCAAAACATCCAATCAGTCATGTTGTTATGACTTCGGACACGTGTCAGCCATTTATTGACTGTCCCCGAATGCGAAACGTCACACATTGATTATCCTTCTTCTATAAAAGTTCCGACCCTTTTTCACCTTTTCACTTTCTGATTCCAGAGCTCGTTGGTTTACCCTTGAATTCTAACTAACCTTTTCAAATCTTTATATATTACTTCTTAGATCTTCATATCTTCATACCCTCATACTTCTTCTTTAAATCATCAAACCAGACCTTCGTACCTTCATCTCCATCTTCAAATCTTCATCCTCTTCTTCAAACCTTCATATTTTTCTTCAAATCTTCTTATTTTTCAGAATCCGATGGCAAAAACTTCTAAGTCTATGCCTCAGCAAACCGCCCTTTCATATTCCAACCCGGCCACGGATGCCAATGTGGCTGTCTCTGAGGTGGCCCAAGAGTCTCCCTTGAAGAGTTTCATCCCCGGGGGTTGCTCCACCGAGAATGACTTCAAAGTCGAGAAGGACTCTAGTCAACAAGGCCGAGGCGAGGAGTATAGAGGTACATATGCTCTGTTACTAAGAACACACTCCCCACAATTTGGGTGGACTGCAACTGGGAGGGCAATGAGGTGATCGTCCCCAGGCCCAACGAAGATATCACCACTCACGTGGAGGGGTATCTAAGTGTTTACACTTACCCCTTCACCCTCGCCCCAGTGGACCCTATAGTCCTCGACTTCTGCAAAAGGTACGAGGTCTGCCTAGGGCAGATTTACCCATCCTTTTAGAGGATCGTAATCCTCCTTAACCGTCTCATAAATAACACCGATGCAACTCAGTTCACCCTCGACCACCTGCTTCATCTTTATAGTCCCTGAATCTTCCGAGAGGGACTGATCAAGCTCGTTCCTCGAGCAAGTAAAGCTCCATTCTCGAGTATCGATGAAGATCGAGATTGGGGTAGGCAGGGGAGGTTCGTTCGGGGGAAAACTAAACACCTTATTACCCCAAATTTCTACCATTCCTTGAATAGTGGAACTCATCTCGTTAGTCTTCTCCTTCTCAAGTGCTTGCTATTTCCTTTTGTTATTTTTCTAATTGCATATGTCTACCGTTGTGCAGAGGTCACCCAAGTTCCCAATATAGTCTCCCGCTTCAAGGAGTGGATCGAGGGGATTTGCAAACAAATGTCTTACTTTGAGCGCGAATGGCGCAAGCTCTCGAAAGGGCAAGTGGGAGGCCCGTTCCCATGGTGAGTCTTCTGCCCGAACAATTACATTTACATAACTTTTATTTTTGCTAAGTCTTTTTCCCTTTCACAGGCTTGCCCAAGACCACTGAGCTTCGGCCATCGGATGAGGACGAGGCCCCGTCCTCGCTTGCTGAACCCTCCGCTTCGAGACAACCCAAAGCTGCCGAAAATGAGGAGAAAAAGAAGAAAAAGAGGAAATCCTCTGGCTCTCCAGACGCCGAGGTGAAGAAAAAGAGGGTTGTTGTTCGGGACCGAAAAAGCAACAAAAAGAACACCAAAGCCAGGGTTCCGGACCCCGACTCCCTCTTCCGGCTTAAGGATTACCCTAAGGACGACGACCTTGAGTTCATTGCTCACGGGTCGACCATCAACGAGGGAGAGCAGGTAGCAACCAGAGAAGATGGCCAAGAGGTCGATCCCCCTCTAGCTCGAGAACCAGAAGGAGAATCGGAATCTCACTTGTTTTAAAATAAAATTCTGCATTCTGAGGCCTTAAAAACCTCTTTTAGGATCACCTCGATTTGCATGCGCAGTCCGGGCGCATAGCCTGAAAGCCTATATGCGAAAATCTGTGAAAAATGATAAATTTTGACTATAAAATAAGTTAATTTGACTTGGGTCAATATTTTGGGTAAACGGATCCGGACCCATGATTTGACGGTCCTGGAGGTTCCGTAGGAAAATATGGGACTTGAGCGTATGCCTAGAATCGAATTCTGAGGTCCCAAGCCCGAGAAATGAATTTTTGAAGAAAATTGTTTTCTGAAATTGTTTATAAGGTTTGGAAATGAATTTTGGTTAAAATTCGATGGTATCAGACCCGTATTTTGGTTCTGGTGCCCGGTACAAGTCTTATATATGATTTAAGATAATTCTGTGAAGTTTGGTAAGAAACGGAATCCATTTGACGTGATTTGGACCTTAAATGCAAAATTTGATGTTTAAAGAAGTTTTGGGAAAATTTCATTGGTTTTGAGATTTAATTCATAGTTGTTGATGTTATTTTAGTGATTTGAATACACGAGCGAGTCCGTATGATATTTTTAGGGTAGTGTGCATGGTTGGTTTGGAGCTCCGAGGGCTCGGGTGAGTTTTGGATAGGCCGCGAGGTGAAATTTTGGACTTAAGGAATTGCAGGCCTGCAGGCTTCACATTTCCCAACCTCCCTTCGCAATTCCTAGTTCGCATTTCCCAACCTCCCTTCGCAATTCCCAGTTCGCATTTCCCAACTTGCGTTTGCAATTCCCAAGCCAGCAGAGGTCGGGGTTCGCAATTCCTATAGCTGAGACCTGCAACTTTTATACTTGGACGATTTTAAACCCATTTTTCATATCCTCTCAAAACATAAACACACTAGAGCGATTTTTCAAAGGCTTCTTCTTCTCCAAATTAATTGCAAGTCATTTTTAACTCATTTTCTTCAATCATTAACATCTTTTAACATGATTTCAACTCAAAATCAATGATATTTATGGGGGAAATTGGGTGTTTTGGGTAGAACCTAGGTTTTTAAAAAAATTGGGGATTTGGACCTCGATTTGAGGTCCGATTTAAAGACAAATCATATATTTGGGTTCGTGGGGGGATGTGTAATCGGGTTTTGGTTCGAACCTCGGGTTTTGACCATGTGGGCCCGGGGGCGATTTTTGACTTTTTGGGTAAAACTTTGGAAAACTCATTTTCATGCATTGGGGTTGATTCATTTAGCGTTTATTGAATGTAATTAAGTAACTTGTGGCTAGATTCGAGCGAATTGGTGGTGGAATAAAGGGGTAAAGCTATAATTGAAATGTGAATTGTGTTCGTGGCATCGAGGTAAGCGTTTGGTCTAACCTTAGCTTGAGGGATTAGGAGTTGTGTCTTATTTGCTATATGTTAATTGTGGAGTACGACGTATAGACATGGTTACGAGTATCTATACGTTGGTGTCAAGCATGCCCGTGAGTCTTGTATTATAATTCTTATGACTCCGTTTTGGTTTATTGCACTTCATATGTTATTATCACCATTGTTCCCTTGCCGGGATATTTGTTTGATATTATTGTTCCCTTGTGGGGATGTTGTTGATATATCATTGTTCCCTTGCCGGGAAGTTGTCACATTGCTCTTATTCCCTTGCCGGGCTTCCTTGTGATTAGTGTTGGCTTGTAACTGGGAGCGGGTGGTACGCCTACCATAAGATATAATGAAATGGGAGTAGGTGGTACGCCTACCACAAGATATAGTGAAATGGGAGCGGGTGGTATGCCTACCACAAGATATAGTGAAATGGGAGCGGATGATACGCCTACCAAGAGATATAATGAAATGGGAGCGGGTGGTACGCCTACCACAAGATGTAATGGAATGGGAGCGGGTGGTACGCCTACCATGAGATAAATGAAATGGGAGCAGGTGGAACGCCTGCCACGAGATACATGAAATGGGAGCGGGTGGCACGTCTGCCACGAGATACAAGAAATGGGATCGGGTTGCACGCCTGCAACAAGATGTGAAAAGAAAGTGAAATCTGCCTTTGTTTTCCTTATTCTTGTTAGTGGTTGGATTTTGATTCCTTTATAGTTCTCTTGATATTCTATTTTACCTGTTATTCCCCGAAGCATGTTTCCCCCTCCCATCTTTACTTGTTTATTCCTGCTTTACTTTCCGCTGTATATTATATAACTGCACAGGTTAATTTGGTGGTCTGGTCCTAGCCTCGTCACTACTTCTCCGAGATTAGGCTAGACACTTACCAGCACATGGGGTCGGTTGTGCTGATACTACACTCTGCACTATGTGCAGATCTCGGAGCAACTTTTGGACCGTAGTTGGAGGCTACCTTCCGTCCACGCGGAGATCCAAGGTAGACCTGCAGGCATCCGCAGGCCCTGGCGTTTCCTCTATCTTTTATTTCCTGTTTCCTTTTTTGCTTCAGAAACAATGTGTCTTCTATTCTCGGACCTTGTATTTAGCAATCTTAGACCGTCTGTGACACTGTGACACCAGGTTTTGGGTGATTAAGGCTTAAGTAGTTGTAATAGCTATAGAATCAGATATTTTATTATTTTTCTTCCGCTTAATTAAATATTTTGCTATTTATACGTTATAGCTTTATATCTGTTAAAAAGAATTAATTGGATAATGGATTAATTAGTTTAAAGGATTGGCTTGCCTAGCTCACATTAGTAGGCACCATCATGACTCCCGAGGGTGGAAAATTTGGGTCGTGATAATGGCCTCCCAAGAGGTGGCTCTTGCCCCGAAGGAAGTAGCCAGTGTCATCGACATCGCGAAGATGCCATCCTACATAAAGTCCATGCTCGAAGAGGCTCAAGCCGATAAAGAAAAATCAAATGAGACGGCACAAGGCGCAGATGATGTCCTCAATATGTTCTTCGACGACGTGGACATGAGCGCGTTGGAGGACTATTTCGGGCTTGGTCACTTAGAGGTCCTGAAAAAGGACATTCCATCAGGAGCGGGCAAGCCGAGATCGAGCCCAAAGCTAGTGAGGCAGTTCCCTGCCCCGAGTGTGGATCCCAATCGTAAAAGAACGGTCGTTCTTACTATCCTGGCAGACGCTTGGGCGCTGTCTGCTCCGGTGGGTGTAGCTTGCTATCTTCGTTGCCTGGTGACAGAGGAGGACCAGGCAAAGATGAATGAAGTAGGCACATCGAGCCTCTTCAACGAGGCACAACAACCATTGAACTGGGTAAGGTGTCTACTCCTTGCATCCTTTGTGAATTTTGCTTCGTTTTAGCATATTTTAATGACCTTATTTTTTTTAGGCCTCGGTGCTCAAAAGGAGGCCCCATCCGTGCTGGAGAAGGCTCAAAAGGAGGCCCCATCCGTGAAATGGGAGCACGCCGATCTGGTCGAGAAGGTAAGGATTTTTAAGCTAAAAATGAGAAGCTACTCGTGATGACTGACGATGCAACCTCGTAGGTCCAAGAGAAGATAAACTTGATTGACTAGCTTCGAGCAGAGATGGATGAGGTCAAGACCATGGTCGAGGCTCTAAAGGGCAGGATGGACCTGTTGGCTTCAGGAAAAGAGGCCATAAAAGAGGAGCTGGCATCAGTCAACGACTAGCTCTGAGTGGACAAAGACAAGGCTGTCAAATGGTCTCGGCTAAATGACAAACTCCAGGTACAACTGGCTTCAGCCGCCTCGGGACGGGATGCCCTTGGCCAGAAGTATACTGCAACGAATTCCAAGTTTGAGGCCACTTCCATTAATTCCTCCAAATTCGAGGAAATTCTGGCCCAGTTTAAGGCTGACATGGAGATTGCCGAGGCTCTCTTAAGGATAAAGACTGAGTATGTAAAGTGACTATCCCAAAGGGAGACCCTCGAGGAGATTCATGCCCGAGGTTTTGACTTGTCGTGATATCGAAGAAGCCAAGAGGTTCAAGGACAAGGCAAGGGAACTCTATGAGCCCGAAGGTCCCAATGGTTTCGAAGGCTCCGATGCTGAGTCAAGCCCCAGTAAAGATCATGCGTAAATGCCTTAGTTCTTTTGTAATGACCCGGCCGGTCGTTTTAAGAATTAATGCCTCGATCAACTATTAACTACTTTCCCTGTGTTTGTTTTTGTTATTTTGGTTTGCCTGGATGATTTGTTTTGAGTTTCGGAGTGTTTTGGGACACTTAGTCCCTAAATGAGAGTTTAAGCTTTAGAATTTGGACCGTAGTCGGAGCAGTGAGAAGACAGCCTTGTAATGGAATTCCGTCAGTTTTGCTAGCTCTGTTGGGTGATTCCGGACTAAGGGGCGTGTTCAGATTATGTTTTGGAGGTCCGTAGCTCATTTAGACGTGAAATGCCAAAAGTTTAAATTTGGAAGTTTTCGGTTCGATAGTGAAATTTTGATATCGGGGTCGGAATCCGATTCCGAGAGATGGAGTAGCTTCATAGTATTGAATATGACTTGTGTGCAAAATTTGGGGTCAATCGGACTTGGTTTGGTTGGTTTTATCATCGGATGTAGGATTCTTGAGATTTCTAGTTCATAAGGCTTGGATTGGAGAGTGATATATGGTTTTAGCATTGTTTGATGTGATTCGAGAGTTGAAATAAGTTCGTATGATGTTTTAGGATTGGTTGGCATGTTTGGTGGAGGTCTCGGGGGCCTCGGGTGAGTTTCGGGTGGTTAACGAACCTTTAGACTCAAGATTAAAATAGCAGAAATTGTAGCATGTCTCCAGTTCTGGTTTCCTTCTTCGCATTCGCGAGTGGGGTCTCGCGTTCGCAAAGAGGAGCTGGGGTAGGTGGAATCTTAACGCTTCGCGTTCGCGATCTTGGTCCCGCGTTCGCAAAGCTGAGAGGTCATATGCCTACGCGTTCGCGAAGAAGGTCCCGCGTTCGCGTAGAAGGGATAAAGTTGCTACCGTGTTCGTGACAGGGACATCGCGTGGGCGATGAAGGAATTCTGGGCCAAGCCAAGTTATGCTTCGCGAACGCGATGGGCCTTCCACGTTCGCGAAGAAGGAATCACCGGGGCAGATTATAAAATTTCAAAATCGAGGGTTTAGCCATTTTTATCAAAACTAGAGTTTGGGAGCTCGGATTTGAACGAGATTTTGGGGGATTTTCAGAGATATCAATTGGGTAATGATTCTACATGTGATTTTGGTTATATCCCACTAATTTATCATTAATTTATCATTTAATTTCGGATTTGGGATGAAAAATTGAGAAAAATGGAATAGAGTTCTTCAACTAAGATTTCGCATTTTGATTGAGAATTTGTCATCGGATTTGGATAATTTTTGTACGAGTGAACTCATGAGTGAATGGGGGTTCATAATCCGTAATTTTTACCTGATTTTGAGACGTGGGCCCGAGGGGACTTTTTGGGCAATTTTCTTAATTTTGCGTGTTAGCTTCACATTAATTAGTGAAATTAGTTACTTGAAGTTATATTTACATTATGCAATTGATTTGAATAGATTTGGGCCATTTGGAGTCGGGTACTCGTGGCAAGAACGTGATTTCGAGTTGATTGAGCTGGTTCGAGGTAAGTGGCTTACCTAACCTTGTGTGGGGGAACTCCCCTTAGGATTTGGTATTGTTGTTATATGAGTTCCGTGTACGTGAGGTGACGAGTGCGTACACATGCTAATTGTTGAAAATCCCATTTTCCTTAAGCTAATACCACGTGTTCTTGTAGTTTAGCAAATACTTGTACTTGAAGCCTCTTGTTTAGATTAGGAAAAGCATGCTTACGTGACTTAATTGTCTTACCTGTCTTGATTGCCTACCTGTACTCTATGCAGCATGTTAGAGTAGAAATTTCTTGTTTAATTCTTGAATAGAACTGTATATTTTTATAAGATGGTTGTGTGTGGGACTACAGGATGGTATCCGGGGATATCCCCTTGCTTGTTTACTTTGGGACTACGGATTGGTATTCCAATAGATCTCCTTGTATATTTATGATTGGGACTACGGGACAACACCCGGTAGATTCCACGTACTGAATATTTACTTTGGGACTACGGATTGGTATTCCGAGAGTTTCCCTTGCACCTTTATGATTTGGACTACGGGACGATTTCCCCAGAAATTATCTGGACATTTACATTAGAGACTACGGGACGGTATCCCGGGAGATCCCCTGTTGCTATTTCTGTGTACTGAGTTAGATTCTTTCTATGGTTTTATTCATTATATACTGTTAGTACTTTAATTATATTGTCATATTCTACACTGTTTTACCTTGTTTTTCATCTATAATCAGTAGGGCCCTAACCTTCCTCGTCACTACCTGACTGAGGTTAGGCTTGGAACTTACTGAGTACCGCTACGGTGTACTCATGCCCTTCCTGCACATGTTTTTCATGTGCAGATCTAGGTTTTTCGGCTCAACCATACCATCAGTGAGGCGAGACAATCTTCAGTGACTTCAAGATATATCTGCCGCGTCCGTAGACCGAGGAGTCCCTCTCTATTCTCCCCTCTAGTTTTAGCTCTCCTTTATTTACTTTTTGCTTAAACATTCTAGAGTTAGAACACTTGTAGTTATTCCACAACTTGTGATTTCATGAGATTCTGGATTTTGGGAGTTGATTTAGTTTGAGAGTTTATACTTGTATATGCCGAGCGACATCTTAAATGTTTTATTTATAGTTATTCCGTAGTTTTTTGGCTAGTTATTATCTTTCATTTCTATTTCCGCAAATTATTAGTCTTA
Source organism: Nicotiana tabacum (assembly GCF_000715075.1). NCBI lineage: Eukaryota > Viridiplantae > Streptophyta > Magnoliopsida > Solanales > Solanaceae > Nicotiana > Nicotiana tabacum. Next base: position 97,536,198 of record NC_134084.1, on the reverse strand, counting down.
CCTAGTCGTAGAGACTAGGTGCCATCACGACAGTTCATGGAGGGCGAACTTGGGTCGTGACAAGTTGGTATAAAGCTCTAGGTTCATAGGAGTCATGAATCACAAGCCAGGTTTTAGAGTTACGGATCGGTACAGAGACGTCTGTACTTATCTACGAGAGGCTATGTAACTGTTAAGAAAATTCCACTTCATTTGATTTCCTTGTCGTGCGAGATTTTAGTATCACAACTCTAAACTTCTGTCTTCTATTATCTTACAGATGGTAAGGACACGTGCCACCGAAGATGACCAGGCACCCCGCCCCCTACTAGAGCCGTCAAAGTTCAGGGCCGGGGTAAATGCTGAGGACGCACCCGTGGTGCAGCTATAACACCCGTGCGAGCTGCCATAGAGGAGCCACCAGCAGCTTCAACCGGAGTCCAGGCACTTGATACGCCTATTGCTACTATTATTCTAGCTCTTCAAGAGACTCTTGCATAGTTCGTGAGCATGTACACCACTCTAGCTCAGGCAGGGCTGATTCCCCTTACTATAGCCACATCCCAGGCCAGGGGAGGAGCACAGACTCCCGCCGCGCACTCCTAAGTAGCGGGGTCCAGGTTGATCTGATCCCATAGGTTATACAGGCACCGCCTGCAGTCCCAGATCAGCCCGAGGACAGGGCAGCAGCTTCAGAGGATGAGCAGCAGAGGCTTGAGAGGTTCAAGAAGTATAAGCCTCTTGTATTCAGTGGTTTAACATCAAATGAAGCCCTGGGATTTCTAGAGAAGTGTCACTATATCCTCCGCACTATGGGTATATTACGATCAAGTGGGGTTTCTTTCACTACCCTCCAGCTTCGAGGAGCCGCCTACTAGTGGTGGCGTACTTTTGAGTTGGATAGTCCAGTTGAGGCAACATCCCTTACTTGGACTCAATTTTCAGATATGTTCCTGAGAGAGTTTGTTCCTCAGAGCCTCAGGGATGCATGGCACGCAGAGTTTGAGCATTTGCGCTAGGGCACTATGACTTTTTTGGAGTACGCTGTCCGTTTCACTGACTTGGCTACCAGCCTTGGTTGCTACAGTTCGTAAGAGAGTCTGCTGGTTTATTAAGTGGCTCATTCCCAGCATCAGGTCTAGCATGGCTCGTGAGTTGGAGATGGATATTTCTTATCAGCAGGTGGTGAGAATTGCTAGGAGAGTGGAGGGTATGCATGCTCGAGATAGAGAGAAGAGGGAGGCCAAGAGGTCTCGAGAGTCGGGCCATTATTCTGGTGCCCATGCTCCAGCTGCAGTTCATCATGGTAGGGGTTGTATGAGTTGCCCCGTTCATTCAGCTCTTTCAGCAACCAGTGGTATTGCAGCTCCTCCTAGGCCCAGGAGCTTATTAGCACCTCCAGTATCTAGTGCGCCTCTTTCGCGGGGTGCTTTTAGTGGTTAGTCCAGCAGATCTGGCCCGAGCTAGTCACAGCCACTACGTCTTCCCAGAGCTTGTTTTGAGTATAGTGACACATACCATATGGTGAGGGATTTCCCCAGACTTAGGAGGGGTGCACCTCCACAGACCCCTCGGCCACAGCGTGTCCCACAGAGTTCCCAGGCTATAGTCCCAGCACCAGTTGCTACCCCACCTGCCTAGACAGCTAGAGGTGGAGGCCAGAGAGGTAAAGGTCGCCCTAGAGGGGGAGGCCAGGCCAGATATTATGCCCTTCCTACCCGTACTGAGGCTGTCGCCTCCGATTTTGTCATCACAGGTATTGTTCTAGTTTGTCATAGAGATGCACCGGTTCTATTCGATCTAGGATCCACTTATTCTTATGTGTCTTCTTATTTTGCCCGCATTTGGGCGTATCTCGGGATTCTTTGAATTCCCCTGTTTATGTTTCTACTCCTGTGGGGGATTCTCTTGTTGTGGATCGCGTCTACCGGTCGTGTTTGGTTGCTCTTAGTGGTTTTGAGACCAGAGTAGATTTATTATTGCTCAATATGGTAGACTTCGATGTTATCTTGGGCATGGACTAGTTGTCTCCCCATTATGCTATTCTTGATTGTCATGACAAAATCGTGACGCTGGCTATGCCAGGTGTACCGTGAGTAGAGTGGAGGGGTACTTTAGATCACACTCCCAGTAGAGTTATTTCTTTTCTTAAAGCTCAATGAATGGTTGAGAAAGGGTGTGACGCGTATCTGGCCTATGTGAGAGATGTTAGTGTTGATACCCCTACAATTAATTCAGTGCCAGTAGTACGGGACTTCCCTGATGTGTTTCCAGCTGATCTTCTGGGTTTACCACCCGACAGAGATATTGATTTTGGCATTGATCTGTTGCCGAGCACTCAGCCCATTTCTATTCCTCCATATCGTATGGCTCCTACTGATTTGAAGGAGTTGAAGGATTAGTTACAGGAATTGCTTGATAAGGGTTTTATTTGGCCCAGTGTATCACCTCGAGGTGCTCCTGTGTTGTTTGTGAATAAAAATGATGGTTCTATATGTATGTGCATTGATTATCGCCAGTTGAACAAAGTTACACTAAAGAATCGGTATCCTTTGCCTCGTATTGATGATTTGTTTGACCAGTTACAGGGTGCACGAGTGTTTTCTAAGATTGACTTGCATTCAGGTTACCATCAGTTGAAGATTTGGGAGCCAGATATCCTAAAGACTGCTTTCAGGACTCGGTATGGTCATTACGAGTTCCTTGTTATGTTTTTTGGGCTGACCAATGCCCCATCAACCTTCATGCATTTGTTTCATAGTGTGTTCCAGTCATATCTTGACTCGTTAGTCATTGTCTTTATTGATAATATTCTGGTATACTCTCGGAGTCGGGAGGATCATGTGCAGCACCTGAGGATAATGCTTCAGACTTTAAGGGAAAAGAAGTTATATGCAAAGTTCTCGAAATGTGAGTTTTGGTTGGATTCCGTGGCATTCTTGGGCCATGTGGTATCGAGTAAGGGCATATAGGTGGATCCTAAGAAAGTGGAAACAGTGCAGGTTTGGCCCAGACCATCCTCAGCTATAGAAATCCGCAGTTTTCTTGGCTTGGCAGGTTACTACCATTGATTTGTTGAGGGGTTTTCATCAATTGCAGCACCTATGACCAGGCTAACCCAGAAGGGTGCTCCGTTCCAATGGACGGAGGAGTGTGAGGCGATCTTTCAGAAGCTTAAGACAGCTTTGACTACAACCCCAATATTGATATTGCCTACAGGTTCAGGATCTTATACTGTCTATTGTGATGCCTCGAGGATTGGCCTTGGAGTGGTATTGATGCGGGACGCTAGGGTGATTGCCTACGTATCCAGACAGTTAAAGGTACATGAGAAGAATTATCCTATCCATGATCTCGAGTTAGCTGCTATTGTTCACGCCTTGAAGACCTGGCATCATTATTTGTACGGTATTCCTTGTGAGATCTATACTAATCACTGAAGTTTGCAGCATCAATTCTAGCAGAAAGATCTTAATTTGCGCCAGAGGAGATGGTTAGATCTGCTGAAGGACATGATATCACTATCTTGTATCACTCGGGCAAGGCCAATGTGGTGGCCGATGCTCTAAGTTGCTGGACGGAGAGTTTGGGGAGTTTGGCTTATTTATCAGCAACAGAGAGGCCCATGGCAATGGATGTTCAGGCCTTAGCCAGCCAGTTTATGAGATTGGATCTTTCGGAGCCTAGTGAGTTTCTAGCTTGCGTGGTCTCTCGGTCTTCCTGATTTGATCGTATCAGGGAGCGTCAGTATGATGACCCTCACTTGCTCTTCCTCAAGGACAAGTTTTTGCACGGCGATGCAAGAGATGCGACTATTGGTGATGATGGTATTGAGGATGCAGGGTCGGGTATGTGTACCTAATGTTGATGGGCTTCGGGAGTTGATTCTAGAGGAGGCCCATAGTTCGCGATATTCCATCCATCCAGGTGCCACGAAGATGTACCAGGATTTGAGGCAGCACTATTGGTGGAGACGAATAAAGAAAGATATAGTTAGATTTGTAGCTCGGTGCCTCAACTGTCAGCAAGTAAAGTATGAGCACTAGAGGCCGGGTGGATTGCTTCAGCAGATAGAGATTCTAGAGTGGAAGTGGGAGCGGATCACCATGGACTTCGTAGTTGGACTCCCACTGACTTTGAGGAAGTTCGATGCCATTTGGGTGATTATGGATCGACTGACCAAGTCTGCACACTTCATTCCCGTATGTACTACCTATTCTTCGGAGCGATTGACAGATATTTATATCCGGGAGATTGTTCGTCTGCATGGTATTCTAGTTTCTATCATTTCAGACAGAGGTACTCAGTTCACATTACGGTTCTGGAGGGCCATACTGCATGAGTTAGGTACTCGGGTGGAGTTAAGCACAACATTCCACCCCTAGACGGACGGACAGTCCGATCACACTATTCAGATTCTTGAGGATATGCTCCGTGCGTGTGTGATGGAGTTTGGAGGTTCTTGGGATCAGTTCTTGCCACTGGCGGAGTTTGCCTACAACAACAGTTATCAGTCTAGCATTCAGATGGCACTGTATAAGGCTTTATATGGTAGGCGGTGTAGATCCCCGGTAGGTTGGTTTGATCCGAGTGAGGCTAGATTATTGGGCACAGACTTGGTTTAGGATGCTTTGGAGAAGGTTAAGGTGATTCAGGATAGATGCTGTACAACCAGTTCAGACAAAAGAGTTAAGCGGACCGGAAGGTTCGTGATGTTTCCTATATGGTTAGAGAGCGGGTCTTGCTTCGGGTTTTGCCTATGAAGGGCGTTATGAGATTTGGGAAGAAAGGGAAGTTGAGTACGAGGTTTATTGTTCCTTTTGAGATATTGAGACGTGTTGGGGAGGTTGCTTAAGAGCTTGCCTTACCTCCTAGCTTGGTAGGAGTTCATCCGGTATTTCATGTTTCGATGCTCCGGAAGTATCACGACGATCCGTCACACGTATTGGATTTTAGTTCAGTCTAATTGGACAAGGATCTATCTTATGTTGAGGAGTTAGTGGCAATATTGGATAGGCAGGTTCGGAAGTTAAGGTCAAAGAACATTGCATCAGTGAAGGTTTAGTGGCAGGGTCAGCCGGTCGAGGAGGCAACCTGCGAGATCGAGCAGGACATGCGCAGCTGTTACCCTCATCTTTTCACCACTTCAGGTATGTCTCTATGCTCGTTCGAGGAAGAACAAATGTTTTAAAAGGGGGAGGATGTAACGACCCGACCGGTCATTTTAAAAATTAATGCCTCGATATTCTATTAACTGCTTTCCCCATGTTTGTTTCTGCTATTTTGGTTTGCCAGGATGATTTGTTTTGAGTTTTGGAGTGTTTTGGGATACTTAGTCCCTAAATGAGAGTTTAAGCTTTAAAATTTGGACTGTAGTCAGAGCAGTGTCAAGACGGCCTCGGAATGGAATTCCGTCGATTCCGTTAGCTCCGTTGGGTGATTTCAGGCTTATGGGTGTGTTCAGATTGTGTTTTGGAGGTCCGTAGCTCATTTAGACGTGAAATGCCAAAAGTTGAAATTTGGAAGTTTCTGGTTCGATAGCGAAATTTTGATATTGGGGTCGGAATCCGATTCCGAGAGTTGGAGTAGCTCCGTAGTGTTGAATGTGACTTGTGTGCAAAATTTGGGGTCAATCGGACTTGGTTTGGTTGGTTTTATCATCGGATGTAAGATTCTTGAGATTTCTAGTTCATAAGGCTTGGATTGGAGAGTAATATGTGGTTTTAGTGCTGTTTGATGTGATTCGAGAGTTGGAATAAGTTCGTATGATGTTTTAGGATTGGTTGGCATGTTTGGTGGAGGTCCCAGGGGCCTCGGGTGAGTTTCCGGTGGTTAACAGATCTTTAAACTTAAGAGGAAAATTGTAGAAATTGCAGCAGGTCTCTAGTTCTGGTTTCCTTCTTCGCATTCGCGAGTGGGGTCTTACGTTCACGAAGAGGAGCTGGGGCAGGTGGAATCTTAACGCTTTGCGTTCGCGATATTGGTCCCGCATTCACGAAGCTGAGAGGTCATATGCCTACGTGTTCGCGAAGAAGATTCCGTGCTCGCATAGGAGGGAGAGAATTGCAACCGTGTTCGTGACAGGGTCATCGCGTTCGTGATGAGGGAATTTTGGGCCAAGCCAAGTTATGCTTCACGAACACGATGAGCCTTCCGCGTTAGCGAAGAAGGAATCACCTGGGCAGATTATAAAGTTTCAAAATCGAGGGTTTAGCCATTTTTATCAAAAACTAGAGTTTGGGAGCTCGGATTTGAACGAGATTTTGGGGGATTTTCAGAGATATCAATTGGGTAATGCTTCTACACTTGATTTTGGTTGTATCCCACTAATCTATCATTAATTTTATCATTTAATTTTGGATTTCGGGTGAAAAAATTGGGAAAAATGGAATAGAGTTCTTCAACTAAGATTTTGAGTTTTGATTGGGAATTTGTCATCGGATTTGGATAATTTTTGTACGAGTGAACTCGTGAGTGAATGGGGTTTCATAATCCATAACTTTTACCCGATTTCGAGACGTGGGCCTGGGGGACTTTTTGGTCAATTTTCTTAATTTCGCGTGTTAGCTTTGAATTAATTAGTGGAATTAGTTACTTGAAGTTATATTTACATCATGCAATTGATTTGAATAGATTTGGGCCATTTGGAATCGGGTACTCATGGCAAGAATGTGATTTCGAGTTGATTGAGCTGGTTCGAGGTAAGTGTCTTGCCTAACCTTTTGTGGGGGAACTCCCGTTAGGATCTGGTATTGTTGTTATATTAGTGCCATGTACGTGAGGTGACGAGTGCGTACACATGCTAATTGTTGAAAATCCCATTTTCCTTAAGCTAATACCATGTGTTCTTGTAGTTTAGCAAATACTTGTACTTGAAGACTCTTGTTTAGATTAGGAAAAACATGCTTACGTGACTTAATTGTCTTACCTGCCTTAATTGCCTACTTGTACTCTGTGCAACATGTTAGAGTAGAAATTTCCTGTTTAATTCTTGAATAGAACTGTATATTCTTCTAAGATGGTTGTGTGTGGGACTACGGGATGGTATCCCAGGAGATCCCCTTGCTTGTTTACTTTGGGACTACGGATCGGTATTCCGGTAGACCCCCTACACATTTATGATTGGGACTACGGGACAACACCCGGTAGATTCCCCGTATTGATTATTTACTTTGGGACTACGGATTGGTATTTCGGGAGTTTCCCTTGCACCTTTATGATTTGGACTATTGGACGATATACCGAAGATCCTCTAGACATTTACATTTGGGACTACGGTACGGTATCCCGGGAGATCCCTTGTTGCTATTTCTATGTATAGAGTTAGATTCTTTCTGTGTTTTTATTCGTTATAGACTGTTAGTACTTTAATTATGTTGTCGTATTCTATACTGTTTTACCTTGTCAGTAGGGCCTGACCTTCCTTGTCACTACCCAACCGTGGTTAGACTTGGCACTTACTGAGTACCGCTGTGGTGTACTCATGCCCTTCCTGCGCATGTTTTTCGTGTGCAGATCCAGGTTCTTCGGCTCAGCCATACCATCAGTGAGGCGAGGCAATCTTCAGAGACTTCGAGATATATCTGCCGCGTCCGCAGATCGAGGAGTCCTTCCCTATTCTCCCCTCTAGTTTTAGCTCTCCTTTATTTACTTTTGCTTAGACATTCTAGAGTTAGAACACTTGTAGTTATTCCATAGCTTGTGATTTCATGAGATTCCGAATTTTGGGAGTTGATTTAGTTTGGGAGTTTATACTTGTATATGTCGAGCGACATCTTAAATGTTTTATTTATGGTTATTCCGCAGTTTTTTTGGCTAGTTATTATCTTTTGTTTCTTTTTCTGTAAATTGTTAGGCTTTCACGACAGTTCACGGGGAGGGGGGGGGGGGTCGTGACATCTTTTTTGTTTCCCTTTTGTATATTTTTCTTTCTTGTTTATTTTGAGGCCATTTTATCATGCCTTTGTATATATTTTTTGAGAGAGATATATAAAAAATTTCCCTTTGAAAACATCGCATTTTTATTTTTCAGCATTTGTTTGTCATTTTATTTGCATGTCGTTCCTAATGCCTTAGCATAAAATCAAACGTAATATAGAGCATCCGTTCTTCGGAGGTACGAATTGGGCCCGATCTTGATGGCAACTCCAGATTACTTGTGGTTTCAAAATTTTGATAAAATCAAAAGCCTTTAAGATGCTTAAGTGTTTCAGTCATATAAGACGATGTTTTTGCCGAGGGTTACCCTTTAATAGGTTTTGATTATACGTAAGGACCTTACTTTTTGAGTACGGGCTTCGGACGTCTCCAAGCCATTTTAGGGTGGCCGTAGCCTTTCATATTCGGGAACTGCCTAATAGGCTCGGTGCCTCCGGGGTTTGATAGCCCAAGCCATCCGATTTTTTGTCAGACAATAGTCCCCCAGTTGGGGTAGCCCGTGGGCTTTAGGATCTCGGATCCGTTGTGAGGCATCGACGATGTGATATGCGTAGTAATAAAGTATGAGGGAAGCAAAGACTTTTTTATTTTTTTTATATGTAGGGTACATAATTGGAGGCGCCTAAGCCTCGTGCCATGGCTAGAACGGGCTACATGGGCATGGTTCGTTTGACCATTTGACCCTTACAATGAATCCAAATCACCAAGCCTTGGCTTTTGACATATAAATATTTCCCTTTCTAAAGACCTTAACCTAGGGGTAATGGCCCCTAGTATTTGAGGCAGAACTTGTGAGGGCTCGGATACTGTTGGTTCAGTGCAAACAATCAACATTTTCGATTTAAGGCCAATCTTCAAAACTAAGGTAGCACGTTTTACTGTTGCCTCATTAAAAACCTTGCCGAAAAACCCACTTCGGGACAAAATCGGTTCACGGGAAAAAAAGTACAATACGTGCTTTCAGACCTAATAGTCATATTTGCCCTTGGCCGAGTACCTGCATAGGTTAGTCCGTAATGTAACAACATTAAAAAGGGAATTGAGTTCATACCTCAGCATTAGTACAGCTTTAAGTGTGCCACTTTCCAGTTGTTCGGTAGTTGTACACCATTTCTCCTTTGCCCATTATATCGGCAATTTTATATGGTCCTTCCCAATTTGGGCCCAATTTTCCGTTGTTTGGGTTACTGGTGTGTAGTGTTACTTTTCTCAATACCAAGTCCCCGACTTGAAAATGTCGAAGGTTGGCTCTTCGGTTATAGTAACTCCCTACTCGCTGCTTCTGGATGGCCAACTAGACTAGGGTGGCTTCCTGCCTTTCATCCAATAATTCCAGGCTCGTGGTCATGGCCTCGCTTTTCAATAATTTGGTATCATACTTGTCATGCCCCGAATATTATGAGGCATGGTCGACACCTTGTGGCATACTCGGCCCGAGGGTACCACTCTGTAACTGTAAACTCAGGAGGGGTAACCCTCAACTTAGGTCGATGAGGCCATATTCTGAATCATATGAAAATATTGTCTCTCTTATCTGAGGGGTAAACATACCCAAAAGCTCATATATATAACTATGGAGGCTGACGAAGCCGCCATGACCATCTACTGATATACAAACTATACAGGACTCGTCTACAAGCCTCTAGAGATAACTGAACTGTACCATGGTCGGGACAGAGCCTTGACCTACCCATCAAATTTGTATATATAAAATGGACTCCAAGGTCTACCTAGTAAGTCCGAGGAAGTGGAGCTTACCAACTAAGCTGATGTTTGACTCTGTCTACTGGGAGGGTCTGTCCAACTGTCAATGAGGACCTGCAGACGTGAAATGCAACATCCCCGGTAAAAGGGACGTCAGTACGAAATAATGCACCGAGTATGTAAGGCAACAAAATAACTGAAAGCTGAAACTGAATTGATAATATAATAACTGAAAGTAACTGGGTCAAAGATAATCTGGAGATATGCTTACCTGCTGGTACTGACTCAACTCTCTCAATATAGTAAGTAAAATAACTGTCCGTCCTTATAAGGCTCGGTATGTGTAACTACTCTGCCGTAGTAGGATCGCTCATAGGCGCTCAGCCGCACTAGGCTCTGTATCTCGGCTATTCTGGGCTCGCTCATAGGCGCCCGGCCACAGTAGGCTCGGTTTATAACTCACCATCTGATCAGAGGTTTCCCAATAGGGGCCTGCCCATCGCTATAGCTCGATGGTAGTGAAAATACTGTAATACTATATTTATATAGACTCTCTGCTCTCTTGGCTAAAAGAAGATAAAACTAAACTGAATATGATGTCCCAATAATGGAGAATGCTGTAACTTAAGAGACTATGAAAATGTACATAAATTCAGGAATATGAACTTCTCTTTATGTCTCGTTATCAAACACATGTAGTTTCTGGGTCATGCCAAAATGAAGGAAAGGTTTAGCCTTAACATACCTTAACTATATTGAGTTCTTGATACCTTCCAAGCAATTTTTCACACAACTCAACTCAATCTACTACAACATAAGGAGATTCAAAATCAGTGCTGAGTAAAGGCTAAGTTCAGAACTTAAACTAGTAGCTCGTTTACGTAAATTTTGGCAGCATCTCCCCTATAACAAGGCCCTCATCCAATACCATATACCAATAACAACAAGAACACAACAATAACAATATGTATGAATCATTTTCCAACCTTATCTCCATCACAATATACCACAAAACAGCCCACACCCCTAATCACTTCATCCAAATTCAACGATTCTTTTTGCTATGGCTCCGTAATTACGATACAGATCTAATGTATCAATAAAATAGAAATTAGAGCTCATTTGCTTAATGTAGTACCATTTATTCTTGAATAAATAACGTCGAAATATTAAAAAAACGAGCGCAATATAATCCAAACCTATCCGAAACTCACCCGAGCCCCTCGGGACCATGTCCAAACATACCAACAAGTCCCAATAACATAACATGGACTTACTCAAGGCCTCAGGATTACTGGTGTAGGCTTATCTCCATCACAATATACCACAAAACAGCCACACCCCTAATCACTTCATCCAAATTCAATGATTCTTTTTGCTATGGCTGCGTAATTACGATACAGATCTAATGTTTCAATAAAAACAGAAATTGGAGCTCATTTGTTTAATGTAGTACCATTTATGCTTGAAGAAACAACGTCAAAACATTAAAAAAATGAGCGCAATATAATCCAAACCTATCTGAAACTCACCCGAGCCCCTGGGAACCATGTCCAAACATACCAACAAGTCTCAATAACATAACACGAACTTACTCAAGGCCTCAGGATTAGGGGTGTGGGCTGTTTTGTAGTATATTTTGATGGAGATAAGGTTGGAAAATGATTCATACATGTTTTTATTGTTGTGTTCTTGTTGTTATTGGTATATGGCATTGGAGGAGGGCCTTATTACAGAGGAGAGGCTGCCAAAATTTACCTAAACGAGCTATTAGTTTAAGTTCTGAACTTAGCCTTTACTCAGCACTGATTTTCGATCTCCTTATGCTGTAGTAGATTGAGTTAAGTTGTGTGAAGAATTTCTTGGAAGGTATCAAGGACTCAACAAAGTTAAGGTATGTTAAGGCTAAACCTTTCCTTTATTTTGTCATGATCCAGTAACTACATGTGTTTGATAACGAGACATAAAGAGAAGTTCATATTCCTGAATTTATGTACATTTTCCTAGTCTCATAAGTTACAACATTCTCCCTTATTGGAACTTCATATTTAGTTTAGTTTTGTCTTGTTTTAGCCAAGAGAGAAGAGAGTCTATATAAATACAGTATTATAGTATTTTCACTACATCGAGCTATAATCGATGGGCAGGCCCCTACTGGGCAACCTTTGATCAGATGGTGAGTTATATACCGAGCCTATTGTGGCCGAGTGCTTATTAGGGAGCCCAGAATGGTCGAGATACAGAGCTTAGTGTGGCCGAGCACCTATGAGTGAGCTTACTACGATAGAGCAGTTACACACACCGAGCCTTATAAGGCCGGATAACTATTTTACTTACTATATTAAGAGAGTTGAGTCAGTACCAGCAGGTAAGTATATCTTCAGATTATCTTTGAATCCCAATTATTTTCAATTATTATATTATCAGTTCTATTTCAACTTTCAGTTATTCTGTTGCCTTACATACTCGATACATTATTTCGTACTGACATCCCTTTTGCTGGGGATGCTGCATTTCATGTCTGCAGGTCCTCATTGACAATTGGACAGACTCTCCCAGTAGACAGAGTCAAACATCAACTTAGCAGTAGTACCACTTTAAGTGTGCCTTATTCCAGTTGTTCGGTAGTATTACGTTGTTTCCCGATTCTAGTTTATACGAGCCTTTGTCAGTTATTCCGGCAACTCTATACGGTCCTTCCCAATTCGGGCCCAGTTTCCCGTCGTTTGGGTTCTGGGTGTAGTGTTACTTTTCTCAATACCAAGTCCCCGACTTAAAAATGTCGAAGGTTGGCTCATCAGTTGTAGTACCTCCCTACTCGCTGCTTCTGGGTGGCTAAATATACCAGGGCGGCTTCCTGTCTTTCGTCCAATAATTCCAGGCTCGTGGTCATGGCCTCGCCGTTTGACACTTTGGTAGCATACTGAAACTTGAGGCTTGGTTCCCCTACCTCGACTGGTATTAAGGCTTCTGCTCCGTAGACTAGAGAGAACAGGGTCGCCCCGGTACTCGACTTCGAAGTCGTACGGCATTCCACAAGACTTCAGGCAAGATTTCCTTCCATTTTTCCTCCGGGTCAGTCAATATCTTTTTTAAGTTTTGGAGTATAGTTTTGTTTGTCGATCCACATGCCCGTTCCCACTAGGGTGGTAAGGCATTGATAATATCTTCTTGATCTTGTGGTCTTCAGAAAAACTTGTTCTTCGAAAAACTTACTTACCTTGCTGCCGATAAATTGTTTTCCATTATCGCAAATGATCTTGGCTTGTATCCCAAAACGACATATTATATGATCCCAGATGAAGTCGATGACTTCTTTCTCCTAGACCTTCTCGAACGCCCAGGTCTCGACCCGTTTGGAAAAATAATCGGTCATAAATAGTATGTATTGGGCCTTACCGGGAACCCATGGTAGCGGACTAATGATATCCATTCCTTACTTCATAAACAACCATGGTGATAAGGCTGGGTAGAGCATCTCTCCCGGTTGATGAATCATCGGGGTGTGTCTTTGGCATTCGTCGTATTTCCGTACGCGTCTTTTGTATCTTTCTCTATTTCATTCCAGTCGACTCTGATTAGCTTCCGAACTAACGACTCTACCCCCAAAAGATTCCCACAAGTGCCCTCGTGGACTTCCTGCATGGCATATTCAATCTCTCCCGGACCTAAGCATTTAGCCAGTGGGCAAAGAAAGATCTTCTGAACAATGCCCCTTCGTTTAAGCTAAATCTGGTAGCTTTGGGGCGCAAGGCTCTCGATTCTTTGGGATTTGATGGAAATTTTCCTATCATCAGGTAGTCTATGTATTTTTTTCTCCAATCCCAAGTCAAACTTGTCAAGTTTACTTCGGCGTGACCTTCTTCTACCATTGAATTTGTTGGAGTTAATTGTAACAACCCGACTGGTCGTTTTGAGCATTTGCACTTCGCTCGGTAGTTTATGGGTGTGAGTAGCTCTGTATGATGTACTTTGAATTATGTGAATAGACAATTTTGTTTTTCAGGTTATTCAGGACTGATTTGGAAGAATAATTCTCAACTAGGGAGCTTTAAATTTGAAAGAGTTTACCGAGTTTGAATTTTTAGTATTTAACCTCAGATTGGAATTTTGATGGTTCCGTTAGCTCCGTTGGGTGATTTTGGACTTAAAAGCATGTCCAGATTGTGATATGGAAGTCTGTAGTTGAATTTGGCTCGAAATGGCGATAGTTAGATTTTTTGGAAAGTTTGACCGAGAGTTAACTTTTTGATATCGGGATCGAATTTCAATTTCGGAACTTGGAACAAGTTCATAATCTCAAATGTGACTTGTGTGCAAAATTTGAGGTTAATCGGGTGTGATTTGATGGGTTTCGACATCGGTTGTGGAAGTTTGAAGTTTCAAGTTCATTGATTTTTGGATTGAGGTGTGATTCATCGTTTCGATATTGTTATGTGTGTTTTGAAGCCTCTAGTAAGTCCTTGTTATATTATAAGACTTGTTGGTTTTATTGGACGTGGTCCCGAGGGGATTGGGCGTGTTTCGGATTGATTTCAGTTGTGGTGTGCTCGTTTTTTTATGTTTCGACGTTATTTCTTCAAGCATAAATGGTACTACATTAAGCAAATGAGCTCCAATTTCTATTTTTATTGAAACATTAGATCTGTATCGTAATTACGGAGCCATAGCAAAAAGAATCATTGAATTTAGACATCAGATGAGGAGTTTATGGTCATTTTATAAATAATTAGGTTGCTAGATTTTTTAGATTAATTATGAAATTTCCATGGACTTCGTATTTAAAAATGTGCACTATTTCCAATTATTGAAACCAACATATCTTCTTCAATATAAGGTCCAATGGAGTGTGTAACGACCCGACCGGTCGTATTGCCTTCTAGAACCCCATTCCCCTAAATAAAACTTCCTGTACTTGCTTTTACTGATTTATGATTTGTGGGGATGGTTGGTTTGGGATTTGGAAGAGTTTGGGTTAAAATCGAAACACTTGGTTCCTTAAGGTTGGCTTAAAAGGCCAAGTTTGACTTCAGTCAACGTTTTGAGTAAACGACCTCAGAATCGAGATTTGACTGTTCCAATAGGTTCGTATGATGATTTCAGACTTAGGCATATATCCGGATTGGATTTTGGATAACCCGGGAGCTTTTTGGCACCTAATAGGGAAAATTGGTTTTTGAAGAACTTTAAAGTTATTTGAAGTTTGGTTTGGAGCGGGATTTGGTAATATCGAGGTCCGAATTGAAATTCGAGACTGGGAATAGTTCCATAATGTCATTTAAGACTTGCACGCAAAATTTAGTGTCATTTCGAGTAATCTAAGTATGATTCGGCGCATTCAGAGAATTTGGAAAACTTGAAGTTTAAAGTTTGATTCAATTTGGTTTTGGGGCATGATTCTTGGTTTCATTGTTGTTTTTCGCATTTCGAGAATTCGAGCAAGTACATATTATGTTTATAGACTTGTTGGAGTAGTCGGAAGATGTCCCGAGGGGCTCGGGTGCGTTTCGGACCGTCCAGAGTTGAGTTGAGCACACTAGATTTTCTGCTTCTAGTTTCCTTCTTCGCGAACGCGGTGGCACCTTCGCATTCATGATGAAGGATTTGGGGTGCTGTGGGCAGGGAAGTTTTTGCCCTTCGCGTTCGCGTGCTAAGGATCGCGTTCACAGAGGTCTAGGCCCTCTATCCTTCGCATTCGCATGGCCTGGCTCGCGTTCATGTAGAAGGGGCTGAGCTGGTGGCCGTTGTTGACTCTTCGCGTTCGTGAAGTAGCCCTCGTGTTCACGTAGGGTAGGCCATGTGAGCCTTCACATTCACGAGGCTCCTGTCGCATTCGCATAGAGTAACCCTCCCTGGGCCTGGACCGTTTGCCTTCGCGATCGCAAGGCCTCTTCCGCGATCGCGAAGAAGGCAGATCTGGGCAGTGACTTTTAAAAACGGGACTTAGGCCATTTTAGCTCATTTCTTCCATTGTGGTGCGATTGTTGGAGCTCTTAGAGAGGGGATTTCACTTAGCACTTTGAGGTAAGTAATTTCCACATAATTTGAGTTTAATATGGGTAGATTATAACATGCAAATTAATGAAAATCATGGGTTTAGGTGAAAACCTAAGGTTTTGATAAAATGAGGTTTGATGATGAAATTTGTTATAGAATTTAGTAGAAATTATATATTTATGTTCCTAAGGTTATGGGTAATAATTTTCTTTAAAAATTTTCGGAATCCGAGCATGTGGGCCCGAGGGTGAATTTTAGGAATCTTGCAATTTAGGATGGTAATCACTTGAATGGTGGAATTATGAACTTTTGAGCATAGATTGATTAGTTTATATAATGTTTGACTAGCTTCGAGTCGTTTAGCGTCAACTTTGGAGGTTTGAGTGCATTCTTGAATTGGGAAGTAGGCTTTGGGACAAGGTAAGTCTCCTTTCTAACCTTGTAAGAGGGAAATCTCCCCATAGGTGAATTCTATTAAAAAATGTTAGTATTTTTGGGGGCTACATACGCACGAAGTGACGAAAGTCCGTACATAGCTGCTATTCCTGTATGTCCGGGTAGTTTAGGTTTACACCATGCTTTGTGAACACCGTTATTTGATGGTACTTGCTAATTGTAATAAATGGAATTAATTTGAGAATTTCTAAGGATTTAAAGCTTCAAGTTGAATTGCCTTTTTCTTTTAAAGAAAAGAATTTAAGAAAAAAATTGATTTAAATGATTAAATTTTATTTGACTGCGTCGCATGAATGATTCGTGAGCGGGGTGAATAGATGCATCTATGGTTCGTGCAGTTCGACCCTCCAACAATGCACATTTTAATATTATGTTGGATCGGACCGTACGACCTCGACATAATTTGTGCATGTTATTTATTTGGAATTTTCAATGATTTGTACTGCTTTAATGCCTTGAAATGTAAATTGTTAAATGATATGATGGAATTTGAAATTCTATTTATGAAAGAAGAACGTGTCACTTTCTGTTGTTAACTGTCGGTATTATTCATGATATCCATGCTTAGCATAACACTTTAATTATATTATTGTTGGCCCTAGTAAGTGTCAAGTCGACCCCTCGTCACTACTTCTTCGAGGTTAGACTGAATACTTACTGGGTACATATTGTTTATGTACTCACACTACGCTTATGTACTTAATTGTACAGGATCTGAGGCAGGTGCATCTGGTTATTCACCAGGCGTGCATACTTGATTCGGACTGAGACTTACGGTGAGCTTCCCCCACACTAGATATTCAGCAGTATACCAGAGTTTCTCTTTTTCTTGTATCTGTCTACTTTATTTCAGATAGTAGGGTGGTCATCTTTTATATATTCTACTAGTTGCCCACACACTTGTGACACTAGGTCTAGGCACATATCAATAGACTTTGATTTTTTATGGTTGTATCACTATAATTATCATTTCTTTTAGTTGCTTCTGTTTTGTTGTTTAAAAATCCGTTATTTATCAAATTCTTTAAATTTAAGTACAGTTAAATGTTGGGACTGCTTAATAAATAGGAAATCACTAAGTTGTTCACTGTGGCTTGTCTAGCAATAGTGCTGGACGCCATCATGACCTGACATGGAGTTAGGCCGTGATAACATGGTATCAAAGCTCTACGTTCACGTAGGTCTCACCAGTGATGTGCAGACCTAATAGAGCCTTGCGAATCGGTACAGAGACGTCTGTACTTATCTTTGAGAGGCAATGGGTTGTTAGGAAAATACTCTTTATTCATCTTCTATCGTGAAGTTGATGGTATACTAAATTCCCTATTTTATTCCCTCACAGATGGTGAGAATGCGCGCTGTCAACGTTTTGGACCCGGGAGGAGCTGCTCACCCCATTGCTAGAGGCCGAGGCAGAGGCCAGAGGAGGGCACCGACCCGAGGTAAGGGATGAGGACATCCCAGAGTTTCCCCAGTTGCACCGCCAGCTGATCTGGTAGAGGATCCCATCATTGAGGTGCCCATAGCAAAGCCTGCCCTGGCGGATTTCATAACAGAATCGGGCTTTCAGGAGGTCATGGGCCGTATGCTATGGTTCATGGACTCTATTATCCAGGCTGGTTTATTTCCAGCAGACCCAGCCACATCTCAAGCGGGAGGGGCTGCCCAGACTCCTGGGAATGCAGCTACAGTGTATCAGACTTCGGGTGCACTACCTACGAATGGGCCCCAGCCAATTGCAGCAGTGGCACCTGAGCCTAGACCAGCTGCGGACGGTGATCCATAGAGGTTATTGGACAGATGGACTAGGCTGCACCCTCTTGTCTTCGGAGGCGAGTGTCATGAGGATGCCAAGATTTCATTGATAGGTACAGGGACAGACTGCACAATATGAGGATATTGGAGTCTCATGGGGGTGACTTCACTACTTTCCAGCTGGAGGGTAGGGCCCGTAGATGGTGGCAGTCTTATATTCTTGACAGACCAACGGGTTTTCCTCCCATGACTTGGGGCCAGTTCACACAACTTTTCTTGGATAGGTATATTCCACCCTTCAAGAGGGAAGAGTTGCGGTATCAGTTTGAGCAAGGTCAGATGTCAGTGACCGACTATGAGGCATGGTTTTCTGAGTTGTCTCGTTATGCACTCATGATACTTCCACTAACGCAGAGAGAGTGCAGAGGTTTGTTGCGGGGATGCACTCTGGTATTAGGGCCAATATGGCCCGAGAGGTTGATATAGGGACTTCTTATCAGTTGGTAGTGGAGATTGCTCGAAGGATTGAGGGCTACCGTTAAAAGGGTAGAGAGCAGATGCAGCAGGAAAAGAGGGCCCGTTTCTTTAGAGAGTTTAGAGGTGCCCCGTTTAGGGGCAGAGGTCAGCTTGGGAGGGGTCATCCTAACAGGCCCATTTATTTAGCACCACCACCTCCTCGGGATGCTCCAGTGTGACCCCACTTTTGCGTCATGCCAGAGAGGTCTTATCGCCCACCAGTTCATCAAGGTTCTTCCAGTGTCTATTTCAGTGCTATACTAGAGAGTTCATACCACCCACCAGCCATTCAGGGTTCTTTTAGTGGGTATTCAGGCTATCAGGGTCAGACTTCGAGACAACAGTCTATGGTACCGAGAGGTTGCTATGAGTGTGGAGATCCGAGTCACATGAAGATGACCTGCCCCAGACTTCAGGGCAAGGTAGTGCAGCAGGGCCAACAACCCATGATTATAACACCAGCTGTCTAGCCGCCCAGAGGCGGAGGATAGGCTAGTAGGGGCCATCCTAGAGGTGGAGGCCAGGTAGGGAGAGGTCAGCCAGCTATTGCTCAGTCAGGTGGAGGCCAGCCAGCAAACGCTCCAGCCAGATTTTATGCTCTTCCGGTGTCGTGATCACAAGTATTATTTCTATCTGCGGTAGAGATACTTTGATATTATTTGATCCAGGGTTTACCTATTCATATGTGTTATCTCTGTTTGCTCATTTTTTGGATATTCCTCGTGAGTCTTTGGGTACACCTATTTATGTGTCCACTCCTTTGGGCGGTTCTGTGGTTGTGGATCGGATCTACCAGTCATGTGTGGTTACATTCTGTGGTTACGAGACTAAAGTGGACCTTCTGTTACTTGATATGATCGACTTTGAGGTCATCCTGGGCATGGACTGGTTATCCCCATATCATGTCATCCTTGATCGTCCATGCCAAGACTGTTACTTTAGCTATGCCAAAGTTGCTGTGATTGGAGTGGAAGGGTTCCTCTATTAGTACATCTAGTCAGGTTATCTCTTTTCTGAAGGCTCGACATATGGTTGAGAAGGGTTGTTTGGCTTATCTAGATTATGTTCGCGACACCACCGTAAAGTCTCCGACGATTGATACAGTGCCAGTTGTCTGGGAGTTCGCCGATGTGTTTCCTTCTATCATTCCAAGCATGCCACCAGATCGTGATATTGACTTCTGTATTGATTTGGCTCTAGTTACCCAGCCTATATCTATCCTACTGTATCATATGGCTCCGAAAGAGCTGAAGGAGCTGTAAGCACGTGATTTTTGCGCGACCCAAAATACTCCTACAAAACAACATGATAGATTTTTGTAGTTCATTTCAATTTTATAGAATTTTTAGGAATGTTTGCTTAAATGTTTGCACTTTAGTTACATTTTTGCATATATTAAAAGCATAGAAAATACCCCAATAAAAATACAAAAAATACAACATGCATTGCATTTTAGGTCTCAATTGCATTTAATATATAAACAAAAATAAAAAAATATGGGTTTATTCTTACACTTTAGTTTAATTACAATTAATTTTTTTTTCTTTCATTAATTTTAGGTTAATTAATTATTTAGTGCTGAAAATAGATAATTATTTTAAATTTTACATGTTAGATTTTATTTAGGATTTAGTTTAATCTTAGAAGTTTTTAAATAAATCAATAAACAGAAAAAGGGGGCTGTATTAGTGTTTGGGCTCGATTTCACCCTGAGCCCAAATTTTCTTTCCCCCACCTGCCAGGCCCAATCCCCTTTACCCGGTCCAGTTTCCCCTTAGGCACAAAACGACACCGTTTCTTTTAATTGAATCCCAGCCGTTGATCTTGTGTGATCCAACGGCTGGGAACTAACCTCTATCCTCCTTATATCTGTCTGAATCTCTCTTCAACCATAGAGACCATTGTTTGTTTTCATCTCCTTCACCACCATCTTAACCCTAGCCTCCCCTAAATCCTTACCCCTACCGGCCGGCGGCCACTTCTCCGAATCCCCTCAAATTTTGACCACAGAATCCCCATCGTCTCTCCACTCCAAATCCATCATTATTCCATTCCAAAAATCACTCATCCTCATTGAATTAGACATCCAAAAAAACAATAAAGTCCTTTTCCTGGCTTCCTCCTAATCTGGCCTCTTCTTGATAATAACATGCGTGAATTGGCTAGTCAATTGGCTGTGATTTTGATTCGTTTCATGGTAACCGATTTTTGGTTAAACAACCATTGATGAGCCAATACTATGAGCTTCTGCTTCATCTTCTTCTTGGTATGTGTTGAGGATTGTGACATGGAGCACTAGCCGTTGAAGAAATTCCGGCCAGTGCTCATGTTACAATTCCCACCATTAGCTGAAATATTTTCACTGGATATCAACTCGCTGGTCATCGATCTCTTTGTTAGACCAACTGGTATAACTCTCTTCCTCTTTTTACAACTATTCATCTCACATTTAGGTATAAAGTATGTGTAGTTCATAGTTGACTAAGTCAGCAATAATAGCTTAGTAGTACGATTAATTGCCTATGTTAATGCACTGACATCTTTTCATTTTCTTTTCCTTTTGTTCCTTTTTCTTTTTCTATCTTTTCTTCTTTGGAAGGTTTGTTTTCAGTTGTTCAGAGCCTTGTTTGTTTAGATTTCTTGTGAATTTGTTTGGTTTAGATTCAAAATTGGGTTTGTTAGTGCAAAGGCCCAAAGAGAATACTGAAGCTTGCTAGTGCAGAAGCCCAAAGAAATATTGGGCATATTGGCTCAAATGCTTGGTGTAGTCGAAAAGTAATTAGCCAATCTTTTAAGGGGTAGTTAGGAGATTTGAATGGGAGGAATCTTTCCTAACTATCTGGGAAGGTTCTAGGATAGTGGGAAATGGGTGGATTAACAAATGGGTTTAAAGCTTTGGGATTGAAGCGAATAAAAGGGAATTGAAGAGAGGTAATAGTGAATGAACCTAGAATCTTTCTATAAGAGGCTCATTTCCCTCATTCCTGGGGTAGAGGTCTAAGAGATAAAAAAAAGAAAAATGGTTGGATATTCACTCACAACCGCATATAGAGATTTCAGACCTTAAAAAATATCCAAAAGGTTCAGCTCTACTATTCCATTAGTAGCTGATCTATTTATCTGATTTTCACTAAAATTAGAACAAGTTCTCTTGGAATTTCTGATTTTTCAAAGGTTTAAACATGGTTTAAGTTTGGAGCTGTGCTACTGTTGTGTCCTTGCTGTTGATTCCATTTTCTGATTGTTGTTCTCTGTCGATTTCAACTTACTGCTTTGTTTTGCTATTTGTCACCAGGTATCTCTTGGACTATGTTGATCATTGAAGTGCAAGCATGCCTTTTCTTTTAAAATATGTATTTGAAATATGAAGTTAATATTTGAAATGTTGAATTTCAGTTTTTTTTACATGTGTTTCTTCTGAGTTATATAGCTTTTTGTTAGTTTAGTTTCCTTAGCTTTTTTTTATTATAATTGTTTTGGGATCTGTTTGATAGTCAATAGCTTAGTGGGGGAATTTCATATATGAATGTTCAAATTAGTTCATCTTTTCATGAACTGTTCAGAATTTCAAGTTGGTAGACAACTCTAGTAGCTTATTTGTGTTAAAGAATGTTGACTTATGTATCATACATGTTCGAAGAGGCATTGTCTGGCTGCTGAATACATTCAGCTTAATTGTTTAGTATCTCAACATTGTTAGAGTAGTTACATATGTAAAATTAGTATGATCAATGAGTAGTTTAAAATCTAGGTTCATACTGTTATTACTAATAGTAGGACAGTGAAGTAAAGTTTATAATGTAGTTGTTTATGTACCTTGATTTTCAGAATTTATGTATTGTTTTGCCATATGTGAATTAGAGGGAGACGGACCTCATTAGGGTCTTAATGTTGAAGGCATTCTTGCTAGAAACGTTTGGGGGTGGATGTGTACTATAAGTGATAGTGTTATAGCATCTCAAATTCTAGCAGCTGTTAAAGCATTTGTATATTTTAGTTCAAGATGATTCATGAATAAGTTTAGGGTTCAATCTTTTATTGTTAGTGCTAATGGTGGTGATAAATTAAGGCCCATAATATGTTTGTTCAACACTTTGATTCTTTCAGAATTTATGTAATGTTTGTTATTTGGAACCAAGCCTAAGAGGGCATTAATATTGAAGGCCTTCCTGTTAGAAGCAATTGGGCCTAACTTTGGCCCAAATGAGGTAGCCTGGTTGAAACTAGGTTCAACGTATGTTGTTCTTGTTTTCTTTCTCTTTTTGAGCTCAATTTCGAGCCCTGTTACATTCAACAATTTTAATTCATTAAGTTTTTTTGTTTGGTATAATAGAAATGAGTTTCTAATACTGGAGGTTTACCGTGGAAAGCTGGGCCTGGTATTGGCCCAATCGAAACTGCCAGGTCATACCAGGCTGTTTGTCCTCTTACCCGCATTCTTGGGCTCAATTTTGAGCCCAGTTCCACCAGCCTTGTTTTGTCTTTAAAAATTTCTTAGATAAGGTGCTGGGCCTATTGCTGGCCCATTTTTTCTCAAATAATTAAGAGCCTAATGTATTATCCAACGTATGTTTTACAATCAGTAGCTTTTGATTGAACTTTAACTTAGATTAAACTTGAGTATTTGTAGCTTGCTTTACGCGTGTTATAACAAATTATCATAGCTACGAGTACGGTTCCCGTGACGTAGTTGTGATACATAATTTTCCAAATCCGGGGATACATTTATGTGACCCGACCACAACTTCTAATAATGTGAATAAAATTAAACATGTTGTAGATTGTGGGTACAGTTCCCGTGACATAATTTGCAATGTGTACCAAACAAACAAGTGTACGACAATCATAACTTGTTCCAGAATAATTCCATAAATAATTACAAGTAGTCAAAGGTTAAAAATGTACAATATGTATAAAAAATATGTAATTAATCAGATAAATATGCCATTAATAATAGTTGAGCGATCGTGCTAAAATTACAGAACCCGAGAGTGCCTAACACCTTCTCCCGGGTTAACATAATTCCTTACCCGGATTTCTGTGTTTTGTGGACTATAAAACAGATTCAACCTTCCTCGATTTGGGATTTTAAACCGGTGACTTGGGAAACCATAAATTATCCCAATTGGCGACTCTGAATTTGATATAAACAATCCCGTTTCGGTTTTTGTCACTTTAATTGGAAAAACTCCCTTGTACCCCCTTCCGGGTAGAAAAAGGAGGTGTGACAGGAGCAGCTTGAGGAGTTAGTAACAAAGGGGTTTGTCAGACCAAATGTATCAACTTGGGGTGCACCAGTGTTATTTGTGAACAAGAAAGATGGGACTATGCAGATGTGCATTGATTACCGCAAGTTGAACAAGGTTACCATCAAGAACAAGTGCCCATTGCCGCGTATCGATGATTTGTTTGACCAGTTGTAGGGTGCTAGGGTGTTCTCTAAAATCAACTTGAGGTCAGGGTACCATTAATTGAAGATTCGGGACTCAGATGTTCCGAAGACTGCTTTCCGTACTAGATATGACCATTATGAGTTTCTAGTGATGTCCTTCAGTTTGACTAATGCTGTAGCGGCATTTATGGATTTGATGAACCGAGTGTTTAGGCCTTATATTGATTTTTTTGTTATCATCTTCATTGATGACATCTTGATTTACTTACGTAGCCTGGGGGAGCACGAGCAACATTTGAGAGTAGTGCTTCAGACGTTGCGAGAATAGAAGCTATATGCTAAGTTCTCCAAGTGTGAGTTTTGGCTAGAATCTATGGCATTCTTGGGGCATGTTGTATTAGGAGAGGGTATTAAGGTGTATCCTAAGAAGATTGAGGCAGTTCAGTGTTGGCCACGTCCCACTTTGGTGATTGAGATCAGGAGTTTCCTGGGGTTACCAGGTTATTATCGTCGGTTTGTTCAGGGTTTTTCATCTATTGAATCACCTTTGACTAGAGTGACCCAGAAGGGTGCTCCGTTCCATTGGTTTGATGATTGTGAGGCGAGCTTTCAGAAGCTAAAGACAGTTTTGACTATAACACCGGTTCTAGTGTTTCCTTTCGGTTCGGGGATGTATATGGTGTATTGCGACGCTTCACGCGTTGGCTTGGGTTGTGTATTGATGCAGGAGGGGCGAGTTATTGCATATGCTTCACATCAGCTAAAAATTCATGAGAAGAATTACCCTGTACACGATTTAGAGTTAGCCGCGATTGTTCATACTCTTAAGATCTGGAGGCATTACCTTTATGGGGTGTCATGTGAGTTTTACACTGATCATTGCAACTTATATCATTTGTTCAAGCAAATAGATCTCAATTTTAGGTAGCGTAGATGGCTTGAGTTACTAAAGGATTGTGACATCGCCATTCTTTATTATCCGGGCAAGGAAAATGTGGTCGCGTATGCCTTAAGCAAGAAGGTAGAGAGTATGGGTAGCTTGACATTCATTTCAGCAGAGGAGAGGCCACTAGCTTTGGACATTCAGTCCTTGGCTAACAGACTTGTAAAGTTGGATATTTTCGAGCCAAGCCAAGTTCTTGCATGTGTTGTTGCCCAGTCTTTATTATTGGGGTAGATCAAGGCTCGATAGTGTGATGATCCGTATTTGGCAGTTCTTAGAGAGACGACACTACAGGGTGGTGCCAAAGAGGTTTCTATTGGAGAAGATGGTGTTCTGTGACTCCAGGGTCGCTTATGTGTTCCTAATATCGATGGCGTGAGGGAGAGGATTCTAGAAGAGGCACATAGTTCACAGTATTCTATTCATCCAGGTGCTACAAAGATGTATCATGACCTGAGACAACATTATTGGTGGCGGCGGATGAAGAAAGACATAGTGGAGCATGTAGCTAGGTGCCTAACTGCTAGCAGGTCAAGTATGAGCACCAGAGGATAGGTGGCCTACTTCAGCAGATGACTATACCTGAGTGGAAATGGGAGCGCATTCTATGGAATTCGTAGTTGAGTTGCCGCGAACTTTGCGGAAGTTTGATGCAGTTTGGGTCATTGTCGACAGGTTGACCAAGTCGACACACTTCATTCTGGTTGTGACTACGTATACTTCATAGAAGTTGGCCCAGATTTATATTCGAGAGATAGTTCGGTTGCACAATATGCCCGTTTCCATCATATCAGATAGAGGCCCTCAGTTCACTTCACATTTCTAGAGGGTCGGATCCATAGTAGGAACGTTTGTTTACATCATGTGCATTTGACTTTAGGGACTCAACATAGGGGTTGGGTCCGTCTAGGACAGGTATACCCGTAAACAAAAATATCAACCCGATGCATTTTTATATGCTACCTGTGCATTCATTTGTTTAGGCTTGCATGTTGACCGACTTCTTGATTAGGTAAGAAAAATCAAAGAAAAAAACATTTGCTAAAAATAAGCAGGCAGGTCCAGTATGCAGATTTGGCAGCTGGGTTTTCCACTCTACACTTCATATACCAGCGGTACGGGCATGTAATAGGATTTGACAACCCGGAAAGTGGAATCTGTAGCAAAAGGAACCGATCAAAGTGGGAAGAGCATAGGTGCTTCGCTTTCATGGTACCATTATTAGGTCTCCTAGTGTTTCCCCAGAAGGATAGGAATATTGATCTACAGGTAGCTGGAGTCGTCAATGTTTTAATTACCAATGCCAAGAGCACCCTCGCCCCTATGATAGTATCTGAGATATTCCAAGCTCTCACAGCTTGCAAAACCGGAGAAGATTGTTTCGAAGGGTGCAATTTGTTACTACAAATGTGGATGATTGAGCACTTATGTCATCATCCTCGATATATGAATTACAGATTTACAGGGAAAAGCTGCATTGAGGAGTTTGGCACAAGGGTCTCGGGGTTCACAATGCCAGAAGGGGTCGGAGATTGGATATCCCACCTTTGTTCCATAGATGCAGGGCAGATAGAGTGGACACTGGGTTGGCTTCCTGTTAAGGAAATTGTGTACATGCCTGCCACTGATCCTTACTTCCTCCTAATGGGTCTTCGAAGCAACCCTATGCCCCATACTGGGTTTTGAGACAATTGGGAAGATGCCAGGTAGTTCCCCAAGATGAAGATCTTAGTGTTCATGCAGTTGAAGTCTGCTCTGATGGCCAATTTCATGAAGAAGTAGTGCATCATATTTGGAATGAGTACCAATATTTGACGGCAAACACCCGAGTACGTGACTTGTCCAGAGGCGAGGTCTCGCTTGGTTATCTTGCTTGGTATAGAAAGAAAGTCACTGCAAGGGATGAACCTAAAAGGCCAAACAAAAGGCCTCACATCCAAGAATTTGTTGAAGCGTCGCAGGAACAATGGGCTTGGTTAACCAAGGAAAATGAATACAGGGGACACCATAAGCAAGTTGGAAAAGCAAGTCAGAGGTCTTCAATTTGATAGTGGTTTGCAAGCCGTTGCGGATGAGGGTGAAAAGAAAAGATTGGCGAAAGAAAATGAAGCCATCCGAGCCCAAATCCAGAAAATGACAATAGCAGCTGAGAATCTGGTCAGGAGCATAACAGATGAAAAACATAAAAATGGTCTTAGGCGAAAAGTGTGTGACTTGGGGCCTGACTTGGAAACGACTGAGGGCGCACTAGCAAAGGCCTGAGCAAAGTTGGACAGGAATGCGGAAGAGCGGGCAAGTTTCGTTCGGCGGTTGAAGGAAAAGTACGATAAAGGAATCACGGGTCTAAAGAAAGAGCTCAATACCCTTGAGAGTGAAATGACCAAGCAAGTAAAGTACTTCAAAGAAGAAAGAGAGCTCTGATATGCATTGATGTACAACTAGAAGATGACCTGCAACAATTTCAAGAGCAAAATGATACGGCCACACAAGTTTTGGAGGATAGATCTCAACAAATTGGACGTCTGCTACAAGAGAAGGGCGTCATCAGGGATAGGATTAGGAGGATTGCTGAGTATATTGTGATGAAGTGCAACGAATGCGAGGACATGACCAGGTCCATGTTCTTTGCTGCAGTTATGATTTTTGTCCGTCAGATAATGGACGACCTATATCGCCTCCAAGAATATATGGCACGTAGGCCCGTGACGAGACCGACTGATGTCCCGCGGTCCCCTGGAGCAGTATTGGAGGAACTTATGTATTCTTGATTTTATTTTCGAGTCTGTATTTCAGTTTCTTTTAGAGTCTGTTAGTCCACTTTGAGTCTTGTTTTTAGTTTTTAATGCTTAAGTCTGTAGAACAGAGTCGTTGTAATAGAGGAAAATCAGAATGTTTTATTTAATGAAAATTTCAAAACCCAAAAAAATATTTCTTTTATTTTGCATTTATCCTCTGAACTACGTAATGATCTGATTCATGTGGCGTCATGATACGTAGGTAATCCCCATAGGATTCGATCATAACCATAAAATGAAAAGAGGAGAAAAATTGAGTGGAAAGAAAAAATGGCAAAACGAGAGAACAAAAGCGATTGCAAAAATAAAGGGGAGTGACAAGAACCCAATGGGAAAATCAGTAGTGACTAAAGAAAGGCAGGAGTGAAAAATAAAGGAAAAAGAGAGAAGAGAAAGTGCAAAGTGAAAAGAGTTAGTTAAAGCCGGGAGGAAACATGCAACCGTTCAAATACATAGTAGAAACTTCTAATTGTTCAGGTGCATTGCATCCCAAACGTGCGGTTGCCTATCTATTAAAATCTTAAACACTAACAAATTTGCTGTTAGCATTGAGTACAGGAAGGTGGTTAGTTTTTTTGGTATTCTGGCAAGTCACCCGTATAATACCAGGTCTAAACACAAGGCGATCATGGCTAGCAAAGAATTGGACGCGAGTGTTATTGACCCGCCGAGAGAGGAGGATGAATCTAAGCTTGGTTTGAACAAGGAGTTGCATAAGCTGAAGCACCAAATGGCCGAAATGTACCAGGCATGGATGAAAGGGCATCCTCCACCATCATAACCCGCCAACCCTGCTTTCGTCCCACCACTGGCTCAATCTCAAGAGCCCCCCACTATTTATTTATCCCCACAACATGCACCAAGCTTCACCCCTTACCACCACTATCATGTCACCACTTCCCAAACCATCCAAGCTCCACCAGCCAAAACAACCACATACCCCCCTCCGCCAGCTACCCCTGTCTTCGTAGCACCTCTACCAGCTACAATCCATCGATCTTCCAGTGAGCCGGTATTCCAAGCCCAAGATAATTAGTACTATGCCTCAGAGCCCACCTTCAAAGTCCCACATCACTACTCCTACACTTTCCACTTCGAACTTCCTATCGAAACTGAGAAGACACCCAAAAACACGGAGCAAGAGGAGATAATTAGGAAGGTAAATAGCTTGGAGCAGTCACTGAGAAATATGCAAGGGTTAGGGGGCCAAGTGAGTGTGGCTTATAAGGATCTATGCTTGTTTCTTGATGTCCAGCTACTTGGCGGATTCAAAATGCCCAAGTTTGACTTGTATGACGGCACGGAGACCCCGTGGTCCACTTGAGAGGATTTTGTAGCAAAATGAGGGGAGCCGATGGGAAAGATGAACTGTTGATGGCATATTTTAGCCAAAGTCTGAGTGGTGCAACATTGGAGTGGTACACCCGCCAGGACAACAACAGGTGGTACACTTGGGATGATCTGGCCCAGGCTTTCGCGCGACATTTCCAGCACAACGTAGAGATTGCCCCAGATCGCTTGTCTTTGACTAAAATAGAGAAAAAACCCAGTGAGAGTTTCAGGGAGTATGGTTTCCGATGGAGAGAATAGGTGGCACGAGTTAACCCTCCAATTGAGGAAGATGAAATGGCAGAGTACTTTCTTCAAGCCTTGGAACCTACTTACTTTGGTCATCTGATCTCGGCCATAGGTAGGTCTTTCGATGAAGTGGTAAAAATGGGAGGAATGACTCAAATCAAGCAATATCATGAGTTACTCTACCTTCAAAGCAACTACACAAGCAATCCAGAATGGTACTGGGGGCTTTTTAGGGAAAAAGAAGAAAGAAGATGTTGCTATGGTCGTCTCAGGATTGAGGCATGGCCTAAGAGGCTCCCCTCACCATTACACCCAGCCTCGACCCCAGCCTAAAACCTATACCCAAACTCCATATAATCCACCCCAACACTTCTTCCCATCACCAGAACCTTAGTATTCAGTCAGGCCACCCCAATACCATGTCGATCACGCACAATCATATGCTCAACCCCCTCCTTACTCGCAATGGCGTGCCCCAGCTCCACAAAACCCTTACCCACATCTACAAACATATCAAAAACCTATTGGTCCCAGCTTTAGACCCAGGCCGGAGTACAAAAGGGAAAGGCAGCAGTAGAAATAAACTTTCACCCCGCTTGGAGAATCTTACGCTAGACTGTTCCAGAGGTTGAGGCAATTAGGCGTCCTAAGGCCGATTGAGTCGAAATTACCAAATCCCCCTCTAAAAAACTTGGATTATTCCCTCAGATGTGCATATTGCTCTGATGCTCCGGGGCATGACATAGAAAAGTGTTGGCATTTGAAGAGTGCCATCCAGGAGCTTATTGATACAAACCAAATTATGGTCCAGAGCCTGAAACCACCAAATATCAATCAAAATCCATTGCTAGCCCATGCCGAAATGCACATGATTGAGATAGTGCATAAGGAGGGGGAACCCAAGAAGCCTTCAAAGTCTGTTATGATAATCCGTGCCAGTGAAAGTAAGCCAGTCAAAACTCCAATTGTTACAAAGGCAACATCTTTGATAGCTGAAGGGCTGACAGACAAGCTAAGCATACCCAATGATAAGCCGCCTGTGGTAGTCGTGAAGGGGTTCCCAGATGATGTTAAAACAAAGCAAGGAAAACCGAAAGTGGTCTTGCCGGGGGTAGCAAGTAAGCCCGTCATTATCGTGGAAGGGGCTCGCATTGCCCCTGTTATTATTAAACCTGTGACCCAGCTGCCGATAGATAACACCAAGGCTATTCCATGAAATTACAAGCGAGTGATAGTAAGTTATAAAGGGAAGGAAGTGGAAGAGGAAGTTAATGAAACCCAGGGTTTGACTCATTCGGGAAGATGCTTTGCCCTAGAGAAATTAAGGAAAGCTAAGCCATCGAAAGATAGTCCAATTCTAGTGAAGAAACCAGTCACCGAAGAGGAGACAGAAGAATTTTTGAGAAAATGAAGGTGCAAGATTACTCCATCATGGAACAGTTGAGGAAGACACCCGCTTAGATTTCTCTTCTATCATTGTTGATACATTCGGACGAGCACCACTGGGCCCTCATGAAGATTATGAATGAAGCTCATGTCCCTGATAAGATCACAGTGAACCATTTGGAGAAGATTTCCAACAAGATATTCAAGGTAGACATGATCACCTTCTCGGATAATGAGCTGTCTCTGGAGGGTACGGAACATAATCGAGCTCTTTATTCACAGTGAAATGCGAAGATTCTGTGGTCACTAGGGTGCTAGTGGACAATGGTTCCAGTGCAAACATTTGTCCTCTCTCCACTCTGCACACGCTGCAAATTGATGCTAAGAGGATCCACAAGAATAGTATATGCGTCCGAAGTTTTGACGGAGGGGGAAAAGGACTCTGTTGGCGATATCGTGCTTGAATTAACAATAGGATCAGTTGAATTTACCATGGAGTTCTAGGTACTAGATGTGGCCGTCTCTTACAATCTGCTATTGGGTAGGCCCTAGATACATGTTGCCAAAGCAATCCCGTCTTCTTTGCACCAGATGGTAAAGTTCGAGTATGACAGACAGGAAATTGGTGTGGATGGTGACGAGAACTTATGTGCTTACAATGATACGTCCGTCCCATTTATTGAAGCAGAAGATGATAATTGGCCTTGGGTGTACCAAGTTTCCAAAACAATGTCAGTTGAGAAGGTTCCAGAAGTGGAGTGTATTCTAAGTCCAAATCTAGCTTTTGTGACCATCATGGTAGCAAATGAAATGTTAAAGAATGGTTTTATGCCGGGCAAGGGTCTGGGCGCATCTTTGCAAGGTATCGTGCAACCAGTGTCTCTACGTGAAAATCTGGGTACGTTTGGTTTGGGGTTCAAGCCCACAAGGTATGATGTGAAGAAGGCTAAAAAGTTGAAAAAGAAGGCATGGTCGCTCCCTAAGCTTGTCCCACACCTCTCCATGTCTTTCGTCAAGTCAGGGGTCGTGAAGCATCCGGTGTCAGCGGTTCCAAAGCCTGTGGTTGACTTTGATGAAGAGTTGATTGAAAGGTTCCAGAGTCTATTTGATGAGGTGAATATGGTAGAAATTGGGGAAGGTTCCAGCAAAGCAGACGTGCAGTTTATTGGGCCAAAAGTGAAGCTTAACAATTGGAATGCTACTCCTCTCCCTACTCGAAAGGAGTTTTGGTAGTTGCTTTGTTTTCCTTTCTGTTATCTGGATTATTCTAGAGTTGTAATCTAGATTTTTATTTTTCGCTTGTTTTGATGCACAAACCCTTCTATCCTTTATTTTCAATAAAATGCAATTTCCCTTTTTCCATTACTCCTGATAGTGTCATTTTTGTCTTTCTTTGTACAGTTCTTTTTATGTTGGTTTCAATGACATGACCTGCATGAGGAATCCTCGGCCAAGTCTTAAAAACCAATCTAACTCTGAAATAATAATCCAAGAAATAGAGTGTGATGATGAAACAAAATATGATAAAGAAGAAGCATTTGAGGAAATTAGTAAAGAACTAAATCATTTTGAAGAGAAACCCAAGCCTAATTTGAATGAAACGAAAACAATCAATTTAGGGGATCCAAATAATATCTGGGAAACCAAGATAAGTGTACACTTGGAACAAAAAATGAAGGAATAAATAATCAAAGCACTGTTTGAATATAAAGACATTTTTGCATGGTTATATGGCGACATGCCGAGTTTGAGTACTGACTTGATAGTTCACAAATTGCCAATTGATCCAGCATTCCCTCCTGTCAAACAGAAGTTAAAGAAGTTGAAGACTGACATGAGTGTGAAGATCAAGGAAGAAATCACAAAATAGTTAGATGCAAAGGTCATTCGAGTCACGCGATACCCCACTTGGTTAGCTAATGTTGTGCCAGTACCAAAGAAGGATGGTAAGACCAGGGTGTGCGTTGATTACCGGGTCTTTTATGGATTGCTATATGGGGTACCACTAGATATTGATGGATGAGGAAGATGTAGAAAAGACAACGTTCATCACACCATAGGGAACATACTGCTATCGGGTAATGCCATTTGGTTTGAAAAATGTTGGGGAAACTTACATGAGGGCAATGCCTACTGTGTTTCATGACATGATACATAAGGAGATTGAAATTTATGTAGATGATGTGATCATAAAGTCAAAACAGCAGTCCGACCATGTCAGAGACTTGAGGAAGTTTTTCCAAAGGCTCCGCAGGTACAATCTTAAGCTCAACCCTGCAAAGTGTGCATTTGGTGTTCCGTCTGGGAAACTGTTGGGGTTCATAGTCAATCGGTGAGGCATTGAGTTAGATCCGTCAAAGATCAAAGCTATCCAAGAATTGCCTATGCTAAGGAATAAGACTGAGGTGATGAGTTTGCTCGGGCATTTAAACTACATCAGCAGGTTTATTGCTCAACTCACAACAACTTGTGAGCCCATCTTTAAGTTGCTGAAGAAGGATGCTGCGGTCAAATGGACTGACGAGTGCCAGGAGGCATTTGATAAGATCAAGGGGTACCGGTCAAACCCACCTGTGTTGGTCCCACCGGAACCCGGGAGACCATTAATTCTCTATTTGATAGTCCTGGATAATTCATTTGGTTGTGTGTTGGGTCAACATGACATCACTGGCAGGAAGGAGCAAGCCATCTATTATCTCAGCAAGAAGTTTACATCCTATGAGGTTAAGTATTGTCCCCTTGAAAGGACATGTTGCACCCCGACTTAGGTGGTACAAAAGTTGAAGCATTATTTGTCTTCCTACACTACTTACCTTATTTCTCACCTGAACCCTCTAAAGTATATCTTTCAGAAGCCTACGCCCACAGGAAGACATGTAAAGTGGCAGATTTTGCTCACAGAGTTTGACATCATCTATGTGACTCGGACTGCAATGAAAGCCCAAGCATTGGCCGATCATTTGGCTGAAAACCCGGTGGATGAAGAGTATGAGCCATTGATGACTTATTTTCCTGATGAATAGGTGATGCATATTGACAAAGTGGAGTAGGATGAAAAGCCAAGTTGGAAACTTCTCTTTGACGGAGCTGCTAATATGAAAGGTGTTGGAATAGGGGTTGTGCTCATTTCTGAAATAGGGCGCCACTACCCTGTTACAGCGTAACTGCGTTTCTATTGTACCAACAACATGGCTGAGTACGAGGCATGCATTCTAGGTTTGAGGTTAGCTGTAGATATGGGAGTCCAGGAAGTCTTGTCTTGGGAGATTCGAATCTGTTGTTGCACCAGATTCAGGGAGAATGGGAGACTCGGGATTTAAAGCTCATACCGTATCGACAATGTTTGCATGATCTTTGTCAACGATTCAGATCAGTATAGTTCAGGTATATACCTAGGATCCATAATGAGGCTGCCAATGCCTTGGCTACCTTGGCGTCAATGTTACACCATCCGGATAGGGCTTATGTTGAACCTATGTATATTCAAGTTCGTGATCAGCATGCCTACTGTAATGTGGTTGAGGAGGAACTTGATGGTGAACTATAGTTCCATGATATCCGGGAATACATCAAGATGGGGGTGTATCCGATACAGGACACAGGTGATCAAAAGAACAATTCGACGTTTGGCTAGTGGATTTTTCTTAAGCGGGGGAATTTTGTACAAGAGAACTCCAGATCTCTGAGGTGCATAGATGCTAAACAAGCCACAACTATCATGACCAAAGTGCATTCCGGAGTTTGCAGGCCGCATATGAGTGGGTATGTTTTGGCAAAGAAAATTCTTCGAGTAGGGTATTATTGGCTCACTATGGAACGAGATTGCATCAGCTTTATGCACAAGTGTCATCAATGCCAGGTACACGGTGATTTGATTCATTCTCCGCCATCTGAGTTACATATAATGTCTGCACCTTTGCCCTTTGTTGCTTGGGGAATGGATGTCATTGGACCAATTGAGCCAGCGACATCAAATGGGCACGGGTTTATCCTGGTAGCCATCGACTATTCACTAAGTGGGTTAAAGCCATGACTTTCAAATCTGTGACCAAGAAGGCAGTGGTCAATTTTGTTCATTCAAACCTTATTTGCCAGTTTGGAATCCCCAAGGTAATCATCACGGACAATGGTGCTAATCTTAACAGCCATCTGATGAAAGAAGTATGCCAACAGTTCAAGATTATGCATCGAAATTCCACTCCGTATCGCTCCAAGGAAAATGGAGATGTTGAGGCGGCTAACAAGAACATAAAGAAGATACTTCAAAAGATGGTGCAAGGTTCTAGACAATGACATAAAAAGTTGCCTTTTGCGTTGTTGTGTTACCGCACTACTATTCGCACTTTAGTAGATACAACTCCTTATTTGTTGGTATATGGTACTGAAGCAGTTATACTCGCGAAAGTTGAAATTCCATCCCTTTGGATTGTTGTTGAAGCTGAATTTGATGATGATGAGTGGGTCAAAACTCATTTGGAGCAGTTAAATCTGATCGATGAGAAAAGACTGGCGCCAGTATGTCATGGTTAATTGTATCAAAAGAGAATGGTAAGAGCATATAATAAAAAGGTGCGTCCCCAAAAATTTGAAGCGGGTCAGCAAGTATTGAAACGCATCCTTCCACATGAGGATGGAGCTAAAGGAAAGTTTGCCCCAAATTGCCAGGGGCCGTTCGTTGTAACAAGAGTGTTGTCCAATGATGCTTTGTATTTAACAGATATAAAAGGCAAATGTGTATATATGGCTATCGTTTCTGATGCAGTCAAAAGATATTATGTATGATTTCTTTGGTTTGTCTAATTATGTTGTTTGTACTTGGCATGTTTTGAAGATTGGAATGACGAAGACATTTTATTCTTCTATCTAAACACTTTATCCTTTGTTACCCCTTTTGAGCCTTATTTATTTTCTTTCATACCCCTCTTTTAAAATCAGAAGCAGAGTTTAGAAATACAGATACAGAAAATATAAATAAAAAAAGAGAAATGAGGAAAAATAGAAGAGAAAAAGAGAAAGATAAAAATGGAAAAAGAGTAAAGCAAAAGAAGGAAAAGAAAAAGAAAAGAAATAAAAGAAAAGAAAAGAAAAAAAAGAAAAGAAAAAAGAGAAAAGTAACAAAAACAAAGCAATTCCTATGTCATGAACTATGTCCGACTTGATTCCTTTTTAAGGATACGTAGGCAGCCTCACGGTTCAGTCCCATCAAAATAAAAATTCAAAATTTCCCAGACTCAAAGAAACTACGGCAGAAGTTGTGGTTTTGTAAAAAATCTGATTCCAAAAGTTGTAACTCTGAACCCTTTCATTTTTTGTTAAAGTTGTTTTGAGCCTGCATGCCGCCTTTTCTTTCTAACCCTATCAAAAAGCCTACACTACGGTCCAAAGAAAGACCTTCCGATCAATAAAATGCCGAGTCAAGCGAGCTAGAGGTATGAGTCACATCATGGATATCACTTTTGTTCAGGAGCACAAGGAAAAATGAATAAATAAGAGAGTCTTATTGGTGAAAACCCTCACGGGCATCGTAAGGCGATGGAAAGCTGAGAGAAAACTAAAATGAGAGAGTCTTATTGGTGAAAACCCTCGCGGGCACCGTAAGGAGATAGTGAGTTGAGAGATGAACAAATTAGAGAGGCTTGTTGGTGAAAACCCACCAGGGCACTACAAGCCGAATGAGGTTCGTGACTTTGCAGAGAGATTGGATTATGGAAAATCCCGGTTTCGAAATATGAAGATGGGGCACAAAAGGAAATAGGATTAGGTGAACGGTCTGGGCTGATTAATCCGAAATGCATGTCATGATCATTGGAGCTAGCTGCTTCACTCAGATAAGTCTCTTTTCCACTCCACCTCAAATAGTCATCTCTATCTAAAATTTCCTCTTTGTTTTTATTTCTCGAAGTCACCTTTGCTTTGTTTTCTTTTGGCTCTACTTCTCTAAGTCTTTTTCAATGTTAGCCTTATTAAGCAAGCAAGAAAAGATTTCAAAGCTTATTAGCAACTTTCAATTACACAAAGCAAAATACGGTGAAAGCATACCAGAAATAGCATGATTCAAAACGAGAAATAAGGTGTTAGTGGGAGTTCAAGTGGTCAAGTGTTTTCATGAATTTTGAGGAAATATAGAGGTTCAAATTGGAAGTAGAGAAATGTAAAACAACAGGATGACTGTTGTCACACCTCCTTTTTTCATCTACACCCCATAAAGGGCTATAATATAAAGGAGTTTTTCCAATTAAAGGACAATCGAAACAGGATTTATTGTTAAAAGATTCAGAGTCACTACTTGGGAGATTTATGGTATCCCAAGTCACCGGTTGAATCCCGAATCGAGGAAAACACTGACTCTGTTTAACAGTCCATGAACCAAAAATCCGGGTAAGGAATTCTATTAACCCGGGATAAGGTGTTAGGCACTCCCGAGTTCCGTGGTTCTAGCATGGTCGCTCAACTGTTATATTCGGCTTAATAATCTGATTTTAGAACATTTTGAACCTATGTGCAAATTTAGCCTTTTAACCACTTTTAACTTATTTAAAGAATTAATTCAAGGTCATTTAAAACATATCGCAAGCCACACCACATGAAATGCACCCGTGATTCACGACACACTCTATTTAACCTTGTTGGAAATTAGAACCGGGTCACATGAAATGCACCTCTGGATTTTAACATGCTTATTTCATTATTATTATTCGAAATTATGGAAGGGTCACATGAAATGCACACCCGAGCCCATTTAATCTAATTGACATAGTTCAGCAATCCAGTTTCTATACTATGACAAAATCACGTTCAGCTATAACCAATTCAAGTAAACACTAGCAGATAACCGAGCGAGCAAATTCAAAACCACGGAGATCAATTACAGAATCAACGGGATCATGTCATTAAACAAATAATTAATACCAAACTTGCATAAAATGAATAGAGGGTGAAAGAGGTGAACCTCAATATAGCCGGTTCATTATTTTGAACTCAAAAATGTGACGAGCCGTGGACGGGATTCGAATTAGCACCGGAAACTCGGACTCGAACGCCTCAATAAATCTCACCCCAGTCGAACTCGAATCCAGTTCTAGAACCTATCTCTTTCCCTCGCTCACTGCTGACATACTCTTTAACAAAGCTTTACAAATGGTTTTGCATTGTCAAGCAATTCACAGCAGTGTTCTTTACAGGAATTTCATCGAACAACACGACGACTCTAGGTAAACAATGTGGCTTGGCACGCAAATCAACCAAAACATAGAACACATACACGCTTAAAACAAACCAGAATATCCATGCACAAGGGCGTGAATTACCTTCGAATTTGTAAGAACATGTTGCCCGTTTACAAAGAAACTCAAGCCTATGAAGCTAAACACGGACAGACCTGACCGGGAACCTCAACGAAATAAACTCGACTCTTCGGCCTCGACAGGAACTCAAAACAGATGGAAGCTCGGACAACATATCAACAAAAAACTTGACGGATCGGACACGGCGACCTGAACAGATTCAACTCGACTTTGAACCAACGAGAAACATGACTCGATTAAGACACTTTAGCTATTTCAGATGCTGTTTGAAGGTGAGTGGTTGGTCAAAAGAGCTAGATTTTTGAGCTTTTATCGAAAATTTTGACCAGTTTTCATGGCCTCTCGGAGATCGTCGTTGCCAAGCCACCGCCGGCTACCAGATCCAGCGAGCGAAGAAGAGTTTTGACTTCAGCAATGGTTCATTCGTTGGGTTTATGGGGTTTTCTCGTGTCCAGGTCATGAAGAAGATGAAGCTGGGGGGGGGGTTGGTCGTCTTGTTCGTTGGAGAAGTTTCAGAAAGGGGGAGGTTGAAGAAGAAGGCATGAAAGGGGGTGGGTGGGGGGGGGGGGCTGTTATGCGCAGCTTCTGCGTATTTTTTTTGTCCAGCCTTCTTCGTTCTTCTCATGCGCAGCTTTTTGCTGCTTTTCGTTCCAGCTTGTTTAACGAAGAAGCTTTCTTTGTTGATGAAGAAAGAGATCCGATCCGGGGGGGGGCTGTGCGCAGCTTTTTTCTTTTTAGCCTTTTTTTGTTGGTTTTTTTAATTCTTTTTTCGTTCCTTTTATTTATAGTCTAGGTTTTTTTGGGTTGCTCGAGCCCAAGCTCTATTCTTTCGCTGCGAATGAGATTAAAAATACGGGCCCATTTGTTAATTATTCCTACTATTCAAATAATTATTAAAATAAGGTTAACCATTAAAACAAACCTATTTTTGGCATTTTCAAATATCATATTAAAATAAAAATACGATACTATTTTTATATATTTTTTTAAGATTTTTTTTAGGATTAAAATGACTACAAAGCATTAATGAACCTATTTTTGTGATTTTTGTTCTTGTAATAAAATAAAGTAAAAGTGTCAAAATTACTTAAAATATCTATATTATGCCTAAATTAAATATGTACGCGGTAAAATATGAAAAATCTTGGGGAGGGTCAAAAATCACATGTTTACAGCTGCCCCTCTTTGACTGGAAACGTACAGAGTTTTTAGACAAAGACTGACTAGATAGGTTTTTTGATCCGATCCTTATTTGGAGAGACTAAAATTGAGAGAGAAAGGGAATGTGACCGAGCCCTGGTATCTGGGATGCCTACATATCCTTGGCTATAAAGGAATCAGGCCACGTGTAGTTCAGAAATGAGTGAGATGACGGAGTATGCCAAGGTGGAGATCCGGTCGAGGTGCCGTTCCATCGAGGTTCCGGTCCACAGTCCTGCTATTACATCAAAATCAAAACATGAAAAAGACTAGCTAAGCCTATCAACTACGAGTTACAAGATTCCTATCTATAAGTCTTCTGAAGCTTGATCTTGAGTCTTGAGTGGTTCTTCATGAAGACTTTAGATTTGAACCTTAACGCTTGCTAGTTGCAGGTGCTAGCTTGTTCTTCTTCAGATTTTCGGACCAAGACCGGACATGTAGTGCTTGTGACTTCCATCATGACTTAAGCAGTTCACATCTTTCATCAACTTCTGTATTTGGATTCACTTCTTGCCTTTCTCTCTTTTTCTTTATTGTGACTAACTTCTGTTGATAACCTCGGACTGTTGACTCGCATTCTTGCCGCGAGATTCTTTGGTTGCTGACTTGAATTACAATCTGAGATGCTTTTCCTTTTCTTCAGGTGGACGCCTGACTGTTGAACTCGAACCGTCTTCTCTTGTTACTTGACACTGTTTTCCCTTGCACCTCGAACCATTTTCCCCTGAAACTTGAACTGTCTTCCTTCGAAACTGCTTTCCCTTGAAACTCGAGTTGTCTTCCTTCGACACTGCTTTCCCTAAAAATTTGAGTTGTCTCCCCTTGTTCTCCAGGTGGGCACCTGATTACAACAAAACAGACAACACAAAGAAATATTTTTGCCCCAGTTTGCACTAGGAAGATTTGTGAGTTGTTAGCAAATTGTAAACCACTTGTACTATCGATGCACTGATGAAAGTAAACTAAAAAATAGACTAGGAGAACTATAAACTAAGCTTGACTAAAGTAAAAACTGACCCTATTCTCCAGGCGGGGCTCCCTGACTGCGAAATGTATTCCCTGCTCTCCAGGCGAGCTCCTGACTGCTGACGTGAAATGTATTCCCTGCTCTTCAGGCGGGCTCCTGACTGCTGACTTGAAATGTATTCCCGCTCCTGATTACTGGACTTGAACTGTATTCCCTGCTCTCCAGGGGGCTCCTGACTTCTAACTTGAAATGTATTCCCTGCTCTCTAGGCGGGCTCCTGACTTCAAGATAGACAAAACAAAGAATTTGAAAGCTAAAATTTAAATTGTACTCCCTTGTTCTCCAGGCAGGCCCTGACTGCTATGCTTGAGAGTATTCCCTGCTCTCCAGGCGGGCTCCTGACTTCAACTTGAAATGTCTTCCCTGCTCTCCAGGCGGGCTCCTGACTTCAACATAGACAAAACAAAGAGTTTGAAAGCTAAAACTTAAATTGTACTCCCTTGTTCTCCAGGCGGGGTCCTGACTGCTGCGTTTGAAAGTATTCCCTGCTCTCCAGGCGGGCTCCTGACTTCAACTTGAAATGTATTCCCTGCTCTCCAGGTGGGCTCCTGACTTCAAAATAAACAAAGCAAAGAATTTGAAAACTAAAACTTTAAATTGTACTCCCTTGTTCTCCAGGCGGGCTCCTGACTGCTTCGCTTGAAAGTATTCCCTGCTCTCCAGGCGGGCTCCTGACTTCAACTAGAAATGTATTCCCTGCTCTCTAGGCGGGCTCCTGACTTCAACTTGAAATGTATTCCCTGCTCTCCAGGCGGGATCCTGACTTCAACATAGACAAAACAAAGAATTTGAAAGCTAAAACTTAAATTGTACTCCCTTGTTCTCCAGGCGGGCTCCTGACTGCTGAACTTGGATGTCTTCTCCCTATTCTCCAAGCGGGTACCTGATTTCAACAAAATAGACAAAAACAAAGAAAATTTTCCTACCCCAGTTTGGTAACTGGGCACATATGTGAGTGTTAAACTGAATCATATTACCAAATATTACTAAGAATTTGAAAGCTAAGTCTCATTATGCAGAGGGGTTCTTGACAACTCTTAACTGAACGACAATTTTAAATCTAAGTTATATCTTCTATAGGTGTGACTTCTGCTAAATCTTGCTATCTAAGAGAATCTTTAAACTACTCCCCAATATCCAGGAGGGTCCTGAAAATCAAAGGTCAAATTTTATCTTAAGGGTGACAACTTTCATGTCTGAATTATACTACCCTACATCAGAGTTTACGCTAAATGTAGTTATCTAATCGAA
Source organism: Nicotiana tabacum (assembly GCF_000715075.1). Taxonomy (NCBI): domain Eukaryota; kingdom Viridiplantae; phylum Streptophyta; class Magnoliopsida; order Solanales; family Solanaceae; genus Nicotiana; species Nicotiana tabacum. The sequence continues at coordinate 97,494,974 of NC_134084.1, read as the reverse complement.
ATCTTAAAGCTAAGTCCCATTATTCAGGAGGGTCCTAGAAACTCCTAATTGAATCCTATATCGAACATGCAAACTTCTAAACCAACTTATATTCCTTTGGGATACATTTATGCTAGATTATGCTATTTCTGAACTTTAAACTAGGTCCCATTTTCTAGGAGGGTCCTGAAAATCAAAAATCAAATATGTTTGGTGACTGCCTTTCTCCACGGAGGGTTTCTCCGAAACAACCGAAATTTCTTACCCCTGTTTTAATCAAAGAAAAATTTTGTCAGTTTAAAATGTGGTGGTTGGTTTGTGGCCTTGACTTTGAGGGCGATTGCTCCTTCACTTCCCATGATAACTGATTTCCACTCGAGGACCTTGCTTGCTTATGGACTAACCACTTTCTCTGTCATCCTTATCACAGAAAATACCCCTTCTCCGTTCAAAGCCAAATACCCTTCATCTATTGCATTGTGCTCTTGCATTGACATGTACTAAACCTTTGTGTTTCTCATGAATCTCAAAGCACGACAATTGCCACCCACTCATCGCGCATGTTGTTTTTTCTTGACTTAAACCACTAGCCCTGGCCTTGAGGTCTGTTGCTCCTTCACTTGCCACGATAACTTTGATTTTTTCTCGGAGGACCTCGCTTGTCACTGATTAAACACCTTTTGTCGATCTTACCACAGAAAATACCTTTGATCCATTCACCAAACCCCTACATCTTGTTGCATGGTTTATGAATTGATATGTACCAAACCGTCGTGTTTCACCGAAAATACCTTTGATCCGTTCACCTAACACCCTCCATTTGTTGCATTGTTCCTGAATTTATGTGTACCAAACCTTTGTATTTCATAAGGATCCCAAAGCATGTTGATTATTACCAGCTCAATGCGCTTGTTGTTCTTTCTTGACTTATGACACTTTGATGTACTGGCCAGATCCCGTTTTGTGCAATTGAAAAGCTGGTGGCGAATTTTGAAGTCATTTCTCATTTGTTCTGACCAAACAGACTCGGAATGCGGAGGTAAACAAGATAAAAGGAAGAGAGTAAAGGACAAGGGAAAGAGATGATTCCTAACAAGAAAACTACAAAGTAGAAACCTATCAGATGTGGATACCAACTCTAATGACCATGACATGCACATGTTGATTAAGTGGCCTAATCTGTCAAACAATTCTGATGTTCGACTCTTGTTATACCCCTGAACCATGAAACTGGACTTCAATGCTCCGATTATCCGATCTGATTCACAATCCTTATTCGACTTGTAGTGCCCGAAGGATTTCCACCATCAAGCCTCTCTCATTCTATTCTTTCTCTCAACTTACCATCGCCTTACTATGCCCGCGAGGGTTTTCACCGATAAGACTCTCTCATTTTTGGATTTCTCTCAGCTCCTGTCGCCCTACGGTGCCCGTGAGGGTTTTCACCAATAAGACTCTCTCATTTTCATTATTTTTCTACTTGGGCTAGAGTATTGCCCCTGATATGAATTACCTCCTCTTGCTTAACTTAGCATCTCTCGAAGACTGATCGGAAGGTCTTTCTTTGGACCGTAACGCGGGCTTTTGGATAGGGTTAAAAAGAAAGGATGTCAAAGGCTCAAAAACAATTCTCATGGGTTCAAAATTACAACTTTCGGAATCAGATTTCTTACAACAACCACAACTTCTGCCCCAGTTTCTTGCTTGGGGACTTTTGGATTTTTATTTTGATGAGACCAAACCGTGAGGCTGCCTACGTATCCTTAAACGGAATTAGGTCGAACGTAATTCATGACATAGGAATTGCTCTGTTGTTGTGATTTTTCTTTTGTTTTCTTTCTTCCTTTTTCTCTTTTTGTTGTTTTGTTGTTTTTTCTTTCTTCTTTTTCCTCTTTTTTTTTCTTTTCTTCTTTTCTCTTCTTTTTTTTGTTCAATTTTCATTTTTCTTCTCCCCTTTTCGTTCTATTCTTTTCTCCTTTTCCTTTACTTATCTTTCACATTTGTGTTTCTGATCTTTGCTACTGATCCCGAAAGGGGGTATGAAAGAAAATAAACAAAGCTCAAAGGGGTAACGAAGGATAAGGCGTTTAGAAGCAGAACAAAATGCCTTCGTCATTCCAATATTCAAAACATGCCAAGTACAAACAACATAATTAAACAAACCAAGAAAAACATTCGTAACATCTTTTGATTGCGCTAGACTTGATGACCATATCCACACATTTGCCTTCTACATCTGTTACATACAAAGCACCATTAGACAAGACTCTCACTCTCATTACCACGAACGCCCCTACATATTTGGGGCAAACTTTCCATTATCTTCACCCGATGCAGCATGATGCATTTCAATAGTGTATTTTTTATGTTCTACTTGCCCCAATTTCACACAATTCGGGCTTGAAGTGATCTCAAAATGCCTTCACTTATTTCCCTCCAATAACCCTACATCTTCAACATTATTTCATTGCTTTGTGATTAAACTGACTTTTAAAACCAGGCTGAGAATTACGCGTACATGTCACATCACTAGAGTCAACAGGAAAAGAACTATAAAAGAAAAGAGAACTAAACGAAAATGACTAGAAATCACAGAAAAAAGAAAATTGCATTAGACAGATGGTGACCGGGTTTGGACAACAAAACAAACAAACTAAACTGGGGCTACAAACCTAGAACAAACCTAGACAACACTAAACAGGCTACTAGACTAAACAAACTAGGCAAAATAAGAGGATAGAAGGGTTTGAGTCACAAGACAATATCTGGATTACAACCCTGAAATAATTCGGACAACAGAAATGACAACAAAATAAACCACCAAAACTCCTCCCTGGCTAACCAAGACAGGAGCGTCTTTCCAATTTCCAAGCTCGGCATCTTAGCCACTGAATTCTGCATCAACATTACTAGGACCTTCACAAACTTCCATCACATTGTTCTTAACAAATTACTTTTGGGTTCCCTTTGCTGGCTCGTTCTTAAGATCAACCTCTGATAGCACTGAAACTTTGCAGTGCGTGGGCCTTCGAGGATCTCAAAAGAATTTTCATATTCCTTTTCAAAACAAATCATACTCACCATATGCGTCTCAGGCGATGGACTTTGGCTAGTGTCTGCTGCATCTGGATTTTGCACGACAATGTCACCTACATCAATAAGTTTCTGAATTGCTTTCTTCAGATTCCAACACTTCTCTATGTCATGCCCCGGGGCATCTGAGCAATATGCGCACCTTTGAGAAAAATCAAACTTCTTTGGAAGAGGGTTTGGCATTTTTATCTGGATCGGCTTCAACATGTCTAATTGCTTCAACTTTTGGAACAAACTGGCGTATGACACTCCCAATGGGGTGAAGGCCTTTTCTTTTTTCAGCAACCTCTCATTCTTAAATGCTTGATTGGGCCGAAAACCTGATCCAGGGAGTTTTTGGCAGGCTCATGGGGGCAGGTAAGACATTTGGGGAAGTGGTGTGGGCCATCGGGGGCCTTGTGGGTGTGGAGAATATGGTGGTGCATTGTGGACAGGGTACTAGGAAAGTGATGTACGACTTTGGGAGTTCTGTGGGGAGAAGTAGCATTGGGGAGGATTACAAGCATATCCACGAGGTCGACATTGAGGCTGAAAACGTTTAGCAAGAATGACCACTGGGCCCTGTCGTCGGCGGGGCTCACCAACATCTTTTCTATCAATGGGAGGACTATCCCGAGCAATTTGTTCGTTCCATCTGAGCCAAAAATCCCTAAAACTTTTCTTGGGTTTCTTTTCCATTTGAGATAGAGAGGAGCGGTCTGGGACAACATCTGATCTGTATTGAAAGTATCGAACAAAATCTTGAGCCATGTCACCTAATGTAGGCCACTTACCAACATCTTGACAATTATGCCATTCCAAAGCTGCTCCAGTCAGGCTCTCACTGAAGTACGCCATCAACAAATCATCTTTCTCGCGGACACTTCTCATTTTACTGTAATAATCCCTCAAATGGGCTACCAGATCCCCACACCCATCATATAAGTTACACTTTGGCACTTTAAACCCCGCAGACAGACGAACGTCGGGGGACATAGACAATTCTTTGTAAGACATGCTACCCTAGTCTCCCATTCCTTGCTTGTTCTTTAAGGACTGTTCTATGCCTTTTGGCCTCCTGGGTATCCCATCTCGTCCTTTTCTTCCTGTGAACTTTTCATTTTCAACATGAGGTTCATCCCGCGGGCCCTGCTTGTATGAGTTAGGAACCTTGTGGGCAACCTTTGAGGGGTAATATTGGGCATCATGAGCTTTGAGTGGGTGTTCATTGTTGGGGATGGTGGATAAGACCGGAGGGAAATTTTTGGGAAAGGTAATTGGAAGATGAGTGATGGAGCTACTAGGGTGGTTGGGAAATCCATGATAAGCGGGTGGATTTGGAGAGTATGGAGGATCATCTGGCACTGTGACCGGTGTTTGGGTAAGGGTAGTATTTAGGAAGCTAGGTGGTGACGGGGGTGGTGCCTTCCCAGTCATCCAAGCTTGATACATGTCCGCCATGTGTTGTCTTAACATCTTTACCTCTTCAACAAACCCATTGTCCTGTTCAACCAACTGCTTTCGGGCCCCGGTATCAACCAACTCAGTTCTGTTGTTGTCTGCCAGTGCCTTTTGACTTTGTGTTGTAGAGAAGAGTTACCACTTTAAAACCACAAACCAACCACCCTTCTGTGATGAATATAACAAAATGAAGCCATCACGTTAGCGTTATGGCATTTAACATAAGATAATCTCACTTTATGTGCAATGCACCTAGCCACAGTTATCGGTTCTAAAATGACTTCGAGGGTACAACGGTTAGTTGACATCATCCCAATTTATTCATTTCAATCCTTTCTTTTCTTTGCCTTTCTAGCACCTCTTGGCTTGCCCATTTTCCTTCATTTCTTTTTTTTATCATCGCTCTTTTCTTTCTTTCATATCTCACATCCCACAATTTCACCTTTTTTTTGTTTCCTTCTTTTTTCCTTTTTCCTTTTTTTCTTTTCTTTTAACAGTAAAAAAAATGATTCGATTGAACCCTATGTAGGTTGCCTACGTATCATGACGCCGCATGAATCAGATCTTTTGCGTAGTTCTGGAAGATCGGGAATAAAGTAAACAAACTAACGTTTCCATTTTTCTTTTCTTTTCTTTCTTTTTTTTTCTTTTCTTTTTTAAAATAGGTACTCTATGAGAAATTATCAAGGAAAAACCCTAAAAGAGAAAAAATATTTTTTTGGTTCTTTTTTATTTTTGAAGGAAATCTAAGGAATAAACCACAGAAAGACATTTTGAATCCTCATTTGATATCCCGACGCAAGATCTCGAAGCAAGCAATGAAAAAGATAAAACAGAATGTTTTTGGATTTCAATTTTGATTGCCTAAAGGAAAAATTCCAATGATAAACAAAAGATAAAGTATTTTTTTATGTACAATATCCTAAAGTTCTAATGAAAATAAAAGATTTTTTTTTCATTTTTCACTAATTTCCCGAAGAATCACCTCAAAAGAAAATCTTTTTGGATTTTGGAATTAACACCTTAAAGAAAGCTTTTAAAAAAGTACTAAAAGAATTTTTTTTCATTTCTAGAATTAGTATTCTAAAGAAAATTTATAACGAAATATAAAATGCAACATCTTTTTTTTTTGGATTTTTACTTGTAACACATTTCCAAATGTAAAATAAGAAATACAGTAACAAAAGACTATACAAACTTAACTAGACAATACAAACTCTAATATCACCTAAAAGACTAAATACTACTATACAGGACTAGAAAAATAAAACAAAAAGAATTTACTCAAAAACATAAAATGGCTGCTCGAGCAACTCCTGAATGTAGTGATCCTGGGGTATCTGTCATGTTCAAACTTCTGTAAATAAATCCACACCTCATGAAAAAACTTTAAATCAACACTATGTGAGACAATAACACTCCCTATTAGACACATGCAAGACATAATTGAGGTTATTTTTGTAAAATGACTTATTTGGCCAAAAGATGGCTAGAAGTGCAAAATTTGGCTAAGACCCCGCAAAGCCAAGAACTTAAGATTTACTAGGAAGACCGGACCCTATGTGGGTTTCCTACGTATCCCGCCCCGAGAGACGAGAATCAGGTTCGCGTAGTTCGGGCAAATTGGATACGGGCAAGAATAATAAAAAAACCACTAATTCATAGAAATCACATTTTTCTTGCTTTTTCTTGAAAAATGATGAAACATGCAAAAATATAACAAAAATATAATTGGGCCCTACTCGCTTCATCCTCACACTTCAACCTCTTTTTTTTTTTTTTCTTCTTTCTTTTTTTCATTGTTTTTTTTTCATTTCTTCATTTACCCTCAGCTATCATTGGTCTGCCAAATGATCCTTTTACCCTTGAATAAATGCAACATGTAGCACATAAGATGCATCAGGATGGTTTTTTATTTTTGGGGTATACCTGTCCTAGACGGACCCAACCCCTGTGTTGAGTCCCCAAAGTCAAATACACATGATGCCAACAAACGTGCCTACTAGGGATCCGACATGAGGCTGAGTTATTCTAGGTTCAAAACCTGGGTTTATTATTCTAGACCTGGCTTACCCGAGCGGACAGTTCGAGCCGAGGGGAGGGGGCAGCATACCGGGAATATAGAAGTTTCGCCGGTTTTGCAACTTGTCCGAACCTCGTTCTAAATTTGGAATATGACTCTAACAGAAAAGAAGTCACACGAAGTGCACAATTCTTCATGATTTAGAAGACTCAAAGAGAAGAGGGATTTCACAACAATTTATATACAGTTCACGGAATATCAAAGCGGTAAAAGCAATCAATTAGCACATTAGGCTCAAATCAGGTAACGAAATCAGATGATGGTTAAAGCCAACTATAACAATTATTCTAAGCTCGAATTCTTGAACCCTGAACCAGAGATTCTGGGTTCGATCCCCAGCAGAGTCGCCAGAGCTGTCACACCTCCTTTTTTCATCTACACCCTGTAAAAGGCTATAATATAAAGGAGTTTTTCCAATTAAAGGACAATCGAAATGGGGTTTATTGTTAAAAGATTCAGAGTCGCCACTTGGGAGATTTATGGTGTCCCAAGTCACTGGTTGAATCCCGAATCGAGGAAAACACTGACTCTGTTTAACAGTCCGTGAATCAGAAATCCGGGTAAGGAATTCTGTTAACTCGGGAGAAGGTGTTAGGCACTCCCGAGTTCCGTGGTTCTAGCACGGTCGCTCAACTGTTATATTCGGCTTAATAATCTGAATTTAGAACATTTTGAACCTATGTGAAAATTTAACCTTTTAACCGCTTTTAACTTATTTAAAGAATTAATTCAAGGTCATTTAAAACATATCGCAAGCCACACCACATTAAATGCACCCATGATTCACGACACGTGCTATTTAACCTTGTTGGAAATTAGAACCGGGTCACATGAAATGCACCCCCGAATTTTAACATGCTTATTTCATTATTATTATCCAAAATTATGGCAGGGTCACATGAAATGCACACCTGAGCCCATTTAATCTAATTGACATAGTTCAGCAATTCAATTTCTATACTGTGACAAAATCACGTTCAGCTATAACCAATTCAAGTAAACACGAGCAGATAACCGAGCGAGCAAATTCAAAACCACGGAGATCAATTATAGAATCAACGGGATCATGTCATTAAACAAATAATGAATACCAAACTTGCATAAAATGAATAGAGGGCGAAAGAGGTGAACCTCAATATAGCCGGTTCATTATTTTGAACTCAAAAATGTGACGAGCCATGGACGGGACTCGAATTAGCACCGGAAACTTGGACTTGAACACCTCAATAAATCTCACCCCAGTCGGACTCGAATCCAGTTCTAGCACCTATCTCTTTCCCTCGCTCACTGCTGACATACTCTTTAACAAAGCTTTACAAATGGTTTTGCATTGTCAAGCAATTCACATCAGTGTTCTTTACAGGAATTTCATCGAACAACACGGCGGCTCTAGGTAAACAATGTGACTTGGAACACAAATCAACCGAAACAGAGAACACATACACGCTTAAAACAAACCAGAATATCCATGCACAAGGGCGTGAATTACCTTCGAATTTGTAAGAACATGTTGCCCGTTTATAAAGAAACTCAGGCCTATGAAGCTAAACACGGACAGACCTGACCGAGAACCTCAAGGAAATAAACTCGACTCTTCGGCCTCGATAGGAACTCAAAACAGACGGAAGCTCGGACATCATATCAATGAACAACTCGACGGATCAGACACGGCGACCTGAATAGATTAAACTCGACTTTGAACCAACGAGAAACTCGACTCGATTATGACACTTTAGCTATTTTAGAAGTTGTTTGGAGGTGAGGAGTTGGGAAAAAGAGCTGGATTTTTGAGCTCTTATCGAAGTTTTTGACCAGTTTTCATGGCCTCTCAGAGATCGTCATTGCCAAGCCACCGCCGGCAACCAGATCCATCGAGCGAAGAAGAGTTTTGACTTCAGCAATGGTTCATTCGTTGGGTTTCTGGTGTTTTCTCGTGTCTAAGTCATGAAGAAGATGAATCTGGGGTGGGGTTGATCCGACGGTCGTCTGGTTCGCTGGAGAAGTTTCAGAACGGGGGAGGTTGAAGAAGAAGGCGTGAAAGGGGGTGGGGTGTGGTCTGTTATGCGCAGCTTCTGCGTATTTTTTTTGTCCAGCCTTCTTCGTTCTTCTCATGCGCAGCTTTTTGCTGATTTTCGTTCCAGCTTGTTCAACGAAGAAGCTTTCTTCGTTGATGAAGAAAGAGATCGGATCCGGGGGGGGGGGGCTGTGCGCAACTTTTTTCTTTTTAGCCTTTTTTTTGTCCCTTTTTTTAATTCTTTTTTCGTTCCTTTTATTTATAGTCTAGGTTTTTTGTAGGGTTTTAGGTTAAGGGGTATGAGCCTAAGAATTATGGGCTTGGCAATTGTGGGCTAGGTCCAAAATTAGGCCTAAAGATGGGTTGCTCGAGCCCAAGCTCTATTCTTTTGTTGCGAACGAGATTAAAAATATGGGCCCATTTGTTAATTATTCCTACTATTCAAATAATTATTAAAATAAAGCTAACCATTAAAATAAACCTATTTTTGGCATTTTCAATTATCATATTAAAATAAAAATACGATACTATTTTTATATATTTTTTTAGGATTTTTTTAAGATTAAAATGACTACAAAACATTAATGAACCTATTTTTGTGATTTTGTTTCTTGTAATAAAATAAAGTAAAAGAGTCAAAATTACTTAAAATATCTATATTATGCCTAAATTAAATATTTACGCACTAAAATATAAAAAATCTTGGGGAGGGTCAAAAATCACATGTCTACAACTGTGAGACACTCGGGTCATCCAGGGTTCTATGGTTAAAGTTCAATCAGAAGTTCAAATAATTCTTTGCTAGGCCAAGGTAGCTAATCGGAACAAAGCATGGCAGCAGAAAGGCCATCTTCAGCAAGAATGCCGCAAACTAACCACCACATTTTCAAACTGATAAGATTTTCTTTGATTGAAATAGGGGCAGGAAATTTCGTTTGTCTGGAGGAACACTCCGTGAGGAAAGCATGTGCCAGACAGGTTCGACCGTAAATTCTCAGGACCCGCCTGGATAATGGGATCTAAATTTCAAGTTTTCCGGACCCTCCTGGATAATGGGATGTAGTTTTAAGTTGTCAGGACTCTCCTGGATAATGGGATTTAGTTTTAAGTTTTTAAGACCTTTATAGATAATGAGATTTAGCGTAAGTTTTGAAGTATTCACTCTTAAGATGAGATTTAATTTTAAATTTTCAGGGCCCTCCTGGATAATGGGATTTAACGTTTAAATTCTTAGAGCTCTTTTGGATAACATGATTCGATTAATACTCACAGATGTTCTCGGTACCAAACTGGGGCAGAAAAGTTTTTTTATTTCGTCTGTTTTGTTGTAATTGCAGGCGCCCACCTGGAGAACAAGGGAATTTATTTCAAATTTTAAGTCAGCATCAGGCTCCCACCTGGAGAACAAGGGAATACATTTCAAGTTTTGACATCGGGCACCCACCAACAGAACAAAGGAATACATTTCAAGTTTTGGCATCAGGTGCTCACGTGGAGAACAAGTGAATATATTTCAATATTAGGCATCAGGCACGCACCTGGAGAACAAGGGAATACATTTCAAGTTTTGGCATTAGGCGCCCACATGGAGAACAAGGGAATGCATTTCAAGTTTTGGCATCAGGCACCCACCTGGAGAACAAGGGAATACATTTCAAGTTTTGGTATCAGGCGCCCACCTGGAGAACAATGGAATTCATTTCAAAGGTTAAGCATCAAGTGCCCACCTGGAAAACAAGGGAATTCACTTCGAGTTTAAGTTGCAGGCGCCCACCTGGAAAACAAGGGAATTCGTTTCAATGTTTAAGCATCAGGCGCCCACCTGGAAAACAAGGGAATTCATTTCAAAGTTTAAGTTGCAGGCGCCCACCTGGAGAACAAGGAAATTCATTTCGAGTTTAAGTTACAGGCACCCAACTGGAGAATAACGGAAGTGACTTCAAGTATCAGGCCAAGCAGCAGGGACCTTCCTGAAGAATGGGTCAATTCAAGTTAGAAACAACAGGAGATGGCCTCGAGAGTGCGAGTCAACAATTCAAGATGCACGACAGGACTGCAAAAGTTCCAAGATCAACTTTGAAGACATATAGATAGGAATCTTGCAACTCTTAGATCATAGATTTGCCTAGATTCTTTTCATTTATGATTTAGGTGTAGTAAGGAGTTCAACAAGCAGTAGCAGCGGCAGCAGTAGTGAAATCACAGCTTCCCAGTAGTCCTAGCTACCAAAACTTCCAGAACTAAAGTGACCTAATTCCTTTATAGCCAAGGATATGTAGGCAACCTGGAAGCAGGGTTCAATCATACTTTTCAAAAATGCTTCCCATGGAGTATCCAAACGGGAAAAAATTGCTCGTATTTGCTCACTTTATCTTTGTTCGGAAACTCTTCGTGTTTTCGAGCAAAGAAGGGTAGCTGTGAGCACGTGATTTTTGCCCGACCCAAAATACTCCTACAAAACCACATGATAGATTTTTGTAGTTCATTTTAATTTTATAGAATTGTTAGGAATATTTGCTTAAATGTTTGCTCTTTAGTTACATTTTTGCATATATTAAAAGCATAGAAAATACCCCAATGAAAATATACAAAATACATCATGCATTGCATTTTAGGTCTTAATTGCATTTAATATATAAAAAAAAATAAAAAATATGGGTTTATTCTTACACTTTAGTTTAATAAAATTAATAATTCTTTTTCTTTCATTAATTTTAGGTTAATTAATTATTTTAGTGCTGAAAATAGATAATAATTTTAATTTTTACATCTTTGATTTTATTTAGGATTTAGTTAGGGTTTAGTTTAATCTTAGAAGTTTTTAAATAAATCAATTAAAAGAAAAAAAGTAGGCTGTATTAGTGTTTGGGCTCGATTTCACCCTGAGCCCAAATTTCCTTTCCCCCACCCGCCAGGCCCATTCCCCTTTACCCGGTCCAGTTTCCCCTTAGGCATCAAACGACACTGTTTCATTTAATTGAATCCCAGCCGTTGATCTTGTGTGATCCAACGGCTGGGAACTAACCTCTATCTTCCTTATATTTGTCTGAATCTCTCTTCAACCCTAGAGACCATCGTTTGTTTTCATCTCCTTCACCATCATCTTAACCCTAGCCGCCCCTAAATCCTTACCCCCACTGGCCGGCAGCCACTTCTTCGAATCCCCTCAAATTTCGACCACAGAATCCCCATTGTCTCTCTACTTCAAATCCACCGTTATTCCATTCCAAAAATCGCTCATCCTCGTTGAATTAGACACCTAAAAAAATAATAAAGTCCTTTTCCTGGCTTCCTCCTAATCTGGCCTCTTCTTGACAATAACATGCGTGAATCGGCTAGTCAATTGGCTGTGATTTTGATTCGTTTCATGGTAACCAATTTCTGGTTAAACAACCATTGATGAGCCAATACTACGAGCTTCTGCTTCATCTTCTTCTTGGCATGTGCTGATGATTGTGACATGGAGCACTAGCCGTTGAAGAAATTTCGGCCAGTGCTCATGTTACAATTCCTACCATTTGTTGAAATATTTTCACTGGATATCGACTCGCTGGGTCATCGATATCTTTGTTAGACCAACTGGTATGCCTTATTCCTCTTTTTACAACTCTTCAACTCATATTTAGGTTTAAAGCATGTTTAGTTCATAGTTGACTAAGTTGGCAATAATAGCTTAGTAGTACGATTAATTACCTATGTTAATGATTGAAATCTTTTTATTCTCTTTTCCTTTTGTTCCTTTTTCTTTTTCTGTCTTTTCTTCTTTGGAAGGTTTGTTTTCAGTTGAGTTCAGAGCCTTGTTTGTTTAGATTTCTTGTGAATTTGTTTGGTTTGGATTCAGAATTGGGTTTATTGTGAAAATGCCCAAAGAGAATACTAGGGCTTGCTAGTGCAGAAGCCCAAAGAAATATTGGGCATATTGGCTCAAATGCTTGGTATAGTTGAAACGTAATTAGCCAATCTTTTAAGGGGTAGTTAAGAGATTTGAATGGGAGGAATCTTTCCTAACTATCTGAGAAGGTTCTAGGAATGTGTGAAATGGGTGGATTAACAAATGGGTTTAAATTTGGGGATTGAAGTGAACAAAAGGGAATTAAAGAGAGGTAATAGTGAATAAAGAAAATCAGGTTTTGCTGCCCTAGAATCTTTCTATAAGATGCTCATTTCCCTCATTCCTAGGGCAGAGGTCTAAGAGACAAAAAAAGAAAAATGGCTGGATATTCACTCACAACTGCATATAGAGATTTCAGACCCTAAAAAATACCCAAAAGATTCAGCTCTACTATTCCATTAGTAGCTGATCTATTTTTCTGATTTTCACAAAAATCAGAACAAGTTCTCTTGGAATTTCTATTTTTTCAAAGGTTTAAACATGGTTTAAGTTTGGAGCTGTGCTACTGTTGTGTCCCTGCTGTTGATTCCATTTTCTGATTGCTGTTCTTTGTCGATTTATCTTATTACTTTATTTTTCTCTTTATCATCAGGTATCTCTTGGACTATGTTAACCATTGAAGTGCAATGCCTTTTCCTTTGAAATATGTATTTTTAATATGAAGCTAATGTTTGAAATGTTGAATTTCAGTTTTCTTTTACATGTGTTTCTTCTGAGTTACATAACTTTTTGTTAGTTTAGTTTCCTCAGCTTTTTTTATGATTATTTTGGGATCTATTTGATAGTCAATAGCTTAGTGGGGGAATTTCATATATTAATGTTTAAATTAGTTCATCTTTTCATGAACTGTTTAGAATTTCAAGTTGGTAGACAACTCTACTAGCTCATTTGTGTTAAAGAATGTTGACTTGTGTATCATGCATGTTGGAAAAGGCATTATCTGGCTGCTGAATACATTCAGCTTAATTGTTTAGAATCTCATCATTGTTAGAGTAGTTACATATGTAAAATTAGTATGATCAATGAGTAGTTTAAAATCTAGGTTCATACTATTATTACTAATTGTAGGACAGAGAAGTAAAGTTTATAATGTGGTTGTTATGTACCTTGATTTTCAGAATTTATGTATTGTTTTGCCATATGTGAATTAGAGGGAGAATGGCCTCATTAGGGCCTCAACGTTGAAGACATTCTTGCTAGAAACTTTTGGGGCTGGATGTGTACTATAAGGGATAGTGTTAAAGCATCTCAAATTCCAACATCTGTTAAAGCATTTGTATATTTAAGTTCAAGATAATTCATGAATAAGTTTAGGGTTCAATCTTTTGTTGTTAGTGCTAATAGTGGTGATGAATTAAGGCCCATAATATGCTTGTTCAACACTTTGATTCTTTCAGAATTTGTGTAATATTTGTTATATGGAACCAAGCCTTAGAGGGCATTATTGAAGGCCTTCCTGTTAGAAGTAGTTGGTCCTATCTTTGGCCCAAATGAGATAGCCTGGTTGAAACTAGGTTCAACATGTGTTGTTCTTGTTTTCTTTCACTTTTTGGGCTCAATTTCGAGCCCTGTTACATTCAGCAATTTTAATTCATCAAGTTTTTCTGTTTGGTATAATAGAAAAAGGGTTTATAATACTGGAGGTTTACCCGTGGAAAGCTGGGCATGGTATTGGCCCAATCGAAACTGCCAGTCAATCCAGGCCATTTGTCCCCTTACCCGCATTATTGGGCTCAATTTTGAGCCCAGTTCCACCAGCCTTGTTTTCTCTTTAAAAATTTCTTAGATAAGGTGTTGGGCCTGATGCTGACCCATTTCTTCTCAAATAATTAAGAGCCTAATGTATTATCCAACGTATGTTTTACAATCAATAACTTTAGATTGAACTTTAACTTTGATTAAACTTGAGCATTCGTAGTTTGTTTTAGGCGCGTTATAACAAATTATCATAGCTACGGGTACGGTTCCCGTGATGTAGTTGTGATACATAGTTTCTCAAATCCGGGGGTACATTTATGTGACATGGCCACAACTTCTAATAATGTGAATAAAATTAAACATGTTGTAGATTGTGGGTACGATTCCCATGACACAATTCGCAATGTGTACCAAATAAACAAGTGTACGACAATTGTAACTTGTTTCAGAATAATTCCATAAATAATTAAAAGCGATGAAAGGTTAAAAATGCACAATAAGTATTAAAAATATGTAATTAATCAGATAAATAGGCCATTAATAATAGTTGAGCGACCGTGCTAAAACCCCGAAACCCCAAAAATGCCTAACACCTTCTCTCGGGTTAACAGAATTCCTTACCCGAATTTCTGTGTTTCGTGAAATGTAAAACAAAGTCAACCTTTCTCGATTTGGGATTTTAAACTAGTGACTTGGGACACCATAATTATCCCAAGTGGCGACTCTGAATTTGATATAAATAATCCCGTTTCGGTTATTGTCACTTTAATTGGAAAAACTCCATTATACCCCCTTCCGGATAGAAAAAGAGGTGTGACAGGAGCAGCTTGAGGAGTTATTAGCAAAGGGATTTGTCAGACCAAGTGTATCAACTTAGGGTGCACCAATATTATTTGTGAAAAAGAAAGATGGGACTATGCAGATGTGCATTGATTACTGCCAGTTGAACAAAGTTACCATCAAGAAATAACACTAGTTTCTGCGTATCGATGATTTGTTTGACTAGTTGCAGGGTGCTAGGGTGTTTTCTAAGATAGACTTGAGATCGGGGTACCATCAGTTGAAGATTCGGGACTCAGATGTTCCGAAGACTGCTTTCCTGTTACATCTCGCATTTTTGTACGTTAAAAATTTTGTTTTTAATTAACCAACGTAGACTCGGGGATGAGATCGTCTTGACGTTAACGTACTTACGCTACTTATAACAAGCGATAAATAAGCGTTATGAAGGATAAAGGGGTACACAGATTAAAGAAAACGAGTTTCGCTGAAAGTGGCCAATTTGGAATAAAATACGGGTCGAGCGATAGTACCCAATAATTATGGACTAGTACCATGCAAGATACCATATGACCACGGAAGTATGATGCATAAGGTATATTAAAAATGAGTAGCATTTTTAAGTTTGAGTCAATTTTTAAATTATGCGGGTAATTAATTAATTACCGGGTAACATGACATTACCTAATTACCTAATAAGTGGATAAAATTTAAATATCCCACCCCCACCCCACATGGAAACTAGCCACATTATCAAGAAATGACTAAGAGTCATTCCTTTATTAGGTGTCAAATGGATACAACTTTCCTTTCATTTCTTTCAAGACTTTGGATATCCAAGTCTTTCCAATTCATTTCATTTGGAAGACTTGGCATTTAAAGATTTAGGAACAACAGAACATTGCTTTCTGACTTTAAAACAAAGTCCCATTCTCACTTCCATTACAAGTACAAACAATAGCAAGGTTAGTAGGAGATTTTGTTCAATTTATTCCAAGAAACGTGAAGGATCGGTAGTTAGGTTCCTTGATTTGGACAAAAGGGACTAACGTCCCAAAATCTAGACAAGCAGAAAGAATTTCGTTCCAATTTTATAGAGTCCAAGCGTCAATTTCGTTCAAGTTCAAAGAAGCAGAAGTTTCATTCTTTCGTTCAAGCAGAAGCTTTATTTCATGCAAATAATTCAAGGAACATGTATGTTAAGGTCATCCCTTCTTTCTTTTGGCATGGTCCAAATAATACCGAAGAAACGAGCAAACGCCTAGTTTCCATAAATTACTCTATTCATAGAAATATTAGGGGTGTCTATATTATTGATTCCCCATAAAAATTATTATTATCTTCTGTTCATGGGTCTCAGAATAATACGCAGTTGAAAAAGTTTATCTGGAAGGAATATTGAGATTATTACGTATTTTTCATGTATGTCACTCATTTATACATGTGCATTGACCCATGACCAGATGACGTTATATACGCGTATATATGTAAATATATGTATATGGGATATGGGAAAAGGTTACGGCGTTATATATGCACCTCCACCTAATCAGCTGGTATATGTTGATAATGCTGCCCACAGTGGTCGAGACGATATGATAGGATGCCCTCAGTGGCTTGATGATATTATGTACACCCATACCTATGCATGGCACGACATTTATACGCACGTGCATGACATTATAAACATTTCAGAATTTACAAAGTTATTCAGATTTAAAGATGTGTTTCCTTATTCCATGTTTCATCTATGTTTTTTACGTACTAATTTTTATGCCTTACATACTCAGTACATTTTTCGTACTGACGCCTTATTTCACGGGGCCTATGTTTCATACCCGCAGATGCAGGTAGGCAAGCTGACGGTCCCCTTCTTAGAATCCCTGATCAGCTACAGTTGGCGTGCTCCACTTGATCCGGAGCTGCTTTTGATTTTGGTACGATATGTTTGTATATATATTAGTATGATATGTTTGTATATATATATATATATATGGGTATGATGTGGCTTAGTCCCGTCTTTGTACAGTTATGTTTCTATTAGAGGTCTGTAGACAGTATGTCTAGTTGGGTTGTATATGGCCTTGTCGGCTTTCAGTTTTGGATGTGTAGTTGTCTATAGCAGCCTTACTAACTCGCCTACTATATCCTGCATGTATACGTACATATAACTTGTTGGAAAGTTTCCTTCATATATGTTATTTTCGTAATTCAGCAGATATTATTCAGATTCATATCTTAGATGCGTGCTTAGGGGTGGTTGGCAGGTAGGACTTAGGCACCCGTTGCGGCCCATCGGTTTGGGTCGTGATAAAAGTGGTATCAGAGCATTTCTTTCCTAGGGTTGTCTGCAGACCGTGTCTAGTAGAGTCTTGTTTATGGGTGTGTTATGCACCACACTTATATACAGGAGGCTACAGGACATATAGGATGTTATCCTCTCTTTTTAACTCAGATCGTGCGATACAATACTTCATGTACCTAACAATATGCTATATTTTCAGCAATGCCTCCAAAGAGTACGACCACTAGAAGGGATGGTCCGTGGCTGGTGAGACTACTAGTCGAGCGCCACAAGTTACCAGGGCTCGGGGAGAGTCTCATGGTGAGGTCCCATCTCAGACTTCATATACCCCGCCCTTTCCAAAAGAGCTCTGAGGGGCACCAGCTCTAATGCCCGCCCCTGTACATTCAGCACCTCAGTCAGATGCATTGGGTCAGGAGATGAGAGATGCTATTCATCTATTAACCCGATTAATAGCCGCGCAGGCTCGACGTTAGGAAATAGGTATTGGTCATGCAGATAGGTCCGTCAGTGCGAGGGTTCGTGACTTCATTAATTTAGACCCTCCAGTAATTACTAGGGCAGACCCGTATGAGGACCCTCAGGTATTTATTAATAGGGTGTAGAGGACGTTAAGGGTAATGAAGGCCACTACGACTGAGTCAGTTGAGCTAGCTTCCTATAGACTCCGATATGTTTCAGTTAATTGGTACGAGTCTTGGGAATTGTCCATAGGTGAGGATGCCCCTCTAGCAGTATGGCAGGAGTTTATAGAAGCTTTTCTTCGTCATTATCTGCCACTAGAGCTTAGGCGAGCCAGAGTTGATAGGTTTTTGACCCTTCAACAGGGTAACATGTATGAGTGTTCGAGAGTACAGTCCTCAGTTTGATTTGTTGGCTAGGTATGCTCTCACTATTGTATCTAAGATGGAGGATCGGGTTCACCGGTTCGTGATGGGATTAGAGCCTCACTTGCTTAACGATTGTATGTCGGTCTCACTTCAGCCAGACATGGATATTTCTCATATTTAGGCATACACTCAGGGTGTAGAGGAGCGTAAACAGAAACAGAGGGCCGATCATAAGAATGATAGGGCCCAGAATAAGAGAGCAACATCTTCGGGTCCTTCTGGTGAGTTTTGTGGTTGTCAGAGGCAACATTACTCGAGGTATTCAGCCAAGCCATCGGCTAGCACACCCCCTCAGTTTGGCAGTAAGAGATTCGATCATTCCACATATTCAGGGTCTGGTCAGAATTTTAGAGCCTTAGGTTCTTAGTATAGGGGTGAGTCAAATCAGATAAGGCTGCCCTTACCACGATGTGCTCAATGTGGTAAGCAGCATACCAGGCAATGCTGTATGGGATTAGGTATTTGTTATACTTGTGGTTATCCGGGCCACGTTATGAGGGATTGTCCGATGAGAGGTGATATAAGCATAGCTCAGCCAGCGGGATCTATAGCTGGTTCATCATCATCAGTACGCCCCCTTGGGCAAGGTCCCCAAGCACCAATGAGTCGTGGTA
Source organism: Nicotiana tabacum (assembly GCF_000715075.1). Taxonomy (NCBI): domain Eukaryota; kingdom Viridiplantae; phylum Streptophyta; class Magnoliopsida; order Solanales; family Solanaceae; genus Nicotiana; species Nicotiana tabacum. The sequence goes on along the minus strand of NC_134084.1, from coordinate 97,476,186 downwards.
GAGGCAGAGGCGGAGCATCTAGCTCGAGCAGTCCTCAGAATCGCATTTATGCATTGGCAGGATGACATGACCAGGAGTCATCGCCTGATGTTGTTACTGGTATATTATCAATCTCCTCATATGAAGTATATGCACTGATTGATCTAGGTTCCACCTTATCATATGTTACTCTGTTGGTTGCTAGTAAGTTTGAAATAAAACCTGAATTGGTTAAACCTTTTGAGGTGTCTACACCTGTTGGGGACTCAGTGATAGCTAAACAAGTATATAGGGGTTGTATAATAGTAGTTCATGGTCAACCTATCGTAGCAGACTTAATCGAGTTAGATATGGTAGAATTTGATGTTATAATGGGTATGGATTGGTTGGCTTCTTGTCATGCCAACGCTGATAGTAGATCAAAGATAGCCCGATTCCAATTTCCAGGGGAGCCTATTTTGGAGTGGAAAGGTAATACGACATTGCCGAGAGGAAGATTCATTTCCTATCTCAAGGTAGGGAAGATGATCAGAAAAGGCTGTATTTATCACTTAGTTCGGGTTCAGGTTCAGGATGTGGAAGTGGAGTCACCAACCATTCACTCCATCCCTGTGGTGAATGAGTTTCCCGATGAGCTTCTAGGTCTTCCGCCAGAGTGAGAAATTGAGTTTTCTATTGACCTACTACCAGATACTCACCCAATATATATTCCTCCCTATAGAATGGCCCCCACAGAGTTGAAAGAGTTAAAGGAACAACTAAGGGACTTGCTTGAAAAAGGTTTTATCAGACCTAGTACGTCACTGTAGGGAGCACCTGTGTTGTTTGTGAGAAAGAAAGATGGTTCCTTACGAATGTGTATTGATTATAGGCAACTGAATAAGGTGAAGATCAAGAATAAGTACCCGCTCCCAAGAACTGATGATCTATTTGATCAACTACAAGGTGCCAAGTGTTTTTCAAAGATAGACTTGAGGTCCAGGTACCATCAGGTAAGGGTTAAGGATGAAGATATTCTGAAGACTGCATTCAGGACTAGATATGGGCACTTTGAGTTTCGGGTTATGTCGTTCGATCTGACCAATGCCCCAGCGGTATTCATGGATTTAATAAACCGTGTGTTTAGGCCTTTTTTAGATCTGTTTGTAATTGTATTTATTGACGATATATTGGTATATTCTCATTTAGAGCCTGAGCATGTAGATCATCTGCGTACTGTGCTTAGAGTTCTACAAGAAGGGAAGCTGTATGCAAAATTTTCTAAATGTGAATTCTGGTTGAATTCTGCAGCTTTCCTTGGGCATGTTATTTTGGGTGAAGGTATCCGGGTGGATACACAAAAGATTGAGGCAATAAAGACTTGGCCTAGACCCACAACACCGATAGAGGTTCGTAGCTTTCTCGGTTTGGCAGGTTATTACAGGAGATTTGTAAAAGGATTTTCTTCCCTTTCAGCACCTTTAACAAAGTTGACTCAAAAGGGAGCAAAGTTTCAATGGACTGATGCTTGAGAACAGAGTTTCTAGGCATTAAAGGACAGATTAACATCAGCACCGATTCTAAAGCTTCCAGAAAGGACCGATGGTTATGTTATCTATTGTGATGCTTTAGGCGTTCAATTGGGTTGTGTGCTGATGCAGCATGGTAAGGTTGTGGCTTATGCTTCTAGACAACTAAGAAAGAACGAGAAGAACTACCTAACCCACGATTTAGAGTTAGCCGCGATGATCCATGCACTAAAGATCTGGAGGCACTACTTGTATGGCATTCATGTTGACATCTATACAGATCATAAGAGCCTCCAGTACATCTTCAAGCAAAAAGGAATTGAATCTACGTCAAAGGAGATAGTTGGTGCTACTTAAAGACTATGATGTTGATATTTTATACCATCCTGGGAAGGCAAACGTAGTATCCAAAGCCCTCAGCCGTAGATCTATGAGTAGCCTATCGTATTTAAAACTAGAAAAGAGGGGAATAACCCATGAGGTTCATCAGCTAGCTAGTCTTGGAGTTCAGTTACATGACTCAGGTGACATTGGAATTACTCTTTAGGATACGACAACATCCTCTTTAGTAACTGAAGTAAATGAACGCCAGTACGAGGATCCTGTGTTAGTTCATTATAGAGATACCACCCTTCAGAAGGAGAAGATGCCGTTCGAAATTACAGAAGATGGGGTCCTCAGATATCAAGGACGATTATATGTGCCTAATGTTGCAGGGCTGCGTCGGCAGGTTATGGGAGAAACTCACTATTCTCGTTATTCTATCCATCCAGGAGCAACAAAGATGTATCATGATATCAGGGAAGTGTATTGGTGGGATGGAATGAAAAAGGATATAGCATAGTTTGTTGCTTAGTGTCCTAAATACAACAGGTTAAAATTGAGCATCAAAAACCCGGTGGGTTATTGCAAGCTATGGAGATTTCCAATGGATATAGGAAGTAATCAATATGGACTTCATCATAGGCTTACCTTGTACCCAGCGTAAGTTCGATTCGATATGGGTGATGTCACGCCCCATTTTCCCCCTTTTTTTATGGGGAATAAAGTTTGGGTTTCAACATTTATGTGGGTGATAACTCATTTCCTTTTGGGAAATGGGTATTTGAAGAGTCGTCACCTAACGGATTATGGTGCGTTAGGGCACCTAGGGCGATTAACTCTTAGACTAGTTTGCGTTACCATAGATTTAGGGTAAGGGCTCGAAATAACCTTGAGGGGAAGGTGTTAGGCACCCCTCTCGGTCGACAATTGTGGGTCCCGGCCGAACTTATATTTATGAATTAGTCCTTTAACAAAGTAGTTGAAACAAATAATTGCAAATAAAGCATGTTGGACATTATATGACTCAGATAATAAGACAAAGGATTTGAACAAGTTGTGTACATATAAAAAGTAATGTTTTAAGCAAAAGGAATTTGGGAAAGGAGGGGTCCTAGGTTGGTTAGCCTACAGGATCACTCCATGCAATGCTCAGTAAACACTCTTCAATGAGGGGCTACACGTGACGTTAGCGCGTAGTCATCATATCCTGTTCTACCCAAGTTCCTCCCCTTGGTCATAGCCTAAAGCGTTCTAGTAACTTTGACAATGTCCTATGCGTGTACTACCCGTCCCTTTCTTGTGGCCTTGGAGGTATTTTAGGACGTCTAAATCTGGGCAGTTTTAGACAACCCCTAAGGTGTTTTAAAAGTAGAAAATTCTAGGCGATAGGCAAGAACACATAGGACTTAATAGATAAATGCAGAAAGAAGCACTTAAAAGGCCCAGGTTTACCTCCACAAGTAATGCACATAAGTAGCACGTCTCAAACACAAAACATATCAGTTTTTATTAGAGAAAAGACCTAAACAGGATATCTAAGTGGATGTCAATGCACAAAAATATGCAACTTTGTTTTTTATATACTTGACAGTAAGGTCCTAATCAGTTTGCTTGTTAAATCTGAATAGGCTTAAGTAGCAAAAATACAGTTTCAGAGTTGCAGAATTTAAAAGCGCCCTATAGGCTTGCCTAAATGTAGAACAGTGATGTCCTAAGAACATGATAACTACGTTGATATAGTAAAACAATGAGCAATTTTTAAAACAGACTCTTGAGTTCCTATAGGCATGATTTCTAGCAGTAGTGAATGAAGACAGTGTTTGAAAAATCGATTAAAGAAGCGGACAATTGATTAAGCCAATTTCAAATGAATTAACACGAATTAGACTGACTTGTGTAACAAAATTGATTTTAATTCTATAGGCAAAATTTCTGATTTTATTCCCTATAAGCATGATATCTAGTTGTTAAGAGCTGATGTTAGAAACTTATAGGCATGATTTCTAGTGGAAACAAATGTAAATGCCTGTTGTAACAGAAATCGAACTTGATCATATTCTAAGGCATGATATCTAATTATAAAGCTATTTAGGTCCTATAGGCATGATTTCTATTATTGGAACCATTTAAACCCTATAGGCATGGGCACTAGTATGGTAAAGCAAGCATAGCAAGTATATTAACAAGATCCTATAGGCATGGTTTCTAGTATGGTAAAACAGGCATAGCAAGTATATTAACAAACTCCTATAGGCATGGTTTCTACCCGTATTAACCCACAGATGTATAACTACCCACCCCTTTTCACTAATCACCCAATATTTGTTTACAAATAATTATTACAGACCAATTGAATAAATTACATAAATAGATAAAAGAAAAGAAGAAGTTACATTATAGGGAGCCTGAAGCAGGCCCAAATGATTTCCCCAAGCCTCCAATAGCCTCAAATGCCAAATTCCGTAGACAATATCATTGTCTAGGTGCGTCAGAGTTCCCTAAGGATCACAAGGATCTCGGGCAGTGCTCACACCTAGACTTTATAACCAGAACTGAGTAAGTGCAGTGTGGAAGAGCCAGCTCCAGTGCATCAGAGTTCAGAGGGATCTCACAGGGATCCCAAGGCAGTCACACACTGAGGGGCATAATTTAAGGACCTAAGAGTAGAGTGGGAGTTCTTGACATGGTTTTGAAAAGGTTTTAATAGAAAGTAGTATTTGAAAAGACTCAGTTGAAGTAGTTTTATAAATAGGAAAATTGTTCAGTAAAACAGTTTTAACAAGAGTTGTGTAATCACACAAACAGATCAAACATAGAGCCAAAACAGGTTCAGCAACACTCAAATACCAAACCTTCACACATGGGTAATTGGGCCTGGGAACACACAATACAAGTAAACAGAATTCTTAGCAATTAAAAGGGGGTAGTTAATAGTGCAAACAATAAGACATGGATTCAGGGGTGCTAGTTAGAACATAGTGACAGGATCAGATATGCCTTGGGGGTTCATGGGGTTAGGGATATCAAATAATACAACACAATAGGAACTCCAGAACCAACATAGAATCAAACAACTTAGAGTAACAAAACTGCTTTGCAAAGAAAGGTTCATGCTAGAAACTAACTAGCAAGTAAACCAGCATTCAAACACAAGGTAGAGTCAAGTTTAAACAAACTACTAGTTCATAAGACATGCTGATTCTAGAAGTCAGAAGACATAACTAGGTGAAGCAATAGGTCCATTACATATTGAACAACAAAACAAAAGATAGAAACAGATTAAGAATATAATGAACTGAAGCAGTATGAAACACATTGGTTTGAGGACTTCAATTTAAAATCAGAACATACCAGTAAAGAGAATAAACGAAAGGTAAAGAACAGGAGATTGCAATAATTAGCCTTGGCTTGTGTCACGACCCAAAATCGACCTGGTCGTGATAGCGCATATTGTGGAACTAGGCCAGCCGACACAACTGCCAAATCAACCATTTTCCAATAAAAGTTGTTTTAATACTATTTATAAACCAATAATATCATAATGAAAATTTAAAAGAAAAGTGCGGAATAATTACACAAGCCCGACATCGGGGTGTCACTAGTCATGAGCATCTACCAAGGTCTGAATACAACAGGAGTCTAAAAATGTACTAAATACAGTAATAAAAATGAGGGGAAGGAAAGCAATGCTGCGAATGTTGTGCAACCACCTTGCTAACTCCGATGACTCCGCCTCTAATCAATCAACACTCACTACCGGGTTTCGAATACCTAAATCTGCACACGAGATGCATGGAGTAATGTGAGTACTCCAACCCAGTAAGTAATAAGAGTAAATAAAGACTAAGCAGTAGAAAACGATGAATCCACATTTATGATAAACTCAATAAGCACAACATGCTTTCAAATCAGAATATGAGTCAATTGTCTCATTTAAAATCAAACTTTTGGTAAAAATCATTTGAAAATGCTTTCCAACAGTTTTAGTAGGGGTTCAATACCATTTATAATAAAAGAGATGAAAACCATAATTGGCCCCTTGGGCAAAATAGGGTTCGTATACAGCCCCTCGGGCAAAACAGGAATCATAAACACCTTATAACATAAAAATCTCAGTGGAAATAACAAAGCCAAATCAGTAATCAAATTCCGAACATCTCATAAAAACTCCAGCTTAAATGAAAGTTGTTTGAAAGCATTAGTTCAACATTTTCAATAGAGGCTCAGTATGAAGAGGAGTGGAAACAACAATTCATAAAAAGAAGCCTCTCGGGCAAAGCATCACTCATATATGTATACATCTCCTCGGGCAAGCCTCTCAGTCACTCGAGACTCAAGTCTCATCAATCAGCACTCACACTCAATAAGTACCATATAGTAACCGATGTGGCACGCAGCCCAATCCAATATCGTTGCAGCTTGCAACCCGATCCGCATATATATATATATATATATATATATATATATATATATATATATATTGCTGCGGCGTGCAGCCCGATCTATATATATATAATCCTCACAACCAGGCCCTCGGCCTCTCTCAGTCATTAATCTCACTATCAGACCCTCGGTCTATCTCAATCATTAACCTCACAATCAGACCCTCGCTCTATCTCAGTCAATACCCTCACAATCAGACCTCGCTCTATCTCAGTCATCAACCTCACAATCACTCGGACCATCAGTAAAATAGGGAACTCATCCCAAACAATTTTCACATTTTAAGAATTTAGGTGATACAAGCAGGTTTAAACAATAAATAGGTAAATCATGACTGAGGATATGCTTTCAAAACAAATAGAGTGAGGAAAAATAGTAAAAATGCCTCTAAGGGTCTCGACAGGTCGGCACAAGGCCCCAAACATGGCATACAACCCAAAATATAATATCAATCTCTAAAATATGGAATATCATAAGATTTCAAATCAAATACGCAACTTAACAGTCGTACGGGACGGACCAAGCCACAATCCCTAATGGTGCACGACTCCACTCTCGTTATCTAGCGTGTGCGTCACTTCAAGTAGCACAACGATGTGAAATCTGCGGTTTCAAACCCTTAGGACAACATTTACAATCATTACTTACCTCGATCCGGTCCAAACTCTAGCCCGCAATGCCTTTTCCCTGACAAATCGACCTTTGGATGCTCCAAATCTAGCCACAATTAGTACATAACTATTAAAATATGCTAAGGGAACAAAGTCCACTCGAAAATATCCAATTTACATCAACAAATCCCGAAATTGCTCAAACCCGGCCCCTGGGCCCACGTCTCGAAATCCGATAAAAGTCACATCAATAGAATCCTCATCCTCTCACGAGTCTATACATACCAAGAACATCAAAATCGGACCTCAATTGCCCCCTCAAATTCCCAATGTACACTCTCCAAATTCTATCATAGGTAAATGAACCGAAGTAAAGCATAAGGGAATACAAACTTATACATATGACATACTAGCCTATAAGACCAAAATGATCTCGTATACTAAACATAGGCGACAAGGCCGTACAATCTTTCATGTACACGACATATGTCTACAAGCCTCTAAGAGTACATAAATGTCATAAAGGTAGGGACATGGCCCTACCTTACTAATCAATACATGTCTTAATCATACTGACCACATAAGCAACTCCGGAGCAAATGGAGCGCACCAACACCTTCCACTGAGCTGATAGCCTACCTGGAGGACTCTCAACCTGTCTATCGGGACATACGGGCATGAAACGCAGCGTCCCAGCAAAAGGACGTCAGTATGAATAATGTACCGAGTATGTAAGGCACATAAATAAGTATATAAAAGACATGGAAGAAACATGGAGTAAATGACTCAACCTATAAGTCTGGATAACTCTATAAATCATGAAATACTTATAGTGTTGTTTACCGTGAAAATGGTAACAACAATTAAATTTGTAAATGGGACTCTAAAAATACGTGATCTATTCCCGATCTAGTTGTTAAAGTAGTTAATGCTAAGAACACGAAGTGTAATGGTAACATGCGAGATAATACGAGGTAGTAATCAAACCAAAGGGGCTTGTTTCCCGAGTGCAGAAGTGGTCGATGAGACCTTCGAGGTCGGCGTTGATATCGATCTCGGACTATCGGGGACAGTCGGTGATGAGATAATAGTTAAAGATGCAATTAGATAGTGCTATTTTTGGCTAATATTAGGTTATAGAATGAAGAATAAGTCAAGAGGCAATGAATACGGGGGCGGCCTCGGGCCAATACTAAGTGATAAGAAGAATGGTTGGAGACGAATAACTTTGAGCCAAGGGGAATAAGCAATTTTTAGAGAAGAGAGGGAGAGAAGATATTATTGCACTTGAATAGGATAGTTGGAGCTCTGCCTTACAAGGTGTTGGTGACCCCCTTTTTATATAAAGGGGGCGCCCAAACTAAGTACAAAAATACTTAACATAACAAAAAAGAAATGAGATGTGACAGCCCGTTATTTTTACGTCGTAAGAGGGCTGGTGTCGAGCCGCTTGGATAGATTTGATCGACCCCGGGTGCATTCCTCGGGAAATTCCTACGCTTGTCGAGGTCTCAGCTGATGTTTATTCTTGGTGGGGCTTCAACAGGTTTCGAGAGAAGTGACGGACCCCAGATCCCGTGTTTCCGGGGTCACTCTCCGAAGCATTATGTCAGGGGAAAATCGGTTCCCCGATTTTTACCGCACACAGATAGTCTCCGCATTTCTTGGAGGGAAGTGATAAGAAACGGTATAGACATATCATTCCCTGATCTCCGGTAGCGGCATTATGCCGATAATGCAGCCCTCTTCTGACAGGTATCGAGGTACTCCGCCTTTCCACTTCTTTGGGATTTTCGAAACATCACGAGCCTTGGAGTCATATCGTTGCTATTAGTTCACCTTCTATGATCGCATTGATTGCGCCTGCCATTACGTTTTTCGAGGGCGGTAATGGTACCGTAAGTTTCTCTGCTCTCCCTATAAATGGGGCTCCTCGTGGCTGGCTCTTCTACCAAAACATTCTTTGATACCTATCTCTCCTTCCTTTTCTGCCATCTTGAAGTTCCGCTATTTTGTCGTGTTCGAGGCCCTAGGCTTCAAGAATTTATGCCATATGCGCCTTGACTCCTTTCTTGATCTCTTTTTGGTTGGGCGGAGTTGTGCCGTCGTGATGTTGTTGCCAGCTCGAGGCGATGAGGCGGAGGGCCATTTTCTTCCAACTTTGGGGGTTATTTTTTGGACTATGCATCGCTGCTCATGAGGGGGCTCGGATTATACACCGCTACTTACCCTCCTCCCTTGGCTCGGCGCTTTACACCCCTTTTGGATTCCTGGGGGGGTGTGGTGGTGGTTCCCGCTGGCTGTTGCCTCCCGGGCCGAGGCAATGTCTCAAGAAGTGGCTTGGTGGGATTGGTTTTGGCGGGCTTCTCGATAGCCAGATTTTTCACCCAGCCGATTCTTGTATCCTTCCCTAACCTCTCTTCCTTTTTAAGATGCCATTCTAAGGAAATGAGGTGAGGTCTCTGAGGGCCTCGGATTTGGAAGATATTGTCTTTGAGGTCATATGCCCGAGGGGATGACGATAGAGATGTCGCACAAAAAGTAGGCTAGACCCTTAAGCTTTCGCTGTTTGCATATCCTTGGATTTCTATCTGCGTGATGATCCCCTTCGCGGGCTTTGGTAATCATATGTAAGGACCCCTCGAGGGCCGTTGTTTATGGATTTCTTATGAATATGAACAAACCTTTTCAGACTTCTACTTTCCTTACTTTGCTTTGTTTCTGTATGCCCTCATGCTTTTTGAGGCTCGTTGAATGCCTTTTTTTATTTGTTGACTGCCGACATCTGACTTGAGTGCAAGCATTCGTTCCGATAGGTCCGGGCTATCGGGGCCCCTGAATTGTTTGGAGATTATGCTTTGAATTACGGGGGCTTCGGGGACGTTATTCCGGATGAAGGTCATCTTCGTGTACCCAGGGGTCCCTGTTGATCTCGATGTAGATAACCCTTTTTAGAATGTACATAATTGACTGAGTTGCTTGTATTTGGGCACTTCGTGGAGCTTTCGATTGATAAACTGGCTCCACATAGGGTTTCTCGTGTCCCCACCCAAAATAAGACTAGTAACATTGGGCAGTCGGACCTTTACCGTGAAGGCGTGGGTGATGGTTTTGTTCTTCGTAGCATTCTTAGGGGGCTTTATCTTAACGTGATGGAGGCTTCCGGGGATGACTGTCACACCAGCGCCAGGTGCGATGCTGATGGTTGGTGCCTTTGGTAGTTTTTGAATTTGTCTCTGTTTTTCTTACACGCAATGTGAGGCTGCTTTCGCTTCCTCGGGGGTCGTCGAAATCTGCCTTCATAGCTACTTTATTTGGGGAAGGCAGGGACTGGGCTCGGGCGAATCGTTCCTCCTAGGTGTTGGTGCCACACCTTCAAAACCTTTGTTAGTTGTTTGAAGGGGTGAAATGATGTCTTTCAGGTGGTACGGCCTGCACTTTGCATATGATGATGGTTAATTTAGCAGCCGTCCTTTCCTTTCTCCGTCGTGGGCATTGTTGGTGTCAGATGGTCTTTTGGGAGCATGGACGTGCCCCTCCTCTTTTGGGGGGTCGTACGTTTTTAGGCGAGCAATGATGACAGGGAGATGTGTGATGTGACAGAGCCTTTTATCTAGGCGAGGCCGTTTTACGCCTTTGAGGGGAATGCATCGATTGAGCCAGGTGTTTCCGGAGCCCTCGATTCCGGGGCGACGGGCCCAAACTATGGGGGCTATTAGGTGGAGTAGGTGGCTTCCTGTAGTACATGCTCCGCCCCATTATGCCTTTAGGGCTACCCCCCTTTATATCAGCTGCAGAAAAAGTGGAGGTTTCGGAGTACCTTAAGGGCGACGTCAACTTTGTCAGAGCGGCTTGTGGGGAGCTAAGGGCCCAAGTGTAGGCTCAAGCTTCTGAGGGGACAAATATCTCGGACAAGTTCTTTGCTTTCGAGGTCCAACTCCCTTTGTGGTAGTGCCAAAGTTCAGCCGGGTATGACTGGGAAACTTTGAATTTGATCTTTAGAGCCGAGATAATTTGAGGCTAGGGCCGAAGTGACACTAAGCCGAACCAAGGCGGGTCAGGAGATGGCGATTCGTATGAAAAATGCTATCAATGCCCACACCGAACTGTAGTAAGCCCTCGACCGAGAGAAAAGGATTGAGAGATTTGTTCGTCGTAGGTCCCGAGGAGAGGTACTTGAGTAGGTTGGTGCAAAGGGATCCTTTTTCCTGGAGGAACTGGCTTTAGCCAGGGGAATAACTGTGGCTCTTGGTCACTTCTTGCTGAAATTGCGGAGGACAATTTTTGACAAGCCCTATCCCTTTTTAACGTAGAGTGTAGATTTTGCTATTTTTTGTCGCTTCGTTTCTGATATATGCAGAATATGCCTGTAGATGGAGAGTGCACCTTTTCTGCATATGCAATTTTATAAGAAGTAATTTTGAAGTTTTGTTTCTTTTGTTCCTTTTTCTTTGTTATTGCTTTCGATCGGGCGGGCTGGTTTTGATGTTTGGCGGGATCCTCGTAGGTCCGGAACTGATCGAGCAGATCGGGGACTTTTAAGCACGATTTTTGATGTGAGCAAGTGTCGGGGTCTCCATGCTTGGTTCGGCTGTCTAGGCATGGTCCCTGAGTTTTATGGTGGCTCGCACTTCAATCGACCCGCAAGCTCTTTCCTACCTTCGTGGGCGAATGATGATGGCTTTTGTGCTTTTGGGTCGAAGTGACCTTATGGGCGCTTGGTTCGAATGTTTACTTGGCTGGTGATGGTGACATTCATGTCGTGCCCTTAGGCATATTGTAGCTTTTGGGTCCAGTCTCCGAGTCGCATTGCGATTTGAGCTGTAATTGACCCATATATTTCCTTGAGTTTTTGGTTGGCGACAGTGGTGTTCATGCCATGCCCTTAGGCGCATCGCAGTTTTCTGAGTCTAGTCTCCGAGTCGCATTGCAATTCAAGCTTTAATCGACCCGTAAATTTCCTTGATTCCCTGGCCGGCGATAGTGGCATTTATGCCGTTTGGTCATTCGAGACCTTTCAGTATGTGTCCTTGAGGCTTTGCATAGTTAACTATTTTGGATTCGGTCTCCGAATCGGGTTACGATTCGAGCTCATTTTAATCCTCAAGTTGTCAAGATTTTTTAGCTGGCGACAGTGGCTCTTACGCTGTTTGGTCGTAGAGACCTTTCAATATGAGGCCCGTAGGCTTGCTTAGCTAGGGACAATGGCTCTTACACTGTTTTTTCCCGTGGGCTTTTTGTAGGCTTTGATTCCGCTCATTAAGTTCTTTTTATAATATTTTTGCCTGACCCGTCATCGGTTCAAAAGGAACCTCGATTTCAAGTCGTTGTCGGCGATGTTTCGAGCACCTCGTAAGGTTCATAGTTCGTAGGTCGAGTAGATCGACGCTTTTGCATTTTGGAGCCGACGTTGTCGGAGCTCGTTTTTTCCTGTGGAGGGAAGCCTATTTTAACCGGTTCTTTCCGAAGTATATCCGGAGTAGTAGCCTACAATTTTTTAGCGATAGTCAAGCGTCCCCGAGTCGCATTATTTTGGCTGTATCAGCAGTTTTGACTGTAGCCATATGCGTTTGGCCATAGCCATTTTTGATCCCTAGTGATAGTTTAGGCGTCTACATCGAGGGTATGCCTTTTAGGGATTCTTACAAATGCGATGTATAGCCCAAACTTTGGGATTTTTCATGCCTGTTGAGGTCTTACAGTTTGTCATGCCTATTGAGGTCTTACAGCTTGTCATGCCGATTAAGGTCTTACAGTTTGTCATGCCTATTGAGATCTTACAGTTTGTCATGCCTGTTGAGGTCTTACAGCTCGTAGAATAGATCTGGTTATGCCGAGGTTGCCCGCTAGGGTTTTGCAGTTTCGAATTTTACAGTGCATGGCTATTGGCGACAGTTCCCGAGTCATCGGGATTGTTCAAGCTTGAATACCGCTTCTCGTCAACTTGGAGTTTGTATTGTGAGAGCTTCGTGAGCCCAGCATTCCGACCCTAGGGTCGTGTGGGCACTGATCTATTCAAGTCTCTGAGTATCTCGGGATGTATTTTCCGAAGAGGTTTTTGTCGAGAGTATACTGCAACTTTCCCCTTTTGGGAGATATTTTCCGATCCATTGGCGCAATACGTGTATTGTTATGCTGAGTCAACCTATTTTTGGTCGAGTGTGGCGATTTTTATGTTCCCTTACTCCGAGAAGGAGCCATTCTCTTTTTTCATGGGGGAGAAAAAGGATATTTTTTGATTGCCCGATACAATAGTACATGCTTCCGCTTTGGCGGGATCTCGTTACATCGGCCATTTGGCCTTATACGTCGTCTCTCCGTAGGAACTTTTGCTTTGGCATTTCTCCACTTCCTTCGAATTGGGTGGCTCCCAGGGGGAATGCACCTCGCCGTTTGCAAGTTGGCCGTAAGGGTAGCTTCGATCAATTCTGTGGAGTTTTCCCTTTAAGCAGCTTTGCAGTCGTTGCCTCGTTAAAAACCTTGCCGGTAAAAACCCTTCTTTTTTGGGATGAAAAACTCAGTCGAAGGAAAAGACTGCAACAGACGTGCTTTGGGGGCCTTGAGGTCTCCCGATAGTGTTAGTGTCCTGATATCTCGGGGTGGGTGCCTGCATGAGGGTTAGTTCTTAATCCGAAATAAAACAAAAGGAATGGATGTACCTTGAGACGAGGCAGGCTGGCGGCGCTTTGGGGTCAGCTTATTACGAAGGCCCGAGGGAGGACACGTGATGCGGATTTCTATTTTACGTTGTCAAACCCGACCGGGATCGAGATCTGATTCACCCGTTGGCTTTTTCGGGAGCAGAGGTACGGGCGCTGGTAGCACATCGTGTATTGCGAACATTTCCCTTGCCGCATGTTGTTCCCCATAGACGGTTTTGATCCCGTCCTTTGTCGGAAATTTTATCATCTGATGGAGAGTGGATGGTACCTCTCTCATGAAGTGTATCCACGGTCGCCCAAACAAGGCGTTATACCTCATATCTCCTTCGATGACATGGAATTTGGTGTCTTGGGTTGTGCTGGCCATGGTAATTGGAAGGATGATTTCTCCTTTCGTTGTTTCACTTGCCATGTTGAACCCATTAAGGACCCGAGTGGCAAGCACGATCTGTTCAGTTAGCCCGAGTTGTTTTACCACCCTTAACCTGATAATATTGGCTGAGCTACCTGGATCCACGTACACATTTTATCTGAAAAGAATTCAAAAGAAAGGAGATTACTAGGGCGTCATTGTGGGGTTAAGACAGAGCCTCGGTATCTTCTTCGCTGAATGTGAGGGCGTCTTCGGGGATATATCCCCGAGTCCATTTTTCCCCGGTGATGGATATTTTTGTTTTCCTTATCATGGGCTCCTGCGGGGTATTACCCCCTCCCCCCAATGATCATGTGGATGACGTGTTGTGGCTTGTTTGCCTCGTTTTTCTTGGTTGCCTCCCTGTCTCGGAACTGATTTTTGGCCCGATCGTTAAGGAATTCCCAAGGTGCCCTATGTTGAGTAGTCAGGCCACTTCTTCTCGTAGTTGATGACAATCCTCGGTCCTGTGACCGTGTGTGTTGTGGAACTCGCACACTAAGTTGTAATTTCTCTGTAAAGGGTCCGACTGTATTGGTTTGGGCCACTTGGCGTCCCTGATTTTGCCGATAGCGAACACGATATCTGATATGTTGATGCTGAATTTGTATTCCGATAAGTGGGGCGCGTTCATCGGTGCCATGTTTCGATTGAACCTGGTTATGTTGACGAGCCCCCGAGGGTCCTGCCCTCGATCTATCCTCCTATCCTTGCAGGGTAGGTTGTGCCTCGGGGCATTCCTTCTGTCTTCGAGGTACAGTTGGTACCTTGCTCTTTTCCCATGAGTCTATTTGGGTATACTGAGCCCGAAGGGGCTCCCAGCTGGTCATCCTCGGCCCTGATCTTTGACTGGTATCGGTTGTGAACGTCTGACTAGGTCCGGATGGGTATTCGATTAGATTTTGTTTTAGCTGATTCGAAGCTGTCGAGCTTCGTTCGTTTAGGCCTTGGGTGAAGGCCTGCACCGTCCAGTCGTCGGAGACTGGTGGCAGCTCCATCTGTTCCATTTGGAAGCGGGATATGAACTCCCGCAACATCTCGTACTCTCTCTGCTTCATTTTGAAAACATCGGATTTCCTTGTTGCTACCTTGATGGATCCGGCATGTGCTTTCATGAAGGAGTCCGCTAGCATGGCGAACGAATCTATGGAGTTGGGAGCCAAGTTGTGGTACCACATCATGGCCCCATTCGGAAGTGTTTCTTAGAATATTTTTTAGCAACACAGACTCGATCTCGTCAATTTTTATGTCATTGCCTTTTACTGCACATGTGTAAGCAGTGACATGTTCGTTAGGGTTGGAGGTGCCGTTGTACTTAGGGAGTTCCGACATTCTGAACTTTTTTGGGATGGGTTTCGGTGTCGCTTCCTCGGGGAACGACCTTTGAGTGAACTTCTTCGAATCCAAACCTTTGAGAACCGGGGGTGCACTTGGGATCTGATCAACCCTAGAGTTGTAAGTCTCGACTTTTTTATCGTTGGTTGCAATCATTTTCTCACCTAATTCTATCCTTTTGGTGAGGTCTTCGAGCATTTTCATGATGGCGAGATCAGCCACTGATCCATTATTGCTCGATCTTTCGAGTACTCGCTCGGCGGGAGGAGCTGTCTCTGGTGCCGCTGTGCTGAGGGTTCTTGGGTGTCTTTGTAGCTGAGCGATGGCCAGTTGTTGCGCCTGTAACATCTCAAAAATAACCTGAAGACTAACTTTCTGTTCTTCCAGGGCCGGGGGTTTTTGTGCTTCCTGTTGGTCATTGTGTCGTATGCTCTTGTCGGTGTGAGAAGTTTCGTCGATTTGTTGTGCGTCTTGTGAATCTGCGCCAGCTAGGATCGGTCCGGGAGATATCAGGATTCCGTGGAGGTGCTCCAGCGGCTGGGATAGCCACGCCATTTTCCCCGTGATTTTTGAGGTTGTCATTCTCAACTCCGTTTACCAAGCCAGATATTTTGGTCTGAAATCAAAGGATCTTGGACAAGAAAAAGTGTGAAAGATAATGTGCATTTGTGTGACGAAACCAGCAAGAAAATAATCACTATTAGTTTTAGCCCCACGGTGGGCGCCAAACTGTTTACCGTGAAAAAAGTAACAACCATTAAATTTGTAAATGGGACTCTAAAAATATGTGATTTATTCCCGAGCTAGTTGTTAAAGCAGTTAATGCTAAGAACACGAAGCGTAATGGTAAAATGCGAGCTAATACGAGGCAGTAATCAAACCAAAGGGGCTTGTTGCCCAAGTGCAGAAGTGGTCGATGAGATTTTCGAGGTCGGCGTTGATATCGATCTCGGACTATCGGGGACAATCAGGGATGGGATAATAGTTAAAAATGCAATTAGATAGTGCTCTTTTAGGCTAATATTAGGTTATAAAATGAAGAATAAGTCAAGAGGCAATGAATACGGGGGTTGCCTCAGGCCAATACTAATTGATTAGAAGAATGGTTGGAGACGAATAACTTTGAGCCAAAGGGAATAAGCAATTTTTAGAGAAGAGAGGGAGAGGATATTATTGCACTTGAATAAGATAGTTGGAGCTCTGCCTTGCAAGGTGTTGGTGACTCCCTTTTTATAGAAAGGGGGCGCCTAAACTTAGTACAAAAATACTTAACTTGACAAAAAAGAAATGAGATGTGACAGCCCGTTAGTTTTACATCGTAAGAGGGCTGGCATCGAGCCGCTTGGATAGATTTGATCGACCCCGGGTGCATTCCTCAGGGAATTCCTGCGCTTGTCGGGGTCTCAACTGATGTTTATTCTTCGCAGGGCGTCGACAGGTTTCGAGGTAAGCGACCGACCCGAGATCCCGTGTTTCCGGGGTCACTCTCCGAAGCATTATGTCAGGGCGGAATCGGTTCCCCGGTTTTCACCGCACACAAGTGTCATGCATATGCGTATGAATGTCATGTCATGCATAGGTACATGTGTTTATAACATCATCAAGCATCTAAGGGCATCCCATCATATCATCTCGGCCACTGTGGGCAAAATCATTAACGTATACCAACTGATCAGGTGGTGGTGCGTATATAATGCTGTAACCTTTTCCCATATCCCATATACATATAATAAATACACACACACACACACACACACACACACACACACACACATATATATATATATATATATATATATATATATATATATATATATATATATATATATATATATATATATATATATATCATCTGGTCATGGGTCAATGCACATGTATAAATGAATGCAATGCATGAGAAGTACATCAATAAAATCTTTTGGAATGTCATAAGACCATTATGCCTTTGAGTAATATCATGAAGTAAACTTTTTTCAACTTACGTATTTTTCTAAGACCCACGAACAGAAGATGTAATAACAAGACACATGGAATTCAAGAATATAGGCACCTCTAATACTTCTATGAATAGAGTCATTTATGAAAGTTGTGCATTTGCTCGTTTCATTTGTGTTGTATAGATCATGCCAAAAGGAAAGAAGAAATAGCCTCAACATACCTTTAATGTCAACTTCCTACTTGTATCTGTGAAAAATCTCCTCAATCTTGTATGCCAAAACTAGTCTTCTTACGAAGAAATCTCTAGATTTCTATCATCCAGAGGAAACCGTTGTGGATATATAGCATCTATGTTGTTCTTCATATTTTGGTTCAGTGCAAGGAGATATATCTATCTCCACACGTAGCTCAAATTCTCAAGGGACATGGTTCTAATCTATGTTGAGAAGATGTAGAATATGTATTTTCTCCATTCTTTATAAGACGTTGTTTGTGATAGATATATCTATAAAATGTATCCAAAAGTGAATGTAGTAGTTTAGTTGGTGGATAGTGGGGTCCACCCTCATTTTCTAGATGTCACCTTCTAGTATATATTAGTCACAAAGTGTTCATGTATCATTTCCACATTAGGAACTTGATATGAATCATCATCTATTCCTTTAAGTAGGTCCCATATGAACATAAGACTAATCTTTATTTGTAATTAGTCACACTTCCTACATTACTTGAATATTAACAATATTTAATACATCTCCTACACAAATTATCGTCATCATCCGGTATAACACTAGTCCGAAAATACGAGGTATTATATCTTGGACCGTATTTATCCCAACTTGACAACCTTCAACTAAACTCATTTTCTTTGGTTTTCTTACCCTCTCACCTTCACGAATTTACTCATTGCTTGTTATACATAGCATAAATCCTATAATCTCAAAATAACCTCATTCCCAAACTTACGTTGATTAATTTATGATGAAACTTTAACATATGAAAATTCAAGATATAATATCTCACTTTCGAGCTTTTATCAATTTATTTATGGCGTACTTTCACGTACTAAAATATGGGGTGTAACACTTACCTCCCAGTCTCTCCGGGGTTCATCTAGTTTTTCACGTGTCTATGCTTTGGAGGTATCACGCCGACTTGTCACATGTGCTAGACTTCATCACTGTTCAGCTAGATGAGAGGTTGGGTTATGAGGAGAAGCCAGTTGCTATTGTTTCTAGGCGGGATTTCCAATTGAGATCTAAGAGGATTTTTGCGGTAAAGGTTCAGTGGAGGGGCCAACCGATCGAGGAGGCGACCTGGGAGTCCGAGGAGGACATGCAGAGCAGATATCCATACTTATTCAACACTTCAGGTATGAATCTAAACCCGTTCGAGGATGAACATTTGTTTAAGAGGTGGAGAATGTAACGACCCGACCAATCCTTTTGCTTTCTAGAACCCCGTTCCCCTAAATAAGACTTTCCGTACTTGCTTTTACTGATTTATGACTTGCGGGGATGGTTGGTTCGGGATTTGGAAGAGTTTAGGTTGAAATCGGAGCACTTGATTCCTTAAGGTTGGCTTAAAAGGTCAAGATTCAGTCAATGTTTTGAGTAAACGACCTCGGAATCGAGATTTTACGGTTCCAATAGATTTGTGTGATGATTTCGGACTTGGGCGTATATCCGGATCAGGTTTTGGATGACCCGGGAGCGTTTTGGCACCTAGGGAAATTGGTTCTTGAAGAACTTTGAGGTTCTTTAAAGATTGGTTTGGAGAGGGATTTGGTGATATCGTGGTCCGAATTGAATTTCGAGACTGGGAATAGTTCCGTAATGTCATTAAAGACTTGCAGGGGGAGGCCAGCCAGCTATTGTTCAGCCAGCCGACGCTCAAGTTAGATTCTATTCCTTTCTGCCCAGACCGGATGTAGTGGCCTTAGATGCCGTGATCATAGGTATTATTTCTATCTTTGGTAGGGATGCTTCGGTATTATTTGATCCAGGGTCTACCTATGCGCATGTGTCACCTCTGTTTTCTCATTTTTTGGATATTCCTCATAAGTCTTTGGGTACACCTGTTTATGTTCCACTCCTGTGGGCAATTATATGGTTGTGGATCGGATCTACTGGTCCTGTGTGGTTACATTCTATGGTTACAAGACTAGAGCGGACCTTATGTTACTTGATATGATCAATTTTGAGGTCATCCTGGGCATGGACTGGTTATCCCCATATCACGCCATCCTTGATTGCTATGCCAAAACTGTTACTTTAGCGATGCTAGTGTTGTCGAGATTGGAGTGGAAGGGTTCCTCTATTAGTACATCTAGTCGGGTTATCTCTTTTCTGAAGGCTCGACATATGGTCGAGAAGGGTTGTTTGGCTTATCTAGCTTATGTTCGAAACACCGCCATAGTCTTCGACAATTGATTCAGTGCCAGTAGTCCGGGAGTTCGCCGATGTGTTTCCTTCTGATCTTCCACGTATGCCACCAGATCGTGATATTGACTTCTGCATTGATTTGGCTCCAGGTACCCAGCCTATATCTATCCCACTGTATCATATGGCTCCGAAAGAGCTGAAGGAGCAACTTGAGGAGTTATTAACAAAGGGGTCTGTCAGACTAAGTGTATCACCTTGGGGTGCACTGGTGTTATTTTTGAAGAAGAAAGATGGGACTATGCGGATGTGCATTCATTACTGCCAGTTGAACAAAGTTACCATCAAGAACAAGTACCCGTAGCCGCATATCTATGATCTTTTTGACCAGTTGCAGGGTGCTTGGGTGTTTTCTAAGATCGACTTAAGATCGGGGTACCATCAGTTGAATATTCGGGACTCAGATGTTCCGAAGACTGCTTCCGTACTAGATATGGCCATTTTGAGTTTCTAGTGATGTCCTTTGGCTTGACTAATGCCCCAGCGGCGTTCATGGATTTGATGAATTGGGTGTTCAAGCCTTACATTGATTCTTTTGTTATCTTCTCATTGATGACATCTTGATTTACTCACGTAGCCTGGGGGAGCACGAGAAGCATTTGAGAGTGGTGCTTCAGACGTTGCGAGAACAGAAGCTATATGTTAAGTTCTCCAAGTGTGAGTTTTGGCTAGAGTCTGTGGCATTTTTGGGGCATGTTGTATCAGGAGAGGGTATTAAGGTAGATCCCAAGAAGATTGAGGCAGTTCAGAGTTGGCCACGTCCTACTTTGGTGACTGAGATCAGGAGTTTACTGGGTTTAGCAGGTTATTATCGCTGGTTTGTGTAGGGATTTTCATCCATTGCAGTACCTTTGACTAGATTGATCCAGAAGGGTGCTCCGTTCCGTTGGTCTGATGATTGTGAGGCGAGCTTTCAGAAGCTCAAGTAGCTTTGACTACAACACTGGTTCTAGTGTTGCCTTTTAGTTCGGGGATGTATACGGTATAATGCGATGCTTCACGAGTTGGCTTGGGTTGTGTATTAATGCAGGAGTGGCGAGTTATTGCATATGCTTCATGTCAACTGAAGATTCATGAGAAGAATTATCCTTTGCACAATTTAGAGTTAGCCGCGATTGTTCATGCTCTTAAGATCTGGAGGCATTACCTTTATGGGTTGTCATGTGAGGTTTACACTGATCACCGCAGCTTACAACATTTGTTCAGGCAAAGAGATCTCAATTTGAGGCAGCGTAGATGGATTGAGTTACTAAAGGATTATGACATCACCATTCTTATCATCTGGGCAAGAAAAATGTGGTTGTAGATGCCTTAAGCAGGAAGGCAGAGAGTATGGGTAGCTTGACATTCATTTCAGCAGAGGAGAGGCCACTAGCTTTGGACATTCAGTCCTTGGCTAACAGACTTGTGAGGTTGGATATTTTAGAGCTCAGCCGGGGTTCTTGCATGTGTTGTTGCCCAGTCTTCATTATTGGGGAAGATCAAGGCTCGACAGTTTGATGATCCACATTTGGCAGTTCTCAGAGAGATGGTACTACAGGGTGGTACCAAAGAGGTTTCTATTGGAGATGATGGTGTTCTGTGACTCTAGGGTCGCCTATGTGTTCCTAATGTCGATGGCTTGAGGGAGAAGATTCTAGAGGAGTCACACAGTTCACGGTATTCTATTCATCGAGGTGCTTCAAAGATGTATCGTGACCTGAGACAACATTATTGGTGGCGGCAGATAAAGAAAGACATATTGGAGTATTAGGTGTCTAAACAGTCAACAGGTCAAGTATGAGTACTAGAGCCCAGGTGGCCTACTTCAGCAGATGACTATACTTGAGTGGAAATTGGAGCGGATTATATGGACTTCTTAGTTGGGTTGCCGGGGACTTTGCGGAAGTTTGATGCAGTTTGGGTCATTGTCGATAGGTTTACGAAGTCGGCACACTTCATTTCAGTTGTGACTATGTATACTTCAGATAAGTTGGCCCAGATTTATATTCGGGAGATAGTTCAGTTGCACGATGTGCCTATTTACATCATATCAAATAGTGGCCCTCAGTTCATTTCACATCTCTGGAGGGCCGTACAGAGTGAGTTGGGGACTCGTGTAGAGCTCAGCATAGCATTTCATTCTCAGACTGACGGGCAGTCAAAGCAGACAATTCAGATATTAGAGGACATGCTGAGAGCATGTGTGATTTACTTTGGAGGACAATGGGATCAGTTCTTGCCTTTGGCCGAATTTGCTTACAACAATAGTTATCAGTCCAGCATCGAGATGGATCCATTTGAGGCTTTATATGGTCGGCGTTGTCGTTCTCCTATCGGGTGGTTTGAGCCCAGCGAGGCTAAGTTATATGGTACTAATTTGGTAAAGGATGCCTTGGAAAATGTAAAGTTGATCCAGGAGAGACTTCGCATAGCACAGTCCAGATAGAAGAGTTACGCAGATCAGAAGGCATGTGATGTATCATTTATGGTAAGTGAGAAGGTTCTCTTGAAATTCTCGCCGATGAAAGGTATTATGAGATTCGGGAAGAAGGGAAAATTGTGCCCCAGGTTTATAGGCCCATTTGAGGTGTTGAGGTGAGTTGAGGAGGTTGCTTATGAGCTTGCCTTACCTCCCAGCCTCTCCAGGGTTCATCCAGTTTTTCACGTGTCTATGTTTCGGAGGTATCACGCCGACTTGTCACATATGCTGGACTTCAGCACTATTTAGTTAGATGAGAGATTGGGTTATGAGGAGGAGCCAGTTTCTATTGTTGCTAGACAGGATCGCCAATTCAGATCCAAGAGGATTTCTACGGTAAAGGTTCAGTGGAGGGGCCAACCAGTCGAGGAGGCGACCTGGGAGTCCGAGGAGGACATGCAGAGCAGATATCCACACTTATTCAGCACTCAGGTATGAATCTAAACTCGTTCGAGGACGAACATTTGTTTAAGAGGTGGAGAATGTAATGACTCAATCAGTCCTTTTGCTTTCTAGAACCCCGTTCCCCTAAATGAGACTTCATGTACTTGCTTTTATGATTTATGACTTGCAGGGATGGTTGGTTCGAGATTTGAAAGAGTTTGGATTGAAATCGAAACACTTGGTTCCTTAATGTTGGCTTAAAAGGCCAAGTTTGACTTCGGTCAATGTTTTAAGTAAACGACCTCAGAATCGTGATTTGACAATTTCAATAGGTTCGTATGATGATTTTGGACTTGGGCGTATGTCCGGATCGGGTTTTGGATGAACCGGGAGCATTTTGGCACCTAATAGGGAAAATTGGTTCTTGAAGTTCTTTAAAGTTTGGTTTGGAGCGGGATTTGGTGATATCGAGGTCCGAATTGAATTCTGAGATTGGGAATAGTTCCGTAATGTCATTTAAGACTTGCAGATGTCACAACCCAAAATCCACTAGTCGTGATGGCACCTAACCCCAACCCGGTAGGTAAGCTAATTAATAACTATCCAATTTCAATATTGCTAATAAGTCAATTAAACAAATGAATTATTTGGATCTATTACATTTCCCAAGGACTGGTAGTACTAATCATGAGCTTCTAAGAATAGAGTTGACAAAGCCGATATAAAGAAAATACATTTTCTGTTTGAAAAGTACATAAATAGAATTTAATAATATAGCTACCATGAACAAGAGGCACCTACAGTAGGAACGCAGGTACATCTTCCAATCCAGCTTCCGTCGAACACAGCAACATCGACATCCGAAATATGCACGCAATGTGGAGGAAGTGTAGTATGAGTACAACCGAACCCAGTGACGAGCTGGAACATAGATTGGACCCAACACAAATAACCAACAGCAGTTTGTACAACGTAAAGCATATAAACTAGGAAATAATCTCAGAGGTAAACATGTTCAGGTTTTGCACAGTTTTCCGAAAATAGTTCCGCTTTTCAAGATATCAGTGAAAACCCAAATCCTTTATCGAAATCATCGAAAAATCATAAGATAGTTTGAAAACTATAATTTTCCTGAAAAATCCTTTCCACAATAAATAATCATGTTTCATTTCCTTTCCAAATAACAAGTGTGAAATACCACTCTATGCCCACATGCCAATGTATAAAAGTCATGAATGATGTGATACCGTACAACATGAGGAAAATGTGTCTCTATGCATGTATGCCATATATGCATGCCAATGCTATGTATCTCATAGATGAATCATGTACTCACACTATACCGTACAACATGAGGAAAATGCATCTCTATGCATGTATGCCATATATGCATGCCAATGCTATGTATCTCATAGATGAATCATGTACTAACCCTCTCAGAGTGCTCAACCTCACTGTATCACACATTTCACTCATTATACTCAACCACTCGGTACTGTATATGGCCCATAGGGCCCAAAGAAGAACCATCCCGGAATATATACATCACTGACTATCAATCACTCAGTACCGAGGAAGGCCAATTTGGCCCCATGGAGAAGATCCATCTCCAAATATCAAATACTTCGGACAAATCCATGTCCAGGGAAATCCATCCCTCAATAATATCATCCGCGCCCATTGTGGGTGTGCAGACTCCGGAGGGGCTCCTACGGTCCAAGCGCTATAACAAGCCAATCATGGCATAAATCAATATAACATGTTGCGGCGTGCAGCCCAATCTCATAACTGTCACTCATAATCAGGCTCTCGACCTCATTCAGTCATCAATCTCTCTAGTCTCACCCACGGGGTCACAATGTCATGAAAACTGACCTGGAATAATGATATGATGTACCAAATAGTGACAACTGAGATTGAGATATGATATGAATGCATGAATATGACTGAGTATGAAATATCAATGAAATCAATGAGATGACAGCATGAAACGACCACTAGGGGTCCCAACAATATCAACATAAAGCCTAAACATGATATCTAGCATGATGTGCAGCTCAATTACTTTATCACATGGTAAAAACACAAATATCAACAAAGTGGGCCACTAAACAGTACCTTGGAAACAACAGAGTCACAACTCACAGGGTGCACGCCCACACGCCCGTCACCTAGCATGTGCGTTACCTCAACACCAATCACATAACACATAATTTGAGGTTTCATACCCTCAGCACTAAGTTTAGAAGAGTTACTTATCTTAAACAAGACAATTCCACTACCGAGCAAGCTAAGCGATAGTCCAAAAATGCTATCATGCATGTTTCGACCTCCGAGCGGCTCAAACCTAACCAAAAATAAATGAAATACATCAAACAATGCTAAAGGAACCATTCCCAATCGAAAAAGGTCAAATTTTTAATCAAAAGCCCAAAATCGGCCAAAAAGCCCAACCCGGGGCCGCACCTCGAAACCCGACAAAATTTACAAAATCTGACAACTCATTCAATTATGAGTACAACCATACTAGTTTCACTCAAATCCGACTCCAAATCGGTGTTCAAAACTCCAAAATTCACTTTATGAAATTTTAGACAAAACCCCCAAATTTCACTTTGAGATCATCAATCAAATGCCAAAAATAAAGATGGATTCATGAAATATAAACAAAATCGAGTATAGATCACTTAACCCAATCCATATGGTGAAAATTGCCTCTAAATATTATCCAAATCCGAGCTCCCCAACTCAAAATATGACCAAATGAACAAACCTTCCATATTAAGTAATTTTGCCTGACTATTCTACCTCGTTTTGTATGCCAAACGATCTCGAAACTTACTTTTGATGCCTTTAATGGCTTCTTTGTAAAATTTCATTCAATATAGGCTTTTTAATCACTCCATTTGATCTTATAATGAAGGAGATATGTTGGTTTTAATATTTGGAAATAGTGCAAATTTTTAAATACGAAGCAGTGACAATTTCGTAATTAATCTGAAAAAACTAGCAACCCAATTCTTAGTAAAATGGCCATAAAATCCATATACAATGTCCAAATTCAACGATTCTTTTTGCTATGCCTCTGTAATTACAATAAATATCTAATTCTTCAATTAAAACAGAAATTGGAGCTCATTTTCTTAATGTGGTACTATTTATGCTTGAAGAAACGACATCGGAACATAAGAAAAACGAGCGCAACACAGCCCAAACCTATCCGAAACTCACCCGAGCCCCTCGGCACCCCGTACGAACATACCAACAAGTCCCATAATATAATACGGACCTACTTGAGGCCTCAAATCATGTATAGAAACATCGAAACGACGAAACACACATCAAATCAAGCTTAATGAACTTTTGTCTTCCAAAACTCGCGCCGAAACATATCAAATCAACTCAGAATGAACTCAAATTTTGTACACAAGTCCTAATACAAAATACGGAGCTACTCGTGCCCCCAAACTACCGAGAGAAGTGCAAATGCTCAAAATGACCGGTCGGGTCATTACACATGCAAAATTTGGTGTCATTCCGAGCAGTCTAAGTATGATTCAGCGCATTCGGAGAAATTGGAAAACTTGAAGTTTAAAGTTTGATTCAATTTGGTTTTGGGGAATGACTCTTGGTTTTATTGTTGTTTTTCGCATTTCGAGAATTCGAGCAAGTCCATATTATGTTTATAGAATTGTTAGAATAGTTGGACGTGGTCCCGAGGGGCTCGGGTGCATTTCGGACCGCCCGAAGTTGAGTTGAGCACACCAGATTTTCTACTTCTGGTTTCCTTCTTCACGAATGCGGTGGCACCCTCACATTTGCGATGAAGGATTTGGGGTGCTGTGGGTTGGGAAGTTTTTGCCCTTCGCGTTCACGTGCCAAGGATCGCGTTCGCGGAGGTCTGGGTCCTCTAGCCTTCGTGTTCGCATGGCCTGGTTCACGTTCGTGTAGAAGGGGTTGAGCTGGTGGCCGTTGTTGTCTCTTCGCGTTCACGAAGTAGCCCTTGCATTCGTGCAGAGTAGGCCATGTGAGCCTCCGTGTTCGTGAGGGTCCTGTCGCGTTCGTGTAGTGTAACCTTCCCTGGACCTGGACCGTTTGCCTTCGCGATCGCGAAGAAGGCAAATCTTGGGCAGTGACTTTTAAAATCAGGACTTAGGCCATTTTAGCTCATTTCTTCCATTGTGGTGCGATTTTTAGAGCTCTTAGAGAGGGGATTTCACTTAGCACTTTGAGGTAAGTAATTTCCATACAATGTGAGTTAAATACATAGTTTATGGGTAGATTATAACATGTAAATTGATGAATATCATGGGTTTAGGTGAAAACCTAGGGTTTTTGATAAAAATGAGATTTGACCACAAAATTTGTTATGAAATTTAGTAGAAATCATATATTTATGTTCCTAAGGTTATGGGTAACAATTTTCTTTAAATCTTACCTGAATCCGAGCATGTGGGCCCAGGGGTGAATTTTAGGAATCTTGCAATTTAGGATGGGTAATCACTTGAATGGTGAAATTATGAACTTTTGAGCATAGATTGATTAGTTTATGTAATGTTTGACTAGCTTCGAGTCGTTTGGCGTCAACTTTGGAGGTTTGAACGCGTTCGTGAATTGGGAACTAGGCCTTGGGACAAAGTAAGTCTCCTTTCTAACCTTATACGAGGGAAATCTCCCCACAGGTGAATTTGATTAAAAATGTGAGCATTTGTGGGGGCTACGTACACACAAAGTGAAGAGAGTCTGTACGTAGCTACTATTCCTGTATGTCCGGGTAGTTTAGGTTTACACCATACTTTGTGAACACCGTTATTTGATGATACTTGCTAATTGTAATAAATGGAATTAAGTTGAGAATTTCGAAGGATTTAAAGCTTCAAGTTAAATTGCCTTTTTCTTTTAAAGAAAAGAATTTAAGAAAGAATTTGATTTAAATGATTAAATTTATATTTGACCACACCGCATGAATGATTCGCGAGCCGGGTGAATAGATGCATATATGGTCCGTGCCGTTTAACCCTCCGACAGTGCACATTTTAATATTATGTTGGATCGGGTTATATGACCTCGACATAATTTGCGCATATTTATTTGGAACTTTCTGTGATTTGTACTGCTTTAATGCCTTGAAATGTAAATTGTTAAATAATATGATGGAAATTGAAATTATATTTATGAAATAAGAACTTGTCACTTCCTGTTATTAACTATCGGTATCATTCATGATATCCATGCTTAGCATAACACTTTAATTATATTATTATTGGCCCTAGTAAGTATCAAGTCGACCCCTCGTCACTACTTCTTCGAGTTTAGACTGGATGCTTACTGGGTACATATAGTTTACGTACTCACACTATGCTTCTGTACTTAATTGTACATGATCTGAGATAGGTGCATCTAGTTATCCACCAGGCGAGCATACTTGATTCGGACTGAGACTTACGGTGACTGCCCCCACCCTAGCCGTTTAGCAGTATACTAGAGTTTCTCTTTTGCTTGTATCTGTCTACTTTCTTTCAGACAGTAGGGTAGTCTTCTTTTGTATATTCTACTAGTTGCCCACACACTTGTGATACTAGGTCTTGGCACATATCAGTAGACTTTGATTTTTTGGGGTTGTATCACTATAATTATCATTTCTTTTAGTTGCTTCCACTTTGTTGTTTAAAAATCCATTATTTATCAAATGCTTTAAATTTAAGTAAAGCTAAATGTTGGGACTGCTTAATAAAATAGGAAATCACTAAGTTGTTCACTGTTGGCTTGTCTAGCAACGGTGTTGGACGCCATCACGGCCTGACATGGATTTGGGTCGTGACAAAGTGATTCAAGAGCCTAACTTAAGTGGCGTTTTACAAGGAATCTATTGGAGGCATCAAAATCGAGTTTCGATATCATTTGGCACAAGAAACGAGGTAGAACAGTGTTAAAATGAGGGGTTTGTTCATTTAACATATTTTGAGTTGGGGAGCTCGGAATTGGGCAATTCTTTAGGCAATTTTCACCATATGAATTGGGGTAAGTGTTCTATACTCGATTTTGGTTATATTCCATGAATCTATCTTCGATTTTAGCTTTTGGTTTATAAATTTTAAAGAGAAAATTGGGGGGTTTGGCCTAAAGTTTCATAGTATGAATTTTTGAGTTTTGAACATTGATTTGGAGTCGAAATTGAGTGAAACTAGTAAGTTTGGACTCATAATTGAATGGATTTTCGGATTTTGTGAGTTTTCTTGGGTTACGAGGCATGGGCCCAAGTGTGATTTTTGTGCTGGATTTAGATTTGATTTAGGATTTGATTTTATCATTTGGAATTGTTTCTTTGGGATTTATTTGATGCATTTGAGTTGCTTTTGGCCAGTTTTGAGCCGTTCGGAGGTCACTATGCACGTGATGGCATTTTTGGAGCATCGCTTGGCTTGATCGATATTGTAATTTGCTTGTTCGAGGTAAGTGCCTTGCCTAATTTTGTTGAGGGAATTTTTCCTCTTATTTGACATCGTTTCCTACATGCGGGGGTGATACATATGTGAGGTGACGAGTGTATGTATGTCTTGGGGTTAATCATGCTCGGGGTTGGATTATGTTATAATTATGTGTTGTAGAACTACGTGACCTTCTTGATTCATGCCTCACTTGACTTCTAGATATTAAGAACATAGTATTAAATGTTAGAAATCAAGACTTAGCCTATTATAACTTAATCAAATTTGATGAGATTCTGAGAATACATTGATGTGTCTAATTCGATCATCCCTATGCGTAATCATTAATATATTGCTACATCCTATCTTCTTGAGATACTAGATTCTATACTTGTGTTGTGGATCATTTGTGAGATTTCTGGAAGTATTTGAATAATACAGTTCTTGAGGGTTTATTTAACCATTGTTGGCTTTGAAAGTTGTGATTGGGATTTGTTTGGGATATCCGTTAAAAACACTCCCCTTGATGTTATTTATGCTTCCTGCCTTGTTTGTCATTGATATACATATGCTTGGTAAGGAAGAGTGTAAAAGCACGAAGGGTATTGCCGTGCAATTGACGTGATATCTGAGTATATTCCTCATGCTAGGAAAGTTAAGAATTGACGGTTGTGGTTTATTGGTTTCATTCTAAGGAAAGGATTGGTCGAGGTATTTGAAGAATTCAGATTGTGATCTCTATTAACACTCGATTATTTCTTTGCGTATCCATTTCATGTATTCATCTCTATTATATCGTAGTATAGTTCTATTGCTGATTTAAGGTGCAGGTTCTATCAGAAAGTATCTTTTAACAAAAAAAGTCTCGTCACTACTTCGACAAGGTTAGACAAAATACTTACCAGTACATGGGGTTGATTTTACTGATACTACACTTCTGTACATTGCGTACAGATTTTTGTAGCGGAGCTGCTGGTGATGTCGGGTGCTGGCTCTGAAGATGCTCGTGCATTTCGGATATAGCTTCCACTTATCCTTGGTAGCTTAGATTTTGGTAATCTGTTTATGTAAATTTCAAACAGATCGTGTAATTATTTGTACCATTTTTGTAAATTCCAATTCTTAGAAGCTCATGAGTTGTACTATCAGTTCTTGGGTTAATTTGTAAAGGTTTAGCTAATTCTTTACTATTATTTGATAATCTCTTTTGGATTGTATTTTCTGTTAGTTGGCTTACCTAGCGGATCGAGTTAGGTGCCATCACGACTAGTGGTTTTTGGGTCGTGAAAAGGTGGTATCATAGCACTAGGTTCATTGGTTCTACGATTCATGAGCAAGTATCTAGTAGAGTCATGCAGATCAGTATGATGGCATCCATACCTATTTTCGGGAGGCTACAGGGCGTTTACGAAAAATTTTCCTTTCTTCTTTCCTTATCGTGCGGCTTTGTTTCAGCTTGAAATCTACGACTTTGACTCCTCCCAATCGCTCATATGTGGTGTTGTGCACTCAGTATTCGTTATGTGCCAATGATCGGTGATGTTGCAGATAGATTATGATATGTTGTCTAGCCTCAGAAGCAAATGCAGTGTTAAATCTTCTAGTCGTTCATTTGTGGTATAAGGCGAGTTCATATGTCTAGTTGGTAAGCACAGATTTGGGAAGATTGGCTGGTGGCCTGTCTATTGTGACTAAGGTGCGTTCATGGCAAGGTGTCGATTTGAGTATAACCGGTGGGCCATTTCTTGTATGATGAGTTTGGATCGTGTGTCTCGTGTGAGATTTTCATTTTGTGGAGTTCATATGTGATCATTTCAGAGCATTTGGGGAAGTAGTTTGACTATTGCAATGATGGGTAAGCGATTGGTAGAGTCTTCGGGGTGTTCTATGACCAGTATTGCATGAGTTTTCGAAGTATTCAGCTAAATAGTCGTGTATGATCGGGGAATGCTATGAAGATATGGTACTTTGGGGTACCAATGAGGTGATCTATGGCTTTGAGCTAAGTGGTGGAGTCTGCTAATGACGATCGGATTGTAGGGTCATGGACCGTATCAGTTTCCGAACAAAGATAATGCTTGGTTATTTCTTTGAATGGTCATATGCTGGTGAAGCACGAGTTGCTCGACGCGTATTAGTTGTGTATTGGAGATCAGAGTAAGATGAGTAGTAATCGAGAAGGTTATGGAGAGTTCCAGGTCTTATGTAGCCTTTAAGGATTTTTAAATTTATCTGAGGGGAGGGCTTGAAAATGGTAGCGAATAGTAATCGGATCTGCGGTATTTCCTTGTCAAGGAAGGTCTACATGTCAATATTTTAGTGATGCAATAAATGGCTTCGGGTTCCCAGGAAGTTCCCTCAGGGCGGTCATATCGGATTGAGTTACTTTCGGGTTGGCAGCCTGTGTGACTCGATTGAGTTAGAGGCGATTGGTTTTGATTACTTGATTATGTGTTACTAAGTTCTGGAGAATTTATCATGGTTATGACCACGGTAGGAGTTGATGTTTTCTACAGGTATAGAAGTTGTATTGCGTGTAGTGATGTTCTCTTGGATTGAGTTAAATGAAAGATTCTTGGGTGATGAGGTGTTCAATTTGCTTATGGTTCAGAGTTGACTATGAGACTTTCGTAGTGTTGCGAGTTAACATGTTAGAGGCGATGCGCGTGTGGGGTTGAAAGGTTGCATGTACAAGGATGAAAATAGTTTTAGAGGGAAGGATATGAGTTCTTGATAACACGGTCGATTTCAGGTGTTTAAGGTCTTGTTGGCACTATATGTTCCCACCAGAGGAGAATTTGCCTGTTGGTAGGTACATTGTGTTTTGACTTATGAGTATTTTTTTCGCAATGTGAGGGGATATGAGTTACGTGTCAACCATTTGAGTAGCGGTGTTGATATTGGATATGAAGATTATGGTATTCATGAGGCGCAGAGATTGGATGTTCTTGTTGGCAGACTATTCCTTGATTGAAAGTTGTGAAGAAATGTCGAGGATTGGATGATGGATAGTAGGTGTTATGGAAAAGTTGCTATGGACTTTTGGAAGGTTAATTGCATTTTTGGGGGATGATCGGAAATTGGTTTGGGGGTTGCTTTTGAGATCAATGAGAATATGTATTCTATATCGGATCAGACCTGTTTGTTCTTGCGCAATTGTTACCATATGTTTATCTTCAGGCAGAATGGATGTTATTTGCACCTTGGTTTATGTTATATGTTTTTCTCTTATACTGTGGCAGGATGTGAGGGTTACATGATTCTTCGCACGCATATTGTGATTCGGTTTAGGACTCATGAAATTATGGGCAAGTTGACCTTCGTGATGTTGATTTGCTTATTGCACCACAGTTGTGCTTGTCCTTCTTAGTATTGTTTGTTCCTAATAATTTTTCCCATAGTTATATTTTTTTTGCACTCGGTTGCACTTGATATTGACACATATGTGATCAGTGAGCCCGAGTATTATGGCTCGATGGGTACCCTATGTGGATTGATGTGATGGGATCGGGTTGTATGCCGCAATGGTACAGTGATGAAATGTGACTTTTTATTCATATTTCGTGTATTTTGCTTTCACCTTGTTAAAGATAGTTCATAGTAAAATGCTAAAATTTCCATGCCTGCTTAACTTGCTCAGTAGTCTTCTTATTTAGTTTTCCTACTATTATCTGTCATGTTTGAATTATTAATTGTTGGTGCACGGAATCGAGTTGCATGGGGCTCCATATGATTAATGTTGGCACTTGTCGATAGGGCTGCTTGTATTGGTTGAGAGGTTTCTAGACCTGAGATTTGCGCTATTGTATTGGGATGATGAAGGTTTGGAAGAATAACATTATATATTGTTGAGGATTTAGACAATGGCCTTGGTCATGCGAGTGAGTTTCTTGGCTTATTGATCAGATGAGTGGTTAAGCGGTTATGCGTGTTTCTTTCATCATCGGTAGGGTATGAAGGTTTTGAACGAGGTTCTAACCAATCAGAGGTTTACTACTGGCACCAGATTTGTTTTTGGGCAGTAATGATGGTCATCAGTTCCTACTGTGAGTACCGAAGTGATAGGGTATATCATGTGATTATATCTTGGGTTATGGTTATGACTTGATACAACTTATTCAGGATTATACAATGTATCTCGTAATGAATTCTAGATGATAGAGATTGGGTTCTAAGGTTTAAGGACCAAGGTTCAAGTAAGGATCTCTAGTTATGTTGTGTTGGCAGGCTTATATGGAGCAGGGTGACGTGGGATCACCCTCGGGTATCTGCATATTAAGGTTACATCGTGATTTGATAGCTTTGGAACAACTCCTGGCACGTTCGAGGACGAACGTATGTTTAAGTGGTGGAGGATGTAATGACACGACTGGTCATTTTAAGCATTTACACTTTGCTCGATAGTTTACGGGCATGAGTAGCTCCGTATGATATATTTTGGATTATGTACATCGTCGGTTTTGGTTTTCAGGTTATTCGGGACTGGTTTGGAAGAATGATTCTCAACTAGGGAGCTTTTAATTTGAATGAGTTTACGAGTTTAACTTTTTAATATTTGACCTCGGATTGGAATTTTGATGGTACTATTATCTCCGTTGGGTGATTTTGGACATTGGAGCGTGTCCGAATTGTGATTTGGAAGTCTGTAGTTGAATTTGGCTCGAAATGGCGAAAGTTAGATTTGTTGGAAAGTTTAACCAAGAATAAACTTTTTGATATCGGGGTCGAATTTTTATTCCGGAAGTTGGAGCAGGCCCGTAATGTCAAATCTGACCTTTATGCAAAATTTGAGATCAATCGGACGTGATTTGATGGGTTTCAACATCGGTTGTGGAAGTTTGAAGTTTCAAGTTCATTGATTTTTGAATTGAGGTGTGATTTGTCGTTTCGATGTTGTTATGTGTGTTTTGAGGCCTTGAGTAAGTCCGTGTTATATTATTGGGACTTGTTGGTATGTTTGGACGTGGTCCTGAGGGGCTCGGGTGAGTTTCGGATAGGTTTGGGTTGTGTTGCGCTTGTTTTTTTAATTTTATGTTTCGACGTTGTTTCTTCAAGCATAAAAGGTACTATATTAAGGAAATGAGCTCCAATTTCTATTTTTATTGAAGCATTAGATCCGTATCGTAATTACAGAGCCATAGCAAAAAGAATTGTTGAATTTGTACATCGCATGAGGAGTTTATGGTCATTTTATTAAAATTTGGGTTGCTAGATTTTTTTTCATATTAATTATGAAATTGCCACTAACTTCGTATTTAAAAATCTACATTATTTTTAAATATTGAAACCAACATATCTCCTTCAATATAAGGTCAAATGGAGTGATTCAAGAGCCTAACTTGACTAGAATTTCACAAAGAATCTAATGGAGACATCAAAAGTGAGTTTAGAGACCGTTTGACACAAGAAATGAGGTAGAACAGTGTTAAAACGAGGGTTTTGTTCATTTAACTTATTTTGAGTTGGGGAGCTTGGAATTGGGCAATTTTTAGGGTTTTTTTTGCCATTTGAATTAGGTAAGTGTTCTATACTTGATTTTGGTTATATTCCATGAACCTATCTTCGATTTTAGCTTTTGGTTGATGAATTTAAAAGAGGAAATTGGGGGTTTTGGCCTAAAGTTTCATAATATGATTTTTTAGTTTTGAACATCGATTTGGAATCGGAATTGAGTGCAACTATTATGGTTGGACTCGTAATTGAATGTGTTATCGGGTTTTTGGAGTTTTGTTTGGTTCTGAGGCATAAGCCCGGGTGTGATTTTTGGCCGGATTTGGGATTTGATATAGGATTCGATTTTATCATTTGGAATTGTTTCTTTGGGCTTTATTTGATGTATTTGAGTTGTTTTTGGCTAGTTTTGAGCCGTTCGGAGGTCACTATGCGCGTGATGGAATTTTTGGAGCATCACTTGGCTTTATCGGTATTGTAATTGGCTTGTTCGAGGTAAGTGTCTTGCCTAATTTTGTTGAGAGAATTTTTCTTTCTATTTGACGTCATTTGCTACATGCGGGGGTGATACATATATGAGGTAATGAGTGTATGTATGTGTTGGGGTTAATCATGCTCGGGGTTGGATTATGTTATAATTATGTGTTGTATAATTACGTGACCTTCTTGATTCATGTCTCGCTTGACTTCTAGATATTAAGAACATAGTATTAAATGTTAGAAATCAAGACTTAACTATTATAAATTGATCAAATTTGATGGGATCTTGAGAATACATTGATGTGTCTAATTTGGTAATCCCTATGCGTAATCATTAATATATTGCTACATCTGATCTTCTTGAGATACTAGATTCTATACTTGTGTTGTGGATCATTTGTGAGATTTCTGAAAATATTTGAATAATACAGTTCTTAAGGGTTTATTAACCATTGTTGGCTTGGAAAGTTGTGATTGGGATTTGTTTGGGATATCCGTTAAAAACATTCCCCTTGATGTTATTTATGCTTCCTGCCTTGTTTGTCATTGATATACATATGCTTGGTAAGGAAGAGTGTAAAGCATGAAGGGTGATACCGTGCCATTCTTTGTACATTATCGTGTGAAGGAGAGTGTAAAGCACGAAAGGTGATGTTGTGCTATATTATTGAGAGTAAAAGCACGAAGAGTGATGTCGTGCCATGTTATGTGAGTGTAAAGTACGAAGGGTGATGCCGTTCCATATTATGAGAGAGTAAAGCACGAAGGGTGATGCCGTGCCATTTTATCTATACTGTTATGCTTTTATATCATCGTGAGGTCATGGAACAATGGGTGTTTCCATGCAGGCAAAGATGAGGGACATACATTATGTTGTGATATCTGTTTTCCCGTGCATATATTTATGTGACTTGTTGCTATTGTTCTGTCATTTATCTCTATATCAATTGTTGTTGTGTCGCTCATATCTTCTGCTTGTTTAACTTGCAAATATCATGCCTATTTTCTTGCTTTTATAATTACACTCATGTCGTATCTATTCTGTTGCACTTGGTACAAGCCTTCCACCATGCTAACCATTCATGCCTCTACTTGTTAACTTTTAAAGATCATGTGCTTCCTTCTTATTTGTTATATATGTACTTAGGCCTCCATCATGCTAGTTAGTTGAAGTTGATATTCCTTGTTTCCAATTGCTGTCATCACTCACATGCTTTCCGCCTAGTCTTTTATTGTTGCCCACATGTATATCCTCGTTCATTATAGCTACTTGTGTATTTCCTACTTTGTAATTCTTATTATCAGTATTTTGTCATCTGGTTGGTTATGTTATACGTAAATTGGGTGAGGATGAGATAAAAGCATGAAGGGTATTGCCATGCAATTGACTTGATATCTGAGTATATTCCTCATGATAGGAAAGTTATGAATTGACGGTTGTGGTTTATTGGTCTCATTCTAAGGAAAGGATTGGTCGAGGTATTTAAAGATGCCAGATTGTGATCTCTGTTAAAACTCGGCTATTGCTTTGCATATCTGTTTCATGTATTCATCTCTATTATATCGTAGTATAGTTCTATTACTGATTTACAATGCAGGTTTTATCAGAAAGTATCTTGTAACAAAAAAAGCCTTGTCACTATTTCGACGAGGTTAGACAAAATGCTTACCAGTACATGAGGTCGGTTGTACCGATACTACACTTTTGTACATTGCATACAAATTTTTGGAGCGGAGCTGCTGGTGATGTCAGGTGCTGACTCTGAAGATGCTCGTGCATTTCGGATATAGCTGCCACTTGTCCTAGGTAGCTAAGATTTTGGTAATCTATTTATGTAAATTTCAAACATATCATGTAATTATTTATACCAGTTTTGTAAATTCCAAGTATTAGAAGCTCATGAGTCGTACTACCAGTTCTTGGGTCAATTTGTAAATGTTCAACTAATTCTTTACTATTATCCTATAATCTCTTTTGGATTGTATTTTCTGTTAGTTGGCTTACCTAGCGGATCAAGTTAGGTGCCATCACAACTAGTGGTTTTTGGGTCGTGACATCAACGGATGAGCACAAGTTGGCCAGTGCATCAGCCTCACTATTTTGATCTCGAGGTACGTGTTGCAGAGTGCATTCCTTGAATTGGTGCGGGTTTACATGCAAGTTGTCCAAATACCTCCGCATATGTTCCTCTTATACTTCGAATGTTCTGTTGACCTGATTTACAATGAGGAGAGAGAGTCACATTTGGCTTCGATCACTTTGGCCCCGAGGTTCTTAGCCATTTCTAGACCTGCAATCGTAGATTCATACGCGGCTTCATTGTTGATGTTACACCCCATGTTTTCGTACGTGAAAGTATGATGTAAGTCAATTGATGTAAGCTTGGAAATGAGATTCTCTATGAAAGTATATAAAGTGATATAATGATATTACATCCGTATTTCCGTTCAGCATACAAACGACTAAGTTGAGGACGAATGCACTTAAACGCGAGAAAGGAGATTTTGGGCAAATAAAAACGAGTTGTTTGCCTGCTTCACCAACTTACTTTCCATCCTACTTGCTTGAGCTACTCGACACATGTCTAAATTATTTAACGAGGATGAGACACATATTTCTAAATGGAAAAAGAACCAACAAGAATCACCTACTTGATTAAGTAGGTGACAAATAGGTCCATCACCTACTTAGAGCTTGTGGATCAAATTAAAAGGGAATGGAAAAGGATAGAGATGGACAAGTCTTGGGGCAGCCCAAAACCCATCTGCCCAAGCCCATTAGTATGGCCATATAAACATAGATATATCTCAATTTTACTTTGAAGCACAATTTATCATCCCTCTCACTCTATTGCAACGTGAAGGAGCTCCAAAATTTCAGCCCAAGATATCTCTCAAAGTTATCTCGGGGTTCAAGACTAAATCCGCAAGTTGGTAAGGTGATTTCTCTCTTGGAAGATCAAGATCACCTAGTTAGCTCTCTACTTTATTATTTGGGGTAAAGGGCTTGTTTGAGCTTGAAGTAAAGCTTAATTGGACAAGTATTCTTGCTACCAAGGTTAGGTTTAACTTCTCCTATATGTATTTAAGATAATCTATGTATATCTAATTGATTTGCTAAAGGAACCTTGTGAAGTAGGTTGAACTTCATGTTGAAGTGTTGTAGTTGCTGGACTATTTTAGAGTTTAATTCTTGATGTTTTATGGTTGAAAATCAGTATAAATAACTTAAGAATACTATTGCTATTGTGGTTGATATGTTTGGAAGAAGAAAAGGCTTGGAAAGTGCAAGTTAGAACTTGGTTGTTGGGTGAGATGGTGTGGACTGTTTGGTGATGTATTGTAATGAATATGAGGTTAGATATTGATATATATATATATGACATTCTAAACATGTTGGTCTTGTTGTTTGATTTGAGGAAAAATGAAAAGAATAAGGGGAGGAGCTGTCAAAAATTTCGTAGACGAGCTAGTCGCACATTTGTGTTGAGTTCTAGCTTCCGTAAGCTTAACAATGGTCTCTTGTTGTTTGCTATAGATTGAAGTACTAACGGGCTGAACCGATGTCCTGTGGTTAAGTAAACTACAAATGTATGTTAAGGCTATCCCTTCTTTTCTTTTGGCATGATTCATACGATACAAACGAAACGAGCAAACATACAACTTTCGAAAATAGCTCTATTCCTAGAAGCACTAGGGGTGCCTATGTTCTTGATTCCCCATGTGTTTTATTATTATATCTTCTGTTCATGGGTCTCAGAAATATACGTAGTTGATAAAGTTTATCCGAAGGCATATTGATCTTATGACGTTCCGAGAGATCTTAGTGACTTACTTCTTATGCATTGCATTCATTTATACATGTATATTGACCCATGAATAGATGGATTTATATACGCATATATTATATGTATATGGGGTTTGGGGAAAGGTTATGATGTTATATACGCACCACCACCTGATCAACTGGTATACGTTGATGATTTCACCCACAATGGCCGAGATGGTATGATGGGATGCCCTCAGAGGCTTGATGATGTTATGTACGCATATACCTATGCAAGGTATGTTATTTATACACATGCATGGTATTATAAATGTTTCATGATTCACAAAGCTGTTCAGACTTACAAGTTGAGTCTTTTACTCCATGTTTCTTTCATAACTATTATATACTGCTTTTTATGCCTTACATACTTGGTACTTTATTTGTACTAGCGTCCTTTTTGCTTGGGGACACTGCGTTTCATACCCTCAGGTCCTAATAGACAGTTTGCCAGTCCTCCAAGTACGCTATCATCTCAGCAAAAGGTGTTGGTGGACTCCATTTGCTCCGGAGTTGCCTGTTTGGTCAGTATGATTTTAACATGTATTGATTGGTATGGCGGGGTCCTGTCCCAAACTTTATGACATATATGTACTCTTAGAGGCTGGTAGACAGATGTCATATATATGGATACTTGTATGGCCTTGTCAGCCTATGTTTTGATTTTACAGATGACCATCTCGGTCGTATAGGCTTGTATGTCACATGTATATGTTTGTATACCACGTTGGGTCGTCCTATATCGAGTATTCTCTTATGTTTATTCTGGTTTTCTCATGACTGCTTTCTAGTTCATTGGAGCATGATAGTATGATACGAAGGATATGTTACGTTGGTACTCGATTGAGTTAGGCATCGGTTCCCATCGCGGCCCTTCGGTTTGGGTCGTGACAAAAATGGTATCAGAGCAGTTCTATCCTAGGGAGTCTACAAGTTGTGTCTAGTAGAGTCTTGTTTATGGGTGTGTTATGCACCAAACTTATAAGCATGAGGCTATAGGTCATTTAGGACTGTCACTCTTTCTTTTTACTCTAGATCGTGTGGTAGAATCCAGTTGTAAGAATTCAAACTCCTAAACTCTATTTTATTCATAATACAATGATACCTACATCCAATAAGATATTTGGTAAGAGATTGTATGTGGCTATGGAAGAGTTGAGTCAGAGGAACTCGATTTTGTATGATGCTTATTAAGGTCTTTAGCAGATCATGTATGTACTAAGACGTGTAAGCTTCTTGATAAGGAG
Organism: Nicotiana tabacum; assembly: GCF_000715075.1. NCBI lineage: Eukaryota > Viridiplantae > Streptophyta > Magnoliopsida > Solanales > Solanaceae > Nicotiana > Nicotiana tabacum. The sequence continues at coordinate 97,436,256 of NC_134084.1, read as the reverse complement.
ACCTAAGGCATGAATATCTATCCACTCATATGGTAAAAAGAAATGAGAGAATCAGAAGGTAGATACAAGTTTCAACAAGTAAATAAAGCAATGTGAATAAGGGTACGAGGTACCCAGTTAGTGAAGATTATCATTATTTACAATTCAGGAAGAGAGATATAAGCATTTTGAGTTACCTTCAACAGTAATAGAGGTATGTACAACTGGCCACACCTATCTCAGTTATGCCCTATGAGAGCTAATAGATATAGTTTAAGATAAGGACAGGATATGAGGATCTAGCTGGGGTTAGAGTAACCCAAAATAGTGGATGGTTTGTTAGCGCTAGCTGACATTTCCGAAGGATAGTGCAAATGTGGTAATAGATCTCCTTGTGAGATACCCAAATGGTGCACTCTAGCATTGTATTGTCAAATATAAATACTAGAATGTTCATAAATTTCAAAAGATAGGTTGTGGAATCCTAGAAGTGATAAATATTTACCTTAGTATGACTCTCGCCCCTAGAAAAAAAGAGAATGTTAGGCGACCCGAAGAGCCTGTGAGATAGCAAGGGGAGGTAAAAGTGACAGAATATTTTGTTGAAGTTTTCAGAATAAGGTGATATAGAGAAATATTAGCAGCAAAATAAGAAGAGAGAAAATGAAGCATTATGAGTAAGATGTGATAAATGAGTGATAACAGTAATTCAAAATATGACATGATGACAGATTCTATAGTCAAGTTAAGGGGAGACAAGAAGAGATGGGCCTTCATAAGCCATAAGTCATATCCTCATTTCGAGAAGTAAATTGGTGACTCCAATGTGATTAGCAGAAGGAAAAAATAGACCCCGGAGTAATAGAAATCACTACGGGATAGTGAAAAAGATAAACAAAACATAAATAAGGGACAAAAGGATTTGATAATAGTCGGCATCATGAGAATTTCAGAGATCGCATTTTGCCAATAATAGAATGAACAACGGAAGAATAACCTTTAAAGGTCATTAATGAAGACGCTTCTCTAAAGCAAGCATTATGAGCAAATTTAAGTTTAAGGGACTAAGTGTTCCAGTGACACTAGGTGTCACCCTCATGAGTAAGAAATTTTATTATCCTTGGTACACAATGGTTATCGCAAGGCGAGTAAGAGTCAGTGAAGATGTTGAAAGACGCCAAAGATAAAGAGAGGGAGGAAGATGGTGTGATATGGTATTAAGAAAGAGTTCTAAGGTTCAAGTACGTATGGAGTAGTAAAGGAATAATGTGATAAAAATAAGAAAGGGATGATATTGCACTTATTCAAATCCCACAGATATGTTACGACTCTAGAACATTATGCAAGCTTGACGGCAGGGAGATACAGTAAGGGTTCTCGCCCAGATGTTATTGAATAAGTGCGAATGAACACTTGATATATAAGGAGCTGGTGCGAGAGGCACGTTTAGACAAAAAAACAACCCAAGAAAGATTATGCGGAATATATATATATATGAGAATGGATTAACGAGTAGTTAGTAGTTGATTCAGTAACAGTCTAGTTATGGCAAGACAAGAGGTTATAGACAAATCAACAGATCGTGCAAGATAAACATAGTAAAACCCAATATAGTGAATTCAACCTCGCAGTTATGACATTGTAATACTTGAGATATATTCAGATAGGAGTTGGGGTAGTTAAAGGTACCGTATGAGTGTTACGGGACAAAAGAGAGTGTCACTGGGAAGACAATCAAAATATCAGTTCAGAAGCAACCCTACAAGCACAAGGGCGTGGAGGTAAGTAACTACGGATAATTTTAGGCAAGGAAGAACATAAAAAATTCCATCGAGTATACGATGTAATAAGCTCACAGCTTTGCAAGAGTCGGAGGGTCCTCCCTAAGTACAACAATGAAAGAGTAGCTGAGAAAATAAGGAAGAAGTCTTCAACCTAAGCATAGTAACTTGAAGAAGAAATGATCATGTAAAAACAGTCTCACTACAACATTGTATGTACTCCATAATAAAGTGGCACCTACCGTGGCTAATGAATAGGAAGTAAAATCAAAAGTAACATTCAAGATCATATGAGTTGCACAAAAATTCCTGCATGCGTGGGAACTAAGGTAAGCTAAGTATGCACGCAACAAGGGGGCAGAAAGACCGGGAAAAGTAATTGCTTATGTTTAAAGAAAGCTAAGATGGAACGAAAGGAACTATTCAATCAATGATCCAGAGTTAGTTATATTATGAACGCACTTAAGATTTCAGAGTATTATCCATGCAGCATATATGTTGACATTCATACAACCGTAGAAGACTCCAGTATAAGTTAAAAGAAAGAATTGAGTGCAGTTCATAGACAAAGGATTGAATTGTTAGAAGATTGTATCACGACTCTATGGTATAGCCAGTTAGAAGAGTACCAGCCTCATAAGAAGTCAGTATGAAGCTCCCATCGGATTGTGTATGCACCAGAGGTGCAAGTATTATAATAGAGCTTTAAGTTGTGGATGTGAATTTTACCTATGTGGAAGGGAGGTTATGAAAGAGATAGAAGATGTGATGCGAGATTTTAAGGTAAGCAAGGTAAAGGTGAATAACGTACGAGATACTCAAGTGCAGAAGATTGTGAATAGTCCATACTTCATAAAGAAGGCTAGAAGCGATGGGATTCAGTATCTAGAAATAATAGCGGCATCGTTAGTGACATATCTTCCAGCCTATGGTTTATAGGTGCCGAAAGGTCTAGTTAAGAGAGTAAAGCAGAGTTATAGATGATGTGATGTCTCACTAGATGTTCCAGAATAACATAAGGAAATCTATGGTGCAAGCAAGTTAAAGGAAGGTTGCGAGTAATATAAATAGACATTGTAGGTCGCAAGCTAAAGTATGGTAGAACGACAATGTTTTAGGAAGGCATGACTAAGGATAAGAAAAAACGAGTGCGATGGTGATAAGAATAGCTAAGGCCTCGGGATTAAGCCCATCAAAACAAGAGAGTTGATGGTTGCCATAAGTTATAGAATGCTCAGTATAGCATGAATGAACTCAGAGGAGTCTAAGACTAGGATCATTTAGAAGAGATGGAATGTTGCCCTAGTAGTAGAATAAGAGTGTAATTATGATAGATAAGAGAATGACGTTTAGGCCTTCGATTAAGTAATGATTCATAGATGAGGGATTTCGTGAATTGCACGGGATTAGAATACCTCACATAAGATGAACCACGTAGGGATGCCATGAAATACGGTTATTGAATTATAATATCGCCCCTAGGTGGATCAGGAAAATCACTTCAAATGTTCCTCGATACAATGAGAGTCGTAGTGACAATGTATTACGTAAGAGGTTTCAAGTTATCAGTGATAGATTGAGGTGAATCAACAGCAGATGGAAAAAAGTTACAAAGTATGAGTTGAGATCAGGTCGTCATTCTTAAGATGAACAGTAATGAGAAAGCATTAAAGGACTTAGATTTATACATATAGAATAATAAACGAGAGTAACCTAGAGTTTGGTAGATGTTGGTTCCCCAAGTATACATGCCCATCAAGTAATAAAGTGACTCAAAAGTCGGATGTCAAACCCACAGAGACATAGATTGATCGTTAACTAAGAAAACTAGAATTAATTAATTGTCCAAAATATTTAAGAGTGATATTTTTCTATTAATATACTATTGCAGAAATTAAATAAGTAATAACTAATTTATCAAGAATGCAAATGTGTATGATGAGATTTTACTTCAGAGGAGATGAAAATTTCATGGTTGTGGTTGGTTATCAATTCTATTAAGTTCAATAATCACACTCGTTAATCCAGATTATCTACGGTTGCTAATCAACCAGATCGTTTATATGAATAGCATGTTCTCACAATACTACTCACCTGCCCACAATATATCAATCCTATATTCCTATGGTATTGAGTCTATCATGAACAAATATAATACGGTATTCAATTAAGCAAAATTGTTAGGTATATTTCTATCCTAACCGCGAAATCGTCCCCCGAGCCACGGGTTCAGAAACAAGCTCTCTCTAATTCTACTCTAATCTAAAAACGGCTTTCCCAAGCATAGCATAGGTAATAGGGTGAATTGATAGCTACAACAATTCACAAATTAAAGCTAGAATCAAAGAAACAACCGCAAGATGATAATCCAAATTAATGAAGATGTAATTAATAAACGTTAATAATCATGTCAACCACAACCCTAGAACTAGAGTGCTTAGCCACTCATGTTCGTAGTAACAATTTTTCAAGTATTTTGCATAAATAAATTACAAAGAAAAGATAAAGGAATGAAGAACTCTATTTTCTCCTCCAAAAGATGTTCCACATGATATTTTTGCCTCCGGTCGCAAAAATACCTCTAAAAATGGTGTTGATGACTATTTATAGGTGTAGGGAAAAGACCTAGATGAAATAACCAAATCTAAAACTAAAAAGGAGAAAAAATAGGCTTTAAAACTAATGACGTCCAAATCCACTACTAAAAAGTAAATGGACACGGTCGCATGTAATATAATTTACCCTCTATGAGTCGGAGTCGAATCCCACAGAAAATAATATGTAGACGATTAGGCGTATAAGAGAATTATCACATATTATGCTAAGACAAACACTTAGAAATATTTTTAGAAAATAATTGTAGCTAAATGAGAAAATATAAACTAACCTAGAAAGCAAATAAAATGATCAATGGCTACAAGCATGGATACACGAGGAATTATACTCATGTAACGATCCAATGGATTTCACGACTTTACAAATATGAGCGAGTTTATGTTCATTAGCCTCGGGTAATAATTCTATATTAGCTCCTTCCAAAGACTAACAAGATTTACTAATTGAATTATCCCTAAAACAATTAAGAGATTAAGCACACCCGATTATGGCTACAAGTAGTTTAATCCTATCCCTAGGTAGAATCTATAAAGTGAGAGTTAAAGCCTCAAGTTCTTGTTAATTAATCTTTTTCAACCCCAAATTATCTTTTCCAAAATTAATTCGAAGAAAATGGGTGAGTCTTAGGGTTTGTTAATCCCTTTGGAAACATTAAAGAACAAGAATAATTAAAGAAATATTAACTCACTTCATAATAAATAAAAATCGTTCAATACATAAGTACAACAAGATATTTAATTCACACTTTAAATATGAATATTCCCGTAAACAAGATTCAAGTGTTGGAATAAATACTACACACTTAGATATACAATATAAAGCAAGAAAATGAAGAAATGCACATAAATGAGTAAGAAATTCTCCGCCAAAAGCTTCAAATCTTCAAGACCCAAGTGTGTGTGCAAGAACCCTAGCTTCCAAAACTTGTCTTCTCTAGTTTAAGGACTGAAAAATAAGCCAAAGATCTTTTACAAATATGGCAACAATAATTCTTAAAAATATCTCCATCTTAAACCTGGGGTTGCTACTTCTGCAACATGGAAAAATATTTTAAAAGGCTGGAACCACTTCCAAATGGGTATCAATTGGTTATTAGGAACAGGAACCAATATTAAACTATGGACTGATCCATGGGTCAAGCCAGGAACCATATTAAGGTCCTTGTTAATAGGTCCACTACCTCATACTCATGATACTGATACAGTGTCTAGTTTGCTCACAAACCATGTGTGGAACTGGGAAAATTTCTGCTTCGAAATACCCATAGATCTCAAAAAAATCATTAATAAAATTTACATTTCCCAGTATAACCAACAAATTGATCACCTTTTTCGGGGGCTAACTCCTGACGGAAATTTCACACTTCAATCTATGTATAGAACACTGCTCAACAGTGGCTGCTACCAGCAACATAATTCTACTCACTTTAAATGGATTTGGCAACTGCCCATCCAACCCAAGATCCAACTTTTCTGTGGCTATTTCTTCACAATCGACTACCAATTCTACATTACCTACACCACATAGGAATCTCTTTAAATCCAAACTGCAAATTCTGTCATAACACTCCTAAAAATATTAGTCATATTTTTATGGATTGCTGCCATGCTCAACATTACTAGCAATTACTAGGCTTATCTACTTATATTAATTCATTTACTACCACATTTGGTCCTATACATTGGCTACACAGGCTTATAAACTATAAAGGGATTTATCTCCTTCATAAAATAAATCCTAAGACTTTCTAAGCTATTAGCCTTTGGCACCTATGGCTAACCAGCAACAAGAACCTTCATGAGCATAAAGAAGGTAGGCCAAACCCTCGTAATGCTTTGAACTACGCTCTTGAATATGCTTATATGGTTACACCAAATCAGGCCCATGTCAACAGAGTTCCAATCCATTTAAGGTGGATTCCTCCAAAGCCAAATTACTACAAACTCAATATGGATGGGGCAACATATGATGAAAATAACACAGATGGCATTGGAGGCGTCATTAGAAATCACTTGGGTGATTGGATTGTGGGATTTGCTGGCTCAGTTCCTCATACTCACTGTATCACAGCTGAATTGCAGGCACTCATTAAAGGCTTAAGCATAGCAATACAAACGCAACTGTTGTCGCTGGAAGTGGAAACGGATGCAAAGGAGATTATTACATTGTTGACTGATGCTAGCCCAAATTTTCTAACTTAATTTTTGACTGCAGGCATCTCCTCAAGTCTCTCCATGATCTAGTAGTTCACCATGTGTACAGGGAACAAAATGGAGTAGCAGGCCATCTTGCAAAGCTAGGTAGTGGAATGCAACTTACTGATGAGTTGCAAATTTTTGTTAGGCCACCAAACTTAGTTTCAGATTGGTTTCTAGCAAACAAACATGGTACATTATATCACCGTATGGTACTCACCTCTGAGTTGCAGCAACATGAAGACCGTGCTACCGCCAAAAATTTTGTTACTAATAGTATATCTACTAGGACTGATGACTTTTATTTTGACAACCTAGATAGACAAGTGGCAGTCCCTAGCATAGAGGCTCGCCAGTGTGTTTTGGGCGACGCCTCGGCTAGCTGTAATAGTATAAATCTTAATCCTAATTGTAATATGGTGCATGAGCATCAAACCCCTGTACGCATGCTTTAATATATATATTACTTATCTTTTGCACCAAAAAAAATCTTTTACAAATGAGCTGAGTTGTGTTTTAAATGGTTTGGGGTCAAATCATGAAATTCCAGAACTGCCCAGGCTTTTCCGCCCATTTTCTTCTTCGCATTCGCAAAGGTTTGATTCCTTCACTTTCGCGTTCGCATTTGTACTTTCGCGTTCGCGTAAGTATGTTTCCTCCTGCTTCGCATTCACGTACAACACTTCGCGTTCGGAAGGTTTATTTCCTGAAGCTTCGCGCTCGCGTTCAACCCTTCGCATTCGCGTTCAACCCATCGCGTTCGCGTAGGGTAATTTACTGGGCAGTGTTCCAGTTTTCATTTTCGCTCCTGTTTGACTTGTTTTCACTTGGTTTCTTCACAATCACTTCTAAATCATATAAAACCTGTAAAATGGATGTAAACGACATTAAACACGCGATTTACTCAATCAAAGATAGCAAAAATCTAAGATTAATGCAAGATAAGTTGGTACAAACAATTAATCCAAGGCATATGAGTCATTGAAAACTTCACAAGAATATCTTTTTATTTCAAGTGCTCAAACACCACCTTAATAAAAGTAGCAACAAAGTCATGACGCTAAAGCTTCAAAATTTGCCTCATTATCAAAAATAATTTTCTTTTGTTCATTCCTCCCAATTGGAGATTGGATTAAGTTCTCAACTTAAAATTTCATGTGCCCTCACACTTATGAGAGAATTCCAACTTATAAATTACAATTTAAACACAAATGGGATATCAAATGGAAAGAATTAACTCTCACTCTCACAAAGATATTCAAATGCACAAAAGTAGTGCCATAGGCTTGGCCTTCATGTATTTCTCTACTAATATAGACACACTTGGTTTAAAATCAAGCATGACTTAAAGGATTGTAGTTTCGTCTTTTGGTTAAGGTAGGGAATAATTTTTGTTAGAGTGACTCAAAACCTCCCTAAGCACTATAATGTTTCAACAATCAAAGTACACTTCCTTCAAGAACTTTTCCACCCTTTCTTTGTTTTTTATTTCATCACCTAGTCTTCCATTTATTCACAATTCCTTAATTTTCCTTCCTTTTTTTCCAAATATTACTCTTTTTCATTACCTTTCACCTTTTAAGCAACTTCCACATCACAACTTTTCCAACTTTCACCCACAAACTTAGGCTTTTAGCCTATGTTTATACTTTCAAAGTACTTAAGGAGGTAGGGTGTCAAAAGCTAGATCAATAAAGAACAAATGGTTAAATCTTGTAACATGGTTGCCAAAGAAAAAGTTTCAAGGCTCAAAAGGGGTTGACTAGGGAAATTATGTAAGGGTGGAAAATTTAAGGCACAATAATGGTCCAAGGAAGGCCTAACATTATTTTTTAAACCAAGTTCGTCTAGGATTTCGCCTTGAAGCACATTCCGGACAATTTCTAGACTACAAATAATGCAAAAGAACTCATAACAAATCTCACTACACATGCAAAGTCGAGTGACATATAAATCCAAAATCCAATTAAAACCAATGAACCCAAAGAAAATCACATATAGCCTAAAAAGCTATTTATTGAATCAAAGAGCCAAAAATAGAACCTAAAAGTCACAACAAGGATTATCATTTTTCATTTTAAAGATCAAAACATCATATGCCAAAGTTTAAATTATGTTGGTACCAAACAAGCCACATGTTGGTTTATGGACAAAAGATTACACCCAATAACCAATTTATTCACTACTAGCTACTAAACTAACTAAAAAAAATATTTACCTAAAAAAATAAAACTAAATAAGGCTAATCTATTAAGAAAGTTGTCACGCCATCTATCATAGGGAAAAGTCACCCAGTTCGACATAAATTATTTTCTTGAAAAAGCATTGCGGCATAAAGAAAAATCAAGGATTTTAATTAATACTACAAGTAAATGAAGTAGCAAAATAAGAAAATAAAAAAACTAATGCTAACATACTAGAATTAAACTTCAAAATATCACTAATAAACTACAACGTCAACCAATCTACACAAGTTGTTACAAAAAAAAAATCATTCTCCAATCATGCACCCACTACATCATCACAAGTAAATGAGTCACCCCCAACCTAAAGTGTTGCATTGTCCTTAATGCAACAAAATAAAATAAGATAAAATGAAGGATGTGCTCCCTGAAACTGCATCACTCGGAGCTGGAGGTGGTGGAAAATTTGAGCTCCAAATCCTCATCATCATCATACTTTCATTCATGTGAGCCACAGAATGAACTCAGCTTGTGCATCATTTTCCACAAAAATTTGCTTTTTTTTCTCATGCTCCCTGAACTTTCTCTGCCGCTTCTCAATCTTCCCTTGCCGGCGGCTCATATTTTCCAACCTGTTGTTCATGGCCTCCATCTTGACCGTTATTGCTTTTTGCTCTTTGACCATGTCATCCAGGGATAGTGGGGCAGCAGTGCCAGTAGATGTGCTAGCCCCAGGTGGGCCAGTAGGAAGGCCAACTATAAGTTGCCTAATGTGCGCATCTACTCCATATATCTGACTGGATAAGTGAGTGGTCTCGTGAGATCAAATGACCCTGGTGCAGGTGCAAAGGATTCGGCGAGATCAGTGGTGGCCTCAGAGAACTGCCCAAATAAAGAGGGTGCAACATCAATCCTCTTTTTTTTTGCTTATCACTGGGTCCCCTTTTCAGTAATGGGTGGATCATCGGCTTTCCTGGACCTTTATCAATATCATTTGGGCGTTTCAACACCACATCATCATAACATAGTCGAGTGATCAAGGATGGGAAGAATAGGCTCTTGAACCTCCCATAGGTGGCTTCCTCGATTTCTCTAACAATATGCTCCCCCACATTCACAGGTAGTCCATCCATGATAGCAGCAATTATCAGTGCCCTCTCTGGTATCACATCAGTATCATTTGTAGAAGGCAAGACTCTTGCACAGATAATAGAAAGCCATGTCTTTGCCTCAGCAGTGAAGTCATGAGAATCAACTCCTTTGTGCATTGTCATCCACTTCGGGGTCACCCCATCATGCAATTTTTCCACTAACCACTGATTTCCTCCTGCTTTAGCTCTATCTCTGTAAACCTCATTATCGGTATTGGGAAGGCCATAAATTCCGTTGATTACCTCAGTGCTGAAATTGACTTGCACATCCTGCACAGTAGTAACTAAGATTCCTTGGAAGTCGGTCCTCATGGCGTTTGCATAAAATTCCAACACTACTGTGTGGTTGGCATCATTTGGTTGATCGGTAAAACAAATCCACCTGCTTTCTACCAATCTTGTGTAGAAGCCCGAAATTTTAGCTTCAACCTTTTCCATGTTTATGCCTCTTTCCTGGACGATGGTCTTTGACAAGAGCTCATCATATTTTCGCTCACATTCTGCAGATAGAAACCAGTCATGATCAAAGGGTTCCTCTTGTTCAGATTCGAGGACATATTCTTGCTCAATTTCATTGTGTTCCGGATCCATTTTATGCCCAAATTACCTACAAAATAGACAACCAATGTTAAAAGCTCATACAAACACTTAAAACAATGTATTAGGAAGTATTTAGGCCAAAGAAATGGGAGAAAAAGGGCCTGGGCATAGCTGTGCAAAGCTACTATTTTGAGCCATTTTTAGGATTGTCAGTGATTGCTCTTCGCGATCGCATAAGGGTTACAACGTTTCCGAAGAGCAAAAAGAGTTTTCCCAGATTTAGACCTTCGTGTTCGCGAAGGTCAAAAATTTTTGGCCAGAAATTTGACCTTCACGTTTACGAGCAGACCATCGCATTCGCGAAGGTCATCTTCCTCGCCCAGGCGTATTTTTCTTTCAGGGATTTTGTCAAACAGTGTGTGTGCCCTCTTTTCTTTGTTCGTTTTACAGACCATTATAGCATAGATCTTGCCCAAATTTTCTTCAATAAAAAGACACTCACACTCAACCAACCTCAACCAGCAAGCAACAACAAATTTCACACATAAGGTTAACATTTAAGGCTCAAAATTTGAACCCTAAGCACTAAACAACCATGATTGCTCTTCTATTGTTTCACACAAAGAAAGAGAAGAAATAGTTAAGAGACAAGAGAGGAAATCATATACCTTACAAATGGAGATGAAAAATCGCAATGGACTTGAAGATTATGGATAATTTGATTTTTGGGGGCTTATGGAGTAGAAGAACCTGTTCTTTGAGCAAAGAGGGGTTAAGTGTCCGTTTCCAGTATTTTTAGAATTTTAACTTAGCTGAAGCATCGCGTTCGCGAGATCATAGTCGCCTACGCGAAGAGCAAAAGCAGTCAAACAGTCGTGAACACGAGTAAGACATCGCGGACGTGTAGGCTAAGAAACTTATTACCCTTCGCGAACGCGTGGGTCCATCACGAACGCGAAGCAGAGCATCTGCAATTCTAGAAGTTACTGTTTTTGGCTCTCTGGTCACCCCGACCTGCTCAAATCAACTTCAAAAATTCTGAAACTTGGAAGATTAGTCAAATATAATATACTAAGCTATTCTAACAAATAAAATTTCAAAAATGACTAAAAAATTTTAAAACGATGGGTTGCCTCTCACCAAGTGCCACATTTAACGTCGTGGCACGACGCGAGTCAGTGAGTATATGATCAAACCACACAATAATTTCTTCATTTCGTATTTCTTAGCTTTCATGTGAGGAATGTCATTTTTCCTCCTTGTACCTTCAAACTGTAAATTATATGGCATTTGCCTTTCTTCCTTTCAATCCCTCACTGAGTCGTACAATTCAATTCTCATATCACCAAACAACTCTAATGTTGAGAAATGCTTGGAATGTGATATCAAGCCTCCAAATTTCAATTCTTTCTGGATTTTGACATCCTCTTGGTCCCCCAAACTACAGTCATTTTCAACCATATTTTCAATTACACTGGTTGATTCTAATTCCATATTTTTCTTGGAATAGCTAACAAGCATGGAGTCGATTGGCGGACGTTCAATTCTTGATTCCTCAAAATCAAGCTCACTTTCTTCCTCGAAGTCGTACTCTTCATGACCTCTTTCCACACTGTCAAGTTGGTGGGCATAATGAGCCTCAACCAATATTTTCATTTGATCTTTCAAAGTTATTCTCATCATTTTGAGTCAAGACTTGCTTCAAGTCCTCGAGTGCAAAGTTGTGCTTCTCCTCATTTTAAAGAATGGCCTCCAACATGAGCATCATCTTCTCATTTTGAGCATTTGAGATTTCGTCTTGGTTTTGATCAAGTGCCAAAGAAGGATTTTCAGCTTCAACCTCTAAGGAAGGTTCTTGGCTATCACTCACTTCCGAAGCTTTTTGGACCTCTAAAACTTCAAGTATTTCTCCCATTTGTAAGTTCAACCTTTCAAGTGCCAAATCATTTTGGAGACTTGTTTCCAAAAGTTCCTCCAAGATATTTTGCTCTTTGTTTCCTCCTTCAAGTAGGCATTCTAACATGATCTTGAACTCTCCATTTTGACCATACTCAATTTCTTGCACATCCATATTCCTATAATTTCATCATAAAAAGTATAATAATCATAGCGGGGGATTGGGGAAGGGAAAGACAAATAAGCACAATAATCCCAATGTCCATTTTGACGACCACACTTATCACAAATACTCCACTCATAGGTTTGAGATTGTACGCACAATCCGCCCCTGGGAGAACTTAAACAATTTTGCCATGAGTGTGGTCCTCCACAATAAGGACAAGGGTCATCAAAGTATGAACAACTACCATCCGACCAATTTTCATTATATGATGCCATTTTTCAAAAACTAAGAAAACAAATAAGAAGATAAACAAAGATAAGAAAAACAATTACACAAATATCCACAAGTTTGGACCAAAGCACTAACGCTTACTTCTCAAACAACCTAAATATGCCAAATTATTCCCCGGCAATGGCGCCAATTTTGATAATGTCCCAATCCACTACTAAAAAGTAAATGGACATGGTCGCATGCAATATAATTTACCCAACTATGAGTCGAGGTCAAATCCCACAGAGAACAATATGTAGGCAATTAGGCGTATAAGAGAATTATCACTTATTATGCTAAATCAAACACTTAGAAATGTTATTAGAAAATAATTGTAGCTAAATGCGAAAATACAAACTAACCTAGAAAGCAAATAAAATGATCAATGGCTACAAGCATGGATACACGTGAATTACACTCAAGTAACGATACAATGGATTCTATGATTTTACGAATATGAGAGCGTTTATGTTCATTAGCCTCGGGTAATAATTCTATATTAGCTCCTTCCAAAGACTAACAAAACTTCCTAATTGAAGTATCCCTAAAATAATTAAGAGATTAAGCACAGCCGATTATGGCTACAAGTAGTTCAATCCTATCCCTATGTAGAATCTATAAAGTGAGGGTTAAATCCTCAAGTTCTTGTTAATTAATCTTTCCCAACCCCAAATTATTTTTCCCAAAATTAATTCGAAGTAAATGGGAGAGTCCTAGGGTTAGCTAATCCCTTTGAAAACATTAAATAACAAGAATAATTAAAGAAACAATAACTCACTTTATAATAAATAAAAATCGTTCAATACATAAGCACAATAAGATATTTAATCTACACTTTAATTATGAATATTTCTATAAATATAAAATTCAAGTGTTGGAATAAATACTACATACTTAGATATATAATACAAAGCAAGAAAATAAAGAAATGAACATAAATGGGTAAGAAATTCAAAACCAAAAGCTTCAAATTTTCAAGACTCAAATGTGTGTGCAAGAACCATAACTTCCAAACCTTGTCTTCTCTAGCCTAAGGACTGAAAATAAGCCAAAGATCTTTTACAAATAAGCTGAGTTGTGTATTAAATGGTTTGGGGTCAAAATCGTAAAATTCTAGAACTACCCAGGATTTTCCGCCCATTTTCTTCTTCGCGTTCGCGAAGGTTTGTTTCCTTCACTTTCGTGTTCGCGTTTGTGCCTTCCTGTTTGCGTATAGCACTTCGCGTTCGCGAAGGTTTATTTCCTGAAGCTTTGCATTCGCGTTCAACCCTTCGCGTTTGCGAAGGGTAATTTACTGGGCAGTGTTCCAGTTTTCATTTTCGCTCCTTTTTTACTCGTTTTCTCTTGGTTTCTTCACAATCACTTCTAAATCACATAAAACCTGTAAAATGGATGTAAACGACATTAAACACGCAATTTACTCAATCAAATATAGCAAAAATCTAAAATTAACGACGAGATAAGTTGGTAAAATACCAACTTATCAAAAATCCGGAACACCCTCGCTAGAGACCGTGCGACGCGAGCTTCATCTCGCTGTGCACTGTGCCTCACAAGCTCTAACGCGAGCTTGATCTCGCTTTAACCCAGGCGGCGCGAGCTCTGTCGCGAGCAAATTGCCTCACATCGCCTGACTCTTTCTTCGATTCAATTTGCTGCCTAACTTTTGTATTTCACGTTTTCTCTTCTTTTCCTAACTTTTCAATTCTTTACATTGTTTCTTTTTCCACATTGAATGATTTTGGTCTTCAATCATAAAGACTCTATTTAATATTGATTCACCATATACTCCAAATTCGTCATTTTGTTCAAAATTCATCTCCAAAGTATCTAAACATAAAGTAAACTCAATTAAGCACACATGTAGTATAGTTTAGTATTAAAGCACCTAAAATGTAAGGTAAGTAATGCACTAAAAATATGAAATTATAGCCAAACATCACTACCCTACACTTAAATGTTGCTCGTCCTCGAGCAATCAAACTACACTTTATATAGACACGACCTTTTTAAACAGTTTTCCTAACTCATCACACTAAGAATCTTTAAAATAGAAGTACAAGGGGGTAATATCTTCACCTCAAGATGACTCACAAGTACCCTGCATTATTTACAACTTACTCTCTTACTCTAACATAGAGGTCAATGGCATTACCTTTCCTTCATGAATCAAGTGCCCTCACTCAACAAAAGAGATTAGTTCCACACACAATAAAATTTAAGAACAATTAGGAACTCAAGATAGAAAGAATTCACTCACTCTCAGAAATAACATTCATATGTCACAAAAGATGCACCATAGGCTTGCCCGTAGTGTACTACTCTACTAATCGAGCTCATTCAGTCTAGGATCAAGTAGGACTTTAATTGGTTGTAATGTCGGCTGCGGGTCGGGTAGGATACATTTGGATATAAGAGTGACTACACCTCTCTAAGCACTTTAATACATACACTTTAACATTTAAACCCCATCCTTATGTCAACCCATAACTCTACCTTCACATTAGTGTATATTAACTCCATACTTCTTTAAGCACAACTACATCAAGAGTCACCATTCTCAAGGAATGTTTTTCCCAGCAATACAACTATTTTTTTTCGATTCAAGTGGCTTTCATTTTTTTCAAAACAGTGCACCTTTCTCCTTATTTCATTAGTTCCACTCAAAAGCCAAACCAACTACCCCACACTTTAACTTTTACAAAGTTCATTACAATTCAAGTGCTTATGAGAGGTGAAAAGGTTCAAATAGATGGTTAATTCAAACAAATGGGTAAGGCTTGTAATGTGGTTGCCAAAGAAACAGGATTACAGGCTCAAATGGTTAACTATGATACATAACAATTAGGCGGGTAAAATATATATATCTAGCTCAACAAAGAAACGCCTATATCACTTCCAAGACTGAACAAAACTAAGTCTAAGATTATACAATTTAAGGTACTTATATAAGAGTCAAAAACTGAGTCTAACCGTCACAACCAAAGTACTCACTATTCTCAAGGCCTAACAAGTCAAGAGATATTGCTCCCATTCAATTCACCTCATAATAACTCCTACTCCTAAAAAACTAACTACACTCGGTTCAAACAAAACCCTTGGAAAAGAACCGTGGCACAAAAAAATCAATGGGTAATTACTACACTACCTACAAACAAAATCTTTTTGTCCTTTTTATTTAGACTTAAATCCGTCAAGAAAACTGTCTAGGAGATCCATCATCGGGAAGAGTCCAATTTTTCGACTTTTTTTTCTGATTTTTCTTAGGAGCTACTAACATACTACACAACTACGAAAACAAAGATAATAAGTTAAAATTTTTCTACATCCTATTACTAATTATCTATAGAATTCTCCCACCCCACACTTAAAAGAGTGCAGTGTCTCCAGTGCACAAATAAAGCAAAATAATAATGAGGGTGGACAAAAAACTCTCTGAAAGGCCAATGGCCGAAGCAAAAGTGGCTCACGGGGTACTCAGACTTCCCTCGGGCATGGTCCTTTGTGTGGGCATCCCGCACTTAGTTCTAACCATCTAACTCACTTCTTCATTCTTCCGATGGATTTCCTATGCTTATAATCCTACAAAACAAAAACAGACACTACAACAAAAATAAGAAAAAAATAGAAATAAAAGAAAGCAGTAAAGATGGGTTGCCTTCCAACAAGCGCCTGATTTAACATCGCGACCCGACACTGCTGCTCTCCTTAGGCTGGGTGCTTTCTCTTCTTCTTTCTCCCATTAATACTAGCCTTTTTACATGCTCTCAGAAGGTCTCTTCTTTTATATCTGGCTCTTTTCTCAATCATCCTTACACACTCAGCTTGCAACACCACTTCCTCCAACTCAGTTGTCCCATCTGAATCACTATAATTCACACAAGGACTCTACTCTATCCCCTTCAGTTCTACCACAGTAATCATACATAACTCCTTATAATGCTTAGGGAGCTTAAGTAACTTGTACACATTAAAAGTGATTTCTTCATCGTCAACTCTCATCTTTAATTTCCCTTCCCTAACATCAATAATCGCTCCACCAGTAGCTAAGAATGGTCGCCCCAAAATAATAGGTACTTCCTCATCTGCCTCGTAATCAAGAATAATAAAATCAACAGGAAGAATAAACTTTCCCACTTGAACTAACACATCCTCAATAATTCCTTCTAGCATAACTAGTGACCTATCTGCCAAGTGTAAAGTGATTGTAGTAGGTCTAAGCACCCCCAATCCGAGTTTCTTGAACAAAGATTATGGCATCAAATTTATACTAGCCCCTAAATCACACAGAGCTCTACCAACTTCTTGTTTTCCAAGAGATAGAGAAATTGCGAAACATCCAGGATCCTTCAACTTAGGAGGGAGTTTACTCTGAACTCTAACACTACACTTTTCAGTAAGTGCAACTGTTTCAAACTCTGTATGTATTCGCTTGTTTGCCAAAATATCTCTGAGATACCTTGCATACAGAGGCACTTCCTGCAAAATTTCTACCAAAGGAAAATTCACACGCACTTGGCTCAAAATATCTAAGAATTTCTTGTACTTAGTGTCGTCTTTTTGCTTTTGCAGTCTTTGTGGAAATGGAGGTGGTGGTCTTGCCACAATTACTGGCTCTGATCCTTTGTTCTCATTCTTATTCTCCTCAACTGGCTTAGGAACTAATTCTCCTTCAGGACTAGCTGTATACTTCTTTTCTCTGGAAATTCTTTTAATACTCTTCCATTTCTCAAGGTAACCACATTGACTTGAGCCTTAGGATTAGGCTCAGTATTACTCGGGAGAGCTCCAGCAAGTCTAAAATTCTGATTGTTAGCCTTTTTGTAACGATCCGACCAGTCGTTTTGAGCTTTTGCACTTTGCTCACCAGTTCTTGGGCATGACTAGCCCTGTGTGATGAATTATGACTTATTTAAATTGTTGGTTTTGGTTTTCAAGAAAATCGAATGAATTTGAAAGAACAGTCTCAGATGAAAGCTTTGAATTTGAAAGGTTTGACCAAGAGTTGACTTATTTGTATATGAGCTCGGAACGGAATTTTTTTGATTTGGTTAGCTTCGTTGGGTGATTTATGACTTAGGAGAGTGATCGGAATTGGTTTTGGAGGTCCAGAGTAGATCTAGGCTTGAATTGGCGAAGTTAAGATTTTTGGCGATTTTTGGTTGGTAGGTGAGATTTTGATCCGGGAGTTGGAATAGAATTCCGAGAGCTGAAGTAGTTTCATTATGTCATGTGGGATGTGTGTGCAAAATTTCAGGTCATTCGGACGTGGTTTGGTTGGATTTTTTATCGAAAACGTATTTCGGAAGATTTCTCAAAAACTGGGCTTGAATCCGATGTGTTTTGGGTAATTTGATGTTGTTTGAGGTGCTTTGATGATTGTAACAAGTTTGAATAAGGTATTGGGTCATGTTGGTGCTTTTAGTTGAGGTCCCGAGGGCCTCGGGGTGAATTCGGATGGTTAAATGGTATTGAACCCCTACTGAAACTGTCGGAAAGCATTTTCAAATGATTTTACCAAAAGGCTGGATTTTAATAAGATGATCGACTCGTATTCTGAATTAGCAGCCTGTGTGCTTATTGAGTTATCATGAATGTGGATTCATTGTTTCCTACTGCTCAGTCTTTATTTACTCGTATCACTAACTGGGTTGGAGTACTCATATTACTCCCTGCACCTCGTGTGTAGATTCAGGTATTTCAGAACCCAGTAGCGGGTATTGATTGCTCAGATGTGGAGTCATCAGAGTTAGCAAGGTGGCTGCACGACGTTCGCAGCACTGCTTCTTCATCTTATTTCCATTTCTGTACTTAGTACACTTGACTATTTTTTTGTTGTATTCAGACCTTGGTAGGTGCTCATGACTAGTGACACCCCGATGTCGGGCTTGTGTAATTATTCCGTATTGTTCTTCTAAAAGTTCATTATGAAATTAATGGTTATAAATGGTATAGAAACCACTTTTAAATGGAAAATGGTTGATTTGGGAATTGTGTCGACTGGCCTTGTCTTCATGAGAGGCACCATCATGACCGAGTCCGGTTTGGGGTCGTGACAAGTTGGTATCAGAGCCTAGGTTACATAGGTCTCACGAGTCATGAGCAGTTTTAGTAGAGTCTCGTGGATCGGTACGGAGACGTCTGTATTTATCCTCGAGAGGATGCAGAACCTTTAGGAAAACTTCATGTTCTTGTTCTTATCGTGCATCCTTGATTCAGCTTGAAATGTAACTCTTTGAATTCCTTCCACGTGTTTGTATGCGCGCATGAGCGCTCAGTATCAGATGTGCCTTGATGGCTTGTGAATCCCCGATCGAGGGGCGAGATGTGATCTCTGTGAGTTGATGTTGGGCCAGTCTGGAGGACTTGAGGCCAGATCTTTGCCTATGGCTTGAGCACTGAGGTACTGATTGTATGAGCAAGTGTTTTGAACTTATATGTTCGGTATCGTCCCTATTAGTGGGAGTGATGGTTGGATAACTATGTGATGAGTATGTTAGTACTGCGAGATGTATCTATACGACTTGGAAGTGTCAAGGAAGGTCTGCTGGAGGATAGAAGAACTATTAGGTGCTAGAATTCCACCTTGATTCAAGGTATAGCCCCGAGTTATGGGCGTGTGAAGAATCTTTTCATGTTTCCTAGTTGGGAGTGAAGTAAATTTCATGTTGCGCTATGGGTTCAGACTCAAGAAGACTAAGTGACTGTGGAAAGTTTACGATAGTGGAAGCGGGAATGTTAGTTTGAGGCAAATCATGTGGGTTATCTCCTGCAAAGTGTTTGGAAGTTGTGCGATCCTTATGTTGTCTATTAGCATATCTCATCTGCAAGTGAAAGACTTGTGTCATAATTTAAATGGGTTGCTTAAGAGAGGGGCCTAACTGTTGTGAGAGTGAATGCGAGATTTGTAGAAGAGTTAAAGTACTAGAGGATCTGTGTATGGGAATCTCAGAGTGTCTTGAGCTGTTGTGGTAATGGATACTCGGTGCATAGAGCAGGAAGTGGCTTGGTTGTTCTAGGATGAGGTAACACCCTGCGGTGTCGGTATGCTATTGAGGCACGGGTGGTTCTGTTCATTTGATCAGGCTAATTGCAGTTTGAATAGAGTGAATGACTCTCGAGAATGGTTCTAATGTGTTCAAGATTTTACATATAACAATTAGGTATTTTAAAGTTGTATCTGAGGTTAGAAACTGAGTTTTCATTAGAAGATGTTGAGACTTGTGGTATTTTCTTTATAAATTATAATGTTCTATGTATCAGTACCAGGAAGGTAAAGGTAACAGATTTAGATTCGCAGGAAGTCTCTTCAAAGCAAAGTACTTTGATCGTGGTGCTCGTGGGAATATATGAGAAAGTATTCAGCGGCTTATGAGCCTTAGACGGTGTGGCTTTATGCTTGGGTCCCGTGTGGTAAGTCTGGGTTGAGGAATTGTGATGTTATAGCAAGAATGAGTACCAAGTTGAAGGTAAATCAGAAGGAAATTCGGATAGATGGGATAGCTTGGTAGTAGGCCGAGTTGGTATGGTAAGGATACGATTAGTTCTTTGGATGCTTAAGAGATAATGAGTTTCTACAGTGTTTCTCGGCAATTCTCTTGGGTTTTAGTGATCTGCGTAGCTCGGTTGAGTTCGAAGGATTCAGTCCTGGCAGGTTTGGTTTGTGCAAGGGGAACTCGGAGAGTTCTTGATGGTTTCGACCACGGTTGGAAATGTATATTTTCTATGGGCATGAGGAGCATGGTATGTATAGTTATTTTCTTCTAGATGGGAACAATGGAAAGTTCTTGGTTGGTTGAGTACATAGTTGCTTGTGGCTCGGAAGAGATACAAGGTTTTTGTGGTTATCCTAGAATGGTACGGTTTATGCGGTATGTTGTGTAGGAGTGAGATTGGCATGTGTAAGGTCACGGTTCAGATTTGAAAGGAAGGTCATAAATTCTTAGGCAGCATGGGCAGTTCAGATAAATTGAAGAAATGAGCTTCAGATGATTTGAGAAATACTCTTTAGATGATTAAGGAAATGGTAATACTAATTGAGGTGATTGGACTAGGGTATATGATTCAGAGAGAGGTAATGTGATTAAGTTGATGGTACTCCGGTAGTATTGCAGCACTTCTTGTCAGATCGGCTGTTGATATTCGAGTTTGCTTGGCAGCACAGAGGAATCTTAGAGTATCTCTCATGGAATGATTGAGTACTATAGGTGAGTTATATATGCGAGTGGCAGAATTGGGATCAGATATGGTACTTCGTGTGTTTTGTGGACTTGGAAACGGGAAGTTCTCATATGCAGGTTAGCTCGTGGTTGTGGATGGCAAAATGTGGTAAGTTAGTCAGATGTTAGTATGTGTTATGATTCAGTCATTGTGAACCTTCGAAGGATTATTTATCTATTGTAGGTAACTAGAGTTGATGTGTTGACCATTGGTAAACCTATATGGATATGTGTCCGACATCGAGACGGCCTTGTTGACTTCGAGTTGCTGTAGGCGAAGGATGTGTTGATTCGGTTGTTATTGAGCTTATTGGTAATCTAGGGAGATCTACGAGTTACCTTTCTGTGTTGCGAGACATTATGATCTGTTGATTATAGGCACCTATAGTGCGGTTCTGTCGGAGTTTCATAGTGGAAGTCGAGCAGGAAGAATGATTGGGTGTTGCTCGGTGAATGGCATATCAGTTATGTCCTTTTGGATTTGCGTGGTGTATGTTATTTGTTTCACCGTGGGTGTAATGATTTGCTTTGGCTCCAGACATCAAATTGTGTGTGGTTGTCGATTTTGAGCAGAGTGACTCGAGGAGTTTCGTGTGGAGCAGCGTTTGGATAGGATCGCGCGTTGTAGCGAAGCTATGTGGAGTTATAATCTTGCGGGTTAGATTTGTGTGTTCTATTCTATGATGTTAGATGGGTTCTCAGCCTTGTGTTGTGGTGGTACTAGTGAGCTTGAGGTACAGCTCTTTCATTTGAGTCATTTTTCATGATTTGATTATGTTCGGACCGTTGCTTATTGGTGCGCATATTATGCTAGTTGTGGCTTAGGCCTCTATTGATGTGTCATGTCACTAGAGTGGTGTGTTGGATTAGAGGAGATCGTTGGGATCATCAATGAATATGAACAGATTCAATTTCAGCATGTTGAAAGGTTAATATCGAAGTTCGGCTCGAAAATTTGCTATGGTATTTGTCAGAGGAGAAGTGGCTTCATGGATGGGTGATCTGAGAAAATGGTTATGGTTTATTGCGTATTTCATTTATTGTTGGCAGTATATGATAGTGTTGGAATGAGGCTTTGGCTGATAAGAGATTTTCTACTAGTATTCGGTTGTTGTGGACAACTGATATGAATAGAAGTTATCGCTACGAGTGTTTGAGTTATGTGGTATATCATGGGATTGATCCTGAGGTTGCAAGCATGGGTTATTACAGTTGGTTCGGGTCTAATCAGAGTATAGGTGTGAGGTTTTGATCGTATTGATGGTTTCAGAAGTGGAAATGTGGTTCTATGGTTTATGGGCTAGATTGGGATTGTGTAATTTCAGTTACAAGGTGTTATCGGACCTATGTGAGATAGGGTGACGTGGGATCACCCCCGGGTATATGCATGGTAAGGTTATTCAGTGATTGGTTGGCTTTTGGAACAACTCTGGGCACGTTCGAGGACAAACATATGTTTAAGTGGGGGAGGATGTAATGACCCGACCGGTCGTTTTGAACTTTTGCACTTTGCTCGCCAGTTCTTGGGCATGACTAGCCCTGTGTGATGAATTATAACTTCTTTAAATCATTGGTTTTGGTTTTCAGGAAAATCGGAATGAATTTGAAAGAACAGTCTCAGATGAAAGCTTTGAATTTGAAATTTTTGACCAAGAGTTGACTTATTTGTATATGAGCTCGGAATGGAATTTTTTTGATTTGGTTAGCTTCGTTGGGTGATTTATGACTTAGGAGCGTGATCGGAATTGGTTTTGGAGGTCCGGAGTAGAACTAGGCTTGAATTGGCGAAGTTGAGATTTTTGGCGATTTCCGGTTGGTAGGTGAGATTTTGATCTGGGAGTCGTAATGGAATTCTGAGAGTTGCAGTAGTTTCGTTATGTCATGTGGGATGTGTGTGCAAAATTTCAGGTCATTCGGACGTGGTTTGTTTGGGTTTTTGATCGAAAATGTATTTCGGAAGATTTCTCAAAAACTAGGCTTGAATCTGATGTGTTTCGGGTAATTTGATGTTGTTTGAGGTACTTTGATGATTGGAACAAGTTTGAATAAGGTATTGGGTCATGTTGGTGCTTTTGGTTGAGGTTCGGGGGGCCTCGGGGTGAATTCGGATGGTTAATGGGAAGATTTTGGACTTAAGAGATCCCAGAAGTTGCTGCTTCTAGTATTTCCGCACCTACGGATTGGGGACCGCAGGTGTGGTGCCGCACATGCAGAAGAAGAGCCGCAAAAGCGGTTTGGGAAGAATAGCTAGGGACCGCAGATGCGGCATATGGACCGCACCTGCGGAGTCGCAGATGTTGCTCGTGGACCGCAGATGCGGAACCTGGCCCCCTAAGTGATTTCCGCAGATGCGGAGAAAATGACCGAAGAAGCGGTACCGCAGGAGCAGTGGTGGGGTCGCAGATGCAAAAACTCCTGGGCAGAAAGTTTATAAGTCATTTTATCCGCGATTTTGAGCCATTTTTCCTCCATAACCGAGTATTTTGAGAGCTTTTTGAAGGTGATTAAAGAGGGATTCTAGGAGAATTGATTGGAGATAAGATTTTCGAACCTAAAACTCAATTATATTGTGAAATCTACCTAGAAATTCATGGAAAACTAAGCCTATTGAAGAACTAGGGCTTGAGAAATTGGACTTTTGAATTGGGATTTGAAGGACCATTTGAGGTCAGAATTGAGAATTTTTGGTATGTATGAACTCGTGGGGTGATAAGGAATCTAATTATGTGAAAATTTCTGAGTTTCGAGAAGTGGGCCCGGGGCTCGAGTTTTGCTAATTTCGGCATTTTCGATATTTTTCGATTGTTTTCGCTTGGGTTTTGTTCCCTTAGCATATTGTGATGTATTCTTTCTGATTTTGGATAGATTTGACGCGCGTGGAGGCCGATTCGAGGGGCAAATGCGTCGCGAGCTAGAGTTGTAGCCGGTTCAAGGTAAGTGATGATTGTAAATGCTGTTCTGAGGGTTTGAAACCCTGGATTACACATTGTTGTGCTATGTTGAGGTAACTTACACGCTAGATGACGAATGTGGGGTAGAGCACTGCTGGGGATTGTGACTCAGTCCATTCCGAACCAATATTTTAATGTGTAATTGTTTGATGTTATTATATTTTGGGTTGTATGCCATGTTTGGGGCCTTGTGCCGACCTGTTGAAACCCTTAGGGGCATTTCCACTATTTTTCCTCACTCTATTTGTTTTGAAAGCATATCCTCAGTCTTATTTTACCTGTTTATTGTTTAAACCTGGTTTATCACTTTATTTCTTAAAAATATGAAAACTGTTTGGGCTGAGTTCCCTATTTTACTGATGGTCCGAATGATCGTGAGGTTGATGACTGAGATAGACCAAGAGTCTGATTGTGAGGTTAATGACTGAAAGAGGTCGAGAGCCTGGTTGTGAGGATTATATAGTTATGGATCGGGCTGCATGCCGCAGCAATATATATATGTATATGGATCGGGATGCATGCCGTAGCGATACTTATATGGATCGGGCTGCACGCTGCAGCGATATGTTGGATCGGGTTGCACGCTGCAGCGATATATGGATCGGGATGCGCGCCGCAGCGGTTACTATATGGTACCTATTGAGTGTGAGTGCTGAGTGTGAGCGCTGATTGGTAAGAGTTGAGTCACGAGTGACTGAGAGGCTTGCCCGAGGGGCGATAGATATATATATATATATATATATATATATATATATATATATATATATATATATATATATATATATATATATATATATATATATATGCACATGAGTGATGCTTTGCCTGAGGGGCCTGTTTATGAACTTATTGATTTTCACTCCTCTTTAAAATGAGTTTCTATCGAATATGTTGATTTATTGACTATTTTCACTCATCTTTATATTGAGCCTCTGTCGAAAGTGTTGAACAAATGTTTTAAAACAACTTTCATTTAAGCTGGGGTTTATGAGATGTTCAGAATTTAATCACTGATTTGGCTTTGTTATTTCCACTGAGATTTTCATGTTATGAGGTGTTTATGATTCCTGTTTTGCCCGAGGGGCTATTTACGAACTATGTTTTTCCCGAGGGGCCGATTATGGTTTTTTTTCATCTCTTTTATTATAAATGGTATTGAAGCCCTACTGAAACTGTCGGAAAGCATTTTCAAATGATTTTACCAAAAGGGTGGATTTTAATAAGACGATCGACTCATATTCTGAATTAGCAGCCTGTGTGCTTATTGAGTTATCATGACTATGGATTCATTGTTTCCTACTGCTCAGTCTGTATTTACTCTTATTACTTATTGGGTTGGAGTACTTACATTACTCCCTGCACCTTGTGTGCAGATTCAAGTATTTTAGAACCCAGTAGCGTGTATTGATTGCTCAGACGCGGAGTCATCAGAGTTAGCAAGGTGGCTGCACGACGTTCGCAGCACTGCCTCTTCATCTCATTTCCATTTCTGTACTTAGTACACTTGACTATTTTTTTATTGTATTCAGACCTTGGTAGATGCTCATGACTAGTGACACCCCGATGTCGGGCTTGTGTAATTATTCTGCATTGCTCTTTTAAAGGTTCATTATGAGATTAATGGTTATAAATGGTATAAAAACCACTTTTGAATGGAAAATGGTTGATTTGGGAATTGTGTCGGCTGGCCTTGTCTTCATGAGAGGCGCCATCACGATCGTGTCCGGTTTGGGGTCGTGACACTTTTGCCCAAACTTCCTCTCTAGATTTTTGAACTCTGTGCGCAATTGTTGATTGTCTATCAAGAGCTTTTTCATCATGTTAGTCAAACTCTCTTCTGCTTGCTGTGGAGGTTGAGGTGGATGATTGTAATTCGCTTGAGGCCTGATATTCTAATTTCCACCCCAAGATAAATTAGGATGATTCCTCCAGTTCGGATTGTATGTGTTATAATATTGAGCATTTTCACTCATCGTCCCTCTAGCTTGTTGCCCCGCGTAGTAGATGGATTCAGGATTCATGGAGCATATGTCACTTGTGTGACCTTCACCGCATAACTCGCACCAAGTAGACATCTACTGCACATGCTGTATCTGTTGTGCTTGGTGTATTGTTATTTTATTCATCTGATTTACTAATCTCGCTATATCGACCCTCATGGCTGAGAAATCATGAAGCTCGATCACACCTGCCGCCTTTTGTTTAAGTTCTCTTCGTGGTTCTCCATCTCCATGCCAATTATTATCATTAGCAGTGAAATTGTTTAGCAGGATCTGGATCTCATTATACGGTCTTTCCATGCAACTACCCGCACATGCTGCGTCAAGATTCATCTTTGATGCCTCGTCTAACCCATCAACGAAAGTGTGACCCAACACCTCATCAGTCTAACAATAGTGTGGGCAGTCTCTGAGTAGCTTCTTCTATCTTTCCCAAGCTTGTCGATGAGTTTCACCATCTCGTTGTTGAAGCCCAAGAATCTGGCTCCTCAACGACTTTTTCTTCTTAGTGGGGAAAAAATTGATTAAGAATTTCCTTGTTAGATCATCCCATTTGTGGATTCAGTTCACAGGCACCTTTTGCAACCATTCCTTAGCTTCCCCCAACATTGAAAAGGGAAACAGTATCAGCCTGACATAGTCCTTGGAAACGTTCGGATAATTGTAAGTGTTAGTGATTTCCAGGAAATTCTGAATGTGCCTCTGCTAGTCCTCACTCTATGAAGTGTTCGTTCGATTTAGGATCAAGAGGAAGGAGATTATTTGCGCTTGTACTCCTCCGCATTCAAGCGAAGAGCCTGCGTTATCACAAATAAAGCAAACTAAAAATTAAAACTTGAACAAATAACGAATAAAAGCTTAACTTAAATAAACAATCAATAACTAAGTCCCCGATAACGGTACCAAAAACTTGTTGGTTCCCCAAGAATAGGCAAGTATACGTGACCGTCAAGTGATAAAGTGACTCGAAAGTCGGATGTCGAACCCACAGAGACTTAGATTGATCGTTAACTAAGCAAACTAAAATCAATTAATTATCCAAAATATTTAAGATTGATGTTTTTATTTTAATCTACTATTGCAAAAATTAAATAAGTAACAACTAATTTATCAAGAATGCAAATGTGTATGATGAGATTTTACTTCAGAGGAGATGAAAATTCCAGGGTTGTGGTAGGTTTATCAATCCTATTAAGTTCAATGATCACACTCGCTAATCCATATTATCTAAGGTTGCTAATTAATCGGATCGTTTATATGAATAGCATGTTCCCACAATACTACTCGTCTGCCCACAATATATCAATCCTATATTCTATGGTATTGAGTCTATCATGAACGAATATAATACGATATTCAATTAAGCAAGACTGTTAGGTATATTCCTATCCTAACCGTGAAATTGTCCCTCGAGCCACGAGTTCAGAAACAAGCTCTCTCTAATTCTACTCTAATCTAAACATAGCTTTTCCAAGCATAGCATAGATAGTAGGGTAAATTGGTAGCTACAACAATTCATAAATTAAAGATAGAATCAAAGAAACAACCACAAGATGATAATCCGAATTAACGAATATGTAATTAATAAACGTTAATAATTATGTCAACCACAACCCTATAACTAGAGTTCTTAGCCACTCATGTTCGTAGTAATAATTTTCCAAGTATTTTGCATAAACAAATTACAAAGAAAAAGATAAAGGAATGAAGAACTCTATGATTTTCTCATCCAAAAGTTGTTCCACATGATATTCTTGTCTTTGGTCGCAAAAACTCCTCTAAAATGGTGTTTTGATGACTATTTATATGTGTAGGAAAAAGACCTAGACGAAATAACCAAGTTCAAAACCAAAAAAGAAGACAAAATAGGCTTTAAAATCCGGGACACCCTCGCTATAGACCGTGCGACGCAAAGGCAAAACGCGAGCTTCATCTCGCTGTACACTGTGCCTTGCAAGCTCTAACGCGAGCTTGATCTCGCTTTAACCTAGGCGGGGCGAGCTCTGTCACGAGAAAATTATCTCGCATCGCCTGACTCTTTCTTCGGTTCAATTTGCTGCCTAACTTTTGCATTTCACGTTTTCTCTTCTTTTCCTTACTTTTCAATTCTTTGCATTGTTTCTTTTTCCACATTGAATGATTTTGGTCTCCAATCATAAAGACTCTATTTAATATTAATTCACCATATACTCCAAATTCGTCATTTTGTTCAAAATTCATCTCCAAAGTACCTACACATAAAATAAACTCAATTAAGAACACATATAGTATAGTTTGGTATTAAAGCACCTAAAATGTAAGGTAAGTAATGCACTAAAAATATGGAATTATAGCCAAACATCAGTAACAGACCTCAGCAACGATAAATCGAAGTAAGAGTTATGGTATAGTATGACCTACTTAGATGTAGAAAAGACATAGATGCCCAGAGGGACAACTTGTCATAATTCTGTATATGTTCACAAAGTGAAGCCTAGAGATCGACTAAAAGCTAGAGGAAAAAGGAGAGAAGAGTCACATAGGCCCACATACAAGGACAAAGTCGTATAGATTGCATGATAGAAGGTAGCAATAGTTACGAGATTAGAAGAATCCCGACCACAAGTCGTGGTGTGAGAAAGAGGCCTAAAGGGGGAATACCCTGGCCTTTGGATTTATTCACAGAACAGTTGCCTAGATGGCAAGGAGAGTACTAAAGTATTCTCAAGAGCGATAGGTTATGAGAATGATAAATGCATCAGTCAACATTCGAGGACGAATGTTCCAAATGGGGGAATGATGTTATACCCCATGTTTTCGTACGTGAAAGTACGCCATAAATCAATTGATTTAAGATTGGAAATGAGATTCTCTTTGAATGTATATAAAGTGATCTAATGATATTACATCTGCATTTCCGTTCAGCATACAAACAACTAGGTTGAGGACGGATGCACTTAAAAGCGAGAAAGGAGATTTTGGACAAATAAAAACGAGTTGCTTGCCTACCCGACATGCCTGCTTCACCAACTTACTTTTCGTCCTACTTGCTTGAGCCACTCGACACATGTCTGAATTATTTAATGAGGATGAGACACATATTTCAAAATAGAAAAAGAACCAACATGAATCACCTACTTGATTAAGTAGGTGACAAGTAGGTGAATCACCTACTTAGAGCTTGTGGAACAAATTAAAAGGGAATGGAAAAGGATAGAGATGGACAAGTCTTGGGGAAGCCCAAGACCCATCTGCCCAAGCCCATTAGTAGGGCCAAGAACAAGTTGGTAAGGTGATTTCTCTCTTGGAAGAACAAGATCACCTAGTTATCTCTCTCTACTTTGTTGTTTGGGGTAAAGAGCTTGTTTGAGCTTGAAGTAAAGCTTACTTGGACAAGTAATCTTGCTGCGAAGGTAAAGTTTAACTTCTCCTATATGTTTAAAGATCATCTATGTATATCTAATTGATTTGTTAAAGGAACCTTGTAAAGTAGTTGTTGGACTATTTTTTGCAGTTGAATTCTTGATGTTTTATGGCTGGAAATCAGTAGAAATAACTTAAGAATATGATTTCTATTGTGGTTGATGTGTTTGGAAGAAGAGAAGGCTTGGAAAGTGCAAGTTAGAACTTGATTGTTAGGTGAGATGGTGTGGACTGTTTGGTAATGAATATTTGTTGACATTCTGGACATGTTGGGCTTGTTGTTTGATTTGAGGAAATATGAAAAGAATAAGGGGAGGTGCTGTCAAAAATTTCGTAGACGATCTAGTCGCACATTTGTGTTGAGTTCTAGCTTCCGTAAGCTTAACAATGGTCTCTTGTTGTTTGCTATAGATTGAAGTACTAACGGGATGAACCGATGTCCTGTGGTTAAGTAAACTACAAATGTATGTTAAGGCTATCCCTTCTTTTCTTTTGGCATGATTCATACGATACAAACGAAACGAGCAAACGTACAACTTTCGAAAATAGCTCTATTCATAGAAGCACTAGGGGTGCTTATGTTCTTGATTCCCCATGTGTTTTATTATTATATCTTCTGTTCATGGGTCTCAGAAAAATACGTAGTTGATAAAGTTTATCCGAAGGCATATTGATCTTATGACGTTCCAAGAGATCTTAGTGACTTACTTCTTATGCATTGCATTCATTTATACATGTATATTGACCCATGAATAGATGGAATTATATACGCATATATTATATGTATATGGGGTTTGGGGAAAGGTTATATACGCACCACCACCTGATCAACTGGTATACGTTGATGATTTTACCCACAATGGCCGAGATGGTATGATGGGATGCCCTCAGAGGCTTGATAATGTTATGTATGCATATACCTATGCAAGGTATGTTATTTATACACACGCATGGTATTATAAATGTTTCATGATTCACAAAGCTGTTCAGACTTACAAGTTGAGTCTTTTACTCCATGTTTCTTTCATAACTATTATATACTGCTTTTTATGCCTTACATACTTGGTACTTTATTTGTACTAGCGTCCTTTTTGCTTGGGGACACTGCGTTTCATACCCGCAGGTCCTAATAGACAGTTTGTCAGTCCTCCAAGTACGCTATCAGCTCAGCAAAAGGTGTTTGTGGACTCCATTTGCTCCGGAGTTGCCTGTTTGGTCAGTATGATTTTAACATGTATTGATTGGTATGGCGGGGTCCTGTCCCAACCTTTATGACATATATGTACTCTTAGAGGCTGGTAGACAGATGTCATATATATGGATACTTGTATGGCCTTGTCAGCCTATGTTTTGATTTTACAGATGACCATCTCGGTCGTATAGGCTTGTATGTCACATGTATATGTTTGTATACCATGTTGGGTCGTCCTATATCGAGTATTCTCTTATGTTTATTCTGGTTTTCTCATGAATGCTTTCTAGTTCATTGGAGCATGATAGTATGATACGAAGGATATGTTACGTTGGTACTCGATTGAGTTAGGCACCGGTTCCCGTCGCGGCCCTTCGGCTTGGGTCATGACAGTTAGTCAAATTAACAGTTCTAATAGACTGTCTAATTATGTTGCCCGCATGTGGTTTTAACACGATACCGAGCCTGGACCCTTTCGCATTGGATTCACTGTTCTTGAATAGGGTCCATATACCCGAATTAGTCCCCGAGGTGAGCTGCAATTACCTTCCGACCTCGGGTGTCAAGGCCGGTGTAAAGTCGGCCACAAAGTCTGCCAAAATCTAAGATTTTATGGCATTCCGGGGTCGATACTCGATATTGTACCCGCTGATCTCCACGACCCATTTGGCTAGCCGACCGAGAGCTCAGGCTTATGCATGATATTCCTCAACAGGTAAGAGGTTACGACATATATGTTGTGGCATTGAAAGTATGATTTTAGTTTCCTGGAAGCGCTTAGTAAGGTGAGCGCTAACTTTTCTAGGTTAGGATACCTTGTTTCGGCATCGCCTTGGGTTCTACTAACATAATAAACGGGAAATTGTATACCTTCTTCCTCCGGACTAACACACCACTTAACCCTTCCTCGGAAACCGCCAAATAGAGGTACAGTTGTTCGTCTGCCATCAGGGTGTGCTGCAAAGGGGGCTCAACAAGTATCGCTTGAGTTCTTCCAAAGCTTGTTCGCATTCCGAAGCCCAAGAAAAATTGTTCTTCTTTTTCAACAGCGAGAAGAACTGATGGCTCTTATCCGATGACCTCGAGATGAACTGGCCCAACACGGCTATCTGCGGCCAGTCTTTGAAATGCCTTAGCGTTGTCGACTACGGTGATGTCCTCTATGGCTTTTATTTTGTCGGGGTTGATCTCTATCCCCCGATTAGATACCATGAACCCGAGAAACTTGCACGAACCGACCCCAAATGCACACTTCTTCGGGTTAGCTTTATGCTGTACTTCCTTAGTATGTTGAAGTTTTCCTGTAAATGTTTCAAATGGTCCTCTGCTCGCAGGGACTTAACCAACATATTGTCAATAAACTTCCATTGATTTTCCTATTTGTTCTTCGTACATCTGATTTACTAGGCATTGGTATGTGGCACCGGCGTACTTTAGTCCGAACGGCATTACATTATAGCAGTAGATACCGAACATTGTTATGAAAAAAGTCTTATCTTGATTGTCCGGGTACATCCGAATTTGGTTGTACCCAGAGTAATCGTCGAGAAAACTGAGTATCTCGTGTCCGGCCATTGTGTCGATCATTCGATCGATGTTAGGCAAAGGGAAAGAATCCTTCGGACATGCCCTATTTAGATCCTTTTGATCTATGCACATTTTCAATTTATTCCCTTTTTAGGTATTACCACTACATTAGCTAACCTATCCGGGTATTTAACTTCTCGGATGGAACCTATTTTTAGAAGTTTGGATACCTCGTCCTTGATGAACGCGTGTTTGAT
The DNA here is from genome assembly GCF_000715075.1 of Nicotiana tabacum. Classification (NCBI taxonomy): domain Eukaryota; kingdom Viridiplantae; phylum Streptophyta; class Magnoliopsida; order Solanales; family Solanaceae; genus Nicotiana; species Nicotiana tabacum. The sequence continues at coordinate 97,403,931 of NC_134084.1, read as the reverse complement.
CTCGGATTGCGGCCTTCTCTTCTGCTTGGCCGGATGGAACTTTGGATCCAAACTCAACTTATGAGTGGTTACCTCCAGTAGGATCCATGTCATTTCTATATGGGACCAGGAAAAACAATCGGCGTTAGCTTTAAGAAAATCAATAAGTTTTTTCCTGGGCTCGAAGGTTAATCTCGTGTCCAGGTATACCTTTCGATCCGGTAGGTGTTCGATTAATATAACTTGCTCCAACTCTTCGACCATTGATTTTGTGGCATCGGTGTCATCAGGTGCTATAAATGATCTTGGGACACTGTAATCGCCCTCCTCATCTACTTCTTGTTCTTCTTGCTTCTCTGGTTCGGCTGAGGCTGGTATTATCGATTGCTACTTAGTTTCTTCTTTTTTGTCCGGTCCCGTACTTCTTGATGTTGAGACCACGGGTACCGGGATCACTTCATCGGAAACAAACATTTTCCTTGCGGCTAGCTGCTATCCATAGACCATTTTAACTCCCCTCGGTGTGGGAAATTTCTGCGTTTGGTGTAAGGTCGAAGGTACCTCCCTCATGTTATGGACCTATGGCCTTCCGAACAAGCGTTGTACCTTATATCCCCTTCGATCACGTAGAACTTCGTTTCTTGGGTTTTCCCGGTAGTGTTCATGGGCAAAGTTACCTCTCCTTTTGTGGTCTCACATGCCATGCTGAACTTATTAAATACCCTGTTTGTTGGCGTTCATGTTCCTAAAGTGGCTTTTGGCTCGCTCGCTTAGGAATTCTCGGAGGTGCCGTTGTTGAATAATCGAGCAACTTCTTCTCTCAATTGTCGGCAATCTTCGGTCCTATGACCGTGAGTGCCGTGATACTTACACATCAAATTAGGATCTCTCTGGCTAGGGTCGGACCGCAATGGTCGGGGCCACTTGCTCTCTTTGATGCGCCCTATGGCCGATACGATGCTTGCAGCGTCCATGTTGAAATTTTACTCCGATAATCTTGGTGTTTCCCTACTCCCGAGTGACCTGTTGAACCCGCTCTTTCTCATCAAGTCCCGGCCGCTCGACCCTCAATCACTTCTCTTCTCATTCCTAGTTGGGTGACGTCTGGATCCGTTTCCCCTCAGATCTGCGATGTATGGCTGATATCAATCCTGGGCAGGCATTGGCTCCTGATCAATGGCGCTCTTAGATCTATCATTGGTTCTGACAGGGTAAGCAAATCTAGAAGGGGGCCCGAGTTGGTCGTCTTCGACCCAGATCTTCGATTGGTACCGGTTGTGGATATCGACCTAGGTTACCGCTGGTACTCCACCAAATTTTGTTTTAGCTGTTGAGAGGCCACGGAACTTCGGGGGTTAAGCCCCTGATTGAATGCCTGAACGGCCCAATCATCCGCAACTGGTGGCAAATCCATCCGTTCCCTAGAATCTTGACACAAACTCCGTGAGCATCTTGTTGACCCTTTGTTGTACTTTAATGAGATCTGACTTTCTCGTCTCGACCTTGATGGCTCCGGCATGGTCCTTTGCGAAAGCATCTGCAAGCATAGGAAATGAGTCAATGGAATTTGGAGGCAAGTTGTGATTCCATATCATTGCTCCATTGGACAAAGTTTCTCCAAATTTTTTCAGCAACACCAACTCGATTTCGTCATCTTCCAAGTTGTTCCCTTTGATCGTGCATGTATAGGAGGTTACATGCTCATTTGGATCTGTGGTCCCATTATACTTGGGAATGTTGGGCATTCAAAACCTCTTCGGGATCGGCTTCGGTGCCACGCTCGGGGGGAAAGGCGGCAGTGCTCCCGGGATTTGATCGACCCTGGAGTTGTATATTTCTACCTTCTTGTCGTCGGACTCAATCTTTTTCTCGCCTGAATCCACCTGTTTTGTTAATGCTTCGAGCATCTTCATTACCTCCGAAGTTTCCCCAGGCTCGACTTCATCCGGTCTCACGGCAACCTGTTCATCTCTCCGAGTATTTTTCTGGGATTGTTCGTGCTCGATCCTGCCATTGCCGCTTGTTGAGCATGCAACATTTCGAAAATCAATCGTAGGCTCACCCCATCACCTTCACCTTCGGGTGCTTCTTGAACCGTTGGTCGGGGTACGCCGCGGACACTATTTTCGGGATCAGTTGGCAAATTGATATTGATGGTCATCTGCGAATTAGCATCGACCGGGTCGGCGGCTAGGACCCCATTGGGATCGGTAGGAGGCACATCATTATTGGGCACCATATTATTATTTTCGCCGTGATATCCTAACTCAGCGTCAACGTTCAAGTGAGCAAACTGAGAGTTTGACATTCTTAGGCTGACCTAGAATTAAGATTTTAAAGAACAAGTGTAAAATAGAGTATGTTATGGAGATTCGTATCACATCACCAATATTATCCTTAGCCCCACGATAAGCGCCAAACTGTTTACTCCAAAATTAGGTAACAATTAAATTTGTACGCGGTTTAAAGGATCCAGTGGTCTAATTTAACACGAATAATTAAGAATAACGGATAACTGAATTAAAGACGAAGTAAACGATCAACCCAATCGCAATGTTTTGACCAAGCCTGATCTTAGATTTAACAGTGGAACTCGTCCTCAATTGGACCCTCGATTCAAGCTCGGTCGCGAATGAAGAAAAGAACAAGTGAGTAATGCCTTTAATAGTAGCTAGAAGACAAAAGTAAACTTTTATTGCTTTGAATTGTGTGTTACCACGTGTCAGACTAAAGAAAAGCTTCCCCTTTATATAGTAGGAGAATTTTAGTCCTAGTACAAGTCTAAAAAAGGTAAAATTCTTCTTTTTCTGGTGATTGTTGATCCATAATTGATACTGAACGGGATTCACGCCGTAATATCCGATTGAGGGCGAATATTACGGTCCCCTATCCCTGGTGCATAACCGTTCACCGCGTTTCTCGAGGTCCAAAAGCTATACTTGGTCCAGGGTGCAGCGCTTTACCGTGTCTGATCTCAGATACATCGTTCCTTCTTCCTGGGTCTCGATGTGAGGGGATCCTGGCCTCGATTATAATTACGTCAATCCTTACTTTCCTTTCGTTCTCTCATCGGGGAATCTGGAAAAGTTCTGCCCCCAATTTTACCCGTACACACACCTAAGAGCAGTTTGAGCTGTATCTTTGCCTACAAATACCACATTATGTGCTAAAGCTGTTTTACATTTATACTTGAATTTTTCTTTTCTTTTTGGAGCTTATAAGTACTCGACTGCCAAGAAAAACAAACCCAGAAACTAATCATGCATTTGACAACTTTGAATTCATCGCTTTCAGAAACACATCGAAATCGTATACAAGGATTTATTTTTATATCCCATTAACAACTGCAACACAGTGGCTTCTACAAGAGAGTGACTTAACTTCGCCCAACTCGATCTATTACAAAACCAACAAAAGCATACAATCTGAAAACAAATGATCAAAACGAAAAGATACTAGTAAAAACCCACAGGTAATTGTACGATTCACATGCTTCTAAGCGATCAGGAAAGGCAAAACGGTTAGCATGAAGGACTCGTAAGAGAATGTAGCCGAGCCAGAATATGAAGTATCCTTCTCCTTGAATTTGTCAGTTAGTCCCTGCAAAAAAAAAAAAAAAAAAAAAAAAACCCCATGTGAGAACACAAACACCTAAGAGGTCGTTTGGTACGAGGTATAAGAAGGTATAAGGGTGGTACAAAAATTTAATACCACCTTAATACTCTGTTTGGTTAACAAACCAAGTATAAGTTATACCGGTGTTAATTTTAACACTGGGATAACTTATACCTTATAGAAGGTGGGGTAATTAGCACCGGTATAACTTATACTTTTTTCTTAGAAATTATGCAATTGTCATTCTTAATACAATATACCAAACAATGAATAAACAACAATCCCAGCATAACTAATCCCAGTATAACTTATCCCAATATAACTTATCCCGGCATAACTTATACCGGTATAAATCGTATTCCAACCAAACGACCCCTAAGTGAATATACAAAAAGGTTGGATACAGCTAGGAGAATGTATTCAAACGGCAGAACAGACGAAGACAGTGTAGCTTTACCTTAACAGTGAGGCAGCACCTGAATCAAGCAAAGGAAACAAAAGTGCAAATACTTAAATTAGCAAAATGTAGAACAAAAGAGCCGAAATAGACATAATAGAACAGTAACAAGAAAGATTTGCATTAATGCAGAGATACATACTCGATGAAGTTATCATATTCAATGGCCTTATTCTTTCCACCAGTTTTGTCAAACTTGGAGACCAGCAAATCCAGGATAGGAGGTGATACAGCATATCCCAGGCTAAGTAATGCGTCTCTCAGTTCAGATGAATCAATTCTTCCACTCCTATCCCTGTCGAATCTCTCAAAAATTCCCTGTGTACAGGAACTTCCAATCAGATTGCATAAAGAGGGAGATCCTTTTTGAGCCAAAACATAGAACACAGAGAAATTCAAAGGTGAAGATAGAAGAATTTTTCAACTTATAGAAGAATTTTTCAACTTACTCTCCACTCTTGAAGACTGTAAAAGACTGAAGTGAATTCTTTGGGACCTGCTTCCGGATAAGAAAATAGATCAACAAGTTAAAAAAAAAGGAAAGAAAAGTTCAATATACTCAACAATTTTTTCCCCATAAAAGTATATCCCCAGCTCAACTCTGTCGGCATCATCAAATGATACTCTTGATTAACTTCAGAGCCAATAACACTTGAAAATTGGAAATATAGAGAAAAGGCCAGTAGGAAGATAAATTCAGCATATTTCTGCTTTCATCTTTCCTCTTCAAAAATGTCGAGGAAAAGATAAGTTTAGAGCACATGTTTGCACACAAAACTATTTACTGCCATACCGAAACTAAAATTTCTAAAGTTGAATAATGGTTCTTCCAGGACAACTTTCAATCCATAAACAATGTACAAAGTTGCGTTTTCAATAGGCAGTTTTGTTCTGCCACTTAACACTCAAGATGTGCTTTAATGAGATTCTTAAAAAGAAAGGAAAAGAGAAAGGAGAGGTAAAAAAAAAAAGAGAGAGAAGGGAAAACGGAACTTCCGTCGCTATTCGCCATATTGCCACAGGCTCATTTGTTTTCCTTTTACAGACAACTAACTGCAATCACTAATTTGATGCATTTCATGCAACTCTGCTACAGAAATACTCACTGAATTGGGGCCTCAATATAGTTGCCAGAACAAAAAATTCAGACCGCGCACATTTCTATATACAGCTGGAAGAGGTCAGGTCATATGATCTTTTCAGCTTACAACATGCTCTAGATTTTCCTCGCTTCACAAGGAAACTATGTAATACAGCTTAGAACAAGAAAGTATTCAATTTATCAAAATAATGTTCATAAAGCAAGATAGTACCAAATTTAGCAAGATAATTTTTAAATATGAACTTGTGAACACGCTTGAGTATATTAATCTATTTGCCTAGTTATAGAAAATTCTAATCTGCTTTGTAAAGATCTTCCTGCTGGAAAAAATGTCCTTTTTTCCTTTTCTATATGGTAAACCCCACCCTGAAATTTCCCCATCAAGGGACCAACAGCTTCTTCTCTTACTTTTTCCCCTTGATGACTCAACAACCTGTCTCATGGTAGGAGGTAGACTGTCCATTTCAGCAGGCTAAAATATATGTCAACAAGATGAAAAGAGATATTGGTTTGCTACATGTCCAACTCAGAAGAAGTAAAATGGTCAGGCAGTTTATGTAACTAAATCTTGTAGGCCTGTTATAGGTCATATCTTCCTGGCCGATATAGGCGTTATGGATGGCCCACCAATGCAGTGGCTTAATGTTCATAGAAACTATACAGCACTAATCAGAATAACTTATCTATTACAACTGGTTAGACCAAATTACCTTCTTCAACCACTCTGCTCACAAATCAACCTAAGCATTTTTTTACTTGTACATACTGCATATTATCTTTTGTACAAGACATATCATTTTCAATGTGGAATTATAACCAATTCCTTTGTTTTCTATGATCCATGGGAAAAACTGAAATATTAATTGTTTTAACCACAAAATACACTGCAATTCCTTCAACAAACAGATGCCCAAATGGAACAGAATGGATATTGAGGGTTCAGACGATGCTGAGCCCAATTAGTTTGAAATTTAGACGTACTACCTCAATCCCAATTTATGTGACACTCTTTCTTTTTAGTCTATCAGAAAAGAATGACACAATTCTAAATTTAGAAACAGTTTAACTTTAAACTTTTAATTTAGCTCTTAATGAGCTATGGCTTGTCTTACCAATGAATGCTCATGAGTTATGCCTTGTGTAAATAATTTTTACACAAGCAATGCAAAACGAACTGACAGTGAAAAGAATTTTTAGATCATTGTGTTGTTTATAACCTGTTATATTAGGTAAACTTACCACATATTGTAGGTTACCGGTGAATGCTTATTAAATAGGTTACCTGCAATTACCTTTTAATGATATGATTGTGTAAATAATTGGGTTGGTGCACAGAACTTAAACTCTCTTCTAAAATTCCATGTTCGGTCAAACATACCCCATAAATTGTTGTTGTAGAGGACACATACAAATAAAATGCGACAGTGAGAGTGAAATTACCGATTTTTCTGGTGTTGGTATTGGTGAAGAGATACATAAGGAGATGGACAGTCCTCAAGCTGAAGCTCTGGTTATAAGAAGAAAGCGCCTTCTGCAGCTCCTTATCATCGATTAACCCACTCCCATCCTGATCAGCCAGCTGGAAACACGCTATCACATTCGGATCGGTGCCAGGTGGAAAAGCGGAGGGCACTAGTGAAGCAAATGGGCTCGTAGCCCCATAAGGAGCTGGCGCGTGGTACCCACCGTAAGGAGACGCGTGTGGGTTATTATCTTTCGGGGGTTTGTTCGGATCACCGTAAGGAGCTGAAGGTGGTGGAGCCGGGTAACCACCGTAAGACTGTGGTTTGTTCTCTTTTGGGGGTTTATGCGGATCACTACCGTAAGATGGTGCACCTGTGGAGTATGGAGAGGGGACGGGGGCGTAAGGGGAGTGACTTTGTGGTGGGGCTGGGGCACCGTATGGGGCGGAGGAGTGACTTTGTGGTGGTGGGGCACCGTAGGCCGATGATGAGGGCGGTGGTGGGGCACCGTAAGGGGATGATGAAGGTGGTGGAGCAGCGCCGTATGGGGTGGAGTACGGCTGAGGTGGTGGTGGCTGACCGTAACCGTAGCCGGGAACGTTATGCGGGTAACCGGACATGGTTGTAACGTTTTTAGAGAGAGTAATTGAAAATGTGAAAAAGGAAAAAGAAAAATATTTGTGTGATTTTGAAAGGAGAGTCGATCGAATAAATAGTACTAGGAGAAAGGTCCTGGAATTGGGTATTATTACGCGGTTGCCACTTCTGTACTTCGTTAAGCTACCGCGGATTTTGCAAAACCGAAAACTCCCCAGAAAATATAAGTACTATTCATTCTATTTTCTTTTTCTCCTGTATTTCATTTGTTTTTCATATTTTATTAAGTGAAACTGTGAAAGTATTTGTATGATTCGAAATGAAATACCTGTCATTTATTTTTTAACCAAATATGTTAAAGTAATTTCGTATGTTGCACGAACTATGGTGCATAGTGAATCTACAGGAAACAAAATGTTTTGTTTTGGCAGAATAAAAAAAGTAAATGAGTAAACAAAAGCTCTTTTCCTTCTATAAGTTAGTGGGATATATCATACACAATTAATTACTATTGTAGTTTAATGGAAAAAATTGATAATCTAATTAACACATGAGTATTCTATTTTGATTTTGTATTAATTTAAAATTTTAATTGCTTGACCAAAAAGTATTGAACTTTTTGTTAAACTAATTAATGATAAAGCAGAGGATAAATATAATAAATTCTAAATCTAATATTGAAGGATATTAACCGCACGGGTAATGTCTAAGGGTAGTGAATATCAGATATGAACTCAATGATTATCAATGAATACTATAATAATAAGAACATGCACTAAATATGTAGACAATGACAATAAATATAATAAGAGGTAATTTATCACTCAAATATTATGTGACTTGGATGATTCTTCCACCTGACAACAACGTGGAATAATGGGAAGTGAAGATGGATAGAGAATCCTCGGATCTAGCAACCAGAGGGTGAATAATATATGTTGAGTCAAGTATTCCTCTTTGTCAACTCTTTACAAAGTGATTTATCATGAAGTAAAGTTCTTTTTTTGTTTTCTATCTCTTGCTATTTATAAGAGATATTCTCAAGAAATCCTAAAAAGTACAATATAAGGAATATCCAAATGAATATTCCTTGCGTCCATTTCTATGCGTATCCTACCGTTACTTCTTTACTCCAGTTGCTCGTCCTCGGCAATAATCCTTGTGAGGACGACTCCTCGTTGTAATGCCGTAGTCGACCCCGTCCTCGATCTAATTTATTTACAATTATCAAGTCGTCAAATTTAAACCAATACAATAGTAATACAGCTTGTTCAACTTGTTACTAATCCTACTATATTTTCTTTGTTTGTGAATGAATACATTATTGTAGTCTCATTTTTCAATAATGCCTGAACTCTTTCTTGTGTCTAATGAGACAAAGCTTTGAAGCGGGTAATTCGTCATGGGAAATCACCTTGGTAGCTTTGCCCCCTCGCAGAGCCATCAATATTCCTGATAGAAAGAATCAAACGTGGAATGGTGCGAATGACTACTACATTAGGAGCGCAGTTTACTTCACTCCCGGTAACATGCTGTCGTAACAACACGACGAGCGAAAGCGGCTATGTGATCACGACTTCCGATACAACATTAATCCAGACAAGCTTATTGGCTTTTCAAGTAGAGAAAGGTGGAAAGGAAACTCCAGGAAAGTAGTCATCTATATTATATTAAAAGCACGAAGGCCATTAGCGAAATGTCATTCGCCTTTTATACCCTTTAAAATATACAATTCACATGGGACAATATAGTAATTTAAGTTATTCATTAATACTTAAAAATATTCATTTACTTAATTTTGTATTATTTTGGTATATTTTGCTAGAATTAATTGTTAGTAAATTTTGCCTTAATTATTTGGTATAACTTTTCTTCACGTTTCTCACAAAAGGAAAGTTAATAAATCAATTTTTCTTCAAGCTTCTTAAACAAGGAAAGTTAATAAATAAATAAATAAAATTCCTAACTTTCGCTACTTGGTTGTTTTTTGAAAAAAAAAATGAAAAGATACACTTGGTTCACTTTCATTAAATAACCGTATGTCTATTGGAGTTGGTTAAATTCCCTTTATTTTTTGGAGTAGTAAATAATTGGTAATTTTCTTGTACACTAAAAAAGTTAATAACTTTTTTCCTTAACTATTAGTGCTTCGTTCTAACCTCAACAAATGACATTATTTGTTAAATTATCTAAACTAGAAAATTTTGTTGTATTAGATTCTCCACGAGCATATTATTCCTTTCATGTGTCAAATTGTGTCTATAAAAGAAGTTATATTGTCACAATTTAATCGTCAAACTTCGTCATATTCCAACATCGTGATTGCAGGTTTTGTTTCTTTTACTAATATCAACATCTTTTGCTACTTCGTATTTTGCAAGCACATTTACATGCATCAATTGTTAATGTTGCATCGAGAATTTATCTTTAGTGTTGCATGAAGAAATTTTTACTATATAATTTTTTGTTTCATGTTTTAGACGTGGCTAATTTCACCTCTCACGTAATTTACAAATTTAATACTGGTTATTGAATAATTGCAATTCATCGCAGAAATTGATTAGACATTCGACCTAAGTTTTATTACTTAAATATTAGTAATTTTTTTCTTTGTTGTATAATTAATAATACTTATTGTTGTGCAACCTCAAGTTGCTTGTTTTAAAAAAATAAAAAATAAAAATTAGACTATCTCATTTAATTTTGTGTAATATTAATACAACATGATTTATAATTATGTTATTTGCAATTGCCATGCTTGATTCACTCAGGTTTCACCAATTACATTCGTTCAGGTAAATAATCTTCCTTATATCATTAAAAAAATCAATTATGGATTTAGTCACTTTGATAACTTATAAAACTCTTACGCATGCTTTATTTTAGGTACACCTGTAATGGCCAGTGAAAAAGAATTGTCAGACCAATGTGTCCCAATTAATAGTGTAAGAGTATCTTCTTTATGTTGGGTAATACGAGTCTTAGTGTTTAGGAGTGGAATAGTAACAAAGTTCAACAATAAGACAAATCAAGGCACCCGAAAAAATTGTGACATTAGTTGATAAAGAGGTAAATATTATTTTATATAAGTAATTTATTTCATGTCTTTTGATATTAGTTTTAACCATCAGATTAAACTTAAAGTGGAACTTTTTACAGGGAACAAAAATTTACGCTACACTTTTTAGTGGTTATATTGAGAAGTGGAAAGAACATTTACACAAAACAAGATCGGTTACATCATAAACGGAGGCATTAATAGTGTTAATCCTAATTTTCAATCAGTGCACAAGGAGCTTGAGATTGGATTTAAGGAGAATACTTTTGTTGAAGAAAGCAACAATCGCTTTTCGACCATTGGTTTTTCAAATAATTTTATTTCATTCGATGAGGCATCAAACTGCAACAATGGAACAATTTTTGGTAAGTTCTTTAAATTTCATCCAGTAAGCTTTCACTAAATATATAAATAATATTTTACTTCTAATTCGCCTTATTAATTTTTTAGTAACATACATATATTTGTTTTAATATTCTTTTTAGATATAGTTGGAATTTTAGTGGATGTTAAACCCTCAATGGGAGAAGATGCAAAGAAACGAAGGGAAATAGTGCTTATCAACGAGATGTAAGTTAGAAGTTTTAGTTTAAAATGTTAAATATTTCTTCGTAATTATTATGTTTAATTATAAATTTCAGAGTTGATAGAAAGACTATAATAATATGTTAATATTTTCTTTTTTATGAAATCTCCTCAACTATACACAAATTAAGTATACATATTATATATGAATTTTACATATATTATAACTATATATTATATTTATTTTATAGATTCTGAACTGTTTCGCTGAATGCGTCGACAATACCATTTTATATTAGAGGTGCCTTCCTCTAGAGGTGCCTTCCTCTTATCAGTAACAATTAAAGCAACATTCTTCCTAGCGCACATCAACATTCTTCGACAAATGACAGAGGATAAGCAATAGTCCAGCTAATGGGTCCAGTAACATCACCACATCCAAGCTTCATTGTAACACTCAATTTAATATCTACATAACTTTTTTGCATCATCAATTGCTATTAAACTTAATTCATTCTTATTCAATTTCATATACACTATTTTGGCAGCTTACCATTTAAATGTTTGTTGCATCATCAATTACCTTTATACTTAATTCTTTCTTATTCTACCTATTAAAATGTGTTCTTTTGTGCATAACGCATAATACACGTGCAACGCACGTACACTAATTCTAGTTAAATAAAAAACGTGTAACGTGTATATAATATGTAAATATATATTTAAATTAGTAAAAATATTATTCTGACGGCAAAAATTAATTAAGAGTTTAATCAAGATATCTGAACAAGCACTAAGTTATTCTCGTATTCTTAAATAAAATGTAGTAGAATAATAAATCTATTTCAGTAGGAAAAAACTAAGTAATAACTTGATTATGGTTATCTATCGTTATACCTATAATGATCCGGCCATTACTATTACTATTTATAATGGAAAAAAGCATTTACCTATTTATATAACGAACAATATAGTAGGTCATAAATTGGGGATATTGAGGAGAAGAGTGACACATGATAGTCACGTGAGTTAGTGTAGTTAGCTGAAGGTTAGTTATAACTAATTATGTGGTTAGTGGTTAGATAGTTAGTGGAGAATGATTAGTCCAACTGTCATACACATTGTATATAAGTAGGTGATAGGCTATAATTGTGTATTTTAGTCGCTTATTGTACTCTAATTTACTGCACTTTAATTGAGTTTGAGCTTTAATCGCTAGTGTTTTGCACTAAATATGTGTTTTATGCCTTGTAGGAGTGATTCCGATCTATGTAGGCGTTATGGAATGAATTCAAGTGATTTGGAGCTTTGAAGTCTGAGTAAAGCCCAGGACATTAAGCCGGGATCGTGTTCGGAGGTAGTGTACCAAGTCGGGATGTTAAAAGAGGACGAAATAAGTTCACTCTGAGAAAATTACACTGCCGCGCCGCATAGGATGCCGCAAGGCGCGGCGCAACAGTGTAAAATGCTGCCTGATGCGAAAAGTTGAGGCTGCTGATAATTTCCATTAGTGTGCCGCATGGCACGGCGCATGGTGCGGCGCGGTTGTACAAATTTCACAGAGCCAGAGTCCTATTTCGCGCAGGAGAAGGTGTTTAGTCTGGTCCAGACCCTACTTGGTATAAATACATATAAAAACGTTATTTTGAGGACTTTTGACAGAGCTTAGCATGGGGAGACGCACTTTGGAGCAAAAATACACACAAGAACATCTCAGATTTCTTCATCTTTTCTACTATTTTTAGTTATTCAAAACTGATGCAATTGTTTTATTACATCATGAGTGGCTAAACACCCATTGTTCTGGGGTTGTGATTTAGCCATGAATATTGTTGTTTGATATTAGCTTGACCTTGATTATAATTCACCAATATATGGTTGTTTCTTCAATTTTGTGTTTAATTGCTTAATTGTCTGGCCAGCAGTTAGGTTCTATTTACTATCTATGCTATGCTTGGGAAAGCCGTGTTTAGATTAGAGAAGAATTGAAGAGAGCATGATCTTAACCCTTAGGGGAGCGGATTTGTGGTTAGGATAGGAATATACCTAGTCACCGTGCTTAATTAAATATCGTGATCTTAATGTGTTCTTAATAGATTAATTTCATAGGAATATAGGCATTAATCTATTGAGAATAGGTGAGTAGTACTTCGGGAGAAGGCTATGAGAGAATTTATTGATTAATTAGCAACCATGAGTGAATTATATGAAAGGGAGAGTTAATTAGAACACAATAGGATTGGTGAATCGATCACAACCCTAGAATAGTTGTCTCTATTGAATACATAACAATCATTCTACTTCTTGATAATTTAGTTATTACCTAGAATTGTAGTTAGCATAATTAAACTCTTGAACTCGAACTTAGCTTGATGGAATAACAATATTGTTGTTTAGTGAGTAGTTGATATAAGTCTCTGTGGGTTCAACACTCGACTTATCATTTTATTACTTGTACGACCACGTATACTTGCGTGTGCGTTTGGGAGCAATAAGTTTTTGGCGCCATTGCCGGGGACTTGAATATTAGCTACTTGCTAATTTTTGCTTTAATTGTTTATTTCATCGAGTCTAACGTTACTTTATTGTTGCTCGGATCTCAGGAACTTTGATTGAATGCGTAGGGTTAGAAGCCAAGACCGACTTCAAGGCTTTGATCCTGAACCTGAGAGAACATTTCACAGGAGGTTGAGGGAAGCAAGGGACACGAATAATATTCAGGCACTTGTTCAATTTCCCGTGGACATGGCAGAGGAGCAACCCATGGCTGTTCAGGAGGTGGCGATGCCCAGCGTTGCTAATGTCACCTCCAGTATAGTGAAGCCCAGGATCACTGGGCACTTAGAACTGAAACAGAGCATGATCCAGCTGCTTCATGCAAACGGGCAATTTATGGGTCTTCCACACGAGGATCCAAAGCAGCATATTCTGAACTTCTTGGAGATTAGTGATACTTACATCACTAACGGGGTCACTCCAGATTATGTGAGGCTCACACTTTTTCCATTCTCTCTATTGGGCGAGGCTAAGCGGTGGCTAAAGGCAGAACCAGCTAATTCAATTACAACATGGAATGATTTGGCGAGAAAATTTCTGGCAAGGTTCTTCCCTTCGGGCAAAACTACAAAGATCAGAAGTGAGATAGTTGCCTTCAAACAGAAAGCGGGGGAATCTTTATACTCAGCTTGGGAAAGGTTCAAGGGGCTACTCAGAGACTGTCATCATCAAAATCAGACGAATGAAGTGTTAGCTCACACTTTCATAGAAGGGCTACATTCTGAAACAAAGATCGTGGTAGATGCTGCAGCTGGGGGTCAAGTGTTGGAGAAAAGCTTTGACGAGATATATGCATTATTGAATAAATTCTCCAAGAGCAATCCGGATTGGCAAGCAGAGATGGGCAGACACACAGTGCAAAAGTCTGCAGGGGTTCTTGAGTTAGATGTCGTCTCAGCATTATCAGCGCAGATTTCTACACTGACCAATCAAGTCAACCAGATGAACTTGAGTATCAACAAGCAACAGGTACAACAAGTTCAAATATTTTGTGAAGTATGTGGAGAGGGTCACATGAGCAATATATGCCCAGCAAATCCAGAGTCTGTATATTTTGTGGGTAATGCAAATCGAGGCCAAACAAATCAGTATGGGGACACTTACAATCCCAACTGGAGGACCACCCAAACTTCTCTTGGGGTGGAAACCAAGTTCCTCAGAATCAATATAAGCCTCAAGTACCTCAACAGCAATATAGACCACCTCAGGTTGAACAACAAGTGAGTCCTACAAATTACCTTGAAGACATGTTGAAAAAAGTGATGGATGAACAGCAAGCCCTCTCTAAGAAAGTGATGGCTGAACAGCAAGCCCTCGCCACAACAGTGAGAAATTTGGAGCGTCAAATAGGATAGCTTGCCAGTGCTCAAAACACTAGACCAGCTGGAGCTCTTCCAACTGATACCGAGCCCAATCCTAAAGCTTAAGTCAACGTGGTTACCTTGAGAAATGGAAGAGCACTAGAAGAAGTTCCAAAGAAAAAGAAGAATACAGATCATCCTGAAGGAGAATTAGCCCCCAAGCCAGTTGAGGGGAATGAGAAACATGATAAAGGACCCAAGCCAGTAATTGAGACTAGGCCACCACCTCCGTTTCCACAAAGACTGTAGAAGCAAAAAGATGATGCTAAGTATAAGAAATTCCTAGATATTTTGAGCCAAGTGAGTGTGAATCTGCCTTTGGTGGAAATTTTGCAGGAAGTGCCTAAGTATGCAAGGTATCTCAGAGATATTGTGGCAAACAAACAAAGACATGCAGAGTTCGAAACAGTTGCACTTACTGAAGAGTGTAGTGCCAGAGTTCAGAGTGAACTTCCTCCTACGTTGAAGGATCCTGGGAGTTTCACAATTCCTTTGTCTCTTGGAAAACAAGAAGTTGGTAGAGCCTTGTGTAATTTAGGGGCCAGTATAAATTTGATGTCATCCTCTTTGATCAAGCAACTCGGACTGGGGGCGCTTAGACCTACTACAATCACTTTACAACTAGCAGATAGGTCACTAGTCATGCCCGAAGGAATTATTGAGGATGTGTTAGTTCGAGTGGGAAAGTTTATTCTTCCTGCTAATTTTATTGTTCTTGATTACGAGGCAGATGAGGAAGTGCACATTATTTTGGGGCAACCATTCTTAGCTACTGGTGGAGCAATTATTGATGTGAGAGCAGGGAAGTTAAAAATGAGAGTTGACGATGAGGAGGTCACTTTTAATGTGTACAAGGCACTTAAGCTTCCTAAGCATTATGAGAACTTGTGCATGATTACTGTGGTAGAATCGAAGGGGATAAAGCAGAGTCCTTATGTAAATTATAGTGATCTAGATGGGACAACTGAGTTAAAGGAGGTGGTATTTCCAGCTGAGCGTGTTAAGATGATTGAGAAAAGAACCAGAGATGAAAGAGGAGACCTTCCGAGAGCGTGCAAAAAGGCTAGATTTCATGGGAGAAAGAAAAAGAGAAAGCGCCCAGCCTGAGCAGAATAGCAGAGTCGTGCCACGACTATAAATAAGGCGCTTGTTGGGAGGCAACCCAACCTGTATATCTTTTATCTATTGATTAATTTTTTTTTAGTGTAAAGTTTTGTGTTGTTTTTATTTTGCAGAGTAGGAGAAGTCTGAGTACCCAAAGTTGAAGTTGAAGAGCATGTTTGATCTTAAGTGTGGGGTCATCTCAGCCCTTAATATTGAAGATCATGTCCGAGCTAGGTCTGAGAGAGTCTCAGGGGGTATTTCTCACCCTTGTTTTAATATTTCTTTATGATCATGCATCGAGGACTATGCATAATATAAGTGTGGGGTGGGAGAATTCTCTAGATGATAGTAGGAAGTTGTAGCATTTATTTGCTGGGAAAGAAATCGAAGAAAAAAAAATAAAAAAATTGGACTTTTCCCGACGATGGATCTCCTAGACAGTTTTCTTGAGGGATTTAAGTCTAAAGAAAAAGAAGAAAAAGATTTTCTTTGTAGGTAGTGTAGCAATTTTCCCTTGATTTTTCTTTGTGTCGCGGTTCTTTTTCAAGGGTTTTGTTTGAACCGGGTATAGTTAGTTATTTTTATTTTTTAGAAATAGGAAGTCTTGTGCTATGTTTTGAATTGAAGCAATCTCTTTTAACCTTTTCATGCCTTGGGAATAGTGAGTACTTTAGTGGTGACGCTTAGGCTCAATTTTTGACTCTTGTATAAGTACCTTAAATTGTATGATCTTAACTTTGCTTAACTTCTTTGACTAGAGTGTCTTGATGAGTTCAATCCTGAGTGAGTTATGTGCCATGTGTGTGTAAGGTTTCGTGTTATTCTGTGCATTACATTTGATGTCTAGAACTTGCCCCGTGTGTTTGCAAAGCGAAATAGTAGTGTTGTTCAATCTTGGAAGTGATATAGGCATTTCTTTTTTGAGCCATACATATACTTTACCCGCCTAATTGCTATGTATCATAGTTAACCCCTTTGAGCCTGTAATCTTGTTTCTTTGGCAACCACATTACAAGCCTTACCCAGTTGTTTGAATTAACCATCTATTTGAACATTTTCACCTCTCATGAGCACTTGAATTGTTATGAACTTTGTAAAAGTTAAAGTGTGGGGTGGTTGGGTTAGCTTTTGAGTGGAACTAATGTAATAAGGAGAAAGGTGCACTGTTTTGAAAAAGTAAGAGCCACTTGAATTGGAAAAGAAAAAAATTAGTTGTATTGCTGATAGTGGTGACTGTTGATGTAATTGTGCTTAAAGAAGTATGGAGTTAATGTACATTGATGTGAAGGTGGAGTTATGGTTTGACATAAGTATAGGGTTTTCAACGTTGTATGTATTAAAGTGCTTAGGGAGGTATAGTCACTCTTATATCTAAATGTATCATACCCGTCCCGCAGCCTACATTACAACCAAATAAAGTCATACCTGATCCTAAACTGAATAGGCTTGATTAGTAGAGTAGTACACTACGGGCAAGCCTATGGTGCATCTTTTGTGGCATATGAATGTTATTTCTGAGAGTGAGTGAATTCTTTCTATCTTGAGTTCCTAATTGTTCTTAAATTTTATTGTGTGGAACTACTCTCTTTTATTGTGTGAGGTCACTTGATTCATGAAGGAAAGGTAGTGTCATTGACCTCTATGTAGAGTAAGTGAGTAAGTTGTGAATAATGTGTGGTACTTGTGAGTCAAATCTTGAGGTGAAGATGTTACACTCTTGTGCTTAGTCTATTTTAAATATTCTTGGTATGATGAGTTAGGAGAATTGCTTAAAAAGGTTGTGTCTATATAAAGTGTAGTTTGATTGCTCGAGGACGAGCAATGGTTTAAGTGTGGGGTGTTGATGATAGGCTATAATTGTGTATTTTAGTGGCTTATTGCACTCTAATTTACTGCATTTTAATTGAGTTTGAGCTTTAATCGCTAGTGTTTTGCACTAAATATGTGTTTTATGCCTTGTAGGAGTGATTCCGATCTATGTAGGCGTTATGGAATGAATTCAAGTGATTTGGAGCTTTGAAGTCTGAGTAAAAGCCCAAGACAATAAGCCGGGATCGTGTTCGGAGGTCGTGTACCAAGTCGGGATGTTAAAAGAGGACGAAATAAGTTCACTCTGAGAAAATTACACTGCCGCACCACATAGGACGCCGCAAGGCGCGGTGCAGCAGTGTAAAATGCTGCCTGATGTGAAAAGTTGAGGCTGCTGATAATTTCCATTAGCGCGTCGCATGGTGCGGCGCGGCTGTACAAATTTCACAGAGCCAGAGTCCTATTTCGCGCAGGAGAAGATGTTTAGTCTGGGCCAGACCCTACTTGGTATAAATACATATAAAAACGTTATTTTGAGGACTTTTGACAGAGCTTAGCGTGGGGAGACGCACTTTGGAGCAAAAATACACACAAGAACATCTCGGATTACTTCATCTTTTCTACTATTTTTAGTTATTCAAAACTGATGCAATTGTTTTATTACATCATGAGTGGCTAAACACCCATTGTTCTGGGGTTGTGATTTAGCCATGAATATTGTTGTTTGATATTAGCTTGACCTTGATTATAATTCATCAATATATGGTTGTTTCTTCAATTTTGTGTTTAATTGCTTAATTGTCTGGCCAGCAGTTAGGTTCTATTTACTATCTATGCTATGCTTGGAAAAGTCGTGTTTAGATTAGATAAGAATTGAAGAGAGCATGATCTTAACCCTTAGGTGGGGCGGATTTGTGGTTAGGATAGGAATATACCTAGTCACCGTTCTTAATTAAATATCGTGATCTTAATGCGTTCTTAATAGATTAATTTCATATGAATATAGGCGTTAATCTATTGCGAATAAGTGAATAGTACTTCGGGAGAAGGCTATGAGTTTATTGATTAATTAGCAACCATGAGTGAATTATATGAAATGGAGAGTTAATTAGAATACAATAGGATTGATGAATAGATCATAACCCTGAAATAGTTGTCTCTATTGAATACATAACAATCATTCTACTGCTTGATAATTTAGTTATTACTTAGAATTGTAGTTAGCACAATTAAACTCTTGAACTTGAACTTAGCTTTACGGAATAACAATATTGTTGTTTAGTGAGTAGTTGATATAAGTCTCTGTGGGTTCGACACTCGACTTATCATTTTATTACTTGTACGACCACGTATACTTACGTGTGCGTTTAGGAGCAACAGTAGGACATATTTCCTTGTATTCAGTTTTTATAGAGTGAATATACAATCATTTTCAGCTTACATGCTCTCCAATGTGTTCTTCATTCTAGAACCTTCTTGTTCATCTTCTTCTTAGCTCCAATTGATCTAATCTACGAGCTTCATCATGGTATTAGAGCCCAGGGGCTAAATACACGATTGTTGTGGTGGATATCTTCTGCTTTCTGCAGAATCATTTTGTTGCTGATTGTTCGAGTTTTTCCTCAATTAGTTAACCTAGCTTCTGCTCTTTTTTATTTGCGATGCGAATCTATAATTCCTTGAATCAGCTGAATCTATTAGCAATGGCGAATGGAGAAGAAACTTCAATTGGAACAAGTACAGCAATGAGCATAGATCATTATCACCCATTGTATTTACAGCCTTGTGATACTCTAGGTAGTTCCTTGATCTCTATTCAACTAACTGGATCTGAAAACTATGCATTGTGGAGTAGATCTATGAAAAAGGTCTAATTGGTAAGAGTAAGCTAGGATTTGTTGATGGACGGTGTACTAAGGATAAGTTTGATCAATCCTTGCATGAGCTTTGGGAGAAGTGTAATGCAATAGTTTTATCATGGATTATGAATGCTGTGAGCACATAATTACTTAGTAGAATTTTCTACAAATCTAGCACACACAAAGTCTGGACTGATCTGAAAGATAAGTATGATAAGGTTGATGGATCTCGCATTTTCTTCCTACACAAAGAAATTGCAACTTTATCGTAGGGAATTTCCTCAGTTTCTGCATATTTCTCCAAATTGACAGACCTCTGGGAGGAATATGATGCCTTGATGCCCTGCCTTGGGTGTGACTGCCCAGAATCTAAGAGCTATTTTGAACATTTTGAGTATCAGAGGCTGTTGCAGTTTCTTATGGGGTTAAATGAAACATATAGCCAACCTAGAAGTCAGATATTGATCATGAGCCCTGTTCTTACAGTTAACAAAGCATATTCTATGATAGTCTCTGAAGAAAGCCAAAGAGCTTTGGGAAAGTTCTCTTAGTCTGTAGACATTGGCGATGGGACAACACTATTCACCAACAAATGCATGAATTCAGGGAACAATTATAAGCCCAGAAGAGGAAATCTATTCTGTGATTACTGCAACTATAAAGGACATACAAGAGACACTTGCTTCAAGCTGCATGGATATCCAGCTGATTTCAAAATGAGGAAGAAGACAACAGGCTTTCCTCAAAGACCTATGGCCAATGCAAGCATACATGAGGAACAACAATCAATGACAAAGTAGGTGACCAATGCAAATACACAGGAGGCACAACAAGTGATCAACACATCTGCTGCAAATGTAGCACAAGGAGGAAGGCCAATCATGTTTACTCAAGAGTAATATGATCAATGCAGGGACAGGTGAAAATGCAAGCTTTGCAGGTACATCTAAGACCTTTGTTATAAATGAAAAGGTTAAAGATGAGAATTGGATAGTAGACTCTAGTGCAACCAACCACATGGTTCACACTAGAGATCTACTTGACAAGATAAACACAAATATCCTAGGCAATGCACAAAGGTATATTTACCTGATGGAACTTTACTTGATGTTGAATGTACTGGAGAGAGTAGAATTGGTGAAAACAGTATTGTTAAGAATGTTCTGTATGTTCCAAATTTTAAATATAACCTCTTGTCTGTGTCCAAGCTTACAAGGGACTTAAGATGTTTTATATCCTTTTATCCTGACTTCTGGATAATGCAGGACCTTCACAGTGGGAAGGTGAAGGGGACTGGTAAGGAATTAGAAGGTTTTGTACAACTTGCAGCATCAGAAACTTGAAGCCAAGGCTGCAAATGTACATCTTCAGAAATCTACTGTGCAGGAGGAGGACTTAAAGGTGTGGCATGGAAGACTTGGACATGCTCCAGATAGAGTAGTGAAACAAATTCCAAACATGAAGTTCAAGGCTAATAATGATGAAATAAAGGAATGCACAATCTGTCCTTTGGCTAGACAAGGCAGATTGCCCTTCCCTATGAGTACAAGTAGATTAGATAAGCCATTTCAATTGATTCATGTAGATGTTTGGGGTCCATATAGAGTACAAACTCATAGTGGACATAGATTTTTCCTTACTATAGTAGATGATTGTAGTAGAATGACATGGATTTACTTACTAAGGCTCAAGAGTGATGTGGTTGTATGTTTGAGACAGTTTTTAGCCTTAGTAAAGACTCAATTTGTTGTGACTGTGAAAGTAATAAGAAGTGACAATGGATCTGAGTTTTTCAATTCTGAATGGCACAACTTATTTCAATCTTATGGAATGATTCACCAAAGTTCATGTGTTCACACCCCACAACAAAATGGGGTGGTGGAGAGAAAACAAAGACACTTACTGGAAGTGGCCAGGGCCATTAGATTGCAAGGTTATTTGCCTCTCAAATTTTGGGGTTAATGTGTAGAGGCAACCATTTATGTCATAAACAGGTTGCTTCTATCAGTATTGTCAGGAAAATCATCTTTTGAAATGTTGTATGGAAGAGTGCCATCTTTACAACACTTGAGAACCATAGGGTGTCTATGCTTTGTTAAGGTTGTAGGAGAAAAGAATAAGTTTGCAGCCAGATCTGTTGGAGCTGTGTTGATGGGATATTCATTGTCCCAGAAAAGATACAAACTGTATAATATTTTAACTAACTCTTTCTTTGTAAGCAAGGATGTCAAATTTATGGAGAATATCTTTCCATTTCAACTACTTAAGGAAGGAAAGTTGCAGCTTTTCCCTAATGGTGTACTGCAATATCCAGCCACTACTGATGTTATTCCTGTGCAGATCAAAACACAAAATAATGGTGCATCCCCTTCAACAATGCCACTTGCTATAGACAACCACACTGCTGATACACAATCTTCATCACCACTTCCTTTATTCTCTGAAGACACTCCAGCTCAGCATCCACATATTCCAGACCAAGATACACTTGTTCCTGTGGGTCCCCCATTTAGGAAGTCAGCTAGGACTACTAAGGAGCCTGTGTGGCTACAAGATTATGTCTGCAATTGTTCCTTGACAAGGCCAGAAGGGCAGTAGCCTTGCAAATACCCAATGCATGACTATTTGACCCATGCAGGCTTCTCAATCAAATATCAGTCCTATTTGTCCAAAATCACCAGCATTAGAGAGCCTTTGAATTATGAGGAGGCTGCATCAGACCCCAAATGGCTTGATGCTATGCAGTAGGAGTTGACTGCACTTAAGGACACCAAGACATGAACTCTGGTATATTTGCCAGCAGGGAAGACTCCTATTAGATGCAAGTGGGTGTTCAAGATAAAGTATAAGGCCAATGGTGAGGTCGAAAGATATAAGGCACGACTAGTAGCTAAAGGTTACAATCAAATAGACGGCCTAGACTATCAGGAAACTTTCTCCCCTGTAGTCAAGATGGTGATAGTTAGGGTAGTTATAGCTTTAGCTGCAGCCAACAACTGGAATTTGCATCAAATGGACGTTTATAATGCATTTCTCCAAGGGGACCTCACTGAAGAAGTTTATATGTGTCCACCCCAGGGATTTCCCAGCTAGGGGGAGAAGGTATATAGGCTGCACAAATCTCTATATGGGTTAAAACAGGCTTCAAGACAATGGAACCTCAAATTAACTAAGGCATTGCTGAATTCTGGTTTTGTACAGAGTCACTTTGACTATTCCTTGTTCACAAAGAAGCAAGGAACAAAATTAGTCATAATCCTGGTGTATGTAGATGATCTCCTCATAATTGAGAATGATCAAGCATTGATTTCTGAGGCAAAGACCATGCTGCAGAGTAATTTCAGGATCAAGGACCTAGGAGAGTTGAAGTTCTTCCTTGGGATTGAGCTAGCAAGGTCCAAGGAAGAAATGATGAACCAAAGAAAGTTTTGCAATAGAGCTAATCACTGACCTTGGATTAGCAGGCTCAAAACCTGTGACTACACCAAAGGAATGCAACCAAAGGTTCACTACTGTGGAATTTGATCAACACTTGAACTCGAAAGAAGATGAGAAGCTGGTAGACTCAGGGCCATATCAGAGATTGGTGGGAAAATTGTTGTACCTTACTATGACTAGGCTAGATATATGCTATGCAGTCCATGTGTTAAGCCAGTTCATGCATTATCCAAAGAAATCTCACATGGAGGCTGCTATAAGGGTTGTGAGATATATTAAAAGAGCACCGGGCTTGGGGTTGCTGATGAGTTCCAAACAATCCCCTAAATTGACAGCATTTTGTGATGCTGATTGGGTATCATGCCCTGTCTCCAGGAGATCAGTAACTAGATATGTGATGAAATTGGGAAATTCTTTAGTGTGTGGAAATCCAAGAAATAATGCACAATCTCAAGAAGCTCTGTAGAGGCAGAGTACAAGAGCATGTCAGCAGTAGTTGCAGAAATATCATGGTTGACAGGACTTTGCAAAGAGTTGGGTGCTGAAGTTGAGCTGCCAGTGGAGTTGCACTGTGACAACAAAGCAACGATTCAAATTGCTGCAAACCCCATATTTCACGAGCGTACAAAGCACATAGAGATAAACCTACATTTCATCAGAGAGAGGATTCAACAAGGGATTGTCAAGACCAAGTATGTGATGTCTAAAGACCAAGAAGCAGATTTGTTCACAAAGGCACTTGGAAGATCACAACATGAGTACTTGATGAGCAAGCTAGGAGTGCTCAACTTGTCTGCACCACCTAGCTTGAGGGGGAGTATTGAGGAGAAGAGTGACACATGACAGTCACGTGAGTTAGTGTAGTTAGCTGAAGGTTAGTTATAACTAATTATATGGTTAGTGGTTAGATAGTTAGTAGAGAATGATTAGTCCAGCTGTCAAACACATTGTATATAAGTAGGACATATTTTCTTGTATTCAGTTTTTTATAGAGTGAATATACAATCATTTTCAGCTCACATACTCTCCAATGTGTTCTTTATTTTAGAACCTTCTTGTTCATCGTCTTCTTAATCTAATCTACGAGCTTCATCAAAATTTGCATTGCATTAAATTTTCGATAAGTTCTGACGCTTTATCGCCGGCAGCCACTGATGCGTTAGAAAGGTATTAATGTAATTTTCTGCATATAAAGGGGTATTAGTGTAGTTGAAAGATGCAGCTCCGACCCTTTAACGTCAGGTACGATTTACGCGCATCTGGTCTAGGTGGATACATACAAAAGCAAACAAGTCAATTCGAAAATGAGCTGCTCTTTTTTGGTCCCAAAAATAATTGTTTATTGCAAACAGGAGAACTTCATATTTGCACTTTGACTTTGTGTTTAGATTAGGTCAAAGTTTCGGTGAGAAAGAGAAGAAATAATAATAAACAAATAAAAAGGAATTCCCAGCAGTTGTAATTCAATAATTAGCCCAGTGGAGCTGACGGGAATTGATCAAGTCCGACTTGTTTGATCTTTTACTTTTCTAATTTGATACAAATAAACCGTATTAATGCAAAACTAATGTATTTGATAGAGTCTAACAAGAAATAAAAAGTAGACACGTTTATGAAATTAATTAATCAATTTCACCTTTCATAGTGTACGAGTTTGAGATAGTTGAGCGCAAAATTACTTTTTAAAGTTTCAGTCACTCTGCTCTAAACTTAAGAATATTTTATGCAGTTTTAAAATCTAATTTAAATTTTATGCATATTAGAAATATTTTCTCGATAATAGTATGTTTGGTGCATATACCAAGTAACTATTTTTGTATCAGGTAAAGTTTGGGATATATTACTGGTGCAACTTCAAAGCAGTCCGCCTTTGCTTTCCACTGCCACTACCGCGCGCCGTTGCTCGTCTAAACCCTCCGCCGCGATTTTCTCTCCTATTTGGAGCTCAGGTCAGTGAAAGTAGTTTCCTTTACCTCCGTTCACAACTATTCTTATCAAAGCCTGCACATTCCCATGGCGGACCTTCATCGGAAAACTTTCGGCCCACTTTTTCTTTTGAAGCATATTCCATAACACATATGATTAGACTGAAGCATAGTTTGTGGAAGTGAGTGCGTGTGTCTGTGTTATTTTTTTTTTGGATGTTAAATTTTCAAGTGGTTAAATCTATTTCTTTGTCTGATCTGGAAGAAGATGTCCACCAGCATTCACTTCAAAGCAGTGTGTCATTTCTAGGTTTCGCTCCTCTTTTTTTTCCCGATGAGAAGGGTTCTTCTTTATCCGTATACCATGTATTCTTAACTTATTTCATATGACATCTTAAATTTTGGAACAGATATCTTGTACTCATACTGGAACCCAAAAAATAGACAGTGGGACCTGGATGTTGCGGAAGCCAAATGTATATAGTGTGAATAAGTCACAACTACTATACCAAAAATTATGACAGTCACCAAATAATAAATAAGACAATAAAACAACAATAAAGGAAACACCAGAATTTACGAGGTTCGGCTAATTTTGCCTACTCCTCGGACGCAACCAATATTTTATTTCACTCCAAAAATACAAGTGAAATAATACTAAAGAGAGAAGATACAAATGCCTTAAACAGATGAGAAGGCAAATGAGAGGTGTGTTTAAATCCTAAACATTAGGCCTTCTTTTATACGGGGAAAATCCCCCCCAAACTCAACTCCCAACCGATGTGGGACTTTGGCATTTTGCCAAACTTCAACAAATCTCCACCTTGGCAAAATTCCACATTTTCAATTATCTCTCAATAACAAATTTTGGTTGTGTCTTCATCTTCAATCTTCAGTGTTCAACAATGTTGATCAAATCCAAACAATGTTGAAACTTGATCGCAGTCACCACCTTAGTCAGCATATCAGCAGGATTCTCCGTAATATGAATTTTCTTCACTGTGACTCATCCTTCTTCTATGATTTCTCGTACGAAATGATACCGAACATCAATATGCTTCGTCCTTGCATGATAAACTTGGTTCTTCGCTAATTGAATAGCACTTTGACTATCACAAAAAATTGTGATACCTTTTTGTTCAACACCAAGCTCCTTTAGCAATCCTTGAAGCCAAATTGCCTCCTTCACAGCCTCTGTAATAGCCATGTACTCTGCCTCTGTTGTAGACAAAGCAACTGTTGACTGCAAAGTAGACTTCCAACTAACTGGTGCCTTTGCAAAAGTAAACACATAACCAGTAGTTGATCTTCGTTTGTCCAGATCACCCGCAAAATCTGAGTCACAATATACAACTACAGACTGATTGTCTTCCTGCTCAAAAACTAACCCGACATCTACAATATTATGAATATACCGTAGAATCCACTTCACAGCTTGGCAATGCTCCTTCCCTGGATTGTGCATATATCTGCTAATAACTCCAACAGCTTGTGAAATGTCAGACCTTGTGCAAACCATTGCATACATCAAGCTACCAACATCATTTGCGTATGGTACCTTTGACATATACTCTCGTTCAGCTTCATCCATTGGCGACATAGTAGTACTTAGCTTAAAATGGGAAGCAAGTGGAGTACAACTTGCCTAGTCTTGTCATCTATGCCAAAACGTTGAAGTACTCTCTTCAAATATTCCTTTTGAGATAAACAGAGTTTCTTTGAACGTCTATCTCTAATTATTTCCATGCCAAGAATTTTCTTTGCCTCACCCAAATCCTTCATCTCGAACTCCTTCTTCAGTTGAATCTTCAACTTATCAATTTCTTCCAAATTCTTGGAAGCTATCAACATATCATCAACATATAGGAGAAGATATACAAAGGAACCATCTTTAAGCTTGTGCAAATACACACAATGATCGTATTTGCTTCTCTTGTACCCTTGCCGCAACATAAACTCGTCAAATCGCTTGTACCATTGTCTAGAAGATTGTTTCAATCCGTACAACGATTTTTCAAGTTTGCATACCATATTTTCTTTTCCAGCAACTTTGAATCCTTCTGGCTGAGTCATGTAGATTTCCTCCTCCAAGTTTCCATGTAAAAACGCAGTTTTTACATCCATCTGAACTAGTTCCAAATCCAATTGTGCTACCAAAGCCAACATAATTCTAATGGAGGAATGTTTTACAACTGGAGAAAACACTTCATTGTAATCAATTCCCTCCTTTTGAGCATATCCTTTGGCCACCAATCTTGCTTTGTAGCGAACATCTACTTGGTTAGGAAATCCTTCCTTCTTTGCAAATACCCATTTGCACCCAATTGCTTTCTTCCCTTCGGGAGATTGGCCAATCTCCATGTATGATTCTGATGAAGGGACTGTATTTCATCATTCATGGAAATCCTCCACTTATCTTCTTCTGAACTTTGGACAACGTCTTTATAAGTAGTAGGAACATCATCAGCTACAATTGAGGTTGCACAAGCAACCGTCTCTATGAGACGAACAAGTTTCGTTATTGTTCTTTTTGGCCTGCTGGTTGCTATTGATTCAACTTGTTGTTGAGGTTCCTGAGTTGGAATCTCCTCTACTGGCTCTCCTTCCAGAGGGTAATCTTCATTTGTTTCCTCCTCTGCTTCTTGTGTAGGAAAAATAAATTTTTCCTCAAACTCCACCTGCTTAGAAGCACCTTCATTTTGTTTGGTATCTTCTGTTACCTTATTTACCATAGCAGATTCATCAAAGGTAACATCCCTGCTGAATATTACTTTCTTTGTCATAGGACACCATAAGCGATATCCTTTGACTCCAGAAGTAATTCCCATAAAATAGTCTTCTTTGCCCTTGGATCCAATTTTGACTCTGTCACATGATAATATGCAGTTGAGCCAAACACGTGCAAAGAGTCATAATCTACAACAGACTTTCCATACCATTTTTCAAATGGTGTCTTGCCATCAATAGCAGCAGATGGTAAGCGATTAATGAGGTGGCATGCATATGTAACTGCCTCAGCCCAAAATTCTTTGCCCAAGCCAGCATTGGACAACATACACCGTACCTTCTCCAGCAAGGTCCGGTTCATACGTTCTGCCACTCCATTCTGTTGTGGTGTATGTCTAACAGTGAAGTGTCGGACGATGCCATCATTTTCACAGACCTTATTGAAATGATCATTTTTGTATTCACCTCCATTGTCTGTGCGAATACACTTGATCCTCTTGCCTGTTTGATTCTCCACCATCGTCTTCCATTTGAGAAAAATTCCCAACATTTCATCTTTGCTCTTCATTGCATACACCCATACTCTTCGGGAAAAATCATCAACAAAGGTTACAAAATAGTGCTTCCCACCCAATGAAGGTGTTTTGGAAGGACCCCAAACATCAGAGTGTACATAATCCAAAATGCCTTTAGTATTATGGATCGTTGTACCAAATTTAACCCTTGTCTGTTTCCCTTTAACACAATGCTCACAAAACTCCAAGTTGCAAGCCTTGACTCCTTTTAACAACCCTTGATCTGATAGAGTTTTCAAGGATTTTCCTCCAGCATGTCCCAAGCGCATGTGTTATAGCTTGGTTGCTTCTGCCTTTTTGTCGTTACTGGATGTCACTGTCGCTGTCCCAATAACTGTACTGCCACGATAGCGGTACATATTATTATTCTTCCGATTAGCCTTCATTACCACTAGTGCACCGGAGCATACTCTCATCACTCCATTTTCTGCAATGATTTTGAACCCTTTTGATTCAAGGGCTCCCACAGAGATGAGATTCTTCTTCAAATCTGGTACATATCGAACATCTGTTAATGTTCTAATCATTCCATCGTGGTTTCTTAATCGTATTGAACCAATCCCATATGAGGTAAGAGGGCTGTTATCCGCTGTGTGAATAATTTCATATTCTCCTTCTTGAAAATCCACGAACCAGTCCCTGTTGGAACACATATGATAGTTACAAGCCGAGTCCATCAACCATATGTCTGATGATGTTGATGACTCTGTTGTAACTAATGAGAAGTCTGAATCATCACAATCAGCTACATTTGAATCCATAATGGCCTTTCCATTATTATATTTGGCCTTATTCTTCAACTTCGGACAGTCTTTCTTCCAATGCCCTTTTTCTCGACAAAAGGCACATTCATCTTTGTTGGGTCTGGATCTTGACTTGGATCTTCCCTTCTTTGTCCTCGTTTGATTTTGAGGACGACCCCTCACAAATAGTGCTTCTCCTTCTCCGCCCTTCTGTTTTTCTCGCTTTCTTTGTTCATAGCTGTACAAAGCCGAACAAACTTCTCTGAGAGAAACTTCGTCATTTCCATGGAGTAGAGTAGTTTCAAGGTGTTCGTACTCATCAGGAAGTGACGCCAACAACATCAAGGCCAAATCACCATCATCATAAGTTGTATCCATATTTTGCAAATCTGTGACCAACTTATTGAAACTGGTGATATGTTCATTCATCGTGGTACCAGGAACATAGGTGAAGTGAAACAGTCTCTTCTTCATGTACAATTTATTTTGACTGTTTTTCTTCAAAAATTTATCCTCTAGTGCTTTCCATAATTTACTTGCAGAAGTTTCCTTTGTGTATGGATATTTCTGCTCTCTAGCAAGGTAGGATCGAATGGTACCGCAAGCAACACGGTTGATAATTCTCCAATCTTCTTCTCCAATAACATCTGGTTTCTTTTCTTCAATGGCCAGATCTAGCCCTTGTTGAAAAAGGACATCTAGAATCTTGTCTTGCCACATCCCAAAATGTCCGGACCCGTCAAATATTTCTACCGCAAATTTCGCATTTGACACAATTCTTGTCATAAGCGAAGATGCCAATGATGACGTGTTGTTGACACTTGATGTAGATTCTTCTTGTTTATTGTCTCCCATATTTGACACAAATATTATTTAATAGCTGACGACACAAATCAAGATTATTTCCTTTCTGATGTAGAAGATCAGACTAAGCTGCAACCACAGAGCATACTCAGACAGAACCTTGACTCAGTTACCAAGATAAATCTTTTCTGATGTGGAAGATCGGACTATGCTGCAACCACAGAGTATACTTAGACAGTACCTTGGCTCTGATACCAATTGTTGCGGAAGCCAAATGTATATAGTGTGAATAAGTCACAACTACTATATCAAAAATTATGACAGCCACCAAATAATAAATAAGACAATAAAACAACAATAAAGGAAACACCAGAATTTACGAGGTTCGGCTAATTTTGCCTACTCCTCGGACACAACCAATATTTTATTCCACTCCAAAAATACAAGTGAAATAATACTAAAGAGAGAAGATACAAATGCCTTAAACAGATGAGAAGGCAAATGAGAGGTGTGTTTAAATCCTAAACATTAGATCTTCTTTTATAGGGGGAAAATCCCCCCAAACTCAACTCCCAACCGATGTGGGACTTTGGCATTTTGCCAAACTTCAACACTGGAAAAGATGACCCTTGTTGAGGTTTGCTATGAAACTCTCGCCAGCTCAAATTGTGAGGTCTGTGATGTTTGATATTTAATTCATGTCTTTATGTGGATAGGTTGGTCCAAGATTCTGCTTGAACCCAATTAAGATATTTGGTGGTAGCTTTGGTGGTAGCTTTGGTGGCCCCACCCTCTACGAGAATCCATTTTACGTTTCACCAAATCAGGTAACATTTATCCTCCGGTCCTTATTGTTTTGCTCGCTAAAACGTAGATTGTCTTATTTGTCTACAAGGCATTGGAGAAGAACTGGCTTATTAGGAGCAGATACTAAATGTTCTCCGCTCTTAATGTGCTTCCAGATCCGATCTTTAGAGAAAAAACAGAAGGCCGGGAAATATGCTAAGAAAGTCAAAGCCAAGACTAGGAGAAAAATGCATCAGTTGTCAAATCCTCTAGAAGTCGATGAGTTTGCTGATATGTGGAAGGAATGATGAATCATTGGCCAAACGTAGCAACTTTTTGGTTTTGCCGTTGTTTATTTTTTAATCACTGGACGCATTGGGAAATGAGAGCATCGCCAAGATGCTGCAGTTTTGTTCTAATAGAACTTATGTTTGCTATCCTTTTAAACCATCTTCAGATTGTTTTATTTTGCAGTGGGAAAGCGTTACACGGTGTAAAAATGCCCTTAATTTCATTCTGCAGTTTTCTATTATCATTTCTCTTTGCATCGAGACATGACAACTTCCATGGATTAGATGGTTATTTGCCTTTCCAATGCACAATATATGGCATGTAGTTTATCAGATGGATAATCAAAGTTCTGCTTTGAGTTGAATCCTTGTCACTAAATCATTCTTATCAAAAAAAGTAGACTCAACGTTGAATTATAGAAGGATGAACTGTACCAGCTTTGCTTCCTTTTCCAACAAAAACTAGAATTCTAGTAATAGTCATTTGAATTGGGGGTGATACCATATCAATTACTGGCTTATACATTTCTTTTGTATGGGGCTCTGTATAGTCTTCTGTTCAAGTACTCAAAATAGTGTTTTACATGACAGAGTAAAGAAGTACTTGCGCTACCAGGTTTCACAAGAGATAATTACAGATAATCGTGCTTCTAATAACTGTTGATTAGTTATCTGAAACTTCAGTTATATATAACATGTTAACATATATAAATAGTGTAAAAATCTTTACGTTGTCTCTTAGTGATTTGCCATACTCTATTTCTTTTTCTATCCTTTTTCTTGCGCTTGGAGTGACTGCCTGCCGATGAGAACACTAATTTAGTCCACACTGAGCAGCTGTGTAATTAATTAAATATTAGTATTATAGCTCAAAGATCCAAATATCTAGATGCGCAAGCAATTTTTTTTTCTCCTGTGGTTGCGTATCTGGATATTTCAGCTATAATACTACTATATTTAATCAATTACAGAGCACAACTAGCTTCCTCTGCAGGACATGAGTTGAAGTGAGTGCTTTAGGTGGATAAGCTTTGGCGCTCTCAACCTGGTTTGGATCGTTTGACTATTGGTTTCGCGTTCTTTACAATCATAAGCTCTAGCATGTTAAAAAGTATCCATTTTTTCCTATCTGCTCCTTGACATCTTCAATGAGTGATCTCATGAAATTGATGTAAGTCCAAGTAGCTCTGTCTGTCACATTTTTTGTACACAATTCATAAGCTATTAGATTTAGATAGAGTACCTTATTATAAATGGAAACACATGAAGTAGGGAGGTCAAGCTGCCCGAAGAAGCAAAAACATTTGAATTTAATGTCCTTCAGAGAATCAGTAGAGCTTGGCCTAAAGAAAATCCCTTTTGCTTTGAGTTCTGTTACTGATCGAAATGAATGAACAGATTTCTTCACATTTTTTTTCATCTCTAGCTCTTCCTCTAACTGAAGGATCACATTTTAACATAATATATTATTAGTCTACTATCATTTAATGTTTTCTTAATTAACAAATAAATTCACATTTCATAATTCAAACCGAGCTGCTCCATAGTTGATTAAATATTAGCTCAATGATCCAGATCTAGATCTGGATAAGATAAGCAACTACAATTTCAACGGATATAAAATCTATATTGCTCATAATTTCAACGGTCCAGAAGCTTCGTATTTGAAGTTTGAACTACCTAAGCCAAATTAACAAAAGAAGTTGAGAGACACTTGACATATTTTTAACAAATAAAACCCAATACTTCCTTTATAAAAAGCTGTATTCATTTTCTTCACCTTGTAAAAGATCTCAGCTAGTGAGTTCCCTCCCATTTTGGAAAGAAATTACAAGTCTTATATAGATATGGAAAGAAGCGTACCTGAGGCACCAAAGAGCCCCAAGAAGGCCACAATCGAAGAGGAATACAAGAAGAATCTTGAGTACATTGAAGAGGTGACTAGCAAGGTTGATGAGGTCCAATGTAGAGTTCTTGCTGAAATCCTCTCCCAGAATGCCCATGTTGAGTACTTGCAGCGCCATAATCTCAATGGCCGCACTGATAGAGAGACATTCAAGAAAGTCGTACCTGTCATCACTTACGAACATATTCTGCCTGAGATCAACCGTATAGCCTGTGGTGATAAATCTCCTATCCTCTGCTCCCAACCCATCTCATGAATTTTTGGCAAGGTTCTTCTCCCTTTTTTTTTTTCCTGAATAGAAATTAAGTAAAAAATTTATCTCACATTTTGGGTTGTAGGTATTGAAGTATGTGACCATACTATTGTTTACTTAATTATGTCTTCAACAATAAATAATATTTGCTAAAGGGGCAAATTTTGATGGACCACATGCAGTTCTGGCACGTTTGGAGGAGAGAGCAAATTGATACCAACAACAGAGGGAGAGGTTGGGAGGAGATTAGAACTGTTTCAGAAACTTCTGATGTCTGTGATGAGCCAAGTGGCTCCAGATTTTGGAAAGGCTCTACCCCAATTCCTCCTTCAATCTTTGAAGATTGTTGCCTCACAATTGAAGAATCTCTAAACGTCCTCTACCGCCAGGGCCGTGCATCTGATAAATCCATGGGGCCTCTGGAAATCAGGGTGGTGGAAACTGGAACTTTTGAGAAGATGTGGAATTTTGCCAAGGTGGAGATTTGTTGAATTTGGCAAATTTTTGTCCCACATCGGTGGGCTCTTAAGTTTTGGGGGGATTTTCTCCCTATAAAAGAAGGCTTAATATTTAGGATTTAAACACACCTCTCATTTGCCTTCTCATCTGTTTAAGACATTTGTGTCTTCTCTCTTTAGTATTATTTCACTTGTATTTTTGGAGTGAAATAAAATATTGGTTGTGTCCGAGGAGTAGGCAAAATTAGCCGAACCTCGTAAATTCTGGTGTTCCCTTTATTGTTGTTTTATTGTCTTATTTATTATTTGGTGGCTGTCATAATTTTTGGTATAGTAGTTGTGACTTATTCACACTATATACATTTGGCTTCCGCAACAATTGGTATCAGAGCCAAGGTACTATCTAAGTATGCTCTGTGGTTGCAGCATAGTCTGATCTTCCACATCAGAAAAGATTTATCTTGGTAACTGAGTCAAGGTTCTGTCTGAGTATGCTCTGTAGTTGCAGTTTAGTCTGATCTTCTACATCAGAAAGGAAATAATCTTGATTTGTGTCGTCAGCTATTAAATAATATTTGTGTCAAATATGGGAGACAATAAACAAGAAGAATCTACATCAAGTGTCAGCAATACGTCATCATTGACATCTTCGCTTATGACAAGAATTGTGTCAAATGCGAAATTTGCGGTAGAAATTTTTGACGGGTCCGGACATTTTGGGATGTGGCAAGGCGAGGTTCTATATGTCCTTTTTCAACAAGGGCTAGATCTGGCCATTGAAGAAAAGAAACCAGATGTTATTGGAGAAGAAGATTGGAGAATTATCAACCGTGTTGCTTGCGGTACCATTCGATCCTACCTTGCTAGAGAGCAGAAATATCCATACACAAAGGAAACTTCTGCAAGTAAATTATGGAAAGCACTGGAGGATAAATTTTTGAAGAAAAACAGTCAAAATAAATTGTACATGAAGAAGAGACTGTTTCACTTCACCTATGTTCCTGATACCACGATTAATGAACATATCACCAGTTTCAATAAGTTGGTCACAGATTTGCAAAATATGGATACAACTTATGATGATGGTGACTTGGCCTTGATGTTGTTGGCGTCACTTCCTGATGAGTACGAGCACCTTGAAACTACTCTACTCCATGGAAATGACGAAGTTTCTCTCAGAGAAGTTTGTTCGGCTTTGTACAGCTATGAACAAAGAAAGCGAGAAAAACAGAAGGGGCGGAGAAGGAGAAGCACTGTTTGTAAGGGGTCGTCCTCAAAATCAAATGAGGACAAAGAAGGGAAGATCCAAGTCAAGATCCAGACCCAGCAAAGATGAATGTGCCTTTTGTCGAGAAAAAGGGCACTGGAAGAAAGATTGTCCGAAGTTGAAGAATAAGGCCAAATATAATAATGGAAAGGCCATTATGGATTCAAATGTAGCTGATTGTGATTATTCAGACTTCTCATTAGTTACAACAGAGTCATCAACATCATCAGACATATGGTTGATGGACTCGGCTTGTAGCTATCATATGTGTCCCAACAGGGACTGGTTTGTGGAATTTCAAGAAGGAGAATATGGAGTCATCCACACAGCGGATAACAGCCCTCTTACCTCATATGACATTGGTTCAATACGATTAAGGAACCATGATGGAATGATCAGAACATTAACAGATGTTCGATATGTACCGGATTTGAAGAAGAATCTCATCTCTGTGGGAGCCCTGGAATCAAAAGGGTTCAAAATCATTGCAGAAAATGGAGTGATGAGAGTATGCTCCGGTGCACTAGTGGTAATGAAGGCTAATCGGAAGAATAATAATATGTACCGCTATCGTGGCAGTACAGTTATTGGGACAGCGACAGTGACATCCAATGACGACAAAGAGGCAGAAGCAACCAAGCTATGGCACATGCGCTTGGGACATGCTGGAGGAAAATCCTTGAAAACTCTATCAGATCAAGGATTGTTAAAAGGAGTAAAGGCTTGCAACTTGGAATTTTGTGAGCATTGTGTTAAAGGGAAACAGACAAAGGTTAAATTTGGTACATCGATCCATAATACTAAAGGCATTTTGGATTATGTACACTCTGATGTTTGGGGTCCTTCCAAAACACCTTCATTGGGTGAGAAACACTATTTTGTAACCTTTGGTGATGATTTTTCCCGAAGAGTATGGGTGTATACAATGAAGAGCAAAGATGAAGTGTTGAGAATTTTTCTCAAATGGAAGACGATGGTGGAGAATCAAACAGGCAAGAGGATCAAGTGTATTCGCACAGACAATGGAGGTGAATACAAAAATGATCATTTCAATAAGGTCTGTGAAAATAATGGCATCGTCCGACACTTCACTGTTAGACATACACCACAACAAAATGGAGTGGCAGAACGTATGAACCGGACCTTGCTGGAGAAGGTACTGTGTATGTTGTCCAATGCTGGCTTGGGCAAAGAATTTTGGGTTGAGGCAATTACATATGCATGCCACCTCATTAATCGTCTACCATCTGCTGCTATTGATGGCAAGACACCATTTGAAAAATGGTATGGAAAACCTGCTGTAGATTATAACTCTTTGCACGTGTTTGGCTCAACTGCATATTATCATGTGACGGAGTCAAAATTGGATCCAAGGGCAAAGAAGGCTATTTTTATGGGAATTACTTCTGGAGTCAAAGGATATCGCTTATGGTGTCCTATGACAAAGAAAGTAATATTCAGCAGAGATGTTACCTTTGATGAATCTGCTATGGTAAATAAGGTAACAGAAGATACCAAACAAAATAAAGGTGCTTCTAAGCAGGTGGAGTTTGAGGGAAAATTTATTTTTCCTACATAAGAAACAGAGGAGGAAACAAATGAAGATTATCCTCTGGAAGGAGAGCCAGTAGAGGAGATTTCAACTCAGGAACCTCAACAACAACTTGAATCAATAGCAACCAGCAGGCCAAAAAGAACAATAACGAAACCTGTTCGTCTCATAGAGACGGTTGCTTGTGCAACCTCAATTATAGCTGATGATGTTCCTACTACTTATAAAGACGCTGTCCAAAGTTCAGAAGAAGATAAGTGGAGGATTGCCATGAATGATGAAATACAGTCCCTTCATCAGAATCATACATGGAGATTGGCCAATCTCCCGAAGGGAAAGAAAGCAATTGGGTGCAAATGGGTATTTGCAAAGAAAGAAGGATTTCCTAACCAAGTAGATGTTCGCTACAAAGCAAGATTGGTGGCCAAAGGATATGCTCAAAAGGAGGGAATTGATTACAATGAAGTGTTTTCTCCAGTTGTAAAACATTCCTCCATTAGAATTATGTTGGCTTTGGTAGCACAATTGGATTTGGAACTAGTTCAGATGGATGTAAAAACTGCATTTTTACATGGAAACTTGGAGGAGGAAATCTACATGACTCAGCCAGAAGGATTCAAAGTTGCTGAAAAAGAAAATATGGTGTGCAAACTTGAAAAATCGTTGTACGGATTGAAACAATCTTCTAGACAATGGTACAAGCGATTTGACGAGTTTATGTTGCGGCAAGGGTACAAGAGAAGCAAATACGATCATTGTGTGTATTTGCACAAGCTTAAAGATGGTTCCTTTGTATATCTTCTCCTATATGTTGATGATATGTTGATAGCTTCCAAGAATTCGGAAGAAATCGATAAGTTGAAGATTCAACTGAAGAAGGAGTTCGAGATGAAGGATCTGGGCGAGACAAAGAAAATTCTTGGCATGGAGATAATTAGAGATAGACGTTCAAAGAAACTCTGTTTATCTCAGAAAGAATATTTGAAGAGAGTACTACAACGTTTTGGCATAGATGACAAGACTAAGCCAGTTAGTACTCCACTTGCTCCCCATTTTAAGCTAAGTACTACTATGTCGCCAATGGATGAAGCTGAACGAGAGTATATGTCAAAGGTACCATACGCAAATGTTGTTGGTAGCTTGATGTATGCAATGGTTTGCACAAGGCCTAACATTTCACAAGCTGTTGGAGTTATTAGCAGATATATGCACAATCCAGGGAAGGAGCATTGGCAAGCTGTGAAGTGGATTCTACGGTATATTCATAATACTGTAGATGTCGGGTTAGTTTTTGAGCAGGAAGACAATTAGTTTGTAGTTGGATATTGTAACTCAGATTTTGCGGGTGATATGGACAAACGAAGATCAACTACTGGTTATGTGTTTACTTTTGCAAAGGCACCAGTTAGTTGGAAGTCTACTTTGCAGTCAACAGTTGCTTTGTCTACAACAGAGGCAGAGTACATGGCTATTACAGAGGTTGTGAAAGAGGTAATTTGGCTTCAGGGGTTGCTAAAAGATCTTGGTATAGGACAAAAAAGTATCACAATTTTTTGTGATAGTCAAAGTGCTATTCAATTAGCGAAGAACCAAGTTTATCATGCAAGGACGAAGCACATTGATGTTCGGTATCATTTCGTACGAGAAATCATAGAAGAATGTGGAGTCACGGTGAAAAAAATTCATACTACGGAGAATCCTGCTGATATGCTGACAAAAGTGGTGACTGCGGTCAAGTTTCAACATTGTTTGGATTTGATCAACATTGTTGA
This sequence comes from Nicotiana tabacum, assembly GCF_000715075.1. Taxonomy (NCBI): domain Eukaryota; kingdom Viridiplantae; phylum Streptophyta; class Magnoliopsida; order Solanales; family Solanaceae; genus Nicotiana; species Nicotiana tabacum. The sequence goes on along the minus strand of NC_134084.1, from coordinate 97,365,950 downwards.
ACACTGAAGATTGAAGATGAAGACACAACCAAAATTTGTTATTAAGAGAAAATTAAAGATGTGGAATTTTGTCAAGGTGGAGATTTGTTAAAATGTCAAATATTTCAGATTCCCACATCGGTGGGTTAGCAATAGTTGGGGGGATTTTCCCCCTATAAAAGAAGGCTTAATGTTTAGGATTTAAACACACCTCTCATTTGCCTTCTCATCTGTTTAAGGCATTTGTATCTTCTTTCTTTAGTATTATTTCACTTGTATGGAGTGAAATAAAATATTGGTTGTGTCCGAGGAGTAGGCAAAATTAACCGAACCTCGTAAATTCTGGTATTCCCTTTATTGTTGTTTTATTGTCTTATTTATTATTTGGTGGCTATCATAATTTTTGGTATAGTAATTGTGACTTGCACTATATACATTTGGCTTTCGCAACATGTGCTTCCATGAACCAATACAAGACACCCCTTTGCGTGAAATATGCACCCTTTGTTGAGCTATTGAATTCTAGGGTCGTGTCCAGCTACTTCAGTCCCATGTGTCCAAAATGGGTTCCTGGCTACAAGAAATGGGACAACATGAATTGAATGTCAAGCTTCCAGTTTCTCTGCTTGTAGCTTCATTCACTATGCAGAAAAAAGACAAACCATTTGTGGATTATTTTAGTGAAAACCCGTGTAATGTTCTGAGAAAAAACAGTGTAATGTTGGGCGGGTTGGATGGGTAATCGGAAAAAATCCATTTTGCCGGCACTAGGCCTAAGACTTTCCTGCAGTCTCACTGCATAAGTTTACAAGTCTATCAAGTGAGAAACAACAATGTATCAAGTAGTAATACAAAATCAGCAGTAATGTTAAGAGAACTACTGCAAAAGTGTTAAAAGACTGGATTAGCAAACATTTACAAGCTTTAAAACGGAAGATTCCAAATTACCAGGGTAATATAACGGAAAGACTTGTAAGTTGCAACCCTGATTAAAAAAAAGACTTGTTGGTTGCAACCTGAAGAACGAAATAAGATAACCCTTGATCAGAATCAATCAAGGATTTGCTAAATTCTTTCAAATGTTTATATGTAAGCAAGCTTCTTTTATCTGTATAGTTGATCGTGTGAACATCATTTGATAGTTTACCCTTTTAACATATAGACCTCTACTTCTTCCTCTTTCCCTTTACAAAAAAAAAAAACTTGTAAGCATTGCAATGTATGTTTCATATAACACTGCAAATGAAAAGAAGATAGAGAGATTGCTGTCAAGACCTATCTTTAGCTTGCAGCTTAGAGTGAAGCAGTTCTTGCAACTCTGCCTTTCGAGCCTTGGACACCTCATATATATTATGTTTATTTGCCATGGAACTGAGAGGTGTTTGACTAAGCTTATAAGTTAAGTCAAACTGGCTTATAAGTACTTTTTGGCTTATCTACGCGTTTGGTAAAATTAAAAGTGCTTATAAGTTAAGTGCTTATAAGCCAAAAATAAGCAAAAAGCCATAAGTTGGTCTCCCCCAACTTATCAAATTTCAGCTTATAAGCACTTTAGGTTTGACCAAAATATTTACTATTCTATCCCTAAAATAATTCTTTTTAAACAACTCTTCGTATACCCAGTTTTTCAGTTACTTATTATTAATTTCAGCACTTTTATCCAAACACGTAACTGCTTATTTTTTAAATCAGTTTCAGCAATTAAAAGTGTTTTTCAGCATCTAATGATTATCAGCCTCTCTAAATCAGCTAAGTCAAACGGGCTCCGAGTTGAACCGTTTAATGAATTCAATATCTATGTTCGCGTAAAAAAATGCTGAGTTTAGTTCGCTGATTATATATTGCATACGCCTGTATAAGCTAGAACATGTAAATACGAAAACCACGAACAAAGGTAAATGAAAAATACGAAATTTAGTAAAGAATAAGGATTGTGCAGTACCGTTTTCATCTTCTTGAGAAATCAATCGTTCCAATCGAGGAATCAACATATCAAAATCATGCTTACGTGTCACCAGGCTGAGTCTAACATAATTATTTTCTGCAAAGAATCCGCTGCCTACAACCTATTATTTTTGCTTCTTGGAAGAAGACTTGTGTGCAGTTTTTATCTTCTTCCCTCTTACACTTCACCCACGCAATTGCTGCAATTGACATCATTTTTATGTCAGAACGACAAGCAGTACACACATCTGTTGAGAAAACTAAATGTATATAGTGTAAATGAGTCACAGTTACTATACTAAAAATTATGACAGCCACCAAATAATAAATAAGACAATAATACAACAATAAAAGAAATATCAGAATTTACGAGGTTCGGCCAATTTTGCCTACTTCCTCGAACACAACCAATATTTTATTTCACTCCAAAAATACAAATGAAATAATACTAAAGAGAGAAGATACAAATGACTTAAGAAGATAAGAAGGCAAATGAGAGCTGTACTTAAATCCTAAACATTAGGCCTTCTTTTATAGGGGGAAAATCCCCCCAACTATTGCTAACCCACCGATGTGGGAATCTGAAATATTCAACAAATCTCCACCTTGACAAAATTCCACATCTTTAATTTTCTCTTAATAACAAATTTTGGTTGTGTCTTCATCTTCAATCTTCAGTGTTCAACAATGTTGATCAAATCCAAACAATGTTGAAACTTGACCGCAGTCACCACTTTTGTCAGCATATCAGCAGGATTCTCCGTAGTATGAATTTTTTTCACCGTGACTCCACATTCTTCTATGATTTCTCGTACGAAATGATACCGAACATCAATGTGCTTCGTCCTTGCATGATAAACTTGGTTCTTCGCTAATTGAATAGCACTTTGACTATCACAAAAAATTGTGATACTTTTTTGTCCTATACCAAGATCTTTTAGCAACCCCTGAAGCCAAATTACCTCTTTCACAGCCTCTGTAATAGCCATGTACTCTGCCTCTATTGTAGACAAAGCAACTGTTGACTGCAAAATAGACTTCCAACTAACTGGTGCCTTTGCAAAAGTAAACACATAACCAGTAGTTGATCTTCGTTTGTCCAGATCACCCGCAAAATCTGAGTCACAATATCCAACTACAGATTGATTGCCTTCCTGCTTAAAAACTAACCCAACATCTACAGTATTATGAATATACCGTAGAATCCACTTCACAGCTTGGCAATGCTCCTTTCCTGGATTATGCATATATCTGCTAATAACTCCAACAGCTTGTGAAATGTCAGGTCTCCTACAAACTATTGCATACATCAAGCTACCAACAACATTTGCATATGGTACCCTTGACATATACTCCTGTTCAGCTTCATCTTTTGGTGAAATAATAGTACTTAGCTTAAAATGGGGAGCAAGTGAAGTACTAACTGGCTTAGTCTTCTCATCTATGCCAAAGCGCTGTAGTACTCTCTTCAAATATTCTTTCTGAGATAAACATAGTTTCTTTGAACGTCTATCTCTTATTATCTCCATGCCAAGAATTTTCTTTGCCTCACCCAGATCCTTCATCTCAAATTCCTTCTTCAGTTGAATCTTCAACTTATCAATTTCTTCCGAATTCTTGGAAGCTATCAACATATCATCAACATACAGGAGAAGATATACAAAGGAACCATCTTCAAGCTTGCGCAAATACACACAATGATCGTATTTGCTTCTCTTGTACCCTTACCGCAACATAAACTTGTCAAATCGCTTGTACCATTGTCTAGAAGATTGTTTCAATCCGTACAATGATTTTTCAAGTTTGCATACCATTTTTTTTCCAGCAACTTTGAATCCTTCTGGCTGAGTCATGTAGATTTTCTCCTCCAAGTTTCCATGTAAAAATGCAGTTTTTACATCCATCTGAACTAGTTCCAAATCCAATTGTGCTACCAAAGCCAACATAGTTCTAATGGAGGAATGTTTTACAACTGGAGAAAACACTTCATTGTAATCAATTCTCTCCTTTTGAGCATATCCTTTGGCCACCAATCTTGCTTTGTAGCGAACATCTTCTTGGTTAGGAAATCCTTCTTTCTTTGCAAATACCCATTTGCACCCAATTGCTTTCTTTCCCTTCGGGAGATTGGCCAATCTCCATGTATGATTCTGATGAAGGGACTGTATTTCATCATTCATGGCAACCTCCACTTATCTTCTTCTGAACTTTGGACTGCATCTTTATAAGTGGTAGGAACATCATCATCTACAATTGAGGTGGCACAAGCAACCGTTTCTATAAGGCGAACATGTTTTGTTATTGTCCTTTTTGGCATGCTGGTTGCTATTGATTCAAGTTGTTGATGAGGTTCCTGAGTTAGATTCTCCCTCTCTACTGGCTCTTCTTCCAGAGGATAATCTTCATTTGTTTCCTCCTCTGCTTCTTGTGTAGGAAAAATAAATTTTCCCTCAAATTCCACCTGCTTAGAAGCACCCTCATTTTGTTTGGTATCTTCTGTTATCTTATTTACCATAGCAGATTCATCAAAGGTAACATCCCTGCTGAATATTACTTTCTTTGTCATAGGACACCATAAGCGATATCCTTTGACTCCAGAAGTAATCCCCATAAAAATAGTCTTCTTTGCCCTTGGATCCAATTTTGACTCTATCACATGATAATATGCAGTTGAGCCAAACACGTGCAAAGAGTTATAATCTACAACAGTCTTTCCATACCATTTTTCAAATGGTGTCTTGCCATCAATAGCAGCAGATGGTAAGCGATTAATGAGGTGGCATGCATATGTAATTTCCTCAGCCCAAAATTCTTTGTCCAAGCCAGCATTGGACAATATACACCGTACCTTCTCCAGCAAGGTCTGGTTCATACGTTCTGCCACTCCATTCTGTTGTGGTGTATGTCTGACAGTGAAGTGTCAGACGATGCCATCATTTTTATAGAACTTATTGAAATGATCATTTTTGTATTCACCTCCATTGTCTGTGTGAATGCACTTGATCCTCCTGCCTGTTTGATTCTCCACCATCATTTTCCATTTGAGAAAAATTCCCAACACTTCATCTTTGCTCTTCATTGTATACACCCACACTCTTCGGGAAAAATCATCAACAAAAGGTTACAAAATAGTGCTTCCCACCCAATGAAGGTGTTTTGGAAGGACCCCAAACATCAGAGAATCCAAAATGCCTTTAGTATTATGGATCGCTGTACCAAATTTAACCCTTGTCTGTTTCCCTTTGGCACAATGCTTTTAAAACTCCAAGTTGTAAGCCTTTACTCCTTTTAACAATCCTTGATCTGATAAAGTTTTCAAGGATTTACGTCCAGCATGTCCCAAGTGCATGTGCCATAGCCTGGTTGCTTCTGCCTCTTTTTCGTCACTGGATGTTACTATCGCTGTCCCAATAATTGTACTACCGCGATAATGGTACATGTTATTGTTCTTCTGATTGGCCTTCATTACCACTAGTGCACTGGAGCATACTCTCATCACTCCATTTTCTGCAATGATTTTGAACCTTTTTGATTCTAGGGCTCCCACAGAGATGGGATTTTTCTTCAAACCCGGTACATATCGAACATCTATTAATATTCTGATCATTCTATCATGGTTCCTTAATCATATTGAACCAATGCCATATGAGGTAAGAGGGATGTTATCCGCTATGTGGATGACTCCATATTCTCTTTCATGAAAATCCACGAACCAGTCCCTATTGGGACACATATGATAGCTACAAGCCGAGTCCATCAACCATATGTCTGATAATGTTGATGGCTCTATTGTAACTAATGAGAAGTCTGAATCATCACCATCAGCTACATTTGAATCTATAATGGCCTTTCCATTGTGATGTTTGGCCTTATTCTTCAACTTCGGACAGTCTTTCTTCCAGTGCCCCTTTTCTCGACAAAAGGCACATTCATATTTACTGGGTCTAGATCTTGACTTAGATCTTCCTTTCTTTATACTTGTTTGATTTTGAGGACGACCCCTCACAACCAGTGCTTCTCCTTCTCCGCCCTTTTGTTTTTCTCCCTTTCTTAGTTCATAGCTGTACAAAGCTGAACAAACTTCTCTGAGAGAAATTTCGTCATTTCCATGGAATAGAGTAGTTTCAAGGTGCTCGTACTCATCATGAAGTGACCCCAACAACATAAAGGCCAAGTCACCATCATCAAAAGTTGCATCCATATTTTACAAATCTGTGACCAACTTATTGAGACTGGTGATATGTTCATTCATCGTGGTACCAGGAACATAGGTGAAGCGAAACAATCTGTTCTTCATGTACAATTTATTTTGACTGTTTTTCTTCAAAAATTTATCCTCCAGTGCTTTCCATAATTTACTTGCAGAAGTTTCCTTTGTGTATGGATATTTCTACTCTCTAGTAAGGTAGGATCGAATGGTACCGCAAGCAACACGGTTGATAATTCTCCAATCTTCTTCTCCAATAACATCTGGTCTCTTTTCTTCAATAGCAAGATCTAGCCCTTGTTGAAAACGGACGTCTAGAACCTCGCCTTGCCACATCCCAAAATGTCCTGACCCGTCAAAAATTTCTACCGCAAATTTCACATTTAACACAATTCTTGTCATAAGCGAAGATGTCAATGATGACGTATTGTTGACACTTGATGTAGATTCTTCTTGTTTATTGTCTCCCATCTTTGACACAAATACTATTTAATAGTTGATGACACAAATCAAATTATTTTCTTTCTGGTATGGAAGATTAGACTAAGCTGCAACCACAGAGCATACTCAGACAAAACCTTGACTCAGTTACCAAGATAAATCTTTTCTGATGTGGAAGATCAGTATGCTGCAACCAAGAGCATACATAGACAGTACCTTGGCTCTGACACCAATTGTTGCGGAAGCCAAATGTATATAGTTTGAATGAGTCATAACTACTATACCAAAAAATTATGACAGCCACCAAATAATAAATAAGACAATAATACAACAATAAAAGAAACACCAGAATTTACGAGGTTCAGCCAATTTTGCCTACTTCCTCGGACACAACCAATATTTTATTCCACTCCAAAACTACAAATGAGATAATACTAAAGAGAGAAGATACAAATGCCTTAAGAACATAAGAAGGCTAATGAGAGGTGTATTTAAATCCTAAACATTAGGCCTTCTTTTATATGGTGAAATTCTCCCCCAAATGAAGTCCCCCACTGATGTGGGATGAACTTTTGACATATTCAACAATATCAGCCTTGACAGAGAGGATATTCCAGATCAATAGGGATCTACCTCAGTAGTTGTACCAAGAGGATTTGCAACTTTGGACCTATTAGACGATTCATGGAACACCTTGCGCGCATCCGTTTTGTTTATGCATTCAGATTACGCATCAACGCTTTGCGGCAAAGATGAGTTGGTTAAATTGCTCCATTGTGGATGAACATATGCAAGGAATGGAGAAACTTCATCCTACTTACTGAAACCCCACGAAATAGCTTCAAAATGACTTTGGTACTCAGCCATAGAGGTCACCTGCCGAAGTTTCGCTAATCTCCCTTTCGCCGACTGGAGCCCTTTCTATTTAATCGAATATTCACCTTATCAGCAAAATGCGACCAATTAATTAATTGCTTGTTTCGAAATAACCAACAATACCATTCTAATTCTTCACCGTTGAGGCAGAACGACGCTATGGTAAGATTAACGCTCCGCTTGGAATATCCAAGACTCCAGATTCTCGCCTCAAAACCACCATAGCCGTGTCTCTGGGTTGAAAAGAGGTCGTAAACTTTTTCCCCACAACCTCCAGCAACGTGAACGAAATTTAGCGAGATCCTTAGAAAGGGAATCCTTCATTTCTTGAATGGAATCAACTAAAGCCTTGAGTACTTTTTGGTCCCCCATTAGACCTCTGAATAAAAGCACCAATAAAACAACTCAGATAATATACAAAACCAACTGATTGTATTAACACAACATTAACTGGAATTACAAAGCAAATACTAACTATAATAAGAACATTGCACAAGAAAGATAAGAAGAGAGGGGACGAAAATTAAGACTGATATAGAATTGATACCAAAGAAACTCTCCAACATCTTATTCAGCCTAATAATCCTGACTGACTCAGTCGTTTCATCAATTCTAGCCCATAGGCCCTTAAGAGTCAGCTCGGTTATAACAATAGTAACTCTTTTTTGTGGCTAGGCAACTTGAAGTATTATGTCTAGAAGTGGAGAAAGATTATGTTATTTCTATACTTGCATGTGTTTCGGTCACCAGTTGACTTATTCTAAAGAGATAGTAGTACCTTTAAAACAAGGGAAAAAAAGAGAGACATTATTTTAGCAACAAATTTTGTTTTCTACTAATCCACACACCATTTTGTGCTATTTCTTTCTCATATGAGCCTTTTTTGTTTCTCGTTCTAGAATTCTGCACTTCAAGTTTTTTATTTCTCTGCACTTTAAGTTGAAGTCCCGTCTTTTCTCTAACTCTTTATGGGCAGCATTTGGAAAATTAATAGAGCTTTGGCTCAAAGTGTGATGACCCAAAAAGTCATCTCTTGTTTTAGAAGTCAAATATGTGTTCCGAGGCCTTAAAAACCTCGTTTTGTCTTACCTCGATTTGTGTGTGTAGTTTGGGCGCATTTCCGGAAAACTTTTATGTGAAATTTAAGAGAAATATTGAATTTGGCCTTTAAAATTGATTAAAGTTGACTTCGGTCAATATTTTTGATAAACAGACCTAGACCCGTGATTTGACGGTCCCGTAAGGTCCGTTGTAAACTACGGGACTTGGGGTATGCCCGAAATCGAATTTTGAGGTCCCTAGCCCGAGAAAAGAATTTTTTAAAGAAAATTATTTGCTATAAAATATAAAGACTTTTTTTTTACCAAGCGGGCCCGGGGTCGATTTTTGACTTTTTGGGGAAAACATTGAGAAATCTATATTCATGCATTAGAATTGGTTTATTAGCATTTATTGATGTTATTAAGTAAATTATGACTAGATACAAGCGGAATGGAAGTGGAACCGAGAGGTAAAGCGGTATTTGAGGCTTGATTTTGTCTGTGGAATTTAGGTAAGTGTTTGGTCTAACCTTATCTTGAGGAAATAGGAGATGTGGTCTTATTTGCTACGTGGTAGTGTTGAGTACGACGTATAGGTGTGGTGATGAGTGTCTATACATTGGTGTCAAGCATGCCCGTGAGTCTTATACCATGATTGTTGTGACTCTAATATGTATTGTTCATGCATAAATTGATGATTATCAATGTTGAACAAGACTTATGATAATTTTTTGGTAGTTGACCATTGTTGAGTATTGACTCAAGTTGAGATTTATTTTGTGAAGTAACTGTTGAAACGATATTCCCTTGCCAGGATGTTATTGTTTCTATTGTTGATTCCCTTGCTGGGGCATATTGTTTGAGTGAGGTAGAGTGTAAAGCACGAAGGGTGATTCCGTACATGATATTGTGAGTGAGTGTTAATGCACGAATGGTGATTCCATGCCATGATTAGTGAGTTAATGCACGAAGGGTGATACTGTGCCGATATTGTGAGAGTTAATACGTGAAGGGTGATGCCGTGCCATGATTATGAGAGTTAATGCAAGAAGGGTAATGCCGTGCCATGATTATGAGAGTTAATGCACGAAGGGTGATGCCGTGCTGATTCTGCTATTTCTTATGGTGAGGACGAGAGTAAAATTACGAAGGGTGATACCGTGCACGTATCATTATTTCATTATTCCTATTGATATGAATATGGTGTTCTTTATGCTTCTCTACTAAATTTCTGTTAGAATTTGACATATCCCCGCAGCATGTTCCCCTTCCCATCTCTATCTATTATTTCCTATTATTATTGTTTTGTTTGTATATGATTTAACTGCACAGGTTTATATGTTTGTCATGTCCTAGCCTCGTCACTACTTCGTCGAGGTTGGGATCGACACTTACCAGTACATGGATTTGGTTGTACTTATACTGCACTCTATACTCTTTTGTGCAGATTTCGGTGCCGGACCTTGTGAGTAGCTTGAGGTTGCTGCCTTCAGTCCAGGGAGACCAAGGTAGATCTGCTGGCATCTGCATCGCCTGAAGTCCCCTTTCCTCATTTTAGCTTTCTGCTATCTCTTTTCATTTCAAGAACAATTGTACTTTTCTTTCTATATCAGTGTTTGTAGAAATTCGTAGATGTTCGTGAAATTGCGACACCAGATTCATGGGGTAGACATGTATTGGAGCATTTTGAATTGCTATAGCATTTTCGCACTTTATATCTGCTTAGCTTTAGTTACTATTTATTTCTGTTTAGGATAATTGCTAATGTGTTAATATCATAGTAGTTGGCTTGCCTAGATTTCATGAGTAGGCGCCATCACGATCCCGACAGTGGAAAATCTGGGTCGTGATAAGTTGGTATCAGAGCTCTAGGTTGCCTAGGTCTCACAATTCACGAACAAGCTAGGCAGAGTCTGAGGAATCGGTACGGAAACGTCTGTGCTTATCCCTAGAGGCTACAAAGTTTAGGAAAGCTTCACATTTATTCTTTCCTATTATGCGACTTGATTTATCAATGCTAATTGAACTTCCACTCTGGTCTTTCGCAAATGGTGAGAACACATACCGCTTCATCAACTGATCAACAGCCTGAGCCCCTAGTAGCAACTCCTGCAAGGGGTAGAGGCTAAGGCCGTGCTAGAGGCCGAGGTAGAGGCAGGGCTCAGCCTAGAGCTCGAGCAGCAGCACAAGCAGCGAAGCCTCAGGTATAGTTCGAGGAGGAGGTTCCGGCCTAGATAGTTCCAGCAGGGCCAGCTCAGGTTCCAGAGGGGTTCATCGCCACCATGGTACTCCAAGATGCTCTGGTCCGTCTAGTGGGTCTTATGGAGAGTGTCACTCAGGCAGGCATATTCCTTGTAGCACCAGCTGTCTCTCAGGATGGAGGAGGAGTCTAGACTCCTACTACTCACACTCCGGAGCAGATGGCTCCCCAGTTTCAGACTCCACTAGCTCAGCCAGTTAGGGTAGTCCAGCCGGGTATTGTAGCTTAGACTGGTGATAGATCAACTATATATGCTGATGCCTTATGGAGACTAGACAGGTTCACCAAGCTTTTTACTACCACATATGGCAGTATATCTTCAGAGGATCCCCAAAACTATTTGGACAGTTGTCATGAGGTTCTACGGAACATGGGGATATTGGAGACCAATGGGGTCGACTTCGTCGCTTTTCGTTTGTCGGGTTCCGCTAAGACTTGGTGGAGGGATTATTGTTTGGCTAGACTAGCTGGGTCATCGGCTTTGACTTGCGATCTGTTCTCTTAGCTATTTCGGGAAAAGTTTCTTCCTATCACTCATAGGTAGGACTATCGGAGGTAGTTTAAGCATCTCCAGTAGGGTTCTATTACCATCACTGAGTACGAGACCAGATTTATTGACTTGGCCCGTCATGCTCTTCTTATACTTCCCATCGCGAGAGAGAGGGAGAAGAGTTTTATTGAGGGACTAGATCAGCCTATCAGATTGCACATGGATAAGGAAACATGGACCGAGATTTCTTTTCAGGATGCGACCAATGTGGCCAGGAGGGTTGAGATGGTTCTAGCTTAGGGTAGCGGGTCAGGGGTCTGATAAGAGGCCCCGTCATTCTGGTCGATTCAGTGGTGCCTCGTCTGGAGTCAGGGATTCTTTTGGTAGAGGCCATCCTCCCAGGCCATTTCATTTATCACTACAGGCTTCTCACGGTGCTCCAGGTAGCCGTGGTTCTCATATGCAGTATTCAGATCAGCTACCTTACAGTGCACCACCAGCTCCTATCAGTGCACCCCTGCTCCAGAGCTTTCACGGTGGTTACTCAGGCCGTCAGGGTCAGTTTCAGGGTTAGCAGTCCCAGTAGTCGAGGACTTGTTATACTTGTGGCGATCCGAGGCACATTGCGAGATTTTGCCCTCGAGCATCGAGCAATTCTCAGCATTAGGGTTCTCGTGCCATGGTTCAGGCACCGAGTGTTCCACCGCCCACTCGGCCAGCTAGAGGTAGGGGTCAGGCAACTAGAGGTAGAGGTCGAGGTGTTAGAGGTGGAGGTCAGACCGCTAGAGGTGGAGGCCAGCCAGCAGGAGGCTGTCCCGGGGATGTAGTTCAGAGTGGTGGGGCCTAGCCCCGATGTTATGCTTTCCCAGCCAGGCCTGAGGCTGAGGCATCCAATGCCGTTATCATAGGTACGATTTCAGTTTGCAGTAGAGATGCTTCAGTTTTATTTGATCCAGGGTCTACATACTCGTATGTGTCATCTTATTTTGCTTCATATTTGGTTGTGCCTCATGATTCTTTGAGTGCTCTTGTATATGTGTCCATACCGGTGGGTGATTCTATTGTTGTAGATCGTGTCTATCGCTCGTGTGTGGTTATTATTGGGGGTCTTGAGACCCGTGTAGATCTCCTACTTCTGGATATGGTTGATTTTGATGTCATATTGGGGATGGATTGGTTGTAACCTTATCATGCTATATTGGACTGTCACGCCAAGACCGTGACCTTAACTTTGCCAAGTTTGCCTCGATTGGAGTGGAGAAGGACTCTTGGTCATTCTGTCAGTAGGGTTATTTCTTATAGGAAGGCTCAACATATGGTTGAAAAGGGGTGTTTGGCTTACTTGGCATATGTTCGTGATACTAGTGCTGAGGTTCCTTCTATGGATTACGTGCCAGTTGTTCGAGAGTTTTTAGAAGTATTTCCTGCAGACCTGCCAGGGATGCCACCCGACAGGGATATCATGACTTTTGCATTGATTTGACTCTGGGCACTCAGCCTATTTCTATTCCGCTATATCGTATGGCCCCGCCAGAGTTGAAATAATTGAAGGAGCAACTACAAGACTTGCTTGATAAGGGCTTTATCGGACCTAGTGTCTCGCCCTGGAGTGCACCGGTGTTGTTTGTTAAGAAGAAGAATAGGTCGATGAGGATGTGTATAGATTATCGATAGTTGAACAAGGTCACCATCAAGAACAAGTATCCATTGTCGAGGATTGATGATTTATTTTATCAGTTTCAGGGTACCAAAGTGTTTTCCAAGATTGATTTGAGATCTGGCTACCATCAGTTGAGGATTAGGGCATCCGATGTCCCTAAACGTTTTGTACTCGGTACGGGCATTATGATGTCATTTGGGTTGACGAATACCCCAACAACTATTATGGATTTGATGAACCGAGTGTTCAAGCCTTATCTGGATTTTTTTGTGATTGTTTTCATTGATGATATTTTGATTTACTCCCGCAGCTAATAGGAGCTTGAGCAGCATCTTTGAGTCGTTCTTCAGACTTTGAGAGACAAGTCAGTTGTATGCTAAGTTTTCGAAGTGTGAGTTTTGGTTGAGTTTAGTTGCCTTCTTAGGTCACTTTGTACTAGCAGAGGGTATTTAGGTGGATTCGAAGAAGATAGAGGCAGTCAAGGACTAGCCTAGACGCACATCAACTACATAGATTTGGATTTTCTTGGGTTTAACGGGTTATTACTGTTGGTTTGTGGAGGGTTTTTCATCTATAGCAGCCCCGATGACTAGGTTGACCTAGAAGGGTGCCTAGTTTAGGTGGTCGAACGAGTATGAGGTGAGCTTTCAGAAGCTCAAGACAGCTTTGATTACGGCGCCGGTGTTGGTTTTGCCTACAGGTTCAGGGCCATATACAGTATATTGTGATGCATCTCGTATTAGACTTGGTGCGGTGTTGATGTAGAATGACAAGGTTATTGCATATGCTTCGCGACAGTTGGAGATTCACAAGAAGAATTATCCAGTTCATGATTTGGAGCTAGCAGCCATTGTTCACGCGCTGAAGATTTGGAGGCATTATTTATATGGTGTGTCATGTGAGGTGTTCACGGATCATAAGAGTTTGCAGTATTTGTTCAAGCAAAAGGAGCTCAATTTGAGGCAGAGAAGGTGGTTGGAGCTATTGAAAGACTATGATATCACCATCTTGTATCATCCGGGGAAAGCCAATGTAGTGGCCGATGCTTTGAGTAGGAAGTCAGCCAGTATGGGCATGCGTATATTCCAGTCCGTGAGAGACCACTTGCTTTGGATGTTCAGGCTTTGGCCAATCAGTTTGTGAGGTTGGATGTTTCTGAGACCAACCATGTTCTAGCTTGCACAGTCGCTCGTTCTTCATTATTTGAGCATATCAGGGATCGACAGTATGATGACCCTCACTTGCTAGTCCTTAGGGACACAGCGCGACATAGTGGTGCCAAGCAGGTTACAGTTGGAAATGATGGAGTTTTGAGGATGCAGGGGCGAGTTTGTCTGACTAATATGGATGGACTTCGTGAGTTGATTCTAGAGGAGGCTCATAGTTCCCGATATTCTATTCATCCGGCCGCCGCTAAGATGTATCAGACTTGCGGCATCATTATTGGTGGAGGAGGTTGAAGAAGGATATTGTTGCATATGTAGCTTGGTGTTTGAATTGTCAGCATGTAAAGTACGAGCATCAGAGACCTGGTAGTTTGCTTCAGAAGATTGAGATTCCTGAGTGAAAGTGGGAGCGTATCACTATGGACTTCGTTGTTGGACTACCACGGACTCAGAGGAAGTTCGATGCGGTATGGGTTATTGTTGATAGGCCGACTAAGTCAGTGCATTTCGTTCCTGTGGTAGTATCTTATTCTTCAGAGAGGTTAGCTGAGATCTATATCCGAAAGATTTTTCGTCTTCATGGTATGCCAATGTCTATTATTTTAGACCGAGGTACGCAGTTTATCTCGCATTTCTAAAGGGCAGTTCAGCGTGAATTGAGTATACGGGTCGAGTTGAGCATAACATTTTATCCTTAGATGGATGGACAGTCCAAGTGTACTATTTAGATTTTGGAGGATATTCTCCGAGCATGTGTTATTGACTTTGGAAGTTCATGAGATCAGTTCTTGCCATTAGCGGAGTTTGCCTACAACAACATCTATCAGTTGAGCATCCAGATGGCTCCCTAAGAGGCATTATATGGTAGACGGTGTCGATTGCTAGTAGGGTGGTTTGAGCCAGGGGAGGCTCAATTGTTGGGTACGAATTTGGTACAGGATGCCTTGGACAAGGTTAAGATCATCAGGATAGGCTTCGTACAACTCAGTCCAGGCAAAAGAGTTATGCCGACCGTTAGGTTCATGATATGGCATTCATGGTCAGAGAGCGAGTGTTGCTTCGGGTGTCTCCCATTAAGGGCGTGATGAGATTTTGAAAGAAGGGCAAGCTAAGCCCTAGGTTCATCGGGCCTTTTGAGATTCTTGATCGAGTGGGAGAGGTGGTTTACAAACTTGCGTTGCCAATGAGTTTATCAGCTGTGCATCCAGTATTTCATGTGTCCATGCTTCGGAAGTATCATGGCGATCCATCCCACGTGTTAGACTTTAGCACTGTCCAGTTGGACAAGGACTTGACCTATGAGGAGGAGCTAGTAGCTATTCTAGACCAGCAGGTTCGTCAGTTGAGATTGAAGAATTTCCCCTCAGTTCATGTGTAGTGTAGAGGTCAGCCTGTTGAGGCAGTGACCTGGGAATCCGAGTCCAATATGAGGAGCAGATATCCCCATCTTTTCACCGACTCAGGTACTTTTCTATGTCCGTTAGAGGACGAATGGTTGTTTTAGAGGTGGAGAATGTGATGACCCAAAATGTCATCTCTTGTTTTAGAAGTCAAATCTGTGTTCTGAGGCCTTAGAAACCTCCTTTTGTCTCACCTCGATTTGCGTAAGCAGTCCGAGCACGCTTCAAAAAGCTTTTATGTGAAATTTAAGAGAAATATTGAATTTGACCTTTAAAATTGGTTAAAGTTGACTTCGGTCAATATTATTGGTAAACGGACCTAGACCCGTGATTTGACGGTCCTGTAGGATCCGTAGTAAAATATGGGACTTGGGCGTATGCCCGAAATCGAATTCTGAGGTCCCTAGCCCGAGAAAAGAACTTTTTAAAGAAAATTGTTTGCTGGAAAATATAAAGACTCTTGGAAATGAAATGGTGTGTGATCTTGATGGTATCAAGCTCGTATTTTGGTTTCGGAGCCCGGTACAGGTTTAAAATAATATTTAAGTCGAATTTGTGAAATTTGGTAAGAATCGGAGTTGATTTGATATAAATCGGACCCTAGGTTGGGAAAATAGAAAATTTGAACTATCTTATGAATTTCATTAATTTGAGGTAACATTCGTAGTTGTTGATGTTATTTTGATGATTTGATTGCACGAGCAAGTCCGTATAATCTTTTTAGGTTTGCGTGCATGTTTGGTTTGGAGCTCCGAGGGCTCGGGTGAGTTTTGGATAGGCCACGGAGTGATTAGGACTTGGGAAATTCAGCCGATGCATCTGGTATTTTTGCACAGGCCTCTGATCTCGCAATTGCGAGATCAGGCTTCGCAATTACAAAGTGAGCAGGCCTGGGAAATGCGACAATTATGTCACAAATGCGAACCAGGCCTGGGTAGGCCACCCTCGCAAATGTGAACTCTGGGCCAGAATTGCGAAGGCTCTTCTATCGCAAATGCGACGTTTTCTCACAAATGTGAAGGCAACAGTATTTCAAAGGGTTCGAAGTTGCGAACCGCTGATCGCAATTGCGATAACTGCGACCTGTTAAGTGGGATTTCAAATGGGAGTTTCATCCTTTTGCAATTTTCTCAAACCCTAAACATCCCTAGGCGATTGTTTAAAGACCCAAACTTCTGTAAATCATAGGGAAGTGATTTCTAACTCATTTTCTTCAATCTAATTCATCTTCTCACATGGTTTCATCTCAAAATTTAGGGTTTTTCATGGGAAATTGGGTGTTTTTGGGTAGGAATTAGAGTTTTCAAATTTTGGGGATTTGAACCTCAATTTGAGGTCGGATTTCAAAACAAATTGCATATTTGAGTTCGTGGGTGAATGGGTAATTGGGTTTTGGTTCGAACTTCGAGTTTTGACCAAGCGAGCCTGGGGTCGATTTTTGACTTTTTAGGGAAAACATTGGGAAATTTATATTCATGTATTAGAGTTGGTTTATTTAGCATTTATTGATGTTATTAAGTAAATTATGACTAGATACAAGCAGATTGGAAGTGGAACCGAGAGGTAAAGTGGTATTTTAGGCTTGATTTTATCTGTGGAATTGAGGTAAGTGTTTGGTGTAACCTTATCTTGAGGAAATAGGAGATGTGGTCTTATTTGCTACGTGGTAGTGTTGAGTACGACGTATAGGTGTGGTGATGAGTGTCTATACATTGGTGTCAAGCATGCCCGTGAGTCTTATACCATGATTGTTGTGACTCTAATATGTATTGTTCATGCATAAATTGATGATTATCAATGTTGAACAAGACTTATGATAATTTCTTGGTAGTTGACCATTGTTGAGTATTGACTCAAGTTGAGATTTATTTTGTGAATTAACTGTTGAAACGATATTGGTTATAGCTGATTCCTTGCCGGGATGTTATTGTTTCTATTGTTGATTCCCTTGCCGGGGCGTATTATTTGAGTGAGTTAGAGTGTAAAGCACGAAGGGTGATGCCGTTCATGATATTGTGAGTGAGTGTTAATGCACGAAGGGTGATGCCGTGCCAATATTATGAGAGTTAATGCACGAAGGGTAATGACGTGCCATGATTATAAGAGTTAATGCACGAAGGGTGATGCCGTGCCATGAATATGAGAGTTAATGCACGAAGGGTGATGCCGTGCTGATTATGTTGTTTCTTAGTGAGGATGAGAGTAAAAGACAAAGGGTGATACCATGCACATGTCATTGTTTCATTATTCATGTTGATACGAATATGGTGTTCTTTATGCTTCTCTACTGAATTTCTGTTAGTATTCGATATTTCCCCGCAGCATGTTCCCCTTCCCATCTCTATCTGTTATTTCCTGTTATTATCATTCTGTTTGTATATGATTTAACTGCACAGATTTATATGGTTATCGTGTCCTATCCTCGTCACTACTTCGCCGAGGTTAGGCTCAACACTTACCAGTACATGGGGTCGGTTGTACTGATACTGCACTCTGCACTCTTTTGTGTAGATTTCAGTGCTGGACCTTATGAGTAGCTTGAGGTAGCTGCCTTCAGTCCAGGGAGACCAAGGTAGATTTGCTGGCGTCCGACAGAGCCTGAAGTCCCCTTTCTCCGTTTTAGCTTTCTGCTGTCTCTTTTTATTTCGAGAACAGTTGTACTTTTCTTTCTATACCATTGTTTGTAGAAATTCATAGATGTTCGTGAAATTGTGGCACCAAATTCATGGGGTAGACATGTATTGGAGAATTTTGAATTGTTTTAACATTTCCACACTTTATACCTGCTTAGCTTTAGTTACTATTTATCTCTGTTAGGGTTAATTGCTAACGTGTTAAAATCATAGTAGTTGGCTTGCCTAGCTTTCATGAGTAGGCGTCATCACGATCCCGATGGTGGGAAATCCGGGTTGTGACACAAAGCAATCTCCTTTGCTTGTAGCAGTAAGTACTCTTTCATTTCTTAACCAACAGGTTTCAAATTCAAGCTTTAGCTAGGTGTAAAGCCTCTTTATTAGGGAGCGCTTTAATCATCAATGTAGGACTTTTTAAATTTAGTTGGGCCCTAAAGCAGCTAACAGACGCCTAGTGAAAAATATTTTTTTAAAAAATACATAACATTTGGAGTTGTGAAGATCCGATTAGTCGTTTTGAGCTTTAGTATTCTGTTCAGTGGTTTGAGATTTTGAGTGTCTTCATATGATGTATTATGACTTGCGTTTATGGTCGGTTTTAATTTTTGAGTGATTCGGGATTGATTTGGAAGAAACATTCTTGATTTGGAAGCTTTAAGTTGGAAGAGTTGACCAAGGTTTGACTTTTGGGTAAATGGACTCGAAATCGGGTTTTTGTGATTCCAATAGGTTCATATGATGATTTCAGACTTGTGCGTATGTTTGGATTCGGTTTTGGAGGTTCCTAAAAAGATTCGACACTATTTGTCTAAAGTTGGCAATTTGAAGAGCTTAATTAAGAGTTCATAAGTTTAACCAAGACTTGACTTTGATATTATTGGACTCCAATTGGTATTTTGAGACTTTGGATAGGTCTATATAGGTGAATTGAACTTGTGTGCAAAATTTGAAAGTAATCGAAGTGTTTAAGTGTGATTCAAACACTCTTTTGAAAGAATGAAGATTTGATAACTTAAGAGAAATTCTATTCCGTTTAAGCCTCGATTCTTTATTTTGATATTTCCGTGGATATTTTGAGGCTTTAGATACTGTAACGACCCGGCCGGCCATTTTAAGAATTAACGCCCCGATCCCCTATTAACTGCTTTCCCTGTGTTTGTTTCCGCTATTTTGATTTGCCAGGATGATTCATTGTGAGTTTCAGAGTGTGTTGGGACACTTAGTCCCTCAATGAGAGCTTAAGCTTTAGAATTTGGACCGTAGTCGGAGCAGTATGAAGATGGCATTGGAATGGAATTTCGTTAGCTCCATTGGGTGATTTCGGGCTTATGGGTGTTCTGATTGTGTTTTGGAGGTCCGTAGCTTATTTAGGTTTGAAATGCCAAAAGTTAAATTTTTGAAGTTTCCAGATCAATAGTGAGATTTTGATATCGGGGTCGGAATCTGATTCCGAGAGTTGGAATAGCTCCACAGTGTTGAATGTGATTTGTGTGCAAAATTTGGGGTCAATCAAACTTGATTTGGTTGGTTTCGGCATTGGTTGTAGGATTCTTGAAATTTCAAGTTCTTTAGGTTTGGATTGGAGGGTGATTCGTGGTTTTAGCGTTGTTTGATGTGATTGAGGGTTGGACTAAGTTCGTATGATGTTTTAGGATTGGTTGGTATGTTTGGTTGAGGTCTCGGGGTCTCGAGTGTGTTTCGGATGCTCAATGGATCATTTTTAGACTTGGAGGAAGAATAGATTTTTTTGGTTTTTCTATTGGAGACATTCCTTCTTCGCGATCGCGTGAGGAGGCTCGTAGCTAAGGCAGAGGGAGTTTTTTCTTCATGTTCGTGGAAAAGGTATGCAAACGCGTAGTAATGATGGAAGGTTGAATCGCGAACGCGAGGGCTATGCCACGTTCGCGAATAAGAAGTGAGGCAGCTGTGGAATGGAGAGCTTCTCTTCGCGATCGCGTGAGGTCAACCGCGATCGTGTAGAAATGAGCAGTGCAAGCATTGCGTTCGCGTTGGGTAAATCTGGGAGCCAGCGAAGTTCTTCTTCTCGATCGTGATTAAGGTCGCGTCTGGGCAGAACATAAATTTCAAAATCGAGGGTTTTGAGTTCATATCACAAAATTTAATTGGGAGCTCGGTACGAGATGAATTTTGGAGAGATTTTCAGAGGAAGTTTGCGGGTAATGATTCCTAACTCCTTTTTGCTTATAACCCATTAATATAAACATGAATTCATCATCTAATTTCGGATTTGGGATGAGAAATTGGGAGAAAATTGAGAAAAGTTCTTAGGCCTAATTGTGGGGTTTTGATCAAAATTTTGGTATCAGATTGGAGTAATTTTGGTATGGTTAGACTCGTGAGTGAATGGTTGTTCATAATCCGTAATTTTTGCCCGATTTTGAGATGTGGGTACGGGGAGGATTTTTGGGCTTTTTATTGTCTATTTTCTTACCTTAGCTTCAATTTCTTTAGCTAAATTCATTGATTGTAGTTATATTAACATTATGAAATTTATTTGATTAGATTTGGGATACTCGGAGTTGGATACTTGTGGCAAGAGCGTGGTTTCGGGTTAATTTTTTAGTTGGTTCGAGGTAAGTGGCTTGCCTAACCTTGTGTGGGGGGAACTCCTCTTAGGATTTGGTATTGTTGTTGCATGAATGCTGTGTACGTGAGGTGACGAGTGTGTACACGTGCTAATTGTTGAAAAATCCCAATTTTTTATCAAGTAATTATCTGTGATTTTCTTGTAATTGAGCAATAATTGTACTTTAAGCCTTTTGTTTAGCTTAGGAAAAACATGCTTATGTGTTCTAATTGTCTTACATGCTTTAATTGCTTACTTGTATTCTGTGCAGCATGTTTAGAGTAGAATTCCAGTTTATCCACGAATAGGATTGTAGATTCTTTCTTGATACTGTTGTTTGTTTACCTTGGGACTATGGGACGATATCCTGGGAGATTCCCTTGCATGTTTACTTTGGGACTACGGATCGGTATTCCGGGAGATCCCCTGCATGTTTATATTTGGGACTACAGGACGACATCTGGGAGATTTTCCTATACTAGATATTTACTTTGGGACTACAGATGTGGTATTCCGGGAGATCCTCTACACTGTTACGTTTGGGACTATGGGACGATATTCTGGGAGATCCCCTGTTGCTATCTCTGTGTACTGAGTTACATTCTTTATGTGATTTTGTTCTCTATCAACTGTTAGTGCTTTAGTTATACTATCACTTTTTGCACTGTTTTACCTTGTTTTATGTATATAACTAGTAGGGCCCTGACCTTCCTCGTCACTACTCAACCGAGGTTAGGCTTGGCACTTACTGTGTACCATTGTGGTGTAATCATGCCCTTTCCTGCACATATTTTTCGTGTGCACATCCAGGTTCTTCGGCTCAGCCATACTATCAGTGAGGCAAGACAATCTTCAGAGACTTTGAGGTATATCTGCCGCATTCGCAGATCGAGGAGTCCCTCTCTATTCTCTCTTTTAGCTATAGACCTTATGTACTTTCCTTTTATTAGACATTCTGGAGTTAGAACAGTATGTAGTATCCACAACTTGTGATTTTATGAGATTCATGGTTTTGGGAGTTGATTCAGTTTTGAGGGTGTGTACTTGTATATGCCGAGCGACATCTTAAACATTTTTATTATGTTTTATCCGAAGATTTTGCTAGTTTCGTATTTCGTTTACTTTTTTCGTAATTTGTTAGGCTTACCTAGTCGTAGAGACTAGGTGCCATCACGACAGTTCACGGCGGGCGAACTTGGGTCGTGACAAGTTGGTATCAGAACTCTAGGTTCATAGGAGTCATGAATAATAAGCCGGTTTATTAGAGTCTCACGGATCGGTACGCAGACGTCTGTACTTATCTACTCGAGGTTGTATAATTGTTAGGAAAATTCCACTTCATTTGATTTCCTTGTCGTGCGAGATTTTTGATATCGAAATTCTAAACTTTTGTCATCTATTCTCTCACAGATGGTGAAGACACGTGCTACCGTAGATGACCAGGCACCTGCGCCCCCTGCTTGAGCCGTTAGAGGTGGGGTCGGGGTAGAGGCCGAGGACGCACACATGGTGCAGCCAAAGCACCCGTGCGAGCTATCACCGAGGAGCCACCAGCAGCTCCAGCCGAGTCCAGACACTTGATAAGCCTACTGCTACTACATTCCAATTCTTTAGGAGACCCTTGCACATTTCGTGAGCATGTACACTACTCTAGCTCAGGAAGGGTTGATTCACCTTGCTGCAGCCACATCTCAGGCCGGGAGAGGAGCACAGACTCCCACTGCCCGCACTCCTTAGCAGTGGGTCCAGGCGGATCAGATCCTAGAGGTTATACTGGTACCGCCTGTGGTACCAGTTTTTGCACGAGGACATGGCTGCAACTTCCGAGGATGAGCAGTGGAGGCTTGAGAGGTTCAAGAAGTACAAGCCTCATGTATTCAATGGTTTAGCATCAGATGATGCCCTGGGATTTCTGAAGGAGTGCTCCCGTATCCTCCGCACTATGTGTATATCAGGATCGAGTGAGGTTTCTTTCAGTGCCTTTCAGCTTCGAGGAGCAACCTATTAGTGGTGGCATACTTTTGAGTTGGACAGTCCAGCTGAGGCAGCTTCCCTTACTTGGAATCAGTTTTTAGATATGTTCTTGAGAGAGTTTATCCCTCAGAGCCTCAGGGATGCATGACGCACAGAGTTTGAGCATTTGCGCCAGGGCACTATGTCTGTTTCAGAGTATGCTGTCCGTTTCACTAACTTGGCTAGGCATGCACCAGCCTTGGTTTCTACAGTTCTTGAGAGGGTTTGCCGGTTTATTGAGGGGCTCATTCCCAATATTAGGTCTAGCATGGCTCGGGAGTTGGAGATAGATATCTCTTATCAGCAGGTGGTGAGCATCGCTAGGAGAGTAGAGGGTATGTATGCTCGGGACAGAGAGAAGAGGCATGCTAAGTGGTCTCGAGAGTTGGGCCAGTATTCTGGTGCCCGTTCTCCAGCTGTAGTTCATTATGATAGGGTTTATATGAGTCGCCCCGTTCATTTAGCTATTCTAGAAGCCAATGATATTCCAGCTCTTCTTAGACCTCAGGAGCCTTATTATGCACCTCCAGTATCTAGTGCGCCTCCTACGCGGGGTGCTTTCGGTGGTCAGTCCAGCAGACCTGGCCCAGGCCAGCCGCAACCGCCACGTCCTCCCAGAGCTTTTTTTGAGTGTGGCGACACACGCCATATGGTAAGGGATTGCCCCAAACATTGGAGGGGTGCACCTCCATAGACTTCTCAGCCACAGCATGCCCCGCAGAGTTCCCAAGCTATGGTTACAGCTCCAGTTACTACCCCACCTGCTCAGCCAGCTAGAGGTGGAGGTCGGGGAGGTAGAGGTCGCCCTAGAGGGGGAGGCCAAGCCAGATACCATGCTCTTCCTTCCCATACCAAGGTTGCCGCCTCCGATTCTGTCATCACAGGTATTGTCCTGGTTTGTCATAGAGATGCACCAATTTTATTCGATCCAGGCTCTACTTATTCTTATGTGTCCTCTTATTTTGCCCCGCATTTGGGTATATCTCGAGATTCTTTGAGTTCCCCTGTTTATGTTTCTACGCCTGTGGGAGATTCTTTTGTTGTGGACCGCGTTTATCGATCGTGTTTGGTTGCTCTTAGTAGTTTTGAGACCAGAGCCAATTATTATTGCTCAGCATGTTAAATTTCAATGTTATCTTAGGCATGGACTGGTTATCACCCCATTATGCTATTCTTGATTGTCACGCCAAAATCGTAATGCTGGCTATGCTAGGTGTACCACAAGTAGAGTGGAGGGGTGCCTTAGATCACACTCCCAATAGAGTTATTTCTTTCCTTAAGGCTCAGCGAATGGTTGAAAAGGGGTGTGACACGTATCTAGCCTATGTGAGAGATGTCAATATTGATATCCCTATAGTTGATTTAGTCTTAGTAGTATGTGATTTCCTTGATGTGTTTCCAGCTGACCTTCCGGGTATGCCGCCTGATAGAGATATTGATTTCGGTATTGATTTGTTGATGAGCATTTAGCCCATTTCTATTCCTCCGTATTGTATGGCCCCTTCTGAGTTGAAGGAGTTGAAGGATCAGTTATATGAATTGCTTGATAAGGGTATTATTCGGCCCAGTGTATCACCTTGGGGTACTCCTATCTTATTTGTGAAGAAAAAGGACGGTTCTATGCGTATGTACATTGATTATCGCCAGTTGAACAAAGTTACAGTGAAGAACCGATATCCTTTGCCTCGTATTGATGATTTGTTTGACCAGCTACAGGGTGCACGAGTGTTTTCTAAGATCGACTTGTGTTCAGGCTACCATCAGTTGAAGATTCGGGAGCCAGATATCTCGAAGACTGCTTTCAGGACTCGGTATGGACATTACGAGTTCCTTGTTATGTTATTTGGGCTGACCAATGCCCCTGCAACTTTCATGTATTTGATGTACAGTGTGTTCCGGCAATATCTTGACTCATTCATCATTGTCTTTGTTGATGATATTCTGGTATACCCCGGAATCGGGAAGATCATGAGCAGCACTTGAGGATAGTGCTTCAAACTTTGAGAGAAAAGAAATTATATGCAAAGTTCTCAAAATGTGAGTTTTGGTTGGTTTCCTTGACATTCTTGGGTCACGTGGTATCTAGTGAGGGGATAAAGGTGGATCCGAAGAAAGTGGAAACAGTACAAAGTTGGCCCAGACCATCCTTAGCTACAGTGATCCGTAGTTTTCTTGTCTTGGTAGGTTATTACCATCGATTTGTTGAGGGGTTTTCATCTATTGCAGCACCTATGACCAGGCTGACCCAGAAGGGTTCTCCGTTCTAGTGGACGAAAGAGTGTGAGGTGAGCTTCTAGAAGCTCAAGACAGCTTTAACTACAGCCCCAGTTTTG
This sequence comes from Nicotiana tabacum, assembly GCF_000715075.1. Classification (NCBI taxonomy): domain Eukaryota; kingdom Viridiplantae; phylum Streptophyta; class Magnoliopsida; order Solanales; family Solanaceae; genus Nicotiana; species Nicotiana tabacum. The sequence goes on along the minus strand of NC_134084.1, from coordinate 97,340,921 downwards.
ATATTGCCTACAAGTTCGGGGTCTTATACTATCTATTGTGATGCTTCGAGAATTGGCCTTGGAGCGGTATTGATGCAGGATGGTAGGGTGATTGCCTACGCATCCAGATAGTTGAAGGTACATGAGAAGAATTATCCTGTCCATGATCTCGAGTTGGCTGCTATTGTTCACGCCTTGAAGATCTGGTGTCATTATTTGTATGGTGTTCCTTGTGAGATCTATACTGATAACCGGAGTTTGCAGAATCTGTTCAAGTAGAAGGACCTTAATTTGCGCCAGAGGAGGTAGTTAGAGCTATTGAAGGACTATGATATCACTATCTTTTATCACCTGGGCAAGGCCAATATGGTGGCCGATGCTGTGAGTTGCCGGGTGGAGAGTTTGGCTTATCTACCAGCAGCGGAGAGGCCCATGGCGATGCATGTTCAGTCCTTAGCCAGCCAGTTTATGAGATTGGATCTTTCGGAGCCCAGTCGGGTTCTAGCTTGCGTGATTTCTCGGTCTTCCTTATTTTATCGTGTTAGGGAGTGTCAGTATGATGACCCTCATTTGCTCATCCCTAAGGACAAGGTTCTTCACGTTATTCCATAGATGTGACTATTGGTGATGACGGGGTATTGAGGATGTAGGGTCGGGTATATGTACCCAATGTTGATGGGCTTCGGGATTTGATTCTAGAGGAGGCCATAGTTTGCGGTATTCTATCCATCCAGGTGTTGCAAAGATGTACCAGGATTTGAGACAGCACTATTGGTGGAGGAGGATGAAGAAGGATATAGTTGGGTTTGTAGCTCGGTGTCTCAATTGTCAGTAGGTAAAGTATGAGCATCAAAGACCGGTGAGTTGCTTCAGCAGATAGAGATTTCGGAGTGGAAGTGGGAGCGGATCACCATGGACTTCGTAGTTGGACTTCCACGTACTTTGAGGAAGTTCGATGCCATTTGGGTGATTGTGGATTGGCTGACCAAGTTCGCACACTTCATTCTTGTGTGTACCACTTATTCTTTAGAGCGGTTGGTGGAGATTTATATCCGGGAGATTGTTCGTCTGCATGGTATTCCAGTTTCCATCATTTCAGATAGAGGTACTCAGTTCACATCACGGTTCTGGAGGGCCGTACAACATGAGTTGGGTACTCGGGTGGAGTTGAGCATAACATTTCACTCCCATACGAATGGACAGTCCAAACGCGCTATTCAGATTCTTGAGGATATGCTCTGTGCGTGTGTGATGAAGTTTGGAGGTTCTTGGGATCAGTTCTTGCCACTGGCGGAGTTTACCTACAATAACAATTATCAGTCCAGCATTCAGATGGCACCGTATGAGGCTTTGTATGGTGTAGATCCCCGATGGGTTGGTTTGAGCCGGGTAAGGCTAGATAATTGGGCACAGACTTGGTTCAGGACGCCTTGGAGAAGGTTATGGTGATTAGGGATAGACTTCGCACAGCCCAGTCATGACAAAAGAGTTACGTGGACCAGAAGGTTCGTGATGTTTCCTATATGGTTGGAGAGCGGGTCTTGCTTCGGGTCTCGCCTATGAAGGGCATTATGAGATTTTGAAAGAAGGTAAAATTGAGTTGGAGGTTTATTTCCTTTTGATATATTACGATGTGATGGGAGGTTGCTTATGAGCTTGCCTTACCTCCCAGCTTGGTAGGAGTTCATCCGGTATTTCTTGTTTCGATGCTCTGGAAGTATCACGATGATCCGTCGCACGTGTCGGATTTTAGTTCCATCGAGTTGGACAAGGATCTATCTTATGTTGAGGAGCTAGTGGCGATATTGGACAGGCAGGTTCGAAAGCTGAGGTTAAAGAACATTGCATTAGTGAAGGTTCAGTGGCGGGGTCAGCCGGTCGAGGAGGAGACTTAGGAGACCGGGCAGGATATACGCAGCCGTTACCCTCATCTTTTCACTACTTCAGGTATGTCTCTAAGCTCGTTCGAGGATGAAGGAATGTTTTAAGAGGGGGAGGATGTAACGACCTGGCCGATCATTTTAATAATTAACACCCCAATCCCCTATTAACTACTTTCTCCGTGTTTGTTTCCGCTATTTTGATTTGCCGGGATGATTCGTTGTGAGTTTCGAAGTGTTTTGGGATACTTAGTCCCTCAATGAGAGCTTAAGATTTAAAATTTGGACCGTAGTCGGAGTATTATGAAGACTACCTCGGAATGGAATTCTGTTGATTCTGTTAGCTCCATTGGGTGATTTCGGGTTTAGGGGTGTGTTCGGATTGTGTTTTGGAGGTCCGTAGCTTATTTAGGCTTGAAATACCGAAAGTTGAATTTTTAAAGTTTCCGGATCAATAGTGAGATTTTGATATCGGGGTCGGAATCCGATTTTGAAAGTTGGAATAGCTCCGTAGTGTTGAATGTGACTTGTGTGCAAAATTTGGGGTTAATCAGACTTGGTTTGGTTGGTTTCGGCATTGGTTGTAGGATTCTTGAAATTTCAAGTTCTTTAGGTTTGTATTGGAGGGTGATTCGTGGTTTTAGCATTGTTTGATGTGATTCGAGGGTTGGACTAAGTTCGTATGATGTTTTAGGATTGGTTTTTATGTTTGGTTGAGGTCCCAGGGGCCTCAGGTGTGTTTCAGATGCTCAACGGATCATTTTTGGACCTGAAGAACAGATTTTCTGGTTTTTCTGTTGCAGACATTCCTTCTTCGCGATCGTGTGAAGAGGATGCAATCGCGTAGGCTTAGCTGAGGCAGAGTGAGTTTTGTTCTTTGTGTTCGCGGGAAAAGGCATGCGAACGCGTAGTAATGGTGGAAGGTTGAATCGCGAACGTGAGGGCTATGCCGCGTTTGTGAATAAGAAGTGATGCATCTGTGGAGTGGAGAGCTTCTCTTTGCGATCGCGTGAGGTCAACCGAGATCTCATAGGATTAGTGCAAGCATCACGTTCGCGTGGAGAGTTTCGCGTGTGTATTGGGTAAATCTGGGAGCCAGCGAAGTGGGAGCTTCTGCGATCGCGATTAAGGTCGCGTCTAGGCAGAACATAAATTTCAAAATCGAGGGTTTTGAGTTCATATCACAAAATTTAATTGGGAGCTCGGTAGGAGACGAATTTTGGAGAGATTTTTGGAGGAAGTTTGCGGGTAATGATTCCTAACTCCTTTTTTCTTATAACCCATTAATCTAAACATGAATTCATCATCTAATTTTGGATTTGGGGTGAGAAATTGGGGAAGAACTGAGAAAAGTTTTTAGGCCTAAATTTGGGGTTTTGATCAAGATTTTGGTATCGGATTGGAGTAATTTTGGTATGGTTAGACTCGTGAGTGAATGGGTGTTCATAATTCGTAATATTTACCCGATTTCGAGATGTGGGCCCGGGGAGGAGTTTTGTTTTTTTTCCCCTATTTTCTTACCTTAGTTTCGATTCCTTTAGCTAAATTCATTGGTTGTAGTTATATTTACATTATGAAATTTATTTGATTAGATTTGGGCCACTCGGAGTTGGATACTCGTGGCAAGAGCGTGGTTTCGGGTTTGATTTTTGAGCTGGTTCGACGTAAGAGGCTTGCTTAACCTTGTGTGGAGGAACTCCCCTTAGGATTTGGTATTGTTGTTACATGAATGCTGTGTACGTGAGCTGACGAATGCGTACACGTGCTAATTGTTGAAAAATCCCGATTTTTTTATCAAGTAATTATCCATGATTTTCTTGTAATTGAGCAATACTTGTACTTGAAGCCTTTTGTTTAGCTTAGGAAAAGCATGCTTATGTGTTCTAATTGTCTTACCTGCTTTAATTGCTTACTTGTATTCTGTGCAACATGTTTAGAGTAGAATTCCTGTTTATCCACGAACAGAACTGTAGATATTTTCTTGATACTGTTGTTTGTTTACCTAGGGACTTCGGGACGATATCTCGGGAGATTCCCCTATATGTTTACTTTGGGACTACGGATCGGTATTCTGGGAGATCTCCCTGCACGTTTATATTTGGGACTACGGGATGACACCCGGGAGATTCCACTGTACTGGATATTTACTTTGGGTCTACAGATTTGATATTCCGGGAGATCCTCTGCACTTTTATGTTTGAGACTACGGGGCGATATCCTGGGAGATCCCCTGTTGCTATCACTGTGTACTGAGTTACATTCTTTCTGTGATTTTGTTCTCTATTAACTGTTAGTGCTTTAGTTATACTGTCACTTTTTGTACTGTTTTATCTTGTTTTATATATATAACCAGTAGGTCCCTGACCTTCGTCACTACTCGACTGAGGTTAGGCTTGGCACTTACTGGGTACCAGTGTGGTGTACCCATACCCTTTCTTGCACACATTTTTCGTGTGCAGATCCAGGTTCTTTGGCTCATCCATACTATCAGTGAGGCGAGGCAATCTTCAGAGACTTCGAGGTATATCTTCCACGTCCGCAGACCAAGGAGTCCCTCTCTATTCTCTCTTTTAGCTTTAGACCTTCGGTACTTTTCTTTGATTAGACAATCTGGAGTTAGAACACTATGTAGTATCCACAGTTTGTGATTTTATGAGATTCCGAATTTTGGGAGTTGATTCAGTTTTGAGGGTGTATATTTGTATATGCCGAGCGGCATCTTAAATGTTTTTATTATGTTTTATCCGCAGTTTTTCTAGTTTCGTATTTCATTTCCTTTTTCCACAATTTGTTAGGCTTACCTAGTTGTAAAGACTATGTGCTATCACGATAGTTCACGGAGGGCGAACTTGGGTCGTGACAGATAAGTTTAGATAATGTATTTGTACTTGTTGGTATGATTGGATGGGATCCTGAGGGGCTCGGGTGTGTTTTGCATCGTTGGTTGAGAAACTAGTTAAGGATTTGGAGTTTGACCATGATCAATATCGGGTCGAGATGATCTCGTTTCGGTGTTTTGAGTGTGCGAGAAGGTTTGTAGCATGTTTTATGATTGATGCATATATGATTTGTGTCTGGGAGATTCCGAATGTGTTTTGGGAGCTAAAACGAAAATTTGGTGTAAAATAATTACGGAAATGTCATTTAATCCCTTAAATTTTCAGACTTCCTTTAAAATTTTAAAACGTCATATCTCCCTCATTTTAAAGCCAAATTGGGTGATTCAAAAGGCTATCTTGGGTGTAATCTCGCAAGAATTATATTGACCTTATAAAATGTGAGTTTCGGGGTTATCTAATATCTTATTCGAGCTATAACAACTGCTGCATTATTTTACTTGTTCTAGAATTTAGTCAATTTTTCTTATATAGTTTTGGAGCTCGGATTTGGACGATTTTGGAAGAAATTTTCCCACATTGGATGGGGGTAAGTATTTTTTTACTCGGATTCAATTATATTACATGATTCTATGGTCGATTTTGGCATTTAATTTGATGAATCTAAAAGGGAAATTTGGCATTTTTGTCTAAACTTTCCTAAAGTGAATAATTGGGTTTTGAACATTGACTCGGAGTCAGATTTGAGTAAAATTAGTATGACTGAACTCGTAATTGAATGAATTGTCAGAATTTATGTGTTTTGTTGTGTCCCAATATGCGAGACTGGGTTGACATTTTGGTTGACGTTGAGTATTTGACTATAGATTCGACCTTTATCGTTTGGGTTTGCTTCTTATATCATTATTTGATGATTTGGAGTTTCTTTTGGCTAGTTTTGAGCTGTTTGGAGGTCGATTTATGTGGGATAGTGCTTCTAGTGTACCGATTTGGCTTGTTCAAGGTAAGTGTCTTGCCTAACTTTATTGGGGGAATTATTCCTACTAATTGATATTGTTTGCTACGTGCGGGGGTGATGTATATATGAGGTGATGAGAGTATATGCATGTGCCGGGATTAATCATGCTTGGGGGTTGATTATATGATTATTTGTGCCTTTTAGGATTAAGTGACCTTCTTGTTTCACATTTTACATGACTTCTAGATTAATGTGAATATGAAGTTAAATACTAGAAACCATGATTTAGCTTATTATAACTTGATTAAAATTGATGGTCTTTTTCTCAAATTATTGATGTTCTAAATTCGGTCGTCATTATACTTACTCACATACATTGCTACGACTGTTATTCTTGAGAAATTGGATTCTATACTTGAGTTGAAGATCATCCTTTTGAGATTGGTTGAGATACTTGAATAATAAGATTCTTGAGGTTTGTTGAATTGTTATTGGCTTGAAAGCTGTGATTTATGTTCATTTGGAATGTTCGCTTAATCACTCTCCTTGATGTTATTCATGCTTCCTACCTTGCTTATTATTGATATACATGTGCTTGGTGAGGAAGAGTGTAAAGCACGAAAGGTGATGCTGTGCAATTTCATATACAATTACCTTGAGAAAAAGAGTGTAAAGCACGAAGGGTGATCTCGTGCCATGTGAATTAAGCACGAAGGGTGATGCCGTGCCATTTCATTTAATTATCATGTAAGGATGAGAGTAAAAGCACGAAGGATGATGCCGTACCATTATTTTTATATTCTCATGTGTTCATGGAACGAAGGGTGTTTCCGTGCAGGCGAGGGCGGGAGATATCATTATATTGTGATATCTTTTCCTTGTGTATACATTCATGCCTTTATCTTGAGCTGTTACTGTTGCACCTATATTTTCTATATGACTATTGTTGTTTTGCCTCTGTCCTCTACATCAATTGTTGCCATATTATCCATGCCTTCTATCTGTTTAACTTGTAAATATCATGCTTTCCTTCTTGTTTGTCATATCTACAAATTGTTGCACTTTTCTTATAAGCCTTCTACCATGTTAGTTATCCATGCCTTCTATTTGTTTAGCTTATAAAGATCATGCTTTCCTTCTTGTTTGTTATATCTACATCTAAGCCTTCTACCATGTTAGTTAGTGAAATTTATGTTCTTCCATCTTAAATGCTATCATTGCTTCTATGCCTCCCACCTAGCTTGTTATTGTTGTCCATATTACTGCCTTGTTCATTATTGCTACTTGTGTAATTCCCACTTTGTCGTTATGATTATTGGCATTTCTTTCACCTGGTTGGTACTGTTAGTATATTTGGTGAAAATAAGATAAATGCACGAAGGGTGTTGCCGTGCTGTTTGATTTGATATTTTGAGTACACTTCCCACGCTATGAAAATTTTGGATTTCCTACCTTAGGTTCGATGGTCACCGTGGTAAGGGAATAATTGGTTGTGATATTGAGAAATATTGACCGCAATTTCTTCTAATGATTCTTTTACTGCTTGACATATTTGTACTTTTACTATTCTTTGTTATATTTTAGTATTGTTTCTATTGCTAGTCTACTGCACATGTTATATCAGTTAGTATCTTTTAACTAAAAAGTTTTGTCACTACTTTACCGAGGTTAGACAATATACTTACTGGATACATGAGATCGATTGTACTCATACTATACTTCTGCACCTTGCGTGCAGATTTTAGAGTTGGGAGTTGCTGTGTATGGCAGGAGCTGGCATCGGAGATGTATCTAATCTAACTTCATGAAATATTTGCAAGATTGCAAAAGTTCCAAATGAGCATAGGTCACAACGCTTTGTACTGATGTTACTAAATGTTTACGAAACCTGTATGTGGGAAAATAAGATAAAGATCCTCTATACGTCCAATCAAGTTTATTAAAACCAATACTTCACTTAATTTTATTTATAAAATATCTGGTATATCGAATATCCAAAAAAGGTCAACATAAAATAAAAACTAGATCATTATGTATTGTCATCTTGGAACTTTTGTGATCCTTGGCTTTAGAAAAGGGTTTCCTGCAAGACGTAAACAATTTTGAAATATTAATAACTATTTTTTACTTTAAAAATAAAAATAAAAACTTCATCTAATAAGTATCTGATCATAAAAAAGTGATAAGACTTTTGTTCATGTGCAAAAGTATTAAAACAAAAAGGTTCCTGCACAAATATAAATAATAAAGTTAGTTGAAAGCAAAATTATAAGTTTAACTTAGATTAAAATAAATTGTTAATAGTACCGTCAGCATTTGAGTAAAACGAGGGTATGAAAACGAAAATAAAACTCTAAAACCGTGGGAAAAGCTAGTACAAGCCGTAGTCTAAGAGGCATTTAAATTAGAATTCTCAAAAATATTTTCCTTTGATATTGGATCCTACCAATTAATAAAAATATTAGTGTAATTGCTTAAATATTATAAGAAATGATATCTATGAGATACTCTAGTAGTTGAAAAATAAAATGTGATATACCTGATTGAAATATTTTCATTATCAGATAGAGCTTTATCATCGATTCTTGGTCCATCCTGGTTAGCGGAACTTGACTTGTTCCCTCGAGCTTTCTTGCGATTTGTGTTCACCTCGAGGGAAGTTTTGATCCACTTTTTATGGCGTTTCCCATCTTTCTTTTAATTTTTTTTGGCTCTGATGAATATAAAATATTTATATATTATATACTTAAAAATATACTATTTTTAATAAAGTATTTATATAATATTTTGATTCTCTGTATTTTGTAACAATATTTTGCAGGAGATAAGAATACTATTAATAAAGCAAGAAAATGAAAGAAACGAGAAGGTTGTAACAAATTCACTTCACAAAGCAAGAAGGTTACGACGGATCTTTTTCAAGATGCATCTTCCTCAAGACACATTCTCCTCACTATGTATCTTCTTCAGTTGAGATCACAACATTTTAATAAGAAATGCAATTCTATAAGTAGAAGGTAACTCTTTGTGTAGCAGGCATCGAGAAAAAAGGAACAAAAGAGCCACTTTATTTTCTAGAGCTTTGGTCTCTTCATTTTTTTTGTTCTTCTTTCATTACTTCTTATAATAATTTTCAGATTTCCTAGTAGTATTGACAATATAGGTCATATTATAGAAGTCCTTTCTTTTTTAAATACTCGATAATGGAGTAGTGTCTTTTTGTTGGGATAGTTGATAAAGCTTGATATATATTCTTATAATAGTTTTCTCAATCTTATTACATACTTGGCCTGAAATTCTCTAGCTCCACTTTAATATTGTGCTGGGATGTTAGATTTTAATTAGTCACATCTATCTATTTATTTCTAAAGTTACTTGTATTGATTTTGTAATTCTCACGAAGCAAAATTGATACATACTGACTAGTGTGAATTAATAGATAGCATTCCAAATCTTGATTTTTGATTACTTCAATTTTAATTCTCACGAAGGAATTGTTATAAGCAATATCATTGATTTTTTCGTAAAGATAATCTCAAGAGGACTTTACTACTTCTTGGCATAATTCAGGAAAGATATATATTTCAGTCTTATCATCACTAGTCGTAAGTCGGTTAATAATATAACCTCAAGGAGTATTATTAATTGTTTACTTTCTAGTGAGCAAAACATAATTGTATTAGCAATAAGCAATTATTCATTAGTGAAATATATGTGAAAATTGAGATTTCATTATAAAAATATCGGAAAGTGAATTCAATGATTCCCAACACTTTTTAAATATAAATTTTCGAGAAGTTGTTTTTGTTTAGGTAATTTACAAATTCAAAATCCTCTTCTCTTTTCATCAATTTGGTTCTTTCAAATAGTGGTTAAAATATTACAATTTTGTTGCATAGATTTTCTAATCTCTGTGGGACGATATCTTAAACTATACTAGAATTTGACTAAGAATGAGTGAATATTTCCTATGCACCATGTCATGACCCGGATTTTCTACCATCGGGAGTTGTGATGGCGCATACTGGTGAATGCTAGGAAAGCCAAATTATTCTAATTACTTAACCTTTTTAAATTTTAAACCATTATCAGTGATGAGTAGATATCATGCAAATAGCGAAAATAATTAAGCGAAAGACAAAATTTGTGTAACATTAAATGTAACAGAACATAGAAAGAATAGCAACAATTACTACAGAGGCAAAATAAGCACAGACAGAAATATAGCTCAACAAAGAGATAACAACCGGGGATCTCCAAGGATACCGTCCTGTAGTCCGAAATATAAATATTCAGTAGATCTCTCGGGATACCGTCCCATAGTCCAACTCATAATGCGAGGGGATCTCCAACTCATAATGCGAGGGGATCTCCCGGAATACCGATCCATAGTCCCAAATGTAAATACTCAGTACATGAGGAATCTATCGAGTGCAGTCCCGTAGTTCCAATGTAAATGTGTAGGGGGATCTCCCAGAATACCGTTCCGTAGTCCCAAAGTAAACATACAGGGGGATCTCCCGGGATACCGTCCGTAATCCCAAAGTAAACATGCAACAACCACAAGAAGAATACACAGTTCAATTCAAATTTCATACCAAGGTAAAACAGGTATTTCTAGCCTAGCATACTGCACATATTCCAAATAAGGCAGTTTGGGCAAGTAATGCAATTAAGTCAATTAGACATGATTCCCTAAGCTAACAACATGCTTAAATCGCAAGTAGTATAAACAAGAAAAAAAAACATAATTGTAATTACTTAATGAAAATTGAATTTTCAACAATTAGCATAAGTACACACTCGTCACATCACGTACAAGGCTTTATGAAATATCAATAATACCAAATCCTAAGGGGAGTTCCCCCACGCAAGGTTAGACAAGCCACTTACCTCGAACCGACTCAATAATCAACACGAACCACGTTCTTGCCACGAGTACTCGACTCCAAATGGCCCAAATCTATTCAATTCAATTGCATAATGCAAATAACACTTCAAGTAAATGATTCCACTAATAAATTCTAAGCTAATACACGAAATTAGGTAAAATGACCAAAATGCCCTTCGGGCTCATGTCTCGGAATTGGGTAAAATTTATATTTTCAGAATCCTCATACTCTCACGAGTCTAACCATACAAAAATTATCCAAATCCAATGACAAATCCCCAATCAAAACTCGAAATTTCCCCCAATTTTCATCCAAATTTCGAAATTAAATGATGAATTCATGTTTAGATTAATGGGTTACAAGCAAAATAGAGTTAAGAATCGTTACCCAATCGATATCTCTGAAAATCCCTCAAAACCTCGCTCAAATCTGAGCTCCCAAGCTCTAGTTTTCACAAAAATGGCTAGACCCTCGATTTTGAACTTAAACATTCTGCCCAGGTATTTCCTTCTTCGCGAACGCGGAAGGACCCTCGCGTTCGCGAAGTACAACTCCTCTTGGGTCCAGCTTTCCTTCATCGTGAACGTGATGTCCAATCTCCTCCTCCTACGCGAACGCGGGGCTATCATCGCGAACGCGTAGGTATAAGACCTTCCAGCTTCGCGAACGCGGGAACACCTTCACGAACGCGAAGCATTAAACCTCCCCCAACCCCAGCTCCTCTTCACAAATGCGAGACCCCACTCACGAACGCAAAGAAGGAAACCAGGACTGGGCTGCTGCAATTTTCCTAAGTTCCAAAATGACCCATTGAGCATCCCAAACATACCCGAGGCCCCCGGGACCTCAACAAAACATGCCAACCAATCTTAAAACATCATTCAAACTTGTTCCAATCTTCGGAATGGTAAAAACAACATCAAAACACCAATTTAACATCAAATTCAAGCCTAAGAACTTCAAAAACTCTCAAATTACGCTTTTGATCAAAAAGTTTATCAAACCTCGTCCGAATGACCTGAAATTTTGCAAGCATATCACATTCAACACTACGGAGCTACCCTAACTTCGGGAATTCCATTCCGACCTCGATATCAAAATCTCACTATCGAACCAGAAACTTCAAAAATTCAACTTTCAGCCTTTCAAGCCTAAATAAGCTACGGACCTCCAAAACACAATCCGAACATGCCCCTAAGTCCGAAATTACCCAACAGAGCTAACAGAACTAACAGAATTCCATTCCGAGGCCGTCTTCACACTGCTCCGACTACGGTCCAAATTCTAAAGCTTAGGCTCTCATTTAGGGACTAAGTGTCCCAAAACACTTTGAAACTCAAAACCAAATATCCCAGCGAATCAAAATAGCAGAAAAAACACGGGGAAAACAGTTAATAGGGGATTGGTGCGTTAATTCTTAAAACGACCGGCTGGGTCATTACATCCTCCTACACTTAAGCATTCGTTCATCCTCGAACGAGCATAGAGACATACCTGAAGTAGTGAAAAGATAAGGGTAACGACTGTGCATATCCTGCTCGGTCTCCCAGGTCGCCTCCTCGACCGGCTGACCCCGCCACTGAACCTTCACTGATGCAATGTTCTTTGACCTCAGCTTTTGAACCTGCCTGTCCAATATTGCTACTAGCTCCTCAACATAATATAGATCCTTGTCCAACTGAACTGAGCTGAAATCCAACACATGCGACGAATCACCGTGATACCTCCGGAGCATCGAAACATGGAATACTAGGTGAACTCCTACCAATCTGGGAGGTAAGGCAAGCTCATAAACAACCTCCCCAACATGCCTTAATATCTCAAAAGGACCAATAAACCTCGGATTCAACTTCCCTTTCTTCCCAAATCTCATAACGTCCTTCATAGGTGGAACTCGAAGCAGAACCCGCTCTCCAACCATATAGGAAACATCTCAAACCTTCCGGTCCGCATAACTCTTCTGTCTAGATTGGGCTATACGGAGTCTATCCTGAATCACCTTAACATTCTCCAAAGAATCCTGAACCAAGTTTGTGCCCAATAATCTAGCCTCACCCGGCTCGAACCAACCCACAGGGGATCTACACCACCTACCATATAAAGCCTTATACGGTGCCATCTGAATGCTGGACTGGTAGCTGTTGTTGTAGGAAAACTCTACCAGTGACAAGAACTAATCCCAAGACCCTCCAAACTCAAATCACACACGCACGGATCATATCCTCAAGAATCTGAATAGTGCACTCGGACTGTCCGTCCGTCTGAGGGTGAAATGTTGTACTCAACTCCACCCGAGTACCCAACTCATGTTGTACGACCCTCCAAAACCGTGATGTGAACTGAGTACCTCTATCTGAAATGATGGATACTGGAATACCATGCAGATGAACTATCTTCCGGATATAAATCTCTGCTAAAAGCTCCGAAGAATAGGTAGTACACACAGGAATGAAGTGTGCAGACTTGATCAGCCGATCCACAATCACCCAAATGGCATCGAACTTCCTCAAAGTCCATGGGATCCCAACTACTATATCTATGGTGATTTGCTCCAACTTCCACTCCGGAATCTCTATCTACTGAAGCAACCCACCCAGCCTCTGGTGCTCATACTTCACCTGCTGACAATTGAGGCATCGAGCTACAAACCCAACTATATCTCTTTTCATCCGCCTCCACCAATAGTGCTGCCTCAAATCCTGGTACTTCTTTGCGGCACATGGATGAATGGAATACCGCGAACTATGGGCCTCCTCTTGAATCAACTCTCGAAGCCCATTAACATTGGGTACACAAATCCAACCCTGCATCCTCAATACCCCATTATCACCAATAGTCACATCTCTGGCATCACCGTGCTGAACCTGGTCCTTGAGGACAAGCAAATGAGGGTCATAAAACTGACACTCCCTCATACGATCAAATAAGGAAGACCGAGAAACCACGCAAGCTAGAACCCGACTAAGCTCCGAATAATCCAATCTCACAAACTGGCTGGCTAAGGCCTGAACATCCATTGCCATGGGCCTCTCCGCTAGTTGTAAATAAGTCAAATTCCCCAAACTAAGGTCCTTCTACTTGAACAGATGCTGAGAACTCCGATGATCAGTATAAATCTCACAAGGCACACCGTACAAATAATGACACCAGATCTACAAGGCGTGAATAATAGCAGCTAACTCGAGATCATGGACAAGATAATTCTTCTCATGTACCTTCAATTGTCTGGACACGTAGGCAATCACCCTACCGTCCTACATCAAAACCGCTCCAAGGACAATCCTTGAGGCATCACAATAGACAATATAAGACCCCGAACCTGTAGGCAATATCAAAACTGGGGCTATAGTCAATATTGTCTTGAGCTTCTAAATGCTCGCCTCACACTCTTCCGTCCACTGTAACGGAGCACCCTTCTGGGTCAACCTGGTCATAGAGGCTGCAATCGATGAAAACCCCTCAACAAAATGACAGTAATAACCCGCCAAGCCAAGAAAATTGCGGATCTCTATAGTTGAAGATAGTTTGGGCCAACTCTGCACTGCTTCCACTTTCTTCAGATCCACCTTTATCCCCTCACTAGAAACCACGTGACCCATGAATGCCACGGAATCCAACCAAAACTCACATTTCGAGAACTTAACATATATCTTCTTTTCCCTCAAAGTCTGGAGTACTGTCCTCAGGTGCTGCTCATGATCTTCCCGACTCTGGGAATACACCAAAATATCATCAATAAAGACAATGACGAACGAGTCAAGATATGGACGGAACATACTGTGCATCAAATGCATAAAGGCTGCTGGGGCATTGGTCAGCCCAAATGACATAACAAGGAACTCGTAATGACCATACCGAATCCTGAAGGCAGTCTTTGGGATATCTGGCTCCCGAATCTTCAACTGGTGGTAACCTGAACACAAGTCAATCTTAGAAAACACTCATGCACCCTGTAGCTGGTCAAACAGATCATCAATACGAGGCAAAGGATAGCAGTTCTTCACTGTAACTTTGTTCAACTGGCGATAATCAATGCATATATGCATAGAACCATCCTTCTTCTTCACAAACAAGATAGGAGCACCCCAAGGTGATACACTGGGCCTAATAAAACCCTTATCAAGCAATTCCTATAACTGATCCTTCAGCTCCTTCAACTCAGGAGGGGCTATATGATACGACAGAATAGAAATAGACTGAGTGCCCGGCAACAGATCAATGCCAAAATCAATATCTCTATCGGGCGGCATGCCCGGAAGGTCAGCTGGAAACACATCAGAAAAGTCCCGTACTATTGGGACTGAATCAACTGAAGGGGTATCAATACTGATATCTCTCACATAAGCTAGATACGCGTCACACCCCATCTCAACCATTCGCTGAGCCTTAAGGAAAGAAATAACTCTACTGGGAGTGTGATATAAAGTACCCGTCCACTCAACACACCGCACACCTGGCATAGCCAGGTGTCACGGTTTTGTTATTACAATCAAGAATAGCACAATGGGGAAACAACCAGTCCATGCCCAAGATAATATCCAAATCTACCATGCTGAGCAACAATAAATTGGCTCTGGTCTCAAAACCACTAAGAGAAACCATACACGACTGATGAACGTGGTCCACAACAAGAGAATCTCCCACAAGAGTAGACACATAAATAGGGGAACTCAAAGAATCCCAAGGTACACCCAAATACAGAGCAAAATAAGAAGACACATAAGAATAAATGGATCCTGGATCGAATAGAACCGATGCATCTCTATGACAAACTAGTATAATACATGTGATGACAAAATCAGAGGCAACAACCTCGGTACAGGTAGGAAGGGCATAGTATCTGGCCTGGGCTCCCCATCCAAGGCGACCTATACCTCCCCGACCTCCACCTCTAGCTAACTGAGCATGTGGGGTAGCAACTGGAGCTATAACTATAGCCTGAGAACTCTGCGGGGCACGCTGTGGCTGAGAAGTCTGTGGAGGTGCACACCTCCTAAGTCTGGGCAATACCTTACCATATGGCATATGTCACCACACTCAAAACAAGCTTTGGGAAGATGTGGCGGCTGTGACTGGCTCGAGCTAGATCTGCTGGACTACCCACTGAAAGCACCCCGCGTAGGAGGTGCACTAGATACTGGAGGTGCATAATAAGGCTCCTAAGGCCTAGGAGGAGTTGGAATACCACTGGCTACTGGATGAGGTGAATGAACGGGGCGAATTATATAACCCCTAGCATGACGACCTGCAGCTGGGGAACGGGCAACAGAATAATGGCCTGACTCTCGAGATCTCTTGGCCTCCCTCTCCTCTCTCTCCATAGCATGAATACTCTCTATCCTCCTAGCAATGCTCCCCACCTGCTGGTAAGAAATATCCATCTCCAACTCACGAGACATGCTAGAACTGATGCTGGGAATAATCCCCTCAATAAACCGGCGAACCCTCTCGCGAATAGTAGAAATCAAGGCTGGGGCATGTCTAGCCAAGCTAGTGTAACAGACAGCATACTCCGAGATAGTCATAGTACCCTGGCACAATTACTCAAACTCTGCGCGCCATGTGTCCCTAAGGCTCTGAGGAACAAACTCTCTCAGGAACATATCTGAAAACTGAGTCCAAGTCAATGAAGCTGCCTCATCCGGACTGTTCATAGGTACGCCACCACTCATAGGCGGCTCCTCGAAGCTGGAAGGAAATGAAAGAAACCCCACTTGATCCTGATATACCCACAGTGTGGAGGATACAGTGACACTCCTCTAGAAATCCCAAGGCATCATATGATGCTAGCCCACTAAATAGGAGGATCATACTTCTTGAACCTCTTTAGCCTCCGCTACTCATCCTCTAAAGCCGCTTCCCTGTCCTCGGGCTGACCTGGGACTGCAGGCGGTATAGTAATAATCTTTAGGACCTAATCAACATGCACTCAGTACTTAGGAGTGCGGGCGGCATGAGTCTGTGCTCCTCCCTTGGCCTGAGATGTTGCTGCAGCAAAGGGAAGCAACCCTGCCTGAGCAAGAGTGGTGTACATGCTCATGAACTGCGCAAGAGTCTCCTGAAGAGCTGGAGTAGTAGTAGCAGTAGGCGTATCAGGTGCCTGGACTCCTGCTGAAACTGCTGGTGGTACCTCGGTGGCAGCTCACGCGGGTGCTCTGGCTGCACCACGTGCACGTCTAATCAATGCCAACCCTACACCACTACAAAGTGGCAAGAGGAGTCAAAGCAGCTTTTACCCGAGATGGTTGGGATCGAATACATAGGGAGCTAGAAGTGGGAATTGGATTCCTATCTAAACTAGAAATGCGTAGTGCTCTTAATTACACTTCCAATCATCTTTTGGTTGGTTGTTACTTCTAATATTTATGCTAAGGATAAGCTAAATTAAACTATGAATGATTGCTTGTAAGGTTTTTTAAATAGTTAAAAAGGCACTAGGGAAGTGACTTTCTCCTACATGAATACTTGACTGGATCTAAAGCCTAAGGCAAAGAAGATATGTTGGGGATTGCAATATAGCCAATGCAAGGAATTACTCACTCTATCCCTCTCGGTAGTTTGAGTGACTTTGCCCTAATTGACTTTCTCAAGACCAATTGGGTGTCAAAATTGTGCAAGCAATATAGGCTTAAGTCGAGTATTACTATCTCTAGGTTTAACCCTTTAATTGGGGCTATTAATCTCTTGATTACACCCCAATTTCTAGCTGGACTGATTTTTCTAGACTCAAGCTCTCTTTCTTAAGAAGAACCCAAGTCAAATAGGCATAGATTGATGTTTGCAACCACTAATTCAACATGGAAAACACAAATTAGTCCAAATATCAACTACCCATAAACATCTAAGCCTTAAATCAAAAGACCCATCAAATACCCACACTAGAGTTGAGCTACAACCCTAGCTAATGGGTCTAACTACTCATAATAATGGAAGAAAATAGAGAAATAGATGAAGAATAACCCATATGATTTAATTACAAACTAAGATAAAGAAGATTCAGTGTTAATCTAGCTACAAATTACTCAAAATGGACATAAAATACCGTTCACGTGCTCTGGTATCTTACAGATTACAAAAGGTGCCATAAAAATGTGAAAAGAAAGTATTTATACTAGGCCAGATTTTCTGGACAAAAATACCCCTGACGAGGTACTATGGTCGGCATAAAATGCACCGCGGACCGCGCTGAGGATTCTTGGCTTGATTAATCATTCTCTGAATCTGGCCACCGCGGGCCGCATAAAATGCACCGCGGCCGTGATGGCTTCAGCTGCGGTCCACACAAAAAGGACCGCAGACCACATTGGCTTCCAATAATTGAAATCCCAGCTCTCTGAATCTCTACTCTGCGGACCGCATAAACTCGATTGCGACCGCGGTGAGGCTACTGAGGTCCACACAAAATGGTTTGCGGCCGCAGTGCTTGAGCTTCCAAAATTGCACTTTTCTGAATCTCCTCACCGCGGACCGCACTAAATAGATTGTAGCCGCGATGGGTTTGTTGCAATTGTGCTTTGACTTGTTCTTGGTACTTGTGCATGTTTCACTCCTTTTTGAGCATGTTTTGACTAATTGTCACTTTTTTGACCAAACCCTTCAAACATGTACAACATGTAAGCCTTTGGGACTATTTTGTATACATTTTTAATCAAAACTCAAGTAAAAAGGAGTATAAAATGAACTAGAATCCCTAGTTATCAACTCCCCCAAACTTAAGCTTTTGCTCATTCTCAAGCAAACAAAATAAGACTCACCTCCTTAAGAGTAAATCGAAGAAAATTTAGCTGACCTAAAATGACCTCATCTTGCATCAATTTGGACTAACAATTGCCCTCAATTCATATAAATTATTAACAACATTCGACCTTCTAAGCACCATGGATTTTGTGCGACACAAGAGCATCAAGAGTTGGCTCAACCCATCAAAGAAACTCTTTTTACTAATTTGGTCATCGTGGAACCCAAACTCATACTCCTCAACTCTCCCTAAGCAAACCTCACTTTTAGGTTGTAGAACTCAAAACAAGGATTGTGGAAAACACACTCATCTCTCTCAAAGAAAGGTCACAAGTCTGACTCTAAGTACCATAAGCTTGCCCCTTATGTGAGTCACTACTAATGTAAGCTTCATTCAAATCAAGATCATATAGGGCTTTTGTGGAGATATAGTGAAGGCTTTTGGTTCAGGGTAGGAAATATTTGGACTAGGTAGGTTTCATCTTCTCTTAAGCACTTCATTTGCTTCATTTTGGCATATATTCTCTTGACTTTTTGAGTCATTAACTTCTTTCTTAGGGGTTATAGAGATACACTGTCACTCTTTCTTGTTCATTTCAAACTTTTTTCTCGTTTCTCAACTTTCCACACCTTTCATCTCTTTACTTTTATTGAATGCCTTCATTTTTTTCTACATTGATCATTCTTTTTGAATTTTTGATTTTCTTTCTTTTTCATTGCCTTTCCTTTTGTTCATTTTGTACCTTTTACCAATTTGTTACATTCCTCATCGCTCCCCCCAAACTTATGCTTTTGCCTTGTGCTAAGGAACGATCGGGTGCCAAGAGAGAGTATTTTTAGAACAGGTAAAGGCTTGTATCGTGGTTTTTGAAAGAAAAAGGTCTATGACTCAAAAGGGTTGACGAGGGATATTATCATTGGTAGGCTATGGAAGTTTTCAAGAGATCATTCGGATCAAGGAGAGCATATAATCACATCTCAAGTCAAACTACATTTAGAATTTTGCCTAGACAAACATTCAGGGCAAGTTTTAGACTAATGGCTCGGGACTTAGACATGCAATTCAAATTCTCACCACACAAGCTATAGGATTGCTAAAGAGATAGATTGGGGCCCACAACAACTTTAGCTAAGATTTGAGCAACACAATGGTCCCAAAAAATCACTTGATGATTATCGGCCAACACAAGAGTCTCAAGGTCACAACTTTCACCATCCTATACACAACAATTTGTTTTTGATCATAGGATCAAAGGCACATGTGTTAGGCCTAAGTGAAGCTTTGAGTGAGGCACCATTACTCACTAGCTACTATTTACACAAAAAGCAAAAAGAAAACAAACTCAAACCCTTAAGAAGGTTGTCATGCCATCCATCATCGGGAAGAGCCACCCGATTCACATAAACTCCACCTTTGGAAAGAACTGTGGCATTAAGAAAACCAAAGGCTTATTGAACACAAAAACTCAAAATAAGAGCTACGAAAGTGAAGTAAGAAGCTATGAAAGAAAAATACGGAAAGTAGAATGAATATGTACAAGAGCGGATTTAGATGAATATACATAAAGGGGAATGAATATATACATTAGAAAGTAACTTTATATACAGACCAAAGTTGCAAAATACAAAAAGTGAACTAAAATGATAAAACTATGTACATACCAAAAGTAAAAAGAAAGCATTATAAAAAAATAAGTAGTGTCATATATACAACCCAAATCATTCAAATATGGCTAACCCCTCAAATGAGAGCTAGCATTGTCCTTAATGCTAACTAACCAAAATAAGATCAATAAAAGATAGAGAGTAAAGAGAAACTCCCTATTGGCCCACCATCTGCATTAGATCATGAGTATAGGTCCCTGGGTCCTCGGACTGCTCGGGAACCTATGATTGGATCCATGTAACCTATGTCTCCACTGGGACCTGGGCCTGCACTGGGTCTTGGGCCTGCACTGGCGCCTGAGGTTGGCTAGAGGAACCTGCCTTCGGGTCCTCCAACTCTATCACAACATCATCAGCACGGGGAATCACCCTCTTCCTATTTGCTGGCCTCTCCACCTCCTGCTCCAGCTCAGGCTGCTGCTGGAGCCGGGTCATGCAATAAAAGCTTTAAAGGCAAGTGATTAGCCTTCAATTACTCTACCTCCACCCTCAACTCTTTCACCGACTCCTTGAAAGCTCGAGTCTTTCTCAACTTCTTTGTTTCTTTGGTGAGCTCCTTCAATGCTTTTCCATGTGTATCGACAACCTCCAATATCAACTGCTGGTTCTCCAGGAGCTTCTTCTGGTTGTCTAGAAGTTCCTTGAAAGTGTCCTTCACTGACTGTGAGACTTGTGGCTGAGGGGGTACTGATTGGTCTGCCACCAAGGTAGAAAGTATAGATAACATAGAAGTGGCTGCCTGCATCCAGTTGTTGATACTTGCAAGGGTCTGGTTTAGATGGTGGGCAGTCAATGGGTAGGCTGAAGAGGAGGGGATATCGGTGGTAGTGGTAGTAGAGGGACCTAGGGCCATATCTGGGGTAGTTGAAGGAGGCTGAGTAGGAACTACTACTACTACTGGCTCTTCAGATTGACCAGTAGAAGCAGTGGATTTGCTTTTAGGATCTTTGCCTTTGGGGTTGTCATCACCCTATAAGCTGTACCAGGAAAAGGGTGCCTTCGAATTCACCTTCATATCGAATCTCCTTTTTTCTACATCCTGATCCTCAAAGTATATAGTCAGGAAATTTGGAAAGGGGTATGATCTATCACATTCATTGACCACCCGTGTGATTACTCTAGACATAACATTTTCGATGTTAATCGGGTACCCCGCTATGATAGAAGCTACCACAATTGCCCGGGAGATAGGAAGAGGGTTCTCATGAGTGGTGGGGTCTAGCCTGCTACAAACAAATGTCTCCCACCCTTTTGCCTCGAAGTTCAGGGTTCTCCTCAATATTTTGACTCCCGCTGTCAACCATGCTGGGTTGGTACCTGGGATTGCCAAGTAGTCTGCTAACCATGGACGAGCATCCTCCCCCAAAGCTACCTTTTCTAGGTATAAAGTCTCATCCTCCTCCGAGAAGCCCAGGTAGTCATTGATTGTTTTTCCATCATACTTTACTTTTAAATTTCGTACCTTAGTCACTGTAGTGCCCTTTTTGATGTAGGCAACATTAGTGTAAAACTCCTTCACCAAGTGCTCATTTGCATCCTCAACGTTGCCTATGAAATAATCCCAGCCCGGCCTCTATCTGAATTGCCTCTGCACATTTGGGTTGTGAGGCAGAAGGTCCTTATCTATGAATCTCTGTTCAAGTATTAACTTCCTCTTGGGCCACCATTCTCTGAACTTGTGGTATGTGTCTTGCCAAACTTCCGATTTTTTGGTTCTAGCCACCCCTCCTACTTGAGGCTCACCCCTCCTCCTTCTTCTTCTATGGGATCCTCACTGGGTGTTGAAGCTGTAGGTGAGGTAGAAGAAACATCATCATCGCTCTCAGCTGATCCCTCAGACGACTCAGAAGAAATTTCCACTGAAGCTTGAGCAGTAGGAGTGTCCGGAGGTTTATCTCTCAATCTTTGCCTTTCTAGCCAGTCAGGAACATACTCCGGCACTGACTCAGAGTCGGATGCCTCCCGTGAGGGACATACTTACTTCCCAAATGGGAAGCAGCTCTATCCGCAACCTTTATTGACTTCCTAGTGTCCTTGATTGACTGCCGGACTTGGGGGTTAATCTGATCATACCTCGTCCCCTACCCCAGGAGAACTCTCCTTTTCCTTTCTGTTTATCACCTCCGCCTCTAGATTTTACCATTATCTGCAAGTGGAATTCAATTTAAGCTTGTTAGTATCACAGTATTAGAAGAATTAGTGAATGAGATAATTGCAGAAAACAGAAGGAAATAGCTGCAGACAACAAACTGCGGTCCACACAAAATGCATTGCAGCCACAAAGGGACCACTGCGGACCGCACAAAATAGCACCGCGGTCCGCATTAAGGTGGGGGATCTAACTACCCACTCTCTGATAAAGGCCACCGCGGACCACACAAAATGGTACCACGGTCCGCATTAAGGCACCGCGGATCGCAGAAAATCCACCACAACCGTGGTTCTCAATTTTTCAACTTGCTGAAGTTTCACCACCGCGGTCCGCACAAAATGGCATTGCGGACCGCGGAGAAGCATCGCAGACTGCAATAAATCCACCGTGGACCGCGGTAAGCCACAAGCAGTAATACTAAATAAGGTTTTAGATTTTCCTCATTTTAAGCCTAAATGCACATATTGTGAACCCACTAGGTAGTTAATCATTGTATTTAACAAATTAATCATAATCTAAACGCATTATGCAACCCTAAGCTAAAAGTTGAAAGCAAAAGGGAAGAAGAAAACGTATAACTAATCAATTAAAAGAAAATAAACACAAAAGACTAAGGAAAGATTAAAAGTACCAGTAACGAGATGTAACACAGATGAATGAGAGTGAGTGATTGAATTCGTGCAGTTAGGACATGGATGAACAGTATTTTTCTATTTAGTGTGCAGAAGAGCAAAAAGTTTTAAATGAATGCCTCAGGTCCTATTTATAGAAAAAGGACCTGGGGCCCACTTCACCTCCCACCACGGACCGCACAAAATGGCACCGCGGTCCGCGGCACTCACAAGACTGAAGCACTGGGGAGATGCCCACTACGGACTGTAAGAAATGCTTTGCGGCCATAGTGGTCCACCGCGGGCCGCACAAAATGCATTGCTTCCACGGTGGCAAACTTCAGAGAACCCCAATCTTTACCCATCAACTCTGCGGACCACATTGAAATGTTTCCCCCGCACCAAGGCCTTTGCGGCCGCAAGAAATGCAATGCGGCCGCAGTGCAAACATCAAAGAGTGCACATTTTTCCCAACTTGGTCCTGCACTGCATCAAAACAATCGTACACACATCTCACAACACATTAGTCAAAAAGTAAATCCTACAATAAAAGGAAAATCAAAGAAAAACAAAAAGAAAGACACATGGGCTGCCTCCCAAGAAGCGCCTGATTTAACATCGCGACACGATGCAGGTTGCCATCAAATCACTTTAGATGGAGTAGTGCCATCACGTGGCTGTCATTAATTTTGCCTAGGTAGTGCTTGACCCTGTGCCCATTAACTCTGAAAACCTCCCCATTTTTGTTCTTCAAGTCAAGTGCACCAAATGGAGTCACAAACACCACTTCAAAAGGTCTACTCCATTTCGACTTAAGCTTTCCCGGAAACAGACGTAACCGAGAATTGAACAAGAGAACCAAATCTCCCACTTTGAACTCCTTGCCATGAGCATACATATCATGAATGTACTTCATCTTGTCCTTATACAAGGACGAACTGGAGTAGGCATGGAATCGAAATTCATCAAGTTCATTAAGTTGCTCCACACGAAGATTTGCTGCCACATCCTATTCAAGATTCAGCTTCCTCAAAGCCCACATGGCCTTGTGCTCTAACTCAACTGGTAGATGGCAAGCTTTCCCAAACACCAACCGATATGGAGACATACCAATCAGAGTCTTGTAAGCAATCCTATAAGCCCATAGAGAATCATCCAACTTCTTTGACCAAATGGTCCTATTTGCATTGACCGTCTTTGACAATATACTCTTGATTTCCCTATTTGAGACTTTAACTTGGCCACTCACCTGAGGATAATAAGGAGTAGAAACTTTGTGATTGACACCATACTTTGCAAGCAAAGTGTCGAAAGCTCTATTACAAAAATGAGACCCCCCCATCACTTATGATTGCACGAGGAGTGCCAAACCTAGTAAAAATGCTTTTCTTGAGAAACGCAACAACACTGCGGGCCTCATTGTTGGGTAAATCCATCGCTTCAACCCACTTTGAAACATAGTCAACTGCCACAAGAATGTATTTGTTTCCACACGAGCTAACAAATGGGCCCATAAAATCAATGCCCCACACATACAAAATATCAACTTCAAGAATGGTATTGAGAGGCATCTCATCTTTCTTCGAAATTCTACCCGCTCTTTGAAATTTGTTGTATCTCTTCACAATTTCACTTGCATCTTTATACAAAGTTGGCCAATAAAACCCACAACTAAGAACTTTTGAATCCGTCCTCGCCCCGCCATGATGTCCACCATAGGGAGAGGAATGACAAGCCTCTAAGATACTTAATTGCTCCTCCTCAAGGACACACCTTTGGATCACACCATCCGTGCAGATCTTGAATAAGTACGACTCATCCCAATAGAAGTCCAAACTATCCCGTTTTAGCTTCTTCCTTTGGTTAGAAGAGAGCTCACACGGGATTATACCAGTCACAAGGAAATTAGCAACATCCGCAAATCATGGCATACCATTCACCGACACAAAAAGGAGTTGCTCATCGGGAAATGAATCATTGAACTCTAGGCCATCACTATGCCTCCCCTCCTCCTCCAAGCGGGACAAGTGGTCCGCCACTTGGTTTTTACTACCCTTCCGGTCCATAATCTCCAAATCAAACTCTTGAAGTAACAAGAACCATCACATCAGCCTAGCTTTGGAATTCTTCTTCGTCATCAAGTACCGGAGTGCGGCATGATCGGTATGAACTATGACCTTGGCACCCATGAGATACGGCCAAAATTTCTCCATTGTGAACACAATAGCCAAAAGCTCTTTCTCAGTCACCGTGTAGTTCACTTGAGCATCATTCAATATCTTGCTCACATAGTACACCTGATGAAACATTTTGTTCACTTTTTGACACAAAATTTCCCTGACCGCAACATCACTCCCATCACACATTAGCTCAAAAGGTATGCTCCAATTGGGTGTGGTAATAATAGGAGTGGTGGTCAACTTGTGCTTGAGAAGTTCAAAGGCTTGCATACCTCTCTCATCGAACACGAACTTGGAATCCTTTTCCAATAACTTGTACAAGGGGTTCACTACCTTCGAAAAGTCTTTGTTAAATCTCTGGTACAACCCCGCATGCCCAAAAAAACTTCTAACTCCCTTGATAGAAGTAGGGGGAGGGAGCCTTGAAATCACATCAACTTTTTCTTTGTCCACCTCTATACCATGCTTTGAAATTTTATGCCCAAGAACTATGCCCTCCTCAACCATGAAGTGACATTTCTTCCAATTAAGAACAAGATTGGCTTCTTCACAACGAGCTAACACTCTATCAAGATTTTTCAAACATTCATCAAACGAGTCACCCACAACACTAAAGTCGT